>NC_133666.1:431876310-433219853 GCF_037893015.1 Macrotis lagotis
TTCAGAATTATTTTGCTCAACTCCATGCCAATAAGTTTGATAATCTAATTGAAATAGACAAATATTTTCAAAACTATAAGCTGCCCAGGTTAAATGAAGAGTAATTTACCCTATCATAGAAAAAGAAATTCAACAAGCCATTAGTGGACTCTCAAGGAAAAAAAATCTCTAGTGCTAGATGGATGCACAAGTGAATTCCATCAAACATTTAAGGAACAACAGGTTCCAATTCTATTATAAATTCTTTGGAAAAATAGGTAAAGAAGGACTCTGTCTAACACTTTCTATGACACCAATATGGTGCTTGCACCTAAACTAGGAAGAGTCAAAACAGAGAAAGACAATTATAGACCCATCTCCCTTATGAATATAGCTGCAAAAATATTAAATAAAATCTTAGTAAAACCATTACAACAAGCTATCACTAGGATAATACACTATGACCAACTAGGATTTATTCCAGGAATGCAGGGTTGGCTCAATATTAGGAAAACTGTTAATATGATTAATTATATCAACAATAAAGCTATCAGAAATTATTTGATTACATATCAGTAGATGTTGAAAAAAGCCTTTAACAAAATACAGCATCCATTCCTACTAAAAAATACTAAACATTATAGAAATAAATGGATTGTTCCATAGAATAATAAGCAACATCTGACTGAAATCATCAATAAGCATTATATGCAAAGGGGATAAGCTAGAGGCATTGCCAATAGGATAAGAATTGTATTACAATTGTTAGATTCAGCAATAAGAGAAGAAAAAGAAATTGAAGAAATTAGAATTGGGAAGGAAGAGACAAAACTCTCACTCTTTCCAGATGATATGATGGTATAACTAGAGAATCCCCAAAAATCCTCTTAAAAAAACTCTAAGAAATAATTAGCAACTTTAGCAAAATCACAGGATATAAAATAAAAAACCCTTATTAATCCAAAACACTTCTACATATGAAAAGGAAGATACAGAAAAAAAGAGCTAGATAAAGAGACATCCCATTCTAAGTAACTTCAGGTAATATACAATACCTGGGAGTCTACCTGCCAAGGCAGGCTTTAGAAATTTTATGTAAACAATTGCAAAATACTTCTCATATAAATAAAATCAGATTTAAATAACTGGCCAAGTATCAACTGCTCATGGATAGGCTGAGCTAATATTATAAAAATGGCAATTGTACTTAAATTAAACTATTTATTTAGTGTCCTACCAATCAAAATTCCAAAAAATTACTTTAATGAGTTAAAAAATATTGTAAGTAAATTCATATGGAGAATTAAAAAGTCAAGAATTTCCAGGAATTTAATGAAAAAAATGGCTTTGCCCTATGAGATCTAAAATTATATTCTAAAGCATCAGTCAACAAAACTATCTGGTATTGGCTAAGAAATAAAGAGTGTTGGATCAATGGAATAGACTAGGTGCAATAGCAGGAAATGATTATAGTAATTTACTGTTTGATAAACCCAAAGAGTCCACCTTTTGGGATAAAATCTCAGGCTTTGATAAAAACTATTGTGAAAATTCGAAGTTAGTAATGGCAGAAACTTGTATTAGACCAACACCTCGTACCTTATACCAAGATAAGATACAAATGGATACAGGATTTAGACATAAAGGACAATATTCTATGCAAACTAGGAGATCAAGAAATAGTTGACCTGTCATATTTGTAGAAAGGGAAGCAGTTTATTATCAAGGAAGAGATGGAGAACATCATTAAAAACAAACTAAATAATTTTGATTACATTAAAATAAAAAGCTTTTGCACAAGCAAAACCATTGTAACCAAATTCACAAGTAATGTAGTAAATTGGGAAACAATTTTTACACTTAGTATTCTGACAAAGGACTCATTTCTAAAATATATAGGGTACTGAGTCAAATTTAGAAAAAATAAGCCATTCCCCAATTGACAAATGGTCAAAGGCTATGCAGAGGCAATTTATAGATGAGGAAATCAAAACTATCCATAGTCATATGAAAAATTGCTCTAAATCATTACTATTAGAGAAATGCAAATTAAAGCATCACTTTATACAGATCAGACTGGTCAATATGAAAGAAAGGACACTGATGAATATTGGAAGAGATGTATGAAATCTAGCACACAAATACATTGTTGTTGGAGCTGTGAACTCCTCCAATCTTTCTGGAAAGCAGTTTGGAATTACACCCAAAAGGTAATAAAAATGCACATACCTTTTGATCTAGCAATACCAATGCTGGGTTTGTTCCCTGAAGAGATCATGAAAAAAGGTTAAAAATATCACTTGTTCCAAAATATTTATAACAGCCCTATTTGTGGTGGCAAAGAATTGTAATGGAGTGAATGTCCATCAATTGGGAATGGCTGAACAAATTGTGGTATATGTACTTTATGGAACACTATTGTTCTATTAGAAATCAAGAAGTATGTGAATTCAGAGAAGCATGGAAGGATTTGTATGAACTGATGCTGAGCAAGATGAGCAGAACAAAAACACTGTATATCCTAACAGCAACATGGGGTTGAAGATCATTCTTAATGGGCTTGCTCATTCTTCTCAGTGCAAAAATCAGAACAATTTTGGGATATCTATGATGGAGAATACCATCTATATCCAGAGAAAGAATTTTGGAGTTTGAATGAAGACCAAAGAATTACTGTTAATTTTAAAATTTTAAAAAAAAGTAATCCTATTATGTAATTTTGCTATCTCTTATATTTTATTTTTTCCCTTAAGGATATGATTTCTCTCTCAACACATTCAACTTAGATCAGTGTTTATCATGGAAACAACATAAAACTTAAACCTGCCTTCTGTGGGAGTTGGGGGGAAGGAAGTGAGATTAGGGGGAAAAATTGTAAAATTCCAAAATAAATAAATAAATTCAAAATAAATAAAAGAAAGTACAAGGCCTATTAACAGGAAAATATATGCATTAGGTATTAAGAGACAATTCAGAAAATCCCAGTCTATCAAAAGACAATGAGTTCATATCTCAAAGGTTAGTAGAACATAGAACCTTAAAGTAAAACATAGAATACCAGGCAAATCCAAATCAGGGGAGGTCTTTCAACAGTTGGCAGAAAAAGCATACTATAGAAAATGGAAGAGCTAGCAGGGATTCTTAAAGCCAAAGAAATTGGAATGCCATACTAAGTGCCAAGGAAATGATTTAAGCACCTTACTATACTCTCTCTGTCTCTGTCTCTGTCTTTATTTCTGCCCCTCTGTTTATTTCTGTTTCTGTCTCTGTCTCTCTCTGTCTCTCTGTCTCTCTCTGTCTCTCTCTGTCTCTCTCTGTCTCTCTGTCTCTCTCTGTCTCTCTCTGTCTCTCTCTGTCTCTCTCTCTCTCTTTCTCTCTCTGTGTGTGTGTGTGTGTGTGTGTGTGTGTGTGTGTGTGTGTGTGCATGGATGGCAATAATTGAACCAGGAATTAGAAATTAGAATAGGAATATGAGATTGGGACTTGGTGATATGGACCAAGAGAAAAGTAAATAGATGTTTAAGATTTACAGGGTCAACATGAGACCAGGAGTAACTTTATATTGATGTTGAACTCTTGATCCACTTCCATATCTTATTTTCATTAAGCATTTTAATTAGCTAATCCAATTTTTAGATAAAATTATGAGGGTAAACCAAGAGTGAAATTGGGCTCAAAGTGAAGGACAGAACTGAAACTCTAAATGAAAGTTTTTTTTTGCTAGCAAAAGGTTTTAAAAGGATTTCAGGGCATGAAATTAGACAGACCATTAATGAATTTCTTATTTTTCTTACTGTGATCAATACAGTTTTACTACCCTATTACCTGTTACAAAGCTTCTTATATTTCCCTTTTCCTTATATTCCCTTAAGCATTCTTCCAAAAAAAAAAAGTTTAAGGATTTAATTGCCTCATTTATTTGGGTGAGGAAAAGAATTAAGATCTCTCTCTAACTTTGCTGTTCCTTTGAGATTTGTGACTGAGTTCTTCCAAACATTTGAGCTTGCTTCTTGGCAGCCTATAGTCAATTGTTGATCACTGGTTTACCTCTAGGCCCACTGAACTATGTCTTATAACATCACAGTCTTATACTTTAGTATACTGAATTTCTTTGGATACAAATCAGAGGTGACTCTAACTGTAAATTTTCTCCCCCATTTTCTCCACTTTTTGTTTTTATAAATCAAATAATATTTACTGATTACCTACATGGCACTTTGAGGAGAAACATAGATGTATAAGCCATAATTTGATATTAGAATATATATATATATATATATATGTATATATATATGTATATGTATATGTATATGTATACATATTTAGAGACTAAAACCAAACCAAATTACAGGCCACTGAAACCTCTCATTTTACAGATTAGAAAATAGGCACAAAGAAGTAATTTTCTTTCTCATCGTCAAAAGGTATAAAAGTTTGAAGTGAAATTTGAACCCAGGTTTACCTGAATACATATAATATATATTATATAATATTTAATGCTGTCCACTACACCAACTCCAATAATTCAAGGAGACTACTATCTAGTTGGGAAGATAAGATATATATGACCTTATAATTGGAGCATTCAATGATTTGGTTTTGGAAATGCCTGTGTCTTTTGTTAATATAATTATTTGCTTTTTGTTGCTACTATATCCTTCAGTGTAGTATTCCTTCAATGTAGTCTTATTGCTGTTGCCTTGTTCCTTAAATAAGAGAGATTAGCAAGAGAAGTTTTGAAAATATTTAAGCATGGGATTCATGTTTTAATTTTGCTATAAAAATAGAACTTGGAATACGAGAAAGAAGGTACCCATTAGACAGAAAAGGGAACCAATCCTGAAAGTATTTTGCTTGGAAGTAATGATTATGAAGTTGGCACTTCTAGGGAATTCTTATAACCTATCCACTATGAATATATAGAAGATCAAATATGCACAAGTATATCTAACTAAAAAAAAAAATAGATACCAAATCACTGTGGGACTCAGTTTTCTCCTCTGTGAAATGAGGAACTAGACTAAATGGCATCTAAAATGCCTTTGACCTCTAAATCTGTGATCTGATGGATGATATTAAAGAATGGAATGGACAATGAGATCCATTGAATTTAGGGAGATCTTATATGCTCATTAAAAAAAAAAACCAAACCCACAAATTACCATATTTCCCCATGTACAAAATGCACCCCTTTTTCAAAAAAAATTGGTATCTCAAAACTGAGAATTTCTCATACAGTGGTTGTAGATTTTTTTTTACTTGCATTTACCACTTTTTTGTGCTTGGTATCTTTGCACACAATGTTTCACATTTGTTACTGGTATATTAGGTTACATTTTGCCATGTTCTGCCCAGAAATGGCTCAGAAAAGATTTTCATACAATGCTCAATTCAAGTTCAAAGTGATCCACTTTACAAAAGTGAATGGAAATCCTGCTGCTGAACATCCGTTTGCTCCTCCTCCAACTGAAAAACAATCTGAGACTAACTATGGAAAGAAAAAACCTAACTGAAAATGCTAGGGCAGAAGAAGACCATGAGAGGCAAGTCAGCCAAATGACCTGAGTTAAGGGAGAGAATTGAAGAAATCGATTGGAGAGTAAAGGCCATTGGAATTACTGTGTACACAAAGATGGTTCAGCCAGAGGCAAGAAGAACTGTTGATGAAAAAGAAGTTATTGAGGAAGACACATTTGATACTTCAGGTTCATGAAATGGAATGGACTAATCATGCATCCACACACCAGACCTGCTCAAAAGATGCCTGAAAGATATGAGCAGAAGGTCCTTGAATTTCATGATAAATAAAACTTGAGCTCTAACTTTATGTAATACATTTTTTTCCAATTTCAGGCAGGCCCAAAATTAAGGGGAAGTATGGTATATACAAATAAATTACAGTAGGCGAATAAGGGCATCCCTTTGTAGAACATGGCACTTGAACTAAGGATTAATTAATAGAGAAGTATATAAACACTAGAATTTTTTTCAACAGAAATGGGGAAAGTCCTTTCCTTTCTTTGGCATCTTTAAGAATAGAAATTTACTGCTTCTACCTCTAGGGAGCACCAAATCAAGGATGACACCAGTACTGCAGCAGGAATTGGGGATCCTGGGGCTCTCAAATCAGAAATAAGGTGGCTTCAACAGTGGAGGCTGAGGTCAAGTTCAGGGTTGTAGTTCAGGCCTGGTCATGGGGTCTGGAGAGAAAAGGCTGAAAACAAAGAATGGGTTACTGTCATTAAACTAGACAAGCTAGTCAAGGGCCTGAAGATCAGAGAGATCAATCTTTTTCTCTCTTCCTATCAAGGATTCTGAGATCATAGATTTCTTCCTGGGATCTTCACTGAGAGAGAAGGTTTAGAGATCATGCTTGTTCAGAAACAGACTAGAGATGGACATTGTATGAGGTTCAAAGCTTTTGTTATCATTGGTGGCTTCAATGATCATGATGGTCAAGTGCTCTAAAGAAGTGGTCAATGCTATCATTTTGACCAAGCTGTCCATCATTTCTGTGAGATAAGACTGAGATGGGTCCCAGTAGGGGAAACAGTATTAACAAGCCTCACACAGTGCCCTGCAAGGTCACTGGGAATTGTGGATAAGTTCTGGCAGGCAACTGATGCCCACCCCAGTGATACTGGCATGGTCTCAGATTCTATGCCTAAGAAATTCCTGATGATGACTGGGATTGATGACTGTCACACTTCTGCCACTCTAGGCAACTTTGCTAAAATTACATTTGATTCCAGTCTCTAAAGCATACAATTACATAAGCTCAGAAGAAAGAGGAAGGAGACTGAATCTCCCTATCAGGAATTCAGCTACAATCTTATTAAAACTCACACTTGTGTGTCTGTCCAAAGGACCCAAGAAGTAGTTTCTGTAACAATCACCTAGTTTTTTTAATAAATAAGGAATAAATTGAACTAAACCTGCTTTTGAAAAAAAGAAATTCACCTCACCTTAATGTTTTTTATGGAAAAAATGAAGCTAAGCCCACATGTTAGATCTCTTCATGCTTATTACATAAGTTAAAAAATAAAAAAAAGTATACAGTAATAGAGTGACTTCACTCTCTAAGCTAGTTGAAAGAATGTATAGATTTGTGAGATGGTTGTTTGGGGAAGAATGAAACAGTTTTTCTCTATGTGAAGCTAATTGGTCTACAGGGACTTTGAACCTAAAAGCTTAATCTCATTAGGCGCAGATTCTAACCAACTGAGTCAACCAAACCAGACAAGTTTATGGTAATTGCAGAGGGAAAGGTCACTTAACTCACAATCCAAATTTATGCTCACCCTTACATTACTAATGCAAGATAGAAAAAGAAAAGCTTTTCCTCAACAAAGCCCTCAAATTAAAGTCCAGAACCACTATCATTAATAGATGCCAAAAATAGAAAAAAATTCTACAAATTATTAAAAGTTATGATTTCACAAAACAGAAACATACTTATTAAAGATAATCTAAATGCTGCACATGTTGATAGCACAGTTCACATTTTCCCAATATCATCAACTATTTATGTTAATCAATACCACAGCAAAATTGATCACAAAATCTTTACAATCAAATGTTTGTGCATTTCTCTGCAGTATGGAATATATTTGTATAATTTAAGTCACTAATATTCTGAAAAGGTTAAGATTATCTTAGTAAAAAGCTTAAGGGGAGAGGGGAAAAAAAAACCTCCTTTTATTTTCTGTCAGTTTGATTGCAACTAGTATGATGAGTTTCACTTACTTTTATAAAGGGGGAAACAAGGTTGATGACAGTCAAGAGGGAAACTACAATTTAATGAATTAAGAACAGTTCTTAAAAACATAGCAATATGGATAAATCCAGCCCTAGGCAAGTTGGTATAAATGTGAAAAATTCTTAAGATTTTCCAAGGGAATAAAACATACATTCACAAAGCCTTTCCTTTAATACACAAAATCAGAGACAATATGATAATATTGAAGATTCTACCATAACCATCTTCAATTATGTGCTTTTTTTCTATTTAATCATGAATTTTCTTTTATTATGCAATTCTTGTCAAAGTGGTTAAATAAATTACAAATTTCTTGTGACTTTCCTTTATTGAGATGGGATGGAATTCATATGATCCTCTTGGTTTAACATTACTTATCTAGCAAGAAAAAATATTTCCATTTTCAGATAGGTACTAGAAAAAGGGGGTAGGTTGAATTATGAAGTAAGAAAATTAGCTTTACTGTTGATTTCATATGTCTGTCAACTAGCCTTTATTAATTGCTTATTTTGTGACACATATTGTGTTAAACTCTAGAAATATAAACAGAAGCCACTAAAGATAATTGCTGTCCCTAATGGACTTGCATTCAATAAGGGAAGACAACTCATCAAAGGAAGAAGAAGGAGAAAAAACGGAAGCAGAAAGTTAAACATCATGTTTGAAATGAAGTCACTGTTTCCTATTTTCATAACATAATGCTTGTCCTGTTCATTCTGGGATATCTTGATGTCAGATTTAATGGGTGCTGTTTCCCTTAGGTATGGAAAGAAAGTAACATTTTCTTTTAGCCAAAGAAGTTTTATAGGAAATATGGAATATCTCAAAATACAAAACAAAAACTCAACAAGATATTTTTTAAATAATTGCATGCAAATATCCAAAAAAGAACATCAACTAATAATTCTGTTTTTCAATCCTTTAGTTTGACTACTGTTTGACTAATGTAGTTTATAAACAGTAAATGTGATAAGGTTTACATTTTCAATAAATACTTTGCATGTATTATGGAAAAATAATATAATAACAGATGAATACCAGTTAGAGATCTATGAGTATAAGGGATGGAAATGAGAGAAGGGTTAGGGAGGAATGGACAGAAATGGAAAAATTAGCATCATTTACATAAAAGATGTTGCCATTCTGGTATATTGTTTTCAATGACAGTTGGAAGAATTTTGATATTTCTTAGCTTGATTAGATCTCAAAAGATTTTAAATACTACACTATTTCTCTTAATATCTCTCTATAACAATAATAGCCATTAATATGATAAATAGTATCTCATGATTTAGAAAGCACTTTGCAAATAGCCTCACAACTACTATGGTGGCTAATACCCAATTTACAGTTAAAAACACTGTGGTTCTGAAAGGTTAATGTTTGATGTGGAGTTGCACAGATAGTAAGCACCTGAGATGGATTTGAAACTCAGGATTTCCTAAACCCAAATTCAGCATTCAAACCAATAGGTTATCTAGTTGATTTAATCTACATAATCTCTTTTTTCCATGTTCCTCACTTCTACATTAAATCTCACTTTCTCTTCCCTTCCTCTGGATCTGATCCTATTTCCATAATCATTAAAAAATCCAATCCCCAAAATGAGTTGTAAAAATAAAGATATGCTTATGGTCTAATATAAAAAAGGATATAATAGAAAATAGACTTAGAGCCTCAGGTGAGCTATACAGGCACCCTGCTATTCCTCCAAAACATTTGTTTATGGAAATTGTGAAACTGTCTGCCTGAAGCCTTGGCTAATGCTGTTTGGTTTGAAGGGGAATCTTATGGGTGTTATTTTGGCAAGATCAAGGGAATCAGACAGTAAGTAAAATGATCAGAGGTATTATTTTTATATTATTTTCCCTCATATAACTGGAGGTCATTTGAAGGATAGCAGGGATATTGAGAGTTAGATAGACAGATGAGTCGGGTCAAACAATATGTACAGGTCACTCAATATCATCTAATGATTTTTGAAAGCTCTGACAGAATCCTGTTCAAATGTGTTCTTATAAGCTCAAATGGATATATTATCCCAGTGATATTAACATTCCCTTTAGCAGTAAAAATTTCATGCCTTTAATGCCTGAGAAAATTGTGTTACTCTTTTCTTGACAAGACCACCATCATTTTTTTTTCTCTGAGGACATACTTTATTCCATCCTCACATCCCTCATTCATGCTCTATTGCATGTATTCACTTTGTGTCCACATATTACTGACTGGTCTCAGGAGGACACTTCTTTTTAATTCCTTGGAGAATAAAGTTCTCTACAACACATACAACATTGGCACACATTTGGTTTTCAAAAGATGGATCTTTGTTTCAAGAAGAAGTTTGGAATCATTACAACAGGTCATATTACAGACCATAAATCACACAGTGATATAAAATAAAAAACTGGAAAGACTATCAATATCCTGTAATGCAAGTTTTGCACCCAACAGAAAATCCTTTCCAATGCCAGTTCCACAAAGGGAAGTATCATCAAACAAGACAGAAACTATAAGTTTTCTAGAAGAAAATAATTCAGTTAATTTTTTGTATTTGACAATCACCAAGTATGTGCATGGATTTGAAGAGGTTAGTACTAAAATGAATAAGTCATGGTTCTCACATAGCAACACAAAGCAGAGAAAGATAAACATAAATACAGATTATTATTACATTATGATGAGTCAAAATCTAAAATCATTCCAAGGTTTCAAGAATGGATCTTCACAGTTTGCTAGACATTTTATTATATATTCTGCCATTATAAGAACTTCACATTATCTAAAATGGCACTGATTATCCTCCTATGTAAATCTGTTTCTCCTTGTGAGGAATTAATGGATTCATTCAAATTGCTTTTTATCTACATTTGAATCCTGGTGGCAATCTTCAATGCTTTGCTTACTCCTCATGGTCTATTAGTCACTAATATCAGTCAGTTGCAATCAATGACTTCAGGGATGGTTTCATCCACACAAGTAATACTAGTTCTGCCTATTGTAATTCAGTTCAATTTAATTAAATAAACATTTATGGTGCATCTACTAAGAGCAATACACTAGACTAGATGCAGTAGACCTGTGGTAAAGGTGCTGATATTTATTAGGAGTCAAAATGGTGCAGTAAAGTCAGGGAGTCTCTAAGCACTGTCCCAAACCCTTCCAAATACCTTTATGTAATAACTAAACAAATTCTGGAATCACAGAACCCATAAAAAGATGGAGTGAAACAATTTTCCAATCCAAGATAACTTAGAAGATTGGCAGGAAGGATAGATTGTGCTGGACTGAGTGAGGAGAGCAGTGCAACAATCCAGGAACAGGCAGCAGGACAACTGGGTCAGTGATAATGGTGGCAGTTTCCAGACTTCCTAGAGCAGAGACTACCAAAGATATCTTAGCAGGTCAACAAGAAAAGTCTGTCTCGTCATGGCAAGAATGGGCACAATCCAGGATAAACCCCAGCAGGACTGACATAGCCCAAGAAACCAAAATCGATCATTGGAAGTCACTGAATCAATTTCAGGAGCTCTCTCAGCCCACAGATACTAAGGGGATCAGAAGGAGATTACAAGGTGTCTCTTTGCTATTACCAGAGCCAGACACAGTTACTTTACTTGATTCTGGATCAGTCCTGGGTTGCTGACTTAGGAAGAGGCACAACAGATCTTGCTTCCCCAAGGGAGCAGAGACACCTCACAATTCCAGGGTCAAAAGAAAGTTTGTGGTCACCCACAGACCAGAACACAAGTCAGGAGAATAGTAAAAAAACTTTCCTTAGATCCTACCAACAAAGAAGAAATGAAAACTTGCAGGTTGCAAGAAGCATCTCTAAAAATAGAGAGAACCCCCTCCTCCAAAATCTGGTACAATGTGCCCTCCATGGAAGCAGAGTCCTACCTTAATAAAGAGTTAAAATCAAATCATAGGCTGGGAAAATGAGCAAAAAACAGAAGGAAACAACTCTGAACACACAAAGTTACTATGGTGCTAAGGAAGATTGAAACATACAGCCTAAAAGAATTCTGAATATTAGGAAAGGAAGGCAAAGGAAAAATCAGGAAGATAAATGAGTGTGATGAGTGATATGTGCATGTGATGTGCATGTATATGTGTTCATATCTGTGTGTGTGTGTGTGTGATGTGAGTATAATGTAAGAAAATCACAAAAAAAATTCAGAAAAACTGAAGAAAGTTACATCTTAAAAAGCAGACTGGGATAAATGGAGAAAGAAGTATAAAAAGTCAATGAGGAGAATTATGTCTTAAAAAGCAGGACTGACTAAATGGAAAAGGAGATACAAAAGATATTGAAGAAAATACTTCCCTAAAATATAGAATTGGAAAAAAGAAGCTGATAATTTAAGGGCAAATAAACAACAAAACAAAACAAAAAGATTGAAAAACTAGAAAAACTGTAAAATATCTCATTTTAAAAAAGAAAAAAAAATGACCTTCAAAATATATCTAGAAGAGATCATTTAAAAATGATTGTACTACCTGAAAGTCATGATCCCAAAATACAGAACCTAGACATCATCTTTCAAGAAATTTTAAGGAAACCTGCCCTGATATTCTAGAACCAGAGAATAAAATAGAAATTGAAAGAATCCACCTCCTGAAAGAGATCCCACAATGAACACTTCCAGAAATATTATGCCCAAATTTCAGAGCTCCCAGGCCAATGAGAAAATATTGCAAGTAGACAAAAAGAAATCAATTATAGTGGAGCCATTGTCAGAATAACACAAGATTTAGTGGCTTCTACATTAAGGGATTATAGGGCTTGGAATATGATTTTCCAGAAGGAAAAGATCTTGGACCAAGAATCAACCAACCACAAAACTGAGCATATCTTTTAGGGGAAATAGGGGACTTTCAAACTTTCCTGATGAAAGACCAGAAATGAACAGAACATTTTATCTTCAAATATGAGACTGAAGTGAAGCATAAAAAGGAAAGGCAAATCATAAGAGACTTAATGATGTTGAACTCTTTATATTCCTGCTTGGGAAGATGATACTGATAACTCAAATGAGCTTTCTTATTTCTTGGGTAGTCAGAAGGAACATATATAGATCGGACACAGGTAGTAGTTCAATTTGAAAGAATAATATATTTAAAAAGATGAAGTTAAGGGGTGAGAGAAAGGAACATATTGGAGTGAAAGGGAAAGATGAGGAATAATGGAGTAAGTTATTTATTTTTTATTATCTAAATATTTTTCCAATTATATATATAATAGTAGTTTCTACCTATCATTTTTTATACAGTTTTGAATTTTATAATTTCCCCCAGTCTCCTTTCCCTTCCACCATCTCCTCAAAGAAGACAATCTGATAATCTTTGTATTATTTCCATGCTTTGCAAAGATCAAAATTGGATGTGTTGAGAGAAAAAAACATATCTTTGAGGAAAAAAGTAAACTATTAGAGATAGTAAAATTATGTAGTTCATAAGACAACTTTAAAAAAATGATTGAAGGTAATAATCTTTGGTCTTTGTTTAAACACCATGAATGCAGATAATATTCTGAATACAGATAATATTCTCCATCACAGATAACCTATGATTGTCCCTGATTATTGCACTGATGGAATGATCAAGTCCATTAAGGTTGATCATCACCCCCATTTTTCTGTTAGACGATATATTGCTCTTCTGGTTTGGTAAATTATTTCACCTAGAAGTTTTTGCCATATATATATATATATATATATATATATATATATATATATATATATATATGTATATATGTATATATATATATATATATATATATATATATATATATATATATATTCTCATTTAGGTATAGTAATCCTTCTTACCCTAGAGGAAAGTATGAGGGCATGGAGATAGGAGAAAAGATAATAGAATAAAGGGCATATTGTGGGAAGGGGTGGTCAGAAGTCAAACTCTTTTGAAGAGGGACAGGATAAAAAGAGTGAATAAAAAGACTAAATGGGGGTGGGAGGAATAGAATGAAGGGAAGTACAGTTAACAATAGTAACTGTGGGAAAAATATTGGAATGAATTTTTCTGATAAAGATCTCATTTCTCAAATATAGAGAACTGATTCAGATCCATACAGATAAGAGGCATTCCCCAATTGATAAATTGATAAAAAAAAAATATGAACAGTTTTCAGATGAGTTTATCGATGCTCTCTATGGACATATTTTAAAAATGTCCTTACTATTGATTGGAGAAATGAAATTGGAACCGTTTTGAGATACTACTTTATGCTGTTGAATTTGCTAATAGGACAGATTGGGAAAAAAAGACAAAAGTTGGAGAGAATATAGGGAAAATGAGACATAATGCATTGTTGAAGAAGTTGTGAAATGCATCAACCATTCTGTAGTACAATTTGGAACTATGCTCAAAGGATTATAAGAATGCTATTACTAGATCTGTATTCCAAAAGAGATTAAAAATTAGAAGGTAAAAGGATCAATATGTATAAGGGTATTGATAGCAGTTTCTTTTCTGTGTCAAGGAATTGGAAATTGAGGAGATATCTGTCAGTTGGGAAATGGATGAACAAATTATGCTATGTGATTATGATGAAATGCTATTCTGCTTTAAGAAATGATTAGCAGAACTCTTTCAGTAAATCATGAAAAGATTTGGGCAGATGAAATGTGAAATGTACTGTTTACAAAGTTCTAACAATATTTTAGGATAATCAGCTGTGAAAATCTTAGGTTTTTTTAGCAGTACTGTGAGCCAAGGCAATTCTGGAGGACTTATGATAAAGAATACTATCTATGAGAGAGAAAAGAATACTATCTATGAGAGAGAGAAAGAGATGTGTTTCTGTGTATGTCTGTGTGTGTGTTTGTGTGTGAATGAGAGAGAAAGATAGAGAGCACTGAAGATTCTAAATAGAGATTGAAGCATGCTTACTTTAACTTTATTTTTCTTGAGGTGTCTTTTTCTTGGGGGCTTATGTTTGGATTATCAATATGACTATTATGGAAGCATTTTGCATGATTATTAATTTTTATCCTATATCAAATATTTTCTCAAACAGGAGGATGAGGTAGGAAAAAGGGAGAGAATTCTGAACTCAAAGTTTTAAAAATTAATGTTAAAACTTGTTATTGAGTGTAAAGTGGGAAGATAAAAATAATAAATTAAAATAATAATTAAATTTAGATTAAAAAGGGAATACAGAAAATGGAATGCCAAGTTTGGGGAAACAGCTAATAAGAAAATTTTATAGGAATGTGAATAGGATGAAAGAAATAATAATATATGCCTGGAAAGATGAGAGTCAAATTGTGAAAGGTTTTAATGTCAGATTAAGAATTTTGCATGTTATCTTAAAGAATATAAGAAGCCATGAAAGGTTTTTGATGCAGGAAACACCTTGACCAAATCTTTGCCCAAAATTAACTCTCTAGTAGCTCTAGGAGAGAATGGATTAGAGATGGACTGGGAGTAAATATGGGGGGAAAGTTAGATGAGAAGAAAAATAATAGTTGAACAGGTGGGAAGTAATGACTACCTAGACTAAGAGAGTAGAGACGGATTAGAGACAAGGTGAAATGTAGAAGAGATGTTGTGGAGTATGAACTAAAACATCTTGGGAACTGACTGGACATGACTGTGAGAGAAGGCTAGGAAGGATCAAGGATAATTTTTACTTGTTCATTTGGGTGCTTTCAAGGACACTGCTACTCGCAAGAGGAATGGTGAATAACTGTTCCATTTAGTGCAGAGGAAGCTTCAGGTAAAGTAGGAGTAGATACTGGCGAAGACAGACCACATTCAGCATGAATACACAGAGTATGGAGACAGAAGCAGTATTCACAGAGGAGGAAAGCATTATGAAACGCTAATGAACCTAGAAAACCCAGAAAAACCCTACCAAGATGAATGGCAGAACCAAAAGCAAATGATCAACTCTCATATACAGCATATTACCTAAAAGATCATCCATTGTCAGCATTCATTGTCCTAGCATTATTACTGGGTCTTCGGAAATTTCAGTGTGAATCTTAGGTCTGAAACATATTAGTGGGAACAGAAAAAACACAAGCTCTTGGAGACAATTTTTTAAAATGAAAATGTGTATAGTAATTATGTCATGGAATTTTTGGAAGGAAAGTGATTATTTACCTATTTATTTA
This sequence comes from Macrotis lagotis, assembly GCF_037893015.1. Classification (NCBI taxonomy): domain Eukaryota; kingdom Metazoa; phylum Chordata; class Mammalia; order Peramelemorphia; family Peramelidae; genus Macrotis; species Macrotis lagotis. The sequence continues at coordinate 431,892,190 of NC_133666.1, forward strand.
TATTCACATTGCTACAATAATATTGATATAAAAGTAAACATAATCCCCCGTCCCCCCACAGAGACAGATAGGGAAAGTGTTTTAGAAAACTGTAAAGTATTGTAGAAATGAGTTGCTATTCTCAAAGGGGCAAAGGTTTCAAAGCCAAAATCTTCCTGCTGATTCCATAGCAAAATCTGAACCTTTCCTGTCTTTCTTCCTACAGCAAAATGCATCTGTTCCGGATTTTGTTGAATTAAAATTTTGTTAGGGTATGATGGGGCACAAAGAAAGCTGCATTTTCACATAGACTTGAGTTTGGATCATCCCTTATCCCTTTACTATTTAAAGGATGTTAAGCTAGTCATTTTACCTTTCTGGGACTCAGTTTCCTCTTCTGCAAAATGAACTAGAAATTCTTTAAGTCTGTGAAACCACTTCTTCTTTTGGTGCTTTAAATTAACTAAATCATTCAGTAAATCAACAAACAAGTATTTATTAACTGCCAACTATGTAGCAGATACTATACTCAGTACTCAGGATGATATTTCTAATTAAAAAATAATCATTCCAGGTCTCAAACTCTCTCTCTAGAGTCTATGGGAGAGAACTCTAAAAGAATCTATATAAATAAATAACTAAGCATAAATTCATAGAATTTTTTTCTTGTTTCTGGCAAAGAAAATAGCAGCTAGTTTTAATTAGTCATTTCCCCTAGGTCAAAACTTGCAACTTTTTCTTTGAATTTATTTAAACCAATGGGATTAAGTAACTTGCCCAAGGTAACATAGCTAGGCAATTATTAATTGTCTGAGGCTGGATTTGTACTCAGATCCTCCTGATTCCAGGGCAGTTACTCTATCCAATGTGCCACCTAGTTGCTCCCTCAACTCTTGCATCTTTATCGTGGTCTTTAATGACACAAATTGAAGTGACAAAAATGGACATTTCAGCAATCATGGGAGGTCAATTAGGAAGAGTTTGTTGACTTTTCAGTGGCACCCATATGTGATCAACTAATAAAATTCCATGTATGGCTGCTCTTATGTACACTTTTATTTATTCCTATAGTAAAGAGAGGGAGCAGAAACACTTTGACTTTTCAGAAGCACAGCATCTGGTATGTAGGAAGTCCTTAATAACTGGTGACTTGATGACTGACTGGATGATATAAAAATGTATTCATTGTTTGGGATCCATAGACATTTTCATGATTTCACTTATTGTAGCAGTTCAAATTTAAGAGTGAAAAAATATGAAGAAAGTGTTCCATATAAAGAAGTAATGTTTAAAGAAGACCACTTTATTTCAATGAAGAATCTAGAAATCTCATTGACTTCATAGACCAATGAAGGTACATTCCATTATTTCAGTAACATCAAATGTAGAACACATACATATGCATGCGGATTTGTCTTATTAAGAAAGAAAACAAAAAATAAAATAATGTTCAATTAAATGTGCAAGTGAAAAAACTGGCAATATTAATGGCAATATGCCTTTGCTTAATTTTCCACAATCTTAATTAGTAGGTTTTCATTTGAGGTTAGGAGGTAAGTGAAATTCAAGGTTCTAGATCATTATTAAAAAAATTGTGACTCATTACACCTTCTAAATTGGATATAATTTTACCCAATGGAGAATTCCTTTCCAGGTATAAAAAAAATTTGTAGCATACAGCACATTGTTATTTGTCTGTGTATTGGTAGAAAGAGAATGTAAATAATGTATTCTGTGAAGTGGTTGCAAGATTTCAAATTTGCACCAATCAGAGTTACAATTATGGTAATTGGTTCCAAGACAGTGGGAATTTAATTTAAATAATATAAACTCTTAACAAGATTTACTATTTGTATTCCTTAGGGCACACCTGTAGCATACAACCAACAGTCTATCAATCTATCATCTATCTTCTTGATCACTGTCTCTATCTTTCTGTCTCTGGTTCACTCTGTCTATGTGATACTGTTATTCTGTCTTTATCTTACTCTGTCCATCTGTCTCCTTTTCTCTCTCATCACACAGTATAACATCAATTACACCAATGGATAAAAGGGAGGCATGAGAGCACAGAGGAGAAAGAGCCAGAATGGAAGTCAGGAAGACTTGGGTTTCAGTTCTATTAGTGATGTGATCCTGGACAAGTCACTAAAATCATTTTACTCTGTATTTACTTTTAGCTGCATATTTTTTAACATGATCAGCACAATAGTTTTTTGGCCTTTTCATGAGTTATGTCTTTTCATAAAAAAGATTTTCAGAAGTAAAAACTATATTTAATTTTAGCTTTATAATTGCCCACTCTAGAGACAGTCTGGTGGAACTGATATAGCAATTCACTTAAGGTTATGAAGATTGACATCAAAGTTTCATCTCTGACATATATTGGCTATGTGACTCTAGACAAGTCATTTCACCTTTTATTTCTCTAGGTAGCATTGTAAGCCCAAATCACAGGGAAGATGCTGATCTGTACTGGTATGGAAGTTTCCTAAGGAAATGAAATGACAGGTGCAGTTCCTATATTTTAGTCAATAACTTTAGGTGCAAAGATCATTACTTATTATTTTTCCTATCACCTCTAATCATTCATTTATCAAGAGACAACACCTATATACTTGCAAAATCTGTGGTGTAATTAGAAAACAATCAAAAACCCCACAAAAAACTGATGTGAAAAGATGTGCTAAACCAACATAGTGAGAAGAAAGACAGAGAGAGAGAGAGAGAGAGAGAGAGAGAGAGAGAGAGAGAGAGCGAGCACAAGCAAGCACCTGGATTAACAGTACACAAAAATAAATTAGACACCAATTATTATGAGAAAAAAATTCTACAAATTAAGATGTATCTTAAACAGAATATAATTGAAAGTTTATCTTCCTCTTTTGGGCTTGTATACTCCTGGCTCCAAGATTGGTGCTCTGTCCACTATGCCACCTGGCTGCCATTATTATTATTATTATTATTGTTATTGTTATTATTATTATTATTAATTTAAATTTTCCCCCCTTTACTTTATTGTTCATACAGGTCTACATTTTGGGGGGAGGGGTATTATGTTTATTCTTAAACAAGAATATTTTAGTAATGTAAAAATCATTTGCACAAAATTCAGAATAAATAATTAAAAAATTCAAAGAAAAAAATAAATTTTATTATCCTCAAAATGAATGCATTGTACACAGTAAAACTTATTCACAAATGAAATGAACAAACTCAATGATTCTGATGGCAGTAAAATCAGTGACTTCAAAATGGCTTAAATGGCTAACAGGCAGTTTTGCAGACAACTTACCACTTTTGAGAGAACAACAAGATTGAAAGTAGACCAAAACCTAGCAGAAGCAAATATTGGAATTCAATAAGGTAACAGAAATCTTTACCTTTCACAGCAATTTAATTTGAAGTAAAGAGAAGAAAAAATAACAAGAGGATGTGAAAGAAAGTAGTTTATTCATGGCACTATTTTCTATCATCATTCAGTTGGAAGAGATGTGCACAATACTCAATGACTATTTTTCATGCCTGTTTAATAGAAAAAGTAATGACTCTCATAACAAGTTCTAGCAAAAATGTTTAAAATAATGACAGAGCCCTGGGCTCTTATAGGACAACTAGATCCATATCTAGATGGTGCAGTCCATAGAACACTGGTCTTGGAGTCAGGAGTTCCAATCCAGCCTCAAACATTTGACTCTTATGAGCTATGTGACCTTGGGCAAGTCATTTAGCCCTGATTGTCTCACAGCCCGGGCCATCACTTTTGTCCTGATTCATATTTGGCCACTGAACCTAGATGACTTTGGGGGAAAGAAAGTAAGGCTGATGACTTAGCACAGCACTTCTCACTTAAATCCAAATCATGTGCTTGTCATGTTCTTTTCTTTGAGAATGATGGACAGATATCAACATCAATACCTATCCTGGTATCAGATATTCTTCAGACTTCCTAGCCACCTCTCCATCATGCAGAATGCAGTTTCTGCCAAAATCTTCATGCTCACCTCCTTCCAATAGAAACTTGAATTCAATCATCTAGGAAATGAAGAGACAGCTCTTATTTTTCCAGACCCTTGCACTCATCATACTTCCAATATATTTCTATGTTATGTGTTTAGTCTCATCTCCTCTCTCACTTTCCAACTCCTGAGTCATATTGTCACAGTAAAACATAAATTTGCTGAAGTAATTGTCTTAATTACTGTGTTCATTCCCATTGATCCCATTTAACACAGGTCCCAATAGTAAGGGCTTTATAAATGCTTGATCTTCATTGAGCTTAATAAATTCTAGTTGGAATAAGTCTAACTGTTTATGATGTGCTAATACTGTTTCCTTTTCTTTCCCTTCCTTTTCTCCCCCCCCAACCCCTACCATTGCCTGCTTTTCAGTGTAAAAGACATAGGATAAAGGAAAGGAATGGAATCAAAATTATTCACTTATAATTGGAGTGGTTGGTCCTATACATCTGTCTCTGTTCTCTTTGTCCCATTTAGACCACAATTATTGGATTTTACTGTTTTTGTCTCTCCCATTTCAATCTTCCTCTTAAATTTTTCCTCCCATAGTTGAAGCTCATTTTTATTGAGATTGTTCCCTCTTCAACTCTACCTTCTCCCTTAAATGTCCTTCTCTTTCCCTGTTTATTTCTACATCAAATACTTTTTGGATGTGTGTATTCAGTCTTTCTTTCATTTCCATATATTAAATGGAAAAGATCAGATTAAATAACTTTTAGAAGGCTCATTCCATTTCAGAATACTAGAATTTCCTTGCTAATTCCCTAAGTTTACATTATCTTCCTCAAAATTTAATTGTTTTAGTTTATTTTTATCATTTGTCAATTCATTTTCATTCTGTCTTTTTATATAATGATAGTATATTTTCCCAAACTATACAACTCATGTTTTGATATTAACATTGGCAAATACAGTAAAAGTCACAAGTCATCTTACTTGAAAGTCTGTAAAATAAAAGTACTCTCCCAAGCATCCTCCAGACCTGCCAGAAAGATAAACTAAGCTCTGGAGGCCCTAAAATTGTTCTCCTTGGCTTAGATCCAGTAAAGTATCATTCCCATTTATTGTTGTTATTTTTTCTTTCCTTTCTTTTTTTTCCCTTTTAGAAAAAGTTCTTTAAAAAAAACCCTCACCTTTGTTTTTTACAGAATGAGATAAAAATTCTCCCACAAAACCTTGGACATTTTTTCACCAGATTTATTGGTCCTAAGAATTTTTTTTTATACACCTAGCTCTTGTGATAAATCATATATTTAGCCAGCACCTTTCTGCCATCTTTAGGCTGTAGGGTATAGGGAAAAAAATCCTCTGAGGTAAAGAAATTCATAAAACAAGAGGTGACAGAAACAAAACTCAGCACTGAGACTTTGTAGAATATAAAGCAAATAAAAATCTCTGGCAAATTTCCTTTCTATATACCCTATTCCAGAACATTGACTTACTAATCACTACCATCTTCTTTATATTTAATGAATTCTTTATCGTTCTTTAACCAGCCTTGCAAAAGTTTTTCTTTTTATTGTGATTTACATTTTTTGTTGGCACGTAGTAAGACTTAAAGGCTATTTCACAACTACTCTGTTCATTCATTAATTTATTCATTTAACAATCACTTTCAGAAAATCCAGTACATTACTATAGGTAAGGAGAATAATGCTTCTTTTCCTTTTAAATTCCCTCAAAATTTCAAGGCATGGGGTGTGCTATTCAGATTATGATATTGTAAGAAAAATATTTTGTTGTTAATTGTACATAGCTTCATTTTTATATTATCAATCACTGTATTAGATTTAGCATTAATTTACAAATTCTAGTTCCTAAAAATAATCAAAGAGGTTCATAAAAATGTTCTGGAAGGTGCTTCAGAGTCCAGTTGGCTTAACTCTTTTACTTTATAGATAAGAAAAATAAGTCACAAGGAGGGGAAATAACTTGTCCAAAGCTGTACAGAAAGTAAGATTCTAAGGTGAGTTTTAAGGCTTTTTGTTACAAACCCCCCCCAACTATAACTATTTTTCCATCGAAGTGAACAAACTTTTATTAAGCACAGAAATGCAATAGGGGAGTCAGGATTGTCATCTGCATTCATCATAGTGGAAGAAGCTGAGGATCTGGCTTCTGAGTAATCTGAGGATATATTCTATAAATGTCTTGGATTTAGCTCAAGCACTCACAGAGATTTTGTAACTGATCCTAGTCTGTGAGCCACACAATAAAGAGGAGCTTCTTTGATTGCTACTGAGGATCTCAAAGAGTTACTCTAATGGAGATTAATATATTTTAGTATTATTATGAGAAATTTTGACCTCAAGTATCACTGAGGGGGTCTCAAAAACAGTTTGAGAATAACTCTTAAAATACAAATTTCACATCTATATTCCCTTGGAACAATGATATATAATATAAACATCATCAGACAGGGGATCAGTGGACTATTTCTTGTACTATGACTAACTTGAATTTAGAGAACAATTAAATAGTGACTGTGAACAAGTCTAAACCTTTCTGACTTCTGATACTTTTATAAAATGAGTTTGGACCAGATAAAACCTATTGTCCCTTGAAGTTTAAAAAATATGTTATTTGAAATCACAAACTCTCAGTCTCAGTTTCCTCATCTGAAATAATAGGTTAATAATATATTTTCTATATAACTCAGAAATTATATGAAATTCAAATTAGATAATGGATGTGAAAAAATTGTTGATAGTTTCTTTAACTTTTTTAAGATTTCCAAAATATTATATGTATTTTATATCAATTGATCCTTACAATAACCTTGTCAGATAGGTATCATTATTCCTTTTAGAAATGAAAAACTGAGATTAAGAGGCAGCTTTTTCAGTGGAGTCAAGTGTAGTCAAGAAAACCTGAGTTCAGATTGAATTTTAGACACTATTTATGTGACCCTGGTCAAGTCACTTGCCTGCCTTATTTTGCTCTTATAAAATCTGGATAATAATAGTACCTACCTCCTGTGAGATAGGTTAGATATTTCTGAGGATCAAATGAAATAATATCTGTAAAGTGCTTAGAACAGTGTTTGCTATATATTATGTTTTAAAGATGGTAACTAGTATTAATGATGATGATGATGATGATGATGATGATGATGATGATGAGAGGGAAAGCAATTTTCCCAAGGTCACTGAGTTGATAAGAATTTCAGGTAGATTTCAAACCCAAAGCATCTTGAATCTAGGTCTATAATGTTTACTGTGCCATAATGATTCTCTCTTAAGGTAACAATGAAAATAATTATTATTACTATGCAAACCCAGATATGTTCCTTTTAAGCAAGAATCTAAAAAAAACCTGTTTAAATCTATTCAGTCATAGATTAGACACTAACCTCCCAGAAATATGATAAACATCTATCATATACCCAGGTTTCTTTTTCATTCTGTATTTTATGTTTCAGTCTACATTAGTTCATGTTTTAATAATTCTCCAACAAAGTTAGTTCTTGAAAATTGAAGCATTAGGTTCAGAATAGCTACTTCAAGAGCATTTCACAGAATCTCATAATTAGAAGAAGGCTAGTTCACAGGTTATTTACTATAACCTTTAGTTGGGCACGAATCTTCTCTACAAAATGCCAAGAAATGATTATCGAACATTTCTTTGAACACTTGAAGTAATGTGGAATCCACTATTGTTTCCTGCCTCTAGTTGTTTTTAGCACAGCTCTAAACACTAGAAAAATTATTATTTTTTTATTGTATATATAACTTCTCTCCAATATCTATTCACTTTTCCCACTTCTATTCTATATCTAAGAAAAATAATTCTAATTGTTTTATCATGTGAAAGTCTTTCAAATAGTTGAAGATGATGGAAATGTCTTACATGAATCTTTTAACTAAAGATAGATTTTGAAATCACCCTTCCAGTTCATGGTCTTTATTAACCTTCCTATTATGACTAGTGTCCTTTAGACATGTTCCTATTTAAGACCTCTGTCCCTAATATGTGTTGTCCTGGTTTGAATTCAGTATTCAGAATGTGGTCTGACTAAAGCACAATGTTTATTATACAATGAATCTTTCATTTGCCTCATGTTGGACACCTACCTAAAGCTCAGCCTAAGAAGGTATTAAATTTCCAAATAAATTATTGTCATTTAAAATTTAAAATAAAGAATACTATCCATCCCAATGACAGAGCTGATGATGTCTGAATGCATTTTGAAATTTTTTTTTTACTGTATTTTTCTTGAGCTTTCTCTTTTAGGGTGGAGAGGGGGTTATGCTTACTTTTACAACAAGACTATTATGGTAATGTTTTTCATGAACTATATCTGACCTATATAAAATAACTTGTTTTCTCAATAAGGAGGATTGCGTTGAAGGAAAGGGAGAGAATTTGAACCTCAAGATTTTTAAAAGTGAATGCTTTAAGTTGTTTTTGCATTTAACTAAGGGGGAAATAAAATAAAGGAAAAATTAAATTATCAAGAAAAAAATTATCATTAAGAAGACATTTGTATACATATATCATATATATATTAAATATATATAAGGACATATATATATATATGTATAACTATACGTTCCAAAAGTATTATTTATTTTTCTTTTACAAAAAGTTTAAAGTTGACCCAAAACGTTTGGAACACCTGTCTATATAATCATTTGTATATAAAGCTATACATAATTAGAACTAAATATAGGTATACCATTACATATATAGATAAATATGTATACATACAAATTTACACATATCCATATGTATGTTTATTCATTGTATTTGGAATAATAAATCTTTTTAAATTTAGTGTAAATGAATTGAAGTTTTGTCTTAAATGGAACAAAAGTAAGATGTTGAGAATTTTTCTCTCCTTTTGTACATTATACCTTAGCCCCTAAGTCATGTTAAAAAAAAAGTGAAAAAGTGATTCAAAAATACTTTGGGAAAAGTCTACATGGGCAACAATATAAGTAACAAGGTGACCTCTCCTGTTTTCCCTCCCCACACCAGCACAATTTTCTCTGCCTTGAAGAATTTCAAGTTTACTGTTGAGAACCACAAGGGACACTTGAGAATTCCCCTTCCTCTCCAAATAGGTTCTCAAGTAATAAAGAAAAAAAAATCAATAATGTTGATTTCAGAAAGGAGCGGCAATTTCACAAAATCTATTCCTCCCTATCTAAACATTAAGAGACTGCTAAACCTTGCCTGATCCTGAAAGTATAGTCTTGACCCCACAAGAAAATAAATTAATTAATTAATGAAAGTATCTAGAGAGTTCAAAAGATCTCTTCTTGTGTTGAGCCTACAACTAGCTATCACAAAAACCATCGAATTAAAAACTGGCAACCTGAAACTACTGCAGATCCATTTAACATTTCTACCAAAAGAGAGAAAACTTGTTTGAGAAGACTATAAAAGCAACCAAATGCATATATAGAAATTAAATAAATTCCTAACATCCTGATGGTACAATAATGAGTAGATGCAATTCTAATTACTATATAGGGTGAATCATTATATAGTAGTTGTGAGTCTTTAAAAGTTTTATGAATTGTGCGCTAGTCTAGTGCTACTATGTCATTCTAGCTCTTCTTTTTCTACCAAGGGTGATATTAAGGGAATGGGAATGAATTAAAAAGAAATCACACTTTAAAATCATTTTCATGATTTCTTGAAATTGGAGTAGCATCTTTTGGAGCCTAGTTCTTTTTGCTTTGCCTTGTTTTAATATTTTGAGATTGGGTCTCCAATCTATAAGTTCATCAGTTACTCATCCATATATTCATTACCATGGAAATGTAAAATTTCTCTGTTCTTCTGTGCTGGGCCAGCTGATCTTAGACAGTATGGACACCTTCTGCTCCTAGGGATCGCTGTAGTGGTGATGGGGGCGCAGTGCAGCTTTTCTATGGTGATAGTTCTATTGCAGTTTGAAATTCCAGAACCCCAAGCTTCCCATCAGACTCACCTTCCCCAGGATCAGTGACTACAGGCATATGCTACCATTTCTGGATAATAAAATAATCCTTTATGCGCTTGTGACACTTTATGCATGCCTATGTTTCAAATAGCAATCCATATATTGACGTAATCCTTCCCAACCACCTCCTCTCCATTAACAGGTATATATATGAGATTCACATTTAAGTTGCCTAAACTTTGTTGTATACAGATATACACTAATATGTATCTGTATGTATCCATTTAAGCAGTTCATGTTCTCATTCAGAAAATGAATAAAACTACAATGTGGAAAGCAAGACAAATTAAGACAATGAGGGTAAAGCAATAATGAAATAACATCTTTGGTGGACATTGGCTTTATAACTTATCATCCTACTCATAGATACTTAAAATATAATCCCTGCTCCTTTCAAACAAAATGAATGGCATCTTCAATTATTTTGCCCCAAAAGGTAGCAATAGTTTAGATAACTATTGAAGGATATGGTTGACATTGTCTAAGCAACGGAAAATTCTCTGAGAAACTTTTAAAAAAATTTTTATTTCTGGGAAAGTTTTAAAAAGTTTATTAAAATTTAACATTGCAGATAACCAAACAAAACTAGGTTGGATTCATAATCATTTATATCTTTTGAATTATTCATTATCTGAAAAAAAAGAGTGAGCATGTTGGTGTTTCCTTTGGAAAATAGGTTTTTTATCTGTGTTTATTCCTTATGGCTTAACACATTCATTTCCTGACTTATGAAAATAAATTGTTCAGTTACTCCATGAATTAAAAAAAAGTTGAATGCAGGAATATCAACTGTGAAAAATTAGAGCAATAGTTCTTCAGTATTCTGTATATAAAGATAGTTGATGTATTTAATAAGCTAGAACCAAGCAATAGTAATATAGCTTTCATAGAGAAGTATTTTAGCACAAACTATTCAATTTAAAACACATTCTATTTAATGCACAATAGCTAGATTTTTGTGAGGGTTGGGAATGGGGGAAAAGTTTCTTGTATGTTGATAGCATTTAAATCATATAGGCCAAATAGAGTGTTTATTTTGAAGCATCTGCTCCCAAATGCTCCAGTTCAACTTCAAAGGATGCGTAGATGCAAGTTAAAGTGTATTTCTAAAAGAGATTATAACGCCCTTACAGCTAAATTTTAACTTTATATGAGTTCTTTGCTCTACCTATATAGTAATTTTCCAGTAGAAATCATCATCTATAAAAGCCTGTAAATAGCATGAACTATAGCTTTGGGTTAGACTGGAAATATCCTGTTTATTTGGTTTCTAAAATTTGACTTGGCAGAAAATTCTGATTTTCTCAATAATGTATTTAAAGATCAAGTACCAAGCTAGTCATTTTATTGAGCTCATATCATAGGTATAGCCTTCGAGGATTCAGAAAAATGACAAGAAACTAAAAAAGGCTCATTAAAGTCAATCCCCTCCTACATTATAGGTAGAAAAAAAATGTTTGCTATCATTGCTACTTTCAGCATTATGGGAAAAATAATAATTAAACTAATCTTTTCATCGGGGGCAACTAGGTGGTAGAGTAAGTAAAAGTTTGGACATAGATTCAAGAAAACTAGAGTTCAAATTTAATCTCAGACACATACTGAGTTTGTGATTTTGGGCAAGTCACTTTTTTTTTTTTTTTGACTTGCTTCCTCAGATGTAAAATGAAGAAAATAATAACATCACCGATTTCCCATGGTTGTTGTAAAGTTCAAATGAGATAATAATTTTAAAATGTTTAGCAGAATGCTTGGAACGTGGCAAATTCTTATAGACGTATTAGCTATTACTATTATTGTTATCAATTATTATTATTCAACAGAATTTGTATCTAGTTCTATGGTAACAAAAAAAATTAACTGCCACATGTTCTAGGGTGCTAAGATTAGAGCGTTAGAACTAGAAGAGACCTTTGAAATCATCCACCTTTTTTCATTTTTCAGGATAAGAAAACTGAGATGAAAGGAGAATAAATGACTTGTCTGAGGTCTCATAGTTAATAAGTATCAAGGAGAGGATTTGAATTTAGGTCTTTTAACTCCATCTATATTTCTCTATTGATTATCTATAGATTCTAGAGTTAATGTAAAGAAGTCCCTGGGCTAATTTCAGACCTGTGCTATGATCTGAGTTGATTTTGCTATGAGTTTCTACTTGAGGGTACCAAATATGTTACCTTTCATAGAAAAGGCAAAAACAAAATAAAATATAAAACAATAAAAAAGTAGTTTTTGCTGCCTTCAGAAGAATAATATCAGCCAATCTAAAGCAAAATCTTGGTGGGGCACAGGTAAGGTAAAATTTTAATAAGAAAAAGTAAAGATTAGAGCATAGGTCACAAAGAACATCATCAGATCAGTCAGCATAGAGACCAAGACAAGTAAGTTTTCCATAGAGACACACTGTAGTTCAGAAAAGGGTATTAGAATAAGACTCAACAATACTTGTATTAAAGTCCCAGCTCTTCTGCTTATTGACCGAATAGTTTTTGTAAAATTATTTAACTTTTCAGAGTCTCATTTTGTTCTTTTATAAATGATGTTAAACACATTTCTCCTACATAATGCATAGTGAGTTAGAATATCAGATATTTGCTAATGGCAGAGAATTATTGAATGAATCAGTATATATATATGTATATACATACATATACATAATATAGTTAGTCTGGGAAAATTATGATAACACATAATAACATTTTTGTACAACAAAATTGGTTTAAAATGATTATATGATTTTTTGAAATTGTTCAGAAGAAGGAAAAGTATGACCATATATATATTTTATCAAAACAATATTGCAAAAAAATCCCACAGTGATAATCAGCTATTGGCTCTCCCTTCACAATATGTTAGCACCAATCTAACAAATGAGTACTGCAGAATAATCTGGCAAATATTCCCTCCACAATAGTATTTCTTTCTATATAAATGCCTCTATAGATTAAACTATCATATGCCACACTACATATCCATGGAGTAGTAGTGCCAACCAGATTCACTCCGGGGACTGAAATAGAATTTCATGGACAACTCAAGTACAAAGCAATTGGATATATAAGAAACTAATATATATATATATATATATATATATATATATATATATATATATATATATATATATATATAAAGGTACATGGAAATTTAGCCGTGATCTTAAATTCAGAATTTCAAAAGGAAAGTGGACAGTATATAAAGAACAGTTACCTAGTCAATCAAGCATATTTAGTACAAATTAAGGATGGATATAGAGCAATCTAAAAATGTTCTGCCAGTTCCCAGAAAACAGTTTCTTACTATTCATCAATCATTTCCTCCCATATTAAGCAAAAATATAAGATATTAAATGAGAATTTGAGGTTCAGGACACTAGTAATGCAAAGTACTTTTTAAATTGTAATCATACCTATAATGTGTAAATTGTACATTTCAAAAATGAATAATAATAATTTTCTAAAAAAAACTTGTCAGATGTAACTGAATTCAGTTTTCTGGTAAAAATTCTATTGTCTCATTAAATAAATTTTATTCATTCTTGTTCTGTGAAAAAGAAGCTCATTATAATGAGCAATTGCTCATATGATTTAGGAGGCATATTTCTGTATTTCTCATAGGCATCCTCATGAAATTTACTGACAAAACTAGTTCTTTTTGGTCAGCACAAGAATGACCCTATGTGAAATCAGATATTTTGTAACTGAGAGTAAAACCTTACTGAGAAAGGATTCTAGACTATATTAAATCCATCAGTATTTTGCACTTTGGTTCTGATGAAAAGTGTTTTCTTTCATCCCATATTTCTTTTTTTGTTACTTTACACCAGGGATTCTTAACTTTGCTTTTGTTTTTATTTTTATTTATTTATTTTTGTATCATGAAAATCTTTGACAGTCTGGGAAAATCTATAACCCCCCCCTTTTTTTTAGGTTTTCTTTTTTGCAAGGCAAATGGGGTTAAGTGGTTTGTCCAAGGCCACATAGCTAGGCAATTATTAAGTGTCTGAGACCGGATTTGAACCCAGGTACTCCTGCCTCCAAGGCCGGTGCTTTATCCACTATGTTACCTAGCCACCCTTATAACCCTTTTTTAAAATAATATTTTTAAAGATTTAAAATACCTAAGATAACAAAGGAAATGATTTACATCGACATATAGTTTCTCTGACTTTTGTTTCTGTCTTTGCCTCTACCTCTGTCTTTCTTTGTGCCTGTCTATTATCCACCTACACACAATCCAAGGTTAACAGAACCTATTTTAGAATAAGTTCATAGCATTGAGGATTTCTTGAGTTTAAAGGAATATAAAAGAATATGTCATTCAACCTTCTTTGATTCTTTTTTTTAATTTTTAGGGTTGTATTTTTTTTTTGAAAGGCAATGGGGTTAAGTGGCATGTCCAAGGCCACACAGCTAGGTAATTATTAAGTGTCTGAGACTGGATTTGAACTCAGGTAAAACTGACTCCAGGGCTGGTGCTCTATCATACACTGTGCCACCTAGCTGCCCCCTCAACCTCCTTTTTCAGATGAAGAAAATGATTCCTACCTCCTATGATCATCTGGCCTTGTGTTCCCTTAAATGTTTTCATTGTCCTTCATTATGTGTTTGCTTTAGCTGGCTTGGAAATCATTCTAAATTTGTAATGAGAAGAAGAGTTAACCTCTTAGCTCTTCTGTTCACTAATTTGCCCACAATAACTTCATATCTAGGGTTTCAGTTTCTTCATCTGTAGAATTAAAGACTGGGCTACAATGTGATCTCAGAGGTTCCTTTCTAGCTCTAGAATCTATGATCATATGACTTATCCAGATTCAGATGGATAATTTAAGGAATAGCTGAGACATGAAAATGTCTCTATATTTTCACTTCAGTGTCTTTTTCAGCCCTGAACACTCTCTGCAATAGAGTAAAAGATTGTTTCATGAAATTGAAGATCTCTCCTCAGTGGAGGTCTTTGAACAAAAGCTATATGACTTCTTGTGTGTTTCATTGAGATGCTTCTCCTTTTTTAGTCAAAGTTGGACTTCAAGGCCATTGAATTCCCTTTTATTTGTGAGGTGCTCTGATTCAGTACATTGCAATTCATAAATAATAAAACATTGATTTGGAAGGGAAAAACTACAAGGATATGCAATATTTTAGCTCTTCTGGGCTGCAGTGACCAGTAAAAGCTAATCAAGGGCTACATATAGTATTTGATATTTATTTATGACTACAATGTAACCCATTTAACCAATGAATACAATAATAAAATGTAATAAAACTGCATGAATGAATGCTGAGGGTTGCATGCAGCCTCCATTTCCTGGATTGGACGTATGGGTAATCGATTGAGTATATCAACTCTCAAAAAAGTATATTTTCTTTGGAAAATGGAGTAAAATTGTGTAACTGCAATGCTTCCTCTGCATAGAATATTTTCCCACTATCTCCCTGGATATCAATATCTTGTCAGTTCTTTAAGATCCGTTTCAAATCTGTCCTTTGTGTGTCCCATTAATAAACTACATAGCAACATTCATCCTAGAGCTTTTAAATGTACATTTTGTTTTTACCAAACATTTAAGGCATATACTGAAGAGTCTTTCATTAATTTGTTCATATATTATTTCATTCATAATCAGTTATTACACAAAGACTATGCCCCAGACACTTTACTAGATAAGAGCTATTCAGAGGCAAATAAAATGATCCTTGCTCTCAGAGGTTATATTCTTTGAGAAAACCAAAAGCATTCTGGTAATGAATAAATGAATGAGAAAAATATGAAGTATTTACAATTTGCAAAACACTCTGCTAAGTTCTAGGGAAACAGATAGAAAAATAATACAGTTCTTGCTCTTTTTAATGTAATTCCACTAATAAAATTATATCAGATTTTCATGTTGAAACATTTGAAAATACTGTGAACTATGGTGTTAAGAACTTCCTTTGCTGGACTTTTAGTAATTATGGCTACAGTAAATATAGGATCATTTTCTATGAAACAACTTCACAACAGTTACATTCCAGGATGTTGCTGATTATCATTGCTATTCCCCAGATTATTGTCTTCAGGGTACTGAGCTTTCTCCATCAGCATCTTAGAGGAAACTGTGGTCAAGGTATGGATGTGGTTTAAATTGCCTGTTACCTGCTGCTTCCTGTCTCTCCATTAGGGTACCTTACTATTTCAGCTAGCTTGCCTTGCCTGCCTTGTGGGTGGAAGTTGATAGCAATAGCTGCTTCTCACTATCAATCCTCAGATGATGGTTGTAAGGCTGGGACTGGATGTAGGATGGCTGAAATAAATACAAAAGCTATATTGGAGGGGGGTGGTGAGCAGGAAAGGCCTTAAATTAAAGGAGGAAAATAATAAAGGAGTTGAGCCTTAAAGAAAATTGGCTATTCTAAGAGGTAGAAGTTAAAGAGGACAGAATTTAAGGTATAAGATGATAGTCTGTGCAGATGCAAAATCAAGAGATGGAATACCATGTGTAAGAAATAGAAAACAGGCCAATTTGGTCATAGCCTGGAGTATAAGGGAGTAATTATGTATAATTAGCCTCAAAGAGTAGTCTTAAACCAGATTCTGAAAGTTTTTAAATAGCAGAAGAATTTTTGTTTTATACCAAAGGTAATAAGAAACCTTTGGAGCTTATATTGGCCTGTTCTTTTAGCTCTTGTATTGTTAAAACTAAACTCTCCCTCCCCACCTGCCCCAACCATCTCTTAAAATTAAAATTGTAATCTTGAAAGAGAGAAGGTATCATTGTTTTTTTCCTTTGAATATCTTTCAGCATCTCCCTAGAACTCAGATGTATATATATACATATATATACATATATATATATATATATATATATATATATATATATATATATATATATATGGAGAGAGAGAGAGAGAGAATACCCTAAAACTTCGTTGATTTTATTTGTAAAGAAGATACTAAGAGACATTAATTGATTAACTTTATAAACCACTGTTTTCTTCTTTTCTCTCTCTGAGTCTGTTGAAACATTACCTTATATAACAGAGGAAGATGAAATAAAGTTCAATTAGAATGCAATAAGATAAACTTCACAATAAAAGAGAGTTATAACATTGATGATTTGGCATTTCTAAAGATTTTTTTAGTCACTATTATCATTATAAGTCTCATTGTACTTCCTCTTTTCTCATTTCTTTATATCCTTTGTTATATGAATTCTCATATCATAATGGTGGAGGAATCTCTAGTCAAAAAGGATATATTAATTGCTAAATGTGAAGATCTCTTCCTGATTTTTCTATTTCTTCTGATGTCAAAGACAGAATTCTCCTAAATATCTCTTCCCTTTAGATTATCAGATATCACTCTTTTCTCATTCTCCTCTTACTTATCTAGTCATTATTTTTCAAGATGTTTTTACTGACTCATCATCCATATCACACTCCCTGGCATGATCCTCTTTCACCTGTAAGCTCACATGGTTTTAATTATTATTTCTAAAATGTGTTTCCAAAGGGGTGAGGAGTAGTTTGGTGAATAGAACTGTCGGCTGGAAGTCAAGAAGACCTATGATCAAGCCTGCTCTCACACATTTACTAGTTCTGTAACCTTGGGCAAATCACTTATCCCTTTTTGCATCAGTTTCTTACTCTGTTAAAAACAAAAACAAAGACAACTACTTCAGTATTTTTAATCAAGAAAATCCTAAATGGAATCAATGAAGACCAGAACATGGCTAAAACAATTGAGTAGTAAAATGTATGTTGGCATGTATAAACATTTGTGTGTAAAAATGTAAATATTTATTTTCCTTTATAATCCTATGAACTTTATTTTATGATTTTACAATCATTATTCTGGACAGGGTTTCACCAGTATACCAAGGGAGTCATTGAAACAATAAAGGGAATCCATGGCCTAGATTAGAGTTGTCAAGTGCATAGTTCATGGACTACGAACATTCCTTAATTGAACTGAACCAGATTAAAATATAAAAGGAAAATATTTAGCAAAATAAAAAAGTATATAAAATTACATTTAAAACCATCAATATGCAACTCTCAGGGATCCCTTTGAATGGGTTAGGGCACTCTACTTTTATCAAAGTTAGATACCACTGGCCCAAATAATTTTTAAAGTTGCTTTAACTCAAAATGTCTTTAAGTAAAATGTGACTGCCTAGAATTCAGTGGGGAATGATTTGTGCAATATAAAGAAAAACACATATTAGGGGAATTGGTGAGGCAATGGAATATAAACGAAATCTAAAATGAATTGATTTTAATGTAATTTGGAATCAAAGCAACCAGTTAGGAGAACTTTAGAGAAGTCCAGGTATGAAGTGATGAAACATGAACTAAAGTAATGGCCATGGGGATGGAATTTGGATATGTGAAATGAGGATCAATGATATCTCAGATTTCAGGCCTGGGGGAGATAATTTCAATTTCAATGATGGAAATAGAGAAATAGCAAAGAATATATAATTTGGTATGAAAGAAAGAATTTGAGTTTAATCTTACAGAGGTTGAGTAATGACAAGTGGTAATACCTGGCTATTTCTAACCTACTACTTAGTTGAGAAAATGAGTTTCTGGTGTAACTGAACTTTTTTTCTTTTCAATCTCATAAAATCTCAAAAAATTTTTTCTCAGTTTCTCTTTTTTCTCAATTATTCCTTCAGTCTAAGAGAAAGCAGAGATCCCTGCTTTTAAAGTCATATTCTTCCATCAAACATCTCAATTACATCCCTCCCACTTTCAATTGAGCTCTCATTCCCTAAACTATCTAAAGATATCATGGATAGATCATTTCATTAACTCCTTTTCCCCATTCACTTAATGTCACCCTATCCTGAAAAAAATCACTTTACCTTTGGTCCATGAAATTATTCTTTTTTTCTCTCTCCTTCCTTTTATAACCAAATATTTCAAAGCTATCTGTAATCTATAACATCTACCTGAATTTGTTCTTTTATTACCTTTCTAGCAATCTTATTTTTAAACTTTTGCCATTCTACTAATATTACACTAAAAGACCTAATCAGCAAGTTCTATGATCTTTTCTCAACCATCAAAAGCAGTGTGGGTGGAGAGATGGCTGCGTCTAAGAACTGTGGAAATAGCAAATGTTTATAGACAGGCTGAATATATGAGGTGAGTGAGACTGAGCATTCTATAAAACTAAATTAATCTAATTTTCCTCTCTTCTCGCATCAACTTTGTTCTATCTCTCTCTGGCATTGATTTCCTTTTCCTATCCTCTAAATGTGAGTGTTTCCCAAGGCTCAGTCCATTGACCTATCTATATTCCTTTCAAAGTTTCTATTATGTAAAACTACTCAACCTTTACAATTATTGCTTCAAGGCAATGTAAGAAATTCAAATTAGCACAAGTGATGCATTCATAAATGTGTGTTGAATTGCAAGAGTAGCTTAGAAAACAAATAAACCTTGTTATTTCTACTGTTAATTCAAACCAAAAGATTTATCTTTTGCTGATGCCTATTTAACTTTCCCCATCAGCTAGGCTATTAGGTGAATTGTTTGATCTAATGCAATAATAAAATGATTCAATTGGTCTATGACCAATATAACTGGGAGTCCCCCAGTCTTGAGGAACTGAAGTTATGGATTTCATTTATGGAAATCTTGGTATACAAAACTTAGATCTATGTGTTTATACACTGATTGAAACACACTAGAACTCTGATGTCTAATCCTGATCTAGATTAGTGTCTGATAGCATAGAAAAGAGTCTAGGTAGCAGATATTCTATGCAGGCACTACCTTTATTCTTTCCAGGTAGAGACATTGGAAAGGTTGTCATCAAGCTAGAATCTAATAATATTAATATAGGTCTCAATTATGAGATCTTACTACTCTATCCAACCTTTTACAAGTCATAACCTGTAGTTGGACATCTGATAACAATGAAATTTTTTTATATTTTTAGTTTCATTCAATTGTTATATTCTTAGTATAAAAGTTAGTGTTGATAGTCTATTGTATTTCCAGTGTAAATAAAATATTTAAAACAACTATAGATATGTCAATAGAACAATCTGATTTCCATTATTAACAGTGTCTTAATTTAATTATAAAATCTTCTTAGGGATGCATTTTAAAAAGAAACATTACAAACTGAGAAAAATTGTGGGATCCCTAAAAATGCTTATCCAATTACATTGTTTTTAAATGATTTATATCTCCAAGGAATTGTTTAAACTGGTATTCCCAATTGGAATGTCTTTATTTCTTTTCTCCATATAACCACATCCTATTCAGCTATAATTCAATATTATTGTTAAAGTTTCAGTATATTGATCTAACTCATGATTCTTCCTTTTTTTATTTTTAGGTTTTTTTTTTTTGCAAGGCAAATGGTGTTAAGTAGCTTACCCAAAGCCACACAGATAAGCAATTATTAAGTGTCTGAGACTTGATTTGAACCCACATACTCCTGACTCCAGGGCCGGTGCTTTATTCACTGTGCCACCTAGCTGCCCCCATGATTCTTTCTAATTTGAATATAAATAACTATAGGTTAGACCTGTCTTAACTGACTCTTTTTCCCAATCTCACTCTCCCTTACATTCCGAGCACTAGTTCTGCATCAGGAGGACCTGAGTTCAAATCTAATCTCAGATACTTACTAGCTATATGACCTTGGACAAGTCACTTAATCATGATTTCCTCATACACAGGGCCATCTTTGTTCACCCTGATTCATTTCTGGCCACCAGAACCATATGTCTCTGGAAGAGAAAGTGAGAATGGTGGCTTAGCACTCCGCACCCCCCCCCCCCATCCAATTCATTTTCTTGTCATGGTATCACCTCCTAAAGTCTTTTCTGAGAACAGATGACAAATAACAACAAAACCAATTTTCTCTGGACATATCTTAGATGTGCATTATTTCTTCTAATTGTTCTAATATTCTCTTCCCAATTAGATTATGAACTCCATGAGGGCAAAGGCTGTTTGCTACTTGTGCATTCCCAGTCCTTAGCCTTCCATCTAATATATATTAAAGACTCAAGAAGAGCCTCTTGAAAACCTGAATTCTTGATTTCAGTGTCCTGATCACTTCCTCACTGGTTTTCTTTCTCTCCTTCCATTTTTTGAACTTAAAACTTTCACTGGTTATTCAAAAAAACTTGGCCTAGGCCATCACCTGTTGTTCAGGCCTTAGCCAAGCTTCGTCAGCAGTCACTTCACATAAAAAATCCAACTTGCCTGTGCTCTGGACATTTTCATTGACTCTCCCCCAAGCCTGAAATTGGTTTCTTTCTAACCAGTGCTCAGAATACTGTGGAACAAGCAGTAAGTTTGCAGTAAAAGATTGTTGACCTTAGTTTTGACACATATCAAAAAACTGTAACTTCTTAAAGTAATGATTTGAAACTATATACTAACAATATTGTATTAGCCAAAAAAAGCAGTGGCTTGCATGATATAGCAGATTTGTAGCAGCAATGTTACAAACATAATAATGTAGTAGCATAAAGGTTTTTGATAATTTGTACTGAAGCAGATTTTCCCTTATCATATTTAGGAGAATTTTTCTTTTCTTTCTTTCTTTCTTTTTTTTTTTTTTGGCAAGGCATTGGGGTTAAGTGACTTGTCCAAGGTCACACAGTTAAGTAATTATTAAGTGTCTGAGGTCAGATTTGAATTCAGGTCCTTGTGACTCCAGGGCCAGTGCTCTATCCACTGTGCCCCCTAGTTGCTCCAAGATTTTTCCTGAGACCTGTGGGAAAGCAAGTTCATTAATATCTATTGATAGAATAGTGAACTGGTTCAACTATTCTGTATAACAATTTAGAATTATATAAGAAAATTAGCTCTGATGTTCATATCTTATGACACAGTAATCTCACATGTAAATTTGCTCCAAGAATAGCAAAATCAGAAACAAAGTTTTCATATACACCACAATAGTCATTCTAATATTTTCATGATATCCCAAACTGGGAAGGTGTGTGCTGATTGATTAGAGAATGGCTAAACAAATTAGAATACATGCATGTAATGAGTAATTGGTGAAACAATGAATGGAAGGAATTCAGAGGAAAAATGAAAACATGGGGAAGTATGTATAGACTTATTCAAGGCAAAAAAACAGATGAAGGGAAACACACACACACAGGCAACTATAAGGAAAGAACACTGTAATATAAACTAAAATGAAATTAAATGTAATGAACAATTGAGGATGTTAGGGGAGGTAGATTGTTTTACCCAATTCTATACATGAGAGAAAAACAGATAGAGAGAGACAGAAAGACAGAGACAAAGAAACAACAACTCCTTAAAGTAATGGTAGGAAATTATGAACCAACAAAATTATATTAGCAAAAAAAAAAGCAGTGACTTATGCGATATTTCAGATTTGTAGGGGCAGTTAAAGAGGCAGATAGGGACAAAGAAACAGAGACTAAGACAGGTAGACCTTTAATACTTGTAAGACCTTGGGCAAGTCACTCAATTTCTGTTTCTGCTTCATCTGTAAAGAGGAACTAATGATAGTATGTTCCTTCTAGGATTGTTGGGAGAATCAAATGAGATAATATTTGTAATGTTGTAGCTGATGTTTTGTCCTCCATTCTTGAAGAAGATCATGGCATCAGGGAGGTGATGCCATGACATGCATGTTAATTGGTTTTGAGTGAGGGGATGCTATGCTAAGCCACCAGTCTCACTTTCTCTTCCAGAACCATCTGGGATCAGAGGTGAGAAATGAATCAGGATGACTAGAGATGACGGTGGATGTGAGGTAATCAGGTTAAGTGACTTATCTAAGGTCACACAGCTAAGTATCAAGTGTCTGAAGCTACATTTGATTCATATCTTCCTGACTACAGGTTCAGTAATCTAGCCACTATACCACCTAGCTATCCCTATTATGGTTATAGGGGTTGCCTACTATTATTATGCATGCATATTTAATCTTGTCTTTCCTTAATTCTCAACTCCAACAATATCTCAGTCCTTTATTGGTGTGAAAATGATGAATCTGAGAAATGTATAAATGTCTAAAAGCAGCAAAAGTACTAATTTCCAAATTTATTAGAATCTTCAAAATTCCCACTATTAAAATAACTCCTTCAGTCAAAGTAACTGGAAGTTCCAGAGAAAATAGCACATTAATTTCTTCAAATACATTACCACATTAGTACTGATCAGTTTATCAGTAGCTTCTGGTTCCTTACTAGAGAGCAAATTCTTGAGGGAATGAAACTGAGAGCAGGAAAAGAATAAAGGGATTCTCACAGAGCAGGCTCATCTATATGGGGCAGTGGAAGAGAGAGTAAATTAGATTTGAATTCTAAATCTCATATTTGCCACCTGTCAGTGAAGATTGTGTACAAAGAACCATGAAGCACCCAATAGATTCATAAAGTAAGTTGGTTTGATTGAAGTGGTAAAGATTTAATAAAAAGACAGTGGGGGAAGATAATGGAAAAGGTTCAGGTCCTCTGAGCCTTCTGGGAACTATACATGCTTTGCTGGGGCACCTCCCTAACAGTAAAGTCCAGTGGATTTTTATACATTTCTTATTTGCATCCAGCAGAATCAGGATTTAGAGGAAGCGAGAAATAAGCCTGGCTGGACCTGGGAGTTAAAGCTGATTCATGCTTGTTGGGAACATGGGGATGGAGAGAATTGCCTGGTAAATTATAGATATTCAAACCCCTGAGGAGGTCCAGCTAGTCTTAATAGCAGGGTGAATCAGGGTTTTTGAGCTTCCTATGGCTTCTTTTGGAGAGGCATCTCGGGTCATTGACTATGTGTGCAGGGTTGATCAGGACTTCTATCTTCTCAGTTCTTTGACTATAAAATATGGGGAGGAAGGGAGTTGGACTAGTTTTTCTTAAAGGTCATTTCCATCTCAAGGTTTAAGTTCCTTATCTAGCTCCCTTCTAGGGCTCCTGGGAACTTGATTGCCTTGGGTTGCTATAACAGAACACTTAAGATAAAGACCTATTTCTATTTTGCCTAGGGCTACCTCTGCAGCTTCACATATGAGTCACAAATTGTTTGCTATTTACACAGAGGAGGGGGAGAGATATAGCTTAGATTTTTACAGCTCTATTATTTTGCTATTACCCTTCAACTCACCTCAAACATTCCAATTATATACTTAAACTCTTTACTCAATAAAATAAAATAATGAAAGTTTACAAAGAATGCCAGGAGAATAGGTCAAGAGTTTAAGGAAGAAAAATATTTGTGGAGAGAAAGTTATATGAAGAACATAGCTCACTTTACTGTGATTAAAGAACTTGTTTCATATATTAATTCATACAATCCACTTTGATATTAAAGAGAATCATGTGATTCCCAACAGTGGGATGTTTAAAAATGAATTTATCAATAAACATTTATTTAGTTCCTACTATGTACCAGATACTGTAATAATTGCCCCCCCCATGTAGAGAAATATTAGTCCCTGCCCAAGAAGCATAATATTTTATTGGGAAGATGATATGAATAAATGAGTCTGAAAAAGTAGGAATAAAGTAGGAATAATGGACATCCAGGGGACTATGAAGAAGTTCACAGGAGTAATGTTTGTCCTTCATTTTCAAAGAAGACCCGGACAACAGGAAGGTGATACCATGATAAACAACTGAATTGGATTTGAGTGAGGGATTGAAGTCCTAAGTCACCAGCTTCACTTTCTCCTCCAGAACCATCTGGGTCCAGTGGCCAGATATGAATCAGGAGATAGCCTTGGATGCAGGGCAATTAGGGATGAGTGACTTGCAAGGTCACAGAGTTAGTAAGTGGCTGGATTTGACTTCTGTCCTCCTGAATCCCAGGCCAATGCTCTATCCACTCTGCTAGCAGCTAGATGGCACAGTGGATTAGAGCACTAGTCCTGGAGTGAGAAGGAACTGAGTTCAAATCCTGTCTCAGCCACTTAATAATTATCTAGCTGTGTGAGATGGGGCAAGTCACTTTGCTTTGCAAAAAACAAAGCAAAACAAAATAATTCCAAAAAACAAAAACAGAACAATACTACTCCATCATAAGAGTGCTTCCTTGTGGAAGATAGAGAGAAGTCTGGCCTAGGAGCTACCTTGAAATGAATCATCCATCAACCTCCAATCAGAGGAAGGGTTTCAATTATTTGATGACAATACAATTCTTGTCAATCAGTCAAATTACATTAAGTATCTACTCTGTGTCAGACACTATTCTAAGTGCTGGGGATAGAAAAAAGGACCCCAAACATTCTCAGATCTCAAAGAGCTTTCAGTCTATTGAGTTTACATCCTAAAGGAGTTGCTTTTAATCACTGACTTCTGGATTTAGTTAGAGTGGGATTTTTAAACAAGTACTGTATTTATGAAAGTGATGAAATTAAGTAATCCAAAAATTCTTTCATAAAGTAGGTCAATTGTGATTTTTTTCTACTATCATTCAGTATGAAATCTTCACACTCTATACTCTTAAATCTCAAATCTCCTTATTCTTATTAGAAGTTTAATATTTATTCATAAATATCAATTCACAAATAATAAAAGTATTGGTACGGTTCTAGTTCTCATGGGGAAAAATACACAGCCATGTCTATCTTCAAAGATTTATTAATAACTTATTGGCAGAATACTCACTCATTCCTTCACTCACTCAATAATAATAATAATAATAATAATAATAATAATAATAATAATACACCTATAATATTAAAGGAAACAAGTATTTTTGCCTTATAGTTCCAAGTCTTGTTCTGATTCTGAGAAATAAAGTTTCATACACAACTACAACTCTGTTGACCAACTCTGTCCAGATAAAACTATAGATCAATTGACAATTCGCAAGGTTGTGGGGTTTAAATGGTTTTCTACTGAGGTAGACAAAAAAAATCTGGAAATTTCCACAAATACAGTGATATAGATAGCAAACCTTACACTTTAAATACAATTCTCTTTTTTGTAAGGAAAAACAGTCATGTATTTGGTTAGTCATTCTAGCTATTTCTGTCTATTCATTTCCCTTCCTCTCTCTGGGGATAGTGACCAGTCTGATCAGACTCCATTATTAAAAAAAATTCAACTTATTGTTAGGGTGGGTATCACATGCAAGGATTCTAAATTATTTTAACAATTTTTCTTGGGATTTGGAGTCAATAATCAATCAACACATTTCCTTTAAGTATCTGAAATGTGCAAACATTGTTTGTTAGATGATAAAGCAGTCAGGAAGAATAAAAGCAATCTTGACTATCCAGTGTATTTTATCTAGTGGGAGTGATAAGGAAGAGAGAAATTCAAATGCAACAAATTGCCTAAGAAAACTATAAGGTGATATGAAATCTGCTGAAGGAAAGACTACTTCTTGCTTGGAAAATTTAGACTCTCCTAGTGTAGCTGAGTACCCAATGGGTACCACTGGGAAAGGGGCCTTGCAAGAATAGACAGGAGTTCAATTATCACTGAATAAATGACAAAGCTAGCTGACTCTGGAGTGTAAGGAAAGTCCATAAATTTTAATTCACAAGTTACTGCAAAAAATTAAATGTTAATTCACAGAGTTCTTTAAGGAGTCAGCTAGATAAGGACAATGAGTTTTCAATAGAAATAATGAAGTTAGGGGAGGCTAGGTGGTGCAGTGGATAGAGTACCTGCCCTGGAGTTCAAATCTGGACTCAGACATTTAATAATTACCTAGCTGTGTGGCCTTGGGCAAGCCATTTAACCCCATTTGCCTTGCAAAAAATAAAAAAAGAATGAAGTAAAGTAGGAAACATCTAAAAGTATGGGCTCACAGCTGGGCTGGTAAAAACATCAACAACAGATAAAAATGGAAAAAGGGGAGGGAAGAAGAAGAAAAGATAAGAATAGCTACTAGATAGAAGCTGAGCTAAGAGATTCAGCATCTTGATAGAGAAGGGGCAGAGCTTTGAAAGGGAGTCTAACTCATCTCCTGTGGTGGAAAGGAGTGAAGGGGAGGATCAAGTGTGACCCACCTGAAAAGGATTGGAGTCAGGCATACACCTTAACAGGCTACATATCAGATGGGTGAAGGAGTAGGATAAAAGGGTTAAAGGATGCTGTGAATTTGCATTTCATAAGAGACTGAACATGCCAGACAAGCACAGATAATATTTCCTTAATACTCCAGGAAAAGTCAAGTAAATATTTACTTAATATTTCTCCTTTAAAACCAATACACTGAATTCTAGTAGAAAGAATATAGGTCATGAGACTCTAACCTTTCTGTATTTATCTCTTTGTGGGGTTTTTTTTCTTTCTCTTTTTATCTTCTTTTTCTTTTCTCTTTCTTTTCCTTCCTTCCTCTTCCCTTTCTTTCTCCTTTGTAGTGCCTTTATTACACACTGTACACATTTGCCCACTCTTTACTTCTTTTTTTTTCATTGATTTATTTTCAAATATATTTTTGTTGTTTTTCAACTTTCATTCATTCAATATTCAGCATTCATTCATTTTGTTGTTTTTCAACATTCATTCAACAATCCTTCATTCAACATTAAACATTCAACATTCATCAACAACATTTTGTTGTTTTTCAACATTCATCCATATGCACATGCATATTTTTAAGTTACACAATTTTCCTCCACCCTCTCTACCTCCCTTCCCTCAGTTGGGAACAGTCAGGTTAATATTGTACATATATATTTGTGTTAAACATGTTTACAGATTAATCATTTTTGGTATGAGGAGTTAGGGTCAAGGGAAAGAAGTTTTTTTTTTTTTATAATGGTTGTTTTCTTTGTTCTTTTTTTTTCCCCTTTGGATGGGGATAGCACTTTCCATAGTGGATCTAATGGGGTTATCCTAGCTCTCTGAGCTGTTAAGAGGAGCTGCTTCCATAAAGGCTGATCATCTCACAATGTTGTTGTTAATAAAAACAATGTTCTTTTGGTTCTGCTCCTTTCACTCAGCATCAGGTTCTGTAATTCATTCCATGCTTCTCTAGAGTCCGGTTTCTTTTATAGAACAATAAATAGTATTCTGTAATATTCTTGTACCATAACTTGTTCAACCATTCCCCAATTGCTGGGAATCCCCTCAAATTCCAATTATTTGCTACTACAAAAAGACCAAACTTTACTTTTTAAGAGTATTGGTCATTGTTGCTGTTGTTTGTCCTTCATTCTCAAAAAAGGACCAAGACATGGGGGAGGTGGTACCATAACAGACAAGTGAATTGGATTTCAAAGGAGGACTGTGCAAAGTTGCTAGTCTCACTTTCTTCTTGGGATTCATATGGTTCCAATGGTCAGATATGGATTAGGACGACTGGAGATACTCCTGATTTCAGCGGGAGCCTTGGCCTGTTTTAAGATAAGGTCTTTAAAATCAGGTCACAGGGTGACACTTGGTCTTTCAGAGAAGTCTGTTTTGAGCTAGGGCTGTTTTTCCTGTTCCTTAAGACATCTAGCTGACAACACATTTTCTAACCTGCTTGGAACACTTTAGTTATGACACAACAACCATTAAACAGATCAGAAGGGCAGTAAGCAAAGAGAAGAAGGTATTGGGTAGGATCAGAATGTTTGAAAATCTATCATTTTTAGTGGATCATAGAGAACATTTTATACCTCATTCAGACCCAGAGGGAAAGCTATAAATGATAACAAAAACCCATGGTCTTACCCCAGTCCAAATTCAAAATCCTAGGAGAGTCTTACCATTAGACCAGACTCCAAGGAGCAATTTGAGTATGCCTAAAGGTCTGCCTGGCTTAGTTCCAAATGAATGTGCCAAGTGGATAGGCAGTTTTTGCCTGGATATTTTCCAGAAAGAAAATGATCAAATCATTTTAATACCTCCAGAAGCATTAATGCAATATGCTAATACATACAAGGACAATTATCCTTGCACAAAAAATATACCAAGAATGATCAACTATAAGGTTCCATCAGCTATTTTTTTTAGATAGAATTCCCTTTCAAGACTATTAGTGAAATAGCAGATTTTGCAAGGCAATCTTGCTGTAAGACTGGAGTAAAGAATATTTGTTTTCCAGGATAATGTCATCAGGGGCACCAAATTTACTTCATTATCTTTGAATTTAGATGTAGTTTTATTTCAGCTACATAATGAAAAAATTCTAATAAACTCTGGATTCCATCAGTGTCCTTTTGGAGTTTAAGTATCTCCCCAAAGACTATCTAGCTCCTCACAGAATGACAGATTTCTTAATGTTTATTCTGTAGGATACTTACCTTATTTATGTTAAGTAGACAGAGGAGAATACTTTTTGTCCATTTGCTTTTTTTGAAACAGTTTTAAATTACTTTTTTGGCATTGATAAGTAAAGAAAAACAAAAGTCCTACAGTGGTGGTTTAAAACAAGACAATCACAAACTATCTTATTTAGAAACAACAGAGGGTTGACTAAATGGTTGTTATCTAAATTTGCCATTATTTCTCAAGTAATGGGCAATTTCCTCTAAATTTCAATTATTAAAATACAAATTCAACAAAAGAAACAAGCATTTCATTGTAAAGACCACAGATATATGTCAACTGAATAGTCATCTTCACATTTATTTGAAGAGTTTAAGAAAAACTGGTTTCTTTATAGGTCAATTCAATAATCTTAAGTACTGTGATACATTGATGCATATTCCAATCTAATCTGTTCTATTTTTTATTAAGTTGTCAGCCAACTTGAGGAAGTTGTCACGGTGGATGAAGAATTAACTTAAAAGATAGGAAGACCTAGGTTTAACTCTTACTTCTGACATATACTGCCTTCTTGGAAAGTTGCTGAAAACTTCACTGCTCTGGGTTGTTACAGTCTTTAAGAGGCAAAGATGATGCAGACCCTTTCCCCATAGTTCTGCTTTTGATTTTTCAGATTTTTGTATCATAACTCAGTTGCTTATTCACTCTGGAACTTCCCTCTAAGTCTTCAGCTCTCCTCATCCTAGAACATTCCTCCTCCAAGGAGGGGCTCTGATTCTGATTCTTTGGACTTTGCTATCATGTCAACTCTTCCCTCTCCCCAATTTCTTTCATATGTTATTTTCCCTTCATTAGATGGAAGCTCAGTATGGGTTTGGATTGCCCTCTTTAATTGTGCTTCACACAGTAAGATTTTATGGTTGTTGCTTTGTTGCCTTGACTTGCATTTATAGTGAGCTCTTTAGTCTTGGAATTCCCTTTGCAAATGAAATCACAAGTTTACTTCCTATCCAGTCTACATCTGCACTTGGGATATGGAAGTTTAAGATAAAATCTCCACCACCAAAATGTAGATGGGTAAACTAAAACATGGATCATTGTCTCTTAGTTCTTATCACTATGCTATGTATATAATAATTAATCAATAAATATTCATTGAATTGAAATCAACATTAGAACAGAGACTTCCTCTGTGCCTTTAATTCTCATAGTATTTGTGCTATTTTAGGAACCACTGAAATGATTTGGTTCAGTCCTTTCAAATTCTGATAAGGATTCCAAGACCAAAAAGGGTAATTGCCTTGCCTAATGTATTAGTATAGTTTTTTGGCAAAGCTTGATCTAGCATTCAACATCATTCTTTACTCTCTTCATCCAACCAGGAAGCTGTTCAGGAGTAGTAGAAGGAGAAAGGAGAGAAGATGGAGAGAGATGACAGAGAAAAAGAGAACAGAGATTGCAAAGGGGGAAATAGCTGGGGTAAAAGATGGGAAAAGGAAGTGCAAGGAAAAGAAACATGATGAGTGCCAAGTGCAACTAACTTAAAACAAGTTTTTGGTGTATATTTCTGTTACATAATTTATATATACATATACATATACATATACATATACATATACATATACATATACATATACATATACATATGCATAGCATACTCATAGATGTCTGAGACTGGATTTGAACTGAGATGCTCCTGATTATAAGACTTTATCCACTGTGACACCTAGCTACTAGAAAAGGACAGTTAGATGGTACAGTGGATAAAGCACTGACCTTGGAGTTAGGAGGAAGGGAGTTCAAATCCAAATTTTGCCACTAACTACCTGTGTGACCTTAGAAAAGTCACTTAACCCTGATTGCCTCTCATCCAGGGTCATCTCAAGTCATCTTTATTCATATCTGTCCACTGGACCCAGATGGCTTTGAAGGAGAAAGTGAGGCTGGTGACTTAGCACAGTACCCCCTTACTCAAATTCAGTTTACAAGCTTGTGATGGCATCACCTCCCTGTTGTCATGGTCTTCTTCAAGAATGAAGGACAGGCATGGAATGCTATTGTTCTATTAGAAATCAGGAGGGATGGGAATTCAAAGAAGCCTGGAAGGATTTTCATGAACTGATGCTGAGCGACATGAGCAGAACCAGAAAAACAATGTACACCTTAACAGCAGCATGGGGGTGATGATCAAACTTGATAGACTTTCTCATTCCATCAGAGTAACAATCTGGGACAATTTGGGGCTATCTGCAATGGAGAATAACATCTGTATCCAGAGAAAGAATTGTGGAGTTTCAACAAAGACCAAGGACTATTACCTTTAATTTAGGGGAAAAAAAACCTGATATCTTATTATGTAATTTTGCTATCTCTTATACTTTATTTTTCTTTCATAAGGATATGATTTTTCTCTCATCACATTCAATTTGGATCAATGCATACCATAGAAACAATATAACGACTGGCAAATTGCCTTCTGTGGCGGGGGGAGAGGGAAGCAAGATTGGGGGAAAAATTTGTAAAACTCTAAATAAAATCTTTAAAAGGAAAAAAGAATGAAGGACAAATAACATATACTTAGATATGAATTTAAGGTAATAATGAAAATTACATAGTTACATAATTACTTAAATTTTTATATTCAATTAAGTTCCACAATCCTTTATTGATTATATAGGTGAGAGGGAAAATACTAGTAAATGCATATGTGCAGGTCAGTTTGGAGAAGAACTGGGAGATGCAAAGCAGATACAGACATGGATGACAAAAAGCTTTTAGTCTGGAAGGTAAATTGAATTTGCACATACCTATTGCACAGTCGTTTTTTAGTCCTATCGGATTTGTGACTTCATTTGGGGTTTTGTGGGCAAAGATATAGAGCACTTTGCCATTTTCTTCAACAGCTTATTTTACAGATGAGGAAACTGAGGCAAATAGGATTATGTGACTTACTCAGGGTCACACAGCTAGTAAGTGTCAGAGACTAAATTTGAATTCAGTAAGAGGCATCTTCTTGATTCAAGGTGTGGTATACTAGCCACTGTGCCACCTAGATGCCTCTTGCACACACCTATCTCTGATTAATAATATAATCAGTATGTAGCTCTTGGTAGAGAGTCAGTTGACTCTGTATATGTATTATATATATATATATATATGTATATAGATATGTATATAGATAGATAGATAGATAGATGGATATATATATATATACACACATACATATATGTATGTATACACATATATGTGTATATTTATGAAATACAATGTCAGCATATATATGTATTTATATGTATATACATATAAATACACATATATATGCTAATACATATATACACAATATAATTTTCCCAAAGGAAAATGCTTCCCAGTAAGTGTTTTTACATCAATTTTTATTTTCAGTTTAACAAAATTATTCATACTTTATAATTTATGGGGACATCATTCTATAATAAATTCAGAAAATATATTTAAAATACTTATCCTATTACTAGAATGATTTGATATATTCCTATCATGTAAATCCTTCTGAGATATGCTTAACTCATATTGCTCCAGGTCTGCTGATTGACATTTTTCTTATCAATAGTTGTAACTGTACTGGACTATGGGGTTAGTTCACTCTCTCCAGATCCACCAATTATCCTGATCCAGACTAAATATCCAGTAGAATGTTAGTACCAAGAGTGAATGAAGGAGCTTGTTATTGTAGTGATAGCAACCATATGAAAACAATATTTTCTAGTACATTAAAAGAACAACTTTTTGGTAATGAAGAAAATGGTAAACCACTCCAATATCTTTGCCAAAATAAAACCCAAATTGGGTCACAAAGAATTGAACAGGACTGAACAAGACCAACAATAATAATCCAAGACTTCTCCTAATTAGTTCTAATGTTGGCTTCCTAGAACTCCACCCCCCTCTCCTAGCATTTTTTTTTTGAACAGGCAATGTTGATATGGAGAATACCACAAACTCTCCTCTTGTGCCATTATTGATTATCTTCAACTTACTCTGCAATTTATCTTTTATATGCATAGTCAATTATGCACTTTCCCCCTTTAGACTGAGGAGTTCTTGAGACTTGGATAGGTTTTGACTTTCTTTGATTCTCCAGCACATAGAACAATGTTTGGCACTGAGCAGGAGCTTAAAATGTTAATTGATTGACTGATTTCTAGGATTCTGCTCATCTTCCTTGCTTCAAATGCATTCCTTCTGTCTCACAGAATCACTATCTTCTTTAAGATCATATTCCCCACGAAGTGTTTTTACCTTTTTCTTTTCTTTTCTTTTCTTTTCTTTTCTTTTCTTTTCTTTTCTTTTCTTTTCTTTTCTTTTCTTTTCTTTTCTTTTCTTTTCTTTTTTTTGTTGTTGCTGTAACAGTTCTCTTTGGAACACTGGTGAATTCTATGAACTTCTTGTCAGAATAATGTTTTTAAATGCTAAAAATACAACATATGCAATTAGAAAGATAATCAATTATGTTGAAATATAGTTTCAAAATAACCATGTTCACTGAAAGCAGGTTAAGGATTCCCTATCCTATATTAAAATAAGGTCAAAATGAGTACAGGATTTAGATATAAAGTATGACACTATAAACCAAGTAACAGACCAAGAAATACTTTGTCAGATCTTTGGAAAGTGGAGAAATTTATGACCGAGCAAGAAATAGAGTACATTATAAATTGTGGATGTTAAGTTAAAAAGTTTTTGCATCAATAAAACCAATGCTGTCAAAATTAGAAGGAAAATAATAACATTGGTCTTTCATTTTTGAAAAAGACTATGATATCAGGGTGGTGATGCCATGACAAGCACATGAATTGGATTTGAGTGAGGGGATACTATCCCATCACTAGCCCCACATTCTCCTCTAGAGTCATTTGGGTCCAGTGGTCTGTTATGAATCAGGATGACTAGAGATGCCCCTGGATGCAAGGGAATCAGGTATAAGTGATTTACTCAAAGTCACATAACTGATAAGAGTCTAGTGTCAAAGGCCATAATTCAAACTCCCATCCTCCTAACTCCAAGACCAGTGCTATATCCATTGTGCTATCTTCGAAAGCTGGGAAACAATCTTCACAACTGGGAGTTCTGATCAAGGTCTCATTTCTAAAATACATAGAGAATTGCAACAAATGTATAAGGTTACAAGTCATTCCCAAATTCATAAATGGTCAAAGGATATGAATGACGGTTTTCAAATGAAGAAATTAAAGCTCTATATAATCACATGAAAAAATTCTTCAAATCATTACTGATTAGAGAAATGTAAATTCAAACAACTAGGAGGTATCACCTCATACCTATCAGATTGGTGATAAAAAGGGAAAACAATAAATATTGGAGAGATTGTGGGAGAATTGGAACATTAATGATTTCTTAGTGAAGTGGTGAAGTGATCCAGTCATTCTGAAGAGTAAAAAAACTGATCAAAACCTTTGACCCCAGTTCTTCCAATTCTAGGCCTTTATTCAGAAGAAATCATAAATAGGAAAAGTCCCACATGTTCCAAAATATTCATAGTAACTCCTTTTTTAGTGGCAAAGAATTGGAAATTGAGGGGATGCCCCCTCAATTGGGGAATGACTGAACAAGTTATAGTATATAAATGTTATGGAATACCAGGTAAGCATGGAATGAATTGTAGGAACATGCTGAGCTAAGGGAGCAAAACTAAAAGAACATTTCCCATATCAACAACTACATTGTGAGTTGATCAGTCTTAATAGATGCAACTCTTCTCAGCAGTTCAGAAAGCTAGGATCACCCTAGGAGACTGGCTATGGATAATGTTATCCCCATCCAGAGGAAGAAAAACAAACAAAAAAAAATAAAACAAACAAAAATAAAAAACTTCAGAATCTGACTGAACATTACATTCACTTTTTAAAAGTTTCTCTAATGTATTTCTTTTCTATCTCATGGTATTTTTTTCTTTTCCCTTAATCCTAAATCCTCATACCAAAAATGACTAATCTGTAAACATGTTAAACACAAATGTGTGTATACAATGTTCCTGTGAAACATTGAGGGGAGGGAGTGGGTGGGAAGGAAGGGTAGAAGGAAATCTTATAACTTAAAAACATGCATATTCATGTTGATAAATGTTGAAAAACTTATAACATGTAATTGGAAAAATAAAATGAAATATCATTACAAAAAAAATCAAATCCATATCCTACAGGAAGTCTTTCATGGTGTTCCACCACCTACTATTGTTCCTTAATTAACAACATTGTTTTAAACAGAAATTACCTCCAATTTTTGATGAATGCATTTTTTCTCTATTTCTACATAAATAAATAAAGCACACACATGCATATATACATGTGTATATGCAGATTAAAATGCACACATCTTTGCAAATATACATCTTATAATGATATACATATATAAGATGTATTTATGTTTATCTGTATATGCATCTATATTGCAAGGCATATATGTATATGAATACACATAATAAATATATACATCATAAGCTTAAATATACATGGAAGTTAAATATAATCTGTATCATAAAAGAGAACATAACAGTTGGTGGGTGAAAGGAGAGGCAGATAAGGAAAGCTTTCTTTTAGTACAAAGATTATAATCTAGGTTTTGGAAATTAATATATTGAAATTACATTTCCATATAATTTATTTGTTTTCTAATTGTTTTTCTTTCTCATTTCCTAATTTCATACACACACACACACACACACACAGACACACACACACACATACACACACACACACACACACACAGAATCAAACATATTTGATTTCTTTGCTAAAATGAAAAATCCCTGAGAGAGGATGTTAATCGTTTGTCTTTTTGTTTATTTACTTATAGATTCTCTTTGTATCCTCAGTGCTTGGCACCAAATAAGCTTTTAACAAAGAATTGTTGATTGATTATTTGATTTTTCTTTTAGCCTCTTTCTCTCCAGTTTCAGGGACTTGGACTTGAAAAATCTATAGACCTCATACAGTTCTTATTTTGTCAGAATTGGCACTGTAAGGACATCATTGCTCATAAAAAATGTAATGAATATTTGAATGCATTGCTGTAGGAAGTACTGAGTTCTGCTTTTCAAGAAGTTTCTTTTCATAGGGCAAGCAATTTTCACAATGGGATAAATGTGGCCTAAACTTGATGGAGGAGGAAAATATATCCAACTCTCACTATGGATGGGACCAGATCAACTCTAGGATCCCGTTCAGTCTAAAATCATGATGTCAAAGGAGAAGTCCTATTCAAATGTTTCACAAAAATTGAGTGGAGAAAACAACCTTTGGAATGTCTAATCTAGCCAAAAAAGACACTTGTTAATTCCTTAATGACAATCTAAAGGCCAATCAATGTATAATCTAGTTAAGTTCAAAATACTCTTTATCAGGCAGGCTAGAAGTTAACTTTTTTTCTCCAGCCATAGCTACTTTCTGAGATCACCTATCAAGCAGGTGGTGCTGCTCTCTGAATATGTAGATGGAAAGTTCACAATCATGAAATTAAGGAAGAATCCTGGCTAAGTCATATCATTAATAACCAATTCGAGCAATGACTTAAACTGCCTTGCAAATTATTCTCAGCTATCCCAAGGATTTCAGAACAGCTTGTATTTGGAATGTTTGAGTCAAAATAGTAATTGATTCAGAGGGTCAGATCCTCATTGTTGTCCCTGACATGCTACTTATATTCTTGAGCAAGATACATATTTTGGGTCTTAGTTTTATCATCAAGAAAATGTGGGTTTTGAATATATGACCCTGATTATCCCTTTCAACTATAAATATATGTACCTACAATCCTCAAAATTAGTAAAAATGTGTTTCTTTTGATGATGTGACAGAATCTAGTCCTCTAAGTTTTAAAGGAGCAGAGATATAAGAAAATAAGCAAGCAGAACTATAGATTCATAGCATATGAGAGGTCAAAGTGATAAAAGGATTAGAATGCTAGAATGTTAGATACTATTAACAGCAGGGGGACATTTATACAGCTGTCAAATATATTCATTTACCAGAAATCTTTCTTATTACACAAAAGGATGTAATTAAGAGTAAAGCATTGAAGGGGCAGCTAGGTGGTGCAGTGGATAGCGCACCGGCCTTGGAGTCAGGAGTACCTGGGTTCAAATCCGACCTCAGGCACTCAATAATTACCTAGCCATGTGGCCTTGGGCAAGCTACTAAACCCCACTGCTTTGAAAAACCCTCAAAAAAAAAGAGTAAAGCATTGGGAAATCAGGATCCATCTTTCAAATTTTTCACCTTCTTCAGCCCTAGCAAAATGCTCCTGGCAAATAAGGCATTTAATATAAGTTATTGTTACTGTTGCTGATACTTAGATTTCTATAAGAAATTTTTGTTTTCTGGAGAATCATGTACTTAATCCATTCCTAGATCAGCAACTAATATGCCCCTTAAAGTCATGAAGAGTTGGACAGGGGACTGAGAGGTTAAGTGATTGATGTAAGGCCATAATGTAGGTATGTATCAGAAGTGGGACATACACTCAGCTATTTCTGGTTCCAAGACCAGCTTTCTATCCAACAGTCTAGCCAAGGTTCCATTTCTCTTGTACTGTTTAATTAACAGTAATTATCACTATTCAATTATCAGATTAATTGTTCCTTATTCCATCAAAGATCTGAAAGAACCACACAGGTTGGGTAATTTTGTAAAAACCTGATGGGATTCCACAGAGCTGAAAGCATTGTCTGTGAGATCAGGTCAATTTAGGACATCACAATGTAGACTTTGGATAACAAGGTAGAGCTTTTATATCTTGGAGGGGAAATGAGCTTGAAACTCATGAGAGATCAGAAAAAGAGAGGGCTGAGAAAAGATTACTTGGGATGCCGCGTCATAATATTACCTTGAACTGTTTCTGCTTAGCAGAAATGGTTAATTACACTGGACATTAAGTAAATACCCTGCTTTGGAGCAGCATCCTCTCTCAAACTCACCAGCTCATTTGCCAGGAGAACAGCAACATCAAAAAACATAGGGAAGGGAATAAGCATATGGAAGGGAATAAGCATTTATTAAGTGCCTACTATTTGCCAGATACTGTGCTAAGCACTGTGTAAATTTATGTAGTTAGTCCATGGGGCAACCTTAGGAAGT
The DNA here is from genome assembly GCF_037893015.1 of Macrotis lagotis. Taxonomy (NCBI): domain Eukaryota; kingdom Metazoa; phylum Chordata; class Mammalia; order Peramelemorphia; family Peramelidae; genus Macrotis; species Macrotis lagotis. Next base: position 431,930,416 of record NC_133666.1, read on the forward strand.
GAATGCTATTATTAATCCTGTTTCATAGTTAAGGAAAATGAGGCAGTAAGAGGTTAAGTGATTTACCCAGGGTCACATAGCTAAGTTTCTGTGATTAATTTTAAACTCAGTCTCCTTGGTCCCAGGCCCAGTATTCCAGGTCCTCTATTTCACTGAGATATGTAATTCTAAGATCAATTAATACTTCATTAGAATGCATAATACTACTAACAATATTTGATTTCCTTCCTTCCCTCCTTCCTTCCCTCTTTCTTTCCTTCCTTCCTTCTCTCCTTCCTTCCCTCCTTCCTTCTCTCCTTCCTTTCTTCCCTCCTTCCTTCCCTCCCTTCCCTCCTTCCTTCCTACCTGTCATCTTTCTTTTCTTCCTTCCTTCCCTCTTTCCTTCCTTCCTTCCTTCCTTCCTTCCTTCCTTTCTTCCTTCCTTCCTACCCTCCCTCTCTCCCTCCCTCCATCCTTAATTCCTTCCCTCCTTCTTGATCTATGCTTTCATTAGTATTAGTTTCACAGAAACTCCATCTAACAAGGTAGATGCAACTTTTTTTTAGATGTAATTTTAAAGTAAAAATTCCATCTAACAATGTATATGGGGAACTTATTTAAAACCTATAGGTTTGTAACTTGAACATATTAGAGGTAAAATACCTACCTTCAATATTGTCACTTTATCTATTAATCCATGTTGTCACTCATATTTAATGAAGTAAAGTATGCTAAGTAGCAGGAAAGATTGCTCTTCCACATATTTAAATAAGCAGATTTCATTCAACAAAATCGGTTTATTATAGACTACCATCTTATATTAAGCCATTTTAGCATTCTTTTTTTGTTAAAAATTATAAAAGATTGACTAAGGTTGGACTTGTTAGCCTTAATCTTGGATCAAAAAGTTCAAAACAAAGCAAAACAAAACATGTTCATTCATTGAATAATGCAAAGTCCTAGATTTTAGATTTCCCCAAGGCTAAAAATAAATGGTCCAGTAGTTAGGAAATTCTAAATCCTTTCCTTCATGTGACATGTAACTACTTACTTCAGCAGACTATAAGGTATCAGATCTCAACAAAACACCATTTGGATTATCATTTGATCTTTTCTTCTTTAAAGGCAATTCTAAACTCATTATGGGGTTTGATATCTTGAGAAGCCCTGCAGTCAAAACTCAATGTTATGAACCATTAGAAAGCTTATCCCATTTTTAACATTTGTACTTTTCTCAAAGCTTACTAGTGCCACAAAGCAATTCTCTCTCACACATAGTTGTCAGTTTCTAAAGTAAGATTAAGACTAAAGTAGAAGAAAAATGAGGACATGAAGAAAACAGTTTCCATTTTTATAATGTGGTCTTCAATAGCAAATATAAAGAAGCATTAAAAATATCAAAAATAGTATATGCAAATATAAAGCAACATATACTATTTTTGATATTTTTAATGCTTCTTTCCACCTTTGTACATTTGTCAGGAAATAATGACTAATGAGTTCCTACAACTGAGCAGGTTTAAAAGAGTTCTTAAATTTACTAAATATTCATGGTTTAGTTAAACTGACTACTCTTAAAAAAAACATGCACTGATACTAAGAATGTACCAAATTATAAATTTCTCTCCATTTTTTCCATTTATGAGGACTTTCGGGAGACCAAAAGCTGAAAGAGTAACTCAGTAAACATTTATTAAGATCCCTCTACATTCAATATGCTTGCTCTTTGATACATATTACCTATATACTAGTTGCCATGCAACTGAGGATTCTGAGACTGACCAGCTGATTTGTGATTCCTGAAGTATTTACCAAATCCTCAAAAGTCTCAGCAAAGATGCTTACTTCCCTTTCAACTCACCTTCTGGTCTGATCTTCCTTGATACAGAACTGCAGAATTTATGAAGGGTTATACTATGTTATGATCTTGAAAAATGTTGGGATTTAGGCATATTTTAAAGATTTCATAAGAGAAAAGTTTATATTTGATCTTGATGGCAATCAGGAGCCATTCAAATTTCTTGAACTAGGAGATGACAAGTACAGCACCACACTTTTGGAATATTAGTTAAGTAGCTAAATGACTTAAATAGGGGGAAACCAAAGGAAGGAAAATTAGTTCAGAAGTTCCTGAAGCAGATTATAGAAGAGATGATGAGGGTTTAAATAAGAATTGAAACTACAAGAGTGGGGTGGGGGAGGTAAAGAAATTGAAGCTACAAGAGTGGGGGGGGGAGGTGAAGGAATTTATATATGTTGAAGATTTAAATATCTATAAACTGTGACAACTATTGGACTTGCGAGTGAAGGAGAGTAAAGGAAGACTTTGTGATTGTTTCTTGGTTGGGAGGGGGATGAAACTGGAAAATTATGATGAATTGAAGGTTTTGATGAAAAGATGATTATTGAGCTTGAGATGCCAATGGGATATTGAATTGGAGAAATCTAATAGCAGTTGATGACAGAAGACTGAAACTGAAGGAAGAGACCAGAGACAGATGTATATGTATATGTATATGTATATGTATATGTATATGTATATGTATATGTATATGTGTATATGTATATGCATATGTACATGCATATGCATATGCATATATATCTGCATGTATATTTATGTGTTTGCATGTATGTGCATAATATATATAGATATTATGCACTCTATATATCTTATAATAACCTACATAAAGATGATAATTCAATTCCTGAGATATGTTCTACTATTAAATACTACATCTAATTGCTTGTTACACTACTAAAATACTACTTGGTATTTCATTTTAGTAGATAACAGGAAAGGAATGAACTGATATTATTTTTTTAAATTTTATTTATTTAAGGCAATGGGGTTAGGTGACTTGCCCAAGGTCACATATCAAGGTAATCATTAAGGGTTTGAGGCCAGATTTGAACTTAGGTACTCCTGACTCCAGGGCCAGTTCATTATCCTCTGTGCAATCTAGTTGCCCCAACCAGGTTTCACTAAAAAAAAAAAAAAAATTAATCTTTTTAAAAGCAATTTTATTAACTTACCCAGTAGATATAGAAGATCTGAAGTTAGAAAGAAAAGACAATTAGAAGGACAAATCTGCTAGAGATTGGCAAGGATAGAATTTAAAGTTTCTACCTCAACAAAGCAGAAAGGAGCACTTTTCATTATAACCTAGAATAAAGGAAGATAGAATAGGAATAATGTCATGGGATTTTAAGGTAAAAGTCAATGATTAGAGAAACCTTATAGCAAATGGTTTCTATTTTATCAGTAAAGTTTGAAATAAAATCTTCCTCAGATAGGATAGCCAGATGGAGTAATGGAAAGAGCATTGAAGTACAGAAATCGTAAATTCAAATTAAACCTCAGACATTTAATTAGCTGAGTGACCGTGGGAAAGGTACTTCATCTCTGTCTACACATGTTTCCTCACCCTTAGAATGGGAACGATAATAGAATCTATTTCACAAGGTTACTGTGAGGGCAGAGATGAGATAATGCTTGAAAAACTTAAAATATTCTAAAATGTTAGTTTTGATAATGATAATGATGATGATATTGATAGGGAAAAGAAGTTACATGGTTTTGAAAGAGCAGTCATTTTCAGAGTAAGTTTAGTTTAGGGAGTCATTTAAGGAAACAAAAAAAAGTTTCTTCTAGGAGTGAAAACCATTAGAGAATGGATTCTGTTAACATGGTTGTATGATGTATTCTAACCAGACAAGTCAACTTGTGTTTATTAAGAACTACTAATGTGTCAGTCACTCTGCTAAACACTATCCTGATGAGGTTAGTAGAACTAGAAAAGGCATATTGTAGATACAATTAAGAGCTGGGAATTTAACAAGACATAATAGGCAGAAGGACTACAGACAAGAAAATTAAGAGTAAAGGATAATGTAAAATTGAACCATTTCACTGAATAATCAATAATTGGAAAGGAAAAAGTAACTGAAAAGTAGGGTTTTTAAGCTGAGACTACAAATACTGAGAGGGACAAGCAGCAGAGGTTATCTTTAGAAAAAAACTAGGCTTTGGAGGAATGAGGCTTATGGAAAGATGAAGGCTTTTGTTGAATACAAGAATTATTCTTTTAAATTATGAAAGTGGGGCAGATGTGATAAATATTTAATTGTCCAAATTATTGTAACATTTTGTTTTCCATAGTTCTGACTGAGCAATTAAAATTTTTGTTATTAATAGTCTAGAACTTTTCTTGACATTTTTCATAATTGTAGGGGATAATTTGGCTAGAAATTTACAAATTTAATAAGAGTCTAATGGTTCTTCTGTTACAAAATGTGAGTATTCTCTCAAACAATGAAGATAGGAAAATATCCATGTCTTCCCATCCTTGATTTTCCAATCTGAGTCATAGACAATTCTGTCACTGAAATTTCTCTTACCATGCTAGATGGATTTCTCAGGTTCAATTCACATTATGTATATAACAATGAAGTGCACAATGTACCCTTTTATTCTTTCTCATTCTCGTTACATAACTATATATTTTTAAACTTTACCTAATGGGATTCTTTATAGCACTTTGAATTATTTCCCGATTTATACTGTCTTATAGATTGTTTACATTTCTTCAATGTCCTTTGTGAAAGCATCAGTCCAATTCTTTTTTTTTTTTAGGTTTTTTGCAAGGCAAATGGCATTAAGTGGCTTGCCCAAGGCCACACAGCTACCTAATTATTAAGTGCCTAAGACCAGATTTGAACCCAGCTACTCCTGACTCCAGGGCCGGTGCTCTATCCACTGTGCTTCACTCCAATTCTTCAGAAATTTTAATAACCCATGGTTTAGACTAAAATAATTTCTCAAATAGAATTTAAGTCTTCAAAGGGAAGATGATCATCTGTAGGGCCTAGATCTTTTTTATTCCAAGCACCATGGCCTTAAGTAATAAAATTAGTTTGCAATACAGTTTTCCTTTAAATTTTATTTATTTAAGGCAGTGGGGTTGAGTGACTTGCCTAAGGTCACACAACTAGACAATTATTAAGTATCTGAGGTCAAATTTGAATTCAGGATCTCCTGACTTCAGGGCTGGTGTTCTATCCACTGTGCCACCTAGCTGCCCCCCTTTAATTTTATGCAATAGAGTCTTAAATCTAAATATTATTTTAATCTCTATGATGGAATTTTAATTAGCTTGATAAGTGGATAAAGTGCTATATTTGAACTCAAGAAGAGAGCTTAACATTTTACCTCTGAAATTTAATAACTTTATAACATTTGGTAAGTCATTTAACCACAAGGGGCCTTTCAAAATCAAGGACAGATTGCTTGAGCAAAGGAAATTTTTCTGGTAGAGGAAACAGAGAATTTCTCACAATGAAGAAATTAAGATCTTCCATGAATTTTTATGTAGGCATCAATATAATATCTTTCACTGTTCTAAAAAGTTGCACCTTTTAGTTTTGAAGTTAGCTTGGGAACTTTTTGTGCTTATTGCTTCATTATGGCAAGAACCTTCACAGAATTTTCAAAATTCTATAAGAATCATCAGTCACATAATTGATTCTTTGTCCACATTGACTCTCTAATGATTCATCTGAAATGTTGGGTCCCATTTTCAAGTTCACATATTAGTTAAGAGATTTTTGCAAATATGAGAAATACTGCTCAGTTTGTAAGCAAAAGGCTTCTTTTTATGTCTGCTGGATCATAGATTGTGCCACCATAAAAAGGGTCTTGCCCCTCAAAAATGTTAAAAACTTGGGATTCATGTATTCTTACTTTTCATTCCATACAGTCCCCTATAAAGTTTTTTTTTATTTAAAATATTTTTAACTTTTTTTTTTACTTATTTGGTTATAGCACAAGGAAATCTCTGTGCTAAGTATATATAATCTTATTATAGGGAATGGATACATATACACCACTTTCTCACACATTTGGCTCTGTATAAATCTGAGTCATTATTCAATGACTTCTGGTCACTATATGTTTCCCCTCTCCTTTATTGCATTCATGTTTGGATTGTTCATTAGTTCTTCTCAGATATTATTAGCATATAATAAAAGCATAACTGTAACTCAATACATTTCTATCCCACAGGCACCAGTTAACATGAACATAGTCCTATATCACCCTATGAACCTGAGTAAAGAAAAAGTTCGCCACAAAGAGCATTCAGTCTTTTGGAAATGCAGAACTTAAAACAAAATGACAAATTCCAGAGTAGACAATGATATGACTGGAGTTTTTCTATTGCTGACCCTACATTGTATCCCCATTTGCCCAGAAATGTAAGAAGATATAAAATAATCAGAACAAACCTGGTTTGTTCCTTCAAATAACATGCCTTAAACATGATTCAAGATGGTAGAAGCATATGCTTAGATTAGGGAGCAGATTTAAGACAAGTAATTTGTGTGCCTTAGGAAAAGTTTGAAATTTATACACATACTCATTCATGAATACATATACATCACATTAGAACATTGCATTCATCCTGCATTAATATTGAATAGAGGTTAGTCATCATTATGGCACTTTAATGCAGCTTAACTTAACACAAAATAAAGGCATCTACATTTCAGAACAGAATTTTGTTCCATTAATATATTTTACTTTCTAAAAAGTAGAGTGTAAAAATGCCCCTCATTTTACCTCACTTGTCATTCATTCCTTGGGGACTGAATACATTGTTTACCCCTTGTTTACCCCAAGGACTTTCTATTCACTGTAAGAACTCATTAAATTTGTTGTTTTGGGGTATCTTTCATTTTCTTTCTTTTTTTTGGTAGAATTGTCGTTTTTATTATATTAGCTAGACCTATCCATGAACAGTTGATGTTTACCCATGGATTTAAATATGATTTTAATTGTATGAGAAGAGTTTTGTAATTGTTTTCAAAAAGTTTTTCAGTCTGCCTTGTCAGGGAGACTCCCAGGTATTTTATTTTGTCTGAGGTTACTTTAAATGGGATTTCTCTTTCTTGCTCTTTGTGATGTATCTTGCTAGTCATATATAGAAATGTTGAGGATTTATGAGTTTATTTTATATCCTGCTACTTTGCTAAAATTGCTAATTATTTCTAGTAATTTTTAGATGACATTTTGGGATTCTCTAGGTATACCATTAATGTCATCTGCAAAGAGTGAGAGTTTTGTCTCCTCCTTCCCTCTTCTAATTCCTTCAATTTCTTTTTCTTCTCTTATTGCTGAGGCTAAAATTTCTAATACAATATTGAATAGCAGTAGTGATAATGGTCATCCTTGTTTCACCCTTGGTTTTACTGGGAATGCCTCAAACCTATCCCCATTGCATATAATGCTTGTTGATGGTTTCAGATAGATACTGTCTATTATTCTAAGGAATAAACCATTTATTCCTACACTCTCTAGTGTTTTTATTAGGAATTGGTGCTGTATTTTTTCAATAACTTTTTAAGCATCTATTGATATGATAATATGATTTCTGATAGTTATGCTATTGATATAATTAATCATATTAACAGCTTTCCTAATATTAAACCAACCCTGAATTCCTGGGATGAATCCTATTTGAGTATAATCTATTATCCTAGTCATAACTTGTAATCATTTTGCTAAGATTTTATTTAAGATTTTTGCACTTATATTCACCAGGGAGATAGGTCTATCATTTTCTTTCTCTTTTAACTCTTCCTGGTTTAGGTATCAGCACCATATTGGTGTCATAGAAAGAGTTAGGCAGAGTTCTGTGTTCACCTATTTTTCCAAAGAGTTTATACAGAATTGGAACCAATTGTTCCTTAGATGTTTGATAGAATCCACTGGTGACTCCAATTGTCCCTGGGCATTTTTTCTTTGGAAGTTCAATAATGGTTTGTTGAATTTCTTTTTCTGATATAGGGTTATTTAGGTTTTTAATTTCCTCTTCATTTAACCTGGGCAGCTTATATTTCTGTAAATATTTGTCCATTTCACTTAGATTGTCAAATTTATTGGCATAGATTTGGGCAGTATCCTTCATTTTCCAAGAGGACCAGTTACATTACAGGATGATGTGTAAATATGTGCATGAATTGAGTTTAAGTAACATAGAATTGTGCCAAGTTGTTATCCTCACTGTCTCTTCTAAAATTGTCAAAGAAAGTCCAATTGCAAGATGAAAGTCAGGGCTATTGGATATGGATTAGGATGCAATGGATGACCTTACATCTTCGTTGTCTGACCAAGCTCTAAATGCTTCACAGAGCCTATCTCAGTCCACTTCATAACTGTTGGAAGAAATGATCTCATCTGTCCATTCTGCTGGCAAAGTCTTTACATGCTTCAGAGACTCATTCCCCCACCATTCCTACATGGGTTTGATTTCAACTTGGTTTAGTCCATCTGCTGAGATGACTTTAGGAAGGTGTGACTACAATATGTGCTACAGCTTCTTGGAGCCACAAGTGAGAGTTGGGTGTTGGGTAGAAATCAAAGGGGGGTGAGCCTCTGAAAAGGACTTGGCAAGACCTCAAATCAGATGTGTTAGTCCTCACTGAACACCCCATAGAAATCCTCAGTCAGCTAAATAATATTTCATTCACTTGATCTCTTCCTCCCCTCAAATACTGGCTATCCTGAGTCCATTTCATCAGTCTTTTCTGTAAGGTGCTAAAGAATAGATATAAATACACAAACACACAAACATATACACATTTTTTTTCAGTGATCTCTAGATTCCCTGGTACATTTAGCAATCTTTGATTCTGTTGAGTTATAACTGTGTTGAAATCAAACCTCTGCCAAATGATTCCTAGAAAAAATACAATAATGTTGGGAATTCCAACCACCCTAACAGACTGTTGCAACAAATGTAGACCTTTCATGATCTTTTAGTTGTATACTGTAAGTTTGTCCTTGTTTGAAATCTTACTTAAAACATAGAAAAAGTACCTGTCAAAAGAGGTAGGATACATAATTTATAGGATATGTTAGATTAAAGGAAGACCCCCCCTTTTTAATATTTACTAATCAAGACATAGTAATAGCTAAATTGTGAGCTGAATTAGGATGTATCTAATCATTAAATCACTTCTTTCGAATCTGATTAGCACATTCTTTACAAAGAAATAAATTTTTAGTGTGAGAAATATACATGCCAGAAGAATAATGAGTAAATTATCACATTGTATGACTATATCCCCCTCCACTAATAATAATTCACTGCATCTGTTTACTTGGTTTAAAGATAAGAAAATGAATGAAGTTACTAGATTGTAAACTACTCAAGGGCAAGGGCAGACTTTTGCATGTTTTGTATTTCTGTCACTTAGCACAGTGACTGGCACATAGTATAACAATGTATTTGTATTGACTGACCAAATAGACATCTATATTTATAAATGTTATTGTCTGCATTATAGAAAATTTGTTTATAGTGTTTTGGCAAAAATTTTATTCATTGGGAATCTATTTTAGTATCACATGAATAATGTTTGTGAATTAATAGTTAATGGAATGCATGAAATGAAACTGTTCTCTGAAGCATCATTAACACACATAGCTTGCTATCCCACTAAAAATGGTAAAACACTATAATCAGATAGAATGCATAATTTAAAATTCAACCATTAGTTTGATGGAATTTTCAAGCAAGTCAGCTGAAGTATACATCAAACATCATTAACTTTTTTCTTCCCTGAATTGTTCTATTGCTTAAATTCTCTACTTCTGTTAGAATCTCAAGTTCCTCTCTATTATCTTTTTTCCTCTTTGAGATTTCTGGTTGCATACAATTATATAAAACATAGCTATGTATTGACTCTATAAAAATAATAGTTCTATTAGACAGACTATGTTAGATTATCTTAAACTACCCTAGACTCATTCATGGAACTGAATTTGATGTTGATACCTTTTAAATGAATTAAATAAGTAAAAAAGATCCTGAAGAATTTTTTCAACCTAGACTGTTTGAAACTATTTATTTCTGTTTGTTCAGAGAATATTGCATCAAGTATCTACGTGCAGAACAACGTTCTAGACATTGAATGAGAAACAAGGGTGGAAAACACCTTCAACCCTGACCACCAGCTGTTTAACATCCAGTAGGGATTTATTATATGTATATCATTGATAACAATGTGAAATTATACATTTTAAGCATATATGAATTTTCAACAAGGTTTTATGTGAGATCCAAGTCAAGAAAATTCATTATAAACTGGAGAGTCTGAAAAATTTTCGAAGAAGAATTAAGATCTTAAATGCATCTTTAAAAGGTAGATAGGAATTCAGCAGATTAGAGAGATGGAACAGGGAATTTTTAGGTCTAGGAAAGGTGATAGGAAAGGCCAGGATTTATAGAAGAAACAGTCATTAGTCCAATTAGATAAAAAAAGAAAAGTCCATGAAGTGAAGTAGCTTGAGATAAAATTTGAAATATGTAGAATGGAATCAGATTATAGAATATCTTGCAGGCAAGAGTAATATATCTGAACTTCATTTGGTCATAACATGGAACCATTAGAGGGTATTTAACTAATAAGTGTTAAGATCACATCCAAGGAATTAACATGACAGTCATATGAAGAACACATTGGAAATAGGAGTGTTGGTTAAGAGAAAAATGTGATATTTCAGCTGGAGATAATAAAAGTTTATATTTGAATAGTTTATTTGAAAATAGGGAAAAAGAAAACTACAGGAAAGTACTATTAGGCAGCACTAGTTGAAATGTTAATAAGGAGGAAGAAGGAAGAGTTAGAGGCAACAAAATGGTTTTGAACTTGGGAGACTGATTAAATGTTGGTACTAGTGACAGAAATAGAAAAGTTAAGAAAAGGAGTTCTTTCTGAGGAAAATAAACTCAGTGTTGAACATATTAAACTAGAGGCCTTAACTGGATGCCCACTTGGAGATAATCCATAAGCAGTAAAAATGTTAACCTGTAATAAAAGAGAAATGTTGATGTAGAAATTTTGATTTTGTAGTAAAAACATGAACATGACGGTTTAAGAGTGAATTAACATTTCTTCCCTCAGAGGCAACTATAGGCATATTTAATTCACATTTCAGAACAAGTTTATGTCTTAACTGGCTGAGATACCTGCCCTACCACAACACCGGTTCTCACAATTTGAGTCAATTCAGTCACTCTTGCAGTTTTGAGTGAGATAAAAAATAAATGATTCTTAGGATATATAAATGCAAGGAAATAGATCCATTTAGCTCTTAAAATCATCATTGGGGTGGCTAGGTGGTGCAGTGGATAGAGCACTGGCCTTGGAGTCAGGAGTACCTGAGTCGGAATCCAGCCTCAGACACTTAATAATTACCTAGCTGTGTGGCCTTGGGTAAGCCACTTAACCCCCTTGCCTTGCCAAAAAAAAAAGAATTATCATTAAATTAGCTTTAATATTGGTCTTATAATCTTACTTGTATTCTATTTACCGTTTGCCTTTTTTTTGTAATTTACCTCTTGGTTCTTGGTTTAGTTTGGTTTAACTCTTGTATTTCAATTTCAATTACTGTGTTCCTATCTTGTTTCTCCATGTTCTAGTTTTTGTCTCAATTCCCTATCTACTAATCCAATTTCTATGAACCTAAGGCATTTCTTTGATTTAATTCAAGTCCTCCTGAGGTCTAGAATCCTGCTTCCTTTCCCTAGTCTGGCTAAATTCCTTCCATTGTTCCCTGCCTACTATCTGTATAAGCTCTATGCAATTGACTACACAATTGTGAATCAAGTCTCTTGTTGGATTTCTTTTTTTTTTAACTGAATGACTTGATAGCTATTCGTAATAATGATTTGACACAGCACCAAACCAATTTGCTTTCTATTATATTTATACTTCATTTGTTGGAAGGAGTAGCACCTTGGTATGAGAGCTTGCCAAACCCTCAGGGCTGCTCATTCACTCTTGATGTCCATCTATCACAACTCTCACCTGTGACTCCAAGAAGCTTTAGAATGCACAGTGGCCAAACATGGTGAATTAAATCCTTTTGAGAGTGATCAATGAGCCACAAAGCCATAGGTGAGTTAGAGTAGTACCTAATATAAGTGTAGAATTGCCCTAGCAGAATGGGCAGATGAGAACAATATGTTCCAAAGGGCATGAAGGCAGCTGAAGCAGGCACGATGGGGAACTTAGAACTTAGACATTAAAGACTCCAAGGTAATTTTTCCATCTTGTACCCTTTAGAGATACCCTGATTTTTGTCTTGTCACTGGACTTTGAAGATTCTGGAAGAAAGAATGAGACTGATAGCTCTGGACAACTCTGCTTCATAGAAAGGAAATTTATGCACAAGTAAAGATATCACCCTGTGATGACAACATTGGTCCTATTAGAAAATGATGAACAAGCAACATTTCATTCATGATGATGAAGAAATATATTGGATTTTTTTGGAATCAATATCTGCTCCTCATTTTGAACAGAGTTAAATTATAACTCAAAAAAAAATGTTTTGGGACATCTTTTCAATGCATCAGAAATCTGACCACCAACTATAACCTATAACTTTAGTAAAGATGTGTGTGTAGGTATATATATATATATATATATATATATATATATATATATATATATACATATATATATATATATATGTAGCTATTAGTATTTAGAATGCAAGATAATAACCACAACTCATTTTTCATGACAGATTGATTACTATTTGAAGATGCTATGTGAGAAGCATATAATTTCATTAATGAAGGCAATCAGCAGGACTTTCTATAAAACAGTAAATATTCAATACTATGTAATCTGCCAATTTTCAAATGAGAAATGCTTATTGTCCTAGCTTATTCCTATATTATGGAATATAATATAATATAATATAATATTATTGAATATAATATAGAATATAGTGTTATATTGTATTATGTTATGTTATATTGTATTATATTTTAATTAATTATGGAATCTAATCAGCATGTCTTCCAGAGGAAATGCCATAGTTTTTTTCTTTATTTTATTTTTTTTTAGGATTTTTTTTGCAAGGTACAAGGGATTAAGTGACACAGCTAGGTAATTATTAAATGTCTGAGGCCATATTTGAAGACAGGTACTCCTGACTCCAGGGCTGGTGCTCTCTCCACTGTGCCACCTAGCTGCCCCTTTCTTTATTTTTTCAAATACAATTCCAGTTTAAACATAATATTTGGGTAAATATCCAAAAATGTCATCTTCAACTTCCCAAGGCATTTCATGCCTTTAAAAATCACTACTATTTTCTGATTTTTTTTAACTTAAGAAAAATTCTTAACAAGAGAGATAGATGATAGAGTAAAATATAGAGCTTTGCCTATACTTCTGCCTCAAAAGTGGTATTTTTCAGGCAGATCACTTCTCAAATCAGTAAAATATATATACATATCAACAAATGGACTCAAGTTCTCACTCAGAAAATGGGAATCACTTATAAAACTCTTGTTAAAAAATGCTAGTAAGTCAATTTCCCTAAAGCACACAAAAATATTGACATAATGAAAGCTAGTTGCAGTAGGATATCTGAAAAATGGTGGCCAGAGGAAAATACTTCAAATTGGATACTTGCGAGTAAAGTAACTCTGGATCCATAGGGCATCTTTTTTTGTGAATAAATACCTCAGGCTTTTTTTAAAGATAAATTGTGAAAATTCAATAGAGATAGGGATTAGATCTATGATTTTATTGGTTTGGTGAACTCCCAAATAAGGAAATTTCTTCTGTTATTGAAAATCACTTGCTATGCAATTTAAAGTTTTAAAACAGAACCTAGGCCCTAGAGAATAATAAAAAAAATTACTTGAATTATCCACGATCACACAGTCAGTATATTTCATGGATTGGACCTGAAACCAGTGGTCCTTGAATCTGAGGTTAACTTTCTCTTCAATCCCATTCACTGTCTCTGTGGTAGTGCAACAGAAAACATAGAGATAGAAGCTAAGTACCTTCTTGCTTTCCATCCTTTCCCCTTCATTTCAGTCACATCTTCTCTTATGATAACTAATAGTAAAAATGAGAACAAAACACAAGTAACTTAGTGAACTAAGTTATTGGGAAGTTACTGAATCCAGAATATGATACTAATGACTATATGATCACTGAATAACACTACATCCTTCCCAGACAGCTTCATTACTTCATAATTCCACAAAATAGGCTTATTAATAAGCGAACCCAATTCTCTCTCTGAAATTGTGATCTACTATAAAGGGATCCTCTGAGGAGAACAACAATAGGAGGTCAACTTAAAAAAAAAAACGCATTCAACTAGAGTCCTTTATGGCTCTTTGCTATAAATTCCTCAGAACCAAGCAGGACTGACAGAAGTAGGAGAAACCCTTGTGTTCTGTTGGTTGTTGGGGCTGAATGTATTTGGAAGAGACATGGGGACATGGGCAATCTTTCACATGCTACACAGATTCAGGTATGTAAAAGCTCATATGGTTTAAAGAACTGACAGATTATAAATGTTTCAATCTGTCAAATATTGTGAGGTCCTAAAATTTAAAAAAGTCACAGATCTAAAGAACTATATTCTTAATTGATCATTAATTTATCAAACCACCTTTTATAATATATATATATGTATGCATGTATGAATATATTTAACCTGAAATAATGTAACTTTATATAGCAATGATTTGAGCTGTGGCAAAAAGAAACCTCTGTTTTTTATTTATAGCTCTCAAACTGTCATGTTTTATTTCTTATGTACAGTTAGACTTTTGATGCTTTCTATCCACTAAATAAGTTTAATTGAAGACTTCCTTATCTTCTCTGACTGACATTTCATGTAAATAATTACGCATAAAAGACAAGGAGCTAAGCATAAAACTGGATCCACTAACTTTAAAACTACACTTCAGTTTTTATAGTGTGTTAAACTACTAAACTAAACTAAACTAAACTACTAAACTAAACGATTAAACTAAATTCAAGATCTTCCTCATTTTATACTCTTTAGTTTGCCATGATAGGATTTTTCTTCTGTAAATAACATTTAAGAAACTTCACTGATTTTACTTTAGGGAAGTTTAAATAAGTGTTTAGCCTTTGTAAGACATACTAAAAATATATAAAAAAAGGTTTTGGTGCTTAATATTTTTGGAGTCATATAAAATCATTTCCATTATAATATGCAATTTTTACCCTTTAGACTAAGACTTTAGACTTTGATTTAGTCTCAGACCTTTTATCAATAATTTTCAAGAATATGTGGAAATGTTAAAAAAATTGTCTACTTGTCTTAAAAAATATAGGCATGGTCTAAACTCGATTAGATTCATAGTTCTTTCTATTTAGAGGGAAATTATAAGAATAACAATAATAATTCCACCATAGTAATCCATCAACAAAATAGAATTCAATCTATTTTTGCTTTTCATTTGGTAGTGTTCAGATGATATAATTTGAGTTTCTTGATTTCACACAAGTCATTTGACATTCTCAAAATAAAATATTCAAGTATTAGTCATTTAAGGCAGTAAGACATATATTACAAAAAGGAATTGTGACACTATACTGAATCCTATAATTATGACACATGTAAGTTAAACTGAAAATTGAGGGTATCTAGGGTGACTATCCAAAGGCAATATCCTTATTTGCCAGATCTTCCAGTTAATATAGAGAGTCAGGGTAGCTTAATGATAACATTATACTGAGCTAGTGGTAAAATGAATGACTCCTGGCTCATTTCTGTTATTTAAAAACTTTGAAGCCTTTGACAAGCTGTCTAAGCTTTTTTATTTTTCTTCTTTGTGCCAGATCTGTACCCCAAACATTCTTTATATATATTTTCTAGTTGTCAAGAGTTATTTGAGCCCAAAAGAGACTGAACAGCATGGTCATGGTAACAAAAGTGTTACAGGAATAGGTTTTCATACAGGCTTTTTGACTCCAAGCCTAGAACTAGGTTGTAGTGCTAGATCCAGTTCCCTTGTTTTTGATCTTGGTCCTATCTCATTTGTTCCTTGATTTATTCACCATTTCTGAAGGTCTTTTCTTTCCTCTGAATCATATAATCATAACTTTACAACCTGAAAGAATCTTTGAGATAATCAAATTCAACTACCTTCTTTTACAAATAGGGTAACAGTTCTAGAAAAAAAAGGATGAATTAAATGGCAGAACCTCAATTTGAACAAAGATCCTTGAATTAACTTTTTCCATTGAACCATTCTTTGACTCTATGGTAGCAAAAGATTGCAATTTATATAATGAAAATATATGTATCAAATCTAAAATAGGGTGATCATGAGCCAGACCTTTAGTTTAATCTAGCTGAAAAATAGCATATTCCCTGAATTGTAGATTTCCAGTGTTAAAAACTAATAACAGAGGCAGAAAATGATTTGATTGGTTGGAAAAAATATTCCATGAAAAACTGTCAGAATAATTTTAGGCAAAGTTCTTTAGATAATTTTCTATATAAAGAATATAAAAAGGGGTGGCTAGGTGGCACAGTGGATAGAGCGCCAGCCCTGGAGTCAGGAGTACTTGAGTTCAAATCCGGCCTCAGACACTTAATAATTACCTAGGTGTGTGGCCTTGGGCAAGTCACTTAACCCCATTTGCTTTGCAAAAACTAAAAAAATAAAATGTAAAAAAAAAGAATATAAAAAGCAGAAAAGTTGGCAATATGATCTTAAACTTTTCAGAAAAGGGAAAGGAATAAAATTTTCTCTCTCTCAAGAGGCACCACATAAAGAATAAATGTCTTAATATTTGAAATAGCATTTACTTATTTGGAGATGATGCTATGATTTGCTCAACACATCTTTTGAAAGAAACAGCAACTTTTTTAAAATCTATTTTTGTTAATCTATGTTTCAAGTATTGGTCTTCAAACTTGATTACATCAAGTTATTGTGATTTAGTGACTAATAGTGCCTAAACTATTCAATTCCTAGTCAATATAAATTAAATCAGGTGATAGAATATTAACTATTAGGACTTCTGTGGGAGAGTCAAATTTGTGGAAGAGGCTACCATGTTCCTAGGGCTTTTCCCTACTCAACATTAAATGAAACCTCTACACAGACGTTAAAGCTACACATTCCACCAAAAAAAAATCAAAGCAAATGTTCATCTGTCAACATTATAGAGGATCTTCAGAGAAGGTCTGTCTCTGGGGAAAAGAGTAAAACCTATTAAGTGAGAGAGCAGAACAGCCAGTGGGAGGCTTCAAGCCACAGTGCAGGTCAGGTTCTGGCAGCTAGATAGAAAGTCAACAGGGAGGGCCCCAACCCCAGACAAGGTCTGAACCCTGGGAACACTGGGATAAATGACAGGATTGGGTTGGGAACAAAATACTGAGCCGGCAGAGCCTGGACATAAAGGAGGAAATGAGTAAATAATTCTCTGCACAGGCAACATCTTGGCCAGCAATACGTCAGTGATCAGACTCCAGCTCCAGTACAAAAATCTTGGGACTATGCTCCCTATAGCCCTAGAAGAACTCAGAAATCAAAATAAGCAAAAAATACTAAAAGAGCATTTACCCTAGAAAGCTACTATTGGGGTGCAGTGGATAGAGCACTGGCCCTGGAGTCAGGAGGACCTGAGTTCAAATCCAGCCCCAGACAGACTTAATAATTACCTAGTTGTGTGGTTTTGGGCAAGTCACTTAACCCCATTGCTTGCAAAAAAAAAAAAAACCTAAAAAAAGCTACCATGCAGATAGAGATGATAAAATGCCATCACAGAAGAAGAAAGCAGTGGCAAAATAACTATAAAGGATTCTCAAAGGAGTTAGTAAATTTGACTCAAATCCAAAACATCATAGCAGAGTTTTAAAAAGATTTTTAAAAAGCCAAAGAAGAAAGGAAGAAGAAAAATGGAAAAAAAAAGAATTGGGAGCCATGAAGGAAAATTATGAAAAAGTGACCAAATACATTAATAGCTTTACTGGAAAAAAAGGTAAACCAACTGGAAAAGAATGCATCTCATCTAAAAGTTAAATCAAACAACTAGAAAAGGATAACAACTCATCTAAAAGTAAAATCGAACAACTGAAAAGGGAATGCAATTCAGCAAAAAGTAAAAGGAACAAATTGTAAAAGGAAACACAAGAGAACAATTTACTCATAAACATTATGAGATGAACCACCTTGATGGAAATAATCCCTCTTGTCAGTCCAGAGAGCTAGGACAACTGTATCTGATAGATAATGGACTCTATTATCCCCAACCAGAGGAAGAAAAACAAAACAAAACAAAACACAGGAAAAAACACCCCAACTGAATCTGATGAACACTTTATAAAAATTATCTCTTATGTATCTCCTTTTTTTAATCATAATTGCTCATGCCAAAATTACTAATTTGTAAATATGTTTAACAAAATTTGTATGTAAAATGCTAACTTGATTGTTCCCAACTGAGGGGAGCAGGTGGGATGGGAGAATGGAGGTAAACTTTGTAACTTGGAAATATGCATGGACAAATGGATGAAAAAAATAGGAAATACAAAAAAAAACTGAAAAAAAAAACCCCTAAAAATTAGAAATGGAAAAATGGAAACTAATGAAACTATGAGACACCTGAATTACATCAAACAAAACCAAAATTGAAAAAAATTGGAGAAAATGCAAAGAATCTTTTAGCAAAAAACAAATAGGCAAATAGATTCAGGAGAGAGAATTTGCAAATTATCAGTTGACCCAAAACTCTAGATCAGAAAAGGATCCTGGAAAATATCTTTCCAGAAATTGTTTTGTAATCCAAAAAGACAAAATAAACCTTGAAAGAATATACTGAACACCTTCAGAAAGAGAACCTAGAATAAAAACACCTAGGTCTATCATAGCCAAATTCCAGAATTCTCAAATAAGGGAGAAAATATTGCAAGCAGTCAAAAAAAAGTCATTTCAATGCGAAGAAGACATCATCAAAATTGCACAGGATTTATCAATTTCATCATTAAAGAATTGGTGGATCTGGAATATCATATCTCAGAGGGCAAAGGACCATGAATTACAATAAAAAATTTAACATCCTTCAAAATTTAGTATGTTCTATGAGAGGAAAAGATGAATTTTCTTTTTTTAAACATTTTATTTGTTTTCCAATTATATACAATAGTAAATTGTACCCATCATTTTTTTTTTTCAAGGCTCTGAATTCTACAATTTCTCCCCCCCTCCTCCCTTCCCTCCCCCTGCAGGCTGTCTAGCAGTGTCTACTTGTTTCCATGCCATACATTGATGTAAATTGAATGCTATAAGTGTAAACATAAGAATAAACATAACCCCCCCCCCAAGAAGATGGGAAATCTGGAGAACAGAGAGAGAGAAAAAAAATTGTAATTCATTCTGTATTCAGATTCCAACTCTGTCTCTGGGGTGAGTTCCTTTCTTTATCATAAAACTGCCAGAGAAGTTGTTTCAATATTTTTCCCTCAGTTGCTGTCACTAACTGTACCTCCACTCTATTCCTCCCCACTCTCATTTATTCTATTCTCTCTCTCTCCTTTAATTCTGGCTCTGTCCAAAAGCATTTTGCATCTGAGTACCCTCTCCCTTGATCTTTCCTCTCTTCTGTCACCTATTCCCCCCTTCTCTCCCCCCATTTCCCCTCATCCTGTCCCTTTCCTCCCATCCTTCTCCAGGGCAAGACAGATTTCCTCACCCTATTAAGTGTGTATGCCATTTCCTCCCTGAGCCATTTCTGATGAGAATGAAGTCTCAATCATTCCCCTTTGCCTTCCCTCCCCCCTCCATTGAAAAAAGCTTTTTTTTTTTGACTCTTATGTGAAATCTCTCAGCTTCTTCATCATCTCCTTTTCCCTTCCTTCCAGTACTTTCCCCCATTGCCCTTTCACTACATCCCTTTACCACATCATACCATTATATTCCACTCCTTCCTATGTCCTGTCTATATATGCTCCTTCTAGCCACTCTTATAAATGAGAAAGTTCATATGAGTTATCAATATCTTCTTCCTGTGCAAGAATACAAACAGTTCAACATCAACAAGTTCCTCATAGTTAGTCCCTCTCTTCCACTCCCTCTATGGTTCGCCAGGTTTCTGTACTTGGAGATCAAACTTTCTGTTCAGCTCTGGTCCTCTCATTAGGAAAGTTTGAAAGTCCCCTGTTTCATCGAAAATCCATCTTTTCCCCCTGAAAGAGGATGTTCAATTTTGCTGGATAATTGATTCTCGGTTGTAAACCAAGATCTTTTGCCTTCTGGAATATCATATTCCAATCCCTACGAGCCCTTAATGCAGATGCTGCCAGATCCTGTGTAATCCTGACTATGGAGCCTCAGTAGTTGAATTGTCTGTTTCTGGCAGCTTTTAGAATTTTCTCTTTGATTTGGGAGTTTTGGAATTTGGCTATAATATTCCTGAAAGTTTTTCTTTTGGGATCCCTTTCAGGGGGTGACCGGTGAATTCTCTCAATTTCTATTTTACCCTCAGCTTCTAGGATCTCAGGGAAAATTTGCTGTGTTATTTCTTGAAAGATGAAATTTAGGCTCTTTTCCTGGTCATGGCTTTCAGATAGTCCAATAATTTTCAGATTATTTCCTCTGGATCTGTTTTCAATGTCAGTTGTTTTTCCAATGAGATATTTCACATTTTCTTCTAAATTTTGGCTTTTTTGGAAGTTTTATTTCTTCCTGATTTCTTGCAAAGTCATCAGCTTCCTTTAGTTTTATTTTGCATTTGAAGAAGTTATTTTCTTCAGAGAGCTTTTTTATCTCCTTTTCCAGCTGGCCAATTCTGCTTTTTAAGGCATTCTTCTCCTCATTTGCCTTTTGTTTTGATTTTTGCATTAGGTCTAAACTGGTTTTTAACATATTATTTTCTTCAGTATTTTTTGTATTTTTTCACCAAGATTTTGATTTGGTTTTCATGATTTTTTTTGCATTGCTCTCATTTCTCCTCTCAATTTTTCTTCCACCTCCCTGAATTTCTTTTCAAAGTCTTTTTTGAGCTCATCTACAGTCTGAGCCCATTTTCTATTTCTCTTGGAGGTTTTAGATACAGAAGCTTAGATTTTATCATCATCAGAGTATGTGTTTTGCTCTTCCATGGGACTGAAGTAATTCTCTATGGTCAGATCCTTCTTTCCAAGGTCTTAAGCTCTCCAGCCCTTGCTTTGATATGTAGATGAACACAACACAGCTCTCTGCCCTGAGGCTATAAGGCAGGATCCAGCTATCTTAGTAAAGAAGCCTAAACTGCACCCTGAGTCTGAGTGTAGGCAAACAGCAGAGTCCTACCCCAGGATGAGCAGAGCAATCTCTGCAGACTTCCCTTACCTTCTCTGGGGGTGGAGGATGCTTTCTCCCTATTCCCCCTGCAGGTTCTGTGGTTTGTGCTCCTCACTCCACACTCACCCAGATGCAGCAGAGTTCTCTCCTCTCCCCTTCAAGCTGTTGTTGGTGATCTCTGGGCTGGGCTGGATTGGGCTTTGCTGAGCTGGGCTGGGCTGGGCAGTGGCTTTTTTTCCCACCCCAGGTCTTGGTGAAGCACACCTTTCCTGTGGAGGTTCTAAGTTATCTTGGACTAGGAAAATGTATCACTCAGTCATTCTGTGGCTTCTGCCCCTCTAAATTTTGTCTAGAGCCCTCATTTGTTTGTCTTTTTGGGGGGTTGGGGGGTTGGAGTTGTCGAGGAATGCTGCCTTCATGCCGCCATCTTGGCTCTGCCCCCAAAAAGATGGATTTTCATTGAAATAGAGGACTTTCAAAGTTATCTGATTAAAAGATCAGAAGTGAACAGAAAATTTGATCTTCAAATACAATACTTAAGTGATGCATAAAATTATAAATGAATGGGGGGAAATACTAGTCAAGAAAATTAAACTACATACATCACTGCAAAGTAAATTAACACCTGTAACATCTGAGAATTCTATTTTTTTAGGATAGTTTAGGGATTAAATATGCTTGTAGGGAATTCAATGTTTATTCTGAAGGTGATATTTCTTGGAGAGACAGAGGGAGGGAGAGTACTTAGAGGATCTATACATAATTCAGTCATGAAGTGACAACTTTACCTGAGTTAAGGAGGGTTGCAGTATTACATGGGCAGAGGGTGGCAGATTACTTGGAGGGGTTGTTCATAAATAGATTAAGAATTTTAAGAAGATTAAGAAGTTTAAGAAGAACTTGCCATATTCCATACTTTAATTAACCAGGGTTTAAGAACCATGGTTGAAGTGCCAAAGGGATAGAGAGAAAGAGTGTATCTGATTCTTTGCTTGGGGAGGTATATGGATATGTTTTTTTGGAGAAAGAGGGAAAGAGTATACTTAGAGGCACTGGATATGACAAGATCAACAATTTCATGGAGTATGCCTGGGGGGGTGAGGGTAAAGTATAAAAATTTTATGAAATGATTTGATTTTGCATGATGCTTACTAATGAGGATTATGCCTCTATGGAGGGTACTTGAAAAGAGGGGAGTGGTACAAATAAGTTGAAATTTGATGTGGTTTTTGACTCTTGAGAGGTGTATTTCTAATGGAAGAGGAGAGAAGAGTGTACTTAGTGATTATGGGGCAATGTTGCTTATAAATTAATCAGGCAATCATGCAATCAACCTTTGAATATGGTATCACTATTAGCACAAATAAAAGGAATATATTTTGACAAAGTGGTTGTAGGCACAAGACAAGATTAAAACAATAAAGGCATAAAATGAAAGACTATACTAGGAGAAAATTAGTCATTATTGGTTAAAGGGGAAGAAGCACAAAAACACTGAGTAGATTCTACTCAAATTAGTAGATTAGACTGACTCAGAGAGGGAATAATATAAATTTCCAATTGGGATTGCAAAGCTTTTCTACCCTACATGGAAGTAGAGGGGGGCAAAGGGAAAGAAAGAGGGAAGAAGGGACAAATAAAAGGGAAGGTGAAGGCAAAAGTGAAAGTTAACTTAAACTTAAAACTTACAAGAAAAATTAAAGGGAAAAAGGAGGAAAAACATTGGTGAGGAAGAATAAGAGGAGATAAAAGAGAAAAATATAAATGGGGAAAGATAACATACAGGAAAATACAGATTTATTAATCTTAACTGTAAATATGAATGAGATGAACTCTCCCATAAAATGGAAGCAGATAGTGGAATGGATTGAAAAGCAGAGTCCTACAATATGTTCTATACATGAAAAACATTTGAAGTAGAAAAATACAAATAGGATAAAGGTAAAAGACAAGCAAAAAAAGGCTTCAATGGAAATAAAAAAATCAGGGATAGCAATCCTGGGATAGCAAAAGCAAAAATAGATCTCAATACGAGAGATAAGGAATAAAACTACTTCTGTTTTTTTAATTGTCTTTTTTTATAAGGCAATGGGGTTAAGTGGCTTGCCCAAGGCCACATAACTAGGTAATTATTAAGTGTCTGAGGCCAGATTTGAACTCAGGTACTCCTGATTCCAGGGCTGGTGCTCTATCCACTGTACCACCTAGCTGCCCCATTAACTACTTCTTCTTAAAAAGACTAGAGGCAATGAAGCTATATCATTATTTTTCTAATTTATTTTTTTATTTTTGAATTTTACAATTTTTCCCCTACTCTCACTTCCTTCCCCCCCCACCCCCTCACAGAAGGCAGTTTGATAGCTTTACATTATTTCCATGTTATACATTGATTTAAATCACACGTGTTGAGAAAGAAATCATATCCTTAAGGAAAAGAACAAAATATGAGATATCAAGATTACATAATTAGATAGCATGGCTTTTTTTAAATTAAAGGCAATAATCTTTGGTCTTTGTTCAAACTTCACAATTATTTCTCTGGATACAGGATGTATTCTCCATCGAAGATACCCCCCATATTGCCCTGATTGTTGTACTGATGAAATGAGCAAGTCCATTAAGATTGATTATCAAACCCATGTTGCTGCTATGGTGTACAATGTTCTGGTTCTGCTCATATTGCTCAGCATCAGTTCATGCAAATCCTTCCAGGCTTCTCTGAATTCCCATACCTCCTACTTTCTTTTTTTTTTGTAGGTTGTTTTTTTTTTTTACAAGGCAAATGGGGTTAAGTGGCTTGCCCAAGGCCACACAGCTAGGTAATTATTAAGTGTCTGAGACTGGATTTGAACCCAGGTACTCCTGATTCCAGGGCCTGTGCTCTATCCACTGTGCCACCTAGCCGCCCCAATCCCTCCTACTTTCTAAAAGAACAATAGTGTTCTATAACATCCATATACCACAATTTGTTCAAGCATTGCCCAATTGATGGACATTGACTCAATTTATAATTCTTTGGCACCACAAACAGGGCTGCTATGAAGATTTTTGAACAAATGATGTTTTTATTCATTTTTATGATCTCTTCAGGGTCTGCAACCAGTGGTGGTATTGCTGAATCAAAGGGTATGCATATTTTTATTGCCCTTTGGGCATAATTCCAAATTGTTCTCCAGAAAGTTTGGATGAGTTCACAGCTCAACCAACAATGCATTAATGTCCCAGATTTCCCACATCCCTTCCAACATTGATCATTGTCCTTTCTGCTTATATAGGCCAGTCTGAGAAGTGTGAGGTGGTACTTCAGAGATGCTTCAATTTGAATTTCTCTAATCAGTAAAGACTTAGAGCAATATTCCATGTGACTATGGATCTCTTTGATTTCCTCAACTATAAATTTCCTCTGTATATCATTTGACCATTTATCAAATGGGAATGGATTGCTTTTTTAAATAAATTTGATTCAATTCTCTCTATATTTAAGAAATGAGTCCTTTGTCAGAAATACTAATTGTAAAAATTGTTTCCCAATTACGACATTTCTTTTGATCTTGCTTACAGTGGTTTTGTCTGTACAAAAGTTGCTTAATTTAATGTAATCAAAATCATCTAATTTGTTTTTAATGATCTCATCACTTCGTTGGTCATAAACTGAAGTTATATCATTATTAAACATATATGTACCAAGTTTTAGAGTACTCAAAATCTTTCAGAAGTTGATGAATTACGAGGAGACATAGACAGCAAAAGTATAATGGAGATCTCAACCTCCCTCTCTAAGAATTAGATAAATTTAACCACAAAATAAGCAAGAAAGAAGTGAATAAAGTGAAAAAAATTAGAAAACTTTGATATGATAGATAACCTGGAGAAAACTGAATGAGGATAGAAAAGAATATATCTTTTGCTCTGCAGTATTTGACACGTATACCAAAATTGACCATGTATTATGGCAAAAACTTTGAAATAAAATGCAGAAAGGATGAAATAATAAATAAATAAATGTTTTTCTACTCATGATACAAGAAAAAATGCATGTAATAAATGACCATGGACACATAAACCAAAAATTATTTGGCAACTAAACAACCTAATTTTAAAGAATGAGTGGATCAGAGTACAAATCATAGAAATATTCAGCCATTTCATACAAGCAAATGACAACAATGAGACTCATACCAGCATTTATGGGATGCAGTCATAGAAGTTTTTAGGGGAAATTTTATGTCTCTAAAGCTTATGTGAATAAAATAGTGAAAGGGGAGATCAGTAAATTGGGTATGCAACTGAAAAAGCTAGAAAAAGAACAGTTTAAAAATCCACAATTAAATACCAAATTAGAAATTCTGAAAACCAAAAGAGATATTAATAAAATTGATAACAAGAAAACCATTGATCTAATAAATAAAACTAAGAGTTGGTATTATGAAAAAAGTCAATAAAAATAGATAAACTTTTGCTCAATCCGATTTAAAAAAAAGAAAGAACACCAAATTATCAGTATCAAAAATGAAATGGGTGAACTAAATACCAATGAGAAGGATATTAAAGAGATATTTTAGAGGCATTTTACCAAACTATGTGCTAATAAATTTGGCAACTGAAGGGAAATGGATGGACACTGACAAAAATGCAAACTATCCATATTAAAAGGAGAGGAAATAAAAAAGTTAAATAATCCCAATTCAGAAAAATAAATTGAAAAAACCACTAATAAACTCCCTAAAAAAGAGTCTCCAAGTCCAGCTGGATTTATAAGTGAATTCTACCAATCATTTAAGGAACAATTAGTTCCAATTCAACATAAACTGTTTCAGAATAGAGGAAGGAGTTCTGTCAAATTCCTTTTATGACACCAATATGGTAAGAAAAATGAACTAGGAAGAGTCAAAACAAAGAAAATTATAGACCAATCTCCCTAATGAATATTGATGCAAAAATCTTAAATAAAATTTTAGAAAACAAATTACAACCTATTATTACTAGGATAATAGATCATGATTAGATTTTTTTTGAATCTTGGGTTTATTCAATATTAGAAAAACATTCAACATAATTGAAGATATCAATATCAAAATCAATAGAACTCATCTATTATCTTAATAGAAGCTGGAAAAGTTGACATAATACAACATCCATTTCTATTAAAAACACTAGAGAATAGAGGAATAATTGCATTTTTTCTTAAAGTAATAAGCAGTATCTATCTAAAAACCATCAATAAATATTATGTGAAATTTGGGATAAACTAGAAGCATTTACAATAAGATCAGAGGTGAAACAAGGATTTCTATTATCACCATTCCTAATTATTATAGCATTAGAAATGTTAGCTTTAGCAATAAGAGAAGAAAAAGAAATTTCAAGAATTAGAATTGACAATGAGGAAGCAAAACTTCCACTCTTTGTAGATGATTATGATGATATGCTTAGAGAATCTGGGAAAATCACCTGAAAAACTACTTGAAATAATTAACAAATTCAGCAAAGTAGCAGGATAAAAAATGAGCCCACATAAATCATCAGCAATTCTAAGAGATAGAAAAAGAAATTTCATTTAAATAACTGTAAACAATAATAAATACTTGGGAACTACCCCCAAAGACAAACCTAGGAATAGTATGAACACAAATATCAAACACTTTTCACAAATAAAATCAGATCTAAATAGATGGAAATATGTCATCTGTTCCTGGTTAGGTCAAGCAAATACAACAAAAATGACAATTCTATCCACATTAATTTATTTATTCATGCTATACCAATAAAACTTCTAAATAAACATTGTATTGAGTCCTAATAAAAAAAATGTAGTATAGGTACAAGAGAAAGTAGTCAATGACTATTTTAATCTATTTTTTGACATACTCAAAGACATTAGCTTCTGGAAAAAATGATCAAAGGATATTATCAAACAGTTTTCAAATGAAGAAATTAAAGCTTTTTATAATCCTATAAAAATCTTCTAAATCATTATTGATTAGAGAAATGCAAATTAAAACAGCTATGCGATACACCTCATAGCTGTCTGATTGGTTAAGATGGGGAAAAGGGGAAAACTATCAATGTCGGGAAGGTTATGGGAGATTTGGGACATTAATGTACTAGTAGAGGAATTGTGAAGTAATTCAACCATTCTGGAGAGAAATTTGGAACTATGCTGAAGGAGGATTAAAACTGATCATACCCTTTGATTAAACAAAACCAATACTTGGTCTAAATCCAGACAAAATTATAAAATTTAGGAAAAGTCCCACATGTTCAAAAATATTTATAATAACTTTTTGTGGTGGCAAAGAATTAGAAATTGAGGGAATACCCATCAGTTAGGGAATGGCTGAACAAAATATGGCATATGAATGTTATTTAAGACTATTGTTCTATAAGAAACAATGAATAGTTGGACTCTTGAGATGCATTGAAAGAATCACAGGAACTGATGCTAAGTGAAGGAAGCAGAAACAAGTGACCAATGTACACAGTAACAACACTGTGAGTTAATCAATTGCTGGATGCAGCTCTTTTTAGTAATTCAAAGATCTAGTACAACCCTGCTAGAGTTGTTATGGACAACACTATCCACATCCAAATGAAAACAAACAAACAAAATGTGAATAAACATTATGTTCTCTGTTTCCAAAATTTTCTTGTTTTTCTTTCCTATCCAATGGTTTTCTTTCTTTTCCTTTAGTCCTAATTCCTCATACACAAAATATAAATATGTTAAACACAAATTTATATGTACAATATTCACTAAACTATCCACTCCTGTCTAGAGGGAGGTGAGAAGGAAGGGTGGAACTTATAAATATACTAGTGGATTAATGTTGTAAACCTTTCATTATAAGTGACTGGAGAAATACAAAATTGGAGAAATACAAAATAAGAATATTGGTTATTACTGCAAATAAGCAATTTTAACAGGTACATTAACAAAAATTTATTTTATCAAGTATTAAAAGACCTACTTTTAGTTTATAACACTGACAACTGGTGAATTTTTCAGTCAATAATTCATATTTTAACAGATCTGTGACCTTATGAATGTCTACTTTCTGCCTTCTTCAGGGACAATAATAAACCTTTTAATCTGTATAAGTCTTGACAGTTCTCCATAGAGACATACCTAATATGCCAGAGGACTTCCACTGTCTTTTTTTTTTTTTAACATTTTGTAAGCACTAAGGCACTTATTTCTCTTTCACATTACATGATTAGATGCCCTCATTTTCCAATTAGACTTCATTTGAATGACATCCAACTGACATAAATAAAAACAACTTGATAATTACATTGCTCATATTGGCCATGAATTTCATTTTCAAACTGATTCACTGAATCTATGCTTCATATTATCTATCACAATTTTAAAAAAGAAATAATTTTATTAATAGGTTCAAATGAACTGGAAAAGTGGCAGGTGATACAAAAAGAAATGCAAATGAACAAGGATGGCTGTTAAACAATTTCCAACCTGATTATTAAATTCTATTTTTGATATCCATCATCTGTATCCCAACTAACTGGACAGTTATATTAACCTCATATCTAGAAGAATTCTCCCTAGAGAAATCTGTACATAGCACAAAAAAGAAATCAGTTCCTCATATCTACACTAAATAAATGAGGCAGTTTGGGAAACAATTGTCATCTCCAGCTTTGGCATCATTGGGCCAAAAATTTTTCCACCAGGCAAAAATTCATAGTTCTTCCATTTCTGGAGGACTAATTTATTTTATCATCAAGAAATTAGAAAAGTATAATGCTTACTAAAGAAAAAATTAATTTAAAAGAATTTAAAAATATGAGTAATTTCTAGAACAGTAATTTCATCACTTTAAATTTATATACTTTACTTAGCATCAGATTTTATTAAGAAATGACAAACTATTCCTTTGAAATTTGAGAAATTAAGAGTGTATGCCCTAAAGGTGCTAAAACATGTAAAATCTACTTTTTTTCTTGATAAGCTATATAGACTTAATCAAAGTTGGGTAAGTGATACATCAGGTAATTTGATTAGCCTACCACCAATTTATCACAGAACATTAAAAGATTAATCTTTAAAGTAGTAAATACATACATACATACTACTACTACTACTACTAATAATAATAATAATATCCACTAAAACTCATCTACCTTACCAAATTACTTGGGAGTCTATGTATCTTTACCATATGTCATATACTTCGAAGATTGCATTTTTCCTAGAGGGACAGTTTTGAAACAGAAGTATTCTGAGAATTTATACATCTACTACTCCTATATCTATCCATCAATAATTTATGTTCAATTTTTTTTTTAGGTTTTTGCAAGGCAAACGGGGTTAAGTGGCTTTCCCAAGGCCACACAGCTAGGTAATTATTAAGTGTCTGAGACCAGATTTGAACCTAGGTACTCCTTACTCCAGGGCTGGTGCTTTATCCACTACGCCACCTAGCTGCCCCAATGTTAAATTTTAAAGAAGAAATTTATTAAACATTTCTTCATAGCTAAATAATTAAATCTGAATAAAACTCTCATAAACCAGATTTACATGCCCTTTTAAATTTTGTAAACATTTTTAAAAAATTCTAAAGATAATACAAAATCCTTAAAAGTTTGTTGTTTTTGTTCAGTAGTTTCAGTCATGTATCTTCATCACCCAATTTGAGGGTTTCTTGAGTGCTTTGCAATTTCCTTGTCCAACTCATTTTATATAAGAGAAACTGAGACAAACAAAATTGTAATGAACCTAGGCTCACAAAACTAGCAAGCATCTGATGCCAGATATTAACTCAGGATCCTATGGTTTTCTGAAGTCAGGTCTGGGACTCTATTTACTTAGCCACCTAACTGTCCCTTTAAAAGTTTATTTTTAAAAAGTTTACAAATTTTGCAATGTTATAATTAAATTAAAATATAAATATCTTTATTGTTATGATTTATATTCATCACTGGACCATAACATCATAGGTTTTGACTGAAAAAACTTGAATCTTCTCGTCCAACACATTATTTTGCAGAAGTAGGCACATGGATGCTACAAAAACCTCTAAGCAATTAAAACAACAACTTTATATATTTGAAGCAAGTGTAATTAACTGGAACCCAAAGACTTTAGTTTGAATCCTGTGTAAGGCAAAGATTAGCTTTGTGATTTTAAGCATTTTGTATCCCTGAACTTTGATTTGCTCATATATAAAATGAGATGAAATTACTTATGTTTATCAGAATTATTCCATTATTATTGAAAAACTATTTTATTGTACTAAAAGGTTTTATAAACCTACATTATTATCAAAATGAATAGCAAGTAAAGGAAAATTAAATAGCTGGTAAGTTTGAGCTAGGATTTGAACTCATTTTCCTTACAACAGCACAATTCTGCACTGTATATTTTTATCATTTCTGTTAGAGTAACATGAAGAATAAATTTTAAACTATGAAAAATATTTTTTCACAAATTTTGTATCCCTAATTTTTCACCTTGGCCTAAATTTTTCATCTTTTATTTTGTTAGATGCCATGATCAATTATTTGTATAAATATAATTAAAACTGATTTATTGACATTTCATAGATCTGACTTCTCAAATTTATTTGTTCCCAAATTTATTTTTCAAAACAGATTATTAGTCTACTTATTTTTGAGCAAAGAATATCTTTTTCAAATTTTATTTATTTATTTATTTTCATCCATTTGTACATGTGTATTTCCAAGTTACACAGTTTCCCTCACCTCCCTTCCAAACCCCCTCTCCTCACCAGGAAACAGTCAGGGTAGAATTTTACATGTATATTTTGTTAGACATATTTACAAATTATTAATTTTTGGCATGAGGATTTAAGATTAAGGGAAAGAGAAACATAAGAGATAATTTTTATAAAGTGTTCATCAGATTTGGAATTGTTATTTTTTTCTGTGTGTTTTGTTTTGTTTTGTTTTGTTTTCTTCCTCTGCTTGGGGATAATATAGTCCATAACCAGTCAAATACAATTGTCCTAGTTTTCTGGACTGCTGAGAGGAGCTGCTTCCATCAAGGTTGTTCATTTCATAATGTTGTTGATGTGTAAATTGTTCTCTTGGTTCTACTCCCTTCACTCAGCATCAGATCTTGTAAGTCATTCCATGCTTCTCTAGAGTCCAACCATTTATGTTTTCTTATAGAACAACAATATTCCATAGTATTCATGTACCATAACTTGTTCAGCTATTCCCCAATTGATTGGCATCCCCCTCAAATTCCAATCCTTTGCCACTACAAAAAAAGATGTTATGAATATTTTGCAGCATTTAGGACTTTTCCCACTCTTTACAATTTCTTCTGGATGAAGCCCTAGACTTGGAATTGCCAGATCAAAGCATATGAATGGTTATATTGCTCTTTGGGCATAGTTCCATATTGTGCTCCAGAAAGGTTGGATCCATTCACAACTCCACCAGCAATGCTTCAGTGTCCCAATCATCCTACAACCTCTCCAAGATTGATCAGATTTCCCCTTTTTTTTCATCTTGGCTAATCTAATAGGTGTGAGATGATATCTCATTATTGTTACTAATTAATAGTAATTTGGTACATTTTTTGTATAATTATGAATATAGTTTTAATTTTTTCATTTCAAAATTGTTCATTTATCAATTGGTGAGAGGAAAGAACTTTTATATACTATTAATTATTTCTAAAATTCAGATTATGAAAATATTCTAAAGTAAAAGATATAAAATTTATAAAATTTTATTTTCTTTTTTTACCTATATTAATTTTTACAGAAACATAGGGAAAAGTCTATCAGAGTGTGTCTAATAGCCCTTCTTCATTTTTTAATCCAATGTCATTTTAAAGAAAATCCCTATACTTCATGTTTTTCCTAAATTCTGAAAGATTCAAAACTAAAAAGATTTTGCCCCACAGCAACTAGACCTACAGGTTAAATGCTAGTGATTTATATATTAAAAAAATAGTCTACTGAAATATTTTATTATAAAGACTAATACTTGAAAATCAAAAAGTCCTAAATTTAAGGTCAGTATGTATTTCAAAAAAATGAACAAACAAATATTTGTTAAGTTGACTGTTTAATCATCAAACACACACACTCACCCCCCCCACACACACATATGTTTTATTGAAAATAGTAATGGGGGCCAAGATGGTGGAGAGAAGACATGCACAGCACTAGTCTCCTGATCATCTCTTCTGATCTTCCCTCATCTATAATAGGAAACAAACCTCTTAACAGAAATCTGATCTACAAAACCCAGAAAGAGAAATTGGGAGAAGAAGCTCTACCTCAAGGTATGTACTCTGGTATCTTGGGTGATCCAGGAGTAGAGGGCAGACACTGCTGAGAGCAAGGGACAGGGTTAGAGCCTGAGAGCTCCATTGGCTTCATCCGTGGGGTGGGCAAGAGTCAGAGAACTCAACTAGCCTGATCAGTGGGGCGGACAAAAGCCTGAAAGCCTATAAGCAAGGCAAGCCTGATTAGAATCAGGAACAACTAGGGAGCAGAGGCAATGGTTGTGGCACTGACAATCTGAAGCTTGCCTTCAGAGCTGGAGGGTGAGTTTCAGTATGGAAGAGCTTCCTTTCAGCTGAAGCCTCTTCCCAGAGCAAACACACAATTACAGCCCACCTTTGCCCCGGGCTAAGAGCAGCAGACCTCCCTCTGTAGTGAACAGGGAGAGCAATTACCTTGCCATAGGCAAAACCCACCAATGGACAAAGATAAACCTTCTCAACAGCTTCATTGACCCCCTCCATGCTAAGGGAAAGGGCCTCAAATTAAGGTCATAGACACTCTAGAGAAAGCAACCAACAAGAGTTCTGGCCAGTCCACTAGGAGTTACCAAACCCAGTGAGTAAAGCCTCTAGAGGATCTCAATATCAAATTTCTGCGAACCAGCCTCTCCCCAACATTAGGTCTTAGGAAAGTGAAGAAAGGTCAGAGAAAATGAGGGTCTATAGAGAAATTCCTAGAAGGAAAATACCCTAATTCAGAGAGACCTAGAACCTCTGAGAAGAATATGATCCGGTATCTAGCACAGAAAGAATTCCTTGAACAAATCAGGAAGGCATTTAAAAATCAACTGGAAAATTTGAGAGAGACAATAAACACTTTGCAACAATAAAACAAATCATTTGAAAATACAATTTGACAAATGCAAAAAGAAAATAATTCTCTCAAAACCTTAGTTGGTCAAATGGAAAACTATTTCAAGAATAGAATTGATCAACTGGAAAAGGAGTTGCAAAAGGAAAATGAAGAAAATTCTTCTCTAAAAAAAGAAAGGAGTCTGTGGAAACTAACGTCTTCATGAGACACCAAGAGTCTTAAACAAACCTAAAAAATAAAAAAAATAGAAGAAATTGAAAAATACCTCGTCAGCAAAACCACTGACCTTAAGAATAGATTGGGGAGAGATAACCTGAGATTATATGTCTTCTTGGAAAACACTGAAGAGAAAAAAAGCCGGGACTTAATATTACAGTATTTAGTGATAGAAAACTGCGCTTATATCATGGAACCAGACAACAAAATCATTATTGAAAGAATACATCGGTCTCCTCCAGAAAGTGATCCTAAATTGAAAACACCAAGGAATATTGTGGCCAAATTTCAGAATTATCAGATAAAAGAGAAGATCCTGAAAGCAGCCAGAAAGAAACAATTTAGATATCAAGCAACCACAATAAGGTTTACACAGGTCCTGCTACATCAACATTAAGGGACTGAAGGACCTGGAATGAGATATTCTGAAGAGCAAGGGAACTTGGAATGTAGCCAGGAATCCATTACCCAGTAAAGCTGAGCCTTCTCTTCCAGGAGAAAAGATGGACATTTAAAGAAAGGAAGACTTCCAACATTTCCTGATGAAAAAAATCATAGCTTAATAGAAAACTGGACATCAAACAGGAGGCTCAAAAGACAAATGAAAAGGTAAAGAAAAATAAACTGCTATCCAATAAAATGAAACTGACTATATCCCCTCCTGGGAGAAAGATTCTCATAACTCTTGAGAATTGTACCTCTATTAGAGAGAATATACTTAGCCAGAAGTGATGCAGTCATGACTTTTCTGTGACTTACGATGATTTGAAAACAATACCTCCTTTAAAAGGGGCACAGTAAGGAAACATCAGAATAGAGCAGATTGAATAGGGTAAATCTCATTACATTAAGAGGTACAAAAGACCTATTGTAATAGAGGGGAAGAAGAGAGGGGCTGAGAACCACCTGAAACTTCCTCTCATCAGACTTGACTTAAAGTTAACTTACACAAACACTCAGTTAAGAAACTTATCTTACCTTTCAAGTATTAAAAATGGAATAGGGGAGGGAGGGATGGGAAGAGGGAGAACAAGGGGAACTAACAGAATCAGGGGAGGGAAGAAGGTGAAAAGGGAAAGGGGAAAGAAAGGGGAGGGGGGGTCTATGTAGGATGCCAAATACACTGATGGGGGTGGTATTGAGAAACAAAATACTGGGGAATAAGGATAAAGTGAAAAAAGGGGAAAATACAAACAGAGGGAAAATAGCATGGAAGGCAATAAAGAATAATTATAACTTTGAATGTGAATAGGATGAACTCTCCCTTAAAATGTGAGTGAATAGTAGAGTGGATTAAAAACCAGAATCCTACAATATGCTGCTTACAAGAAACCCATTCGAAGTAGAGATACAAATAGAGTAAAGGTTAAAGGCTATAGCAAAATATATTTTGCTTCAGCTGAAGTGAAAAAAGAAGGGGTAGCAATCCTTGTCTCAATATAAAGCAGCTGCAAAAATACACAGCATTAAAAGAGAAAAGGAAGGAAGCTAAATCTTCGTAAAAGGTACCATAGAAAATAAAATAATTTCAATACTGAATATGTATGCACTCAATGGTATAGCATCCAAATTCTTAGAGGAGAAGTTGAAAGAGCTTTTGGACAGCAAAATTCTACAAGTGGGAGACCTCGACCTCCCACTCTCAGATTTAGACAAATCTAGCCACAAAATAAATAAGAAGGAAATTAAGGAGATAAATTGATTATCAGAAAACCTCGATGTGATAGACTTATGGAGGAAATTGCATGGGGATAGAAAGTTATATACTTTTTTTTCCTGTAGTACATGGCACTTACACAAAAACTGACTAGGGTACAAAAACCTAATTATCAACTGCAGAAAAGCAGAAATATCTTTCTCAAAGCATAATGTAATAAAAATCATATGCAATACTGGACCAGGGATATACTGAACCGAAACTAATTGGAAATTAAATAACCTCATTTTAAAAAATGAGTGGATCAAACAACAAATTGTAGAAAGAATTAATTAATTAATTGATTAATTCATCCTAGTTAATGACAATAATGAATCAACATACCAAAATCTAGGGGATTCACTGAGGGCAGCTGTCAGAGACTATATTATATCTTTAATTACTTTCATGAATAAATTAGAGATTGAGGAAGTCAATGAACTAAATATGCAACTAAAGATCAGAGAAAACAAATTTTAAGCCCCAATTAAATATAAAATTAGAAATTCTAAAAGTTAAAGGAAAAAATAATAAAATCAAAAACAAGTAAACAATTGAACCAATAAATGAAACCAAGATTTAGTTTTATAAAAAACAAACCAATAAAACATATAAACATCTGATGAATTTGATCAAAAAAAAAGAAATAAGAAAACCAAATTACTAGTATCATAAATGAAAACTCACCACCAATGAGGAGGAAATTGAAGTAATGATTTGGGATTATTTTGCCCAACTCTATGTCAATAAATTTGACAATATAAGTAAAATGGATGAATATTTACAAAAAATATGTGACCCAGGTTAAGTGAAGAGGAAATTACAAACCTAAACAACCCTATCTCAGAAGAAAAAAATCACCAAGCCATTATTGAACTGCCTAAGATAAAGATCTCCAGAGTCAGATGGCTTCACAAGTGAATTCTATCAAACATTTAAGGAACAATTAATTCCAAATCTATATAAACTCTTTGCAAAAATAGGTGCAGCCAGAACTCTGTCTAACTCTTTCTATGACACCAACATGCTTCTGATATCTAAACCAAGAAGAGCTAAAACAGAGAAAGAACATTATAAAACTATCTTCCT
Source organism: Macrotis lagotis (assembly GCF_037893015.1). Taxonomy (NCBI): domain Eukaryota; kingdom Metazoa; phylum Chordata; class Mammalia; order Peramelemorphia; family Peramelidae; genus Macrotis; species Macrotis lagotis. Next base: position 431,966,640 of record NC_133666.1, read on the forward strand.
AATGAAAATAGATGAAAAATCTTAAATGAAATATATTTTTTAATATTTTTGCAAGGCAAATGGGGTTAACTGGCTTGCCCAAGGCCACACAGTTAGGTAATTATTGTCTGAGACTGGATTTGAACCCAGGTATTCCTGACTCCAGGGCCGGTGCTTTAGCCACTGCGCCACCTAGCTGCCCCTTACATGAAATCTTAACAAATCGATTACAACAAGTTATCACTAGGCTAATACACTATGACCAGTACGATTTATTCCAGGGTTGCAGGGTTGATTCAATATTAGGAAAACTGTAAGTATAATTAATTATATCAATAAAAAAAACCCCATCAGAAATCATATGATTACAATAATAGATGCTGGAAAAAAACTTTGGACAAAATACAGCATTTATTCCTACTAAAAATACTAGAGATTGTAGGAATAAATGGTTTGCTCTTTAGAATAATAAGCAATATCTATCTGAAAGCATCCATAATAATTGTATGCAATGGGGATAAGCTTGAGGCATTCCCAATAAGATCAGGGGTGAAACAAGGCTACCCACTACTATTCAATATCTTATCAGAAATATTAGCCTCAGAAATAAGAGAAGAAAAAAGAAACTGAAGGCATTAGAATTGGGAATCAAGAGACAAAAGTCTCTCTCTTTGAAGATGACATGATGGTATATATGGAGAATCCAAAAAAAATCATCTAAAAACTATTAGGAAATAATTATCAACTTTAGCAAAGTCACAGGATATAAAATAAGCCCTCATAAATCCATGACATTTGTATATATGACTAGCAAAATATAGCAGGAAAAAAAACTAGAAGGAGAAATCCCATTCAAAGTAACCTCAGACAATTTAAAATACCTGGGAGTCTAACTGTCCAGGCAGACTCAAAAACACTTTGAAAACAATTACAAAATACTTTTCACACAAATAAAATCAGACTTAAATATCTGGGCAAACATCAACTACTCATGGATAGGTTGAGCCAAAATAAAAAAAAAAAATTACAATTCTACCAAAACTAAATTACCCATTTAGTGCCCTACCAATCAAAATTCCAAAAAAAAAATTACTTTAATGACTTAGAAAAAAATTGTAAGTAAATTCATATGGAGGAAAGAAAGTCAAGTATTTCCAGGGATTCAATAAAAAAAAAGTGCAAAAGATGGTGGCTTATTCTTACCAGACCTAAATTTATACTATAAAGCATCAGTCATCAAAACTGTCTGGTATTGGCTAAGAAATAAAGTGGTAGATCAGTGGAATAGATTAGGTACCATAGCAGGAATTGATTATAGTAATCTGCTGTTTGATAAACCCAAAGTGTCCAGCTATTGGGATAAAATCTCTCTCTTCAAAAAAACCTGTTGGAAAAATTGGAAGTTATTATGGAAGAAACTTGGATTAGACCAACAACTCAGATCCTATACCAAGAAAAGATCAAAATGGTTACAGGACTTAGACAAAAAGAGCATTATTATAAGCAAACTAGAAAATCAAGGAGTAGTTTACCTGTCAGATCTATTGAAAGGGAAGCAGTTTATGACCAAGGAAGAGATGGAGAACATCATTTAAAAAAACTAGATAATGTTGATTACTAAATTTAAATGCTTTTGCACTGTAACCAAGATCAAAAGAAATGTAAATTGGGAAACCATTTCTACAACTAGTATTTTTGACAAAGGACTCATATCTAAAATATACAGAGAACTTAGTGAAATTTAAAAAAGGCAATTTACAGATGAGCAAATCAACACAATCAAATGAAAAATTGCTCTAAATGATTACTTAATACAGAAATGCAAATTAAAGCAACTCTGAGATACCACCTCACACCTCTAAGACAGGTCAATATGACCAGAAAGGATAATGACCAGTGTTGGAAGGGATGTGGAAAATCTGGGCCACTAATCTTTCTGGAGAGCAATCAGGAATTATGCCCAAAGGGCAACAAAAAATATGCATACCCATAAATCCAGCAATACCACTACTGGGTCTATATCCTGAAAAGATTATGAAAAAGGGTAAAAACATGACTTGTACAAAAATATTCAAAGCAGCCCTGCTTGTGTTGGAAAAGAACTGGAAATTAAATAAATGTCCTTCAGTTGGTGAATGGCTTCACAAAATGTGGAATATGTATGTCATAGAACACTACTGTTCTATTAGAAACCAGGAGGGATAGGAATTCAGGGATGCCTGGAGGGATTTGCATGAACTGATGATGAGTGAGATAAGTAGAGCCAAAAAAACATTTTACACAGTAATAGCAACATGGGGATGATGATCAACCTTGATGGACTTGCTCATTTAATAAGTGCAACAATCATGGACAATTTGGTCCTGCCTGCAATGGAGAATACTATCTATATCCAGAGAAGGAATTGTGGAGTTTGAACAAAGACCAAAGACTATTACTTTTTTTTTGCAAGTCAGTGGGGTTAAATAACTTGCCCAAGGCCACACAGCCAGGTAATTATTAGGTGTCTGAGGCCAGATTTGAACTCAGGTACTCCTGATGCCAGGGCTGGTGCTCTATCTACTGTACCACCTGGCTGCCCTGACTATTACTTTCAATTTAGAAAAAAAAAAGTTATCTTATTATGTAATTTTGCTATCTCTTATATTTTATTTTTCTTCCTTAAGGATAAGATTTCTTTCTTATCACATCCAACTGAGATCAGTGCATGCCATTCAAACAATGTAAAGACTAATATAATTCCTTCTGGGGGGGAGGGAAGCAAGAATGGGGGAAAATTGTAAAACTCAAAATTAATAAAATCTTCTAAAGAAAAAATGATAATGGGTTCCTAGTTCAACCAGCAATGTCCTACTTAATTTGAATTAAAGTTCTCTTTTAAATATTGCTGTTCATTTTGCATGGTATTGTTCCCTATGGGAAAACACACATTTCAAGAATGAAAAATGTCCTCAAGAATAAATCTTCCTTTATTAGTAAAGTCAGATAGGGCCAGGTTTATCAGTGTCATCTTGAATTGATCAGAAAATTTAATTTCCATGACTAAAAGCCAAAAAAATATATGTAGTGTCTATTTTATAGTGTTTAATAGGTACTTCAATATTTTTTATTTGTCCTTATTTCTGAGGAAAACCATTGACTTGACTGATCCATTAAAATTGCAAGTATTGAAAACTTTGTTGGAGTCCAGAAGTGAAATTTTAAAGTATATAATGTAATTTTAAACAACTTTTAAAAATTAAAAAAAGTCATTCAACAAGTGCCCATCTTTTTAATAAATAATTATTGTTTTAACCACAAAAGCATATTAAAAAGTGCGATAGAAAAATGAAATTTTGTTTCTCTCTGTGCTTTTATATTTGTAGCTCATGCATTTTGCCTTTAATTAATCTTAATGCTCTAATTTTTCATGTTTTTCTTTGTGCTTCCTTTCTCTTTTACCTGCATTATAACAATATTTTACACTATTTCACTTCTCTTTAACCTATTTCTGTGTGAATTTCATGCACCATTTTCTTCTGCTGCAACAATTACTTAATATTACCCTTTTTAAATCCTTTTCTGACAGGCAAGTTCATTTTAAATAAATAGCATAAGAACAATAAAAAAAGTTAAAAATATTACAATATTTGGAACATACTATCTAACATTCTTATCCCTTATGTAAGTGCATGATTGTTCTCTTCTCCATTTCTCATTGAGGGCCTTATCCTCTGAAATAAGAAGAGAGAGAGAGAGAGAGATAGAGAGAGAGAGAGAGAGTCACTAGAGGTCTAACAGGTTAATCACCAGTTGGTCCTCTCTCTAAAATAACAATGACTTTTTTATATACTTGGCATGTAGCATAAAGAATTTGGCCTTTAGAAAGTTACAAATTAAAACAAACAAAAGGTGCAGTCCTGCTCTTGTGAATTTGAAACTTATAAACAAGAATAGAAACAACTAGTGGAAAAAGTAACATTTTATCTTATAAAAATAGGAAAAGTAATCCAAAAAATCAAAATCAACAAATATCTTTACGTCCTTACTAGTTATAAAGCCAAGTTCTGAGATATATTCTTGAATAGAAAGACTAAATGAAGAGTTTACAGGGATTAGCCGTGCAACTAGACTGAACAGAGTAAGAAGGTTGATCTAAATTGTATTGTTTGGATAGTGTCGCATGGACAGACTCACAGATGTCAATGGGAATGTTTTTTGTGTTTTTCATTTTTTTCCCACCTCCTACCACAAAGCAAATAAGTAAAATTGATCAGGTAAACAAACCAAAGGGAAGGATGCTAGCCTGAATCTCTATTTGTTCTCTACTTCTCTTTTCTCCTTAATTTTTTTTTTCAGATTTTCAGAAAATAGTCACATAATCCTATTATCTCAGAGTAAAACTCATTTAATATAATCAATATACATTTATGACAAATAGTCAAATCCTTGAAAATCTATAATAATAAGTAACCCAATACCTTCAAAGGCTGCTTATTTCATTTCAAGTGATTCTAATTGTTCAAATATTTTCCCATAAAGCAACCAAAATTCTTCTACATTTTCTGTTCTGGCTTTTAGACCTGTCCTTTGGAAGCAATTTTTGTCTTGGAGGAAAAATCAACAATTAAAACTTCATGAATGTCAAAGCTGAAGTAAAGATAAGACCAAGGTTGTGAACAAGTGTGAATGAAAAAATGAACCAGAAATATGAAAGAAATGTAGAGAAAAAAATCAGTCAGGAGAAATCTCTGATTTAAGTTAAATTTGAGATGACGCCCAGAGCTACAGTAAGTTAAAGATATTTACCTAATATAGAACTAGATTCCATTAGATAAATGAGACCTTCATAGATTGATCTGAGAATTGTCTACTTATAGATGTTAGTAGAACTAATCACAGATGAGAGTATCTTGGGAGTATGTGTAAACACAAATAAATGAGCCCAAACAGATCCTTAGGAAATATCTATTATTAAAGATAGCATATGAATGATTATGTAGTAAAGGGAATAAAGAAGGAACAATTGGTTGAGAAGAAGTACAGAAGATAGCAGTTTCACAAAGATATAAATCATCATCTACTCATAATAGAGTTGATGGTAGGATGCTGTTAACAAAAACAATCAGGGCTAAAAGATGTGTGGCCTATGGGAACTAACTACAGGAAAGTGTCAGCGATCTGTGTTTGACACAATGACAATCAATTTGAAGGAAGAAAATATTCTTACATTGAAAGTAAATACTAAATTTGGGAAACAAAATTCTCTAATTCAAAGACTATATATATAGTTATAGTTATAGTTATAGTTATAGTTATAGTTATAGTTATAGTTATAGTTATAGTTATAGTTATAGTTATAGTTATAGTTATGGTTATGGTTATGGTTATAGTTATGGTCATGGTCATGGTCATGGTCATGGTCATAGTTATAGATATATATGGAGATATTTCTCTGTCTCTGACTCTCTCTCTCTCTCTCTCTCTCTCTCTCTCTGACTTTATTTCTATCTATAGCATTGTCTATATTCCAATGAATCATTTGTTAAGTTGTATTTTGAGAGCACAAGTATTCTTATAGCATTCTACCAAGCTACCATTCATTGTATATCAATTTCTGCATGTGTGTGTCTCTCTCTTCTAACTGGGGAGGATAAAACTATTGTTCCTCCTCTTTGCTCACTAAACCCTCATCATCTTAAACCACTAACAACTGTGTATTAATTTTATTTCATATCAAAAATAATGATTCCATAAATATAAAATGTGAAAAGAAAGATATCTTAAAAGTTGACTTATAGTGACTAATAAGTAAAATGCTTCTCTTTATCACTGTTTCTCAAACACACACACACACACACATAATCTTATTATCAAATAATTGTATAAAGCACTTTTTGGTTTTTAAAATGAAGTTTTCATATAGCATAGGATAACTATTTGTTGAGATAGAATCAAATTGGGGAACTTCTGGCCAAGATGGTGGAGAAAAGTGAGGCACTTTCCTAAGGTCTCCTGATCTTCCCTCATATATAATATGAAACAAACCTCTTAACAGAAATCTGATTGACAAAACCCAGAAAGAGAAGCTAGGACAAGAAAATCTACCTCAAGGTTTGTCTTCTGAGATCGTGGGTAAGCTGGGTGCAGAAAGCAGAGATTTTTTGAGGATCATAGGACAGAGTGAGAGCCTGAGAGAAGCATTAGCTTGATAATCCACAGAGGCATGAACCAACTGGAGAGTGGAGGCATTGGCTGTGGTGTTGACAATCTTGGGCTTACTGGCAGGGCTGGAAGGCAAGTTAAAGTGAAGGAGAGTTATGAAAAATTGATCTCTGATTACCAGGAGGTCAGACCCCCAAACCTTCATTTCAGCTGAAGTCTCTTCCCAAAACAAATACAGTTACAGTACACCACCACCACCGCCAACCAGGCTCAGGAGAGAGCAGCAGAGCTCCTTTATCATGAATTGGGAGAGTAATTATCTTGCCCCAGGGCATAGCACATCATTGTTCAAAAATAAAAGTATACAGCCACTTCAACCACCCTCTCCAGGCCAAGGAAGAGGACATCAAATCAAGGTCACAGAAAACTCCAGATAAAACAACCAACACCCCTTACTAGCTGAACCACTTAGAGTTACTAAACCCAGTGAGTAAAACCTCTAGAGATCTCAACATCAAACCTCTGTGAACCAGCCTCTCCTCCAACACAAGATCTTAGGAAAATGAATAAAGACCAGGGGAGGAGGCTGCATAGAAACATTCCTAGAAGGAAAAGACCCTAACTGAGAGATACCTAGAACCTCTGAGGGGAATATGATTTGGTCTCTAGAACAGAAAGATTTCCTTGAAGAAATCAGGAAGGAGTTTAAAAATCAATTGGAAAATTTGAGTGACAAAATGAACTCTTTGCAACAAGTAAACAAATCCTTGGAAAATACAATTGGACAAATGCAAAAAGAAAAATTCTCTCAAAACCTTAATTGGTCAAAAATAGAATTGACCATTTGGAAAAGGAGTTGCAAAGTATAAATGAAGAAAATTCTTCTCTAAAAAAATGAATGGAGTCTATGGAAACTGACAACTTCATGAAACAACAAAATAGGAGAAAATAAAAAACACCTCATCAGCAAAACCACTGATCTTGACAATAGATAGAGAAGTGATAATGTAAGAATTATTTGTCTTGCTGAAAATATTGAAAAGGGGGAAAAAAGCCTGTACTCAATATTGCAGAATTTAGTGGAGGTAAACTACTTTGATATCATAGAACCACCTGGCAAAATAGTTTTGAAAGAATACATCGATCCCCTCCAGAAAGAGATCCCAAAATGAAAACACCAAGGAATATTGTGGCCAAATTCCAGAACTTTCAGATAAAAGAGAAAATCCTGCAAGCAGCCAGAAAGAAACATTGTTGATACCAATGGGCCACAGAAAGGATTACACAGGACCTGACTGTATCAACATTAATGGGTCCAAGGGCTTGGAATGTAATTTTCTGAAAAGCAAAGGAGCTTGGAATGCAAGCAAGAATTTAATATCTGGTAAAATTTTCTTTCAGGGCAAAAGATGGACATTTAATGAAATAGCAGAGTTCCAACTTTTTCTGATGAAAAGACCAGAGCTTAATAGAAAATTTGGACTTCAAACAGGAGACACAAGAGACACATGAAAAGTTTAAAAAAGCAGGGGGGGGCGGATTTTAAAAATGTTATCCAATAACATGAAACTGGCTATATTCCTACCTGGGAGAAAGACAAATAACTTTCAATAATTGTAACTCTATTAGAGAGAATATATTTAGCCAGAAATGATGGGCACTCATGACTTATATGTGAAACTGCTATCCAATAAGATGAAACTGGCTATATCCCTACCTGGGAGAAAGACTCTAATAACTCTCAATAACTGTAATTGTATTAGAGAGAATATAGTTAGCCAGAAGTGATGGGCACTCATGACTTTTCTGTCACTCATTCAAAATGATTTGAAAACAATACCTCCTTAAGACTGTGGAAAGTAAAGAAATGGGAGCATAGAGGAGAATGAATGGGGTAAATCTCATTTCATTAAAAGGAAGAAAGTACCTCTTGCAATAGAGGGGAAGAATGATGGAGTTGAGAACCACCTGAATCTTACTCTCATCAGATTTGGCTTAAAGTTTATATATATATATATATATATATATATATATATATATATATATATATATATATATATATATACGTTTAGAGAGAGAGAGAGAGCCATATATATAGATAGATATAGATATAGATATAGATATAGATATAGATATAGATATAGATATAGATGATATAGAGATAGAGATAGAGATAGATAGATATAGGTATAGGTATAGATATAGATATAGATATAGATATAGATATAGATATAGATATAGATACAGATATAGATAAAGATACAGATACAGATACAGATACAGATACAGATACAGATACAGATACAGATGTAGATGTAGATATAGATATAGATATAGATATAGATATAGATATAGATATAGATATAGATTATACACTCTGTTAAGTTAAGAATTGAATCTTACCTTCAAGTTTTAAATGAGGGAAAGGTGATGGGTGAGGAAAAGGGGAACCAACAGAAGGAAGAAGGGAAAAAGGGAAAGGGTGGAAAAGGGGAGGGGTTTGGATACAGGAAAGCAAATACACTATATCACTGTAGGTGGTGGTAGTCAAAAACAAAATACTAGGGAATACAGATAAAGGGAAAAAGGGGGAAAGATACAAAAAGAGGGAAGATAACATGAAGGGCAATAAAGAATTAATAATTATAACTTTGAATGTGAATGAGCTGAACTTTCCCTTAAAACATAAGTGAATAGTAGAGTGGATTAAATACCAGAATCCTACAATATACTGCTTATAAGAAACTCATTTGAAGCAAAGAAATACATATAAACTAAAGGTAAAAGGTTGGAGGAAAAATATATTTTGCTTCAGCTGAAGTGAATAAAGCAATAGCAATCCTTATCTCAGACAAAGCAGATGCAAAAGTAGATATTGTTAAAAGAGATAAGGAAGGAAACTATATACTCCTAAAAGGCACCACAGGCAGTAAAGTAATTTTAATAAAAAAATGTAGTGGTATAGCATCCAGATTCTTAGAGGTAAAGTTGAAGACTTATAGGAAGACATAGACAGAAAAGCTCTACTAGTGGGAGACCTCAACCTCCCACTCTCAGATTTAGATAAAGCTAACCATAAAATAAACAAGAAGGAAGTTAAAGAGTTAAACAGATTGTTATGACACATAGGCATGATAGACCTATGGAGGAAATTGAATGTGGATATAAAGGGATATACTTTCTTTTCTGCAGTACATGGCACTTACACAAAAATTGATCATGTACTGAGGAATAAAGACCTAATAATTGCAGAAAGGCAGAAATAGTGAATACATCTTTCTCACATCATAATGCAAAAAAGTCAATTGAAATATTGGTCCAGGAAGATATAGACCCAAATCTAATTGAAAACTAAATGTTTTCATTTTAAAGAATGAGTGGTTTAAACAACAAATTATAGAATGAATTAATCATTTCATTCCAGATAATGACAATAATGGAACAACATACCGAAACCTATGGGTTACACTCAAGGTGGATGTCAGGGGATATATTAAACCTTTAAAGGCTTACATTAATAAACTTGAGAAAGAGGAAATCAATAAACTAAATATGAAACAAAAATTTAGAGAAAGAACAAATTAAAATCCCCAATTAAATACAAATTATGAATCCTAAAAATTAAAGGACAAATTAATAAAATAGAAAGCAAGAAAACTATTGAACTAATAAATAAAACTAAGAGTTGGTTTTATGAAAAAACTAATCAAATAAATAAATCTCTGATCAATTTAATTAAAAAAAGAAAAAAGAAGAAAACCAAGTTGCTAGTATCACAAATGAAAAAGGGGAACTCATCACCAATGAGGAAGAAATTAAACTAATAATTCAGAATTATTTTGCCCAATTATGCCAATAAATTTTATAATCTAAGTGAAATGGATGAATATTTACAAAAATATAAGTTGAAGAGGTTAAATGGAGAGGAGAGTAACCCTTTCTCAGAAAAAGAAATTCAACAAACCATTATTGAACTCCCTAAGAAAAAATCCTCAGGGCCAGATGAATTCACAAGTGAATTCTATCAAACATTTAAGGAACAACTGGTTCCAATTCTATATAAACTATTTGGAAAAATAGGTGGAGACATAACTCTGCCTAACTCTTTCTATGACACCAATATGGTGCTGATATCTAAACCAGGAAGAGTTAAAACACAGAAAGAGAATTACAGACGTATCTCATTGATGAATTGTAAATAAAATCTTAGTAAAAAGACTACAAAAAGTTATCACTAGGATAATACATTGTGACCAAGTAGGATTTATCCCAGGAAGGCAGGGTTGGTTCAATACTAGGAAAACTATCAGTATAATTAATTATATTAATAATAAACCTATCAGAAATCATCTTATTATATCAAAAGTTGCTGAAAAACCTTTTGACAAAATACAGCACCATTCCTACTAAAAACACTAGAGAGTATACAAATAAATGGATTGTTCCTTACAATAATGAGCAGTATCTATCTGAAACCATAAAAAAAGCATTATATGCGATGGGGATAGGTTAGAGGCATTCCTAGTAAGGTCAGGGAAAAAACAAGGATGTTCATTATCACCACTACTATTCAATATTGTATTAGAAATGTTAGCTTCAGCATTAAAAGAAGAAAAAGAAATTGAAGTTATTAGAATTAGGAAGACAGAGACAAAACTCTTACTTTTTGCAGATGACATGATGGTATACCTAGAGAATCCCCAAAAATCCTCTTAAAATTACTAGAAATAATTAGCAACTTTAGCAATGTCATAGGATATAAAATAACCTCTCACAAATTTTCAACATATTTATATATGACTAGCAAGATATAGAAGAGCTAGAAAGAGAAATCCCATTCAAAGTAGCTTCAGATAATATAAAATACCTGGAAGTCTACCTGCCAAGGCAGACTCAGAAACTGTTTGAAAACAATTACAAAACACTTCTCACACCACTAAATTCAGATTTAAATAAGTGGGCAACTATCAACTGTTCATGGATAGGCCAAGCTAATATAATAAAAAATGACAGCTCTACCAAAACTGAACTATTTGTTTAGTACCCTACTAATCAAAATTACAAAAAATTACTTTTATGAGCAAGAAAAAGTTATAAGTAAATTCATATAATGAATTAAAAAGTTGAGAATGTCCAGGGATTTAATGAAAAAAATGTGCAAAAGAAAGTGGCTTAACCTTACCAGATCTAAAATTACATTATGAGAATCAGTTATCAAAACTATATGGTACTGGGTAATAAATAGAGTGGTGATTCAGTGGAATAGACTAGGTGCAATAGCAGCAATTGATTATAGTAAACTGCTGTTTGATAAATCCAAAGAATCCAGCTATTGGGATTAAAAACTCTTTTCTATAAAAATTGGAAAGAATGGGAAAATTTGAAGTTAGTATGGAGGAAACTTGGATAAGACTAGCACCTTACTCCCTATACAAAGATAACAGCAAAATGGATACAGGATTTAGACATAAAAGCCAATATTTTTAAGCAAACTAGGAGATCAAGGAATAGTCTACCTCTCATATCTATGGCAAAGGAAGCAGTTTATGACCAAGAAAGAGATGGAGGACATCATTAAAAATAAACTAGCCAGTTTTGACTATATTAAATTAAAAAGATTTTGCACAGACAAAACTACTGTAACCAAGATTAAAAGAAATGTAGTAAATTGGGAAACAATTTTTGCAACTAGTATTTCTGACAAAGGACTAATTTCTAAAATATATAGTGAACTGAGTCAAATTTTTATAAAAAGGCAAACCATTCCCCAATTAACAAATGGTCAAAAGATATGCAAATGAAATTTATAGTTCAAAAAACCAAAGCAATCCATAGTCATATGAAAAATTGCTCTAAATCATTACTTATTAGAGAAATGTGAATTAAAGCATCTCTGAGGTACCACATCATACCTCTAAGACTGGCCAGTATGACCAGAAAGGACAATGAGCAATGTTGGAAGGAATGTGGAAATTTGGGACACTAATGGGTGGAGCTGTGAACTCATCCAACTTTTCTGGAGAGCAATTTGAAATTATATTCAAAAGGCAACAAAATGTGCATACCCTTGTTCTAGCAATACCACTATTGGGTCTATACCCTGAAAAGATTATGAAAAATGGTAAGAATATCACTTGTAGAAAAATATTCATAGCATCCCTGTTTGTGGTGGCAAAGAATTGGAAATTAAGTGAATGTTATTCATTTGGGGAATGGCTTAACAAACTGTGGTATATGTATGTCATGGAACACTATTGTTCTATTAGAAACCAGGAGGGATGGGAAGAATTCATGGATGCCTTGAAAGATTTGCTCTAACTAATGCTGAGCAAGATGAACATAACCAGGAGAACATTGTACACCCTAGCAGCGACATGGGGTTGATGGTCAACCTTAATAGACTTGCTCATTCCATCAGTTCAACAATGAGGCACAATTTGGGAGTATTTGTGATGGAAAATTGTGGAGTTTGAACAAAGACCAATTGCCTTTAATTTTTTAAAAAAGTTATCAAATTATGTCATTTTTCTATCTCTTATATTTTATGTTTCTTCCTTAAGGATATGTTTTCTCTCATCACATTCAATTTAGATCAATGCATACCATGAAAACAATGTAAAATCTAATAGACTGGCGAGTGGGGAGAGAAGGAAGATAAGGGGGAAAATTGCAAAATTCAAAATAAATAAAAACTTTCTTAGAGTTTACTTGGAAGCAACATGGTATAGTCTAAAGAATAATAACTGGATCTAGGGTCAAAGGACCTGAGTTCAAATAATGACTCTGATATTAGCACTGTGATTCAGTACAAATCATTTAATATAGTCATGTCTTAAATTTCTCATTTGTATGAAGAGAGAGGTTGAAACTAGATAATTTCTGAGATCTCTTTTGAGATTTCTGATTCAAAAGAGAAGCTAACTTTGTTACCTCTTGCTGCTGTAATTCTAAGTGATTCACTTTTTTGAGACTTGGTAGAATACAATTTATCACTGGAATATACTAAAAATATTTATATTCCTTATTAAGTAGGGACATATTATTTGAATAAAAGGATGCAGGGTAATAGTAAGAAGATCCAAGGGTTGAAATATAGAATAATTAAGGGCTTTCTAAGAAGAGATAAATCAAATAAGGAAAAGTAGAAGTGACAAAGTGATAGAAATTTCCAATAATGCATCAGTTAAAATGTAAGGAAAGAGATTACCAAAATAGTATTAAAACATTAGAGAAGTTCGATGGAAATCTCCATCAATCTGTATAACTGCTAAAACCACAACAGTTAAAATATTCTCAAATTGCTTTGTAGATAATTTCATCAGTAAAAAGATAGAGGAAGTGATCAGCTTCTTTTTTTCCTATAATTCATTTGCAATCAAAAATCAAAAATCTCACATTCTTTAAGCTTCACAAATCTCTATTGTACTTTAGGAAATTATTTGCTCAACAACGCTTCTTCAGTCAGGTGTAAATTATTATTTTTCTTAGTTTTTATTTTACATTTATGAATAAAAGAATAATTTCTACAATATTGTATAATAAAATAGATTATGTACAATGAAGCTACAAATCTACTATGACTATCTTGCTATTCTTTTTAAATATACAGTAAAATTATCATGTAGATTATTTTATTTCCCTCTCCAAAAATGACTACCAATAGACAAAAATAGGTATATATGTAAAATTATTCTATACATATTTCTATCAGTTTTTTCTGAATAGAGATAATGTATTTTTCATATGTCCTTTATAGGTAATTTGGTTGATTATAATAGACAAAATGACTTACTTGCTCAAAGTCATTCTTAAAATGCTGCTACTATACAAAATGTTCCTTGGTTCTTCTCATTTTAATCTTTATTCTTTTGTGCAAGTCTTTACATTTTTTTGCCCTAAATCCATTGAATTCATCATTTTTATTGCAGTAGCAGTATTCCTTCACAATCATATACAACTTTTTCAGTCAATCATCAATTGTTAAGTCTCATTGAAATTTCCAGTTCCTTACCACCAGAAAGAGAAATTCTATAAACATTTCAGAACATTTAGGTTCTTTTCCTTTTTTCCTAATCTTCTTTGGAAATAGATCAAGTGAGGGTATTGCTGAGTCAAAGAGTTTAAGTAGTTTAATAAGACTTTTGGCAAAATTCTAGATTCCTCTCCAAAATGGTTGGATCAATTTACAACTCCTCCAACAATGAATTTGTGTCCCAAATTTTCCACACCCTCTTCAACATTTGGTGCCTTCTCTTTCTATCATTTTGCCAATCTAGTGGGTGAGAAATGATTCTCAAGGTTATTTTAATTTATATTTCTCCAACCAATCATGGTTTAGGGTATTATTCAAATGGCTAAAAATTTCTTTAATTTCTTCACTGGAAGACTGTCTAATCATATCCTATGACTATTTATCAATTAGGGAATGACAATACATTGGCAAAATTCCTCATATATTTTAGATGCAAGTATTTATCTAAAAACCTGTCAATAAAAATATAAACTGCAAAATGAATGATTTTGCACATTATAAAATGCAAAATGAATGATTTTGACCATATTTCATTAAATTTTTTTCACTAATAAAAGCAATGCTGACAAAATTAAAAGGAAAGCAGTAAGCTGGGAAACAATCTTCACAACTAGGAGTTCTGATAGAAGTCTCATTTCCAAAATCTATAGAGAATTGCATAAAATTTATGAGGTTCCAATTCATTGCTCTATTGAAATATGGTAAAAGCATATGAAGATACAGTTAGCAAATGAAGAAATTAAAACTGTATAAAATCTTATGAAAAATGCTCCAAATCATTGTTAATTAGAGGAATGCAAATTAAAGCAACAATGAGGCATCATCTCATAACTATTAGATTGGCCAAGATGAGAACAAGGGAAAATGATCAATGTTGGAAAGGTTGTGGGAGGACTGGGACATTGATGCACTGCTGCTGGAGTTGTGAATGATCCAAACTTTCTAGAGAGCAATATGGAACTATGCCCAAAGAGCAATAAAATTGTTTATACCCTTTGACTCACTATATCCAAAAGAAATAGTAAAAAATGGGAAAAGTCCCACATGCTACAAAAAATTCATAATGACTCTTTTTTTGTAATGGCAAAGAACTGGAAATTGAGGGGATGCCCATCAATTAGGGAATGGCTAAACACGTTTTGGTACATGAATATTATGGAATCTTATTGTTCTATAAGAAACCATAAATGGTGAGACTCTGGAGAAGTATGGAATGACTTGCAGGATTTGATGTTGAGTGAAGGGAGTAGAACTCAACAACAACATTGTGAGATGAACAAGGTTGATGGAGGCAGCTCCTCTCAGGAGTCCAGAGAGTAGTACAGCTCAATTAGACTGACTATGGACTACATTATCTCCATCCAGAGGAAGAGAAACAAAACAAAAAAAAAAACACACATTAAAAAAAACCCTTCATAATCTGATGAACACATTATAAAAATTATCTCATATATATACATTTATATATATATATATATATATATATATTTCCCTTAATCCCATTTCCTCATACTTATCTGTAAACATCTTTAGCAAAATATATATGTACAATGCTAGCCTGACTATTTGCCACAGAGGGGAGGGTGTGGCAAGGAATATTGGAAAGATAGTTGCATATGGATCAAAATATGGATGTGCAAATGGATGAGACTAAATAAACAAATTTAAAAAAACTCTTATCCTTAAGGAATGTACATTCACATGACAAAGGCAACATGTACATAAATAACTATAAGCATAGCAGAAGGAAGGAAACATCACAGAGGAAGGCACTTGTTGAAGGGAGCAAAAAAGGTTATTGTGAAAAATTACAATAAAGCTGAGTCATGAAGGAAACCAAAGAATGTATGGGGTGAAGAAAAGAAGGAAAAGTATTCATGACATAGATGACAGCTCATACAAAGACACAGAAATGAGAGATGTAACATTTTGTGGGTAGCATCTACTAGGACAATATGCCTAGGTCAAATGAAATGTGGAAGGCAAGTCACATATAAAAATAAAGGAAAAAAGATGAAAGCTGTCTGTTGACTAAGTCTGAATTTATTCAGGAAGAAAACTGGAAAAAATACCTAAAAATCCAATGAGGCAATCATTTAATGGATATACAAAAGTTAGGGAAGCAAAAATAATTTGTAATACATTGGTGTGAACAATGTACATATATTATGTCAATTTTATAACAACATTTCTTCATTCCTCATTTTTCTTTAGTCACCATAGTGAGTTCCTCACTTCCATACTTCTGAATTGTTACACATTCCTAATAACACCGAAATTAAATCTATCATTCCTGGAACTCCTGCATCTCATTCCAGCTTTGAGCTTAAAAATGGGACAAGAATTCTTTGTTCTTCATACACAAGATAAAGATAAATGCTTCAAATTATAGAATAGTAATCATGACAGTCACTTGTGACAGATGTATAGAATGCACTATTAAAGAGACAACTTGTGAATATGCAGAAATTGAATAATTAATAATTATGCTCCATGAAGAGTTAATTCAATATTCATGCCAGACTAAACTAGTATTTTAAAAAATGTTTATTTTGTTTTGAACTTATAACAAGCATTTCCCTAACAAAGTAGAATAGAAAAAAGATGGGACATGAAACTGCAAATCTATAATGTAAAAATAATTATTCATTATAAATATATGATAACATTTAATCTTTTTTTGTCTCCAGATGTTATAGATGGATATCATTAGATACAAATGTGTATGTATGTCTGTGCATGTGTTTGTATGGAAAATCATTCTACACATACTTGCATTTATCAGTTCTTTCTCTGGATGCAGGTAGTATCTTTCTTCATATACCATTTAATGTTATTTGAGTAGTTATAATTGTTAAAATTGCCTTGTTCCTCAAAGTTGTTCCTAAATAAATAGTTATTAAATATTTTTGTTTTATTTTGCTCATTTTGCTCTTCATTACTTCTTGCAAATGTATATGTGTTTTTCTGAGATCATTGTGCTTGTTTTTCCTTATAGCACAATGGCATTCCATAACTATCATTTACCACAAATTGTTCAACCATTTCCCCACCAAATTATGGACATCCTCATAATTTACATTCACTTTTCAGCTTAAAGAGACCTGCTATAAATATTTTATAAAATATAAATTCTTTTCCTTTTTCCCCTATCCATTTTGAGAAACCAATTTAATATTAGTATTGCCAGGTCAAAGGTACAGGCAATTCAATAATGCTTTGAGCATAATTCCAGGGCTAAAATGTTCTCTAAAATCAGTTCAGAGTTCCAACGATAGTGAACTGGTCTCCCAATTTTTCATATTCTTTCCCAACATTTATGGTTTTTCTCTTCATTCATTTTAGCCCCTTTAATAGATATAAAAGAATATCTCAGAGTTGTTTTTTATTTGTATTTTTCTAATAATGATTTAGGATTCTTTTTTATATGACTACAAATTATTTTGATTTCTTCATTGAAAAACTTCTTATTCATATTCTTTGAATATTTATCAGTTGGGTGATGACTCATATTCTTATGATTTAACAATTCTTTATAAATGTAAGATACAATAACTTTATCTGAGACTCTGTCTATCTTGCCCCTGCTCTATACTCCACGATTTTTCTTGCATTTCTTCTGATCTTTTATTATTTTAAGAAAATGTTATAATTAAATTTATCCATTTTACATCTTACACTACTCTCTATCTATTGTTATTTATAAATCATTCACCCATCCATGTCTAATAGGCAATATATTTCATATTCTTCACATTTACTTAAAACATTTTTCTTTATATTTTGGTCATGGATCGATTTTTATCTTGTTAAATGGTGTAAATGATGTAAAAAATCATTCCATGCTCAATTTCACTCATATGGCTTCCTAATTTTCCCAATAATTTTTATAAAAAATGAAGTCTTAGCTAAAAAATTCAAATCTTGAAAGTTTTCAAATACAAGGTTTCCATATTTATTTGCTTCTGTAAATTGTATCTCTTCTGTTCCACTGATCTTTCTATTTCCTGTTCGGTGCCTCATGGTTTTCATAATAATAACTTTATAACATAATAAGGTCTAGAAATGCTAAACCTTCTTCCCTTACAATTTTTTCATTAGTTTGTATGTATTTTACTTTCAAATATATTTTGGTATTTTTTCCTAACTCGGTAAAATAAATTTTAGAGTAATTTAATTAGGATAGTACTGAATATATGAATTACTTTAAGTTATTTTTTTCACAGCATTATTAGGTGAATTGATCAGGATTAAATCAGATGAAAATCATAGTTTCCGCTCAGACATTCAAATATATCTCATGGTATAGTTGTGTGATGGAAAAATGAGAAAAATATCCAGTCTTTGTGTCCTATTCATCTTCAGACTGAAAAATTCTAATTAAAATGATCCCTTACTCAGAGTAATGAATGTAATCCACACAGAGGAAAATAGCATTTAAAAATAAAAGTTAAAAAAAATTCCCTCAAAGTTGAACTGTCTAAAAGTGAATCCAGCATCTTTAATTCTTAATGAGTTCCTAATCCTTGGTGGGTTTTAAGAAGAAATTTGTTGACAGTATATCAATGATGTTGCAGACAAAGTATTGGTTTTGCTGTAGTATATCTCAGGAGTTTCTTATAATGTAATGCAAGAATTGGACAGTTCTTCAGAGTTTATCAAATTTGATGTCTATCTTAAGTGTGAATTATCAGGGAATGACTTTGTTGTTTCCAAATATTAAAATCTGATCAATGATTCAAGATAATTTTCACATGAGATCTCTGTCACCTATCCTTCCTTGATATCTTTAAACAACTTTTTTTATTCTCAAACTTCTTACACACATATCTCTGTGCATATTTCATTATAATATATTGTTTTATAATATTTTATCCTCATTTTAATTTCTCTACTAGATTATAAATTGCTTAAGAACACGAACCTCTTGTCCTTTTGTTTCTGTTATCAGACTTGATATTTGTTACCTTCATTTACATAAGAAACTAAATTCTGGTTGTTAGTTTTTCATCTATAATGTGAGATGTTTGCAATAGGCAATTTCTAAGATTGCTTTGATTTATAAATACTATGATATAATGATTCTAGTTGGATCAAGAATTGGTTGAATAGCTAAATTGAAAAAAGTATGAGTCGATGTCAATCTGGAGGGAAGCCTCTCATCTTGTTCCCCAAGTTTCATTCCTCAATCTGATTCTATTTAATATCTTTACCTATGATGCTGATGAAGGCAGAAATGTCATGTTAATGAGTTTATGAAAAATATGAGCTTTTAAAGAGAACTACCAGACTGGATGACACAGTTAGGATCCAAAAAGCTCTTAACAGGTTGAAATTTAAGGCAAAACTAATGATATGAAACTAAAAAAGGAATAAATATTATGTTCTAATCTTGACTTAAAATAGTCAGTTTCATAAATTTTGAAAGATGAACAGTATCTAGAAAATAGTTCATATAAGTTTATACAATAATACCTAATGGATTCTATTAAACTACAAAATCAAAATGAATAAAACAGTATGAGTGGTAGTTTAAAAATCTAGGGAAATCTTAGAATATATTAATAGAGATAGATTGTCTATATCAAAAAAAAGAAAGGATAATTCTATGTTGTCTGCCTTGTTCAAATAATATCTGGATTATTCCTTGCTATTTCAAATACCCAATTTTAGAAAAAGTATGGACTAACTGGAACAAATTCAGGAAAGTAATCAGAATTAAAAGGTGACTAGCATGTCATAGTCTGGAAACTAGAATGCCATACATGGAGTATGATAATGTAGAGGAAGATATAGCAACTATTATTAATATAGCACATCCCTGCTATGTAAATAAGGAAATAGGACAAAATGATCACTTTTCCATAATTCTTTAACCCAAAGTCACTTCAACTTTAAAATTCTGCTTTCTAGTAAATACATATTAGAAGGTTAAAGCTTATTGAAAATTACTATGAGAGCAAAAAATAGTTTTTCTTCCACAGTGATTATATGATAAAAATATCACAACAACATAAGGGAGGGAGGCATGTGGTAGTAAATATAATAGTAAAAAGATGAGAAGCTTATCAAGAAAAAAATTGAAGATATTTCCCTCCCCCACAAAAAAACATACAGAATGACTGCAATTATACTGACTCTGTTCCTTTTGTTACATTCTTAAATAAACCAGTTGTTCAAATTATATATCAGCATGTGAAACCTTTACAAATGTAAACATGTTTTTTAAGACATGCTGGCACCCACTTATGCTGCTTAAAAAAGATAAATCTTTTTTCAAACTGAAACTAATAGTACCCTTTTTGGTGAATGGCTATGATTTATGGGTATAGAGAACCTGTCTCTTCTGGTTATTGGAGAGCCATCTTGTGAATCCCATGGTTGCCAAAAAGCATTTAGATTTGCTTCATGGTACTCTTATCCAGAGAAATTTCCAGGTGCTTGTTCCCAGGAGGAGAAGATTGCAGCATACTGTATAAACCCTATGAATATATAATTATCTTGAAGATGAACAACAGCAATGCAGCTTTGGGAACTGATCTTAGGACTGGGACTCTGACCTGTGGGATACAAGGTAAAATAAATCATTGAGTGTCAGAGCTGGAGGAACGCTTTGAGATTATCTAGACCAATATGCACTCCTTTTACAGATGAAAGAGCTAAGCTTCAGAGACAAAGTTCAGCACTAGACTGTTTATGCTAAGTGAATTTCCTTGATATGGATAATTATTTAAATAGAAATCCAAAATACCAGCTTAGTTCTCTCTAGTATCTATTGATACCAAATGAAAAGGTCTAATACTAAGTCCCTCTTCTTTTTAATTTTTGTTGTGATTTAAGTGCTGGTAGCTGTTACATATATTAATATATAAGAATGGAATGACCACTGGATACCTAGAGGTCCTTTCCACAATATGCATGGATGTTGAAACATAAGCCTTGGTCAGACCTATTTTAGTATTCTATGTTCAGCTTCTGCACTTTAACAAATACTATTCCCCCAAGCCTGAAATAACTATTTTCTTATTTTCCACTTAGAATTTCTGACTTCATTTAAAGTTTAAGTTCCGTGGGAATTCTTTTTTTTATGTTTTTTGCAAGGGAAATGGGCTCAAGTGGCTTGCCCAAGGTCACACAGCTAGGTGATTAAGTGTCTGAGGTCGAATTTGAACTCAGGTCCTCCTGATTCCAGGATTGGTGTTCTACCCACTGCATCACCTAGCCATCCCACTGTGGGACTTCTAAAGGAGGAAATCATTTTTGAATCCTCAAGCTGTCATTATTTTCTTCTTTTTGCTGTAAATTAATACATACCTACATCTTCAGGTGCTATATCCTCCCACCCCCCAAGCAGTGAAAGTAAACTCTTTGAAGACAGGGAATGCACAGTTTTGCTTGTGTGATTTTTTTGGTTGATTGTTGGTTGAGTTTTGAGTTATTTTGTGTTTTTTTATCTTTCCAATATCTAATAATTTGTCTTCAATATTGAAGGTGCTACAAAGTACTCCTTAGAATGGTTTGAACAGCAATTCCTTCTAGCACAGGAAAAGTATGATGTGCAAAAGAAAGTAGTAAGTATGTAAAGTCTATTTCTCCCAGACTGTAAGTCCCCTGATTTTAAATCCTTAAGATTAAAAGCTAGTAGTCACTTGGGCATTATCACTATGCTAACTTTTCAACAAAATATACAGACATTTTAAAAATGCAAGATGTTGCCTATAATCCTTAAAGATTACACTAAAGTACTATATTGATTTAATGTTTAAAGTAAATGTTATCAAAAAGAAACACATACAATAATTTTCATCCAAAAACTCAACAGTATAATCAAAAGAAACAGAAACAAATGAAATCAAATTCATTATTACCTAAGTATAGATATCTTACATTATCACATTGCTATGACTCTAATTGTGGACCAAACACATTCCAGCTTCACTGAGAAAATTTTGATTTTTTCTGTACAATCACAGTAAAAGGGCAATATAATTAAATTTAAAAACACATATTGTAAGCACTTATATATAAATCATAGATCCTGGTGAGAATTATAAAAAAAATAAATTTGGCAGGGTTCTCTCTGTCCTTAAAGACTTTATGATGAAAGTAAAAGATGTATTGAGCCAATTTCTCCAAATATCCAAATATGAAAAAATAGTTCCCATTTGACATTTTGAACAATGAAGCTGCACAAAGCTACTATGGTTATAATTAGAAAAAAAGAAATTAAGTATCATTTGTTAAGAAATGTTGATATAATAATAGTTGAAAAATTTTATTTGGATAATGAATTCTCATTAGTTTAGGCTTCCATATATGTATCAGTAGGAGACCATTGAATTTCTATGTTAGGATGTTCACTCAATTTACAGAAATCAATAATATTGAATCTGGAAGGTCTACAAAACCCTTCAAAGCTAAGTTTAAATTATCTGTGGTTTTCTATCTGAAGTCACCCTCCAAACTCCCCTTTTATCAACATATTCACCCCTACCTTCATAACATAATATACAGAGAGTCTAATGCATGCTAAAGCAGTGGAAGAACTATCTAACTTTTCTAATATTTCTCTCTTTGTATCCATCAAACTTTTAAAGTATGTTTTTATTACCACCAACAATACATCCCTCAGAGACAAAATGGTATTTACTAGACTATATTATAATCTGTTATATGATTTGAACCTCAGCCAGTTTGCACCTTTGACTAGCATTAGGTGACTCATTTATGAAACCACAGTGTCATCACTTATCCCATAGTTTTCCTTCAATACTAAGGTACAAACTAATGCACTTTCTTCCAAAAGGAAGAATTTCAACTTTGGTGAAATGTTTTGTTTCATGCTTTGAATTATTTCCTTGTACAATTTTTGCTATGATTCCAGCTTCAGGATGTTTGGAAGTTGGTCAAGATATGCAGTATGTATGTATGAATGTAAAGCTTATAGACAGAAGTAAACCTTCACTCTTTCACAATGTGAGGCTAAATTTTCCATCCCATCCCTGGCAGTCTCAACCCTCCTAATCTCCCATATTTATACAGGTCCTAGTTAGTTTCATTATCTTATTTGTTCATTACCAGAGTGGAGCATTAATTCCTCAATTATCTCAAATTCTTGCAGTCCCCAAGTAACTCACCAAATTCCAGATTTGTCTAAAACAATTGGCACTGACTAAACTTCTCACCTCTGCTTATCAGGTATTGCTAATATAGAGCCTAGAGTAAAAGAAGTGTTCTTACTCTACAGGATTTTCATGATTTAATCTAAATTTCTTAGCCTTTTCTCTGTTTCTATTCTTGCACCTGATTTAAAAAGGTTCCTAAAAATCTTGATTTGAAACTCAAATGCAAAGTAAAAGAAATACTGCAAAAAAAACCTGATAAAACTCAAGGAAATTGGTTTTATAGACAGAAGGATCATGGATTTGAAAGACATAATTTTCTCTTTCATAAGGGTATTCCTTCTTTCAGTATAGGGCATCCCCCACCCCCACCCGCTGCAATGCAAATTCTTGGAGTTTCCTAGAGCACTTAGAAAGTGTTATGAATAAGATTATACCTTTAACCCAGGTCTTATTGGTTCTGAAAGTCTTTATTAGCTATATTACCTTTTCTCTGTGTGTATATGTATGTATATATAAATAAATATACATATATGCAATATGATATAATCTGATAATAATACTATTACTATAACATAATATTATATTATAATATAAATCATATAAATATGTATTTTATATATATATATA
Source organism: Macrotis lagotis (assembly GCF_037893015.1). Taxonomy (NCBI): domain Eukaryota; kingdom Metazoa; phylum Chordata; class Mammalia; order Peramelemorphia; family Peramelidae; genus Macrotis; species Macrotis lagotis. The sequence continues at coordinate 431,990,547 of NC_133666.1, forward strand.
TATATTATTTAACACATTCTTTTTTTCCTGAATAGGACATGAAGGCACAACACATTAACTTACCTAAATTTTGCAAATTACTCCATCAGGATAATTAGATTCCATTGATATAACAAAAAGGTAGAAGTTGCTAGGCTGGTAGTGACTTAATTTAGAATCACTTCTTATATGACAGGAAATGATATATTGTAGCAGTGTTAAATAATTGCAGAGATCCTAACTTCTGGGTTAGGGGGTCACTGTCAAACAAAAACTAAAAAAATGGAAGTGACTATGGAAGAAATTGGACTTAGATCAATTTTACACAGGATGTGACTAGGAAATAAGGGACACATCATAAGAGAAATAGACTAACTGCATTTATTTAACAAATCTGGGCATGAGTTCTTGACAAGTACAAGAGTGAAGATTATAAAAAATAAGATGAGCAAAATTACTAACATAATTTTGGGAAAGAAATGCACATGAACAAAAAGAAAGGGAAAAGGGAAGTGCCTTAATAGGGGAAAGGAAGAAAAAAAGTTTAAAGTAAATTTCTCTGATAAAGGTATGAAAACCAACAATACTGAATGAAAGAGCCATTCTCCCAACAGTTAAAAAGCTCAAATGATAATAGACAATTTTCAAAAAGAGAAATTCAAGCTTTGAACAATGCATTATAAATGCTCTAAATCACTATTAATAAAAGAAATTGGGGTTAAAAGATCTCTTGAGTTTTCACTTCATGCATAGAAGATTAGTTTAGAAAAGAAAAGAATAAGTATTGAAGGGGTTGTTGGAAAATTGACACTAAAATGTTGTTGGTATAATTGTAGATTGTCCCAATCATTCTGGAAAATACACCAGCAACATACCCCTGAAATGATTTATCCTTGTAAGCCCTTTGACTCATCAAATGAGAATAATAGACATTTTTTTGTTGGTCAGTCATATCAGTGATTTGACTCTATGTTATCCCATTTAGAGTTTTCTTGGTTCACCATTTCCTTCTCCAGCTCATTTTTCAGATGAGATAAATGGTAAACATGGTTAAATTATTTTCTCAGGATCCTACAGAAAGAAATGTTTTGAGTCCAGAATTTGAACTCAGATTTTACTGCCTCCAAGCACAGGCTTCTATTTACTGACTCAGCTAGCTTCACCCCAACAAAATCAAAAGCAAAGGAGAAGGATCTATATGTACAAAACTATTAGCAGTATAGCAAAAGAAAACCTAGAAAGCAAAGTATGCCTATTAACTGGAAAATGGTAAAATATAAGAAATTAATCAAATTATAATACAATGTAAAAGTATAACTTATAAGTATGAAAAAATATTAATGAAAACTAAGAAATGACAAAATAGATGGATTCAGAGAAACCTAGGAAGATTTGCCTAAATTGATGCATTGTGAAGAGAGATGATAAGGCAAAAAAAATTTAAATAGATGATGAAATAAATAGAATCCTGGGATTGGAATCTTCATGAGTTCAAATCTGGTCTTAGATACAGAATAGCGATGTGACCCTGAATATGTCACTTAACTGTGCTTGCCACTTAACTGTGCTTGCCAAAGTTCTTCATCTGAAAAATGATCTGGAAAAGAAAATGGCAAATCATTCCAATACCTTTGCCAAAAACAACCTCATATGGGATCCCAGAGAGTTGGATGTAACTGAAATAACTCAACTGCAACAAAAATATAAAGCAAGCACCTTTGAGAGACTCAAGGACCCTGATCATTAATGGTCAGAAAAAATGAAGAATTCTCACCTCTTTGTGAGAAACAATGTACTAAATGTATATGATGGGATACATTTTTGGATACTGAAAATGTGTAAATTTGTTTTGGCTTGAATATACATATTTGTTCCAAGGAAAGGTTTTTTTTTTTTTTTCTTTTGGCCTTTTTTTGGTTTAATTTTTTTTTTTTGGAGTTCAATTGTGAGGAATCAATGAGAGGGCAGTGATACCAAAAAAGAAAAGAAAGATGGTGAAAGAATCTGTAAATAAAGTACACAAAAGAAAAGGAAACTGAGAAAAGACAATAAGCATGGCAGTGCTGTCAAAATCCTGTTAAGTTTAAATCACACTTATAACATAATAAAGTATGTGTAATAGAGGTTATTGGTTTATAATAAAAATTTTCTGTTTTCTTTTGTAAATGGAAAGCTGTTATTTGCTAATATTAATTAACTTTGCAGCTGTATATTTTTTATAAAAAGCAAGGTGACTAGAGATCAGTGGATTTCAATATCAGAATATAGGAGAGACCATCTTGGTCAAAGTTTATAAAGCAGGGTGGCTCCATGACCTTTTGTTTTTAGAATATTGTAAATTTTCTTAAATATAATGGCATAATTATAGTATACATGCATTTTACTTTGTATATTTAAAAACTTTATTCTGAGAAGTAATGCCTAAGCTTTACTAGACTTCCAAAGAAGAACATGATACTAAAAATTTTAAGAAAGCCTGATCTTAACAGTATTACAAAATAGATAATTGAATGGCAAGTGCTAGCATGAAGCTATGATGTAGTAATAATCAGTAACTGAAATGATCTTGATATTTAATAAAATTCTAATCAAATTCATACAATTAACCACTTAAATTGACATGATGAAAATTTCAACTTTTAAGAGGCATAGTAACCAACAATAATATTTATTTTTTGAATCTGATACTAACATAAAAGTTTCAGAAGTGAGTACAATAGAATCTTGAGAAGGAAATGATACTTGATGCATAGAATTTGTGATAGTAGAGAGGAAAGTCAGTCCCAGGCACCCTCAATCTAAGTGAACAAATTTCACTTTATATTAAAATTCTACCTGGAAGTCAGCCAAGCTGGAATGGTAAATGAAAATAAAATGAAGATACAATGGAAAATATTGTCAATGAATATGAAAAAATAATTGGCATTAAAAAATTAAGTGAAAAGAGGGAAAATTTACTAGCAAACAAATCTGAATTGGAAAATATAAACACAGAAACTTGGGAGAATTTTAAGTGACATATTGTCAGCAGTGCTAAATCTTAGAATAAAACCTTAACATACTGAGTAAAAAGAAAAACAAAATATGAAGAGTCTTCTTGGAGATATCAGATTATAATAACTGAAAACAGAAAGAAGGCAGTCCTACTTATCACTTTGCTTTCATTTTTTAAATAAGGAAATGTCCTTTGATAAAGAAGCAGACAGTAGCTAATAGAGAACTTATACCCAAAACCAAGGAGAAAATAAGAATATGGATAAACTCCCATTAATACATTCAAGTCAACTGGTCCAGATACCAGACCAATTTTGGATATAGGAAAAAAGATAGATGTGATTGGTGATCTGACAGAGATAATTAAAGAACAATAACAACAAAAACACTAGCAACAATAGAGGGCTTGAGAAAGGTAAAACTTTTCCTGATTTTTCTTTTTTTTATTTTTTTAAAAAAATTTTTTTTGCAAGGCAAATGGGGTTAAGTGGCTTGCCCAAGGCCACACAGCTAGGTAATTATTAAATGTCTGAGACCAGATTTGAGCCCAGGTACTCCTGACTCCAAGGCAGGTGCTTTATCCACTACGCCACCTAGCCACCCCTGATTTTTCAAATAAAGAGAAAATAACATCGATTCTTCAAACTAGCTATGAATATTTTAGTTTTAGTGAAAATTCTAGAAGGTATTATTAAAGAGATGATTAGTAAATATATTGCTGAAGAAAGAGAAAACATGATTTTTTAATAGATAAATCATGTCAGAAAAAGATTTTCTTTTTCTTTTCTGACAGGTATCATAAGTTGATAGAAGTGTAAGATTTTTTTAGATGCAGATAACCTGGAATTTGGAATGTGTCATAAAATATCTCATGATGGTTTTGTAGAAAGGATAGTAAAATGTGCAAATGAGATTAAAATTTTGTAGACTCAAAATGATTTGAATTGTCAGATTCAAACATCATTGGTTATTTCACCTGAGAAGTATCCAGTGGAGGATCCCAGGAATCAATGTTTTCTTCCATGTTACTTAACTTTTTTTCTATAATAAGTTTGGAGATGACAGAGAGCTTGAAGGGATAGATAATATGTTAGATAAAAGGGACAGATTTCAAAAGTTCTTGACTGATTAGAATGCTGAACTGACCTGAATAATATAAAATTGTATAAAGATTAATGTGATGTTTTATACTTGGTTTCACATAATTGAATTCACAAGGATAAGATAGTTATATCATAGTAAGAGATGTCTGATATGACTGAAATCTGAAAAAAATGATCTGAAGGTTAATATGAATCATGGATGTACTGTAATAAGCCTTAGTCAAAATATCTATTACAAACTTAGGTATGAAAGGATAAAATTCCCAGGATTAGCAAGATGATTCTTATTTTATGGTCCTTGGTCAAACAAAGTCCGAACTATAATGTTTAGTACAATTGCCTCAATTCAGGGAACATGTTGCTAAGTTGTTGAGAGGAGACAAATGGATCTATGTCATATAAGGAATAGTTGACATAATAGGAAAATAATTTACCTGTAGAATAAGTAGCATGGCTGTCTTCTATGTATTGTACTTGCAATGAAGGGCAAAGATAAGAGCACTAGGTGTGATTAATATGAGGAACAGTTTCCTAAAATTTAGGCCTATTAAACAGTATAATGGCTGCCTTGGAATATTGTTCACAATTACTGATTGAATAAATTGTAGTAAACCATCTTTTCAAGTATGAATTGAACTAGATGCTCACATAGATCCCTTCCAACTATGCTAACATACTATTCTATCAGTCTTCAAATCTAATTTTTATTGCAATACAGTAATATTTGTGGAATCAATTTGGGCAGAATTATGACGAGAGAGAGAGAGAGAGAGAGAGAGAGAGAGAGAGAGAGAGAGACAGAGGAAGAGGAGGTAGAGGAGGAAGAGGAGAGGAAAGGAGGAAGGAAGGAAGGAAAGATGGATGTTATGAAGAAGGAAAAAGAAAGGGATAAAACTTGGGAAGGAAGGGAAGGAAAATGGAAAAGGGAAGGGAGGCAAAAAGGGAATGAAAGGAGGAAAACATTTGAGCCACTGAATTATAGTTGGTATGTGCTTACTCCTTCCAAAAAAATTAGAACTATGATACCTGTGAAATTAATATACAATATTTAAAAGACCTGGAGAATTCAGCTACTTAAGCCTCCTGACCTTATCTTCTTTGTTTAAGCATGTAATACTCCCTTCATTATGACCTCTCCTGATTCTTATTTATCTATCCAGTAATGCCATATGATGTAAATTTATTTTTCTGTGTTCAAGTGAATTAAAACAAATTTCATTTGTGAATATTTCATTGACATTTGTGCCAATCTTTAAATAATGGTACTGCAGTATAAAACTAAGACAAAATTATCGGATTGGAAATTTCTTTTTTCAGATTTCAGCTTTTGTTCTTACAGTTATTCAGAATACATATACTCAAAGCAGTCAAGCTTTGGGCAAAATTGTCAGCATATTAATCTAAGTACCTCATTTAAAACCAGTGAGAAACATTGAAATTGAGCTTCCAAGATGCAATTTTATATCCAAGATGCAAAACATACTAATATCTCCTTAATTAGGGGACAGTCAGTTCTGAGATTAGGCCACCAGAAGGTCTCTCAACTGTTAAAATATTAGCTATGTCATAAAGCCAAATTTTCCATCCATTATGCAATTGGATGGAAAATAGAATATCTCATAACAGATATTGACCTATTTTTCATATGAAGGCTTCTTCCATTCTCTAGTCCAAAAATAGGAAGAGAGTCATTCTACATATACAAAATAAAGAAGTCCACCTGACCTCTTGATTACCACCTGCATTTTTCAAAGTGGATGCAGTAAATTTAGAATAGATTATTATCCTTATATCTTGTCAACAGTCCTATGAAAGAGCAACCATTATAATACCATGTATTTGAACGTCATCTGTTTCTAAGAGTTCAACAAACTATTCGTAAATGATCTAATTAATTTCAACAATATTTTCTTGAGAGTGGTTGAATTGTGACATTGCCCTCTTAGACTGTGCCGATAAGAGTTTTCCAAAAACTGCATAAATTTTACTGGTTCCATAAAATAATCATGAAATTGACCCATATTTACTAGCCTCAATCTGAATTCCTTGTCCATTCCCCTCACCTGTCTATTGTTGATCATAGATACATACTTAGAGTATATAGAACACATAATTCAGTAATAATGGTATCTGACAATGACATAGTTTTCTAATATTTACAAATAGTTTTTCCCAATATCTAATTCAATTGTCAAAATGTAACTTTCAAATAGGTAGCAGATGTGAAAACTGAATCTAAGACATATTATGTGACTTGTCTATAACTCGGAAAATAGAAAGTGTCTGAGGTGTGATTCAAATCCCAGTATCCTTACTATCACCAGTATTTGTATATGTATATGTATATATATATATGTGTATATGCATATGCATATGTATATGTGTATATACATATATATATATATATATTCATCGTAGCAGTCACACACACACACACATACACACACACACACACTCTCTCTCTCTCTCAAAGGGAAGGAGAAAGGAACTGAGGATCATTCCATTTGCTTTTGACCAACCTTATTTTGATTAGATCTATTGCCTGATTGTTATTAAGATAGTTCATTTTTGTTGTTTGTATCTTTTGATTCTTTCAGTCCTAGAGATTATTGGTTATGTTTTTTAACTATATACAGTTTATATCACATATATACATAAATGGTGTATGGATGAAATAAAAGAACATGTTAAGACCACATTTAATGCTGGAAGTGTCCCTGGAACTCATTTAGCCCATTTATCTCATGCTAACATTAATGAAATGTTATATGGTGTGTGTGTGTGTGTGTGTGTGTGTGTGTGTGTGTGTGTGTATTACAGAGAGTACTAATCATCAAAATTATTTGAATAGCCTTTACATGTCACTGGGTTCAGATTCTCTGACTCTGTTTCTTCAATGGTAAAAATGTTGACAAAATAAGATTTTCTATTTCATAGGCTTGTTTCAGTGTAACAAAAGAGTGCATTGAGCCCCACAAGTGAAATAAAGATTCTGCATGTAAGGAGAGTGATGTTGTAAAGTATGTCTGGAAGCAAGGCATAATAGACATCTCTAACTTCTCTCTCTACCCCACTCTAAGGAAGAATTTTATTCCTGCCAGAAGGAAAAGCAAGAGATTTGGGTCAGAGGCTCCTCTTCTCTCTTCAGAAAGAGGGAATGTCACAATTGAATATCTTCATTGTTGTTAGTCTAGGGCAGAGACAGGATCTGACTCATGTACGTTTTATTCAGATATTGCTTAGGTAACTACAGGAGGGACTCAAATTTCAATAAATCTACTAGCTATTAGGACTGATTTAATTAAATTTTTTGATCAAATATAAGCTGAGAATGATGTTATAAATATCCAAATGGCCCTTGAAAAAACATTGTTTCCCTGCCCTGATCTAGGAGATCTAAGTTTTCATCTAACTTCATACTGCTTTGTTTTCAGGTGAGGAGTAGGACAGGAAAGGAAGAACCATAAGTTATATATTCAAGACATGATCTCTTCCTCACTTAACGTCAGTACTTCAATGAACACACAAAGAGAATAATAAAGCAATCAATTTATCCAAATCATAAGCAAAACAGAAATCAAAGAAGGAATATATAGGGAAATATACACTAGCAATACAAATTGAAGTTGCCCTCCTATTTATAGCATGCTAGTACTTTAACCAAGAAAGAGTGATCTAGAACTCAGTCAAGGGAAACTCCAGAATAGAAATTTAGTAATAGGAATATGACGGACAATCTCTGCTCTTCTCATGTCTTTCCTGAAACTATTTTTCAGTAATTGGAAGTGGTGTTGGCTTCTTCCAAAATCTTTTATCTTTTTTAAAGGGTAGGGTTTTAACTCTACCAATAAGGAGATAGTCTCATACTAATGGGACTTTGGAAAGGAGTTACATTAGAAAAGTCATTGTAAATGTGACTTATTCTTTAATTGAGTACTTTGCAAAATGCCCATAATTTTTTTTTGAAAAAGCATAGCTCAGGATTTCTGGACTCCAATACACTGTTTTATCCAATAAACATCTATGATTGTCAAATAATTTTCAGACTTTAATTTATCACATTGCTGATAAAAATTGATAGGAGGCATGAATCTATACTTAACTCTACCCTCAAAAAACTGGGATTGAAAAGAAATAAAAATATCCCAATTAAACTTCAAGTTAGAAATTACAAAAATTAACTGTCATAAATATGTTTCAAGTTCCTGCTTTAAAGGACCCTATTTCTGGTGAATCAAATGGGTTTAAGAATTCTTTCATTTCTAAACAGAAACATTAAATTATTCATTTTAAATCATGAAAATCTTCACAAAAAGAGGAAATTAATAAACTATAGGGATTTTTTTGCCTAATCACATAGCAGCAAAACTTCAATTTGGAAGAAATGAATGAATGCTTACAAAATTAAAGATCAAGATTAACAAAAAAGAAATAAATTGTTTGCAGAAGCTACTCTTAGATAAAAAGAGCTTTATCAAAATGTAAGAACTCCCAAAGAGAAAAACAAAAACCACACTTAATAGAGCTAATTAATTATTTCAAATGTTAAAAGAATAAGAATTTCAATATTCCATAAACTGGAAAATGTGAGAAGATGGAAGCCTTCAAACCTATTTGAAGGTTTATTTCAAAAAGAGGAAGAGTCACAGTAAACAAAAAAATATAGAACTATAAACCAATATATATGCAATAAATATAAAATATATTTTAAAATGCAATAATAATAGATTATTATAATATATTACAGACAAAATATTATGTACAATGTCAAAATGAGATTTATAATAGAAATTCATGGTTGACTCAACTTAAGAATAATTATAAATAAAATGACATACATTAAACCAAATAAAACTTAATGAGGTGACAATTTTAAAGCACTTAACCCAATCCTTGGCACATTTTAAATAAATGGTTTTTAAATGATAGTTAGCATTACTATTACAACTAATAATAATCATTTAAATGCTAATAATAGTATCTAATGAAATCACATGATATCATTAGATGTCAAAAGGGTTTTGAAAAAAATTAATATCAAGGGGAGCAGTTTATGACCAAAGCATAGATAGAGAACATTATCAAGGACAAAGTGGATAATTTTGATTACATTAAACTGTAATGTTTTTGCACAAACAAAACTAATGCAATTAAGATTAAAAAGAATGTGTTAAACTGAAAAATAATTTTTACAACTACTGTGCCTGATAAAGGATTCATTTCTAAAATATATAGAGAACCTGAATCAAATTTATAAGTAAACAAATCATTTACCAATTGATAAATGGTCAAAGGATACGGAAAGACAATTCTCAGATGAAAAAATTAAAGCTAAGTCATATGAAAAATTGTTCTGAATCCCTTATTTAACATGTGCCAAGGACTCTGTTAAATGAAATGTTAATTAACACAACTCTGAGGTACCACCTTACACCTATTAAATTGGTCAATCTGCTCAAAAGAAATACGATCAATGTTGGAGTAGATATGGGAAAACTGGGACACTAATGCATTATTGGTGAAACTGTGAATTAATCCAAACTTTCTTTGAGAGCAACTTGAAATTATACCCAAAGGAAATAAACTGTGCATAATTTTTGATCCAGCAATACCACTACTAGGTCTGTATCCCAAAAAGATCAGAAAAAAACACATGTGGGGATTCAAACAAATGTGGCAAAATCAGAAAAAAATATAAAACAATGACTACACTAATTTAACTTTAAAACTGACTGAAAACAAAACTAATCTCAATCATCCACAGGAGATAATGGAAGATGTATCAGTCTTTAAGGAAGAGGGAGTCACAAAATCTAAGTGCAATCACTTTCTGATTCTGCACAAGGGTAAGTTGATTTCATTTAATGGGTTTTTTCCCAATACAAAAATTTTTAAGGGTGGAGTCAAGATGAAAAAGAGAAGTCAGGAACTTCCCTCAGCTCTCTCCAACCTCCCTCCAAAGCTACTTTAATCAGTCCTCTAAATGGATCCTGGAATGACAGAATCCTCTTGAATTGATCTCAAATCCAAAAGAACTTCTTATAAAAGTTCAAAAAGTTTTTTTTAAACCAAGCAAAAGATGTGGGAAATGCAAAACAAATGAAATGCAAAACAAAATCAACAACTTGGAAAAGGAAGCATAAAAACTGAATGAAGAAAACAACACCTTTAAAAATGTAATAGGGCAAATGCAAAAAGAAACCAACTCTTTAAAAAATAGAATTGATCAAATGGAAAAATAAATCCACTGACAAAATAAATCTTTAAACAAATACAGTTTGGAACTTTCAAGGAGGAGCCAAACTGGTGACATGAAGTTATCATGCTTCTAGCCAACTTTAAATGAAGTCTCTACCCAGACATTAATCTATCTATCTATCTATCTATCTATCTATCTATCTATCTATCTATATATCTATATATATATATAGATATAGATATATAATATATAATATATCTCTAGATCTATATAATATTTATCTATAATATATAATATAATATATCTATATATATATAGATACATATATCATATATCTATATATCTCCCCAAAAGAAAAAAAAAAAGAAGATTTCAACTGTAGATTTCATGGAGGGCCTTCAACTGAAGGTCTGACTCTTCTGGGGGAAAGGGGAAGTAAAGCTCAGCAAGGCAGGAAAGCAGGAAAGTCAGAGGGAGGCTATTAATCACAGTGCAGCCTAGGCCCCAGCACCTAGAAAGAAAGCCTGCAAGGCAGATCTCAACTTCAGACAATGGTTGAACTCTGGGAATGTTGGGGCAAAAGAAATGACTGGGTAGGTAGTACACCACTGCAGAGGCAACGCCTAGACTCTAGAGGTAAAATCTTGGCCAGTGATAACCCAGGAATCAGACCCTGCCCAAAAAGGTTGGAACTTTACTCCCTATACTTCAGGAGCAAAGCTCAACTACCAAAACAAGCAAAAAAACTAAATGAGCACAACCATAAAAAATACTGCACATAATGAGATGATAAAAATACTATCTCAAAAGAAATCAGTGATAAATTACCTACATGGAAAATCTCAAATGGGTTTATGAATTGGATTTAAATCCAAAACCTCACAGCAGAGCTTAAAAAAGAATTTAAAAACAAAAGAAGAAAAGAAAAAAATGGAAAAAGAAATGAGAATCATAAAGGAAAATTATGAAAAATTGACCAAAGATATCAATTTATTAAAAAGTACAAATAACCAAATGGAAAAAGAGTGCAACTCTTCAAAAAATAAAATTGACCAACTGGAAAAGGAATGCAACTCATTTAAAACTCAAATTGACCAACTAGAAAGGGAATTCAATTCAGCAAAAACCAAAATTAATCAAATGGAAAAAGAAACCCAAAAACTAACTGAAGAAAATAAAACCCTAAAAATTAGAATTGAACAATAGAAAGTCATGAATCTATGAAATGAGATTCCATCAAACAAAATAAAAAAAAGTGAAAACACTGGAGAAAATATGAAGTAAATTTTAAGTAAAACAAATGACCTGGAAAATAAATCCAGGAGAAAGAATTTATGAATTATTGGTCTATGAAAAAGTCTAGATAAAAAAATAACTTGGAAAATAACTTTCAGGAAATCATCAGGGAAAAAATGTTTCAATATACTAGATCAATAGACTACTCCCTAAAAGAATATACACCACTAGAAAGAGATCCCAGGATAAAACCTCCAAGGACTATCATAGCCAAATTACAGAATACTTTACTAAAGGAGGAAATGCTGGAAGCAGTCAAAAATGAGCAATTTAAATACAAAGGAAACATAATCAATCAGAATTACACAGGACTTATCAGCTTCAATATTAAGGAATTGGTGGGCCTGGAATATGATATTTCAGAGGGCAAAAGATGAATTTTCACTGAAATAGAGGACTTTCAAAATTTTCTGATAAAAAGACCAGAAGTAAACAGAAATATCGTTCTTCAAACACAAGACTCAAGAGATGCACAAAAAGGTAAATGGAAAGAGGAGGGGACAAAAGTGGGTCAAGAACATTAAATTGTATACAACCTTACAAGGGAAGATAGCACTTGTAAATCTTGAGATTTGTATTTCTCTTTAGGATAGTTAAAGTTGTTTATAATTGAAGAGATTGTATTTAGGAAATATTGGTATGGTTGGCTCTTATCCTTCATTATTAGAGAAGCCCAAAATGACATCAGTATGTTTTAAGCAAATTACAGTGCATCTGAATGTTACTGATCAGACCAATATGAACTACCCAAGTAGTGTAGTACTTTGAATTACTTTAATTCTGTCTTGCTAATAGAGTTCAACATTTTCTCTGATGAGTGCATTCTGTGCTGTGCAGTACTATGACAGTGTCTTCCAAACCCTATAATCAATTCTAAAAATTTTAAAGAGAGACCTACAGCGTTTTCCAGTTCTTAGAGACTTTTCAAATTTGCTACCGATATTTTGTTATTCTTTCTCTTTTACAATTACATTAACTGATGGTTTATTTGTTTCATTAGTTTCTTAATAATAAAGCCAAATCTTAGTTTTATTTATTGAATCAGTAGTTTTCATGCTTTCAATTTAATTAATATCCCCTTTGAGTTATAGAATTTATAATTTAGTGTTTAATTGGTAATTATTATTTTTTCTTTTCCTGACTTTTTTAGTTGTATACACAATTCTTTGATCTCCTCTTTATCCATTTTGATCATATAAGCATTTAGAGATATAAAATTTTCCCTAAAACTTGCATTGGTTACATCCCATAAATTTTATTATGATGTTTCAATTTTATCATTTTCCTGCATTAAATGTGATTATTTCCATAGTTACTTGTTTTATCCACTCAATCTTTAAAATTATTATTTAGTTTCCGATTAAAATTTGATTTGTCTTTTCATGGCCCTTTATTACATAAATTTTATTGCATCATGATCTAAAAAGTATGCTTTCATTATTTCTGCCTTTCTGCATTTGATTTTAAGGTTTTTATGCTCTAGGACATGATCAGATTTTGTATAGGTGCCATATAATGCAGAACAAAATGTATATTCTTTTCTATCCCCATTGAGTTTTCTGAAATTCATCATATTTAAGTTTTCTAAGATTTTACTCACCTTCTTAACTTCATTCTTGGTTATTTTGTAGTAAGATTTATCCAGTTCTGAGAGAAAAAGGATGAAGCCCCACTATTATAGTTCTCCTGTCTATGTGTCTTGGTAATACATTCAGCTTCTTCTCTAAGAATTTGGCTGATATACCACTGTTATATTTACTATATTTAAATTTAATAATTATATAATTCCATTTTCTATAGTGTCATTAAAGAAAATGTAGTTTCCTTCCCAATATCTTTTTATGAGATTTGTCTGAGATAAGTATCACTAATAATTTTTTTCCTTCTGTTGAAGCATGATTTATTTTTACCCTGTGATTATTCCTTTGCTTCAAATGTGTTTCTTTTAAATAATTTGTTGTAGAATTCTGGGTTTTAGACCATTCTGTTACCTGCTTTCATTTTATGGGAAGGTTCATCCATCTCATTAACATTGAGTTAAGATTACTAATTCTGTTTCCCTCCAAGCTGTTTTTCCCTGTTTGTATTTTTCTCTTTCTTTTCCTCTCATTCCTCATCACCAATGTTATCTTCCATTTCCCCTTTAACTTTTCTTTTAAATTTTAACTTTTAGTTTACTTGTACTTTTACCTTTGCTTTCCCTTTTATCAGTGCCTTCTTCCATTTTCTTTCCCTTTCCCCCCCCCTATTTCCCAGAAGGGTAGGATAGATTTTTAAACCCAATTGGGAATATGTTATTCCCTCTCTGGGAATAGGATTTACTTATCGTTCACAGCCTTCTTCTTTCTCTCTACCAAAATAGGTCTTTGTGCCTCTCTACCTGGTATTATTTATCCACTAATGCCTAGCCTTCTCAAGTACAATTCTTTAGTCTTTTTTTTTATTATTTTATTTGTTACTTGCACTTACATGCCCTTTTAAAATTATACTCATTTTAATGGACCAGATAGAACTATTCTCAAAGTTTGATTGATTAATTGGTTGCTTGATTGATTGATAAGCATTATTGCCTCATAGTCATTATATATCCTCCTTCTTTGGTCTTATTAGAAATATACTTCTCAAGAGTAATGAATCACATCAAATTGTATTCATTTTATATATTACCCATCTTTTCAAGTATCTTCCATGGACACACAATCCTTTTATTAAAATGTATTTATTTATTTTCATTCAAATACAAGTGTATATTTTTAAGTTACAAAATTTCCATTTATTCACCCTTTTCACCTTCCCTCCCCTCAGCAGCAAAGTCAGATTAGCAATGTGAATACATACATTTTTTGATAAACATGTTAATATATTAGTCATTTTGGTGTGATGAATTAGGATTAAGGGAGAGAGATGTATAAAAGATAAATTTTATAAAATGCTCCTCAGATTCTGAAAGACTGTTTTTTCTTTTTATGTTTTGTTTTGTTTTTCCTCCTCTGAATGGGGATAACATCATATATGACTAGTCTATTATGGTTGCTCTAGTTCTCTGAACTGCTGAGAGGAGCTGCTTCCATTAAGGTCTATCATTTCACAATGTTGTTGCTAATGTGTATATTGTTCTCTTGGTTCTGCTCCTTTTGCTCAGCATCAGATCCCATCATTAATTCCATATTTCTCTTCAGAGTCTCACCACTTATGATTTCTGATAGAACAATAATATTACAGAGTATTCATGTTTGGCCACTGCCTTGTAAAAAACTTAAAAGAAAAGAAGAAGAGTAGTAAATGTCAATAGTCATCTATTTTTGCCAAACCCAAAGACATTAACTTCTGGGATAATAACTCAGTATTTAATAAAAATTATTGGTTAAACTTAGAAAATAATATAGAAAAAACTAGACAGAGACTCACATCTCATAACCTATTTCTAAATAAGATCAAAATAAATATAGATGTAGACAGAAAGGGTTTTACCATAGATAAATTAACAGATTAAGAAATATTCTATCCTGTCAGATCTATATAAAGGGGAGAAATTTATGACCAAATAAGTAATAGTGCACATTTTAAATCGCAAAATAGATAGTTTTGCTTATATTAAGTCAAAAAGGTTTTGTACTATAAAAATCCAAGCTGTCAAAACTAGAAGGAAAACAGAAAGCTGTGAAATAATTTTCATATCTAGGGGTTCTGATAAAGGACTCATTTCCAAAATACAGAGAATTGAATAAAATATATATGATTACAAGTCATTACACGTCAAAAATGGAATCTCAATTGATAAATGGTCAAAGGATTTTGACAGACAGTTTTCAAACTAAGTAATTAAAACTATATATAATCACATGAAAAATGTTTAAAATCATTACCAATAAGAGAATTGCAAATTAAAACTAACTTTGGGGTACCGCCTTACTCCTATCAGATTGGTTAAGTTGACAGGAAAGATGATTCATGTTGGGGAGGAGCTGATCAACTTTTATAGATGCAGTTTCTCTCAGCAATTTAGAAAGCTAGCATAACCCTGGGAAACCTGTTACAGACAACATCATCCACATCCAGATGAAGAAAGCAAAACAAAACAAAACAAAACAGAAACTGCAGCATATGAATGGAATTGTGAAATAATACAACCATTCTGGAAAGTAATAAGGAATTTATGCCCAAAGTGCAATAAAGCAGATCAATACCATTAATAGTTTTATATTCAAAAAGAAATCATAAAAATGAGTTAAGCTCCACATATTCAAAAATATTTTGGCAGCTCCTTTTTATATGGCAAAGAATTGGAAATTGAGGGGATGCCCACTGATTGGGGAATGACTGAACAAGCTATGGTACATGAATGTCATGTAGTACTATTGTTCTATAAGAAGCCATGAATGGCCTAGACAAGCATGTAAAGAATTACAGGAACTAATGTTGAGCAAAGGGAACTGAAGGAAATGAACATTGTCCACAACATTGTGAGCTGATCAACTTTCATAGATACAGTTTCTTTCAGCAATTTAGAGAGCTAGTACAACCCTGGGAAACCTGTTACAGACAACACCATCCACATCCAGATGAAGAAAGCAAAAGAAAACAAAACAAAACAGAAATTGCAGCATCTGACTGAATACTATGTTCACTTTTTATAAATTTCTGTTTTTTTTCTGTACTATTCCATTTCTTTCCATTAGTTCTAATTCGTCATATAGAAAACGACTAATCTTTAAATATGTTAAACATAAATGTACATATGCAATGCTCACTAATCTACTTTCTACTAAAGGAAAGGAGTTGGGAAGAGAGGGTGGAAGAAAATCATGCAGCATATAAATATGCAAGTGAATAAATGCTGAAAAACTTTTGTGACATGTAATTAGAAAAATAAAATATAATAGAAACCAAAAATAATAAAAAAATCCAGTTGGGCAATTGAGAAATGAGATATAAAAGCAAAGTGAAGAAAATAATTCCTCATATTCTAGGATCAGACAATTTTAAGATAATGACTTTATGAGATGAGAAATAATCATGTAAAATTTAAAAAAAAGAAAAAAAGCAAATAATGTACAATATCTCATTGGAAAAACATCTGGTCTGGAATATAGATCCACAAGAGATAATTTAAGAATTTTTGGACTTCCTGAAATTAATGATCAAAAAAGAATCTGGACGACATCTTTCAAGAAATCATCAAAGGAAATTGCCCTGATATCCTAGAACAAGAGGGTAAAACCATGTAACACCCCCCCCCACAAAAAGAAATGTCAAAATGAAAATTCCAAATTATATCTTAGACCAATTTGCAGAATTATAAGGTCAAAGAGAAAATACTGCAGCAAACCAGAAAGAAACAACTAATGTACCAAGTAACCAGAGTCAGCATTAAATGGGACTTGGTAGTATAAATTTTAGAGGAATGAAGTGCACGGGATATGATATTTCAGAGGACAAAGGTACTTGGGCTACTACCAAAAATTACCTACCAAGAAAATCTGAACATACTCTTTCATGGGAAAAGATAGACATTCAACAAAATAGGTGACTTTAAAATTTTCCAATAAAAATAAACTCATATACATCTACAATTTACATAAAAAGCCAAGCAGCAAAAGATAGAAAGAGAACGTCCTTTTAAAGTAACTATAGACAAAGGCGGGGGTCTACCTGCCATGGCAAATCCAGAAATCATGTGAACACAATAGCAAAACAATTTTCACACAAATATAGTCATATGTAAACAATTGGAAAATGTCAATTGCTTATGGGTAGATTGAGCTAATATAATAAAATTGCTATTCTATGTAAATTATTTTTTTATTCAGTGTCATACTAGGAGAGCTTTTAGTAAAACTCATCAGGAGGAGTAAAATGACAAGAATATCAAGAAATCAATGAAAAAAATGCAAAGGACGATGGTGTAGCTCTACAGGTCTAAGAGGATATTACAAAATGACAGTCCTCAAAGCTGACTGATATTGTCTAAGAAATAGAAAAGTAGAACAGTGGAAAAGGTTAGGTACAAAAGAAACAGTATCAAATGACCAAATAATCTACTGTTTCATAAATCCAGTTTCTGGGTAAGAAATTACTATCTGACCATAACTACTGGGATAAATATAAAATAATATGACAAAATCTTGCAAAGACCAACATCTCATGCCCTATACCAAGGTAAGTCAAAATGGGTACATGCTTTATATTTAAAAGCCAATTAGAAGTACACAAGGAATAGTTTATTTGTCAATTTTTTGGACCAGAGGTATTTATGACTGAACAAGAGATGGAGAACATTATAAACTGCAAAATAGAAAATTTTTACTATGTTAGATTAAAAGGATTTTATCATAAATAAACCACTGCAAACTGGATAGAAAAATACAGGAAGCTTAGAACCAATTTTCACAGCTAGTATTTCTCAAAAAAGGGCTTATTTCTAAAATATATAGTGAAATGAGTCAAATTTATAAGAATTCAAATCACTTACTAATTTATAACTAGTTAATTTATGTGAATAGGTAGTTTTCACATGGAGAAATTAAAGCACTCTATAGACATGAAGAAATGCTAAAAATTATTATTGATTGGAGAAATGAAAATAAACCCTGAGGTACCATCTAATTTTTATCAAATAGTATAAAATAACAAAAAATAAAAATGTTGGAGGGGATGTGGGACATAAATACCTCGTTGGTGGATTTATAAAGTGATTCAGTAATTTTGGAGAACAATTTTGTACTCTAGTGAAAGGGCAATAGACCTGCCTACCTTTTGATACAGCAATTCTCCTTCTAAGACTATATGCCAAACAAATTACAAAAATAGTGGAAAAGACCCACCTGTATAAAATTATTCAGAGCAGCTCTTACTTGACATTTAACTTGCTGTGTGACCTTGAATTGGGCATGTTTCTAAAAAAAAACCTAGAAAATTAGCAAATTAAACATTCCCATTTAACACCAAATTAAAAATTCACTTAATCCTCAGTACTCACATTTAGGGCTATGTACAGTTATCCTGATGCAAATTTGACCAGTGACTCCAGATGTTTCTGCAGGAGAAAGCAAAGTTGGTGTCTTGGCTCAATATTCCTCTCACTCAAATTCAATCCATGTGCTTATCCTGGAATCACCTCCATGAAGTTATATTTTTTTTTGGGGGGGGGGATGGATGACAAACATCACATCACATCCCAAAGCACATCCAAAAAATACCAACCTGTACATATTTATACTAGCTCTTTTTGTATTGGAAAAGAATTGGAAAATGAGGAGATGGGGGCAGCTAGGTGGCATAGCAATGGTCCTGGAGTCAGGAGTACCTGAGTTCAAATCCAGCCTAAGACACTTAATAATTACCTAGCTGTATGGCCTTGGGCTAGTCACATAACCCTATTTGCCTTGCAAAAACCTAAAAAAAAATGAGAGTATGTCCATCAATTGTGGAATGGCTAAACAAATTATGGAATGTTAATGTGATGGAGTTTGGTAAGAAATCAAAAGTAGGCAAACCAGAAAAAGCCTGAAAATTCTAGCATGAGCTGATGCTGGATGAAGTGAATAGAATCAGAAGAGCATTGTACACATCAACAGCAACATTCTGTGATGATCAGCTGTTGGTGGACTTAGCTCCTCTCAGCAGTTCAGTGACCAATGGCAGTTCTAAAAGACTCCTGATGGAAAATGCCATTCACATCTAGAGAAAAAAATTGTGGAGTTTGAGTACAGACCACAGAATACTATTTCCTTTTTTTTAAATTATTTTATGCATTTCCTTTTTTCTCATGTTTTCCATGTTAATTCTGATTTTTCTTTTACAACATGACCAAAATGGAAATATGTTATACATGATTGCATGTATAATCCAAATCAGCTTATTTGCTGTCATGGGGAAGAGGTAGGGAAGGAAGAGTGGTAGAAAAATGTGGAACTCAAAAGCTTACAAAAATGTGAATGTTGAAAATTAACTTTACATGTAATTGAAAAAATAAAATAAAGAAAAATTTTTTTAAAAAGAGAAGTACCTTTTCTCTTATGGGAAAAATCGACTTTATAACCACTCTCTACTCTATGTCCACCAACGTTTTTTTATTTAAAGGACTTTTTTTTGCAAAGAAGCAAAATACAGGGGAAAAGGTGCCAGCCCAGACTCTTTAATTCCAGTATTACTAAATGCTTCCTTGAGATTTGCAAAAATTTGAATGATCCTGGCTAGGAAATCTGTAGCCTTAACACAAGATGAAATAAGTTGTATGAAGTTTTTCAGTGGGAGGAAAGCATGAAGTTCAAAAGAAAAAAAAGTCAATGAAATCTTTTGCATTCCTGACAATAGAAATGAAATTGTGTTAAAAGGTCCTGATTTATCCTAGCACAGGAGATAATCTTCCCTCTCCTTCTAAGAAGGCACTGTAGCAGATTATAACTGGTCATGCAGCAAATGGCAGTTGTAGAGGAGGGAAAATTTTAGGAGGGTAGGGGTTGAAGTGTCCAAGATAAGGGTACCTCTAACCACATGGTAAGGCATAACAAATAGGGAATAAGAAGAATGTTTTTGTCAGAACACAAGCCTTCCTTGCGAAGAAGTATGATTTTTTTCCAGGAATTATTCCTTTTCCCACAGGTATCAAAATCTGTGAGAAATTAGACTTCTTTGTGTATGGGAGGTATGAAAATTGTTCTACTACTTTGTCATTCCTTGTTAATGATTTTACTATTTTAATCTAATTAAAAGTTTTGCTATTTCATTTATGGTTTTGTTGCAGTTTGTATAAATCCCTGAAATATTAATGAATAATACAATTTACAAATCCATAGATGTCACTAGAATTACAGATAAATCAATAGGAATATAAAAGTGATTTTTTTTCTTGTGGTTGTTTAGTCATTTTTCAGTCATATCTGATTCTTTGCACTTCATCCACTGCACCACCTATGTATCCCAAATGATTCTAACAGGGATATCCAACTTTTTAGCTTCTTGGACAACATTACCCAACAAAAATCCCACTTATGGCTTTCTTGGTAACAATACCACTGAAGTGGTTTGCCATTTCCTTCTCCAGTTCATTTTATCGATGCAGAAACTAAGCCAAGTAGGTTTAAGAGAGAGGAGTCTGCCTGACACTAGTCCTGGCAGCACTAATCTATCCTGTTATGACTGTAACAGGAGTGTTCAATGTCTGAGATTCCTGGGCAGCATCGCCTGATAAAAACTCCTCAAGGGTCACATATAGAATTCAATATACACTCATGAATACAATGCAACTGACACCAACAAAAAGGCCATCAACAAATGTGGAGCAGTCACAGGAATGGGATGGACACTTATGTTCTAGAACATCTAATTATGCAAGAATCAGTATAGAGTTTAGGAAAATCAAAATAATGAAAATATGATTTCATTCCAAACATCCCCTATCAACGTATATGTTTTTCTTTCTTGTAAAGCTCTACAATCAATGTTCCTTTGCCATTATTGGTATTTCCAGGTCTGTTTATAATCTATTCTAGGCTAGAATCTATTCCAGGTGAAATATTCTATGTTCCAATGACTCTTCCAAGTTTAACCATATATAGTACCATAATTCTTTTACCATGTCTTTATTCCTTCCAGGACCAACTCTGATTCCTTCCTATCCTGAAGAGACTTTCCTGACTTCAACATTCTGGAATACCTGGATGAGCAAGTAATTAAAATGCCTAATTTACACATTTTCACCTCTTTTTTTTGTAACCAGAATGACAAATTAGCTATTTTTGAAGAACTTTTCTTTTTTTAATTCTTCTCAACATAAAAGTATTTAAACTCATTATCTTTCTACTTAAGTCTTCTTTTCTTCTATTACTTCAAAGTGACAAGTAGAATAATGTTACTGGATCACAAAGTAGGTGTTTGGGAGTAAGATCAAGACTACTGGAAAGATAAAAAAAGATATGTCATAAAGGACATTGAATTCTATGCATAGCATTGTGTATCCAATTCTAGAAGCAATAGGAAGCCATTAGAATTTATGGAAAAGAGGGGATACCGTGGTTGGATCTCTGCTTTAGGAATATATATATGCATTTAGTGGCTAAATGGAGCATGGATTGGAAAGGGGAGACTTGAGACAGGATAATCCAACAGAAGTCTATTTTAATAGTTCAGACATGAGGCGATAAGAACCTTTAGTAGAGAGGTGACAGTATAAGAGAAGAGTAGGAGGCACATTTGATAGATGATTAAGTGTTGAAATTGACAGGCCATGGAAAAGGATTGGATATGGAGAGGGTGAGAGAGATGTTGATGAGTCCAGCATGTCTTCTACATTGTAGACCTGAGGGACTGGGCCAATGGTGTTCTTTCTAGGGAATATGAGGCAGTGGAGGTGTAGAAGAAACCATAACAAATTCTGTTTTGGTTATGTTACATTTAAGATGTATATCTGATATCCTCTTCAAGATGTTTGATAAGTCACTGGAAAAACACTGGAAGTCAAAAGAATTTTGAGAAAAAGTGGGAGATTTGAGATCATCAACATAGAGATGATAATTAAATTCATGAGATCTAATGTGACCACAAATGAGGCACAATAAAGGGAAAAGAGAACCCTGAAGAACATATTATTATAGGGTATAATCTGAAGGATGATCCAGCAAATTGTACAAAAAATGAAAAATCATATAGGAAGGAGGATAACCAGGAAAGAGAAGTTTCTCAAAGCTAGAGAGAAGAGAATATCAAGAAAAAGATAGTGGCCCACTGTGTCAAAAACCACAGAGCAGTCAAAGAAAATGAGAATAGAGAAAATTCTATAGAATTTGGCAGTTAAATGTTCATTAGTCTTTTAGAGAGCAGTTTCAATGAAATGATAAGTTAAGAAACTAAATTATAAGGGCTTGAGAAAATAGTGGAAGAAAAGAAGGTACCTATTGTAGATGTTCTTTTCAAAAGGCATGATCATATTGTAGGCATAAGGGAATGGCTCAGCAGGCAGGGAGAAATTGAAAATAAATGATAGCACTGGGAAGACAAAAGAGTCAAATGTTGGAAGAGTTGGAATGGAATGGGATCACTTTTGTACCATTTCTTGTACCACATGCCTCTGATATTGCCATTATCATAGGGCAGCACCTCCTACTTCATGTCTGAACAACTCCAAGATCCTGCAAAGTGATCTGATTGACAAACTTCTTTAATCTATTCCACCCTCAATCAGCTATCTGGCATAAAACACAACTAGGTAGCACTAGGTATTGGACAGAGTGTAAGACCTGTTCTCATATGACCTAAGTTCAAATCTAGAATTTGACACATATTAGCTGGATGACTCTGGACAAGCTATTCTGGCTGCCCCAGTTTCTTCAACTTTTACATGAGGACAACCTCAAGATTGTTGTGAGGATTAAATAGCAAATAAAAGTTATTTAATAAATTCCTGTTCTTTTCTTTTCCCTCCTTTCATGCAGCTGCCAAAGAGATTTTTCTAAAACACTGCTTTGACCATATCACACACTTTCCTTACCCATGTATACTTCAATCACCACCAATGGCTCCCTAACACCTCTCAGATTCAACCTAAAATCCTCTTTATAAAATTCAAAGGCCTTCATAATCTCACCCTTCTCTGCCTTTCCATTTTTTTTATACTTTATAATCTCTCCACCTTAAACATAAAATAATTAAAAGTTCATCTGCAAGTAAAATCTATGTGGTGATAAATTTAGAAGACACATAATTAACTGGGAAACATTTAAGCAAGATTCTGTGATAATAGTTTCATTTCCAAAATCTATAAGAAAGTGATTCAATTAAACAAATAAGAGAAATGCTCAAGTTGATAAATGACTAAGCTCTATGAATAGTCCGCTTCTAAAGAAGAAATCCAAGATGAACCCAACGAAATGAACCTCCAAATGAATCAAATGATCAACAAAATGAAAAATGTTTCAACTCCATTAGATTATGAGTTGCTTAAGAACAACTGTGTATGTTGCATAAAATAGTCTAGCATATGATAAACATTTAATAAAAGCTTGGTGACATAATGTATTAAATATCTAATAATTGCAGAAATAAATTAAATAACTTTGTATTTCTACCTTACAACTATTAGACTGGCAAAAAGGAAAATTGAAAATGTTGAAAGCAATGAAGGGAAATAAGTACTCTAACTACTACTGGAGGAGCTGTCAGATATCATCATTTTGCAATTTAGTTTTGGATTGGGGATACAAACTCTAAACTATGTATACATTTTAACCCAATGATATTATTACTAAATCTATACTCAGAAAGAGGATAAGAAAAAGATGTAATTCCAACATGTATAATAGCTCTCTTTTGCAGGGTTAAAATAATGGAATCTAAAGGGTTGCCTACTTATTAGTCAAAGGCTAAATAAATTTCGTTAAAAGAATATAATAGAATACAATAATAGAGCTAGTTTATCATGAGAAATGACCAAATTCATAAAATTATGAACTTATACAGAGTGAAGACAACAGTATCAGTAGAGCAATTTATACAGTGATGACAATATAATAAAGAAAAAAAACACGTTGAAAAATCTTAGGCCTCTAATCAGAACAATGATAAATGAATACTATTGGAGGATTTTTTAAAGAAAAATAGGATTTAAAAACTTCAGCATTTAATATTTTGCCTATATTTATACTATATTATTCTGCTTTTAAATTCCCAAAAGGAAAAATTGGAATGAACACATAGACCCTCACAGGAGTCATCAGTCAATATTGCAAAAAAAAGTGATTAATGCCTTTTCATTTGACTTTATAAGGACACAAAAACTTCTGAAAATATAGTTTTTTTCCCTTTACAATGAAACACATATTTTAATGCATATATATGAGGGTCTACATAAAAGCTGTCCTAAAAATAACATTCAGTATTTTAAATGCATTCCTTTTTTAATTTTTATTTATTTTAAGTCAATGGAGTTAAGATTGACTTGTCCAAGGTCACGCAGCTAGGCAATTAAGTGTCTGAGGCTGGATTTGAACTTACTGTCAGGGCTTTATCTACTATGACACCTAGCTTCCCCAAAAATGCATTCTTAATATAATTTATTTGTCCAATGCTTTGGAATAATCTAAATATAAATGATAATTGGAACTTGGATAATAGCAGAGAAAATTGTGATGAAGGTTAAGTTTGTGTTTGGACCCTCAATTTTTTTTTTTATCAATTTGATTCAATTCAACAAGAGCCTAAAGTATATCAGACAATGGATTTAAGAAAACAGAAAACAATCAAAAGATTATTGATTATGCAATGGTAGAGACTTTAGAGGAAATCTAATCTAATCCTTTTATTCTACAGATGAGAGAATAAAGCCTAGTATTTTTATGTATACAACTTGCACAAGTTTACAGTGATATTGAGTAACAGAGCTAGGATTTATACTGAAGTCCTCTGACTCTAAATGTAGCATTTTTTTAATGTGCTCTACTGACTCTCCTTTCTGTGTTCTTTCCTTTCCCATCTTTGCTCCATCTCATTATCTTGAATCACCTAGATCTTTCATGTTTCCTCTTTCAGGGAACAAAATGAACAAATTTCAAGAGAGTGAATGTATTTTCAACGTGAAAAAGAGAAATATCATGTGGTCAATGTCTAACTAAAATGACTTGGAAATTAGCAGAATTTTAACACAGTTGTAATCCTTATAAAGAAGATATATTTGAAAGTAGGAACTTTCTGGTTCCCCTCAAATCATTAAATGTAGTTTCAGGACTACTCTATTTATGGATAAGAATTGTTCTGCTGACTGTTTTGAGTAAAGAGCTGAATTTGATTTATGTTCCCTTTATAAGATTTAATTGGGAAAATACTTTAAACCCTATAAGCATATGTAACATAGTGATACTTTTCATTTTTATTAACTAATAAAATTTTATTGGTCAGGTTGCTGAAATTCTCAATTTCATTAACTTCTTTGGGATAAGAGCTTCAGGCTTAATATCAGGGAGAATTTCTAATTATGGCAGATTACGTTTTTTCACCCTTCTCCTAAGAGTTTGCTTCCATTCTGAAAATGGTCCAATTAAGATAAGTAGATTGAACTCTTCACATCCAATTGAATCATATTTCAAACTCCACATAGGTAAGTATTCTGAATACTAGGAAGAAAGGAAAAGAAGCAGGAGAGAAAAAAATTACACAAATATGCATAAAAATATATGCACATACACACATCAATATCAGCCATCATACATACATATAAACACATAACACATACATATATTATATGTGCGTGTGTAAATATATAACTCATATGCATACATACTGATGAATACCTGTCTGTATAAACAAATACATTTGCATATATACTCACTATTGGAGATAAATTTATGTTTAAGGACATTTTCTTCACCCTTAAAAGTAGCTGCTAGTATGTACGTGCTCATGATAACTAATTATGTTACATGAAGCATAATTAATTTGGTTAAATGACCCAAGTTTTTTTTTATTTTTTTGGAGAAGGAGAAAACTGTCTCATATCAATTTAAGTAATAATTAACACGAGTTATTTCTCACAACAAAAGAAAGAATCCTGGAGAAGGGATGAACTCAAAAGATCTGGTTTGTCACAGTAAGAGGTTAGTAAGAAAAGGCTAAAGATTGCATTCTTCTGAACATTTCAGTCCAATTTAATTAGCACATCACACATTTTCAACACTGTCTATGCAGTTTAATTAAATGAAAGGTGTTTAAATTGAAAGGGGTAGAGGAAAATGTGAATATTGTGTCACAGAATCTAGAGACAGAATTCTGGATGATAGAAAAGAACAAGGCCTCTGAGTAAATCAACATATTGGAGTTTAACAGTAATAGAATTCAAAAGGGGATATTAAGGTTCAGTTAATAGACTCCTCTCTGCTAAAATAGATATATTACAAAGGCTGTATTTATATGACAGCAAAATAATTATATTGTGTACCAAAGTTATAATTAGGAAAAATTCAACTATATTTTTATTTCTCAATAAATTAAATTCAATACATTGAGAATCTATTATTTAAAAATGTTATTATAGGCCATAGGAAAGATAAATGATCTAGATAATTAATATTCCCTGGTCTAGGAGAGATGAATTAAGAAATATGACAGCATGTAGACAAAACCAAACTCCTATGTGATATTCAGAATATTAGAATAAATAGTGTGTACTCACCATGACTATGAAAATATGAGATTGATGTAAGAAGAACCCTGGCCCACCTTTTCACAATGTCAAAGAATAAATATTGCCTATTAGTGCTAACAGGGATCTAAGAACTCTTATAGTTGAATGTCCTTATTTACAAAAAAAAAAATGTTTAGGACGAGTTCCACAGTAGCTAAAGGACATATTCAAAGTGATATAGTAAGCTCTCATTTCTATCTGAAATCAGAGGCAGGTGATTTATATCTCAGTCAAATATGCTTTATTCTCTATCATACTGTTTTTAAGATCTTTGCCAGGGAAATAAATCAAATTTATGGAGTTTTTTTGGGGGGAGGGGTTTGCAAGGCAATGGGGTTAAGTGGCTTGCCCAAGGCCACAGCTAGGTAATTATTAAGTGTCTGAGCCCTCATTTGAACTCAGGTACTTCTGACTCCAGGGCCGGTGTTCCATCCACTGCGCCACCTAGCTGCCCCCCAAATAAAACAAATTTAAAACAAATGATTTTCAGAAGCAGAAATTGTTTTAATGAGGGATAATTGACTTAAATACATCTGAATGTAACATGTCAATGCTCAGGGTCAGGGTAGAGGACAAATTTTCATATAGAGGTCTCCTGCCACTCTTTTTGCCACTATTTTTCTTAAAATTCAGATAATAATAATATGGGACAGATAGGTAGTACGCTGGATAGAGTGCTAGACCTGGAGTCAGGAAGACCTATCCTCCTGAGATCATATCTGGTCTCATACACTTGTTAGTTTGTGTAATCCTACCAAGGTTCTTTGTTTTGGGGGGTTTTATGGTTGGGGTTTTTTTTTTGGCAAGGCAATGGGGTTAGGTGATTCACTAAAGTCAAACATCTAGGTAATTTTTAAAGTTCTCAGTCCACATTTGAACTCAGATCCTTCTGACTCCAGGGCTGGTGCTCTATCTACTGCTCCATCTAGTTGCCCCAGCCTGGAAAGTTTCTTAACACCATTTACCTCAGTTTTTTGATCATAGTCACTACTCCAGTGTCTTTCCTGAGGAAACCATAAATGGAGTTATGAAGAGAAAGACAAGATTTAAAAATGACTGAACAAGAAAGATACATAAACAAGCTTAACTACTTAGCATGGAATTACATCCTATAAAAACACTTCTGGGTGGTGACATTGTAAATTCTAAACAACAAATAACAAAAAACCCTTTTTATTTTTAAAGGATATTTTATATAGATTTAAGATTTGAAGCTTTTTCTTTATTCTTTTAAGCTGTTGATCAGCTTTGTATCACTTGAGAATTCATTTTAAATTTTACAATCCAAACATGATTGTACATCTTATGTTAAACAATTGAATAAAATTCCATTTTTTCCCTTAGAATTAGAATTCATAAGGATGATCCACAATGGCAGAGAGAAGTCAGCAATTGACTTAATTCTTTAGCTCCCCACAACTTCCTGCAGAAACAACATTAATCAAACCTCTAAATAGATTTTGGAGTAACAGAATCTACAAAAAGAGAGAGTAGAGTATTTTCAAGCTGAAGATATCTTGGAAGGACATCAGAAAAGGTTTGCCTCACTCAGATGGGGGGTGGGGGGTGGGATTGTTGCCAAGCTCAGGTAGCAGAACCCAGTATAAGTGGGGTATGGAGGAAGCCAACTGGAGATTCTCAGTCACAGCAAAAATCAGAAACTGAGGCCCCTAGTCCCAGCTCAGAAGGTCAAGGCACTTCAGGCAGCTGCAAGGGCTCCAATATTAGTGCAATTTTGGAGCCCATGAACCTCTATGTAGCCAGGGCAACCAGGTTGGGCAAAGAAAGTCGCAAATATTCGAAGCCCCAAATGGGAAACTTTATGTGCAACTTCCAACACAAGAAACAGGACTGCACCCCCTGTGACCCAGGAGCATTTTAAAAAAGAGTAAGAAAATTTATAGCTAAAGCCTTGACCTTAGAATGCTATAATGGTGAAAAGAAACATCACAACAACACCACAGAAGAGGACAACTCAAAAAGTACTACAGGTAAAGCTGCAGAGGGGGACACGAATAGGTCTCAATCTCAAAAAGACCTCTTGGAGGAGTTCAAAAAAGATTTTAAAAATCAAGTAAAATGTTTGGGAAAAGAAATGAAACAGTAACTCAATACTTTAGAAAAAAAGGTTCAAAAATTGACTGAAGAAATCAACTTTAAAAATTTAATTGGGCAGAGAAAAAAGACAAAAATAGAATTGAACAAATTGTAAAAAAATTCTAAAGGAAAAAGTAATTCCTTTAATTATATATTTGACCAAATGAAAAAAAGGAGATGCAAAAATTAAATAACGAAAATAATTCCTTATAATCTAGAATAGGGAAAGTGGAAGCTAATGACTTCATGAGATAGCAAGAATCTGACAGGCATAATCAAAAATGAAAAAAAAAAAGAAAATATAAAATACCTCAACAAAAAAAAATAACTGAATTAGAACATGGATTTGGGAGATACATTTAAGAATTATTAGACTCCCTGAAAGTCAAGATCAAAAAGTGTCTGGATAAGATCTTTCAAGAACGAATCAAGGAAAATTGACCTAACATTCCAGAACAAGAGGGTAAAATATTTATTGAAAGGAACAATGTATCATCTCCTGAAAGGCCAAGACAAAAAGTTGAAAGAATATATAAGTAAAATTCTAGAATTATCAGTCCAAGGAGAAAATGCTGTAAGCAGTCAATAGGAAATAATTTAAATAATAAGGATCCACTGTAAGGATTATGCAGAACTTGGCAGCATCAGAATAAAGAATAGAAAGACCTGGAATATAATATCCTTGAGAACAAAGGAACTTGAATTACAGTTGAAAATCAACTAAATAGTAAAATTGAGAATGCTCTTTCATAGAATAAGATATACATTCAATAAAATAAGTGACTTTACAATTTTTCTGAAGAAAATAACAGTGCTGATTTTTTGCCATTTGATATGGGACTTAAGAGATGCACAAAAAAGATAAACAGGGAAAAAGAAAACATACTATTCAAAAAGAGTAAACTGGTTACATAAATACATGAAGGGATGATATTTGTAACTCTTTAGTTCTGTATCTATATTAGAAACATTATATTTAGAGAGTGGAGTCATAATTTGATTTTGAGGGGTTAATATATAAAAATTAAGACATTAAAATATTGTATTTGAAAAAACTGGAAAAGGGGAGATTGAATAGGGTAGGTAAATTACTTCTCATGAAGAGGTGTAAAGAATCTGTAAGTATGACTGTGAAAATTGTTTGAATCTTTTTGTTTTAGCTTTTTTTGCAAGGCAAATGGGGTTAAGTGGCTTGCCCAAGGCCACACAGCTAGGTAAATATTAAGTGTCTGAGACCGGATTTGAGAACCCAGGTACTCCTGACTCCAAGGCCGGTGCTTTATCCACTATGCCACCTAGCTGCCCCCGAAAATTGTTTGAATCTTAGTCTCATCAGTTTTGGTTCAAAGAACAAATAACATTCACTAAAGGTGGGTTTAGAAATTTATCTTAACCTATAATGCATTAGGTGGTAAAGGGGGAAAGAAGGAGAAGGGGTAAATGAGAGAAATGAGGACAGGTTGAAGGAAGTTTGAGTGAAAAAAAAACACTGCTGAGGAGTGTTAAAAAATACAAATTGGAAAAAGAGAGGATGGAGGGTAATACAGAGTTATTAATCATAACAGTGAATCAAAAGGAGATGAACTGTCCCATATAGCTGAAGGAGATAGCAAGGTGGATTAATAACCAGAGTACTACAATATGTTGTACACAAGAAACACATGTGAAGCGGAAAAATATACACAGAGTACAGGTAAAAGACGGGATCAGAATATAAAGCAGAAGTAGAAGTCTTCATCTCAGACAAAGCAAAAATAGATTTAATTAAAAGGGATAAGGAATAAAATTATATCTTATTATAAAATACCAAAGGCAATGAACAAATAGCAATTCTAAATATATATATATATATATATATATATGTATATATATATATATGTACATATATATATATATATATATATATATGCATCCAAATCTTAGAGAAGCTAAATGAATTACAGGAAGACATAGATAGCAAGACTATACTAGTGGGGACTTCAACCTATGTGTTTCTTAATTAGATAAAGCTAATCACAAAACAAAAAAGAAGGAAATTAATGAGATGAATAGAATTTTAGAAAAACATTTGATATGATAGATCTCTGGAGAGGATTCAATGGGAATATTAAAGAATTATTTTCAGCAGTATGTGGCATATACTCAAAAATTGACATGCACAAATATCATTTGAAGAAAAGCAAAAATATTAAATGCATCCTTTTTAGCTCATGGTGCAATAAACATTATGTATAATAAAGGGACATGGAAAAATAGATTCAAATATAATTTGGAACTAATTAACCTATTTTTAAAGAATAAATGGATCAAACAACAAATCAATAATTTCATTCAAGACAATGACAATGTCAAGACAACATAGTGAAATTTTTAGAATGCAGACAAAACAGTAAAATAGTGGAAATTTTATATTTCTGAATGTTTGCATGAATGAACTAGAGAAAGAGGGGATCAATAAATAGGGCATGCACTAAAAATAAACTAGAAAGGGAATAAATTTAAAATCATTAAATACCAAATTAAAAATTCTGAAAATCAAAGGAGAAATTAATAAAATTGGAAGAAAGAAAATATTTAACTAATGAATAAAACTAAGTACTGAAGTTATGAATAAAGCAGCAAAATAGATAAGTTTTTGGTTAAGTTGATTTTAAAAAAGGAAGAAAACCAGTATCAAAAAATAAAAAAAGGGTAAATCACCTCCAATGAGAAAGAAAATAAAGTAATAATCTGGAACTATTTTTCTTATCTGTATGTTAATAAATCTGACAATCTAAGTGAAATGGATAAAATAAAATACTTAAAAAACTGTATTTCAGTGAAAGAAATTGAATAAGTCAATAATTTAGTCTCTAAGAAAAAAAATCTCCAGCCCCAGTTGGATTTAATGAATTCTACCAAATATTTAAAAAACAATGCATTTGAAAAAAATACATGAAGGAGTTCTGATAAATTCCTTTTATGATATCATTATAATGCTTATTCAAAAGCAAGAAAATAAATTATAGACCAAAATCCCTAATTAATAATGTTGCAAAAATTTTAAATAAAAAATTAGCAAAGAGATTGTCCCAAGTTATCAATAGGATCAGGTTGGATTTCTAAGGAACTGCAGAGTTGGTTCAATATTAGGGAAGCAATCAGTATAATTGACCATATTAATTTAAAATAACAATTAATATGATTATCTTAATAAATGCTGATATAGTTTTTGGCAAAATACAGCACTCATTTCTATTAAAACATAGAGAATATAGGAATAAAAGGTATTTTTTGAAATAATAAACTTTATCTAAAACCATTAGTAAGTATTATTTGCAATGGGGAGTAACTAGAGGCATTCCCATTAAGACTGTGGTGAAACAAAGTTGCCTATTTTCTTCACTATTTTTCAATATTGTATTAGAAATGTTAGTTTTATGAGACAGCTAGATGATACAGTGGATCAAGCACTAGCTGTAGAGTCAGGAGGATCTGAGTTCAAATGTGGCCTAAGACACACTAGCTGTGTGACCTTGGACAAGTCACTTAACCCATTGCCTTAAATATATAACCATTAAAAAAAACCCAAGAAATGTTAGCTTTATCAAAAGGAAAAGAAAAGGGGAAGAATTAGAATAGGCTATGAGGAACGAAAACACGTCTTTGAAGATGACATGATTTAGAGAATTTTAAAACATCAAATAAAAACTTCTAGAAACAATTAACAACTTTAACAAAGTTAAAGGATATTAAATAAAGTCACTCAAATCATCATATATATATATATATATATATATATATATATATATATATAAATTAAAAACCCAACAGCAAGAGATAGAAAGAAAAATTTCATTTAAAGTAATCGTGGATAACATAAAATGCTTGAGAATTTACTTGCCAATAGGAACTATGTAAATACAATTACAAAATGATTTTCACACAAATAAAGTCAAATAACAAATGAAAATAATGGTAATTGCTCATGGGTAGGTCAAGCTAATATAATACAAATGAAAATTCTACCAAAATTGAATTATTTAAACCCTGCCATATCAATCAGACTAGCAATATTTTTTAAAACAGCTAGAAAAAATAGTTACAAAACTCAACTGAAGGAATAAAAAGTCAAGAACATCCAGGGAATTAATTAAAAAGAATGCAAAGGAAGATGGACTAGTTGTCCCAGATCTAAAAGTATATTATAAACCAGCAGTCATCAAAACTGAAGGTACTGGCTAAGGAAGTGAATCAGTGGATTGGAATACATACAGAAGAAATAATAGTAAATAACTGTAGTTATCTACTGTTTGAGAGATCCAAAGACTCCACTTTATGGCATCAGATCTCACTATTTCACAAAAATTGGTAGAAAACTAGAAAAAAGACACTAGGCATGGACACACATCTCATATTCTATACCAAGATAAGGTTGAAAATAGGTACAGAATTTAGACATAAAGGGTGATACCATAAACCAATTAGGAGAACAGGGAATAGGTTTTTTGTCAGAGTAATGGAAGGGAGAGTAATTATGATCAAACAAGATACAGAGAACATTATAAAATGCAAAATGGATAATTTTAATTATATTAAATTAAAAAGGGTTTGCAAAAATAAAACCAATGCAACCAAGGTTAGCAGAAATGTAGAAAACTGAAAAGTAATTTTCATAGTTATTGTTTCTGATAAGCAACTCATTTCTAAAATGTAGAGAGAATAGAATTAAATTTATTAAAAAATGTCATTCACTAATTGATTCTCAAAGAATAGGTGCAGGTTGTTTTCAGATGAAAATATTAAAACAATTTAAAAGCATATGAAAAAGTGACCCAAATCATTATTGAATAAAGAAATGCAGGGCGGCTAGGTGGCGCAGTGGATAGAGCACCAGCCCTGGAGTCAGGAGTACCTGGGTTCAAATCCGATCTCAGACACTTAACAATTACCTAGCCGTGTGGCATTGGGCAAGCCACTTAACCCCATTTGCCTTGTAAAAAAACTTTTAAAAAAACTAAACTAAGAAATGCAATTTAAAATAACTCTGAGGTCCCACCTCACACCTATCAGATTGACTAAAATGACAAAAAAGGAAAATTTTTCAATATTGGAGTATATATGGGACAACTGGCACATTAGTGCATTCTTTGAGAACTGATTCAACCCTTCTGGAGAGCAATTTGGAACTATTTGCAAAGGGCAATAAAACTGTGAATACCCTTTGATCCAGCAATACCAAAGAGATAATAAAAAATAGGGAAAGACTCACATGTACAAAAATATAGCAGTTTTTTTTAGTGTCAAAGATTTGAAAACTGAGGGGATGCTAATCAACTTAGGAATGGCTGAAAAAATTAGAGTATATGGATGTGATGGAGTTCTATTGTTTGGTAGGAATTCAAGGGTGGATGGAGTACAGAAAAGCCACGAAAGACTTGCATGAACTGATGTTCAGTAAAGTGAGCAGAGCCAGAAGAACATTGTACAAATAAACAACAACTTGTGATTATCAACTACACTGGATTTAACTCCTCTCAGGTGTTAAATGATAATGATAGTTCCTTTCCCCCCCCTTTTTTAGCTCTTTTAAAAATATTTATTCATTTTCTCTATTACATGTCAAGATAATTTTCAATAAACATTTTGTAAGGTTTTGAGTTTCACTTTTTTCCCCTCTCTCCCTTCCACCAAAAAAGAATTGTCTTTTATTATTGTATTACTGAGATGTATATAAAATAATGTTGATGTGCAATTCCTACAAACATTATAGCCCTAGATTTTAAGTTTCCTATCTTTGATCTGATGCCATTGTTCAACTAAATTACTCACTCAAAAATTATTTCTTCTTTTATTCAGTTAAGTAGGCATGAGGAAATATCCTGAATTTCTAGTGAAAAACAAGACAATGATTAAGGTTAAATGATTATATTGGGGAAAAATCAAGCCTTGATCTGTATAGAAATATATAAAAAATTCACAAAATTCACAAAAAATGCTATTAGTTCACATTTAGGAAACTCATGAAAACTTCCAAAGAATTCCCTATTCACAATCTCTATTAGTATTGAGCAGCAGTATGATTATATCATCTTGACATAGGAGGACCCTGTGGTACAAAGAGGTCAATGCCACACAAAGGCTTAGAAACTAGAAAGTGGGAGAGGCAGGAACAAAAATAGTATTTCTTGTTCCAGTTTAAATGCTGTTCCCAGAATGTCATATTCAAGATTTGTCATTCATTCTAACTGTGGAGATATTGATATGGGGTTCATTAATTTTATAATATTTTAAAGAAATACTTTGAAGACCATATTTGAATATAATGTTTATACTTTTTCAGCCTACATTTTATTATAGACTAAAAAAGAAAGCATGATACAAAAAAGGGTTGAGGGTCCCTTTTATCTATCATTATTGGCTCAGTTCCCAAATTTATATCCTAAATATGACTTTTTCTCATTCTTCTTTACTTCTGCAACTATACTTCTTGATATTCATTTATAGATCCTCATGATATTGCTTTCTAATGGTTCTCCCTCTACTTGTCTGACTGTTCTTGCCCACTAAAAACCAATGTCTCCTTAGGCACTATCTTGGGCTTTTTCCTCTTCTGCTTCCTTATCTTGCTTAGTTATCTCATCTGTGTAGATGGAGTCATTTATCACCTTAATGGAAATTATTCTCAATGATAAATATTCAGACTTTAACTATTTCCTGATTTCCAATCATATAACTCTAATTGATTCTTGGATCTCAAATTATATGTCCTGAGGGCATCTTAAATTGAGCATGTTCAAAATTGAACTTAGGATCTTTCCATCAAAACCCTCCCTCTCCTCAAGTTTCCATAAACGCTCAGTGCTATTCTCCCAGTGACCCAGAAACACAACTTAATTTTCATTCTCAAATTCTCACTTCCTTTCAATCATCGTAATCAATCAAGTGCCAAGTTTTTGCAGTATCTCTCATACATCCCTCATTCTCTCCCTGGCACCACCATCAACTTGGGACAGATTTATCACCTAATACTATAGCATTCAGTTTGATCTTCCTGTCTGTACTACTCTTAGTTGTCAAATTGATTTTCATAAAGTTTAGGTCTGATTTTGCCAGTCCTTCCACTTCCATTCAATAAATTTTGTTGGATTACTACTACCTGAGCATCAAACTTAAAGTACTTTGACTTTTAAATTCTTTAGAACTCAGTTCCTTCTTTCATTTCTAGATTTCCATTCCTTATTTCCCTCCATATAATAGGAACGTGGCATTTGTCTCCTTGTACTTTTCAGCACAAAATAATACATCTGAAGACTCTGGATAATTGTTTTTTCATTGTCACTCATGTTTACAATTCTCTCTTTACCTATTACTATTTTCTGACTCCCTTGAGATTGTTTAAATTACAGTGAAAGTTCCCATTACTGCAAAAAAGATTTATCCATATAAGACTTTCTTTCTTTCTTTCTTTCTTTTTCTTTCTTTCTTTCTTTCTTTCTTTCTTTCTTTCTTTCTTTCTTTCTTTCTTTCTTTCTTTCTTTCTTTCTTTCTTTCTTTCTTTCTTTCTTTCTTCATCTATCTATCTATCTATCTATCTATCTATCTATCTATCTATCTATCTATCTATCTATCTCTTTTTCTGTCTTTCTACTTAATGATGTAGTAGATAGATCCAGATTTTGGAGTCAGGAGGACTGGAGTTCAAATCTAGTTTCATACAATTGACACTTACTAGCTGGTTGACCTTGGGCAGGTCACTTGCCTCACATCCAGGACCACCTCCAGTTGGTTTGATTCATATCTGGCCATTGGACCCAGATGGCTTTGGGGGATAAAGTGAAGCTGGTGACATAAAACAGTACCCCTTCTCTCAAATACAATTCATGTGCTTATTATGTTATTCCCTTCCCTGATGTATTGGTCTTCTTTGAGAAGGACGGAGAAATATTATCATCATCATATAGAGAGATAACAACATAAAGATATAAATTCAAACATAGATGTGTGCATATAAACCCAAATCTTGTTTGTACCTAATAGCTTGTATGCTGTCTATTCTATTTTACTGTAAACTCCTTGAGAGCAAGGATTTTTTTTATTTTTCCTTTCCTTGTAGTACAGTTGTTCCTGGCAGGCAATAGAGACATTATAAATGTTTAGGTGCCTATTTCTTGCCTGACAATTTTGATGTGCAAGGTCATAGACCAAATCTTTAGCCAAAAATTAAAAGGAACCAGAGAAAAGGTTGAGTGAATTCACTTGATCAATGCAAAATAAGCCCAATGTGCATGGGTTTGGGGGAAAAATACTTTTATCAAATTTCCCATTTATAATGGGTTAATTGAATTCTGATTGTAGAATAAAGACAGCATATCACATCTGTTCGTGACATGAGGCTAATTTTTGCTTCATGAATTTGCGTGTCATCCTTTCACAGGTGCCATGCTAATCTTCTCTGTATCATTCCAATTTTAGTATATGTGCTACTGAAGCGAGAACATGAGGCTAATTTTTGGACAAAGAAAACTAGCTATTGTTCTTCCTGTTTTTAGTTTAACAGGTCATGAAGGTAAAATAAATTATGATTTATATGACTGCCAAATTTAAGACTTTTGGCTGACTACAACTTTTACTTTCCTCATGAACTAGAATATACATTGCATTAATTGTTTCTTGAATGTAGCACACATTCTATTTTCTTATATGAATATGAAATAAAGTTTTTTCAATAAGAAATTGCTTTATTTTTTAAACTAATTTAATAAATAAATTTAGTCAAAAATAATTTGATTTTTATGATTCAAAGAAAATTTCAAGGTCATTATCATCCATTAGATGATAATTCTAATGTATTGGAAACAATTTTGATCTCATAAATATCATTTAAATTTGGAGAAATGAATCTGTTGTTATAATATGGATTTTGAAGTTATAACTTATTCATAATGAAGATGAGCAAATGAAAATGGATAGGCTCCTATTTATTAAGAAAATATCCTTATTGGCAAAGGATTTGAAATTGAGGGAATGCTGATCAATTGGGGCATGACTGAAGAAGTTATAGTATATGAATGCTATGGAATACTCTTGTTCTGTAAGAAATCGTGAGTGACCAAACTTCCACTCTAGATCTAATTGTTTTTTCTTTTCTTTAACTAAGTTCTTGGTCAATGGGAACCTTTGTTGAAAGTATCACTCTTAGATGTTTTGATAGAGGAAAGAATATTTTGGCATCATCCTACATGCACCATTGATATTAAGTGAGCATCTATATTGGGATAAAAATAAGATCACAAAAATATAGAATTCCTTATGGGGAAGATGGGAAAATGACAACAGAAGATAGAGGGAGGGTAAAAATTAATAAATTCATAAAGAGCAACAAGTACATAAAATGTAATCATCATTTTGAGAACTGGGAACATTTTGCCTAGAGAAAAGAAGAATCACTTGCAACAATATGGAAGAAGCATTTGGTTGCTCTTTACTTGGGCTCATAGGAAAGAAGTAAGAGGAACAAATTGATGTAAATAAAAATTGTCTAGGAATTAGAGCTATTAAAAATTATAGGGTTATCTTGGGAAGCAGTGTGCTTTCCTTTCCTTAGAGCTATCCAACAAAAGTGAAATGATCATTTAGGTATGTTTGAAACAGTTATTTTCTCTTAGGTAAGAGTGAGTACCTATGTAATTTGGAGGTTTTGTGATTCTGTAATGAATACTAATTTTCATTATTTTAAGGTAGTTATGTTGCACAGTGGATAAAGTCAGGAAGATGAGTTCAAATCTTGCCTCAGACACTTACCAGATATGTGACTTGAACATGGCACTTAACCTCTTTTTGTCTCAGCTTCCTCATCTGTAATGAGTATAATAATATCTTGTACCCATAGGGTTGTGTTGCATAGAATGAATAGCAATTATTTCTATTCTGACCAGAAATTCTAAGGATCTTTCCCTCTTAGTTTGATTTTTTTTCTTTAAGTAGGAAAACTAAAGGGCGACTAGGTGGCATAATGGATAGAGCACCAGCCCTGGAATCAGGAGTACCTGAGTTCAAATCTGCCTCAGACACTTAATAATTACCTAGTTGTGTGGCCTTGGACAAGCCACTTAACTCCATTTACTGCAAAAACATGAAAAAAAGTTATTGATTGTTGCCTAACAATGTTATTCATGTTGTATAGTCTCATCACCAGAACCCTGGTACCAATGTAAAGAAATGTCCATCACAGTAGCTCAAAGAATTGTTTACTTAGGAATAAAATGATTTTTGCTTCTGCTTGGCGGAAGATATATATATATATATATATATATATATATATATTATATACATAATATATATATATAATATATATATATATATATACTTAGATGAAAGAATAGCTCTTTCACACTACTGAAGTAAATTAAAGTTATAAAAGTATAAAATTCAAATTGTCTTAAAAGCCCTAGTACAGTTCTAAGCATTATGTGAGGTAGCACAGGTGATAAAAAGAAAGGCAGAGGTACTGAAAGAGACAGGGTTCTCCAATAGGATGCCTACTTTAGAGTTAAAGGTATGTGTTCAGGAAGTCACTGGATTTGATATAATCTA
This sequence comes from Macrotis lagotis, assembly GCF_037893015.1. NCBI lineage: Eukaryota > Metazoa > Chordata > Mammalia > Peramelemorphia > Peramelidae > Macrotis > Macrotis lagotis. The sequence continues at coordinate 432,029,962 of NC_133666.1, forward strand.
GTTTTCTCATACCAAGGTACAAGTGGAGGAATTGCAAAAATTAGATAATATGTTGGCCCCCAAGCAAAGTGCTTTCTAAAATAGAGATACATTTTCCTAAATCAGCTAAAAAATAGGAATACTTTTTTTGTAAAGAAAATGAATGTCTCAGTGTTACTGGTTTATAAAAGGCAGGGAAAATCATCAGAAATTCAGCAGGAGGTAAATGTGTCAGGGTAGCAAGGAACCAGGGCTTAACTAACCCCTCAAAGGAAAAGTGAAAGCATTAGTAGCTTGAAGCAAAAGAACTAGCAGCATTTAAGTTATGGGCCTAAAATTTCATTTAGCTCATGTTGCTCACAAGGAATGAAATAAAAAAGGTGATTCCTGCTCAACAAAGAAAGCTCCCTTCAAGGCAAGAAGACTAAAGTAAAAGCCATTTAATTCTGGGGGGAATATAAAACACTAAATCAGACACTGTTTTTATATCCATGAATTAGTGCTGAATAAATAACAAGAAATGTCTGACCCAATATGGACTTTTTTGGGTGACAAGAGGAATACCTAGAAACAACAATGAAAGCACTATTGAATACTAGACTTGAAAGACTGAAAAGAAATCTGAATGGGACTGATATGGGCCCAATGTATTTGGGGGAAATCCTGTTAATTTGGGTATGCTCTCCTCTTTCTGTATACTTGATTTTCATGTTTCTTTGTGTTTTGTTGGGAACTCTGATAGTATGTACTGTAGGAAAATGTGAGAATCCTTGCCTCCACTTACTGAAACCAGAGTAAAAAGTTCTTAATTTTACTTAGATGAGAGATTTAAGTAGGAAAAAGAGTAGAGCTACTTAAAAGACAGTATTTTTGAATTTTTTTTTTTGAAAATTGCCTTTAAAACTTTCTTTGCATTCTTTGTCTGATTCTTAATCCTTCATGAAAAACTTACCTACTTTTGGAAGTCTCAATTGAAAATTAAGATAACCTCTCCTCGTTTTAAAAAAAACTGCAATTAAAGACCAGGAATAAACCTTAAAGAAAATTAAATTGAAAGATACTTAGTCTTTTTTTTCCTGTCATGGAACATTTTGCCAGTCTAGGGAGGACTAGAATAATGTTTCTAAATGTGTAGAATAAAATATATAAAATAAAGATGAAACTGATCATAGTGAAATATGTTCATCAGGATATTAAAAATCATTTTCACACATTTCAGATTAAGAGTCTCTGATTTAGACAATTCCTTCATTGATGAAATTGGCGTTCAGAAAAATTACCTGGTATATCAAAGTTTAAATAATTAATGAGAGGAAGCATAGCTTGGTTTTGAACACAGGTCCTCTCATTCCTAATCTTTCACTTTCCACTATGCTACATTGTTCTGCCCCCCACAAGCAGAGGTTAAGCCACTGAATAATAAGCCTTAAACTTAGATTTTGGTACGAAGGGCACAGGTATGTATGTCTGGACAAAAAAAAAATGAGTTGGGAGCTGAGGTGCACTGCTAAAAAATTAACATCCTGCTTTGTGGAGGACAAATGCAATCGACAAAATTTTCAATTTAATCTGAATTATTAACATTTTCTCCATCATTTTTCTAAGTCCAGATAATCAACAAAATAATAAATCAAGCATTGATTTTCTGAAATGTTCACACTAATAATTTTCCAATTGCTTCTTGTGAGTCAGTTTGACCTGGTTCCAGCGTACTCCTTGATAGAGGTCAAATAAGTAAAACAAATTTAAGAATACCTTCAAAATACTTTACTTCAGAAATGCCAACAAAGATGTTGCCCACCTTTTACTTCAGAAATTGAGTAATGCATGTTCAGAAATAAAAACAATCTCTACTTAAGATTTATTAAGTGCATACTCTGTCCTACAAATTATGAAGGTATGTAGCATGGACATTTACTGCTACAAATACTGTCAATGTCAATTCACTCCTTGACAATTCCACATAAAATAATTTGTAGAATCTGTTGCTTGAAATTATCTTCAGCTTCTTCCCTCAATTTTTGTGAAAAACCAAGAGTTAACTTTATTGAATTTCTTCCAAAGAGTTCAATGCATAGAATTTTCTGACTATTGAGATGAGAAGTCCTTGCTATTAGGATACCAGGGAAAATTATTAGAAATGGCACAGAGCAGTGTTCTGTGGAAAGTCTCCAGGTCAGTTTTTTACCATAGTCTCAATTTAGCAGAATGACAGCTACAGAAACAGGCTTTAAATAACAGGACAAAAATGAATACTTCATCTCAATACGAAACTGGGTTAGGATACAAAATAACACACACACACACACACACACACACACACACATATATATATTTATAGAGAGTGATATGTTTTGTATATATGCATATGTATAAATATATATGCATGCATATGCATGTATTCTCTAAGAATTATACTTAACCTCTTATATATTGAATTAAGTCACATTTAAATAAGTTAAAAACACCTGATTTATAAACCTATTTCTTTTCTTTGCCCATATAATCTCTATGGACATATTTAGAAGAGGAGAATAGGTCTTTGTCTTACAAATAAACAAATTTTTCACTACTGAAAATATTAATCATTCTTCAATTCAATATTAATGTTGCTATTGTATTCAATGGGCTGCCCTTAGAAATAAATTTCCCCATTGCTGGAAGTCTTCAAGTAGATGTTCAATTACCACTTCTGAGGAATGTTGAAAGGAGATTATTGATAAGATTTAATTTCTTTGTTATTCTATAATCTTTAGGAAGGAAACAAGACTAGAAAGACATTTGCTACCTTGTCAAAAGAAAAAAAGTTATGTCAACTCTGTTTATGAAAAATAGAACCAGCGGAAAACAAAAGCTTCACAACCTTGAATAGATTAGAATTATTGCTAAAAGCAATGATTCAGGCATTTCTTCTTTCATTTTCTTTTTGGCTATGTGATTTAACTGATATTTTCTATGAGATGATTTTTACTCAGAGGACAAGGGGAAAAACTGAAATCACAGGTTGAACTTCTATGCAAAAGTGTATATTTTTGTCTCTTACCATCATTGTCCCTGCAACAATTCCCTTTTTTTCCTTGTCTTTAACCCATTCCATGTTCCTAAGTTTGTCCACTTCTAATACAACATCATCAACAACAACAAAAACCTAATACTTTTCTGGAGGTTTAAACATTTCACAGCACAGCATTTCATATGCATTTTCTCACATAATTCTCACAATCAGAGATAAAGGTAGGGAAAAATCTTATTTTTATTTCCACTTAATTGATGAGGAAATTGAAACCCATGAAGATCAAGAGATTTGTCCAAAGTCACAGAAATATCAAAAACAGAGGCATAGGAGGAATAGAACTCAGATCACCTACTTACAAGTCAAAATTTCTTTCAGTCTTCCACAACAGAAAAATTATCTAAGCCCAAAGTTGAGATCTAACCATGTCACACTCCTCTATTCAAAAGCTCTTCAGTCATTTCCTGTTGTCTATAATATCAAATGCTGATTTGATTTAAATTTCAAAATTCACATTTCACAACAAATCAGATGCAGATGAAGATCAGATACAACTTACTTTGGTATTTAATTCTCTTTACAATCTGATTCCCAACCTACCTTCCTATTCTTATTTCAAAAAGCTGAGTTTAAATCCAGCCCCACTAGCTATATGACTCTGGGTAATTCACTTAACCACTTAATGACACATTTCCCTTAAATGAAAAATGAGGATAATTATAGCTTGTACTTTATGTTTCAGCTGAACTGGCCTACTGAAGTCCTTAATGGTGTGTTTGCCACATCTCTAGACTAATATAAACTTCCTCCCATGACTGGAAAGTGCTATCTCTTCATCTCTGCAAGTCACATTCTATATTGTTCCTTCAGAGAACTGGAATCAGGAAGATATAAGTTCAATTCTGAACTTAGACATATACTAATTATATGACTCTAGAGTAAGTAATTTACTCTGGCATGGTTTCCTCAATTAGAAAATGTGAATAATAATAATAATAATAATAATAATAATAATAATAATAATAATAATAATAATAAACCTATCTCACAGAGTTGCTGTGAGGATCAATATCCCTTTATATTGCCTGGCATGGGCATTTAAAAAGTACTTAATAATTCATTTCATCCTTCCTTTTGCCCTCCCTCCCCTCCTCCTTTCCTCCTTTCCTTGCTTCCTTCCTTCTCCCTCTCTTCCTCCCTCCTTCCTCTTTTCCTCCCTTCCTCCTTCCCTATCCCCTACCACCCTGCCTCCCTCCCTCCCTTCTTTCCTTCCTTCCTTCTTTCATTCATTCCTTTCTTCCTTCCTTCCTTCCTCTCTTCCTTCCACAGTTCACTTATCACCACTTTAATGAAAACTTTCCCCAGCTCCACCTGAGAAAGTATTAGTATTGGTTTTGACCTTGAATACCTTTGTATCAATAATCTGTGTATATATTATATCAGTAAGGACAGATTTCATTTTGGTATTTTTTTTTGTCTTTGTATCCCTTGAGTCTATCACAATGCTTTGTCTTCACAAATATTGCTAGGAAGTCACTTAATGTCACTTGGCATTTTCAACTGATAATTATCTTTATAATAAGGGATTGTGACATTTTTTTTTGTAGTCATGCTCTTAGCCCCTAATATTATACCTGGAACACAATAGACATTTGAATCTTTCATACTTTCCCATATTTCCATGTATATAGCTTTGATTTTTGAAAAGTTCAAAGTGTGTTACTATTAGAACAGATGATCAAATATGATTTGGCTATTTTACCTGAGGTTTGGAGAAAGAATCCTGACTTCATAATTATGGGGGAGCTTCCAAATTTAGAAATTTTCCTCCTGTTTTGATTGGCAATGGATCTCTAATTTATAATTTTAGATATTTTTCAGATGGCACTGATTAAAAAGCTAATATATGTCAAGATTGGACTCAACAGTTGAATTATTTTCATCTCTAATTTTCTTTATAACATATTTCAACTTTTCTCTGTATAGTGGTGTAGGGGTTAATATTATTGGACTTGAAGACAGGAAAATGCAATTTTTAATCCTAATTCATTTGGCTATGTAATTCCGGGCAAATCATTTAAATTCATGGTGACTCATTTTTTTCATATATAAAATGGGGACAATAAGAGTATCTAATTAAACCATTGTGAAAACCAAATGAGATAATTCATGGACACTGATTTATAAACTTTAACATGATATTATCATTATTTTCAGAGTAACTAATTATTTTGGTCTTTTCACTCTTCCCTAGTTGGATTGCAACTTCACAAAATTCTCTTGTATCAGATAGTATAAAGTATTGTAAAGTTGAGTAGGGCTCAGGAAATATTGTGATTAATGCAATTCAGACAGGTTATGTAGTTGGAAGAAAGACTTCTTAATTCTATATTGATAATTTGGCAAATATAAAAAATGCTATCCAAGAAAAGTCATGGTGCTATTATTGTACTATACACATAAAATGTAGAAGATGATGAATTACTTGTCAGCATGAGTCTAGAATCCAATCTTCTTTTTCTCTAATAGTTGTGAAATAATAATTTGAGAAATAATATAATTGGTACTATTTGCTTTCTATACTAAAGGGATGATGACATTTTATATATAATTAAATGTTCATTAAGAGGAAGTGGATACTCAAAAAAAAAAAGAAATCTTTTCAACGAAGGGAGAGTTTAGGATTTAATTTTGAATTTAATTATACTCATGATGGTGACTATATCTTCCATGAAAAATCAAGTCATAAAATATTTCTTTAATAAGCACTATGTCTCTATTTCATGGTCAGAGACTATTCATCTATGATTAAATGCTATAATGCTTTCACTTAAGAATTATCTCAACTTGGCTTTCTAGTAATAAATGCCTCCAGTGAAAATCTAAGAAAGAAATTACTTTTGGAGTTATATGGCAGCTGCTTTTCTGTGCTGTGATTGTTAAGCTCTTGAAATGGATATAGCCTATAACTTATTTTTTTTATATCTGCTTTTCCTTATGCTCTGGTCTTAAGCGCTGACATTCTCTGGCATATCTCACATTTCACAAATTCTCCATATTTGGATAGATGCACCTATACTGTCCTCCCTGGAATATTTACTCCTTAAGGTTTATGGGGAACCTTATTGTTTTTCTCTTATTTTTTTTTTCTTTCTTACTCTTACTATTTTCTTCAATTCAATGAAACTCTCTGACTCATTTACAGCATTGGTTATACTTTTGGAGATTCTTCATACCCCTCTGCCCCAAAAACTTATTGGTTGTGGTAGTAGAGTAGTAATACTTGTTCCCCACTGTCACTTCCAGATTCTTAATCTTACACAATTATTCAGCAAAGTCATTTTTCTTTGTAGTTCATTCAGTCTGCTTTTCTTATCCAAGCATTATTCTGGTAACTTATCTCTCAGTATCTAGGACAATCTTATTCTTTCTACATTGAGTTCAGTTTTGTTACACTACTGCCCTTAGCATAAATATTGATAATACCTCAAATATACTAACTATATTACAAGGTTTGCAATTTATTCATATTCTATCAGCCATACTTCCACTCCATTTTTAATTACTCATATACTATTCTTTATGTTGTCATCAGCCACAAGAATTTCATTTCTATGTTCATGAAATCTGAAATTCCTTTCTCTGATTATAATTATTTGTCCTTTCAGTTTTTCAGTCTTATTTCCCCTTTTAGAACCATGTTCTTTGTCCTCACCTTGATTTCCATTTACCTCATTTTCCCAAGTCATCATTCCTGCACTAGCTATACTCTGCTTCTTTGCCTATCTTTTCTCTTATTTACCCAGATCAACTCTATATTATCCTCTTCTCCTAAGTTCTTTGTCCCTTATCCTCATACAATCTGACTCTGATAAGCCTCAGACTTGGATTATTCCCAATTCTAGGACTTTCACTCCTGTTTATTTACTGCTGAAAGTAAATGGAAATTATAAAAAAAGTCATGCTTAGTTCACTACAAATTTATATACTTTAGTTTCTTCTATTCTCTTCATGATCTTGTTTGGCATTTTCTTGACAGACAACTGGAGTGGTGTGTCATTTGCTTCTCTAGTTCATTTTACACATGAGGAAACTGAGCGCCCAATGTTACACAGCTAGTAAATAACTAATCTGAGACCAAATTTGACCTCAGGTCTTCCTGACTCCAAGTTAGGCACTCTATCCACTGAGTCACCTACAAATTTGTATTATGCAATGTCTACTGAGTTTTCATTGCAGTAAAGGAATCCTTTCACAATTTCTTAATCAGTTCATCATGTCACTCAGCACAGTAGCTTTTCTGAAAATTTTTAAGCCTGTTTAAATTTCTTATGGTTCTCTTTCCTACCCTTTGGCAGGTGAGAATCTCACTTCATACTTTACTATAAAACCTAAGATAATTCATTCCCAAAGAACTCCCAGATCTCCCTTCTTTCTTCTCTCTTATCATCACATATCTTTATCAATTCCTTTACACATCTTACAAAAAGAGAAGAATCTTATCTTTGCCAAGGCAACCATTCTTGCCATACCATCCTTGTTTCTCCAACAGATTACTGGCTCTATCATCCCTATTTTCATGATTCTTTAATCTCTCTCTGGCTATAGACCTCTTCTCTGTTGCCTACAAACATTTGCAAATCAACCTCAACCTCAAAAAATAATTACTAAGTTGTCTATCTCCATTAGTTATTATCTTATCTCTCTTTTTCATGGCTGAACACCTAAGGTCATCTTTAATTGATGTCTCTACTTCCTTTCTTCTCAATCTCATTTTAATTTTTAAGTTCTGAATTTCTGACATCTCAGACTCAAAATATCTAAAACTGCACTCATTATCTCCCATCTCTCCCCAAATACTATTCTCCTATGAATTTCTCCAAGACTTTTGAGGATGCCATTATCTTCCCAGTCTCTTAGATATCATACCTAGGAATCAGGCTCAACACTTCAGTATTATTTCCATACCAAACCAATTGCTAAATCCTCTAATGATATTAATTTATTACTTCTCATGCATGATACCTGCCTTTTTTAATTCTGACACAACAATCAAACTGCAACAGATCTTCCATCACCTCAAACTTGAAAGATTATAAGAGATTTTTGCTTGTTTTCTCTACCTCAAGTCTCTCTCCATTCTAGTCCATCTTCTACTGAATTGTCCAACTGATTTTTCTTATTAAACAAAGTCCAGTGGCTTATTATTACTTCTAAAATCAATTATAAATTCGTCTCTTTGACTTTAAAGTCCTTAGTAATCTGGTCCTTTCCTTGATTTTCATTCTTCTTAAATCTGTCACCTTACAATACCTATGTTCTGTCATTCAGTTATTCTAGATCTTTAAGACTTGGCACACAAGCTATCATATCTCCCAATTCTGTATATTTTCACTGACTGACTTCCAAGCCTAAATTCCTGCCCTCCCTACCTGTTCTTTCTGATTTTTTGACTTTCTTCAAGTCTCACTCCAAATCCCAAATTCTGCAAGAAGACTGTCCTATTCATCCTTAATTTTAGTGCCTTTCTTCTGAGACCATCTCCAGTTTTACCCTGTTTATATGCAGGTTGCTCAGTTATTCACATGCTGTCTGCTTAATTTTATTTATTTTTAATTGATATTGTATTTTACCTTTCCAGTTACATGTCATGTAAGTTTTTCAACATTCATCCACTTGCATATTTATGTTACACATTTTTTCTAACATTCTCCCTTCCTACCCTCCTTCCCTTGGCAGTGAATATTTTGATAAAAAATTATATATGTGCTTTTGTGTTTAGCTTATATACAAATTAGTCATTTTGAGAATGAGGAAAGACTTTAAGGGAAAAGAAAGAAAATATGGGATAGGAAGGAAAAATGTAACAGAAGTTTTTAAAAAGTGAATATAGTATTCATTCAGACTGTGGCTGTGGTTTTTTTTTTTTTTTCTCCGCCCTCTGGATGTGGATGGCATTGTCCATAACAGGTCTCCCAGGATTATCTTAGTTCTCTGAACTGCTGAGAGAAACTGCATCCATCAAAGTTGAACAATTTACAATGTTGTTGTTAATGTGTACAATGAACTCTTCATTCTGCTCCCTTCACTCAGCATCAGTTCATGTAATACTTTCCATGCTTTTCTAAAGTCCAGGAGCGTGATTTATTATAGAACAAGAGTACTCCGAAGCATTTATATACCATAACTTGTTCAACCATTCCCCAATCAATAGGCATTCCCTCAGTATTCCATTATTTATCACCACAAAAAGAACTTATATAAATATTTTTGAACATGTAGCATTTTTCACATGTTTTATGATTTCTTTTGGATACAGGCTTAGTAATGGTATTTCTGGGTCAAAGAGCATGATTACTTTTATTGCTCTTTGATTGAGGGAAGGAACTATTTTTGCCTTTCTTTGTATTCCCAGTACATAGCAAAGTGTTTGGAATCTAATTAAATAGTTGTTGACTTGGCTAGGTTCGAAATATGAAGAGAACTTTGTCTTTAAAGTACCAAGCATTTCATTTCTGCCCCCCTTTTTCCCCCCTTTACTGATTTTCGGGCTCTTGGGGAGCACTCATATTCTTTCTCTTCCTGTTTTTTGAAATATGCAACCAGGAAAAAAACTGACAAATCCTTCTCTTCAACTAAGCAAAAGGTTTTACTGATTAATATTTGTAGGCCATATTCAAATGTATGTAACCTGAGGGAATTGATTCTTCCTGAGGGACCCTGGTGTCCCTGACCTTTATGCTGCAGTGTGGTTTTAGCATTGTTGATAAGGCTCACTGTTGTATCTCTCTCACTGACATTTGAATTTAAACAGAATAAGAAAGCTATTTACTAATCATAATACCTGGGTGACATTTTAAAACTTGTCATCTGGGAATGGTCCCTTCATTGTAGCTGTGAAATGGCTTATGCCATTTCTGCATATAATCAAGGGTGGCCCTAGCCCAAAATCTTTAAATTTAGCAAATTGGAAAATTAAATAACCATTAAAATTATCCAAACTCCATTGTTCTTCTTTAGATGAATATTTGGAACAAAACAATGTTTCAGCTTTCAATTTTCTATAGAAGAACCTTTTGTCCTCCTTTTCCTCTAATTCCTTTCACCTTCCCACTTCACTAAGAGAAGAGGGAACACTTAGCATTTGATAATAATAAAAGGCAGAGATGGAAGATAAGTGTTAAGAGAGAAATTGCAGGTGTACTTAGTAATGTTCACAGTCGTTAAGAATTCATTCCATTACAATGGAAACAATATTCAGGGTAAATACTATAGTTAGGGCAGCTATAACTAAATTTAGCCCAGGAAAATGACAGGTCTGCTGATTTTATTCCTACTTTTAATCGAAGAGCATCACTTGCTCACAAAAAAAGTACTGGAATGAGTCAGCCCACACAGACTAGTCTGTATTGATTACTTCCAGGATTTAGCTTTTAATGAGACATACAGGAAATAGCAATTAGGGCTGTAAGAACACTGGTTTAAGAGCAACCACATGTTGCTGGACAGGACTCTACTTTAGATACATTATTTTTAAGTCTTTTGAATGACTGACTGGTGTCCTCATGATGTTTGAATGTGCTATCTACTGATCAGCCCAAACATTACTTACTCAACAAACTTCCCCCCTTATTTTTTCCTATTTTTATCTCTTTCCTCTTCTATTGTTGATGATGCCACATTTAAGGTCGCAAGTTGAAAATAATGTCTACCACCCTCGAGCTGACACCAAAAGCTTATTTAGAAATATTTTGGAGGAAAAGGATTTGCAGATGGAAAAACAAGTGAATTGGAATAACTTCAATAATTAGAGAAGGGAACAAAATAATATGCTATAGTAGAAATAAAACTGGATCTGGGATCAGGGGACCTGAGCTCAAATGTCACTTCTTTACCTATGTGATCTTGGGAAAGGGGATAAAATCCACCTGGTTTTCTTCTTTCTCATTTTTGCAATGATAGGATAAGTAGGACAGTGCATAGAGACAGATCACAAAGATGTGAATTTGTATTCTGGTTTAGAATTTACTATCTTTATGAATGTGCATAAGTCATTTCCCCTCTGTTTACCTCAATTTCTTCATCTATAAAATAGCACAAAAAGAGCAACTATTGCATGGTAAACAATAGCAACTGAAATAAAATAGATAAAGCACATTTTAGGGCAGCCTTGTGGCCTGGAGTCATGAACTTGAGAGCTCAAACCAACTTGAGATATTTGTTCACTGTGTGATCCTGGGCAAGTCACTTAACTCTTTGCCTCAGTTTCCCTCACTAAAATCATATGGAAAAGGAAATGGCAAACCACTTCAGTATCATTTCCAAGCAATCTACAAATGTGATTAGACATAATTGAAATGACTGAACAACAGCAACATAAAAAAACATTTTTGAAATCTAAAAATGCTATGTAAATATAGACAGTTTCAGATGTCTCTCCCAGTTCTAGAGTTATGTCTTAACATTAACCATGCATAGTTTATACTTTTTTCTGGAAAGTATTGAGTGGAAATTATATGAAACTTTCTTAAGAAGAGCCTATGGCAACTGGTACAATTATTTTATAGATATTCATGCAAATTTCTCAAATAATTAATTGGCAAGGATTCTGATCTGGACTCTCAACAAATAATGAATATACTAATGGCTATTATGTATAATATCCCATTTAATGCCATGCTTGGGTGACTCTACATTTCCTGTTCCCTGAATTTCTTCTTCCAAATAACCATCTGGAATCTGAACAGAAGGTGGTTGGATGCATGGGGGATAACAAGAGGAAGTTTTCTGCCACTCATTCTACCACACTTGTTTTGGTCTTTAGAAATCTGTATAAAAAAGACATCTGCAGCTAGCTTGCTTAAAAAAAAACTGTTAATTCATTGCAAAATCTCTGTTCTCTAGCATGAAATGTAAGGAAAATGTTTAAATTTAATGAGCATAGTCAATGGAGGAATGGGAAATTCTTATGATATGAATAGGTGGATCTTAACTAAAGAAAAGTTTCCATTACTAATTAAAGCATAAAAAATCACAAATATCCATTTTAGGTAAGTAAATCTTTCTTGTGCAGTAGAAATATCACGTAACTTTCTGAAATATAAGAGCTCATTCTAGCTATTAGGAGAGTTTCAAAGATAATTTGCATATTTCTGGTTTCAGAAAACCTAAAATTATACAGAAAATGGTAGGATTATATGATCTCTGGAGTTAGAAATAAAGAGACATTCACCATGGTCTTGATTCAAATACTATTGTCCCATAGAAACCTGGAAAAGGAATTTCACCTCTCTGAGTCTTGGTTTTCTTTTCTGAAGAATATGTGAGTTGACATAGGTAATCTCTTAGGTATGTGAGTGTGTGTTTGTGTGTGTGTGTGTGTGTGTGTGTGTGTGTATATATATATTTATATATCAGTATTCTATAGTTTTAAGGGACAAAAGTAATGACTTGAAAAAGGTTTTATGCTGAATGTATACTCAGTTATTGAGAGTTTGCCATTTGTCTTGCTTCTTCATACACAGGCATTTGTATCATTTGCATCAAGTGCATGATAGTATTTAAGAAATCACATTAGTTAATATTAACTCACCTTTTCATAGTATTGTTGGATTTGCTGTCCATCAATTGCATCACATTATCTTATAACAATCTTAAAACTAAATACATGCTATAAAAATTATTTTTCTCCTTATAGAGATGAGAAAATTAGACTCATAGATTGATCCAGTGTAGTCATTGAACAGTCTTGTGACCATGCCTTGGTTGTTGAGTAGTAATCATTGTGATATCTCTATTTAAAATGTAGGGGAAGCAGAAGTGAAACAGCTACCGTGATGACTGACCATCTGAATTGTAAGGATGGAAATTGAAGGAAAGTGGTAGTTCTATTTGTTTCAGAAGCATTTGGATTAGTGAAAATTTGTTTGTTGGCTGTGTTTTGTTTTCTGAATTGTTGGGGTAGACTATCTGGAAGTCCTGACTAATCTTAATGCATTAGTGTTTTATATAGATATAGATGATATAGATATAGATATAGATAGAGATAGAGATAGAGATAGAGATAGAGATAGAGATAGAGATAGAGATGATAGAGATGGAGATGGAGATGGAGATGGAGATGGAGATAGAGATAGAGATGGAGATGGAGATGGAAATGGAGATGGAGATGGAGATAGAGATGGAGATAGAGATAGAGATGGAGATAGAGATAGAGATAGAGACAGAGACAGACATAGAGATAGATAATATAGATGATATAGAGATAGAGATAGATATGTAGATATAGATAGATCATATAGATATAGACATATAGATATAGATATGTACATGCATATACATATATATTGATTTAGATATATATGAATACATACACATAAATATATATGTATTTTATATATATGTATTTATGGAAAAGAGAAAAACAATTTATTACAATGAAACACATTAAAAAGCATTTTTGGAACACCTAAAGATCCTGTCCACACAACCAGAGCTAACCCAAGGCACTTGGAACTGGATTTAAGAAAAAAAATTCCATATAAAAGTATAATTGTCAGTTAGCCAATCATATTGTCCTTAAAGTCACTTTAGGCAAAGTTTTCAAATGACAGCAATTAAAGTTTGATAGGTAAATAATATAGTAAAAATGTCTTGATCCCTTGAATCATTAAATACTTTTCATCAAAGACGTATTAAAATAGCAGCAACTAGTAGATGGAATGCTGCAATTTCTATGATAAAAAAAAAAGTCTATCCAGCTGGACATAATGGAAATTTGTCTTAGAAAATGAACATACATCAATCAAAGAAGGAAATAAGGAAAACTAAATAAAATTTCTAATTACATAAATGGTTTCTGCAATTCCATTGTTATTCACTTGACTCACGGCTGAATATTCCTTAGTGTCTATGGGCCTTGCATTAGACAGGAATGTTGTAAAGCTTACAAATTGCTTTAATCTAGATAATGAAGTAATGATGAATTATGAAACCTGAGATTATGTGACAATTGCTTTTTGGGCTGTCTGGTTAACCAGAGTGCTTCTGTGGGACATCTGGTATTACTGATCATGAATTCTTCTCTCAATCCTTTTATTGAGTAGCACATGGCAAATGAGAATGTTAGACTGTTAACTCTTCTCTTTCATGTGTGCCAGCAGCAATTTGAACAGGTCATCCATAAGAACCAATTGCTGCTAGTAAGTACCTGATGACAGGTATCACACTAATATGTAGGAAAATCTTTGGGGTATCTATTTATCAATTAGATTGCAATGTTAGAAGAGTAATATCTAGTTCTCCAATATTAACTAAAGAACAAAAAAGCATTCAGGACTACTTTAAATCAGCAGCTTCTTCTCACTTTTAATAGTGTCCCCCTAGAGAAATTATGTTAGATTGCTAAAAATCCCTGTCATTTGGAATGATCATTAATATAAGGATAAGAAAGGAATATGAGTATGAAAAGTTCAATCCCTGTGTGATCATATATGGCTTAGAAAAATGCTTGTAACTTAAGAAAGAAAACAAAATCATCTTCTCATTGTATGTAATAAATGTATGAAGTATCTATAAATAAATTGAAAGGCAACAAATCCCAACGATTCAGAGATAGTATGTGGAGTTTAATCACAAATCACAGGAAACATACTGTTAGCATAAGTGCCATTAGATGCCAACTTTTAAAGTATTAAAATACATTGGAAAACAAAATAATGTAACTCTGTGGATAAGAATGAGACCTTTGATTTCACTGATATAAAGAACTCCCAAGGAAGTAATGCATTATTGGGTATAAGAATAGGACCTATGATTTCACTGATATAAAGAACTCCCAATGAGGGGAACTCTCTCTACCAATGCAGGTCAGCATTATCTCTGTAACTTAGAGTCTTGGGGAATTGCCCTTAGAAAACACAGAGATTAAATGACTTGCTCAGAGTCACATTGCCAGTGTTAGAAGTGGGATTCAAACACACTTAACACTCTGAAAGCAACTATGCAAATCATTATGCCATGCTATATCTAAAACTATAATTAATGTAATTTCATCTGATTTGATGATCCAGAAGAGATCAAAGCATTTATCAAAGCTTTGGCATTATTAATATGAATAGAATATCAATTATTACTCTTGGCAGAGTGTGAAACTCCTTGTTAACAGGTATTTGGTTGACACAGTGCTCATGAGACAATATTCTGATGCATATGATTCCTGGGGAGCTACAATAGATTATAATTTCACCATTTCCATAGAGAATCGTAGAAGATAAATCACATTTATACTATTACTATATTGTTGTGTGTCTTGTATGTTTTTCTGACAATGCAATCTAAGTCAAAAATGGTTAAAAGGGAACAATTCCTTCTGGAAATATTCCTGATGATGATGATGATGATGATGATGATGATGATGATGATAAAACACAGGTATTCAAGCAATTCATAAAGCCCTATCTGACTGTCAGAAACTTGAAAAGGGTGCTGCACTGGATTTCCTACTGTGTGCCTAAATTTGGAAACAAGACATTATTGGGCTTCAATAGAGAGACACAATATAATTCTCAGGATTCCAAATCACTCATTCTGCCACATTTCTCTGTGAAAATCACACTAGCAATTATAAAGCTTAGAAGAAATCTCCCTCTTTCCCTACATAGCAGCACTTACAAATCAGTTTTAAATGATGATAATTATGAGCCATTAGAAACCAAAATAATTTCTGCTAAGTAGAACATTTGGTGAGCAAAGGGGTTTATGTTTTATACATAGCTGCCCATCAAAGTATTTCATTTTGACCATGTCCTGCTTTCTCTCAGTGTAGTAGGTTTTTCAGTCCTCTCTTGATCCCACATTCCCAGTCAAGTATGATCTTTACATTCACAGATGTTTCAGGCACCTTGCATATATCTCTCTCTGATATTAGCATCTCATATTATTTGTACCTGACTTATGAGTTCATGTGTCTTGATTATTATCCCCTAGGACAGAAGTTCTCTTTTCTGAACTTTAGCTCTCTCTCAAGGTCCCTCACCTCTGCTGCCTAGAATATTTAATTTCCTTCAAGTTCAGTTCTTGAATTGCCTTCTAAGAGAACTGTTATCTAATTCTTTCAGTTTTAGTGGTTTCTCTCCATTCTCAAATACTATTTGATAATTATTTATGTATATGGCTCACCTCCATCTCCACCAAAATAGACTATAAGATACTTGGAAATTTGAGGGAGGAAGGAAACAAACATTTATGACTGCATTAATTATGTCCCACACTTTATATTAAAATAATCAATGAAAAGATATTTAAAAAGAATGTTTCCTCTGCTCAAGCAAAACTTACATTTTTAATGCAGAGACAACAACCCAAAGAAGAAAACAGATCAAGGATATGAAGAGGGGAGATGAAGATATCCTGCTCAGGAAATAGTTATGAAGTCCTTAAATCAGGAACATACTCAGAAGTTCAATTACCCCCACAAAATGGAGACCTGTGGAGTCATATGTGATAGGAATAATATGCAAGGGTGTTTTTCAGGTTGAGAAGTATGACATTTGAGAAGACTTTGGAAGCTAAACCAATTGTGGTTCTGCATGGTCTCACTAGAACTTGGTTCCTAAGAAAGTTTATATTTGATTGGATTAGGAATCTTCTGCACATATTTTTACACCAACAAATATCTATAGGTTAGAAACGAAATGTCTGTCAGTAAGTAAACATAATTCAATATATCTATCTATCTATATATATATATATATATATATATATATATATATATTTCCCTTTCAAGCTGAATATCTTCTTATCGTCTTTACAACTTTTAAAATATAAATAAATCCATTAGTATCTGAGGAAGAAAATCAAATTAAAATAGATAGTAATGTAGGTATTATTTCTAATCTTTCACATCTTTTTTTCCCATGGAAGAAAAAGAAGAGATTAGATATAACAAACAGCAGATGAACTCCATCTTCAAACCCCATGATGAAGCAAATATAGCTTATGTTTTCCAAAACACTTTCCGATGACTTCATTCCTTTATCTGTTTTCTCACATGACACTAAGCTGTACAATTTCCAGCAATGTGCTGGTAGAAACACAACAGCAATAACCCATGATTTATCATAATAGTATGAGGAAGCATTAAATCTCTTCCCTTCCCTTTGTCATTGTACAGTCAATGACTACCTCAGAAATTTTCACATATACTTTATTAGGGGTACTAAATGTTAAAATCTGGGGACTAAGAAATTCCTCCTAGCAGAAAGACTCCTAGTTTCCAAATGAATGCAGTTCTGAGGGAAAAAGAAAAACTCCTTAGAAAAAAATCATGATTTTTAAAACATTTTTGCATTCATTATTTCATTGATCCTTAGAAAAACCCTGTGCAGTTAAATGGACCAGATATTATCTCCTTTTCATACCATTGGATGTTTACGTTATTAAAGATGCTTCAGTGAACAGTAAGAGATGAAAGAAACCACAGAAAAATCACTACAAGTGAATTTAAAATAGGCACATTGAAAGAATATTTCTTTGAGGACATTTATGACCATGACTAAAATTCAGATGCAAAGTCTTTTCTAATTTTTGAAGACTTAGTAAGGGAAAACATAGTTTATAATCAGTCTGCTCTTAAAGTGAAAAAAAATTATCAATTCTGTCAAATTCTGACATGTTTCATCATCTCTGATGTCTATAACTTATTATTTTTTTCTATCCACATTAAGATTGCTTCAATACTGCTTAAGCATCAGTACCTGTATATCGACAATTCATTTTCTCTCTTAAACAATTTCCCTAGGAAGAAAAATAATTTCTTTAGAGGGTTAACAATGACTACACTCATTTATGAATCAAAATCATAAAACCCTTCTGGTAAACTAATTTTAATCACATTCATATCATGGATATAGATAATACAGTCAAATTATAGTCTGATTCATATCTTATCCTAATTACTTAGGAATTTGATAGAGTAATGATATACACAGTTTTACTTAAATATTTATTAGACTTTATTTTTAACATTTTATTTTTACATTTTACTTTATATTTACATAACATTTTTGCATTTACATTTCATATCCTCTTAATCCTTCCCTCTCCCATATTCATTGAGAAAGCAAATAATATTATAGCAATTATACCTGTGAAATCACACAAACTATATTTCCATATTAATCATTTTTCTAAAAAGCAAGAAAAAAGTGAAAAAATCACACTTTAATTTACATTCATAAGTTGATCAGTTATCTCACTGGTGGATAGCATTTTTTAAGTGTGAATCTTGGAATTATTTTGCATCATTGTATTGATCAGAGTAACCTAAGACTTTCATGTGATCATCTTTACAATATTATTGTCACTGTACATGGTGGTCTTCCAGTTCTTCTCGTTTCATTTTGAATCAGTTCATTTAGATTTTTCAATGTGTTTTTTTTAAATAACACCCCCCAACCTCAATCATTTCCCCACTTCACCATAGTATGACAGCAAAATGTTCAGTTATTTTTCAGTTGATGAGAATCCCCTTGGTTTCAATTCTTTCCCATCAAAACAAGAACTGCTGTAAATATTTTTTTTACCTCTTGGGACTTTTCCCTTTAATTTCTTTGGAATAGAGAAATGATAATGGTGTTGCAAGGTGAAAAGATATGGAGAATTTTACAGCTTTTTGGACCTAGTTACAAATTGTTCTCTAAAATGATTAGACCAGTTCACAAGAATTCGTGAGCCTATCTGTTTATCCATAATCAACTCCAGCATTTGTCATTTTTGATAAGTAGTTATATTAATTTCTCTATCTCTTATCAATAGTGGATTATAGTATATTTTGTATAATTATAGAAAATTGCGATAGTTTCTTATGAAAACTTTCTGGTCATAACCCTTGACTGTTTATCAATGGGGAAATGGCTCTTATTTCTATAAATTTGACTCAGTTCTGTCCTTAGTATATATTTGATAAATGAAATCCTTATAGGAGAAGCTTATTGTTTGCTATGACTTCATTATCTATAGTATCTTTTGGCAAAATATAGTTTTCCTGATTATTCCTTTGAAGGAGGTCTATTTTTACTTTTGCTTTGTCCATGATCATGATTGATATTTGCTAACTTCAAAATTTGGCTAAAGCAAAATAAATTCTGTTCTAATTCTTTGTTTTCTCATCATTTACATTCTGAGCTTTGATTACTTTGAATTACCTATCATTACATTTTCTTTTGTTTCTCCTCTCTCTCTCTCTCTCTCTCTCTCTCTCTCTCTCTCCCCCCCCTTTCTCTGTCAGTGTCTCTTCCTTTTAGTATCTCTTCTCAAAAGTCTATTTTGATTTCGACCCCTGTCTGCCTTTTCTCACTGTTCCTTCCTCTAATCTCCTTCTCCTAATTCTCTATGGGGAAAGTAAGATTTCTATATAGTGCTGATTATGTGTGTGTGTGTGTGTGTGTGTGTGTGTGTGTGTGTGTGTGTGTGTGTGTGTGTGTGTGTGCAGGGGGGGTGCGCCAATCTTTTGATTTGAACTAATTTTTATGAAAATAATAATCAAACACTGCTACCCCCTCATTTTTCTCTTTACTGGGAAGCTTTTCTTTGCATACCTTTCATGTGAGAAAAAATTCCCCATTTACCATTCCACCAAACTCTCCTTTCCTGTTGCTCCAAGTGGGGTCCCTTTCTCAGTTCATCATTTTTGGTGAAAATCATTTCCACATAATGAAACCACAGTCATTTCTATATAAATGACTTTTAATTGCATTACATTTATGACATAAAGTTCTTAGGAGTTAAATTTATCATCTTCATATGCAGGAATGTGAGCAGTTTAACTTTATTGAGATTAATATGATGAATCTTTAAGGTTTATCCTTTTATGCTTCTTTCTGAGGCTTGTGTTTAAATGTCAGATTTGTTGGATAGATTATTTTTAGTTGTAATCCTAGTTATTTTACCATCTGGACTACAATAACCTAAGTCCTCTATTCTTTTAACATGGCAATCATGAAATTTGTGATTGACTCTATAATATTTGAAATATTTCTTTGTAGCTATTTGATGGGGTATTTTTTTCCTCTTTGACGTGGGAGCTGAGGAATTTGGCTATAATTTTCCTGGAAGTTTTCATTATGTTATTTCATTCAGGTTGTGATTAAATGATTCTTTTCAATTCTATTTCATGCTCTGGATTTAAGATAGAAGGAAAACTATTCCTTTGAAAATTTATTTTTTTTCCTATATTCACTTGTATATTTTTAAGTTACAATTTTTTTTCCACCCCACTCCCCTCAGCAGTGAATAGTCAGGTAAGTATTGTATATACATATTTTTGATAAACATGTTACAAATTAGTCATTTTCAGTATGAGGAATTAGGAAGGGAAAGAGATACGTAAGATATGATTTTTATAAAGCTTTCATCAGATTCTGAAGGGTTTTGGGGTGTTTTTTGTGTATGTGTTTTGTTTTGTTTTGTTTTTCTCCCTCTATATGGGAATAACATTATCCATAGTTGGTCTAATGAGTTTGCCCTAGCTCTCTGAACTGCTGAGAAAAGCTGTATCCATTAAGATTGATCATCTCACAATATTGTTAATGTGCAGATTGTTCTCTTTGTTCTGCTGCCTTTACTCAAAATTCAATACTGTAATCCATTCCATGCTTCTCTAGAGTCTGACCATTTATGGATTTTTATAGAACAGTGATATTTCATAGTATCCATGTCCCATAAATTATTTAGCCATTCCCCAATTGACAGGAATTCCCTCAATTTCCAATTCTTTGCCACTACAAAAAGAGCTGCTATAAATATTTTTAAACATGCGGGACTTTCTCCATTTTTTAATTATTTATTTGGATGTAGGCCTAGAATTGGAATTGTTGGGTCCAAATAAATGAACATTTTTTATTACTCTTTGGGCCTGGTTCTATATTGCTTTCCAGAATGGCTGGACCTATTCACAACGCCACCACAACTCAAATGCATTAATGTCCCAATCCTCCCACAACATTTCCAACATTGATCATTTTCCCTTTTTTCTCATCTTGGTCAATATGAGATATGTGAGGTGACACCTCATAAATTTTTTAAATTTGATTTTCTCTAATCAATAAGTATTGGGATCATTTTTCACATGATTATATGTAGCTTTAATTTCTTCCATTTGAAAATGATCTATTCATATCCTTTGACTATTTATCAATTGGGGAATGACTTGTAAATATATAGATTTGATGCAATTTTGTATATATTTTAGAAATGAGACCTTTATCAGAACTCCTAGTTTGGCAATAGTTTTCCAGCCTTCTGCTTTCTTTCTAATTTTGGCAGCATAGATTTTATTAGTGCAAAATTATATGATTGAATATAGTAAAAATCATTCATTTTGCAATTTATAATGTACTCTAATTGTTGTTTGGTCATATATTTATCCCCCTTTCATAGATATGATAATTTCTTGGTCTATTAATTCATCTGTAGTGTCACCCTTCATGTGTAAATCCTGTACCCATTTTGACCTTATTTCAGTATAGAGTTACTGGTATACTGTTTACCCCTTTTTTCCAACAATTTTTGTGAAATAGTGAGTTCCTATCCCAAAAGCTAATATTTTGGGGTTTGTTAAACAGTAGATTGCTGTAAATAACTTCATTTTGTTTTGAGTCTATTGTAATCCACTGATCCAATACTCTATTTCTTAGAACAGTTATTCTTGATAAATTCTTGAAATATGATAGTTTCTTTCTTTGATCATGGCATTCGTGTAGTCCAATAATTCTTAAATTGTCTTTCTGTGATCGCTTTACTGGTCAGTTGGTTTTATATCATTTCATCCCCCCCCTATTTTTTTCATTCTTTTCACTTTGTTTCTTGCTGTGTCATTAAGTCATTATTTTACTTTTGGCACATTATAATTCTTAAGGATTTCTTTTCATCACGGAGATTTTGTATCACTTTATATACCATTCAGCCAATTTTGGTTTTAAGATGATCTTTGACCAATTGTGTTTTTTTTTAAGATGTCATTTTCTTGAGTATGTTTTCATGCTGCTTTTATAAAACTGATAATTCTATTTGCATAATTTTCTTGCATCACTCTCATATTTTTTCCCAGTTTCCTCTATAACTCATCTCTAAAAAGAAAACTCCTCCAAGAAGTCTTATTGGCTTCAGTTCAACTAACATTTTTCTTTGAGGCTTTGATTGTAACTTTTTCTCATTATCATCTATTTCTGAATTCTTGTCTTGGTCTTCCCTGCTCCTTTACTTTTTTTTTTAATGGTAAAATTATTTTGTTGTTGTTGTTTACTCAATTTGTCCACCTATTTTTTTTTTTTTAGTTTGAACTTTATGTAAGAATTTTAGAGTTCAGGGGCAATGTCCCAAGCTTCAACCTTTGTCATACTGCTATTTTCATGACTTTTTTGGAATTTATAAGTTTTGGTTGCTTCCAAAATGATGAGGTATGAAGAGAAGTATGATCACACTTTTCCTGGTCTGTAGATCCCCTGAAAACCCTAAGTGCTAGAACTCTCTTTGCCTGCAAAGTTTTCTGCTCCCTTGTGACCTACCTCTTATACTCCTCTACACCTGCAACAGAAGCCTAGAATTGCATAGGGGCAATAATATTGTTAGTCAGTGCCAGCTATACTCAATGCCAGCCAAAGTTCCCCATAACCTTTTTTTTTCTCAACAGTTGTTCACTTTCTTACTGTTTCTGGGCTGGGAGATCCCAAAACTGCTGCTATTACAGCCCTTGTGAGTTCCAGACAGACATTTCTCCTGGTGTTCCAAGCTTCTCCTAAATATTCTTAGACTGGAATCATGCCTCATTCAGGCCTTTTGTTAAATTTTCTGCTTAAAAATAGGTCTTGCAGCATTATTTTAAGGTTGTTTGGAGGGGTATGTTGAGAGAGTTTAGATTGGTTGTCTTTACTCCATGATATTCCAAATAGTCTTTTTTTCTTAATGATTTGCATTAAAAATATTCTAAGAAAAAGTTTTGATTAAAGACACTGTCAAGGATAAAAATACATCTTCAAATTTTCAGAAGAAAAGAAGACCCAAAATTCATGTTAGTAAAAGAAAAACAAAAACTTGGTTTCTTATATTATGCAACAATGGTAAATATCAGCTTATTAAATATATATATATATATATATATATAATCTTGTTTTATGATTATCATAATGTCAACATAGGCAAATTTAATCGTGATGGAAAAAATCTGACTAGTTTTAAAAAGTGAAGATTATGTAGTTTCCATGGAATCCTAGTTCATTTTAAGCTATAAAAATCAATAAATATGCCATTGAAATTCAGCAAATGTTTATTAAAAGTATAAACTGGGTAAGATATTTTGGTTGATGTCAATGATACAAAGTCCTTGCTTTCCAGTTGTTTATGGTCTAATGATTAGAATGGTAGAGAGGGAGATGAATATAATGTGACATGAGACATCTACTAAAAATAACTTCAATGAAAGAGAAATTTAAAACAGTTAATGGACAAACTCCAAGTATTTGATATCTAAAGAATCAGGAAAGCTGGCATAAAAGAATGTCAGGAATTAAATCTTGAAGAATGAGAGAAATTTCTAGTTGTTTTATGGTGGAAGAATGGTCAATTCCATCCTTCAGAGATAGCATATGCAAAGTCAAATATGTAGTGGGGGAGGGGAACAGAATCAGAAAAAAAGAACAATTCATCTAATTTTGCTATGACAGAATTGAGTTTTATGTGACAAGAGAAAAGAAGAAGGTAAGAGTCAGAGAGCAAATAACCTTTAATTCCAGGAAAATACATATATTATTCAGCATGTGATGAAGAGACTCAGAAGATTTTTAAGCAGAGTAGTGATATGATCAGAGAAATCTACAGACAACAGGACCATTGCAACATCATGAAAGATAAATGCAAATGGCAAGAAAACTTTATTGGAATCAATTGGGGAATGTTTTCTACTCTTATAGATTTAACAAAGTTCTTTATATATTTTAGATATCAGACCTTTATCTGATAAATTATTTATATTTTCCCCAATTTTCTTCTTTCCTTATGATTTTGGCTACTTTTTTATTTGTAAATTTTTTTTAATTTAACATAACTAAAATTATCCATTTTACATCTAACTATTTATCTCTGGTTATTTATAAGTTGCTTTATGTATAAGTCTGATAAATAATTGTCCCATGTTCTTCTAAATGTATAAAATATGTCTTTTTAAATATAGGTCATATAACCATTTTGACCTTATCTTAGTAAATGATATTAGATATTGTAATATAGCATATATTCATATATTTCATATATATATATAATATATGATATA
This sequence comes from Macrotis lagotis, assembly GCF_037893015.1. Classification (NCBI taxonomy): domain Eukaryota; kingdom Metazoa; phylum Chordata; class Mammalia; order Peramelemorphia; family Peramelidae; genus Macrotis; species Macrotis lagotis. The sequence goes on from NC_133666.1 coordinate 432,054,279, forward strand.
TATTGCATATATTTTATGCCACACTGCTTTTATTTTTCCCCACAATTTTTACCAAATGATGAATTCTATCAAAATTTTAAGCCTTTACACTTGAGTCAAATATTAGACTATTTTAATTATTTACTTCTGTAAATTTTATGTCTACCCTGTTCTCTTGATCTACCTTTATATTTCTTAGACAGTTCCACATAGTTTTGATAATTACTATCTTAAAATAAATTTAACATTTGATTATACTAAACCTCTTCCTTTCAATTTTTTATCATTTTCTTTGATATTCTTGATTTTTGTTCTAATTAGTAGAACTTTTTTCGTAATGTGAGAATATATATGTATATATATACATATATATATATATATATATATATATATATGTATATATATAGCTATAGATATATATTAGGTTGGATTAAATTGTAATGTCTATTATATTAAATCTACTTACACATGAATAAGTAATATTTCTACAATTATTTGAATCTGATCGTATTTGTATAACATGAGGTCTCTTAATAATTTTGTACATACAGTTCATGGGTTTGCTTTGGAAAGTGTATTAACAATTATTTAAAACTGTCCACACTTATTGTAAATGGGGCATCTTTTGCTGTCATTTTTTGCACAGTTTATTTGTGATGTATAGAAATACTTATGACTTATGTGGATTTTTTTATATCCTTCTATCTGGCTGAAGCTATTTATTTTGTCAACTAACTTTTTAGTAGAGTCTCTATACCTACCAAATTTGCTAAAATAATTACAAATAAAAATAAAAAAAACGTTAAGAGGCATGTGGAAAAGTGGGACACTTTTTTTCTTGGTAATATTGTGAACTTAAACCAATCATTTTGGAAAGCAATCTGGAATTATTCCCAAAGAATTATTAAACTATCTATACCCAGTGATCCAGCAATACATTTCCAGAGATGATTAGGGAAAAAGTGCAAGAATCTATTGGTTCTCTGGTGTTTATAGCAGTTCTTTCTGTTGTTGACAAAGAACTAGAAATTTTTGTGGTACCCATCAATTGAAAAATGGCTAAACAAGTTGTGGCATATGATTATGATGGAATACACTACATACATAGGATTATTAGGAATGATGAGTTCAATGTTAGAAAAATGTGGAAAATCTTGCATAAAATAATGAAGAGGGAAATGAGCATAACAAAAAGAACATCACATATATATGTACTACATATGTATATACAGTAACAGTAATAATGTTTTCAATATAACTTTGAGTGAATAATTTTTTTGACTATTATAAATACCCAAATTAATTATGAAAGGCATATAAATAAAGACTATCTACATTCAAAGAAAGAATTGATAAATAGACGCATGTCTATGAAAATTTTATGCATCCACAGATAGATGGATAGAGCAAAAGATAGATAGAAATATAAACTTATCACCTCACACCTATCAGATTGACCAAGATGAGAAAAAGGGGAAATGATCAATTCTGGAGAGGTTGTGTGAGGATTGTGACACTGATGCATTGCTGGCGGAGCTTCACCATGTTAGCAGCTTAGTGAAAAAATACAAAAAAATAATGAAGGAAATATTATGTTAAAAACCAGTTTAGGCCAAATGGAAAAAGCAGTACAAAAAGCAAATGAGAAGAATGCCTTTAAAAGCAGAATTGGCCAGTTGGAAAAATAGATACAAAAGTTCTCTGAAGAAAATAATTCCTTGAAATGAAGAATGGAACTTAATGAAGTTGATGACTTTGGAAGAAATCAGGAAGAAATAAAAACAGTTCCAAAAACAACTGACCTCGAAAACAAATCCAGGAAAGATAATTTAAAAATTATTGGGCTAGCTGAAATTCATGACCAAGAAAAGAGCCTAGACTTCATTTTTCAGGAAATAACACATAAAAATTTCCCTGAAATCCTAGAAATATAGGAGAAAAATAGAAATTGAGGGAATTCACCAATCACCTCCTAAAAGAGATTCAGAAAGAAAAACTTACAGGAATATTATAGCCAAATTCTAAAACTCCCAAGTCAAAGAGAAAATACTAAAAGCTGCCAGAAACAAACAATTCAACTACCATGGCTCTATAGTCAGGATTACAAAAGGATCTGGCAGCATCAACATTAAGGAATTTTAGGGCTTGGAATATGATATTCTGTGTTGTGTCATATGTATTCCAGGCTAAGAGCTATGAAGGGTTAACACAGAATTGTTATGTGCTTTAACAAGCAAGATGTGCTTCAGAGCTTAGATAAGGGAGTAGCTGCATGTCTGAGTTAAGGAGGTGTATTCCCAGGCTCAGATAGATAGCGCATTCTGAGATAATTACCTTCTGCACTTTGTTTATCAAATCACTGTTTGATTCTCAAAACAATCTTCACTCTGTTTATCAAAACACTGTTTGGTTCTCAAAACAATCACCTAAGACATACACAAGGTATGCATGTGAAAAAAAAAATGCTTGCTAAAACACTTATGTAATTGGTTATGTAAATGTAGAGTATAAAAGTATGTATCCTGTGATCAATAAACGAACCAGCTTATGCATCATATTGATGTCGGCACTGAGTTCCCCCCCCCCCCCCACTCAACATTCTGGAAGGCAAAAATCTTGGTTTACAACCAAGAATCAACTACCCAGCAAAAGTGAACATCCTCTTTCAGGGGAAAAGATGGACTTTCAATGAAACGGGGGATTTTCAAACTTTCCTATTGAAACAACCAGAGCTGAACACAAAGTTCGATCTCCAAGTACAGGACTCAGGTGAATCATAGAGGCGTTGGATGAGAAGGACTAACTATGAGGAACTTAATGATGTTGAACTCTTTGTATTCCTGAATGGGAAGAAGATAGTGATAACTCATAAGAAATTTCTCATTTATAAGAGCAGTTAGAAGGAACATATATAGACAAAGCACAGGAAGGAGCTTACTTAATATAATAAAAAAAAATGAAGTGAAAGGGTGACAAAGGAAAGTACTGGGAGGAAGAGAAAGGAGAGGAAGAAGGGGTTAAGATATTTCACATTAACAGTCAAAAGAAGCTTTTTCCAATGGAGTGGGATGGGGGAAGGAGAGGGGGAATTAGTGAGCCTTCATTCTCATCAGAAATGGCTCATAGAGGAAATAGAGGAGATTTGAGTTTACGATATGATTAAATGGCAGGAATTCCCATGAATTCATCCAAACTCCCCTCCAAACAACTTTAAAATACAGTTTCAAATTATATTTGGAAGTAGCATGGATAAAAAAATATCAGAATAAAACAATTTTCCAGTCCAGGATAATGTAGGAAATTGGCAGGAATGATCTATAATTCCATGATAACAAGAATTCAGAACCAGGAGAAAAATGTATACATTGATTAAAATATTTGGAAGAAAAATAGTCACGAGAGAATTAAGAACTTTCTTCCAATCAATAACAAAACTTTCCACCAGAAAAATGATTATGATTCATGCTTCTCCCTTCTTGGCAAATTTGATAGTTTGGAAGTAAAGAATGAGAAATTTTCAGCTATCCTCACTGTCTGTGTTTTTTTTTTTTTGTTTGTTTTTGGCTTAGTTATATGTATTTCTCACAAATGATTTTTTTTGATTGTTGGAAGAAGATTTTTTTTGGGGGGGATAGGAGAAATTGGAATGGGTTGTGATAGAAATGTCAAAAAAGAGAAGAAAGGAGAAAAACAAAAACAAAAGCATGATTTACCTTGAGAATAGTAGGATGTTCAAAATAAGGCATACACAAGGAAACAATTGAAGGAGGAGATGGGAGAGAATAACTTCTGACTCTTAGTTAACTATCTAGTAATATTTTTATTATTCAAAAAATGCCATATTCATTGTGAATATACTTAAGTTGCATTTAATATGGATTCATAGTTTCATATGAATCTTTTTTCTGTTCTTCAAATATAAATGACTACATTTGGTCATCTTTCTCAAGTTTCTGGTACATTTAGAAAAAGAAATTAGAGGAGAACTGGAAAGAATTAAAAATAAATCAAATGTCTGAACATGGAAGGTAAGGAAGTAGTGACAGAAATTGTAAAGTAAAAGGAGGATCTTGTTCCTGAAAAAAAGATAATGATGATTAGTGGAAACACTGTATTTCAAATGCCAGTGATTCCTGCAAACTCATCATTTTTGACCATTAAAAATTAAGATCTAGAGCTCAAGTTTTATGTCAATTGCAAGACTTGGAGTTATTTACAAAAAAATTGATAGTTGAAATCAAAAGACCAAATAAAATATACATGAGAAATACTACAAATACAAGAACGATAGAACTTAACAAATGAATATGCCAATCTGGAGTAGGAGCAGGAAGAGATAAAAATGAGTTTTTGAAAGTGGGTGATGGGAGAATAGTGTTGTTGGTTAATCAGCATTTATTAAGAACTTATTAGCTGCCAGATGCTATGCTAAGTCTAAAGGGGAATAATGCAAGAACTTTTGAAAACAGGGAAAAGCCTCTTGCAGAAGTTGACATTTGAGATATTCTTGAAGGAAAGCAGGAATGGTAAAAGCTGGAAGTGAGGTGGGAGATCATTTTTTAAATGTATTCATTTATTTTTTATCCATATGCAAATATATATTTTTAAGATACCAAATTTCATTCCACCCTCCCTTCCAAGCTCCCCTCCCCTCAGCAGAATTAGCATTGTACATAGATATTTTTGATAAACATGTTTACAGATTAGTCAATTTTGGCATGAAGAATTAGGACTAAGGGAAAGAGATGTATAAGAGATAATTATTATAAAGTATTTATCAGTTTCTGAAGGATTTTTGTTTTGTTTTGTTTTGTTTTTCTTTCTCTTGATGTTGGCACTGAGTTCCCCCCCACCCCCAACATTGTGCTTAGCTGGTCTAATAGGGTTGTCCTAACTCTCTGAACTGCTGAGAGGGGCTGTTTCCATCTAGGTTGATCATCTCACAGTGTTGTTGATGTGTACCTGTTCTCTTGGTTCTTACTCCCTTTGCTCAGCATCAGATCCTGTAATTCAATTCATAATTGTTTACAATCCGACCATGTAGCATTTCTTATAGAACAATAATATTCCATAGTATTAATTTGTTTAGCCATTCCCCAGTTGATGGCCACCCCTTCAATTTCCAATTCTTTGCCATTACAAAAAAAACTTCTATGAATATTCTGAAACACATAGAACTTTTCTATTTTTTTATGATTTATTCTGGACATAGGCCTAGAATTGCTGGGTGAAAGGGAATGAACATTTTTAGGTGGGAGAGAATTTAAGGCATGAGAGGAAAACAGTGCAAAAGGTCAAGGTCCATGGACAGGTTTGGGATCATAGGAAATTTCACTAAAGAATTTTTAAGTGAGAAAATAAAGTTCAAATAAAATAAGAATAAATTTTAAAAATCACAAATTTAAAAAATACTTTTCTGAAGCCAGAAACTCATTAATCTGCTTTTTACCTTTACAGAAATGCTATTTTAAATCTTCTCTATTAAAAAACTAAATTAAGCTAGAAAGTTTGTCCTCTTTTTTGATAAACAGAAACAGAAGAGCTTAGAATTTAATATGTATATACATATACAAACACATATGCATATATAATAAATACAACAAAAGTATAAACAATGAAGAGTTCATAAAACTGGCAGTACCTTCAGGTTTGCTTTAGATTACATTCTAAATATCACTAATAAGCTTGATAATATTAGTCTTTATTCCACCTTTTTATGATCTTTAATGCAATAATGACTAGCGATTTGTGGTATTGTTATTTTACTGTTTGTCCATCCCTTTCAAGGAAGAACAGTGACATCATGGGATTTAAGTAAGTCATGAATCTCATTCTCTTTCCCTGAGACATTAGAGTCTAGTAGCAGACCAAAATTCAAGACACAATGACAAGGACAATTGTATTAGACTGGCTATGGACTATGTTATCCTCATCCAAAGGAAGAAAAGCAAAACAACACATACACACACACACACACACACACACACACACACACACAGACACACAAACACACATACCCTTCAGAATCTGGTGAAAACTTTTTAAAAATTATCTCTTGGTAGCTAGGTGGTGCAGTGGATAGAGCACCGGCCCTGGAGTCAGGAGTACCTGAGTTCAAATCTGGCCTAAGACACTTAATAATTACCTTTCTGTGTGGCCTTGGGCAAGCCATTTAACCCCATAGCCTTGCAAAAAAAAAATATCTCTTGTGTATCTCTTTCCTTTAATTCTAATTCTCATACCAAAAGTAACTAATTTGTAAACATGTTTATCAAAATATGTATCTACAATGCTAACATGATTGTTTGTCACTGAGGGGAAGGGGGTGGGTAAGGAAGAAGGAAATTTTGTGGCTTTAAAAAATGTATACACATATGAATGAAAATATGTAAATTTTGTAAAAAAGACACAGTGACTTAGGATGGCACTTTCATTGTCTGAAAAAGCCTCTTGATTGGGTTATTGGAATCAATTGTTCTCACACACCCATTTGACTTGAAAAAGTTTTGAAGCAAATATCAGCCTAATCCATTGTCAAATTTGGCTTGGTCTACTGAGCAAGTTTATTGGGATGGGGCACCCACACATGCTTCTTGGAAACTACAACTTTTTGGAACTGCAATTGAGAGTTGATTGGATCGAATGATCATCAAAAGTGGATGAACTGCCCTGAAGAGTATTCTGTAAACTCTCACAGTAGAGATATTAGTCCTGAACACTCCCTAACCTTATGTATGCTCCAGCTATATTGAAAACATTTCAGGGTTTGTTTTTTGCTTTTTGTTTTTGGAAAGAAATGTCCTGTTCTGGTGTAGATCACCACCAACTCTTTCTAGAGAATTGCTTAGAACTGAGACTGGTTGCAACCAGTCCTAAAACTCTTTACCGCAGCATGAAGCAATTTAAAATGTAATCAGAATATATTTAGCAAGTAAATAAAAATACGGTACAACATTGATAATGAAAATTTGTGGCTTCGTAAGTCATACCATCTTCTCTCCCTCTTCTGTCTCTTTATTGAAACCTTCCATGTTAAAATTTTCTATCATGGAAACTTTTCTGTTCAGTCATTGGAATTTCCCTAGTGATAGCTTCAGGAGGCCCAAATCACCTACTTTTGAAACTGTTAGACCTTAGCTATATCACTTACCAAATCCCACTCTCTGAGATGAAAGGAGAACCTGGTGTATTATGGGTGCCACGTTCAGTAGGCAAATTCCCACAGAGTCCCTCGTCCTTTTTCTCACTATGTTATGAAATGAATCACAGAAGACCAGGACACCAGCAAAACTGGTTGAAATGGTATATTTTTCCATTTACTGACTGAGATGCAGGTGTCAGTCAACTCATATTTATTAATAATTTGTATTAGGAACTATGGTCAATACTAGGACAACAAAGAAACAAAATAATGTGATCCCTGCCCTCAGAGAGCTCATGTTTTTATGAGGAGACAACATCTAAATAATTATGTTTCTTCAAGATACAAACTCTATTAATAAAAGTTAAACTCAGAGGAAATGGATTTAGGGGTTTAATGGGGCTTGCAATAGCTTGGGAAAGACCTCTTATATAAAAGGTAGAATTTGTGCTGGCTTTTGAACGAATACAGAAAAGTTCAAAGTCTGGGAAGAACAGAATTGGTATTCTAAATATAAGAGATTGCCAGTGCAAATGTCCAGAACTGGGAGATGGGGTATGCACAGGGTGATAAGTAGACTTGTGCTTGTATTTGGGTCAAAACTATATGGAAGGAAGTAAAGTTTGAGAAGACCGAATAGGCAGTTGCATTAGTCTAGAAGAAGGGTGAAAAGAGCCTTATATTAAGGCAATGGTATTGTGAATGGACAGAAGGGGACCTATGCAATATATATTGTGGAGGTCAAAAAAGATTTAAAGAGAAATTTACTATTTGTGGTATGATATTTGGGGTAAAGGATGACACTAAGGATGTGCTATTTTGGGAGGAAAAAGATTAAAATTATTTTTGGGAAACATGAGTTCTATTTTGGAGATAGTGAGTAATATGGTTTTTTTCTGGTGACTGTGATAATCTACAGTCTAGATGCATTTTTGACTGGTACCCTCTCATTCCTGCCATACTCCCTACCAAGGCCCTGGGTTTCTCAAGTTACTCTTGATACATTATATTTCATGATTTATATTGTACCCATAATAAAGACATATTCCCTCTCTTCTATAAAACCTTGGAATTCCCAAAGTAACTTCAATGGACAACAAAAGGGAACATTCACTGAAACAATTCTATACATTTGGTAAAGGCTTCATTAACTGGGCAAAGACCTTATTGAGAGAAACAGATGTCTAGACCCATCTAGCAATATGCTGTGTCACCAAAGTTGGCATGTCCTTGATCAGAGACATACTATGAAAATTCTACGTCTCCCCTCGCCATTAGATTGTAAATCATGTAACTTCGAACTTGAATTCTCTGAGATTATGCCTGAAAGGGCAAAAGTCAGCTCTGATTGCTTTTACATAGTACAGGTAACAATTGGATACTGTGGAAATGTCTGTGAGAGCTGTCATTTAAAATAATCCAGCCAAGTTATAAATATGATTAGCCCCAACTTGGTTTGCTTAGCATAGAAGTCTAGGAGCTAGGAGGCAGAAACCCAAATATTTTCAAGAAAATTTAGTCAGGATGAAAATGGATATGAATTCATTGAGCTCAAGTACTCCAAAAATAAATATTGTAGGCCTATTTCTGGAGCAATAGAGGATAAACCTGAGAACTTTTCCACATGATAAGCTTTCAAGTAAGTGAAGCTAGTAATCATGCTTAACAACATTTTCTACTTATTTAGCATCTTTTAACTTTTGCTAGCCATAAAAATGAAACAAAAAAACCAAAAAAGAAATAATCCCTCCCACCCAAAACATTCTGATTTCTAGTTATCTCCTTCACTCTATTCCTCCCCTCACACGTTAAAGTTCAAATAACACAGAATCTAACTGGGATTTAGAAATTTTAGGTATGATGTCGATGAATTAGTACAATTTATTATAGGCGTATTTCAAAGTGGGGATACTTTCACCTTAATAATCTAATTTATGATTATTTTGAACTATAGGGCATTTAAAAATAATCAAATCAAATAAAATTCTCTGATTGAATGGGAATTTTAGGGTATTGACTACTACTGGGGAAAAAGTGAAACAATCAGGTATACCTGGAACATAGTTTTAATATAGAGAAATTTTAATTGTAATGGCATTTGCCACAATAATTTTTGACCTATATTGTATTTGACATCTTTTCATACTTAAAGTCTAGGATAAAGTTTAGGAGAGAGTCTATAGATAGAATACTATCTGGACCTACAGTCAGGAAGACTATTAGATTTCAAATCTGGCTAGAGAATGCTTATTAGTTTTGTGATCCTGAAGAGTTCATTAACTTATATTCATCTCAATTTTCTCATGCACAAAATGAGGTTAACAATATTTACTTTCCAGGGCTATTTATGAGAATTAAATGAGGTGGTATTTATTACAGTGCTCTGCAAAACTTAAAATGTCAAAAAATGCTTTTAGTATCATTGTACAATTAGCATTTTGTGTTTACAATCCTTTTGATTATAAAATTTATATCAAACCATGATATTTTCAAAAATCACTTCTCCAATATTATAAATTCAATAATAATATTTTTATTTTCTCTTCTGGTCTTAGGAAACTTTGATAAATATTTAATGAATATTAAAATCATATTTTCTTACCTTCTATATATTCATTAAATACACATATACTTTACGAATGCATTTTAAACTATATATGTGTATATATATATATATATACACATATATGTGTGTGTGTGTGTGTGTGTGTGTGTGTGTGTGTGTGTGTGACTAATGGACATAACACACATAATAGAAAGCCTGAAATGCTGTATAGGATATGGAAAATCTGTTAGAGTCACAAGGACCTAGCTTCAAATCTTGTCTCTGATACACACACACACACACACACACACACACACACATATATATAATGTTATATTTTTATATTTACTTCGATTAAGACATTTATCTTCTCAAAGACACAGGCTACTCTCTAAAATTATAAATAACAAATAAATTTTTTCTTCATGAGCAAAAGAAGTTTCTTCTCTTGGATTTCTTTATTACATTGAAATTTTAGGACCAGTTTAGAGATAGATAAAAAAGAGATGGTGGATTAAAAATAAATAGCCAAATACTCAGTATCTAGATTAGTTCTTTTTATTGCTAATATGGATTCTATTATTTTTTTGCTCTTTCTCTCTTTTTCTCTTCCTTCCTACTCTCCCTCCCATTATCCCTTCTTTCTTCTTCTTCTTCTTCTTCTTCTTCTTCTTCTTCTTCTTCTTCTTCTTCTTCTCCTCCTTCTCTCTCTCTCTCTCTCTCTCTCTCTTTCTTTCTTTCTTTCTTTTCCTCTATACATAATCATTGATATAGGCATATAAAAATTACTGAATGTAGAAAGTTGTTATTTCACAATGGAAAGACATAGAGAAAAGTTGGAAAGAATTGTTTCTAAGTTCTTCTTTGGACTCAGATTGTCTGTATGATTTGGGTAATTCATATAATTCTAAACTAAAAATCACAGAGTAAATATTGAATTACAAACATCAGTGGAAGTTTCTTTACCTTATAATTCCTTTTAACTTCTCTCATGATTAGAATCTATGATTCTGTTAAAATATTTAAATATTTTGTTTTTGAGATTTGAGTTTAATAAGCATATAATGTTATTTACTTTTCCAATAAAAATCCTTTAAGTAAAAATATGTTAATCTTATAGGCAGAAGGCTAAAACATATAATTATATAGAAGATATGTTAAATGGAAAAATAATTTCACAATTATAATTTAACCTTTCTGAAAAAATATTATTGAATAATTTGGAGGAATTTTTAGAAATTTTCAGAAATATGATAGCAATCATAATTTAATAGTAATATGAATGTAGCAAATTAAGAATTATTAGAATTAAAATATTCTTATTAATATTATGGGAATATGTTTGTATATGTATACATGAGTGTATATACATATATGTTTCTATGCTCATGTGTGAACATGCAAAATTTCTCACTACTATGTCTTCTTTTAGGAAAAAAAAAGATGTTCTTTAGTAGCAAACTGGATTACTTGCTGCTCTCACAAGTCTCTCACTTCCCTTTTTATGTTTGTTCAAATAACACCTGTGCTATCTGTGAAAGGTGAAGGGTAGTCATTTTTATTAATCTTGAAAATATCCTAGTCTGAACTCAGGAAGAACTCTTAACCAATTGCATTAATTCTTTGGGTCACTATTTCTCCTGTCTCTCAGCTTCTCAAAGCTAATTACATTCATGATTTCCAAAGATTATAGAATGCTCTTCAGAATGGATAAGTCTCAGATGGAAATCAGGGCCCAATACAACATGGAAATGAAATCTTTAGCATGATAGTTACAGTTACAACAAGAACCCTTTAACATTTTGACATTCTTTTGCACTGAACTTAAAACACCATAGGTTCTTGTGAATTCTTCACATTAAGATTGATGTTTCTTCAATTAGCAATTACAAGTGAAATTTTCTGCAAGAATTATATAGGAGTTAATGCTATAATAAATACACTAATCCCCTGAATATGGGAATGAAAAATTAAATTTAAGTAGGTATAAGATAAGGAGTTGTGGAATTGAAACTGAATGAGAGCTTCACATCCAGTGAGATAAGTATTAAAGATTTTTTTTTATCAAGAAACTATTTAATGATCATAAACATTCCATTAACTTCATATATGTTGTCAAAGTGCCTTCTAAGTGAAAATCTTTGTGCTAGTCACTATAGGAGATACAAAGTTCATATACAAAATCTGTTTGGTATCTCAAACTGAAATAAGATTTATAATACAGTTACAAATAAATATAATTAATGCCAAGATGCAAATAGTAGTACCTCAGATTTGTAGAATGCTTTTATGCTTGTAAAACACTTTGCTTAAAAGAATCCTGGAATATCAATATTATAAATCCTATTATTCATTTTACAGAGCAAATTGAAATTCAAGAGTTAAAAGTCTTCCTCAAAGTCAAACCCTTAATAATTATCAGAAAACTTTTTAAATGGTTTTGTGTCTAAGGTTGCTTCATAGATAGCAAAATGGATCATCTATTCACATATCACAGTGCAAATAGCTTAGAAATATACCTATACTTAAAGATTCCCTGTGCAAATGGTTAACTGGTGTGTGTACTGTTTGTATTTCTGATTGAAATAGTACATTTTGAACCAGGATCAAACTAATGTCAACAGAAAATAAGTTGAGGTCATTGCCTAAGAAATAGAATGGGTTGAGAAGGCAGAGCCAGGATGATAGAAAAAAGGAAGAGTCTTCCCTTAGTCTACCAAAATCCATATGAATACCATTAAAATACCATAAAATGGTTCCAAAAGTGGCAGAACCTATAAAAGAAGAGGGTAAAATACTTTTCCAACCAATGACAACTTAGAAACTCAGCAGAAAAGTTCTATCACATCTGAATGAAAATGGAACACAGTCTAGTACAGGCTACACCAGCACAGACTTGGCCTAGCAAACAAAGAGCAGGCTTTGAGAGAAATGAAATCTGTATTGGCTGTAGCTTCTTTCAGAGTTCTCAGCCTACAGTTAGTAAGGGAGTATTAACAACTGCTCAGAAGATGATTGCAGGGGTAGTGGTGGTGGGCGGGGGGCAGGAGTCTGTTGATTTGCCTATAGTCAGATCTTGGTTGAAATCCTGAGTCCAAGGACAAGGAAGAACATTAGGACACCACAGTTTGTAGTCTCGGTGGAGCACCACTTATTCAAAGTCACTTACCCTGATTATCTCATATCCAGGTCCATCTCCAATCAATCTGATCCATTTCAGGCAACTGGAGCTAGATGGCTCCAGAGAATAAAGTACACCCTGACTCAAATCCAATTCACATATATGTCATGGCACCATCTCCCTGATCTTTTCAAGAATGGAGGACAAACATCAATATCAAGAGAGTAAGAAGAAAAATTAAGAAGAGAAACGAGAGTGATGCAGGAAAATAGGTAAAAATGAGTCAAATGCTTGGTAAAACACACACACACACACACACACACACACACACACACACACACACACGCACACACACACAATGAAGAAAATATCTCCAAATTGTAGCAAAGACACAAAAACCTAATGACTAGATGAGCATTGAAAAGTATAATTGATCAAATAGAAGCAGAAGTACAAAAATTTACTTAAGAAAAAAATTCTTAAAAAAGTAGAATTGGCTAAATGGAAAAGGAGTTACAAAAACTGACTGAAGAAGATAATTGCTTAAAAATTAGAACTAAGTAAATAATATTATTGAAGGTCTTTTTTCTGATTGTGACTTCTTAGGTAAACTAATAATTCATAAATTATCTCTCCAGGATCTTTTTTCCAGGTCAGGTCATTTTTCCTAAGAGGTACCTTAAATTTTCTTCTATAGTTTCAGTCTTTTTTGTTTTGTTTGATGGAATCTGTAAAGTACTTTTGACAAAAAATGCTATACATCCTCAGAGAAGAACTGATGGTGTCTGATTACAAATTGAAACCTACTTTTCCTACTTTATTTTTTCATGAGTTTTTTCTTGTCTATATTTTCTTTCATCATATGAGTAATATGGACACATGTTTTGCAGAACTACACATATATAACATATATTGAACTGAATACCTTTATTGGTAGGGGAAGTAGAGAGAGAATTTAGAACTGAAAAGCTTTTAAAACAAATGATAAAAATTGTGTTTTACAAGTAATTGGAGAAAAACAAAATACTAAATTAAAGGAAATAAAATGGTTTGTGAAATAACTAATTTGAGAAGAACCAAAAACTAAAGTGTTGAGAGCAACATTTCCATAAGGCTGGCAATGCATCTCTTCTGTTGACCTTGGTTTCTTTAGTATCAAGGACTAGCATCCACACTAAATTCATGAGAGAAACAAACTGCAAAATACTTTCAATGTAGATGAGAAAAAGATTATTATCATCTATGGGTATGTAAAGAGGAATTCATGAAGAAAGTATATTCTAAGCTAGCTTTAAAGAGACCAAAATAGGGCGATAGGTGAACCAGTTCTTTGGTGAGAAAGTAAGCAACAAGTAGCCCTATATAACAAATTAATTGTTTTTTTAAAGAACTTTTGTTGTCTTGTTCTTACAGAGAACTATTACACAAACATGCAAGAATATTTAAAAGGTCAAAAGACCATAAGATCAACAATGAAATATCATAGTTGATGTTCCTGCTGCTACACTTGCTGCTGTTGTTTTTTTATGTTTATTATTAAATCTAGTGTCCTGATTCAAATTAGATCAAAATTTTAACAGTCAAAAATACAGAAGATATTAGAATTTCCCCTATTCCAATGTTTCATCAACCTTTCGGTCTAGCAGTACTTTTTCATGCTTAACTTTAATTTCCAGTTGTACTATCTTTTTTCTTTGCCTCAAGGAAAGCAATAATGGCAGCATTCTACAACCTATACATCCCCCATTCACAGAACTGAGAGCTCTGAATGTCACTCATCATCTCACTCTTCTCCAGGCTAAATATCTCCTATTCCCACAACTTTGTCTCACAGGGCCTATTCTCTTCTCAGCTAAAACTACTATCTGAACCCTACAACAGTAAAAATTTGAGAACTAAAACTCTAAAGAGTAATAAAAATTAAAGATGCTAGAGGGAGAAAACATCTGAGTCTTTACAGAAGGTAGTTAAAAACAGGTTAAAATTCCAAATCCTTCACCTATTCCAAAAATTCATTACCTATTCCAAAATTTCTTACTTTCCTATGGCCAAACAGACTGCAGACAGACTGACATGAAGCAAATATGAAAAGGGCAGATCTACCTAAAGACATAAGATGAGAGAGGTAATAAATAGGCTAATGAAGCAGGAAAACAATTCATATGTGGTTACTTGGGCCACCAGGTATGAACTTCATTAATTTTTAAATACATAGAAATCACATTCCTGAATAAAATTGACTAATAAAAAAGTCTAATACTTTTTATACTTAAGCAACTGTTTGAAGGGAAGATCAAATTAACAATCACAAGCAAATTAAAACAAGTGCTAGGAAAATGTCACTCACCTAATGACAACTCACATATAAGTGACAGAAATATTGATCTTAGTACCTCATTTTGAATAAAGCACTAAGAACAGTAGGGGTTTAAACAAAAAAGACCAACTCTCTAATAGCAACAAGTAACACTGTGACAACCTGCTGATTGTTCAGACTATTGTGAGCCCCTAAAGTATTCTTTCCATAGTCTTATCCAAATATGTATTCTCATCTTCTAATTTCACATCTAGGACAGTAAAGACCTTGTATGATTCATTGGGATATTCATTTTAATTTAAGAAATCTTTTATGTATCTACTGTGTTTAAGATATCATGTTTCATGACTAAGTAGAATTTTCAAAAAAGAATAGACTTTTCCCTCAAAAAAATTTATCTAATATTCCAGTGAGGGAAAGAGAAATAGATAGAAAGAGTTAGATAGAGAAATAGAGCGAGGGAGACAGAGACAGAGGCAGAGATAGAGGAGAGACAGACAGACATTCACTGACAAACACGCACCCAGAGACAGAGACAGAGAGAGAGAGAGAGAGAGAGAGAGAGAGAGAGAGAGAGAGAGAGAGAGAATGAGACAGAGAGAAAGACACAGAGACAAAGAAAGACAGAAATAGAAAGATAGAAAAACACAACTATAAAGAAAAGAGATGAAACTAGACAAGAACTGAATAGAAGGAAAAAAGAAGAGGAGAAAGGAAATCAAGATTCAGAGAGGATTCAGAGAGTAGTCCTGTACGTGGCTTCCAAGTTCTGCTGGGAAGGAAGCTAATGATTTTATGAAGCAGAGGAGGATGTATATTTCTGGTATGAGAGAACACCAATAAAAAGGTATAGTCAGGAGACAGGATGTATTATATAGGAGACAGATAGCCCACAGGACAGTTTGGCTGTAATTGGGAGTATATGAAAGGGAGCAAAAAGAATTACCTCTAGGTTTGTAGGACTGGATTAAGGATGGGGCTAAAGTTACACAATCAATAGGACAAACTAATTATCAGCCTGTAAGGTATGCCTGACCCTGGTTCAAAATCTATTACTTCAGTTAGAAATAAAATCAGTGTACAAGCTAGTCCACCATATAGACAGTCATTCTTTGGTTACAGAAAGCTTCTAAGCAGATTATACAATATTAGATATATGAATGATCCTTTTACTCTCTGTGAGGAATCCTGGTAAATTTTTTTAACATTTTGGAGAACATATTATAAAATGTTTTCCACAGTCTTGGTCTGCAAAATCAAACCAAAGACAAACTAAATTCACAGAAAAATGATTTCATTCATTTGAGGACTCCAGAGTACAGAAAAGTTCCCTATTTGACATATTTTAATACAAATTAGTATAGGTCAATTCTACCTAAACCATGGGTTCTTAAAAATATTTGTGTGTTGGACTCCTCAGAACAATATTTTTGAAATATTTGAGTAATTTGGAATTTCATTTAGAGATTAATCAATGTAAAGATGCATTTTTCTCCATCCAAGTACACATACATTTGAAATTTACTCATGAAATCCCATGAATAAATGGTTAAGAAACACTGTAGCAAAGACTTTGCTGTTATTTTTAGCTGAAAAGAAAAAAAGAGAGCTTTTGATTTAAGCAATGGCTCAGTAGGTGTAGAAGGCTGGTTTTAAGAGGTTTGAAAAGCTTTTTTAGCAGACAGTCACAACTAAAGGGAAATCAAATAATTTAAATAACACATAGATGTTTATAGCAATGTACTTTAAAGAACAAAAAGGGAAAGGAAGCTTAAAAGCAAAAATTCAATATCAAATTTCAAGATGAAGCAAATTTTAACTATCTCTGTAGGATTTTGAATTCTATAGATAGACAAAATATGTACACATAATGGGACAAAGAATTAAACCTATGATTTCATTGGTACAGGAATCTTGCAGGTGAAGAAACTCTATCTACTAGTGCAGAACTTTACATTCTCTGAAATTAATAACTTTAGAAAGTTGCCTTGATCACTAAGAATTTAAATCAAATTACGCAGTCAGTCAGTACTTATTGGTTAATGGTGGCTAGCCTAGTCACTATACTAAGTGCTGGGAATATAAATATAAGCAAAGTGTCACTGGTGCCATCAAAAAACAAGAATTTTAATGGGGGTAGACAACCCTAAAAAGCAAGTGTAAAGGAGGAGATAGGGGCAGTTAATGGGAGCTAATGATGAATAAGCAGTACAGATGGAGAAGAATAAAGAAAAGATTGGACTGGATCTCCTCTTTAAAATGTTGGGTGTGGGAAGAACTGATCGATCAGAAGATGCCATGCAATGTAAAAGGGAAGAACAAGACTGGAGTGAGCTTCCAGGTATGAGAGGTTTCAATGGCATGGTAAAGAAAGTCCTTTGAGAATGAGTCAGCATTGAAACTAGGAAAGAATATTCCATGACTTGCTCAGGATCACAGAGATCTTAGATGTAGAGACAGGTATTGAATCTGGGTTCTCTAAGATCAAGGTATTTTTCCCTATCTACTATGCCATGGTGTTACATTAAATGTGTACAAAATGAGTATAAAATATGTTGACTTTTCAAAGATAAATATCTTAGAGAGTTTCCAAATTTTCTTTTACTCCATTATAAATAAAGAAAATATTATGGGAATTTTTTTGCTCTCTTTGACAGAAATACTTTTTGAATTTTATATTAATGATTTTATTTAACAGCTCCTGCTTCCATTTAATTTTATCTTTTAATTTGCAAAGATGCCAAATTACAGATATCATTAATATGTTTTGTGTTGACAAGACTGAAACAATGTCAATTAAATTTTCATAACCAAGTTTCAAATGATTTTTTCCATATTGCTGAATTCTTGTAAATTTCTTTGTCATGTTCATTTCCCAGTATTTTGCCCTTGATTTATTGTTAATGGATTGATATTGACAACCATTTATCTCAAGCCAAAGCTGGAAATGGTTTTATATATATTTCAATCCAAAGATCTCAACCACTGAAATAAATTATTTTATAGAAATTAGAACTATTGATAAATGTACCCATAATATTGTATATGTAATATATATATATATAATATAAATGGGTAGGCATATTATATTTATATTTTTATATCTATATGTGTGTATGCTTACAGATCTATATATCCATATATATGTACATGTAAATAATATTTGTACTTCATTCTTGAAGGAGTTCATGACATGAGGGAGGTGATGCCATTGCAAGTCAGTGGGTTGGAGTTGAGTCGAGGGATGCTGTGCTGTCACCAGTCTAACTTTCTCCTCTGGAGAATCCAGAAGACAGATATGAATCAGGATGACTAGAGGAAATTAGGATCAAGTGACTTATCCAAGTTCACACAGGTAGTATCAAGTTTATCTGAGATCAAATTTGAATTCAGGCCCTCCTGACTCCAAGGTCAGTACTCTCTCCACCATACCACCTAGGTAACCTGTGTATAAACAAATGCAAATATGCATACGAGAGAATGAAATGGACATGAACCTATTTTAAGATATCTCATCTTTCCATCATTTTGTTCTCTTGGTCAGTGAAGTTTAAACAGAATCAACTATGGGAATAAGTCACACTGCTGATAATATTATTATTGTCTTATATTTGGCATACTGTGGATTATTATTTCGGATGATAAAGTGATTGCCCTTTGCAACTGAATAAAAGTAATGTGACTTAAGGTCATCTATAACCTCACTGAAAGCATCTTTTGGATGATTTTGGACAGGATTATGGAAAAGCAATTTATCCCATTACCCCTTGGTTTTGATTATTTTCACCCAGATATCTATATTTAAAAATTTTTTCATTCCATGTAATTTAGAGATTATGAATATTTATTTTGATACAGTTTTGATGATAATCTATTTAATTTATTTTTTATTCTCATTTTGTACAAATGTTTTTCTTTACATTAATAATATATACTTGTTTACAAGTAAACAAAATATACCTGCCCCCATTGAATATAGATAGACTTGCTTGGGCAAAAAAGTAAAGGGGGGAGAAAAAAATTAAAATAAAAAAAAAATAATAGTAATAATTGTAGGTATGGCCAGGTGGTGCAATGGACGAAGCATCAGCCCTAGAGCCATGAGCACCGGAGTCCATATCCAGCCTCGTAAACCCAATAATCACCCAGCCATGTGACATGCAAGCCACCCAATCCCCACTGCCCTGCAAAAACCAAAAAGAAGAAAAAAAAAGACCCAAAATAAAATAAAATAGTAATAATAGTAGGGGTGGCTGGGTGGCATACAGAGCATTGGCCCTTGAGCCAGGAGCACCTGTGTCGGAATCCGGCCCCAGACACCCAATGATCAAGCTGCTATGTGGCCCCAGGCAAGCCACCCAGCCCCACTTGCCCTGCACCCTCCCCCAAATAATAATAACAAAAAATCTGTTTCAGTCTTTGTTCTAACACCATCAACTCTGTCGTGAGTAGATCACATTCTTTATAATAAGTCCATCACAAAAGTTACTTCCATATTTTTCCAAAGTTGCCATTGCTGATCGCAACTCCCTCCTTTCTTATTTCTCCACTACCATGTACTATATTTTCTCTCTCCTTTCACTCTGACTCTGCTGTAGGGGCGCTGAGTGGTGCAGCAGACAGATCCCTGGCCCTGGGGCCAAGAAGCCCTGAGCCCCCATACCACCCTTTAGGCCCAGAATCCACATGGCCCTATGGTCCTGGGCAGGCCATCCAATCCCAGCCCCTTGCAAAAAGTAAAAAAAGAAAATGTGTTATATCTGGCCACTGTTCCTCCATGGTCCATCCTCTCCTCCTTTATTTACATCCCCACCCCTTCCCCCTGCTCCTCCGTCCTTCTTACTCCAGTTGTCTATACCCCAATAAGTATATTTGCTGTTTTCTCTCCTAGCCATCTCTAATGAGAGCAAAGGTTCCCTCATTCCCCTTGCCTCCCCCCTTCCATATCATTGCAATAGCTCAATGTAATAAAAAAAAAATCTTATTATGTGAAATAGCTTGGACTATTCCCCTTCTCCTTTTTCTTTCTCCCATTCCATTTCCCTTTTTTTCCTTATTGACTCCATTTTTACACCATATTTTATCTTCGAATTCAGCTTTCTCCTGTGCTTCGACTATAAAAGCTCCCTCTACCTGCTCTATTAACTGAGATGATTCATATGAATATTATCAGTATCATTTTTCTATACATGCAGTTCATCCTCATTAAGTCCCTCATATTTCCCCCCTCTCCTCCAATCTCCATGCTTCACCTGAGTCCTGTATCTGATGATCAAACCTTCTGTTCAGCTCTGGCCATTCCAAAAGGAACCTTTGAAATTCCCCTGGTTCATTGAAAGTCCATCTTTTTCCCTGGAAGAGGACATTCAGCCTCGCTGGGTAGTTCATTCTTGGCTGTATTCTAAGCTCTTTCGCCTTCCGGTATGTTGTATTCCAAGCCCTACGAGCTTCCAATGTAGCTGCTGCTAAGTCCTGTGTGATCCTGACTGCAGCTCCATGATATTTGAACTATGTCCTTTTGGCTGCTTGTAATATTTTCTCTTTGACTTGGGAGTTCTGGAACTTGGCTATAATATCGCCAGGGGTTGGTTTTTTGGGATCTCTTTCTCCGGGGGGATTGGTGGTTTCTCTCCATTTCTATTTTGCCCTCTGCTTCTAGGACATCAGGGCAATTTTCCTGTAGTAAATCTTTGAAAATGACATCAAGGCTCTTTTCCTGATCATGACTTTCAGGTATTCCAATAATTTTCAAATTATCTTTCCTAAGTCTGTTTTCCATATCAGTTGTTTTTTCAATGAGATATTTCACACTTTCTTCTAATTTTTCATTTTTTTGGTTTTGAAGTATTGATTCCTGATTTCTGGTAAATTCATCAATCTCCCTGAATTCTATTCTTTGCCTCAAGGATTTATTCTCCTCAGAGAGTTTTCTTATCTCTTTTTCCATCTGGCCAATTTTGCTTTTTAAAGCATTCTTCTCCCCAATAACTTTTTGAACTGTTTTATCCATTTGACATAAGCTGGTTTTTAGCATGCTATTTTCTTCAGCATTTTTTTGGATTTCCTTGACTAAGCTGCTGACTTCATTTTCATGTTTTTCCTGCATCTCTCTCCTTTCTTTTCTCAGTTTTTCTTCCAACTCCCTCATTTGATTTTCAAAGTCTTTTTTGAGCTCTTTTATAGCCTGAGCCCAATTTCTGTTTTTCTTGGAGTCTTTAGATGCAGGAGCTTGTGCTTCCTCATCTTCAGACTGAGTATTTTGATCCTTCTTGGGCTCATTTGCAAAATATTTCTCAATGGTCTTCCTCTTCTTTCTTTGTTCATTTTCCCAGCCTAAACTTGTTTTTTGGGGGGTGCTTCCTGAGCTTTTGGGACACTCCCACAAGGGTCTCAGTGTGTGAGATTTTGTCCTCCCTCCTGGTCTGTGAATGACCATAAGCACCGCCCTCTGCCACGGGCCTGAGGTGGGGGGGCGCCCTGCTGTTCTTTGGGGGGGCCTAGACTGGGATCAGGATCTGACTGTGGTCAGAGCTCCAGAGTCCTGTTCCAGGGGCAGAGGACAGAGCTCTGCAGTCTCTCTTCACTCCCCTCCTTCAGCTCAATGGGCTCATGCCCTGGGGGCTCCTGCTTACTGGCTGGCTCCACCTGCTTCTGTTTTGGGGTCTAGGCTGCTGAAAGACCAGGCTGCTGGATGTGTGCCCTGAGGGCTGAGCTCCACGTGCTTGCTCTGGCAGAGGTCCCCTGCTGTTCCCCCACTGTGTGCGGGTGCTCAGGAGACTCCCCTGCTGCTGTGAGCTGAAGCTCCCAGCGCCCTGGGGCTGCCTCTGGGAGGCTGAAGTTCTTTGGCTCTGGCGGGCCAACCCTCTGGCAGGCCGCCCCTCCAGCCCGGGGAGCAGAGCCTTTCTGCTCTTTTCCAGGTTACCTTGAGTAGGAGAACTGCCTCACTGGGTCCCTTTGTGGGTTCTGTCTCTCGAAAGTTTAGTTAGAGTCCTTAGTTTATGAGTTTTTATCAGAGAGCTCCAAAGACTCCATCCCTTCATGTTGCCATGTTGGCTCCGCCCCTGATGATGATCTATTTAAATGTTGTCATTATTATATGGGTCTGTTTTATATAGTACAAGGAATTGTATCTCAGTTTTTCCTTCCTTCCTTCCTTCCTTCCTTCCTTCCTTTCTTCCTTCCTTCCTTCCTTCCTTCCTTCCTTCCTTCCTTCCTTCCTTCCTTCCTTCCTTCCTTCCTTCCTTCCTTCCTTTCTTTTTTTGCAATGCAATGGGGTTAAGGAACTTGCCCAATTTCACCTGGCTAGGTAATTATTAGAATTTGAACTCATGATCTCCTAATTGCAGGGCAGGTCCTCTATTCAATGCACTACCTAGTTGTCCCTGTCTCAGTTTTTTTAATATGCTAGCATTATTTTTATCAAAGATTTTATGTGTAATCTGGTTTTGAGATTTGTTTAAGTGATAGAAAATCTGTCACCTATTCACAAATCATAAGATAAGAGGTGATCAAGGTAAGGAGGATTAGTGACTTCCTTTTTCTTTCTTTGCATGACAATCACTTAGCTTAGTGCCTAGAATATGGCACTTTTAATAAATATTTGCTGATCATTTTTTCAAGATAATGATTAATTTTGCTTTTATTTTTAAGGTGGAGGGATTTGAAAGTCTAGATATTTGATTTCATTGTTATAGTGAACTCAGTGAAAAAACTCCTTTACAAATAGAAATCATCAAGTATTTTTCAATTTTAGAGAAACAGAGGAAACTGAGAGTAAACTGAGAAGTTAAATGTATTTCCCAACTTCATACTAGCAAGAATCAGAGGGATGGTTAGAAACTAGCCCTCCTAACTCCTAAGTGATCTCTCAATTAATTACTATAAGTTACCTTTCATCTAAAGAGTCAGAGATACATCTATCCTAATATTGTTACTGTTTTTTTAAGCCTCAAGATCAAAAATAGGGTAAATCCTAAATTAAATCTCAAGTAGGTGGAAAATTGTCATTAATTTCCATCTTTTCTTGTTTTACCTCTTGAAGTCAGAACCTGAACTATCTCATAGCTTCTATGAGGCAGCTAGTTGGTACAGTGACTAGAACACTAGTCTTTGAGTGAAGAGGACAGGAGTTTGAATCCAGCCTCAGACAACTGATACATACTAGCTATGGAACCTTGGGAAAGCCATTTAGCCCTGATTGTCTCTCCTTTAGGGCAACTCCAGTTATCCTGATTCATACCTAGCCACTGGATACATATTGCTCTGGAGGATAAAGTAAGGCTGGTGACTTAACATAATGCCCCCTCACTCAAATACAATTCATTAATTTGTCATGACATCACCCCTGATGTTCCTGCCTTCTTCAAGAATGAAGGACAAACATCATCATTTTCATCATCATCATCATAGCTTCTAGGTGGAAAGCTTCTTGCTAACTTCTATAGACTATGCAACTTGAGATAATAGATATTTCATAACATCTCCTAACATTTAAGTTGGATGAGGTCTGAACAGCTATTGAAACTTCTCTTTATTTCATTCAACATTTCTACCAAAACATCCCTAGGAAATTGGGCTATATAACAGAATGCTCAAAATAATGCAAAATCTGGATTTGTTTGAAAAATGGACAAAAGTAGAATGCTGAGACAGTGATTATAAAGGAAGCTGAATTGTTATAATTGCAATCAGTGGAGTGAAAAGAAATAGATTAATGATGCTCTCTGCCAAACAGTGTAGGCATACAAGGAGCATCTATAGAAACCGATTAGAACTGTCCAGTTTGCTATGCAAAGGATGCAGGCACTTTAATCAGGGATTGAACATCCATATAAGAGCTGGCAAAAACCTGTTAGAAATCTGTTCCTACAGAAATTCATCAGTGTGGATTACTGAATATCTTCTCTCAAAACTTAGAAAATTATTAAATTCCTTCAGTTTTCAGCCCAGTCTTCCTCTCATAATATGCAGGCACATTTAAAAAAATAAGTAACAATTTTAATGATAGAATTCACATCATTAGAAAGTGAAATATTTTCATATGATGGAATCTTTTTAATGTACTTTATAGACCTACAAAGCATACCTTAACCTTTAATAGGGTCTTCCCCCCAATTGTGACAGTTCTCTAACTCCTCAAATTGCCTTGCATTTACTTATGGGCCTATGTGTTTTATTCAAAGTGAACTTTATTCAATAACTGTGCTTTGCATGTAGTAGGCATTTCTCAAGTATTTCTTGAATTGAGTTGGTCAAGAAAACTTTGTTTGAAGACCTGTGGTGAAGGAGAGAACCTTATCCTTTAAGGCAGTCCATTATACTATTAGGAAGATATAACTGTTATGAATTTTTTTTTCTTTCCTTACATCAAGTTGAAATTTCTTTCTCCATCCTTTAACTCCTAATTCTGATTTCTGAGGCTTAATAAAGTACAATCCTTAGTCATCTTCCACATTAGAGCATTCCAAATACTTCAAGATAATTATATTCCCTTTAAGTATGCTCAATTACCTTAACCAGCTTTCTTTCATTATGGTCTCAAACATTCATCATCTTTATCACTTATGCTTCTCAAAACTTTCATGGAAATCAAAAACCACAGCTTCCTGGGAAACTTATCTTACAGATGTACCACTGGAAAGGAAATAAAGGAACAGATGATTTCTTCAAGTGTGTGATCTTGAATTTTTTTTTAATTTTTGTCAGGCCTCTCCTTCCAGTCTTCTAGATGTTTTGAAATGAATTGCCTAATTAGAGGGATTCCTGGTAAAGGCTACTCTTTTCATAGAATTTTTTAAGCATATATCTGCCTGGTGGAATAGAAATCGCCCAAACAATATATTTATATATTTATTTTGATTTTTCCATTAAGAAAAGGGTAAAAAATAGAATTCATAGTTTCCCTTTCTCTTGTGAGGATATTTTTTAATCCACTATGAAAACAAGTTTGCCGTTGTTTTGTTCTATTTGAATAAGTTGTAGCTATCATTATGACACTTACTAGACATTGGGGAGTAATATACACTCTAAGAAATGCTTCTTGTCTCAATGCATTGCAATATAAAGCAAAATATTTGAAGTACTACTTCTTTAGAGTCTCCTTCTACAAGTCTAGCCTAAGATGATTTTCCTTCCTCTGAATTCTAATAAAGTTTATTGACTCAGGGCACTGATTTGACACAAACTCCAATTAATATTATTTAACTTTTTTATGTCTATACCTAGTTTTATCAAAATATCCTCTAAGTTCCTTAAAGAAGGGACAGTGCCAGTGTTGTTTGTATGCCAGTGATCGTGGTAGAAACAATAATACTTCAATACTTTGAAAGATTTCTGATCTTACTGATGCCAGTCAATGCATTCATGCCTTCTCATTCTGTTCACTTCTTCTTTTTCTTTTCATTTTATTAATTGAGTAACTTTCATGCTAGCCAACTGGAACATTGGTTTTTAAAGTACTTCATGATAGAGTAGATTTTTAGCAAGACTTCCCTCAGGAAGCCAATTTGCTTCCCTGGGGGGACCAATTAAGCCATTGCTGATCATCTTCTAGATCTCCTTCCTTTCTATGCACACCAACTGAACACAGACTATCCAATGAGAATTTGCTAGGTGGCCAATACATTTAAAGTAAATGATCAAATGATAATCATGTTATGGTCAAGAAACCAAGGAGAATGCTTTAACTATAATTAAACACCAGAAGCAAAGATAAATAAGTGTGGATTTGTCCTTGTATGGTCCTTTACTTCTTACCCATAATCATGTCTTTGATCATGAGAAGAAGGGAATAGATTGAAAGAAATCCTTAGTAGTCAATTTTCTCATTTGTGCCCTATACTTATGCAATTGTCAAATGTTTCTACAATTTCCACACACCTTTGGACCTTCATAGTGCCAAATAAAATACTGTAACAAGGGTCTACAAATTTAAATTGACAATGTCCCGTTTCCTGATTAGATATAAGAGATGAAGAAAAAGAGGAAAAACTTAAATCTTTATGATTTTAAAAATGAGAAACTGGTAAAGTTATGGTATCATAGATAGAAAAAATGAAGTCAGATGGAGAAAAATGTTTGAAAGAGAACATGACAGCAATAAAAGATATTGAACATTGCCTGAAGACTCATGAGGTGCTTTCCATGAGAGAAGAGGAAAAAAATACAAGAGGAAAAGATATTTGAAAATATATTCAGCTCTACCTTTTAGATTCTCAAATTCTATTTAAAGTTCAATGCAGTCATGCAGTCACCAAAGACTTTCTTGATCCAGTTAGCAGTTGTTCCATCCTCAAATTTTACTTTATAACAGCTAGGTTTCCTGGTTGGTATCACAAAGACTAATTAAATATATCTGACATATTTTGGTAATGAGATCTGAAATAACCTCTTATCTTCAAGACAGCTCTCTAAGACATTAATGTCATAGACATTAAAATTTCAGAGAAGAGTCCAATCTGAATTGATTAAAAAGATTCCTCAGCAAAGAATTTATCTATACTCATGAAATAATAAATGTTGTTCTTATGCCTATATTTTGTATTTTGTATTTTGTATTTATCTGTGTTTCCAAGTATAATTATATTCACTAAGGGCCAAAACTCTTACTAGGTGTCTGACACCTAATAGGCAATTTGTACACATTTGCTGCACCAGTTGACTGTCTCCTTTGATGAATGTTAGATATAAATATGAAGAAAAGCTTCATACAAAAATTTATATTAAAACACAAATTCTAAGGAAGTATGGGAAACCAAAGTTTTATCACTGACAACTTTTAGTTCCCTACACAGAATTGTTGAATTTGTTATACTGCACAAAGTTACATAAAACAAACCTTTCTCCTCCATTTTATTCAGCTTATATTAAACAATTTTATAGATTGTACAGTACTCTAACATTGAAACCATAGTATTGTGAAGCATTCTAACCTACCTAGAAATCATATTTCTAAGGTTTTCAGTGTCATAAAAGATGCAAGTTGGATTTGTTACTATCACAACTTTATGAGCAATGACTTTGAAGAGTTCAAAGAGTTCAAAGCTTTTCAAACAGTTCATCATATTATATTTCAGATTCCTGCATATTTTGCATAAAAACCTAAACTGAGAACACAGGCAATTTGTTTTTCTAATTTATTTTTGCTCCACCTTATAAAGTAACGTTGGTTTGTATTTTGCTTTGCTTTGATATTGCAAATTTACACATGGTGGAATCTTCAAAGATATATCATGATTGCTACTCCAATTGTCCACATAGAATAATTGTGCCTGACCTGTGATAGAGCATTCCAAGATCATATTGAACTTATCAGTCACAGTCAGACACACTGTAACTTTTGTATGACAGAGATGTCATTTAGTCTTCTTCAATAACAAAGGTCGAAAACCAACCAACCACTACCATATAACTGGTAACAATTTATATATTTTAGCTAGATTAGAAACTTCAGCTAAGGCAGTGTAGAATGCTCAGATTTATTTCTGCTGTGATTTTTCTAATGATAATACTCAAATTCACATATTTACTTTTTTCTTCCCTATTTTTCCCTGTACTTGTCTCTATATTTTATTCTGTTACCCCTTAGTTTCTGAGGGGACAACATTAATACAAAAAGCAATTTAAGAGGGAAAACCAGAATTCTTACAATACACATACAATTTCTCAAACAATTTTTCTAAATTCATTGGTGCCCCCCCTCTAATCCATAAGCTTCATAGAAAAATATTCCTTAAATATGGTAATTATAGGAGAACATATGCATTGATATATATACACACACACACACACACACACACACACACACACATATATATATATATATATATGAGCATTGGCTCATATTGATTTTCTTTCCTTGTTTAGCAATGTCTTTTTAATAGTCCAAACTACTAATATTGATAGCATTCTAGACCTTCAAATATTTGATGCCATTTTCTTTGTTGAACCATTTCTCATTACTACTCATTTGCTCCACAAAACTGTACACTAATCTTTACCATGTTCTGTTCTCTGACTATATACTTAAATTTGTAACTTCCATGTTTTTGCTCACTTTTTTAATTGTATAGAATATACTTTTTCCTACACTTCACCTGCTTGATTCTGACTCATTCTATATAATTTTTGGTATAATGGAGTAAGAATTAATTTGGAGTCAGATGAAGTTTTAAAATCTAAATGATATTCAGTTCCCCTGATTTGGGGAAATTGCAACTTCCCTGGATCTCAATTTTCTCAACTAATGATGAGGAAACAGGATTGGAAAGCTTTCCAAGTTGCCGTCCACATTTAAATCTATCCTCTTTAATTTACTCTTTTTGATCTCCTCTTGTCAGTAATAATATTCTCCTGTAAATTTCTTTTAATTATTTCCTTTTCAACTTTCCTCTTATCATTTAAAACTATCTTATTTTCATCCTTATCTTTCTCTTATCTTCCTATTAAATTCTAAATTCCTTGATGTCAGGGACCTTATTTATTCAAGCTTTGTATTTCCCTTTGTATTTCCCCTAATGCCTATCCTCTTTGTCTCTCTCTCTCTCTCTCTCTCTCTCTCTCTTTGTCTCTCTCTCTCTCTCATATATATGTGTGTGTATATGTATATATATATATATATATATATATATATATGTAATGTGTGTGTATTGACCACTTGATAAATTTTTATTATTCCACTTTAGCATCATCTACATATAAACTCATTTACTACTTAAAACTTCTTATTTGGGTTGCCTCCATTGCAAAATGCTTCATCTATTATCATTTATCTATCTATCTATCTATCTATATATATATATATATGTATGCATATATATATATGTGTGTGTGTGTGTGTGTGTGTGTGTGTGTGTGTGATTAACAAGGCCATGCTATATTTCAAGAATTTCAATTTTCCATTAAAATCATTTGAAAACACAATAAATTTAGGCATGAAAGGAATGTTGGGATGCCTTACAATATGGCAAATTATATTGCATGATGACTGACTGTACAAGTTATTCTTCAAATGGTAGTCAATGATTTTATTTAAAAATTCATTTAAAACCATCTGCTTGCTAAGTATCCTCTTATGGAAGTAATTTTAATTTTTTGGAATATTATATATTTTTTTCATAATGGAATCAGTTAGATTTTTAGTCTGCAGCTAATCATACAATTAACAAAGCCTTAAATATTCATTCTGTGGAATCAAAATCATCATCATCATCATCACTATCATATATTTACATTTTACTTACATATTATTCAGTTATATAATTATTTATGTATTACTTATATAATTATATTTTTATAATTCTACTATATATATATGAAATGGTTGTAGGATCACATGTTTCATATTTCAAAACATCAAACATAATTTCATATATGAAAAATGGGAGCTACTTCAGGATATAGTATTTGGTTATAATGAATCATTTTTTAACAATAAGTCAAGTAATAAATCAATGGGATCTTGTTTTCTCCAATTCTTTCATTCAATTGTACAAATGTAAAGATATAGTATCCTACATGGCTTACTAATACTGTCATTGATAATTGGTTTAGTGTACATGTACACTATATTTTAGTGGTCAGTTTCAGTTGGTTACCCCTGGTTTGTCAGAACCGATACTTAATTTTATGTTGAGTTCAGTGAACCTGTTGTGAAAATGGCAGATAATCAAGATAATCAAAGTTCTCTCTAAGATGGGCACCTGGGCAGTCATCCAATGTGGAAATCACAAATTTTCATTCCTTACTGTCTTAACATTCATCTGAGCAACAACATTTTCTAAGCACCAATAGTATTGTTCATTCTGTCCATAGGTGAAAGATAATTGCCAGAACTATGCTTGTAATATTTATTTATTCATTTCTTAAAGTTTATTATACCTTTGATTAAATACTTCATTTTATTTCCCTCATTTTTGTTACTTCAGTAAGCAAACATATAATGTAAAGTGAAAAAGTGGCAAACCATGAGGTGACAAACTGTAAATTGTTTCCACATTGTGCTAAGTCCGAAATTCCCCCATGATATTATATGAGTGTACTTGTGTTCCCTGAACATTGAAATAGGAAGCTGGGACACAATGAACCAATAGAAATATAGCTTTCAAGGGTTATCTCATTGCCCATTTCAGAAGCCATAGAAGTAGAAGGAAAAAAAGAGTTAGAATAGATAGAATGACTGCTGTTTTCATATAACTGCTGTCACTCAATAAGGAAATATTTACTTATTTTGAGTAATGTAACATAATCTAGTTTTGAGTCCTCTTTTATGGTTCTTACTTGAGTATTAAATGCATGAAATATTAAATTACTTTTGGTATAACTCTTTTCATTCTTTAAACAGTCATTAAGGCAGAGAATTGTTTATTAACTTATTGGAATTCCTCCCAAATATTCCCAAAGATATTTTATCTAAATGGGAAAGAATATATGTGGTTTATGCTTGTTTATGTTCCATGAAGGTATAAGTAAGAGATCCCCCACACCCATGCATTTTTGGTTATTTTCCTCATTTGGATATCTCAGTGGTAGAAAAAAAAGAAAAGTTCCAAAATATTGATCATGGTCCTAGAGAAGATTCAGGGTGGAGTTCAAGTAAAAGAAATATTCAATATTATTCCTAGAATTATAGCATTTGCAAGATGGTAGGGAAGTCAGCATCAACCTTTTCAACCACACACCAAAGGAATACACAAATTGCTCTCCAAGATTCTGCTCAGCTTTTTGAACTGCCTGAATAATCTGAAGAAATTAGGCCTTACAATTCTCCTTTCCCTGATTGAGGACCCTCACACCTAATAGAATCTCAGGCAAACTAAACTTCACTTCTGATTTGAGTCACTCTGAATTTCTTTCCAGATGCATTTTCCACATTCAGGAAAACAAATTTCCACTTCATCTGCTAAGTCCATTTTATATTGAAATGCAAGCTTCTCAAAGGTAAACAACAACAAATACAACAACTATATTTTTTGTTAAATTTGTATTCCTAGCATTTAGTACAGAATTTGGGACATAGTAAGTATTTAGTAAATTATTTATTTATGTATTTATCATTATGATATGCTTGAGAAATGAATTTTCAATATCTGCTTTGAAGTTCTCCAATGAACATGAATAGCTACTGTCTCAAGGAAACTCATTCCACTTTTGAATAACACTAAATTTTAGGAAATTTTTTCTGATATAAAACCTAAATTTCTTTCCTAGTAACTTCCACCCATCACTTAGGTATTTGCCTTCTAATGACCGAACAAGGAGAGTTATTTTTTCACATGACATCCTCTCATATAAATGAAGGTAGATAGTATACCCCGGTCCACTCCCAAGTCTTCTTTTCTGCAGGCTAAAAATGTCCAATTCATAGTTTCTTGATCTCAAGTTAACAAGCATTTATTTAGCACCTTTTGTGTGACAGACACTGTGGAAAATATACAGATGCAAAGAAAAATAAAAAAGACAGGAGGGAGAAAATTTCTGGCATAAAGGATAGCTAGTAAAGATGGATAGCATCAAAATATGGAGCATCATGCAAGGAATGGTAAAGAGATCAGCAGCATTGGATTTCAAGGGAAAACCAATGAATAATGTGCAAGAATACCAGGAAGATATGAAGGTGTGAAGTTGTGACGGTTATAGGATTTTATATTTTATCCTGGAAGTAATAGGAAGCAGATGAAGCATGTTGAGTACTGGGATGACATAATCATTGTTGAAAATTAGGAAGATAATTTGATAGCTAAGTAAATGATGGAATAGAGAAGTTTGAATTTAGGAGACGAGCCAGAATATTATTGCAATAGTCAAGGCCTGAGGCAGTGCCAGTGTTAGAGAAGAAAAGGGAAAATATTCAAAAGATATTACAGAGATAAAAATCAACAAATCTCAGAAATAGGTAGGATATGGGGATTGAGTGAGGTCAAGAATTTGACAATGATTTGAAGGTTGTGGGTTTGATTTCCTTGGAGATTGATTGTACCTTTTTACAGTCATCAGGTAGCTTAGAGGGAAGGGTTTGAAGGGAAAGATGATCAATTCATTAGCCCCAAGGGCAATCAAATTCTGCATACTTTCTGAATCAGTACTGTATGGCAAAGAAAGCATTCAAAAAGGGGAAAGTATCTATTTGTGCAAAAATACATTTTTAGCAATTCTTTTTGTGGCAGCAAAGAACTAGATTTGAAGAGATGCCCATAAATTGAGAATGATTAAATCTATATGAATACTATTATAGCATATAATATATTCTTTAGGATACTATTATACCACAAGTAACGATAAGCACGCATATTTGAGGAAAAAAAAATCTGGAAACACTTGCATGATCTGAGGCAAAGACTAGTGAACAGTGTACACAGTAATAGCAGCATTGTGTGATCAGCTACAAATGACTTAGCTCCTCTAAAAATACATTAATCTAAGACAAGTCCAAAAGCCAATAACGGAAAATTCTATAAACATCCAGAGGAAGAACTGATTGAAGATTGAATCACACTATATTTACTTTAATAATTTTTGACCTTTTTGTTTTTTTCTTTCATAACATAATTAATATGGGAATATGTTTCACATGATTGCAAATAAATAATCTTTATCAAGTTGTTTGTGTTTTAGGGAAGAAAAAGAGAGAAAATTTGGAACTTACATTTTTAAATGAATGCTAAAATTGTCTTCATGTGTAATTGAAATAATTGAAATGCCTTTTTAAAAAGAATAAAGTTCATTGAATCAAAAACAATTAATTTAATTTATTTCAAACATATTTAACATGTCTATAGAGCAACCAATTTTTGGTTCAATGCTCTAATCTATTAAGAAAGTTTGCTCATTAATTCACTAATCCTTCACAAATTTGTACTATCTGCAAATTGGATGAACATGATATTTATACATTTATCCAATCACTTATGAAATGTTATTAAACAAAGAGTCAAGCCGAGTCAAGTAGAGATATCTGATGAAGGGAATAATGTTGTCATGTTGGCTCTTTATAATCACTACTTCCCTTTCTAAATGCTTACCAATCAATTCTATAACAACCTGATCCACAATTTTACCAGGAATCAATGGCAAGCTCACTGGGCTATAGTATATAGGCTCTGTTTTTTCCCTTACAAATCATTGAGGAACTCAAAATGATGAAATTATAGTAAAAGTAGGTGCCATCAGGATCCCACTCCCCTTCCACAAATACTTAAATAAATAATTAAAATATTATAAAAATAAACTTTATTTATATTGAACTTTAAGGTTTACAATGTGTCTTATAGATGTCATTTCATTTCATCCTCACAACAGATATTATGTCTATGTATATAGATTCAATAATTATCATCATTTTACAAGTGAAAATTCAGACAGATATTGACTTGCCCAAGTTCACATAAATAAAAATGTCTAGATCTTGAATTTTGTATATAAAAAAAATTTTATTGACTTTTTTACAATGCAGTGCTTTTCATATGTCACTTGTAAATAAATAAAACTATTAAGCAAAAGAAATATGTGACCACATCTGAAAATACATTCATAATTCCACTTTCATAGCATCACACCAATATATTTATGTATAAATAATTCTAATAAACAGAAATAACTTTTCTCTCCCTTGCATTCTTCCCACACCTTTAAAAATTAAGAAAATATTTTTAATTGCTTTCAAAAATAGCCTTAGCCAAGTAAAACAGATTTCCTCACTGATCATATACAAAAAAATAGATGGCTCATTCTAAATTATAAAATTATCTCCTTGTCTTTGAGGAAGTGGAAAGCATGTTTCACTGATCCTTTTTTTATTATAAATGATCAATGTTTTTATTATGCTTTTATAATTTTCAACTTTCTTTCTCTTTAGAGTATTTTTATTGTATAAATTACTCTCCAAGTTCTGCTCATTTTAATTCCTCACCAGTTTATAAAACATTTCAAAGTTCTTAATTATTATAATATTAATATTATAGTATAAATTTTTCTTCTGATTCTCATGTTTCCAGCTTATATCATTCTTTAAAAATATTTCCATATCTCTCTGAAATCATGAATTTCCTTCTTTTTGTTATATAATATTTCATCATATTTATATAAAACCTAATCAGATGGTCCTCACTTTATGATGATGATTCTTTTTTTTCCAAAACAAAAAGAACTGTTACAAACATTTTTGTATGCAGAAGACTTTTTTTCCTATTTCATTGATCTTTTAGGGAATAGGCCTATCAGTGATATAGTTGGGTCAAAGGTCATATAACATTTAGTAACTTTTTATATAATTCCAAACTCCTTTCCAGAATGATTGTATGTATCTATAGGTTATTTAAAAGTGCAACAATATATCTTTTCCAACAGCTCTTAAAAATATTAATCATTTTCAATTTCTTGTTAACTTTTCATACCTTTATTTGTTTATCATTAGGGGACTAGGTTTTATGCTTATATATTTTCATCTCTTTCATGCAAACTCATATGTATACATATGAAGATATATGTATATTCATATGTCCATATATAAAATAGTCAATTTAAACATTTTGACAAACAAATCCAATAAACCTGTGTCTGAACTGGAGCTCATGTCATCTTACACTTTCCACCATACCATTTAGCTGTCTCTAATACTTCCACAAAAAGAGCTATGTCTCACAACCACAGAAACTTGCGTAATACCTCAGAAGCAATACCATCAATCTATACTGGAATGTATATTTCTTCTCCAGCATGTTAACAAATTATCAAGAGTTCATTTGAAGCATTAGGTGAGAGGTTAACTACTATCTCTGTAGGTATCAAACAATAGGCATAGCTGTAAAGATGAAATTACGTAAGTCATTTCACTAAAAAATAGTATGCTATGAAATGCAGTGATGTTCTCATAAAAAGAGTATTTTTCTCTTTTTTTTATATATTTTCTCAAGGTAATGGGGTTACATGGTTGCCCAAGGCCACACAACTAGGTAATTATTAAGTGTCTGAGGTCAGATTTGAACCCAGGTACTCCTGACTCCAAGGCCAGTGCTCTATTCACTCCGCCACCTAGCCACCCACTATTTTTCTCTTAAAATAATCAATTATATTTTCTGTATAACTGAATCAAGAAATTTGAAATCTAGAAGGGATACTTTGAAAGAAACATCAAGGGAAAAATTTATTCCCACAACTACCCAAGAATCACTGCTACCATCTATTGGCAAGCAGCTAGCTAAATGTTTACTTGAAGATCTCTACTGAGCAGACCTAAGATACATATTTATTTTTGAGATGCTTCTAATTCATAGAAAGATTTTCCTTAAATCAAATATAAATTTTTCTCCTTCTGTCCTTCATTTATTTCTTCTAGTTCTATTCTCCTGGACTAAAAAGATTAAATCTAATAAATCCTCCATGATAGACATTCAAACATATATAAAGTCAGCCATAATATCTCCATTTGTCTTCTCTTTTCCTGGCTAATCATTACTCATGCTTTCAACTATACGGCATATGTCATATTCCAGTTAACTTCACCTGAATTTGCATCTACCTATTAATAATCTTTCTTAAATTTAACATTTAGTAGTGATCATAATATGCCAGATTTATTCTCACCATAGCAAAGAGGGAACATTACTTTCTTAGTCCTGGAATCTAGGCCTCTCTTAACATAACCTAAGTTTTGCATGCCGTTGTTTAATTTTAAACCTACTGTCCAAGACGACCAGAGTATTTTAAGATTTAACTTTCATGCTTCTCTCATATTAGACTTGATTTTAATAAGACTAGATTACTACTATATTACTACAATGAAGTGACCTCTTTTTTTGAGAGAGTATGAAGAAGTAAAAGAATGATAGAATGTCTAGCTTCCTATCAACAGAAGAATCTTACTTTGTAATATGATTATGTAATATTTAGAAGAGTTAAACTTTTTCATTCTGACAAAAATGCAGCCAAAATCCACAAGTGTAACAGTGACAATTCATATAACTATGTCATCCAGGATTCAATTTTTTAAACCAAAGATAAAATTGTTAATATATTTATATTAAACTTCACATTATTTGATTTATTTCAATTTCTATATTACTAGGATTTTTTGTGATTCTTATGCTTTTAGCTAGTTTGAGGGTATTTTTCCCAAATTTATCTGATCTATAAATTTGAAAAGCATACCATCCATATTTTTTTAAGTATGATTTTGGTTTATTTATTTTATATTTTACAATAAGAGTAAACATAAATCCCCCTCCCTCCAGAAGATAAGAAACCTCAAAAATAGTGAGAGAGAAAAAAATGTATTTCAGTCTGTGTTCAAATCCCAATGGCTCTGTCTCTGGGGTCACTATCCATATCTTTATTCAAATCATTGAAATATCTTTAAACAGCACTGAAATGAAAAGGAGTTCCTGGGACCTTCCACTAAAGATCTTCTCTCCTTATTCCCAAGGTAAACTCTGATTTACTGGAATGCCTATCACTAGAAATCTTGACTTAGTCTTCTGTCTCTTCAGACCTTGGTAGCTGCTGAATCAACATTATTGATTTGTACCATAAGTATATGGAGTAGTGGAAAGAACACTAGTGTATAAGTCAGAAGACTAGGATTCCATTTCAAGCTTGACAAAGAAAGAATTTTTGATTTGGGGTCAGTGAATCTAAATTCAGAATGCTGTTTCTCTGCTTACTACATGCTTCATTTCATCTATCAAATGAAAATGTTGAATGAGATCATCTTTAAAGGTTTTTTGTAGCCTAAAATGTATTATTTCTGCTTTCTCCTCTGCCATTTATGCTTATTTCCCTGAATGAGAAGACTGCATGCTCTAGAGATAAAGCATTAGGAAGTGGGAGGAAAAAAATCAATTTGGAATCAGAGACTTCAGTTGAGGCTAAATTATTAGTTGTATAACATTGGGAAAGAGACAGCACCCCTCTGATCATCAATTGTATAAAAGCCAGAAGTCAGCAAAATGCTATGTTTAGCCTGTCTCTGCATTCAGTAACTTACCTTTTTGATACAAGGATTCAGAAATATTTGGTGGATTCCGCAAAAGTCGAATTCTAATGACAATGCCAAATGTGGCACTTAACCACAATTAAGTGATCTCTTTTTTTTGAAAGGGTATGAATAATTAAAAAATGATAGAATTTCTGACTTACTATCAACAGAAGAGTCTTATTTTGTTACATGATTATGTAATATTTATAAGAGTTAAACTTCTTCATTCTGATATAAATGCAGCCAAAATTCCACAAGTGTAACAGTGAAAATCCATATAACTATGTCATCCACTAAAACTATGTATTACAATTCAGGGAATCTCTCTTCATAGCATGCACAAAAATAACAGAAATATTAGAAATGCAAAGGCACATATGCTATTTAACAAACCAATATATCGATCTTATGACATTTAGTAATGGTTTGTCACAGCATCATCTGCTAAACATTCACTGCTAATGCATTTTGAGGCATGCTTTATTAAAAGTCATTAAAGGCTGCAGCTGCATCTCCTAATAGTTTCCTAAATATAAAGAAAGCATTTATAAATGACCTCTTTCTTCAAAGTACTGCTATGAAGGCTACAGATTCTTTGTAGGAAGCCAGTGAGCTTTTATTCTTTCAAAATGCTAAGTAATTCATTGAGTGCCAAGTAATTTTTTTTCAGACTTCACTCTGGATTTCTTCCAATGACCAATTGCTGTATTCATTAGTAATGGTTATAATATCGACTCAAGGTGCTAAGAATTTTTCTCTATTCAGGAGACACCTCAGTTCTTAGAGATTCAATCTCTTAATAGCTATTATAATCAATGCTGAACACTCTTAAAAAAAGGTTCAAGTATTTGACTCAGTTAAACCCAGTGGAGTGCTAATCTTGAACCAATTAGTTTAAGACTTCACACTGACCAAATAGACCTACATTTATTGTCTGATTTTGGTAGTCAAAGTTAGGAGAAAATTACCAAAGCCATAGTCATTGTGTTTTCATAGTTTTTCTGTCTTCACATTTAAAGATTTTAATCGCCAACTAGGAACCTCAATACTAGATATATGTATAATGAGGGAATTTGCTTTGTTTCATTATATGTTTTCCTTTAAGCTATTTTTTTCATTTTTTCTTCTTTTATAAGTGGGGAGGGGAGAGAGGGGACATAATAAAAATAAATGTACAAATTGAAAAAAGTAAATGTACAGAAAGAAATAAGAAAACATGCTTGGTTAAGATATGAAAGAGGATTAGTTTGTTATTCTGTGGCATCAACACATTCCTTTTTTCAATGAGTTCATCCTTTTGGAACCATGATATTTAAATATTTAGCAGAGAACCATAATGGCATGGTGATTGCAAAACTGATCTCCAAGTGAAAAAGTCCTCATTTCAAATTTTGCCTCTTATTCTTGTGTGTGAATGATCGTAGGAAGCAGATTTACCCTCTTGATGTTTGACCTGAAACACTGAAAGAGGTGTTTCCTCAACCAGATATTTCATATGCCAATAAAATCTCAGGTCCCCATTTCTATATTTAGCTATATTCTATATTTAGCTACATTCAAAAGATAACTTTTTCAGACATTTATTTAGTCAATCAAAAACATCAAACATTTACTAAATGTAAAAGACAATGATTAGAGCAACCTTTATATGGCACTTTAAAGCATGTAAACCACTTTATACACAGTTTCATTTCAGCATCCAGGGTAAGATTCTAGTTTGGTATGTTGGAAGCAGGGAAACATCCACAAAGAAAATTCTTTAAGATATGTGGGTATTTAAAAGTGTTTTCATCCAAATCTATTAATAGCTATGTAGGTTTAGAGACTGTAACACTGGATGAATAATGGAACAATGATTGATGTTGAGGTGAAAAGTATCCAGAATGTAAAGAAAGCAATGACAAAGATTGCTAAATTCATTAAATCCTGCTCTATATCTTTAAAAAATACCTTCTCAATATAAACTAACATCAGTAGCTACATCTGTATTTATTTTGTACCATCCTTAATTGTGTTGATTTGTAAACTGAAAATACCTGCCTTTCTAAAACTTAGTAATGGTTTATTTTTATTTATTATCTTTAAAAAATTTTTGCCTTTCACCTTTTCAATAGACTCATCATTTTCCTAAAATTCATTGATATTGAGATTTCTTCATTGAAGTCTACTGGTCCTGACAAAGAAGAGAAAACTAATCCAAGAATTTTACAGACTCATAAGGGGTATCAAGTTAAAGGCATAGCCACTATAAACCCATCATAATGTAAATCACAGAAAAATTAAAATAGTTTTTCTATGGTACATTATGTATTATCTCATTCTCTGTTGATGGGATGGGTAGTTTAGGATGGTAAAGAAGAAAAAATATGCAGAAATGGTAATACTATATAACTCTAGCAATTTTTCTACTCTGATATCTCTATTAAAATTTAAACACAATGACTCAATATAAAAGTTCACAATCCTTTAAAACATTAAATACTATCAGTTAAAAGACAGTAATTATTCACTGCTTGGGGAAAATTAAATCTTCTGGGTTGCCAGTGATCCATTCAGTGAACTAAGAAGGCAGTTTACAAAATAATGTACTGAGGGTTAGAAAGATTTAATTTGTCTCTGGAAAGAGAATAATCTCAATGTCAAGGTTTAGGTTGCACTTCATTTCTTTACCATAAACTATAACTTTGACAATGACGAATTTAAGAAATGAAGCAAGATTGATGTCAGATACACCATTTTTCTTTCTTTTTTCTATTTTAGTTTGTTTTCTTTTTTTTGCAAGGCAATGTGGTTAAGTGGCTTGCCTAAGGCCACACAGCTAGATAAGTATTAAATGTCTGAAGCCAGATTTGAACTCAGGTACTACTGACTCCAGGGCCGGTCCTCTATCCCATATGCCACCTAGCCACCCACACCATCACTTTTATTTCCCTCAAGTCTATGGGTAATTTTATCTTTCAAGATCAGATAAAGGGACTAGTGGATAGAGGACCAGTCCTGAAATAAGGAAGACTTATTGTCCTCAGTTCAAATCAGATATCGGACACTTTCCAACTGTGTTACCTTGGACAATTCAGTTAATATTTTTGCCTCAGTTGCCTTATTTGTAAAAGCACTCTAGTATCTTTGCCACGAAAATGCCAAATAAGAGCATGAAGAGTCAGACATGATTGCAATACCTTAATAAGAACAAGAACAAAATTATTTCCTAATCAGATGGTTAAAATAAAAGATCATGGGGTGGCTAGGTGGTGCAGTGGATAAAGCACCGGCCCTGTAGTCAGGAGTACCTGGGTTCAAATTCCTGGGTTCAAATCCGGCTTTAGACACTTAATAATTACCTAGCTGTGTTGCCTTGGGCAAGCCACTTAACCCCATTTGCCTTGCAAAAACCTAAGAAAAAGTAAACAATAAAAGATCACATAGTCTGAATTAAGAGTAATAAAGAAATATACAAATAGTGTTTTGGTATAACTCTCTTTTCAGGGAACTGAACATATTCTGCCATTACCAGAGAAAGATATATTAGGGAGATAAATAGGAAGATTCAGAAATTGAAAAGAACCTAAGGTTTTAAATGTTTAGCTACATGAAATCAATAAAATGTAGAAAATACAAAGGGCAAAACATATTGATGCTGAGAACACATGAAATAAGGGAAGGATTAATCACCCCATTTATATTAACTTAATATAAAAATAATTTTCAAATTAGAAGAAATTAATCTCTCCAGACATTATGACAGTAGGTTTTATTTAGCTTTGTTTTGTTTTTAGCAGCAACAGCATCTCCCTTTTCTCCATCTTCATATTAATTTCACATGTAGGAAGCTAGACTGACTAAGCAACAAAAGATTAGTGGAAACCTATGTTCTCTTTTATACAGAAGTAGGGTAAGCTATCTAACAAGCATATTCAGTCTCTGTTTACAGGGTGTCTAGGATCATAAAGAGGAAAAGAAAGAATGCAGAAATGACCATAATATGTGTTATAAATGGTTCATGAAAACTTCATCTGGAGTGATTATTTTTTTTTAATTAAGACATCATAATAAATGGCATACCTCTCTCAAGGGGAGAGGGAGCCCAGAAATCCAGAACTACTAGGTGTTATATGTTCTTTGAAAGGCTTTGTTCCTGTCCCTTTGTGCCAATCATTGACTGGAGTCACAAATCTAATTAATACATCCCTTCCCCTGTTTTCCCTGCCCATGCACATTATACTAATTATATTAATGAGCAAGAACAGCTACCTCCTTGACCATGGGCAAAGGAGAAGAGGCAGACCCTAGGTAAACTTAGAACCAGATGGGGCAGACCTCATCTAATCTCAGGTTTTGATCAGATTGAGTCTGTCTTTTTTCTTATCTCAAGTTGCTGCCCTTATGTAGCAATACTGGTAGACCCCAGTCTTTGTAATATAAACTAATAATTCTCCCTCCACATACTGGTGGAACCCAAACAGTCCCATATTCCTCACAGTATATCTCTTAACTATTTTTCTAGTTTGTTGATATCTCAATAATAATCTTTGACCACATTCTACACCAATTTTTGAAAGAAAATATTTGGGAATCTTCCTTTAAAGTAACATGTCTAGACTTTGCAGTGCTACTTCCTCTACTCCTATTCACTGTGTCATGTACTCTAATCCCACAACTCCACAAGTGTGCTTCAGTGGAATGACAAATGGCAAAATCATTTTTTTTAAGTTTATAAAATAATAGGACCATAGATATGGAGACGGAAAGAAACTTTGAGATCATTATTCTTCTTGCCTCTTAACTGGGGAAAGTTGATTTTCCCAAGATAAAACTGTAGCCATGGGCTACTTGTATTCGGTTCTGCCTATGAAAAATCATTATTCAGACTAGGGAAATCATGGATGGACATAAAACAAAAATTTATTTAAAAGGTTACAAGACATAGGAAGGGAAAGAGAGGGAGAGAGAGAGAGAGAGAGATAAAAGAACAGCCAAGCAGCATTGGATGGCCACAGGTTGGTAGAGAAGACTGTGACCCTGAACTGGAGTCTAGCTCAGGTTTTTGTGTCTTGCCTCTCATCTAGAGGGCAAAAGATGAACTCCTTTTCTCTTACTGCACCTGGAATTAGGCAGAGGGTAAAACCTAAGGTAAAACTGTTAGTATAATCAATTACATCATTAACATAACTATCAGAAATCATATGATCATATCAGTAGATGCTGAAAAAGCTTTTGACAATATATAGCACCCATTCCTATTAAAAACACTAGAAATTGTAGGAATAAATGATTGTTCATTAGAATAATAAGCAGTATCTATTAGAAACCATCAACAAGCATTATATGTAACAGGGATTGGCTTGACTCATTCCCAATAAGATGGGGGTGAAACAATGATGCCCATTATCACCACTACTATTGGATATTGTTAGAAATGTTAGCCTCAGCAATCTCTCACTCTTTAGATTATATGATGGTATACCCAGGGAATCTCAAAAAGTCACCTAAAAAGTACTAGAAATAATTAGCAACTTTAGCAAAGTAGCAGAATATAAAATAAACCCTCATAAACCCTCATTCATATATATATATATATATATATATGTATATACGTATATATATACATATATATATATTTATATAATTATTTTAATGAGTTGGAAGAAGTTGTAATAAATTCATATGTAGAAATAAATGTTAAGAATTTCCAGGAATTCAATGAAAAAAAGTGTAAAAGAAGGTGGTTTAGCCTTACCAGCTCTAAAATTATATTATAAAGCATCAGTCATCTAATCTGTCTGGTATTGGCTAAGACATAGATTCATGGATCAGTGGAATAGACTAGGTGAAAGAGCAGTAAATGATTATAGTAATCTGCTGTTGAATAAACCCAAGGAGTCCAGCTATTGGGATAAAAACTCTCTCTTTGTTAGAAACTGTTGGACAAATTGGAAGTTAATATGGAAGAAAGGTAGATTAGAGCAATACCTCATACCCTATACCAAGATAAGATCAAAATGGATACAGGATTCAGACATAAAAAATAATATTATAAGCAAATTAGAGAATCAAATATTAGATTACCTGTCAGATCTATGGAAAGGAGCGCAGTTTATGACCAAGGAAAAGAGAGAACTCCTTGTAAAACAAACTAGATAATTTTGATTACATTAAATTAAAAAGCTTTTGCACAGACCAAACCACTGTAACCAAGATCAAAAGAAATGTACTAAATTGGGAAACAATTTTTTACAACTAGGTTTTTCTGACAAAGGACTCATTTTTAAAATACACAGAAAACTGAGTCAAATTTTCAAAAAATCAAGCAATTCCCCAATTGCCAAATGGTCAAAGGATATGCAAAGGCAATTTACAGCTGAAGAAATCAAAGTGATCCATAGTCATATGAAAAATTGCTCGAAACCATTACTTTTTAGAGCAATGCAAATTAAAGCATCTCTGAGGTATCACCTCACACCTCTCAGACTGGCCGATATGACCAGAAAGGACAATGATCAATGTTGGAAGAGATGTGGGAAATCTGGAACACTAATACATTATTGATGGAGCTGTAAACTCATGCAACCTTTCTAGAGAGCGAAGTGAAAGAAAAATGTGCATACCCTTCGATCTAGCAATACCACTACAGGTTCTATAGCCTGAAGAGATTATGAAAAAGAGTAAAAATAATACTTGCGCAAAAAAATATTTATGGCAGCCCTGTTTGTGGTGGCAAAGAATGGGAAATTAAATGAATGTCCTTCAACTGGGGAATGGCTTAACACACTGTGTTATATGTGTGTCATGGAACACTATTATTCTATTAGAAACCAGGAGCTCTCGGAATTCAGGGAAGCCTGGAAGGATTTGCATGGCCTGATGATGAGTGAGATGAACAGAACCAGAAAAATATTGTACTCCCTAATCAAACTTGATGAACTTGCTCATTCCATCAGTGCAACAACCAGGATCAATTTTGGGCTATATGTAGTGGAGAATGCCATCTGTATCTAAAGAAAGTATTATGGACTTTGAACAAAGATCAAAGACTATTACCTTCAAATTAGAAAAAGAATCCGTTATCTTATTATGTAATTTTGCTATCTCATACTTTATTTTTCTTCCTTAAGGATATGATTTCTCATCACATTCAACTGAGATCAATGTATTCTGTGGAAACAATGTAAAGACTACAGAATACCTTCTGTGGGAGGTGGGGAGAAGGAAGCAAGAATGAGGGAAAAATTGTAAAACTCAGAATAAATTAAATCTTTCTAAAAATGTCATTAGGTCAGATTTCTTTCTAATGATTGATAATAATCATAATTTCCTTTTATGAGTTCTCATCAATCATTAAATTTCATCCACCATGGATTTCTATCAGGTGTCAAAAACCAAACCCACT
Organism: Macrotis lagotis; assembly: GCF_037893015.1. Taxonomy (NCBI): domain Eukaryota; kingdom Metazoa; phylum Chordata; class Mammalia; order Peramelemorphia; family Peramelidae; genus Macrotis; species Macrotis lagotis. The sequence continues at coordinate 432,098,736 of NC_133666.1, forward strand.
GAATGTTAGTTTGTATAAAACTTCCATTTTTTCAGACAATGAAATTTGATATTAGTAGATCTGTATAATTTATAGAAATATAGCATATAATTCTCTTCTTTCTTTGACATAGTTTCTTCTTGATTTCTTCTGTTATTTTATTCATGTGTAAGTGTTCCCCAATGCTCTATCTGTGACTCATTCCTAAGATTTCCCTTCCCCTCTGCTTCCCTCACATTTTTTCTTACATAAAACTGTAATGCATTTGCCCATATCCAGGTTTGTCATCCCTTCCCTATTCTCTAGGATTTCTCAAAAAACATCACCACTGATTCAACCAATACAAATTTCTCCATTGTGGGATGTAAGTTTTCTAAGAGATGTGAAACTATAGAGAGCAGTTAGATGATTTCTTCCTCATTTTTCTTGGATTCCAATTACTTAAGCCTTTTTCTTTTTTCATTTTGATTTAGATATAATTCTGCAATATTGGTAGAGAAACCATGAATATACCATTGCGATGCATAAACATTATTACTTTCCTATCAGTCAATAGAACTACCCCCAATTTTTTTCTTGTCTTTTTTATTTTTGAACTTTCTTCTTTTCCCAACACTTACTTATATGCACTTTTCATTTTTAGCTTCCCTGATAGATTTTTTAAGGAACTTAAGCACTTTTGTATTTGGTTTTATTACATTTCTTCATTTTCTTCTTCTATATATCATTTTAAAATCTGAATTTATTGAACATTTCCCTAATACTTTTTTCATTTACCACTTTAGAGGCCTCCTCTTCAGTGTACTCATCAAGGAAAACCCATGATAGTCTTCTTAGAATTTCATGCTCATGGAACCCTTAATTCCTTTTGAACTAACTTTTTTTAGAAGTCTCTACCCATGGGCATGAAATCCTTCCCTTTGTTTAACTACTTTTTGGAATTTGCTGTGTCAAAAGGATCTTTTCTCCATCATTGCTACCTCTGATTAGCCTAATGAAAAATGATCACCAAGTAATGATTATTTAGTTGCCTTGGTTTTACTAAATTACCAGAGGTTGCATAAGAGTAGTGATTTGCCCAACATCACAAAGCTAGTAAGTATCCAGTGCCTGAGGTTGGATTCTAACTCCCATTTTTCTTATCACAAGACCAGTGTTCTATCCACATAGAAGGATGTTGTGTGCTTTATTTTGAAAGATGATAGTGAAAATGTACAGTCCTTTGCTAAATGTACTATGGCAACAGTACTTAAGTTCTTATTTCTGGTCATTATTTACACACACACACACACACACACACACACACACACATACAAATATACATACATATATATGTATATATGTTTTAAGTAGGTATGATGAGGAGATCAGTTTCAACATATCAAACATATCAATGCACTTAGTTTTATCCCTCAGTGCATGACTAGATAGGGTATGGAAATTCAAGATGAAAACAATTCATAAATGATCAACTTCTAAATATTTTATAAACTGATAAAATATATTTCGTGATTCATTAAAATCAATGAAGAACTTTTTTTTGAGATCATTGCCTAAATTCATTAATCCAAGCTTATATCTTTGTTGGGATAAAAATAGTGGTGATGGTGTTTTTCCTTTGTTATCAAAGAAATCTATGACATCAGGGGAGGTAATCCCATGGAAAGCACATGAATTGGATTTGGTTGAGGGGTGATGTTCTAAATCACTAGCCTAACTTTCTCCTCCAGAGCCATCTGAATTCAATGATCAGATATATATCAGGATGATAGAAATGACCCTTGATGTGAGGCAATCAGTGATAATTGACTTGTCTAAGGTCACACAGTTAGAAAGTCTCAAATGTCTGAGGTTAATTTGAAGACCTGTCCTCCTGACTTCAAAGTCAATGCTCTATCCATTTCGCCACCTAACTACTTATTGGCATAAAAAAAGAGAAAAGGAATATGTAGGGTGAAGAGGGAATGAATAGTAAATGATATGGAGACTGTAGTATTTGGAATGATATCTATGATAGATCTTTGTTTTATGAGAATTCTGGTCCATTTTGGGAACTTATGACTTCTTCATTTGAAGAAGTAAAAACTCTTTTATCCAAAATTTTATTTTATTTGCATCTCTAAAAATATTAGAATGATTATACTCAAATATGTAGTATTAGAATTTTCAAAGAGTTTCAAATATATCTTACAACTAATATCTAGTTCAGTTAATTTTTGAAATAAAAAGGGAATGAAATTTTAATATTATTTTCATTCTTTATAAATCAGAAACATTTCAAATTATTAGCTTGATAAAATTTACAGAGCTAAAAATGTTCTCTTCATACTTTTCATGATGATTCATTCTTTTCTCTTTAGAATTCAGTCATGTCCTTCCTTTGATATGTTGAAGTAACCCAAAAAACTTTTTTATGCTAGCTTTCTCTTCCCTACCTTCTCTTTCTCTCTGCCTTTCACCCAATTCTACCGTCCATACTCATCATCCACTTCCATAGGTTCAACTATTCTCATTTTGCTAATGACTCCTAAATCTGAATACTGAGCTTTCATCATTTTTCTGAATTTTAGTTCCATATATTCAACCACCATTGTACAATTCCATGTGAATATTCCACAAATTCATCAAATCAACACATCAAAATGAAACCAATTGACTCTCCTTAGAGCCTCCTTATCACTTGATTTCCCAATTTTTATCTCCTTAACATCCCAGTTTAAAATCATGGAGTTATTATTGATACATCTTATTCATCATCTACCACACCCCTATTAGTAACCTATGTTTTTTGCATTTGTTTCTTTGTTTTGTTTTTATCACTTCAACATCCCTCATCTTGTTGTCCTTCCTTTTCCATACACCACAATAACTCCAGTACTATATTATTTCAATATTGTCCTACCTGGTCTTCCCTTACCAAATATTTCAGAACTCATCCTTCATCTAGCTTTGAAATTGATCATCTTGATATATTAAGTATCACATTAGTACTTGTGATAGAAGATCTTAAAGACTCTCTCCATTACCTTTAAAATGAAATATAGCCTCTGATGTTTGTTATGTAAGATTCCTCACATTCTGGATCCATCTTTGTAGTATAAATGGAACCCTTAATTTCTTCTAAAGCTCAATTAAAAAATTGTGTACTTTAAGAGATCCTTCTTGATCTCACAAATTATTAGTTTCTTCCTCACCTAGTTCTATGCATTTGATTTGTATAATGTTATAATAATGCAGCACTCTATAATGAATAGAGAGGTAGCCTCTAAGGTAGGTAGATCAGGTTTTAATTATTGACTCTAATTCTAAATGATTGTATGATCCTGACCAATAAAGTATATTAGATGACTCCTCAAAATTATGCTTCCTAAAAGTAGTTAACCTGCATTTCTAGAGGAAGTTTTCTCATCCAAGAATTCTCTATACCAAGATAGTTAAAAGATTCAATCCCTTATATATTGAACATTTTCTTATCTATGAATGCATTAGAAACCCCCCTCCCCACCCAACTAATAGACTTAAGGTTCAAGCAATTGAGGGTGTCTTGCTTTAGTGTTTTTGTTTTTTCACCCCTGAAACAAATAGTATAGTGTCAGTCATATAATGTCCCATTAATAAACTAAACATGAATAGAGACAGTGAATAGAGCACTGGTCCCAAAGTCAGGAAGATATGAGTTCATATCTGTTCTCAGAAACTTGACACTTACTAGTTGTGTAATCCTGCCAAGTCACTTACACAGATTGCCACCCAGCCTGGATAATCTCAAATCATCCTGATGCATATCTGGTCAGTGGAACCAAGAAGAAAGTGAGACTGTTGACTTTGTATAGCACCTCTCCTCACTCAAATCCCAATTCATATACATGTCATAGCATTACCTCCCTGATATCAAGTTCTTCAAGCATGAAGGACAGACGACAGAAAATATTTATTAACTGATAGCCAAAAGCTATATTAGAAGCATAACATATCAGAAGACATTTTTGAGTTATTTGAACTGGAGAGATTGTGGGTTATATTAGAACATGACTATACTTATATACCAAAAGCAAATTGATTCAGCCAATTCCTAGCTCTATAATCTTGGAAAAATCATTCTATCTATTTGGATAAGAAGTTCCTCATTCAAAAATGTCTAAGAGTAGATAATGTCTGAGGTCCAGTTTTAACAAAAATGTAAATAAAATAACTATTTAATTCCTTTGTGAAATATCTAACTGATTTTACTCATTTTTGAGGGGGAGGAGAAATGGTAATAGATTCCATAATTATAGGTAGCTAGGTGGCAAAGTAGATAGGTTTTGGGGTCTAGAATCCAGAAGACATTAATTCAAAACTCTCTTAGATACTTACTGTGTGAGTTTGGGCAATTAGCATTCAGTTGAATCTCCTCAACAATAAAATAGAGATAGTGATAATGATAGCAATAATAATAATGATGATGATGATGATGATGATGATGATGATAACAATAATAATAGCACCTGTGTTCCAGGATTGTTGTAAGGATCGAATTCAACAATATTTGTAAATTGAAGATTATGCAAATTCTATATTCCTTACTTTTCTTGTTCTTATTTTAATGAATCTGGGATGCATTATAAATATTTCCTGAGCATCTAGTATATATCAAATATTATGCCCACTGCTCTGGGATATGAGAAAATATTCTACATGTAGTTCTTTCTTTTGAGATAATTATTATTCTCATTGTGAAGATGGGAAAATACTGTAAGCAACAGGGAAAAGAGGGAAATATATTTTTTTCCAAAATTACATTATATTGGCTCATACCAGATATTCACTACCTTCAAAATTGAGCAAATCACTTCTCTTTTTCCTTCAGTCTCTTTTCCTCATTTGTAAAAATAGGGTAGGTAATTCTGTAAAAATAGGGTAGGTAATATTATGTCTAAGATCTTTTATAGGTATAAATCCTAATATCTAATAATAGTATCAAAAGTGTCATATAATTATATCTCAAATGATAATTTCATACTATAATTATTAGTGTGAAGGAAAAGTGGGTGGAAGGCTTTCCAATCAGTCAACTAACACTTTTAAACATCCTCTACATTTCAAGCACTATAGATGCAAAAGCAAACAAAATGAATAAAAGATAACTCTTACCCACAAGAAGTTCACAATCCAATTTTAAAAAAGCACACACAAAAAAAGCAAAAAATCCTGGAGAGACAGGCCGAGGTGGAGGAATGGGGCAGAAGCACTTTGTGCAGGGTCATTGTGGAAAAAGCCCAAAGAATTCCAAAAGTAGTACAGTTGGTGGGAAGTGTGGAGAATACTGTACTGTGTCCCTTAAATACAGGCCCTGGAACTCATGGCCCTGCCCTGTCACCAGAGGTGCTTATGAGATGTGACAACCAAGTAGAGTGAATCTTGCAAAATAATGAGATTTCCCAGTGATGAATTTTCTGGAAAAGAAGACATGATAAAGAAATCCAAAAATAGTATAGTTATTGAACTGTGACTGTTAGGACTAAAAAAGGTCATTTCTTCATTGATACAGCTCACTCATTTGGGGAAGGAGAGCATACTGGGGAAGTAGAACTGACTTCCTGCAAGTGACTGGCTAAGAGAGCAGAGATGCAGAGGGACAAAGAAGAGAAAGAGTCTGTTTAGGAAGGAAGAACTGAAGGGGAAAGAAGGATACTGTGAACAAGAGTTCAAGAAGTTCCATAATGAGATAGGATTTGAAGATTTTCTAGAAAGATTTATATATGAAGAATCAGAATAGACAGAGATATTGAGGGTGGGGATATTTTAGAGGCAAAACATGAGGAAAATCCTAAAGGAGTAAATTAGCATGGTTAACTTGGGAGGCAATATGGTTTAATGTAGAGATATCAAACATATAACTCCTGTGTGCTTCAAACTAGATTAAAATGTAATTTAGAATTAATTAGCAATGTAAATATAAATACAATAAAATATAGATGACATAACATTTAAAGATAAAAATCAATATGGAGCCCACAGGACTTTTTTATGGGTCAGTGATCCAATTATATTTGAGTTTGGTGTGGTAGACAGAGTGATCACTAGGAATCAGAAATATTTGAGTTTCAGTCCTACTTGAGACACTTTTTAGTTTTATTATTTAACCTTTCTCAATTGTATCTCTAAAATGATAATAGCACCTGTGTCACAGATGAGAGAGACAGAAAGAAATTGGAGGGGAGAGGAGGGAAGGATGGAAGGATATCTTTTTATACATTAGGGGTATATAAAGTGGGGTTATTTCAATTTATTAATTGGAGGAAATAACATTGACAAAACTTCAGCCTAAGGAGTTTGGTTTATCCTGTAAATACTGGAGTACAGTACATATGAAAAAACCATGCTCACACCGCCAATGATAATATTTATCTTTCCCAAATGTCCATGTGTGTGTTGAGTTGGTCTTTCAAATACATACAACATGACACAATGGAAACAGTTTTGAATAAAGAATGAAGAGACTTAATTTGAATAGTGCTTCTGTCACCAATTCTATGCAACTTTAACTTTGTCGAATAACACCTTTTAGCTATACTTTCAGGTTTTCAAATACATAAGACAAGGGTTTAGAATAGTTCTTGGATGTATTTTCTAATGTTACCAATCTATGATTAAAAAAAATTTTCCATGGTAATTGGAATAATGATTTTTTTCCGAGTACAATATTACTTTACATCCTAAAAATCATATAATCCATGATGTTTTCCAACTTCTCAATCAACTAAATCTTAAGAAGATTCAAGGATGAAGTATTGTCATCCTCCATTCTGTTGCAGATTAAACATTATTTTTGAGTTTATAGTACAATATTACCATTAAAAAACCATTTTAATCAACTTACAATAAATGTTTCCCTTTTAAGTGTCCTTTGAATATCTGGAAACTTAGCCCTCTGAAAGTTGCCATATATTTTAAAATATGAATAGACTTATTTTGTTTTCCTAAAAATATGCAAGCATGAAAATATCTGTACTTTTGTTGTTATTAAGAGGATAACATACATTTAGCCACTATTATAATACATTGCTTCTCATGATTCTTAAAGGCAATACAAATAGATTATTATACTCTTACCATTTGATCTATTTAGGTAAATTAGGCAGACCACAAATTTTAATGTAACTCATCCAAAATTCCTTGTCACTTTAAAGGGCCTAAAATGTTCCATAAATTCATCAGTATGATGAATTAGATTCAATCAATTGTCTCAGTGATATTATCTATAGTCATCAAGGTTTCTGTGTTGATGGTATTTCTTTGCTTTTTAAATATATATTTCTCTTTTAAAAAGTTCAATAAGGTAGACCAAGAAGGTTTCAGGATTATAAAGTGCCCTAGCCAAATATAAAAAAAAATGCTATTCATTTCTTTGAGCACAAGAATGTTTTGACATCGCTTAAAACTTGGAATGATCACATATGCAACTTTGTTAGAATAGCACTTGAAGATGCAATTCCAGTTATAGATTGTGTAATATTTCTGTCTTAGTAATCTTAATAGAATCTACCTAATGATAGACAAGATAATTTAAGACAAATAACAGTCATCTAAAAAATTCCAACTTAAAAAAATAGCTGACATTTAAATAGTGTTTCAAGGATTACAAAATGCTTTACAAATGGCATCTCATTTGAAGAAAACTTGATTTGCATATGTCTGTGTGTGTTGAGTTGGTCTTTCATATATATACAACATGACATATACAATATAGATAAATATAAGATTAAGTCTTACATATAGCAGCCATTCACAGAATGTGTAACAGAATAAAATAAATCATAGAGTAGATTATTGAATCATAGGTGCATAACTTTAGGGATGTAAATAATTCTTTTATATCCAATAATGCCCCTCTTTTCCCTTCTTTTTCATAGATAAGGAAGTTAAAGTCAATGAAACTTAAACTTTTCTTTTCCAAGATCATCTAGTGAATTGAGACATTAATGCACTGTGTTGGAATTTTCAATTGATTCAAGTATTCTACAGAACAGTCTCAAACCATTTATAAAGGGTTTTAAACTATGAACACTTTGATCCAGAAATATAATTACTAAAGACCTAAAAGAAAAAGGAAAATGACTTTTATTTACAAAAATGTTCATATCAGCTCTTTTTTTATGGTGACAAAGAACTGGAAAATGAAAAGATATTCATTAACTGGAGAATAACTGAGTATTGTGGATTATCATTGAGATGGATTACTTTTGTGGTATAAGAAATGACAAGTAGGATGGCTTCAGAAAAAAGACTATGGAGATTTAAATGAACTGATGCAAAAGTGAATTGACTAGAATCAGGAGAACATAAACAGGAACAATAATATTGTACAATGATCATCAGTGAAGTACTTGCCTATTCTGATCAGTGCAATGAATAATTCTAAAGTACTTATAATGAAAAATGCTATACACCTTCAGAGAAAGAAATAGTGGAATCTGAGTCCAAATAAAAAAAATATTTTATTTTTATCGCTTTTTTTATTTACAAAAAAGTTGATATGAAAATGTTTTGTATTATTTCATATGTATAATTGATATCAAATTTGTTGCCTACTCAATAGGTGATGGATAAATGAAAGAGAATTCAGAACTATTTTTTAAATAAATGTTAAAATAAATAAATGATGGTATTTTTTAAATGTGTAAGATCACCCTGTGAATGACTCAAAGATTAAACCATGGATAGAATATGGATTTAGAAGAATCTCCAACTCATAGTTATATGATTTTTCACAATAATATTTATAGATAAATCAAGCATAGCTCAAATTTAGCCAAATTAAAATTTTGTGAAACTCAAGTACAAAAGACTTTGTAGATATGACTATGATTCTAACAATTATTTTATTAAACCACACAAGTGCTCAGAATATTCCTGCCAAGGTAGTAATAAGAATGCCTTACTTTTAATTTATAGATGCAAAAATGTAACAAGCGGATGTTTAAAAATTTCATAAGATAAAGCTGAATATACAAGAAATAAACACATTTCTTTTTGGCTTTGACATGATAACTTTGAGAAATTGCCCAATATTGGAGTGTTCCTTCTTCAGTGGATAAAATCCATTTGAATGTGTTAGAGAGCTGGAAATGCAGGTCATGGCTTGATAGGAACAATCATTGTCCTCTAGAACTAAAGGAATGATGGAATAACATTTGATAAAAATGCCTTTGGCATCAATGTTATATACCATTAAACTGTTTAATTAACTAAACAGTTAATTTTGGAAGTAAGTAAGAAATTGTAATATTTTTAATTTTACTTTATTTTGAGGGGGGGTGTTTTCTTTTCTGGTTGTGGAGTTATACTCTGGTTTACAAATCACTCAATCAAAAAGTCATCTTTCCTTTGTAATAATTGATTTTTGCTTATTTTTCAAGAGAAGGGGATATAAGCTGTAGCAGTTCCTTATTACTCTCAATACCAATGATCCTATGAGTTGTGTAATACATAAAAGTCTTTCGGTGGTTCATTGGTGACTTTAGCTTCCCTCTGTTGAATACTATCTAAAGAAAGAATGCTTGAATACCCATTTTAAAGCCAGATAAATTATATTGTTGTAGTTGAGGTTGATGGCTACCATCACAATCTCCACTCAAATTGATGGTTATATAAATCACTAAGTTGAAATCTGTGTTTCCTAACTTTATAACAATTTCAAGCAAAATTAAACTTCAACTTCATTCTTTTCCATTGAATTTATCTTGTATCTCTAATGATCATATCTGAAATATTCAATTAACATTTCCATATTAAATTATGAATAAATGCCAAGGTCTTATCATGATCTATTAATTTTTACCATTTGCCTACAAGTTTCAAAAGTGTTAAAAATTATCTTACTTAAATTCATATTTCTTAGTAAGAGACTGCCTAAGAACTGAAAGGGACCTAGAGATAATGTCCAACCCACTGTTTTATGAATAAGTTAAATGGGGTCCAGGGACAATAAGGACTTTGAAAATTTTTAATTCTATGCATTTCAGTTTTAAATTCTTTAAAATTAAAGATTGATATTGAGGACATATAAGCTCTCCTTTAGTTACAATGTCCTTTATCCAGAAGTATGAATTTAGCACAAACTAACTTAAACAAATATGTGTAAGGTTTTGATGAGAAAGGAAGACATTTAGGAGAGAAGACAAGAAATCTATTGTTGACTCAACTAAGAGCTTATTGTTTCTTAACATAAGTTTCCCCCCTCCATGGTCAATATGTAATTGTAAACAATAACATGTATTCTAAATGTTAAAAGAAAGAAAATCTGACTCAATAGTCTAAAATAGGAAAGGACATACCTTGAGGCAAAAGGGACCCTCTAAATTGCCACATTAAATTTGTAAGCAAACTGACTGCCTAGCTTCCTTGGACTTGATTTTTAAAAAAGCCAATAAATAATTGAATTTACTGCCTTGTCCCCATAAAATCAAATTATGCAAGAAAAACAAAAATTTTGTATATCTCTTTAACTCCTTTTTCAAATTTCTTATATGAAACAGCAATAAGGGATTAAAATAGGGGATAAAAAATCTGGTTGGCACTAATTTCTCTTAAATTACTAACAGATGAAAGAAGCAACATTTCAAATACCTTAATTCCAAGACAAATGTTACAATATAGATACTTTGAATTTGAGGACTAAAATCAGGCACTTCTAATCATTTATTTTTTGCAATTGAAACTTCCAAGGAATAATACTTGTAGGCACAACTTTCAGGTTTTTTTTTCTGTTTGATGCACAGATGTAGAGAAAGTCTGCCCCTCTGCCACAGAAAAAGGAACTACCACAGTCCACTCATAGGTAAATTCTCTGGGAAACAAGCACCATTTTTCTATCATATGCTACTTAGCAGGAGGGTGATCAATCTGATTTAATTAATTGAAGGAAAAACAATAAAAACATCAACCCTGCAGACTCAACATCTCTACAGATTATAATTTTCTTCCTAGCTTGTTCTTTTATTTCATCATTACAAAGAAGAAGAAGAAAAGAAATCATGATATCTTAGGATGATACTGTAAGACTCCTGATAAGGAATTCAAACAGATGATTGGAGATTCTTCTCTATCAATAATGATTCATACAGTAAAAAAAAGATCCACAAGTAATCAGAGAAAGATTCTTAGATATTTCTTTTTGACAAATGTTCAGGCTACTATCAACAGAATCAGAATGTGTTACATGGAATTGTAACAGTCTATTCACCACCAACCTTCCAGCTAAATAGGTGAATTTCAGATTAAAAAGGAAAACCAAAGAGGGGGAAATTGAGATTGTCTAAATCATTTTTTATTGGTTCTATATATTATTCTACAAACTGAAAAGAAACTCCAAATCTTCACAAATTCTCATAGATAAGTATTTTTCCAATGGAATTATATATTCACACTGAATTAAGTTGGTGAATTGCATCACAAACATACTCATGATTATAAAAGTAAATACCCTCCACTGCCATGAATGTGCTCAATGGAATTGATCAAGCTCTTCTGGCTATAAATCTATGCAACTGCTTTACCCAGTGAACTTTTCATGTTAAAACAGAATGCTTATCAAGGTCACTATGAAAGATTTTAGTTTCAATACTCCAAGAGAAGACACCAGCAAAGAAAAATCAATAAAAGCAAACTTAATTAAATACTCTATGAAGTTTACAATTTGCTAAGAATCAACTGCTCCTCACTCATCCCTTTCTCTATTTCAGAGAGCAATGTGCCTTTCAAATCCAAACAAATCAAGAGTGTATCAAATGCCATGCATCCTAAAGGTGAAATGAAGCTATAACCTTCTGTCATCTGAAGGATTTAGTGAGTTCTTATGAGGATATCATAGACTACAGTATCTTCAAAATCCACACACATGTCTGTTTAAGATAAGGTGTTCCTCTCTGGAAAGGAAAAAGAAAAGGAAAAAGCTACTAGTGAAGGCTCTGTGAGAGATAATCTCTATTTTACTTTGCACAGAAAATAATAAAATATCACTGTAGACAAATATAAAAAGTGAGGGAGGAAAGTTGAAGATTCTACTGTAACTTTTTGGTCACTTTATACATGAAGTGCTGAATTATCCACAACAGCTTGGACATACTCCATAAACGTCCAAATTAAATAATCTTTAGGGGAAGAGAAATAAATGACAAAAATGTCAAATCCTAAAGCTTGCACATTAAAGGTTTACATTATTCTTCCAATGAACGTCTATATATGCAGGACTTAAAGAAATAAAACTTATTATGGTCACTTAAAACACTTGAAAGAACTTAGAACCAGCATTGTATTAGAACTGAGGGTCTCTAGGTATATGGTAAATCAAAACAAATCAAACAAACAAAAATGGCTTACCTTTGCTGCACCCCTAGGAAAATGAAGACTTGTTTTGTTTATACAATACAAAAGTCAGTCATAAATAATAATAAATGATGCCATCATCACGTACTTGCCAATGTGCTGGAATTAGACGTATTTTCAGTTTCTCTAATGTATCCTGTGGCTCGCTCGACCCTTGTCTCGAAAAGCTATTTCCAAAGCATTTGCAATCCACCCACGAACATCTTGCTTATTTGGAGTATTTTCGACCTTCGGGTACCTCGACCCTTACCACAGAGCCCATAGTTTCTTAAAGCTTCTGGGAACTTCCTTTCTCTTCTTTTTTACCTTGCCCTCCTACCCCTGTGTAAAAGGTTAGTCTTGAAGTTGCTTCCGAAAGCTAAAAGTCACAAGCAAGCTAACTCCACCGCCCAGTAGGTAGTTCAACCGGGGGTAAGGGGAGGGTTACTTTTTGTCGGTCAAAAAAAAAGTGGGAGCGGGATGGGGGTGGTATCCTGGAGCACCGCCTTTTAGCAGCAAGGACTGAAGAGCCCAGGCATCTGTAGCAGCAACAGCAGCAACCGCAGCAAGAGAAGAGGCGATGTAGTTCTGCCTGGGTGGCTACAGCTGCGACCAGAAGCGCTGTCCATCGCCGCCGGTGCTGAACTAAGGGCTTGTGAAACCCCAGCCAGAGTCAGGTCTCGTCCCTCCAGAGATGACAGCAAGCGGTATATGTATCTTCCTGCTTGGACTCTCTCAGTTGTTTTATGGATCTGTAGGGAATGAAGCTTTTCCCGAAACAGTGTTAATATCGTACATATTTGGACGACAACGTGCTGATCTTTTCCTGATTCAGAAAGAAGAAATTGTGTAAAAATAGGACGTGAGATTCTCGAGACTTTTCAGTTGTGCAGAGAGAGTTTCCCCTGTATTGATTGAGATGAAAGCTTATTGGAAATACACACACACACACACACACACACACACACACACACACACACACACAGACACACACACATACACACACAGAGAAGGAGGGTGGGAAGAGAGAAAAAGAAGAGGAAGAGGGAGGGAAGCAGAAGCAGAAAGGCAAAGAGAGGAAAGGAGAGGAAGGAGAGGGAAAGATAAGCACTGTGTATCTAAGCAAAAACACTTAGATTCTTTCATAAGCTTGAATATCTAATTACCAAAATGACGCTGAGCTATTTTGGAACCCTGAGAGGTCTTGAGTACCAAACTGACAAACCATTTAAAAAATTTAAAGAACCCAGTATGGAAGCCCTAGAATTCCAATCCTTTCAGCTTTCTGGTTTCACTTCAGTCCCCACAGAGCTACGGAACAGAAATTAAATGTTATTATAAAGAAGCAAGATGTCTTATCGTTGTTACATTTAAACGGTTCGGGACCTGGCATAAAATAAATCAGGGGCAAATGGAAGATTCTCAGAAGAGGCGAAGATGGTGGGGGCGGGGAGGGGGGAAGACGGAGGAGGGGACCTTTAGGAACTGCGAAATGACTTAAAAAGCCACAAGACCGAATCTTCCAGGGCCTGACTGGTGCCAAGCAGTTCGTAAGCTTATACTTGGACTGGCAGGGGTGTATGCAAGGGTGCATGCAAGGGCGCAAAACAGAAAACCTCTGCCTGTTCAGCTCAGGTAATATAACCTTTTTGTCGGGCAAGAGTCATATTAAACAAAATATTCATTTGATGAGAAGGATTGACATTTTCTCTCCCTTTAAAGTCTGACTATAGCCAAGCTCTTTCCTTTCTCCCTCTCCTCCCACCTTTCTAGAATTGTAGCTGTATCTAGCTCATAGAAATCCCAGATCTTTCAGAAAAGATCGCTTCAGACTTTGCTATTTAACTTCCCCTCATTATCTGCTCTCTACCAACACCTCTCTCCCAATGGAATCACTAGGTAGAGGAGTGAATTTGCTCAAAAATAATGCCTTTCTACGCTTGTCATTTGGGTTTGTTGTCCTGAAGTAGGACATGTAGTGCAAAAAATACCCAGAACAGTCTACCGAGTCAGCTATGTTTTACCAATGGCAAAATATGGAGATGAGAATTTAAGGTAAAATATATAATAAGAGCAATACTGATTAACTAGAATTGCTTAAATATAAGCCCTTCAAAGTTTTGTTTTATTTTTAACGTGTACAGAAAAGATAAGGATGCAGAGCTCCCCATATCTTATCACTGTCAGAACTCGCGCAGTTTTCCGCACCAGGAGAATATTTCTAGGTGTCAGAGGGAAACCGAGGAGAAGGGGTGGGTGCAAACCTTTTCTCTCTTCGGTTATAGGCTGCAAGAAATCTACATCTATCCACTCAGCACATCCCTCTGACTGATTTTTCAGTCTCTTCTCGCTAGAATTCCTACTTTAGAGAGTGAAACAGTCGAAATTTTGCTTACCTCCTGCATTTCAGTAAATGATTAGAAACTTGTGCTCTGCGCCCCCTGTCCCTGCCACTGGAGCTCTAGCTATTAATGGACAGCTGGGGGCGGGGGAAAGTAATCCTTTTTTCCCCAAGCCTCTTCCTGCTTAATATTGAGCATGAGGGGAGATTGCTGCCTTTTTCAATTGAATGAAATTGGCTTGTTTCTTTCATGAGAAATGTGAGTGAGCACTTGGAAATCCACACACTAATGGAATCTAGCAGGCAGTTTAGCCACGAGTTAAACAATTCCTCTAATATTTTCTTTAGGTTTTCAACCTTATCCTTTAGCAGAGATGCCTTCATTACATCAGTGACACCAGGCACAATATCCAGCTGCACTATTCTTTTTTTTTCGATAGAAGGAAGACTGATTTCCACGTGGGAAGAGGCCATGCTAATTTCTGACTCATTTCATAATACAGACGCTATGTGGAGCTGCATAAACAGGAAATGCTCTTTGGAGAAGACAAAGTTGATTAGCAGTCTACTCAAAGAGCGACTGCGATTAATGGGCACTATTAAAAGCTATAAATGAGTTTCTTTGAAACCACATTCCGGAGTTTCAGCACAGTCTCATTCAGAAATCCTGGCCCACACTGTGAATTTGTTATTTGAACCCAACTGGAAAGGGATAGTTCCACTTTACAATTCATTTAAAAACATGCAGATTGTTAGGAGTTATGGTAAATGGATTTTTTTCCCTCTTGTGTTTCACGAAGCATGTGTATCAGGCAAGAGTAGTTATTCACTGACTTCTAAATTGCCATATGCTACAAAAGTTTTCATATGAAATCATTACAAATTCAAATTCCTAGTCCTCAAACCCAACTTCAGAGAGTCATTTTTCTCTTTGTTAATTGCAAAATAAGTAGATCTCCAATGGATTGATTTCCTTTCCGAAGGTGTGTCATATCCACAACATCCTTCTTACCACTTCTTTTCACAGATTGCTATAAAATGTTTTTACTAAGGAATGTATAATTACTAAAACTACATGGTTCTTTTCATTTGTCATCACCATCAGTTTTCTTCTGACTTCGAAGTATGTGAATAATCAGAAAACCAAGGTTTGATTGCGTTAAGATGAAGAACAAAAGTGTAAAGATGCTACTAACTGAAAGCATATGTGCAAGATTATTCACATCGAAAGCAACAGATTTTCTCCCCTTTCTGAACACTGATTGATGTTATCTTAGAGAAAGGTTTCTGTAAACCAACCAAAGAAAAAGCTGTTTTTGTCATGAAGACAGTAAAAAGGTTTGATTAATTTAAACTGACATGTCCAGTAGGATTGAACATTCCTGACCCTCCCTCAAAAAAAAGGAAAACTCAGTATATATCTTCTCTTAACTGTTTAGTAACTATTTAGAAAAATTAAGACAAACAAAAGTAAATGGATTTTAAGTTCTAAATTAGAAAATGTTTGAATAGAAGATGAATCATAACAAAAGGTGTTAAAAGTATAATTTAAAAGGAATGTACTACTCTTTTTACTTTTAAAATTCATTTATATATTTTCATCCATTTGTACATGCTTATTTCCAAGTTACAAAATTTCCCTCCACCATCTCTTCCCACCCCTCCCCCATCTATCTGTCTATCTATCTATCTATCTATCTATCTATCTATCTATCTATCTATCTATCTATTTGGGTAAACATATTTACAAATTAGTGATTTTTGACATGAGACATAAGTATTGAGGGAAAGTGATACAGAAGAGATGTTTTTTATAAAGTGTTCATCAGATTCAGTAGGGGTGTTTTTTGTTGTTTTCTGTGTGTACTGGTTTGTTTTGTTTTGATTTTCTTTCTCTGGTTGGGGATAATAATCTCAATAACCATACAGTTTTCCTGGCTCTTTGGATGGTTGAAAAGAGCTGCTTCCATCAAGGTTTTTCATCTCATAATGTTGTTAATGTGTGAGTTGTTCTCTTGGTTCTATTCCCTTCTCTCAGCTTCAGATCCTGAAAGTCATTCCAAGCTGCCCTAGGGTTCAACCATTTATAGTTTCTCATAGAACAACAATATTCCATAGAATTCATGTACCATAACTTGTTTAGCCATTCCCCAATTGATGAGCATCCCCTTAATTTCCAATTTTTGCCACTAAAAAAAAGACCTGCTATGAATATTTTAGTACATGTAGGACTTTTCCCAGTTTTTACAATTTATTCTGGATATAGACCTAGAATTGGAATGACTGTGTGTCAAAGGGTAACAACAGTTTTATTGCTCTTTGAATACAGTTCCATTTGGCTATCCAGAAAAGTTAGATCAGTTCACAACTCCACCAGCAATGCATTAATGTCACCATCCTCCCACAACATCTCCAACATTGATCATTTCACTTTTTTCTCATCTTGGCCAATCCAATAATTGTGAGATGATATCTCATTGTTTTAATGTGCATTTCTCTAATAGTGATTTGAAGCATTTTATATGATTATGTATACTTTTGATTTCTTCATTTCAAAACAGTTCATATCCTTTGATCATTTATCAATTGGGGAATGACTTGTGATCTTATAGATTTGATGCAATTCTCTATATATTTTAGAAATGAGATCTTTAACAGAACCCTAGATGTTAGGATTGTTTCCCATCTTTCTGATTCCCTTTTAATTTTGGCATCATTGATTTTATTACTGCAAATTTTTTTTATTTAATATAGTCAAAATCATTCATTTTGCAGTTTATAATATGCTCTAATTCTTCTTTGGGCATAAATTTTCCCCTTTTCCATGTATCAGATAGATGAGTATTTTTGATCAATTGATTTATCTATGATATCACTATTTATGTTTAAATACTGTACCCATTTTGACCTTATTTTGGTATAGGATGTGAGTTGTGACTCTATGCCTAGTATTGCCATACTGTTTTCCAGTTTTCCAAATATTTTTTTTTTGTAAAATAGCAAGTGTTTATTCCAGCGACTGGTGTCTTTGGGTTTGTCAAATAGTAGATTGCTGTAGTCAGCTTCTTTCAAACCTATTCTAATCCACTGATCCATTAGTCTATTTCTTATACAGTAACAGGCAGTTTTGATAACTATTGCATCATAGTATAGTTTTTAGATCTCTTAGCTAGTCAACCTTCACATTTATTTTTCATCAGTTCCCTTGCTATTCTTTCCCTTTTGTTGCTTCAGATGAATTTTGTTACTATTTTTCTAGCTTGGTAAAGTAGTTATTTGGTAGTTTGTTGTATGGTACTGAATAAGAAATTTAATTTAGGTAGAATTGCCATTTTTATTATATTAGCTCTACCTATTCATGAGCAGTTGACATTTTTCCAGTTATTTAGATCTGACTTTATTTGGGTGAGGAATGCTTTATAATTGTTCATAGAGTTCCTGGATTTGTCTTGGGAAGTAGATTCCCAAGTATTTAATGTTGTCTACAGTTATTTTAAATGGAATTTCTCTTTCTATCCCATGCTCTTGGGATTTGTTGTTCATATATAGAAATGCTGATGATATATTTGGGTTTATTTTATACCCTGCTATTTTGCTGAATTTGTTAATTGTTTCACAAAGTTTTTTAGATGATTTTCTCTGGTTGTCTAATATTATATCATCTGCAAAGAATGAAAGTTTTGCTTCCTCATGGCCCATTCTGATTCCTTCAATTTCTTTTTCTTCCCTTATTGCTACTACTAGCACTTCTAATACTATATTGAATAGTAATGGTGATAATGGTCATCCTTGTTTCAACCTTGAATTTAATGGAAATGCTCCAAGTTTATTCCCATTAAATATAAAAAAATATTAATTATACTATTTATTATTTTAAGAAAACCTTCATTTATTCCTAAACTTTTTATTGTTTTTAGTAGGAATGGATGTTGTATTTTATCAAAGGCTTTTTCATCAACTTTTGAGATAATCTTAATGATTTCTGTTGGTTTTACTATGGATATATTTAATTATGTTCAGTGTATTATCCTGTCCCTAACTTGCCTTAGTCTCATCACTATAATTTTATTTAAGATTTTTGCATCAATATTCATTAGGGAAATTGGTCTATAATTTTCTTTGGCTATTTTGGATCTGCTTGCTTTAGATATCAACACCATGCGGGTATCATAAAAGGAGTTGGGCAGAATTCTTTCCTCTCCTATTTTTTTTAAATAGTTTATGTAGAATAGGAATTAATTGTTCCTTAAATGTTTGGTAGAATTCACTTGTAAATCCATCTGAACCTGGAAATATTTTCTTAGGGAGTTTATTGATGATTTCTTCAATATCTTTTCTTCAAAATTGGGGTTATTTAAATAATTATTTACTCTTCTGTTTATCTGAACATTTTGTATTTTTGTAAATATTTATCCATTTCACTCAAGTTATACAATTTATTCGCACACAGTTTGGCAAAGTAGTGCTGAATTATCTCTTTAATGTCCTGTTCATCAGTGCTTAGTTCACCCTTTTAATTTTTTGATATTGGTTATTTTCTTTATTTTTTTAATCATATTAACCAGAGGTTTGTCTGTTTTATTCTCATTTTCTTAAATCCAGCTTACTTTTATTTACAAGATCAATGTTTATCTTGCTTGTCATTTTATTAATCTCTTCCTTGATTTTCACAATTTCTAATTTGGTATTTAATAGGGTATATTTAATTTATTTTTTATAGTTTTTTATTGCATACTGAATTCATTGATCTCCTCTTTATTTTATTCATATATGTATTTTGAGATATAGTTTCCCCTCAAAACTGCCTTGGCTGCAACCCATATATTTTAGTAAGATGTCTCAACATTATCATTTTCTTGTTGTTTGATCTACCCATGATTTAAGATAAAATTATTTAGTTTCTGATTAGTTCTTGATTTATTTTTCCCTGACCCTTAATTAGATGCAATTTTTACTGCATCATTGTCTGATAGGTGTGTATTTATTATTTCTGCTTTTCTGCATTTGATTATAAGGTTTTTGTGCCCTAGTACATTGTCAGTTTTGGTTTAGGTATCTTGTACTGCTGAGTGAAAGGTTTATTTTGTTGTTAGATTTATCTAGTTCTGAGTGAAGGAGATTGAGGTCTCCCATTATTAAAGTTTGCTGTTTAGTTCTCCTTGTAATCTATTCAGCTTTTCCCCTAGGAATTGGGATGTTATACAAGTAGGTTCATGCATGTTTAGTAATGGTATAGTTTCATTACCAATGGTGCCTTTTAAGGAGCACCAATTTCTTTCCCTATCCCTTTTCATGAGACTGATTTTTGCTTTTACTTTTTCTGAGCTTGGGATCACTACCCCAGATGCTTTTTGCTTCAGCTGAGGCATAATATATGTTGCTCCAGCTTTTTATCTTTACCCTGTGTGTATTTTTAAGCTTCAAGTAGGTTTCTCTTTTTTTGTTTTTTAGTTTTTTTTGCAAGGCAAATGGAGTGAAGTGGCTGGCAGAAGGCCACACAGCTAAGTAATTATTAAGTGTCTGAGACTGGATTTGAATCCAGGTACTCCTGACTCTAGGGCTGGTGCTTTATCCACTGTGCCACCTAGCTGCCCCAAGTGTGTTTCTCTTAAATAACATATTGTAGGAGTCAGGCTTTTAATCCACTCTACTACCCACTTCCATTTTATGAAACAGTTCATCCCATTCACATTTACAGTTAAGATTACTAATTCTGTATTTGCTCCATGCCATCTTTCTCCATTCATAGTTATCTCTATCATTCTCTCTTATTATACCTCAACAAAATTTTACTAATTTTCCTCATTGACTTTTCTTTTAAAAATTTAACTTTCAGGTTGTTTTCACTTAAACCTTCTCTTCCCTTTTATCAATAGCTTCTTCCCTTATTTTTTCCATTTCCCAGTCCCCCCCCTTCCCTGTAGATTAAGTTAAATTTTGAAATTCAAGGAGGGGTGCGGAGCCAAGCTGAGTACAAGAAGTGATCAAGTCTTAGGTGCTCTCTGATAAAACTTGAAACTAAGGACTCTAACTAAACTTTCAAGAGACAGAAGCCACAAAGGGACCCAATGAGGCAGTTCTCCTACTCAAGGTAACCTGGAAAAGAGCAGAAAGGCTCTGCTCCCCAGGGTCAGAGGGGGCCTGCCAGAAGGGTGGCCCACCAGAGCGAAAGAACTTCCGCCTCCTGGAGGCAGCCCCAGGACACTGAGAGCCCCAGCACACAGCAGCAGGGGAGTCTACAGAGCTGCACCCTGGGGAGCACTGGGCACAAAGTGGGGGAACAGTGGGGGACCTCTGCCAGAGCAAGCATGTGGAGCCCAGCCCTCAGGACACACAGCTAGCAGCTTGGTCTTTCTGCAGCCCAGATTAGGAAACAGAAGCAGCCTGAGCCAGTAAGCAGGAGCCTCCAGGGCATGAGCCCATTGAGCTGAGGGAGGGGATTGAAGAGAGACTGCAGAGCTCTGTGCTCTGCCTCTGGAACAGGAGGACTCTGGGGCTCTGACCACATTCAGATCCTGATAGCACTCTAGGACCCAACATAGAACAGCAGGGCCCCCCACCTCAGCACCATGGCAGAGGGGGGCACTTATGGTCATTCACAGACCAGGAGGGAGGACAGAGCCTCACACACTGAGACCCTTGTGGGAGTGTCCCAAAAGCTTAGGAAGCACCCCCCAAAACAGGCTTAGGCTGGGAAAATGAGCAAGCAAAGAAACAAGAGGAAGACCATTTAGAAATATTTTGCAAATGAGCCCAAGAAGGATAAAAATGCTCAGTCTGAAGATGAGGAAGCACAAGCTCCTGCATCTAAAGACTCCAAGATAAACAGAAATTGGGCTCAGCTTATGACAGAGCTCAAAAAAGACTTTGAAAATCAAATGAGGGAGTTGGAAAAAACTGGGAAAAGAAAGGAGAGAGATGCAGGAAAAACATGAAAATGAAGTTAGCAGCTTAGTCAAGGAAATCCAAAAAAATGCTGAAGAAAATAGCATGCTAAAAAACAGCTTAGGTCAAATGGATAAAGCAGTTCAAACAGCTATTGAGGAGAAGAATGCTTTAAAAATCAAAATTGGCCAGATGGAAAAAGAAATGAAAAAACTCTCTGAGGACAAAAATCCTTCAGACAAAGAATAGAATTCAGGGAGGTTGATGAATTTACCAGAAATCAGGAATCAATACTTCAAAACCAAAAAAATGAAAAATTAGAAGAAAATGTGAAATATCTCATTGAAAAAACAACTGATATGGAAAACAGACTTAGGAAAGATAATTTGAAAATTATTGGAATACCTGAAAGTCATGATCAGGAAAAGAGCCTTGACATCATTTTCAAAGAATTACTACAGGAAAATTGCCCTGATATTCTAGAAGCAGAGGGCAAAATAGAAATGGAGAGAATCCACCGATCCCCCCCGAGAAAGAGATCCCAAAAAACCAACCGCAGGAATATTATAGCCAAGTTCCAGAACTCCCAAGTCAAAGAGAAAATATTACAAGCTGCCAGAAGGACACAGTTCAAATATCATGGAGCTGCAGTCATGATCACACAGGAATTAGCAGCAACTACACTGGAAGCTCGTAGGGCTTGGAATACAATATACCAGAAGGCAAAAGAGCTTAGAATGCAGCCAAGAATGAACTACTCAGCAAGGCTGAATGCCCTCTTCCAGGGAAAAAGATGGACTTTCAATGAACCAGGGGAATTTCAAAGGTTCCTTTTGGAATGGCCAGAGCTGAAAAGAAGGTTTGATCTTCAGATACAGGACTCAGGTGAAGCATGGAGATTGGAGGAGAGATGGGGAATATGAGGGACTTAATGAGGATGAACTGCATGTATAGAAAAATGATACTGATAATAATCATATGGACCTCAGTTAATAGAGCAGGTAGAGGGAGCTTTTATAGTTGAAGCATAGGAGAAAGCTGAATTTGAAGATAAAATATGGTGTAAAAATGGAGTCAATAGGAAAAAAGGGAAATGTAATGGGAGAAAGAAAAAGGAGAGTGGGAATAGGCCAAGATATTTCATATAATAAGTTTTTTTCTTTATTACAAAGAGCTATTGCAATGATATGGAAGGGGGGAGGCAAGGGGTAATGAGGGAACCTTTTATCTCATCAGAGGTGACTAGGAGAAGAAACAGCATATATATGCAATGGGGTATAGACATCTGGAGTAAGAAGGAGGGGGGAGCAGGGGGAAGGGGTGGGGATGTGAATAAAGGAGGAGAGGATGGACCATGGGAGGAGATTGGCCAGATATAACACATTTTCTTTTTTACTTCTTGCAAGGGGCTGGGATTGAAAGGTCTGTCCAGGACCATAGTACCAGTGGATTCTGGGCCTAAGGGTTGGCATGGGGGCTCAGGTCTTCTAAGGTCCCAGGACCAGGGATCAGTCTTCTGTCCCACTCAGCGCCCCTACAGCAGAGTCAGAGTGAAAGGAGAGTGAAAATATAGTACATGGTAGTGGAGAAATAAGAAAGGAGGGAGTTGCGATCAGCGACAAATGGCAACGTTGGAAAAATATGGAAGTAACTTTTGCAATAGACTTATCATAAAGAATGTGATCCACCCATGAAAGAGGTGTTGGTGTTGGAACAAAGACTGAAGCACATTTTTTATTATTATTTGGGGGAGGGTGCAGGGCAAATGGGGCTGGGTGGCCTGCCTGGAGCCACATAGCAGGGTGATCTTTGGGTATCTGAGGCTGGATTTGGACCCAGGTGCTCCTGGCTCAAAGGCCAATGCTCTGTCTGCCACCCAGGCACCCCTACTATTATTACTATTTTATTTTATTTTGGATCTCTTTTTTTTCTTCTTTTTGGTTTTTGAAGGGCAGTGGGGATCAGGTGGCTTGCATGTAACATGGCTGGGTGATTGTTGGGTTTAGGATACTGGATATGGACTCAGATGTTTGTGGCTCCAGGGCTGGTGCTTTGTCCATTGTGCCACCTGGCCATACCTACAATTATTACTATTATTTTTTTAATTTTAATTTTTTTCTCCCCCCTTTATCGCCCAAGCAAGTCTGTATTCATTGGGGGGAGGTATTTTGTTTACTCTTAAACAAGAATATTTTCTTAATATAAAAAAAAACATTTGTACAAAATGAGAATTAAAAAATAAAATTAAAAAATAAAAATTAAAAAAAAATTCAAGTGAAGTGGGTATGTACTCTATTCCCTTACTGGATTAAATCTGTTGAATAGAATTTACTCAGAATTCACATTCTCCCTTCTTTCCCTCTAAAATTATTAATCTTTGACCATCTTCCCTTGGTGTTATCACTCTAATATTATTAATCAGATATCATCACTCACAGTTAATTCATTTTATTTCTTGATAAGCTCCTGTTGCTTTCAAGATATCATCACAGATTGTTTACTTGATTGATTGATAAGCAGCACTGTCTCAAATTCCATCAAATTATAATTATAATCACTTTATAACTTTATCCCCTTTCCAAGTATCTTTCAAGTACATACAATCCTCCCCCAGGAGCCAAAGCATCATCAAAAGCCATATATTTCTTGAACTATTTGTGCCCTACCCCTAGGTCTATTTTCTGTTACACTTCCCCCATGGTACTTAACCCCTTGTTAGTGAAACACCAGTTAAGTCAAACCCAGATCTAATTAAATGAAAGAATCTTGAAGATCTTTATGTACTGGGAGGCCCTGGAGGTCTCACCTGAGTACTTTACACATGATTTTAAGGAACAGAGACATTATCTCAGTTCCTCCTCACAGTTCACAATGCCTTCATTAGAAAAGGGGTTTAGCACCTTGTGATTAAAGTGAGTGAAAGGATAATGAGACATTTAAATTAAAATTAAAATCCCTACTTTTTTCAGGGCTTTTTTTGTAATAAAAATGATGTCATTTAAGACCTCTTCAATTGAGAGACAAGACACAATTATTTATAGATTCTTTAGGTACATTCTCTTCTATTATATTCTAAACAAATTATGTTTAGAGCAGTAAAGTTCTAAAGAATTAGAAGTGTTATTTCTTCCCTTTTAGAGTTTTATACAATTTGGTAGTCAACCTACATTTGTTTAAAACAGTTTTGTTTTTTCCATTCCCATTTAATTTATCAGGTTTTTTAGGGGGTTTTTTAGGTGTTTTTTTTTGCAAAGCAATGGGGTTAAGTGGCTTGTCCAAGGTCACAAATCTAGGTAATTATTAAGTGTCTGAGGCCAGATTTGAGCTCAGGTACTCCTGACTCCAGGGTTGGTGCTCTATCCACTGCGTCACCTAGCCACCCCTCATTTATCTTTTTCATGCAACTCTTCAGACATGTATTTGATGATTGAATTCTTTGTTCAGTTCTGGTCTTTGTGTCAGAAAATTCTAGAAGTCCGCCATTTCATTGGTCATTCATCTTTTTCCCTGATGGTATATGCTGAATTTTGTTGTGGGTTGTAATCCCTGGACCTTAGTTCTCCAAAATATGCTATTCCAGTTCTTCTGATCCTTAAATGTTGAGGCTCATAGATCTTGTGTTCATCTGATTGTGTTCCATTTGTATTTGAATTGTTTTCTTTTTCTGCTTGTAATAATTTCTCCTTATTTTAGGGTTCTGGTATTTGGCTATTACAGCCGTTGGAACTTTTATCCTGGGGTCTCTTTCTGTAGGGCTTCTGTGGATTCATTCACTGGTTATATTGTTATCTGGTTCTAGTAGATTTTCCCTTATAATTCCCTGCATGATGCCTCTCGTGGATTTATTTTCCAGGTCATAATTTTCCCAAGAAGCTACTTTACATTTTCTTCAATTTTTCCAGCCTTTTTATTTTGTTTGAAGGATTCTTGTAGTCTTTTAGATTCATTGGTTTCTAATTGTTCAACTCTAATTTTTAGAATTTTATTTTCTTCACTTATCTTATGTGTTTCTTTTTCACTTGGTTCTTTTTACTTTTAAAAGGTGATTTCTTTGGTCATCTTTTCACAATTTTCCTGCATGACTTTCATTTATTTTATCCATTTTTCTTCTTCCACCCTTCTTTGGTTTTTAAATTCTTTTTAAGTTCTTCAATAAACTTCTGTATTTCAGTTCAATTTATATACTGGTTTGATACTTCCTCCGTGAGTGATTTTTCTCTTCTTTCTTCTTCAAACATGGCATTGCTGTCATCTTTTTCTGTGGTTTCTATAGTGAGCACACGTTTAGCTTTCTTGTACATCTTTATTGTTTTAGTCCTGCCCCTGAGGTATATGTAGTATAGATCCAAGCTTTTATTTTGCAGGAGTTAGGGTCTGATCCCTGGCTTTTTGTTGGCCAAGATGTTGCCTATTCAGTCCAGACCATGCCTTTGCAGAGGTTTTTTTTTTCTTCCTCCTTTATGTCAGATTCTAAATTAACAGTGGATTGTTTCTGACCCAGTCCTGTCTTTTACCCTGGCTTTTTCAGTGTTAAGACTTTGTTTGGGGTTGGGATCCTCCCTGCTGGTTTGCAATCTAGCTGCCAGGAACTTTGATACTATTAAGCTATTGGAACCTGGATCGAACTGTGGCTAAAAGCCGCATGATGGCTTTCCTGGTCTCCTGTCTCCTGGACTTTACTTCCCCTTTTTCCCCCAAAGAGAGAAACCTTTACTGAAGATCCCCCATGATGTCTACAATTGAAAACTCCTTTGAATCTTCTCCTCTTTCTTTGTGGGATTTTAGTTTGAATGACAGGCTTCATTTATCTTTGACAAGAGGATGCTCTGGGATCATGTTAACTTTGCACTGCCAATCTGGCTCTGCCCTGGAAGTGCAATGTACTGTTAATAAATTTATAAATGTAGTTAAAAGCTAAGTACATGGAAGGGCAGAACCAAAATGGTAGAATATAGGATACAAGTCAAATGAACTCTTCCAACATTCTCCTCCAAACATGTGAAATCAAATTCTGGAACAGCAACATTTTTTAAAAAAGATCAAGCTAATATAATAAAAATGACAGTTCTACCCAAATTAAATTACTTATTCAGTGTCATATCCATCAAAATACCAAATAACTACTTTACTGGGCTAGAAAAATAGTAACAAAATTCATCTGCAGCAAAAAAAGTGCAAGAATTTCAAGAACTGAGGAAAAGACATGTAAAGGAAGGTGGTCTAGTTATACCAAATCTAAAACTATACTATAAAGCAGCAGTCATCAAAATTCCCTGTTACTGGTTAAGAAATAGAGTAATGAGTCAGTGGATTAGGATAGATTCAAAAGAAATTGCAGTAAATGACTACAACACAATCTACTATTTGAAAAACACTAAGATATTAGTTTCTGGGATGAGTACTGACTATTTGATAAAAAAAAAAACTATTGGGGAAAATTGGAAAATAGTATGGCAAAAACTAGGCATAAAACCACATCTCATACCCTATACCAAAATCTATCTAGTCTATGGAAAAGGGATAAATGTATGCCCAAGCAAGAATTAGAGCATGGTATAAACTACAAAATGAATGGACTTTGACTATATTAAATTAAAAAGGATTTGCACTAATAAAATCAATTATATCAAAATTAGAAAGAAAGCTGGGAAATTATTTTCATGACTATGGGTTCTGATAATGAACTCATTATTAAAATATATAGAGAATTGCATCAAATCTATAAGATCACAAGTTATTCACGAATTTATAAATGGTCAAAGATATGAACAGTTTTCAAATGAAGAAATTAAAGTTACATATGAAAATGTGTTCCAGATCACTATTGATTGGAGAAATGCAAATTAAAACAACAATGAGGTATCATCTTACACCTATTAGATTAGCCAAGATGAAAAAAGGGAAAATGATCAATATTGGAGAGGTTTTTGGAAGATTGGCTCATTGATGCTGGTGGAGTTGTGAACTGATCCAACTTTTCTGCAGAGCCATATGGAACTGTGCCTAAAAAGCAGTAAAACTGTTTAGACCCTTTGACCCAACAATTCCAATTCTAAGTCTATATCCAGAAGAAATTATAAAAAAATGGGAAAAGTCCAACATGTTCCAAAATATTCATAGCAGCTCTTTTTGTAGTGGCAACGAATTGGAAATTGAGGGGATGTATATCAATTGGGGAATAGTCCAACTAGTTATGGAACATGAATACTATGGATTACTATTGTTCTAAAAGAAACTATAAATGGTCAAACTCTAGAGAATCATGGAATGACTTCCAGGATCTGATGTTTAATGAATTGGGTAGAAACAGAGAGTAATGTACAAATCAACAACAACATTATGAAATGAATAACCCTGATGGAAACAGCTTCTCCTGGAAGTCTGGAGAACTAGGATAAGTCTTATTACTGGATATAGACTATATTATTCCAATCAAGAGGAAGAAAAACAAAACAAAACATATGGAACAAAAACCCTTCCTACTCTGAACAATTTAGAAAAATTATCTCTTATATATCTTTTTCCCTTAATCATGATTTCTCAGGTTAAAAATTACTAACTTCTAAACATATTTATGAAACTATGATGGCAAAATGTTAACCACACTTTTCCTTGCTGAGGGGAGTGGGGTGGGAAAGGAGGGTGGGGAGAAATTTTGTAAGCTGGAAATATTCATATGGTTGAAAAGAGAAAGAAAGAAAGAAAGAAAGAAAGAAAGAAAGAAAGAAAGAAAGAAAGAAAGAAAGAAAGAAAGAAAGAAAGAAAGAAAGAAAGAAAGAAAGAAAGAAAGAAAGAAAGAAAGAAAGAAAGAAAGAAAGAAAAAGAAAGAAAGGAAGGAAGGAAGGAAGGAAGGAAGGAAGGAAGGAAGGAAGGAAGGAAGGAAGGAAGGAAGAGATCAGAGGAAGATATTTTTCAATTCCATGACAACTTAGTAGGTCAGTAAGAAAGGCATGTGATTTTAGGATAGGATCCTCCCAGAGCACATGTATGGACAACACCAATGGTGATTCTTACAGGCACCTGCAAAAGTGGTAGTAGGAACTTCAGAATTTCTGAGCCCAATAATGGAAAAGATAGGTTAAAACAATTGTTCAGAAAGAGAATACAGGGGATTCTGAGCTGACACCAGGGCACAGGAGAATTCCTATTTCAACAATTACATTACATTGCCCTTATATGATTGTGGCTTGCAGTTCTAAGGTGAAAAGAAATGTTATTGGTCTTGCACGAGAAAACAGGGAACCTGGTTGTAGTTTCAAGCCAGAAAGAAGCACTAGAATTTCTGATTACAGGCATACAAGGACTCTTCCAAGGCAGAGGCCAGAGAACAGATAAGGAAAGCAATGACTTTGTTTCTCCCAGAATAATATCATCTAGGAAAAACCAAACACTTGCAGATTCCCAGAAGTAATTCTGAAAACATCTGCATGAAAAAGACTTTGGATAGTGCCCTCCCACCCTTGGAAAAGCAGAACCTAACTTGAACTTAAAGTTAGAGTTCAAGAACTAGGATGAGAAAATGAGCAAACCCATAAAAAAAAACCTGACCATAAAAATATAATAAAATTACATGGAAGATCAAGACACAAACTCAGGAGACAAAAATATTTAATAGTTAAGACTTAATTTTTAAAAAGATAAATTTGCATACAATCTCAACAATAATTAATAGATTTAAAAGAAAGAAATGAGTAGAAGAGATAGGAAAATAATGTGAGAAAATTATATTAAAGAAGTATATAAAAATACTGAAGAAAACAATAGTGTAAAAACTGAATTGACTAAATAATAAAATCAGTAGGAAAATATTATTGAAGAAAAGGACACCTAAAAAATTAGAACTAGTCAAATTGCAAAAGAGATCCAAAAGCCCAATCAAGTATATAAATCCTTATTTAGAACTGAGCCCAAACTAATGATTCTATGGAACATCAAGAAACAGTAAAACAAAGTAAAAGAATGAAAAAAAATAGAAGAAATGTGGAATAAAATATAGAAACTTTTATGATAAAGGGCAAAAGGCACTTGGAATGTAATATGTAAGATGATTAAGGAGCTAGGATGATGAGCAAGAATCACCTATTCAGCAAGACTGAATATAATCCTGCAGGGGAAAATGAATATTTAAGGAAATAGAGAACTTTGGGGGCATTCCTGATGAAAAGAACAGAATTGAATAGGAAACTGGACTTTCAAAAACAAGACTAAAGAGAAGAGTTAGAAGAAAGTAAAATAAAAGAGAAACCATAAGGGATTCTCTAAGGTTAACTCATATATTTTCCTATATAGGAAAATGATACATCTAGCTCCTATGAATCTTATAACTATTATAGCAGTTAGAAAGAATTTACATAGAATGAATGGAAATGAGTCAATTGGTTTGGAAAACTCTCAAAAAATAAGTGGTGAGATGGGGGTGGCTAGGTGGTGCAGTGGATAGAGCACTGGCCTTGGAGTCAGGAGTACCTGGGTTCAAATCTGGTCTCAGACACTTAGTAATTACCTAGCCGTGTGGCCTTGGGCAGGCCACTAAACCCCATTCATTGCCTTGAAAAATCTAAAAAAAAAAATAAGTGGTGAGAAAAAGCATGCACTGAGAGAAGGAAAAGAATAATTATGGTGGAAAGGAAATTAGAGCTAAGAAGAGCTTTCATAATGGAAAGGAAGATGGCATGGTTTTCAGAAAATAAAACAACCAATTCTAATTTGAATTGGTGCAAAAGAAGGTAAAATATATACTCACATAAACACATTCATACAGGAAAAAAACATCAAAGAAGGAAAATGATAAAAAGAAATGGTAGAATTAGTGAGTCAGTGGTCAACAACAAAACAGATTTCTGACAAAAGATAGAGTAAAATGAGCAAGAGGAAGATAAACAGAAGAAAATATTATGGAAGGAATTGCAGTTAATAATCATAACTATGATTTAATTGAATTCACAAATAAAACAGAAATAGCTCCTAAAATGAATTAGAAACTAAAATTCAACAAAACTTGTTTACTGGAAACATGTGAAACAGAAAGAAGCTTAGAGTTAAAATAAAGGATTATTGCAGAATCTTGTATGCTTCAGTTGAGTAAAAAAGGTAGGGGAACAATCATAATTTTAGAAAAAGCAAAAGCAAAAATAGACCCAAGTAAAAGAGATAATCATGGAAACTACATTTTGTTAAAAGATATCTTAGACAATGAAATAACTTCCAAAAAAATAAGACAAATTTGTATGATAAAAAAAGCTAAATTTAAGAGATAAATCAAATTTGTAAAAAAATAACCATTTCTTAAATGATAGTCAAATGATATAAAAAAAGGTATTTTTTAAAAAAATGAATAAAATTTGTGTAATCAGATGAAAATGTTTCAAATCACTTTTGATTATAGAAATACAAATGAAATAACTCTGAGGTACCAACTCACACCCATCAAACTGACTATCAAGAAGGAAAAATAAAATGACAAATGCTTCAGATTTTGTGGAAAAATAGGTAAATTAATGCACTGTTGCTGAAGTCATGAAATGGTCCAAAAATTTTGTAGAATAATTTAGAACTATGTTCAAAGAGTTATCCAGCTGTGTGTACCCTTTGACCCAGAATACCTCTACTATATCTATATCCCAAAGAAATAAAAGAGAAAAAAGAAAAAATGATCTATATGTACCCCAAAATTTTTTATAGCTGATTTTGGGGAGTGGCAAAGCATTGAAAATTGAGGGCAATTCCTTCAACTGGGTAATGATTAAACTAGTTGAGGGTTTTAATTGTAAAGTAATATTATTTGAAATTGCAGAAGGGATACTTTCAGAAAACTCTGAGTATAGCTATATGAATTGAAGCAAATAGAACTGAACAGAATGAACCAGGAGTTCATTGTACACAGTAAGAACAATAGTGTATCAATGATCAAATTTATAAACAATTCATTACAATGATCTAAGATAAATCTGAAGGTCTCATGATGAAAAGTACTGTCCACCTCTAGGAAGAAAAATGAGTACAGATTAAAGAATATTGCTTTGAAATATTTTTATTGTTTTTTTGGAGGGTGGCATGCCTTAGTCAGAAATATATTTTTTCATGATTGCACATGCATAATTGATATCATGTAATTGCCTTCCAAATTCTTGTCGAGGAATTTACATTTCAAAAAAAATAGTAAGCATAAGTATAGATTAGACAGTAAGAGCAAACATTTGCTAAGAGGTATCAGAACAATGCCCTATAACTCCATTCTACATCTAAAGTTTATTAGAAATAGCTTTAGGTTCTGCCATGCAAATGAGTCCCTACATGCTTTTTGAAGGACCAAGGATAGCCAAGCTTTAGGAGAAACTTCCCATTATTGCCTCCTAATAATCTTTAAAGTAATAAGTCAAATTCTAAAGTCATATAACCATAAAAAATGAGTTTGGAATATTATTTTATTATAAGGGAATCATTTGGAAAGGTTTAGCATGAAGGTCAGCTTGTAGAGCAATTGAGTAAAGATATCAGCTTTGCATATAAGAGGAATTTTAGCAGAAATAATAAGATCTTTCACCACACAGAGTAATAAGGGAATTGGATCAATGTTTAGGAAGAGATTACAGGGAACCATAGTGCACAGAAGCAAGAACAGTTTGGTAACTTACTTGTCTGTTACTTAGTTCCAGAGCTGAGAGGAATGATTGTGCCTTCATAAGCCTAGGATCTGGTACCCTATCTGGGTGAGCACCTGAGTGAAGACCAAGAGCTAATAACCTCAATTAACTCCAGGTTCACCTCTGGATACATCAAAAACAGCAGGGCAGGAGACAGAGACAAGATGGTGGTGTAGAGACTAAGATTTACCTGCATTCTCCCAAATTGCCCTCCACAAACCTTTAAAATAACTCCTCAAATAAATTCTGGAGAAGTGAAACCAGTAAAAGACTAAGATAAGACTCTTGTAGTGAAGCAAGGTAAGCAAAGTTAAAAAGGTCGGTAATAAAGGTCTGTCTTGGCATTTGCTGATCTGACCTAGAGGCTAGTGCAGACTTCTAGTAAAGACTGTGTTGAGGCACCAATAACAGCTTTTGGAGAGCTTTTGTTTCTGGTTGTGCAGACTTTTTGTTTTATTGCTGCCCCACAATGACATGCTGATTCTTTCATAAATCTTTAAATGAGAATTTATTGATATTATACTTATCACTCAAAATTATAATGTAACATTAATATCCTCATAACCTAAAAGATGCATAATTACATATATGCATACCTTTGAAGGAAAGCACTAGTATAGATAAAGAAAAGGAGAGATAAGAGAAAAGTTACTCAATTCAAGAAGGTTCCAACAATTGAAAATCTAGTTAGCTGGGGAAATCAAGTCAAACACAGCCTCCAGGGTCTTTCTTGGGAAATTCTCTTCATTCAGAGCATCCTCTCTAATGGGGGTGCCTTCCAAAACTCACTTTCCCAAGTAAGAACTTTATAGTGCTCAAAAAATTGTGTCATAGACAAAAGGATTTACAAGACTGAATTCAGTGATCATTGGGCTTTCTCAACCAAACTAAATGATCCACAAGTTTCAATCAGAACTCTTTCAGACCCTGAGTACAATTACTTCCTCTTGGTTTCTTGTAGTAAACACCCAGGGATGTGTCAGTTTCCCAGTGTGGAACTCAAAACATTTACAAGACCCCCAGCACTCCTTGCCTTGGAACATGCTGAATCAACATGCTCTGATTCAGTGTGTTTAGGAAGTTCCTTCTCCTTGGACCAAAACAGCTGATAGGGAAAATCTCACAATAACACTTCACCCTTCAAGAAGATCTCAACCCAGAGATAGCAAAAGGGTTCAACAGCTAGTGAAAAGGAGGTTATTAAGGGATCATTTGATTTTATTGAATGGAGAATCTTGTTTTATAACTCACATCAAATTTCTGTCTCAGAATTAAGAGGAGCACTTCATCAGTAGTGCTTAAGACTGTAGAGTGCAAGGTACTTAATCACAGTTTTATGGTGGAAAGAAGAGTTCCTGGTTGCTGACAACAGAGTACAAGGTATTGAAAGCAGTGACAACAACTCTTCTTTGATCATTCCACTTTAAAGGACAAAATCTCAAAGATCTGGTTCTAAGAATTTTAGCAAGAAAAGTCTGAAACTAATCAGTAAAGCACTTCCTAGGCAGAGTCAATATGTTGAAGAGATTTTCCCCAGTTTCCCTTTGAAATGTTAAATGAAAAAATCTAAATAGACTCTAGAGTGACAGAATCCACAAAAAGACAGTAAAACAACTTTTCAGGTCAAGATATATTGAAGAGACTTCAGGAAAGATCTGTCTCACTTGGGTAAAGGGGGAGTGAAGCCTAAGAAAGCCAGTGAGAAGTTCCTAACCATAGGACAAATCAGTTACCAAGTCCCCTAGATCCTGACTCAGACAATGATAAAGCAGGGTAGAAGTGATGGTTTCATCCCCAGTGCAGAAGAAATAATGTGAGCTCTGGAATGCCAGTGTAACAGAGAGGACTGGGACAGACTACCCTAATAAAGGAATCAAGCTACCAGCACTTGAGACATAAGTGCAGAAAACAGGTAACCAGAGATCCCTGACCTTTAGCATGTAAAAGATTGGGATGGTGACTTCTATGCTACAAGATCAGAGTTCAACTTTTAAAACAAGGAAAAAAAAACAAAAATGGACTCTAACCACAGAAAATTACTGTGGTGACAGGGAAGATCAAAATGTCATTTCAGAAGAGAAAAGCCATCTCAAATGCTTACATGTGAAGTCACAAAGAGTATTAGAATTGATTTCAAGTCCAAAAGGTGCTTTTGAAAGAGATCAAAAAAGTACTTTAAAAACAAAATAGATAGTTTGAATAAAAACTGGAAATATAAATGAGTCATACAGGAGAATTATGAAGAATTTGGAAAGGAAGCACAAAAATTAATTAAAGAAAAAAATTCCCTCTTAAATAGAATTGTCCAAATGGGACAAGAAAACATCCCTTCAAAAGTAGAATTGGGGGACTTCCAGGTCAAAGACAAGATCGTGATACAAAACTTGGAAGCTCCTGGAACTCTTTCTGAAACAACTTTAAATGAAACCTCTATACAGAACCTAAAGCTACAGATTCCACAAAGAAAAGAATGAAATAAATTCTCAACTAATAATAAGTAATTTCAGTAAATGCCAGTGTCTTCTAGGTAAATGGGGGACTGTAGATGGGAGAGCTGGAAAGTCAGACAGAGTTTCTTAGCCACAGTGTACCTCAGGTTCTGTCTCAACCAATCATTGTCTTAGCAGGTTAGAAGTTAGGATCCCAATCCCAACTTGAGTGACATAGATTGAACTTTGGCAGCAGTGGTACAAGAGAAAAAACTGGGTTGGACTATCCCAGAGAACAAACCCCTGCATAGGCCACATCATTGGCAAGTGGAAAACAAAGGCTACCCTAAAGGAGAAACAAACTCCTTCATAGGCAAAACCATAGGAAGTGGAAAGACAAGACTTCTCTCAGGGAGGGAACAAACCACTGCATAGGCAATGCCATAAGTAAGCAATAAGCCAGAGACCACATCCTGGCCCCAGTACTAAAAGCTTAGGACTTGTGCCCCAGGAGTAGAGCTCAACTATCAAAATGAGTAAAAAAAGAAGCACTAACCAAATAAATCTACTATCCTGATAGTGATGATAACAATGCTATCTCTGAAGAGGAAAGCTGAGACAAAATACCTGCATGAGAAACTTAAAAGGAATTTAGGAATTGGACTCATTCAAAAAGACATCTTGGGATATTTCCAAAGGGATTTTAAGAACCAAAGAAGAGAGTAAGAAGGAAAATGGAGTATAGAAATGAGAACCATAAAGAAGAACTATGAAAAATTGACCAAAGAAATTCAATTTTTTAAAATAAAAATGACCAATTAGAATAAAACAGAAGAATGTAACAACTAAAAGTAAAAAAAAGGAATAAAGGAATAAAACTCATGAGAAAGCAAAATTAACTAACTGGAAGAGGAAAGAAATTCATTTAAGAGTAAAATTAACCAACTGGAAAAGGAAACACAAAAGCTAACTCAATAAAACTCTAAATAATAGAATTGGACAAATAGAAACCTATGACACTTTGAAACTAAAGATTCCATCACATAAAACCAAAATATTGAAACAATAATCTTTCCTTTTAGGAAAACCCAACCAACCTAGAAAATGAATCCGGGAGAGCTAATTTAGGAATTATTTGTCTTCCTGAAAGACTCAAACAAAAGAAGAGCTTGTGCAATATTTTTCAGAAAAATAATCATGGAAAATTGCTTTAATATCCTAGAAGAAGACGAAATAGTCCTGGAAAAAATACACCAGTAATTTCCAGAAAGAGATCCCAGAAGAAAAATTCAAAGGAATATTATAGCCACATATCACCATGCTGAGCTAAAGAAGAAAATATTCTAAGAAGCCAAAAAAAAGTAATTTAATTATCAAGGAACCAGTTAGGATTATGCAAAAACTGTCAGCTTCAATATAAAGGATTGGAGGACCTGGAATAAGATATTATGGAGGGAAGAGGACCTTGAATTAACTCTTTCAGTACTAATATTTTTTTTCCTTTCACTCCCAGTGCTGAATATTTGATAGTGCCAGAATTGGTCTAAAATACATATTTCACAGGGGATCGATTATAGTTGCCCTTTATGTAAGTTTCTTCCTGAAATATGAATAGAACTTGTATTTTTTTTCAATGTGACATGTTTTTTGTCAATAACAGCAAAAATAATTCCAAACAGTGTTTTTGAATTACAATTTATACTGTAGTCATGAATGATAGTGCTCAAAGCAAGCATTTGAATGCATTGGTACATTAAACTATTTTCAGTATGTGTTATATTAATGCTTCTCATGTTTTTGCTGTATTACTACACATTTTTAAGAAGGGTTTCTAAGATTTTCTAGATTATGATGCTGGAAAGTGATGTTCAGTCAGCTCATTAAGATGAGTATTTGTTAATGGTCGTGAGGTGTAAAGAATGTCACACTGGTGTTCTTCAAGGAGTCCTTTAACAAGCCTTTTTCTAAGGTTTTCAACATGTTGGAGTGGTTGGAAGTTTGTGAGTACATCATATAATTACTGACTGGAGAAATTTCACAAATATGGTAGTAAATTAAATGATATAATTTTTAGAATTATGAGTATATACATACGCTGACATTTGATCAAAGAAGTCTACTGCTTCTATTTTCTTGTTATAGTCCTCTAACAAAAGAGGCTTTTCCATCTAACTACTATTGGGATTGCTACATTCATGAATTACTTTGTCACAACAACTATTTCTTCACACACTCAAAATGTCTGTGATATGATTCGCATCTTACAAGCAATAGGCAACGGAATTGCTACAAAAGTGAAGTAATTAGCAGTGAGTAAGCATAGCTATAGGTAAATATCCCTAGAGATAAACATTATTTGCTTCCCATATGCAGGCTCTAGAGTTAATTTCATTCACTTTCCACAAAGAGAAAGTTAAAACCAAGAATGAACTACCTTGCAAAAGTCAGCATATTCTTTCAAGAAAAAAGATGGATTTTCAATGAAATAAAGAAATTAAAAAATTCTGATTAAATCACCAGAACACAGAAGAAAATTTGATCTTCAAATTTAAGACTCAAGTTATGCACAAAAGATAAATGGAAAGATGGAAAATATAAATCAATAACATTAAACTGAATGCATTCATACACAGGATTATAATACTTGTAATTCAGGCATTATATTTCTGAAAAAAATTATATTTCTCTTAGGATAGTTAAAAGATGCATCCTTGCAGAGAGGGTATATGTATACATAGATTATGAAAATGAAGATGATTTAACTGTTATTTTATCTCATGTGGACTAAATATAATTGGAGTGAATGTACTTAGAGGGTGTGGGTATAAATGAATATTGAAATGATTTTGTTTTACCTGACACTAGCTCATGAGTGTTGTATTTCTACAGGGATAGCTGGAAGGAGTTATTAAAAGGGTATGGGAATCATCAGGATAGTTTAGCTCATGGGGTTGTATTTCTATTGAGACAGAGAGAGGGAGGGTGTAATTAGGGGATGTGGCCATAAATAGATCATGAAGGGATTTTGTTTTACTTGATATTGCTGAAGCCTGAGGTGGCTGGGGTGGGGTGGGGTGGGGTAGGGGTTTTGCTGTGTTTGATCTGGGAAGAGGATTCCACTGAAGTGAAAGTATGGAGTCAGAGGAGCTCATAGGATTGATGTCTACAACTGTCCACAATGGAATTTACTCTCCAGCCCTGCCCCAGAGTACCTCACATTGTCAATTCCACAGCCAAAGCCTCAGTGCCCCATTTGGCCCTTGGGCCAGGGTTTCCACAGTTAGTGGATGATCTTAGGTTAGTCCCTGTCTCAAATCACTGCCTCTGGACTGGCTATCTACTCTCTTCCCCCAGCTCACCCATGATCCCTGAAGACAGACCTTGAGATATATGTTCTTCTCCTAACTTCTTTTTCTGGGTTTTGTTGATTGAATTTCAGTTAAGAGGTTTGTTTCATATTATATATGAGGGAGGATCAGAAGACCTTAGCATAATGCCTGTCTTCTCCTGGAAGTCATCAAATCACAGTTTGAGGAAACCCAAAGATTCAGGGATAAGAACTCACTATTTGACAAAAATTGTTGGGAAAACTAGAAAATAGTATGGCAAAAACTAAACAAAGATCCACATCACATATCCTATGCCAAAGTAAGGTCAAATTGGTGCAGGATCTTTGACAGCATAGGTGAGTTAACAGATCAAGAAATACTCTATCAGTTTTATAGAAAGGACATACATTTATGAACAAACAAAAAGTAGAATACGTTATAATCTGCAAAACACATGATTTTGACAATATTAAATTCTTATAGTCTACCAAAATTAGAAGGAAAGCAGAATGTTGGGAAGCAATCTGTACAAGTAGGCATATTGATGAAAGTCCAATTTCTAAAATATATAGAGAATTACATTAAATTTATAAGTTTGCAAGTCATTCCCCAATTGATAAATTGATAAATGGTTAAAGAATATGAATAGACAATTTTCAAATGAGGAAATTAAAGATATATATATATATATATATATATATAATCATATAAAAATGTACCAAATCATTATTCATTAGAAAAATGAAAATTTAAACAATAAGCTATCACCTCACATCTTTCAGATTGTTCAAGATGAGAAAAAAGGGAAGATGATCAATGTTGGAGTGGTTGTGGGAGGATTTGAATATTGATGCATTGTTGGTGGAGTTGTGAACAGGTGCAACCTTACTGGAGAGCAATATGGAATTTTGCTCAAAGAGCTGCAAAGCCATTCATACCCTTTAACCCAACCATTCTAATTCTAGTTCTATATCAAGAAGAAATTATAAAAAAAAAAGGGAAAAGCCGTATCTGTTTAAAAATATTTATAGCAGCTCTTTTTGTAGCAAAAAAGCAATGGAAAATGAGGGGATACCCATCAATTGGGGAATGGCTAAACAAGTTATAAGACATGAATATTATGGAATATTATTGTTCTATAAGAAAGCATAAATGGTCAAACTCTAGAGAAGCATGGAATGACTTATAGGATCTGATACTGAGAGAAGGGATTAGGACCAAGAAAACAATGTACATCTTAACAACAACATAGTGGTATGAACAAGCTTTATGGAAACAGCTCCTCCCAACAGCTTAGAGAGTTGAGACAATTGTATTAGGCCAGCTATGAACAATATTACCCTCATCCAGAGGAAGAAAAACAAAACCAAACACACACACACACACACACAAATAAACCCTTCAGAATTATTTGATGAACACTTTATAAAAATTATTTCATAGCTATCTCTTTCCCTTAATTCTAATCCCTCATACTGAAAATAACTTATCTGTAAACAAATTTTTCCAAAATGTGTATGTACAATGCTCACCTGTCTGCTGTTGAGGGGAGATGAGTGGTAAGTGAATGTGGAAGGAAATCTTATGACTTAAAATATGCATGTACATATGAACGAAGATAAATGTATAAACAATTTAAAAAATAAACAATTCAATCCCAAACCATGTAAACTTCTTGGAGCAATAAAAGAATGAGTCCATATCAAAACTTTTATGATACAAGTATGTCACTGAAATCTAAAACAGGAAAAGTTAAAAATGAGAATGAAAACTGTATACCCATACCCCTAATGAATGTTGATGCAAAATTCTTAGATAAAATAGTTGAAAAGAAATTGTACAAGTTATCACCAGGATAATATACTAGGGTTAAAGGTATTTAAAGGAATGCATGGCTGGTTCAATATCAAGAAAATTATCAGGATAATTAACCATATCAATCAGAAAACAATCAGAAGATGGAAGAAACAAGATGGCAGCAAGATGACAGGCTTTCCTAGTAGCTCTCTTGCAAAATATTTCAAAAACTTTAAAATTGTGACTACAAGTAAAGTTTTTAGAGAAAGAACCCACAGAAAGATTCAGTCAGGCAATTCTCCATCCCAAGAAATCTGAAAGATTGTGGGAAGGCTCTGTTCCATAGGATTGGAAGGAACTGCAGTGCATCCAGGATTACCAGATGAGTGAAGGAGATCCAGCCTTCTGAAAACATTTTGTTGGGTGTCTGGGTCTCTGGGAGCACAAGCTCCTGGTAGCGGGAGCACAAGCTCCTGGTAGCAGAAGCAATTTCCTGACCTGCCAACAACAGGAAACACATAGCACAACTTAGAAGATCAGTGGGGAAACCCTGCAGAGTGAGCCTGAAGCCCATGTCAGCATGGTCATCAGTGCAGCTCAGATCCCAGAAAATGGAAGTAGGCCCATAAAGCTACCCAGCAGGGAGCCACTGGGCAACTATGACAAGGGCACTCAGCTCACTGAAAGTAAGCAAGTAGGGGGAGACTGTCATGGTCTCTCCTCTGTCCTTGGGCCAGGGCTCTTGTACTTTGTCCATATTTGGATGCTGGTGACAGTCTGGGTCCCCATATTACCATAGCTGAGAAGGGACCAACCTCATAGTACCAGGGCAGTGGGTGTGTTTGTGGTCATCCAGCGACCAAAGCTGAGATCAGGAGAGCAGTCAAAGCCTCTCATTGAAGGAATTGAGATCTTTTCAGGGTGTCCTATTAACAATTCAAAAGCTCAGGAAGCACCCAAAACCAGGGTATGGACTGGGGGAAATAAGTAAACAGAAACCTGTTTAAGGAACCTGACCATGGACAATTACATTGGTCTAATGGAGGATCAAAACACACTCAGAAGATAACACAGTCCAACCTTCTGTATCTAAAGCCTCCAAGAAAAAGTAAGATTGGGTTGAGGCTATGGCTGAGCTCAAAAACAATTTTGAAAATCAAGTAAGGGGTTAGAGGAAAATTTGGGAAGAGAAATGGGAGAAATGCAGAAAAAATATGAAAACCAAGTCAGCAACTTAGTCAAGGAGATTCTACCAAAATACTGAACAAAACAACATGTAAAAAAAACATTTAGGTCAAATGGAAAAAGTAGCCCAAAATTTAATGAGGAGAAGAAAGCCTCAAATAGCAGAATTGGTGAGAAGGAGAAGGGGATAAGAAAACTCTCTGAAGAAAACAACTCCTTCAAATATAGAATGGAGCTAAAGGACACTGATGACTTTGTAAAGAATAAACAATAAAATTGTATTAAAAGAATGAAAAACTAAATGATAACATGAAATATCTTATTGGTAAAACAACTGACATATATAACAGATCTACAAGAGAAAATTTAAAAATTATTGGGCTACCTGAAAGTCATGATCAGGCAAAAGAGCCTTGACTTCATTTTTAAAGAATTTCTATAGTAAAATTCCCCTAATATCATAGAACCAGAGGGTAAAATAGAAATTGCAATAATCTACCATTCTCCTCATAAAAGAGATAAAAAAATAACCCCCAAGAATATTATAGCCAAATTCCAGAACTCCCAAGTAAAAGAGAAAATAATACAAGTAGCCAGAGCAAAACAATTCACATATTATGGAACTTCGGTCATGTTACACAGGACTTAGCACCATCTACATTAAAGGCTCATTGTGGTTGGAATATAATATTCCAGAAGGCAAAAGTACTTGGAATGCAACTGAGAATCAACTACCCAGCAAAACTGAATATGCTGTTCCAAGAGGAAAAGATGGACATACAATAAAAATAGAGAAATTACAAATATTCCTATTGAAATGGCCAGAGCTGAATAGAAAGTTTGATCTTCAAGTATGGGACTCACTGAGTTATAAAGAGAGTGGACAGAAAGGGTAAATTGTGAGGGTTTTAATGATGTGGACCTGCTTATGTTCCTACATGGGAAGATGATACTGATAACTCATATGGACCTTCTTATTTAATAGAACAGTTAGAAGAAACATTTTTAGACAGGGTACAAAAGGGAGATGAACTTGAAAGTATAATATATTGTAAAAATGGAGGCAATGGGCAAAAATGAAATATCATGAGAGAAAGGGAAAAGAGATGTAAAATAAGCTAAAATATTTCATGTAAAAGGGTCTAGAAAAAACTTTTGTAAGGGAATGGAAGGGGGGAGGGGAGGTGGAAATAGAAATGGCTCAGAGAGGAAACAGTATACATACTTAATAGGATATAGAAATCTAGAGGGAAAAATAGAGGAAGGAGATGGGTTAAAGGGGATGGGGAGAGGAAGGGCCATATAGGTAATAGAGGAGAGGGTAGATCATGGGAGAGCATAGTCAGATACAAAACATTTCTTTTTCACTTTTTACAAGGTGTTGGGATTGGGTGGCCTTTCTGAGACTGCATGACTGGGTGGTTGCTGGGACTGAGTGAATGTTGGGCAACAGAAAATTATATAATAATGAGTGTTCAAAATTATCTTTGAAATTATTTGGGAAAATAAATGCTAAAAATAGAAATTGTGAAGATTAAGAACAATACTTCCTCCATTCCAGAGTATAAAGATATTAATTCAAAAATAAGATTGAAAAATAAACAAAAAGTAAACATACTTGACCAAAGAAAGATATTAGTGTTACAATAAAGATCAGTACAGAACATGAGAAGACAACAAGCAAAACCATTACCTCCTAACCTTCAAATATGTGAATTGGCTTTATGACTAAAAATGAACTTCTAGAGAACTCAAAAATAATTTGAAAAAGAAAATAATAAGGGAAGAAGAATTATGCAAATAAATGAGTTATACATGGGAATGACGAAAAAAGTTAAAGCTTCAGTAAAGGAGGCATAAAAATTACTGAAGAAAATAAGCCAGAAAAAGAGAAATGGATAAATATTACAAGAGGGAAAAATATACTGAGTAGAACTGCTTAAAAATAAAAATTGACCAAATGGACAAAGAGCTATGAAATCTAATAAAGAAATGATCTCCTAAAAATTAAATTGATCAATTTGAAAAAAGTTTAAAAATTCTGTGAAGAAAATACATCCACAAAAATTACAACTGGGCAAGTATAAGCTAACAATTCCTTGAGACATTATGAAAGAATAAAACAAAATTGAAAAAAATAACCATCATGGAAAATTGATGAAGAAGAGATAACAAGAATCATTATTATATGTGAAAATCATGAAAAAAAGAACCTAAATATCATATTTCAATAATTAAACAAGGAAGAATGTGGAAATATCCTAGAAATGAAGACAAAATAGAAATGACAGAAGACACTAATCATCTCCTGAAAAGGATGAAAAATTTAAACTCCCAGGAATGGCAAAGCCTAATTCCATAGTTCTAATGATGAGGAGAATATATTGTGAAACATACTTTTTAAACACTGTAAAACCACAATCAGTAAAACCCAAGACAGCAATTTTTACAATAAAGGGAAGAGAGTGGTTGGAATGGTATATAATGAAGAGAAAAAGATCTAAGATTGCAATCAAGAATAAATTACCCCACAAAAGTGAGCATCATTTTTTTTCAAGAAGGAAATAGACATTTAATGAAGTAGAGAACTTTTGTTCTTCATTGATGAAATGATCAGAAATAAAGAAAAAAATCTGAATTTCATATACAGGACTCAAATAATCATAAAATGGCAAACATGAGATAGCAATCCAAAAGGATTCATAGCTAATAGGATTGTTTGCATTCCTATATGGAAAGAAAACTCTTTAAACTCTTGAGAATTAGATGTTACAACAGTTAATTGGATAATTATTATAACTGTTAGAAGGAATATAAATGGAAGACACAGCTGTGAGTTGACAATAATGAGATGATTTTTAAGAAATAATATTAAAGGGTGAGAGGGATGCACTAAAATATGTGTAAAATGAGAGTTAGAACATGAGAAATTATCTCACATAAAAGAGATGTGAAAGGAACAAATATTAGAGTAAAAAAGATAAAAGAGGAGTAGTGGATAATGCTTGATATATATATATATATATATATATATATAAAATATATATGTATGTATGTATGTATGTATGTATGTATACTTTTCCCTCAAGAAAAGTAGGTGAAAAGGATGATAGAAAGGGATCAGTGATACAAGAGAGAATGGGGAGGTGCTTGCATGTAGTAGAAAATATACTTTTGAGGAAGAGTAGAGTAAAGGGAAAGAGGATAAACAGAGAAGGGGAGAATAGGATGGAAGAAAACACAGGTAGTAAACATAACTGTGACTGTGAGTGGGATGAAGACACTCCAAAAGTGGAAATGGATAGCAGAATGCATTAAAAGTCAGCATCTGGAACATGTAGTTTACAAAAAAAATAAACAATACACTTAACAGAGAGAATCATACAGTAAAGGTAAGGGACTTGAACAG
The DNA here is from genome assembly GCF_037893015.1 of Macrotis lagotis. Lineage (NCBI taxonomy): Eukaryota > Metazoa > Chordata > Mammalia > Peramelemorphia > Peramelidae > Macrotis > Macrotis lagotis. The sequence goes on from NC_133666.1 coordinate 432,143,081, forward strand.
AATTATCGTGCTTTAGCAGACTTTTTTTTAAATGCATTTTATTCTGGAATAAAGCAAGCATTTCCATAACATTATAATAAAAAGATGATTGTACATGAAACTTCAAAACTATCATTTGCAACTTATTGTTCTTTCTAAATATACAACAGTTATAGTGTGAAATTTCTTTTTCTGCCCCCATCATCTTAGAAATGGTTACCATTAGATACAGATATGCATAGAGAGATAGATATAGAAATATCTATATGTACATATATATATATATATATATATATATATATATAAACATTCTATGCATACATCTATTTATTGGTTCTTTCTCTGGATATAGCATCTTTCTTCATATTCAACAATATTACTTTTACTGTATACAATGTTCTCTTGGTTCTGTTCATTTCACTCTTTTTTGCAAGTCTTTTTGTGTTTTTCTAAGATAATTGAGCTCATCATTTCTTATAACACAGTAGCATTCCATCACAATCATATACTACAACTTGATCAACCAGCCACCCATTAATGAGTATCCCTGCAATTTTTCCCAACTCCAAATACAATACATATCCTGGATTTGGTAACTGTAATATGACATTCAAACTGAAGCCCAACACCTACCCTTGAATATGAGACAAAGCAATGTCATGGAAAAAATCCTAGATTTGAAGGCAGAAGACTTGAGTCCAAAGTTGACTCTGCCAACTCATTTCCCTTCTCTGAGACCTGGCATTCACCTCTCTTAAAAAGTAAAACTTGTACTACCCATTCTCACATAGCTGTTGTAAGAAAAATGCTTTGTATGCTATAAAATACTATAGAAGCAAGACTTCTTATAATCACTGGGATGACATTGACTTTCAGAAGTTTGTTTTGTTGAATAGTTTGGAAAAAGAGTTGGAGGTCAACCCTCCAACTTACCAAAGTCATTGTGGGTAGGAGCCATCACAGAGTGGGCAATCATCATTCCTTCATTCAAAGGCTAAAATGCTACTTCCTGATCCTTGCTCCCTTGTGTATGCTATCTTTCCCAACAGTGTCTGTTGACTGGAAGGAACTGAACCAGTCATTTAAACTCACTGAGGTTCCAGGATGTAAGCTCCTGGAAGACAAGAACAGTATAGTTTTTGTATTTAACCCCTTCCCCCTTTAGTGCTCTGTACACAGTAAATACTTTTTAAATGCTTTTCATTTAACCATTCATTCATTTATCTACCTTTTGGTAAGAGAGGAGTTTTGGGGATTCACACTTGTGCCTCAAAGTTTTGTGCCTAATGAATTTACTAGCAGAGTGGTCCAGGGAATGATCTGTGAGTACCCTGTGCCAGGCAACATGTTAAAGTGCTTTTTGCAAATATTCTCTCATTTGGTCCTTACAACAAACCTGGTAGATAGGAGCTATTATTATCTTCATTTTACTGTTGAGGAAACTGAGGCAGACTGAGATTCAGTGACTTCCAGTAAAGTCAGCTTTGCCACAAATTGACTTGGGGTCATTAGGGAAGCTCTCTGTAACTCAGCTTCCTCATCTGTCAGATGATTATTATAATATCTGTTCTGTCTATCAGGTGTTGCTAAGGTCAAATAGGGTAATGAACAGGCGAGTTTTTGTAGAACAGCAGAAGATAAAAGGTTCAAACACCAGATATTGTTACTGTAATTTCCAACTGTTTTGTGAGACTAAAATGGAAAATATAAAAATAAGAATTTAAAACTCCCTTTTAACTCCAATTCAGCCAAAACATGTGTGTATTCAATATGGAGAGAGATAAAGACCCTTACTCAGAAATCTAGGTTACAAGCTAAGTTCATCAGAAGATACCATCTTATGAGGTTCAAGGGGTTAGAAAAGTTCAGGGGCTATTCATCGGGCCAGGGAACTGTTCAGCTTGGCCAGAGCTCAGAGCAGAAATTCTTAAGCCCTATGCAGTCTGGGGAAACCTGTGGACTTAGTATCTAACACTAAGTAGAAAAGACCCCTATCTTCCCAGACACCCATCTCCCCATTCCTTGTCTCTTTCTTTTTTTTAAATTTATTTTTTATTCTCATTTTATACAAATGGTTTTCTTTACATTAATAAAATATTCTTCTTTACAAGTAAACAAAATATCCCTCACCCCATGAATATAGGTAAACTTGCTTGGGCGAAAAAAGTAAAGGGGAGAGAAAAAAATTAAAATTAAAAATAATAATAATAATAATTGTAGGTATGGCCAGGTGGCACAATGGACGAAGCACCAGCCCTGGAGCCATGAGCAACGGAGCCCACATCCAGCCTCGTAAATCCAAAAATCACCCAGCCATGTGACATGCAAGCCACCCGATCCCCACTGCCCTGCAAAAACCAAAAAGAAGAAAAAAAAAAAGACGCAAAATAAAATAAAATAGTAATAATAGTATGGGTGGCTGGGTGGCAGACAGAGCATTGGCCCTTGAGCCAGGAGCACCTGGGTCTGAATCTGGCCCCAGACACCCAAAGATCACCCTGCTATGTGGCCCCAGGCAGGCCACCCTGCCCCACTTGCCCTTCACCCTCCCCCAAATAATAATAACAAAAAATGTGCTTCAGTCTTTGTTCCAATACCAACAACTCTGTCATGGGTGGATCAAATTCTTTATGATAAGTCCATCACAAAACTTACTTCCATATTTTTCCAACATTGCCATTGCTGATCGCAACTCCCTCCTTTCTTATTTCTCAACTACCATGTACTCTATTTTCTCTCTCCTTTCACTCTGACTGTGCTGTAGGGTCGCTGAGTGGCGCAGCAGACAGATCCCTGGGCCTGGGGCCAAGAAGCCCTGAGCCCCCATACCACCCCTTAGGCCCAGAATCCACCTGGCCCTATGGTCATGGGCAGGCCATCCAATCCCAGCCCCTTGCAAGAAGTAAAAAAGAAAATGTGTTATAACTGACCACTCTCCCCCCATGGTCCATCCTCTCTTCCTTTATTCACATCCCCACCCCTTCCCCCTGCTCCCTCCTCCTTCTTACTCCAGATGTCTATACCCCCATTGAGTATATTTGCTGTTTCCTCTCCTAGCTATCTCTGATGAGAGCAAAGGTTCCCTCATTCCCCCTTGCCTCCCCCCCCTTCCATATCATTGCAATAGCTCTTTGTAATAAAGAAAAAAACTTATTATATGAAATATCTTGGACTATTCCCCCTCTCCTTTTTCTTTCTCCCATTCCATTTCTCTTTTTTCCTTTTGACTCCATTTTTACACCATATTTTATCTTCGAATTCAGCTTTATCCTGTGCTTCAAGTATAAAAGCTCCCTCTACCTGGTCTATGAACTGAGAAGGGTCATATGAATATTATCAGTATCATTTTTCTATACATGCAGTTCATCCTCATTAAGTCCCTCATATTTCCCCCCTCTCCTCCAATCTCCATGCTTCACCTGAGTCCTGTATCTGATGATCAAACCTTCTGTTCAGCTCTGGCCGTTCCAAAAGGAACCTTTGAAATTCCCTTGGTTCATTGAAAGTCCATCTTTTTCCCTGGAAGAGGACATTCAGCCTTGCTGAGTATTTCATTCTTGACTGCCTTCTAAGCTCTTTTGCCTTCCGGTATATTGTATTCCAAGCCCTACGAGCTTCCAATGTAGTTGCTGCTAAGTCCTGTGTGATCTTGACTGCAGCTCCATGATATTTGAACTGTGTCCTTCTGGCTGCTTGTAATATTTTCTCTTTGACTTGGGAGTTCTGGAACTTGGCTATAATATTCCTGGGGGTTGTTTTTTTGGGGATCTCTTTCTCAGGGGGATCTGTGGATTCTCTCCATTTCTATTTTGCCCTCTGCTTCTAGAATATCAGGGCAATTTTCCTGTAGTAATTCTTTGAAAATGATGACAAAGCTTTTTTCCTGATCATGACATTCAGGTATTCCAATAATTTTTAAATTATCTTTCCTAAGTCTGTTTTCCACATCAGTTATTTTTTAATGAGATATTTCACATTTTCTTCTAATTTTTCATTTTTTTTGGTTTTGAAGTATTGATTCCTGATTTCTGGTAAATTCATCAATCTCCCTGAATTCTATTCTTTGTCTGAAGAATTTGTTGTCCTCAGAGAGTATTTTTATTGCTTTTTCCGTCTGGCCAATTTTGATTTTTAAAGCACTCTTCTCTTCAATAGCTTTTTTGAACTGTTATATCCATTTGACCTAAGCTGTTAAGCATGCTATTTTCTTTGGCATATTTTTGGATTTCCTTGACTAAGCTGCTGACTTCATTTTCATGTTTTTCCTGCATCTCTCTCCTTTCTTTTCCCAGTTTTTCTTCCAACTCCCTCATTTGATTTTCAAATTCTTTTTTTGAGCTCTGTCATAGGCTGAACCCAATTTCTGTTTTTCTTGGAGTCTTTAGATGCAGGAGCTTGTGCTTCCTCATCTTCAGACTGAGTATTTTGATCCTTCTTGGGTTCATTTGCAAAATATTTCTCAATTGTCTTCCTCTTGTTTCTTTGCTTGCTCATTTTCCCAGCCTAAGCCTGTTTTTTGGGGTGCTTCCTGAGCTTTTGGGACACTCCCACAAGGGTCTCAGTGTGTGAGGCTTTGTCCTCCCTCCTGGTCTGTGAATGACCATAAGTGCCCCCCTCTGCCATGGGGCCAATATGGGGGGACCCTGTTGTTCTATGGGGGGGCCTAGACTGGGATCAGGATCTGAATGTGGTCAGAGCCCCAGAGTCCTGTTCCAGGGGCAGAGGACAGAGCTCAGCAGCCTCTCTCTCTTCACTCCCCTCCCTCAGCTCAATGGGCTCATGCCCTGGGGGCTCCTGCTTACCAGCTCCGCTTGCTTCTGTTTCCTAGTCTGGGCTGCAGAAAGACCAAGCTGCTCCCTGTGTGCTCTGAGTGCTGGGCTCTATGTGCTTGCTCTGGCAGAGGTCCCCAGCTGTTCCTCCACTTTGTGCTGGTGCTCCCCAGGTTGCAGCTCAGGAGACTCCCCCGCTGCTCTGAGCTAAGGTTCCCAGCACCCTGGGGCTGCCTCCAGGAAGCTGAAGTTCTTTGGCTCTGATGGGCCACCCCTCTGGTGGGCCGCCCCTCTGACCCCGGGGGAGCAGAGCCTTTCCTGCTCTTTTCCAGGTTTCCTTGAATAGGAGAACTGCATCAATGGGTCCCTTTGTGGGTTCTGTCTCTTGAAAGTTTAGTTAGAGTCCTTAGTTTATGAGTTTTTATCAGAGAGCTCCTAAGACTCTATCCCTTCATGTTGCCATCTTGGCTCCGCCCCCCTTTAGTAGACTTTTTTACAAAAAAAGCAGTAATTATGATTTCAGACAAAACAAACAAAAAATAAATCCAATATATAGTAAAAGAAAGTAAATTGCATTTTGCTAAAAGGTATAATAGAAAAAGAAATAATATCAATACTAATCATATATGAACAAAATGCTCTAACATCCAAATTGCAAAAGGAAAAGCTAAATGTGTTATGGAGAAAGTAGATAGCAAACCTATATCTGTGGGAGCCAGGATAGCACAGAGAAGACAGAAATTTTCCTAAGCTCTCCCAGGTTTCCCTCACAAGGAAAATCGAGTCACTAACCAGATTCTGGAATGAAAGAACCCACAGAAGAAGAGAGTGGAGCATTTCCCAGCAAGGTCTGTTTCAGTTGGAACAGGAATGTGCCCAAGTTAGGGAACTGAAAACTAGCATGTGGGGTGGTGAGGTGAGTCACTGTGGGGACCAGTAGGAGCTTCACACCAGTAGGATCTTCAGTGAAGGGCCCTGGGATCCTGACTGAGCAGACAAATGTTAGTAGGTCATCTGGAAGGGCTCCAACACAGGTACACCAGATCCCTTCATTCAGCTAGTAAAACTGTGCTGGAAGGGTCAGTCCTTTGAGCAAGGTCTTTGATGGCCCCAGCCTAGTGAAGAAATCACTGATATTCTGTTAATTAAGTTAACTCTTCTATTTATATCCTATTCATGAATTAGGACATGTTTATAGTTAAAGATTAATTTAGAAGACAATGAGGCTACTGGAAAATATAAAAGGATAATTGAATCTCAAAGTCTATTAAACACTGTTATCTTACATCTTTATAGCCTGGTATTTTATAATGAGGTCCAATCTGACTCCTCCATTCAGTTTCTTCCTACCTGTTCCTCCCGTTCTCCATTGCATTTCAGGAAATTAGATTTTTTTCTTCCCATTTGACCTTTCCTTGTTTGAGACTCTAGGCATGTTAGAGGGAGGATCACTAATCCAAAATTGAGAAAAAGACCATTTATTGGATTTCTACAGAAATAATATTTTTTTAAAGATGTGTTACATAATAGAAAATGTCCTGGATTTCAAAACCAAGGACTTAAACTCAAATGTTGACTCTCTGGACTTATTACCTCTGCGAGATGAGATAAATCCCTGCCTGATGTTTCTGGGTATGAGTTTTCTGCTCTATAAAATGAGAACCTGTGCTAGATGACATCTAAGGTCCCTTACAGACTACATAGCAGAATCCAGATCAATGAACACCCCCTCTGTTAGGAGTGGTAACAGAAAAGCAGATGTAGATTTGGTATCAGGTAAAAATCCCAATAATTAATGCTGCTCAACAGTGGAGTGGGAAGCCTTCCTGGGCAGCAGTGGGTTCTTGCTCACTTGTGATTCATGTATCTATTGGATAGGAGGCTGCTAAGAGTCTTTCCAGCTCTAAAATGTGGTGATGCTTTCCAGTCACTGTTCCACAAACTTGATGGACATCCCTTTGAGACAAGGCTGCTGAAGCACCCTCTTTTGTTTAGCCCAGTGCAGGATTTCAGAAGGCACTGTTTTCTTTTCAAATTGTTTTACAGAACAGCTGGACCAGTTTGCAATTACACCAAGAGAACATTGATGTATCTTTTCTCACAAATTCTCCAGCAGTTGTCATTTTCCCTTTTTGTCAGCTTTGCTAATCTGATGGATGTGAGTCAGAGTTGTTTTAATTTGCATTTTATAATTATTAACTGTTTAGAACATTTTTTCATGGGGCTGTTGATAATTTAAATTTTTTCCTCTGAAAAAGCCTATTTCTATCTTTAGACATTTATCAATTAGGAAATGGTTTTTGTTCTTATAAATTTGAAATAATTCCTTATCTTAGAAATGAGATCTTTATCAGAAAAAGCTTGAACAAGTACTTTATTTTTTTTTCTTTTTCTGCTTCTCTTCTAATTTTAGTGAAATTGGTTTTGTTTGTGCATTGTTTTTTTAAAAAAATTACATAATCTAAATTGGTTATGTTACTTCATGAGAACCCCTCTAATTTCTTTGGTTATGAACTCTTCCCCTATCTATAAATCTGACAGGTCATTTCTTCTGTGTCCCTCATTTGTTTATGATGGTCTAGGTAATGTGCCCATTAGAGCTTAACTACATAAATGGAATGAAATGTTAGTTGGTACCTACTTTCTGCTGGGCTGCTTTCCAGTTTTCCCTATGTTTTTGTTGAATAATCAATTCTTGCCTCCAATGGCTGGGACCTTTGAGTTGATCAGACACTAGGCTACTCTTCTCATTTATTTCTGTTCCACTGAACTCTGATTCATGTCTCTTAGATCTGGCAGTGTGAGACTTGAAGGGATATTTTTCCTTGTTGGCCCTTGTTATCTGAAAAATAGCTGGAAGTTACTTCCATGGGACTTGAAGGGCCTATTGATTGCTCACTTGCCTCCATTGTCTTCTACTTACGGGAAAGAACAATTGACAATGTTCTACTTGATCCAGGAGAATGGTGAAGCCATTGGGAGGCTTTTAGTTACATTGCCATGAAGTTCCCAATAGCCTGAAAACAGCAAAGGTCCCAGCAGATACATAGCAAGTCACCAGGGAGGGTCCAAACTCCAAACAAAGTCAGAACCCTGGAAACACTGGAAAAAATGAAACTGGGTCGGGAGCAATTTCATAGGTTGAACCTAAATATAAAGGAGGTAACAAATCTCTGCAGAGGCAATGTCTGGACTGCATAAGCAACATTTTGGCTAAAGTCAAACCAGGGATCATACCCCAGCTCCAGCAATAAAAGCTTGGGCCTATATTGCATATATCCTAGGATTAGAGCTCAGACATTTCAAGATGAGCCAAAAAGCTAAAATAACACTTACCATGCAAAGCAACCATGCAGTTAAAGATGATAACAATACCACCTCAAAAGAAGAAAATAGTGAAAAATTGCCCACAGGGGAATTCTCAAAAGGGTCTGTGAATTAGCCCCAAATCATAAAGCTCATAGAAGAGTTTTTTTTTTAAACTTGTAATATAATGATATTATTTAGGAATATGAGGAGTTCCTAGATGAGAAAACTATTCTACCGATATAGGTCGCAACCTTCTTTCCCACTTAGAATCTTTTTTTATGAAGATTTTATTTATTTTGAATCTTACAATTTTTCCTCTAATCTTGCTTCCTTCCCCCTGCCCCCACACAGAAGACAGTCTGTTAGCCTTTACATTGCTTCCATGGTATGCACTGATATAAGTTGAATGTGCTGAGAGAGAAATCATATCCTTAGGGAAGAAATATAAAGAATTAGGAATAGAAAAATTACATAATTGGATAACATATTTTTAAAAATTAAAGGTCTTTAGTCTTTAGTCAAACTCCACAATTCTTTCTCTGGATACAGATGGCATTCTCCATTGCAGATACCCCAAAATTATGCCTGATTGATGCACTGTTGGAAGGAGCAAATGCATTAAGGTTGACCATCACCTGTATGTTGCTGTTAGGATGTACAATGTTCTTCTGGTTCTGTTCATCTGACTTAGCATCAGTTCATGAAAATATTTCCAGGTTTCACTGAATTCCCATCCCTCCTGGTTTCTAAGAGAATAATAATGTTCCATCACAGACATATACCACAGTTTGGAAAGCCAGTCACCAATTGAAGTACATTCACTTAATTTCCATTTCTTTGCCACCACAAACAGGATTGCTATGAATATTTTAGTACAGGTAATATTTTTTAACATTTACCATAATCTCTTCAAGGAATAGACCCAGTAGTGACATTGTTGCCGCTTGGGCATAATTTCAAATTGCTCTCCAGAAAGGCTGGATGAGTTCACAGCTCTACCAATAATATATTAGTGTCCCAGATTTCCCACATTCTTTCCAATATTGAACATTGTCCTTTCTGGTCATATTGGCCAGTCTGAGAGGTGTGAGCTGGCACCTCAGAGATGCTTTAATTTACATTTCTCTAATAATTAGTGATTTAGAGCAATTTTTAATATGACTTTGGATTGCTTTGATTTTCTCTTTGTAATTTGGATTTGCATATCCTTTGACCATCTGTCATTTGGAGAGTGGCTTGTCTTTTTAAAAATTTGACTCAGCTTTCTGTGTATTTAAAAATGAGTTCTTTATCAGAAATGCTAGTTGTAAAAATTATTTCCCAATTTACTCCATGTCTTTTGATCTTGGTTTCAGTAGTTTTATCTGTGCAAAAGCTTTTTAATTAAATATAATCAAAATTATCTAGTTTGTTTCTAATCATGTTCTCTATGTCTTCCTTGGTCGTAAAGTACTTCCCTTTCCATAGATCTGACAGGTAAACCATACCTTGGTCTCCTAATTTACTTATAATATTATTTTTTATGTCTAAATCCTGTATCCCTTTTGATCTTATCTTAGTATTGGGTGTGAGGTGTTGATCTAATCCAAGTTTCTGCCATCCTAACTTTCACTTGTTTCCAATAGTTTCTATCTAAGAGGGAGTAATTATGCCAATGGTTATATTTGTTGGGTTTATCAAGCAACAGATTGTTATAATCAATTCCTGCTATTGCACTTAATCTATTCCACTGATATATTTTGCTCCAATCTTTTACCTTTACTCTATATGTATCTCTCTGCTTCAAATGAATTTCTTGTATGCAGCCTGTTGAAGGATACTGGTTTTTAATTCATTCTTCTATTCACTTATATTTTAAGGGGGAGTTCATCCCATTCACATTCAAAGTTATAATTACTAATTCTTTATTTCCCTCCATGTTATCTTCTCTTTGCATTTTCCCCATTTTTTCCCTTTATCCATATTTATCCACTATTTTGTTTATGGATACCACCACCTTTGGTGTGCTTGGGCTCATATATTCAACCCTCACCCTTTTCTCCCCCTTTCCCTTTGCCCTTTCTTACTTCTTTTCCTTCTGTTGGTTTCCCACTTTCCTCCCCTTCCTTTTTTTCCACTTTTAATACTTTAAATGTAAGATAAGTTTCTTAAATTAATTGCGTGTCTGTATGTTCATTTTTAAACCAATCTGATGAGAGTAAGATTCCACCAGTTCTCACCTCCTCCCTTCTTCCCCTCTATTGCAAAATAAGTCCATTGTACCTCTTAATGTAATGAGATTTATCCCATTCAGTCTCCTTCATGCTCCCATCTCTTTACTATCCCCCTTTTCAAGGAGGTTTTGTTTTTAAATCATTCTATGTGAATCATAAAAAACTCATGAGTGTCCATTACTTCTGACTCAAGTACATTCTCTCTAGTAGAATTACAATTATTAAAAATTATTAGTATCTTTCTCTCAAGAAGGGATATAGTCAGTTTCATCTTATTGGATAGCAGTTTCTCGAATAAGTTATGAGTGTCTGTCACTTCTGACTGCATATGTTCTCTCTAATAGATTTTCAATTTTTGAGACTTTTTAAAGCCTTTCAGGTAGGGATCTAGCCATTTTCATCATCTTCTATTTTCATCATTTTCTATTAAACTTTGGTATTTTCATCAGGAATAGTTGAAAGTTTCCTACTTCATTAAATATACACCTTTTGTCCTGTAACCAAAGGCTCAGTTTTGCCAGATGATGAATTCTTGGTTGTATTCCAAGCTCACTTTGTTTTCCATATTTTGCATTCCAAGAACTTCAATCCTGTAATGTTGATGCAACCAGGTCCTGTGTAATCCTTACTGTGGCTCCATGGTATCTAAAATTGTTACTTTCTCTCTGCTTGTAGGATTTTTGTTTTATCTGATAGTTCTGGATTTTGGCTACAATATTCCTTGGGGTTTTCATTCCATAGAGGATTAATGTATTCTTTAAATAACTATTCTGCCCTCTTTTCCCATAATATCAGGGGAGATTTTCATCAATAAAATCTGTAATATTAAACCAAGGCGTTTTTTTCCTCTTCAATGTTTTCAGGAAGACCAATAATTCTTAAGTTATCTCTTGTTGATGTATTCGTCAGATCAATGGTTTTGCTGATGAGGTATTTTACATTTTCTTCCTTTTTTTTGAATTTTGATTTTTAAGGTATATTTTTTGCAAGGTAAATGGAGTTAAGTGGCTTGCCCAAGGCTACATATCTAGGTAATTATTAAGTGTCTGAGACCGTACTTGAACCTAGATACTCCTGACTCCAGGGCAGGTGCGGAGGATCAACATGGGAACAGCAGTTGGGGGAAGTCAGAGGGCCAGACTCAGCCGTAGAGACTTTGGTGAATGGTGGGTCTGAGATCCAACTTTGGATGAGGAATCTTTGACTGGGGGGAGAGGAGCTATGGGAGGGTGAGTTCCAGCACAGTATCTTGGAGCACACCCGGGAAACAACCAGCTGGACCAGGGACCTGAGCTTTATACTTTTAGCAGAGCCATTTCCCCAGAAGAAACAATAAACAATCCCTCCACCCCTTCAGGGCAACACAGTTCACTCAATGGAAAGAGATTAAGTCCCTCCCCCAGGTCCCAGACCACTGTTCAAGGTCAAATCAGACCCTGCTCCTGAGGACTTGAAACACTCTAGAAAAAGCAACCAGTGCCACCCCACTGGATGACCCTTGGAATTACTAAGCCAAGTGAACAAAGCCTCTAGGATCTTCAAAAGCAAACCTCTGAGAGCCAACTCTTCCCATCCAATCAAGATCCTAAAAAGATGAAAAAAGACCAGAGAATGAGGGCATGGAAAAATACTTAGAAAAAAACAAATTCTAACCCAGAGAGATCTAGCACTGCTGAGGAGAATATGAATTTGTCTCCATCCCAGAAATACTTTCTTGAAGAAATCATGAAAGAGTTTAAAAATCAACTAGGAAAATTGGGAGAAGACACTCAAGAGAAAATTAACATCATGCAATAAGAAGACAAATCCTTGGAAAATACAATTGGACAAATATAAAATGAGAATAACTCTCAGATTTTCAATTGGACAAATGCAAAAAGAAAATGGTTTTCTCAAATCCTCAATTGGGCAAATGTAAAAAGAAAATGATTCTCTCAAAACTGCACTTGGGCAAAAGGAAACCTCTTTCTAAAATATAATTGACAAAATGAAAAGGGAGTTACAAAAGATAAATGAGAAATCTCTTCTTAAAAAAATAGAAACAGTGGAAACGAATGACTTTATGAGAAAAGATTGTGTTAAACAAAATCACAAGATTGGAAAAATAGAAGAAAATGTAAAATACCTAATCAGCAAAACCACTAAACTTGAAAACAGAACAAGACATGAGGCCCTGAGAATTATAGGCCTTCCTAAAAACATTGAAGAGAAAAAAAATCCTGAACTTAATATTACAGGATTTAGTGATGAAAATCTACCATGACATCATGGAACCAGAGAAAAATAGGTATTAAAAGAATACTTTGATCCCCTCCAGATATAGATCCCAAAATGGAAGCACCTAGGAATGTTGTAGCTATATTCTAGAACTAGAAGATTAAAAAAAATGCTGCAAGCAGCCAGAAAGAAAAAAAAATTAAATACCAAGGAGTCACAGTAAGGATTACTCAGGACCTGACTGCAGTAACATTAAGGGATCAAAGAAATGAGATATTCTGAACAGCGAGGGAGCTTGGAATGCAGCCTAGAATCCACAACCTGGCAACAATGAACCTTCTCTTCCATGGGAAAATATGGACATTTAATGAACTGGGAGACTTCCAAGATTTCATGATGAAAAGGCCAGAACTAAATAGAAAATTTGGAATCAAACAGGAGGCTCAAGAGACACATGAAAAGTTTAAATAAAAGGGTAAAGAAAAAAAGAAACTGATATCCAATAAGATGAAACAGTCTATACACCTACTTGAGAGAAAGATTCTCATAACTCTTGAGAATTTTAACTTTATTAGAGAGAATATACATAGGCAGAAGTGATGGACACTCAAACATTTTCTGTGACTCAGATAGAATGATTTAAAAAGAAACCCTCCTTAAAAAAGGGGGCAGTGAAAAGAAGGGAGGATGGAGGGAGAGAGACTGAATAGGGTAAATCTCATTACATCAAAAGGTACAAAAGACCTATTGTAATTGAGGGGAAGAAGGGAGGAGGAGAGAACCACCTGAATCTTCATCTCATCAGACTTCACTTAAAGTTAATGTAGACACACTCAGTTAAGAAACTTATCTTACCTTTCAAGTGTTAAAAGGGGAAAGTGGGGAGGGAGATGGCAGGAGAGAAAAAAAGGGGAACTAACAGAAGGAAAGGAAGAAGGGGAAAAGAGAAAAGGGAAAGACAGGTAAGGGAGGTTGATAGAAGAGGGCTAACACACAGAAGGTAGAAGTATTCAGAAACAAAACAATGGAGTATATGGATAAAAGGAAAAAAAGGGGAAAATACAAACAGAAGGAAGATAGCATAAAGGGCAATAAAAATTAGAAATTATAACTTTGAATGTGAATAGGATGAACCATTCCCTCAAAATGTAAATGGATAGCATAGTGGATTAAAAACCCAAATACTACAATATACTGCTTACAGTGAAACACATTTGAAGCAGAGAGATACATATAGAGTAATAGGAAAAGGTTGGAGCAAAATGTTTTGCTTGCATGAATATATTTTGCTTCAGCTGAAGTGAAAAAAGCAGGGATAGTAATCCTTATCTCAGACAAAGCAGCTGATAAAATAGATAGCATTACAAAGAGAAAACAAAAGGCAACTATACCCTCCTGAAAGGTGCCATAGAAAGAAAGCAATTTCAATACTAAATATTTATGCAGCCAATGATACAGCATCCAAATTCTTACAAGAGACATTAAAAGAGCTATAGGAAGACATAGACAGCAAAACTCTACTAGTGGGAGACCTCAACCTCCCGCTCTCAAATTTAGATAAATCTCTGATCATGAAATAGACAAGAAGGAAGTTAAGGAGGTCGATTGTTAGAAAACCTAGATATGACAGACCTATGGGGAAAATTGAATGGGGATAGAAAGGAATATACTTTTCTTTCTGTAGTACATGGTACTTAACACAAAAATTGACCATGTACTAGGACATAAAAACCTAATGATCAATTGGAGAAGGGCAGATATAGTGAATATATCTTTCTCAGATCATAATGCAACAAAAGTCATATTCAATACTGGGCCAGGGAGAAATAGATCCAGAACTAATTGGAAACTAAATAACCTCATTTTAAAGAATGAATGGATTAAGCAAAATAAAATATGGAAGGAATTAATTATTTCATCCTAGATTATGACAATAATGAAACAACACACCAAATCTTATGGGATATTCTCAATGCAACTTTCAGAGGATATATTATATCTTTATATACATACATGAACAATGAAGAGAAAGAAGAAATAAATGAACTAAATATGCAACTAAAAAAACTAGAGAATGAACAAATTAAAAACCCCCAATTAAATAACAAATGAGGAATTCTAAAAATTAAAGGAGAAATTAATAAAATCACAAGCAAGAAAACTATTGATCTAATAAATAAAACCAAGTACTGGTTTTATGAAAAACCCAACAAAATTGATAAAGGTCTGGTCAATTTGATTAAAAATGGGAAGAAGAGTACTAAATAGCTATTATAAATGCAAAAGGTGAACTCACCACCAATGAAGAGGAAATTAAAGTAATAATTTAGCATTATTTTGCCCAATAAATTTGACAATATAAGTGAAATGGACAAATATTTACAAAAATATGTTGCCCAGATTAAATGAAGAGAAAATTAAAACCTAAATAATCCTATCTCAGAAAAATAAATTCCACAAGCCATTACTGAACTCCTGAAGAAAAATTCTCCAGGGCCAGATGGATTAACAAGTGAATTCTATCAAACATTTAGGGAATGATTCACTGCAATTCTATATAAATTCTTTGGGATAATAGGTGGAGATGGAACTCTGTCTAACTCTTTCTATGAAACAAATATGGTGCTGATATTTAAACCAGGAAGAGTTAAAACAGAAAAAGAAAACTATAGATCTATCTCCCTGATGAATATAGATGGAAAAAATCATAAATAAAATCTTAGCAAAACTATTACCATAAGTTATTACTAGGATAATACATTATTATCAAGTAGGATTGATCTCAGGAATGTAGAGTTGGTTCAATATTGGAAAACCTTTTAGTATAATTAATTATATAAATAACATACCTATCTGAAATCATATAATAATATCAATAGATACTGAAAAAACTTTTGTCAAAATACTGCACCCATTCCTAATAAAAACACTAGAGAAAATAGAAATGAATGAAATGTTCCTTAAAATAATAAGCAGTATCTGTCTGAAACCGAAACCATCAACATGCAATATATATGCAACAGGGATATGCTTGAGGCATTCCCAATAGGATCAGGGGTGAAACAATGATGCCCATTATCACCACTACTATTCAATATTGTATTAGAAAATTTAGCCTCAGCAATAAGAGAAGAAAAAGAAATTGAAGGAATTAGAATAGGGAAGGAGGAAACAAATCTCTCACTCTTTGCAGATGACATGTTGCTATACCTAGAGAATCCCCAAAAGTCATCTAGAAACTATTAGAAATAACTAGCAACTTTAGCAAAGTTACAGGATATAAAATATACCCTCATAAATCCTCAGCATTTCTATACATGACTAGCAAGATTCAGCAGAAAGAGTTAGAAAGAGAAATCCCATTCAAAGCAACCTAAGACAAATTAAAATACCTGAAAGTCTCCCTGCCAAGGCAGGCTCAATAAATATTGAAAACGATTTAAAAACACTTCTCACAAAAAGTAAAATTATCTTTAAATACCTGGGCAAACAGCAACTGTTCATGGATAGGTCAAGCTAATATAATAAAAATAAAAATTCTACCAAAGCTTAACCATTTGTTTAAGGGCCCTATCTATCAAAATTCCAAAAAATTATTTTAATAATTTAGATAAATTTGTAAGTAAATTTATATAGAGAAATAAAAAGTCAAGAATTTCCAAGGATTCAATGAAAAAGAAAGCGCAACAGGTGACTTAGCTTTACCAGATCTAATATTATAATATAAAGCATCAGTCATTAAAACTGTCTGGTATTGGCTAAGAAATAGTGTGGTGGATCAGTGGAATAGACTAGATGCAATGGCAGGAAATGATTATAGGAATCTACTGTTTGATAAACCCAAAGATGCCAGCAATTCGGATAAAAACACTCTCTTCAATAAAACTGTTGGGAAAATTGGAAGTTGGTATGGAAAAAACTTAGATTTAGACCAACACCTCATACTCTATACCCGGATAAGATCAAAATGGAAACAGGATTTCAATATAAAAAGCAATATTATAAGCAAACTAGTAGGGGGCAGCTAGGTGGCATAGTGGATAAAGCACTGGCCCTGGAGTCAGGAGTACCTGGGTTCAAATCCAGTCTCAGACATTTAATAATTACCTAGCTGTGTGGCTTTGGGCAAGCCACTTAACCCTGTTTGCCTTGCAAAAAAAAAAACCCTAAAAAAAATAAGCAAACTAGTAGAGCAAGCAGTTGTTTCCCTGTCAAATCTATGGAAAGCGAAGCAGTTTATGACCAAGGAAGAGATGGAGAACATCATTAAAAACAAACTAGAGGGGCGGCTAGCTGGCGCAGTGGATAAAGCACCAGCCCTGGAGTCAGGAGTGCCTGGGTTCAAATCTGGTCTCAAACACTTAATCATTACTTAACTGTGTGGCCTTTGGCAAGCCACTTAACCCCATTTGCCTTGCAAAAACCTTAAAAAAATAGATAATTTTGATAACATTAAATTAAAAAGCTTTTGCATGGACAAAACCACTGTAACCAAGATCAAAAGAAATGTAGTAAGTTTAGAAACAATTTTTGCAACTAGTATTTCTGACAAAGGATTCATTTCTTAAATACACAGAGAACTGAGTCAAATTTTCAAATAAAAAGGCCATTCCCCAATTACCAAATGGTCAAAGGATCTGTAAAGGCAAACTTCTACTGAGGAAATCAAAGCAATCATTAATCATATGAAAAATTGCTCCAAATCATTACTTATTAGGAAAATATAAATTAAAGCATCTCTGAGATGCCACTTCACACCTCTCAGACTACTCTATATGATCATAAAGATCAATGATCAATGTTGGAAGGGGTACAGGACTGGGACATTGTTGGTTTAGCTCTGAACTCATCCAAGCTTTCTGGAGAGCAATTTGGAATCATGCCCAAAGGGAAACAAAAATGTGTATACCCTTTCATCCAGCAATACCACTACTGGGTCTATATCCTGAAGAGATTATGCACAATGGTAAAAACATAATTTGTACGAAAATATTTATAGCAGCCCTGTTTGTGGTGCAAAGAACTGGAAATTAATTGATTGTCCTTCAATTGGGGAATGACTTAACAAACTGTGGTATATGTATGTATGTATGTATGTCATGGAACACTATTGTTCTATTGGAAACCAGGAGGGATGGGAATTCAGGGAAGCCTGGAAAGATTTGCATGAACTGATGCTGAGCAAAATGAGCAGAACCAGAAAAACGTTGTACACTCTAACAGCAACATGGGGTGATGATCAATCTTGATGGACTTGCTCTTTCCATCAGTGCAACAACCAGGGACAATTAAGGGCTATCTGCAACAGAGAATATCATCTGTTTCCAGAGGAAAGAATTATGGAATTATAACAAATACCAAAGACTATGACCTTCAAATTAAGAAAAAAAACCCACTATCTTATTATGTAATTTTACATTATTTTCTTCCTTAATGATATGATTTCTCTGTCATCACATACAGCTGAGATCAATGTATACCATGAAAACAGTGTAACAACTAACCTAATGCCTTCTGTGTGGGGGTGGGGAGAGGTATGCAAGAATGGGAGGAAATTTTAAAACTCAAAACAAAATTTTTCTAAACAAAAAAGAAGTGATTCTGAGAGGAAATAACATATATATATATATATATATATATATATATATATATATATATTCAATAGGGTATTGAAATCTATCTTATCCTAGATGAAAATGGAGAGAAAAGGGATGGGAGAAAGGGAGAGGGGTTGACAGAAGATAGGGAAGACTATGGGAGTGGATAGTCAGATTCTATACACATTTAATTAAGGAGGGACAGGGTGAAAGGAAAGAGAATAAATTAAATGGGTGTGGAGAGGAAATGAATGGAGGGAAATACAGTTAACAATAGCAACTATGGGGACAAACATTGTAGCAACTTCTCTCATGGACATACAATAAAGAATGTTAAACATCCCAGAGACAGAGTTGATGGTATGTGAACACAGATTGGAATATACTTTATTTTCTTTTTCTCTCACTTATTTTTCTTGAGCGTTCTTTATCTTTTCGGGGGAGGATTGTATTTATTTTTACAACAAGACTATTGTAGTAATGCTAAAATAAATAATTTTTTGAAAAAGAAAAAAAAAGAATACACAGATTTTCTCCAGAAAGAGATTCCAGAATAAAAACTACAAGGCGTATTATAGTCAAATACCAGTATTCTCAAATAAAGGACAAAATACTGTAAGCAGCTAAAAAGGAAGCAATTTAAATGAAAAATAAACACAATCAGACTTACCTGGGATTTAGCAGCTTTAACATTGAAGGACACTTGAACATGTATCTGCGGGTAAAGGTCCATGGATCACTGCCAAGAATTTACTACTCTGCAAAATTCAGCTTATTCTATTAGGGAAAAGGTGGATGTTCAAAGAAATAGAGTATTTCCAAAATTTCCTGATAAAAGCATCTGAACTGAATAGAGAATTCAATTGCCAGTTGTCTCAAGAGAGGCAAAAAAGTAAGCAAATGGGGAAAGAAAAAAACAAAGCAAAACAAACAAATATTAGTCAAGAAATCAAATTGTATACAACCTTTTAAGGGAACATAAAACACTTGTAACTCTTGAGAATTATATTTCTCTTAGGATAGTTAAAGGGCTGAATATAATTGACAAGATTGGATTTAGAAGATATGGGCATGTTTGGTTCTTGTCTTTCCATTGAAAAGGATCAAGATGACATCACTATGTTTGAGATAAAAACAGATGAAAAGCAGGGGTGTTTCCTCTAAATTTATGTGTCTTGATTTACTTTGACTTACTTTAATTCATTTTTTGCTCAAAAATTTTAGCACTTTTTCTGAGTAGGGTATGCCATGCTGGGAGGTCCTGAACCAGTGTCTCCCAAACCTTATAATCAATTGCAAAATTTTTAAGAGAGACCTTCAGAGTATTCCAGTACTTCTCTAGTTTATTAAATCAGATGTGACATTATGAAGAGAGGGTGAGGAGATGCTCAAAAGGGTTGAAGTTAATCCCTACTTCAATTAACAAAGGTTTAAGGATTCTGGTTTCCGAGCTAAAGCGGGGAGAGTATTGGAAAAAATATGCTTGGGGTACTAATGGTTCAAGAAATGATTTGGCTTTGGATGATACCTTGACTCATGCAAGTTGTGTGCCCATGGAAGGTACTTGAAATGGGAGTAAGGAATAAAATAAATATAA
Organism: Macrotis lagotis; assembly: GCF_037893015.1. Classification (NCBI taxonomy): domain Eukaryota; kingdom Metazoa; phylum Chordata; class Mammalia; order Peramelemorphia; family Peramelidae; genus Macrotis; species Macrotis lagotis. Next base: position 432,162,762 of record NC_133666.1, read on the forward strand.
TTTGGTGTAATTTGTGACTTTAAGAATTATATTTCTAATGAGACAGAAGAAGAGAGGGTATTTAGTGACTATGAGGCAATGTTACTTATCAAACAACCAAGGAATCAATCATTCAATCTGTGATTGCATATAGATAGTAGTTTAAGCTTATGAAACAATCAAGCTTTGAGTCAATCAAGCTTTTATTGATATGTGATTGATGGTGCTCGTTTGATAGTACTACCATTGATGAATAACAGTGAAGAGGCACAAAGATCTAGTATATTAGAGGGAAGGAAGGAAGAAGGATGTGAACACTGAATAAATTGTATTCAATAAGTCTGGCCAAGAAGGAATAAGATACTTTTCCACTTTGGTTTAAGAATTTATCCTATGCTATATGGAAGTGGGTGGATAAGGGAAGAAGGGACAGATTTAAAAAAAATTCAAAAGTATAAGTGAAAGTAAAATGAATGCTAAATTTTGAGAGAAATGTTAAAGGGGAAAGGCAAGAAAATTTTGATTAGGAGTAATAAGAGGAAAGGAATGAGAAAATATAAATGGAGATAGCATGGAGGAAAATACAGAATTAGTAATATTAACTGTAAATGTGAATGAGATGAACTATCCCATCAAAAGAAGGCAGATATCAGAATGGATTAAAAACTATAATCTTACAATATGTTATTTACAAGAAAACATTTGAAGCAGATTGATACATACAGGGTTAAGGTAAAAGGATAGAGTCCATTATATTGTTTTTCAACTGAAGTAAAAGAAAATCAGGAGTAACAATCTTGATCTCAGATAAAGCAAAAGCAAAAATAGATCTCAATAAAAGAGAAAAGGAAAGAAACTGCTGCTTCATAAAAGGCACCAAATATAATGCAGCTATATAATTATTAAACATGTATTTACTTAGTGCTATAACATCCAAATTTCTTTGAATGGATTACAAGGAGACATAAATGACAAAACATTATTTATGGGGGGCCTCAACTTCCCTCTCTCAGAAATAGATAAATATAAATACAAGATAATCAAGAAGGAAGTTAAGAAGGTGAATAATACCTTAGAAAATTTAAATATATAATATACCTCTGAAGAAAATTTAGCGGGGATAGAAAAGATAATACTTTTTTCTCTGCATTATATGTCATGTCATTTGTACTAAAATTGACCATGTACTAGGACATAAAAACATTCTAATCAAATGAAGAAAGTTAGAAATGATAAATGCAACCTTTTAAGATCATGATGCAATAAAAATTATATGCAATAAAGTGTCATAAAAAGGGAAACTAAAAATTAATTGGAAACAGCATAATCTAATTTTAAATAATGAGTGGATCAAATAACATATCATAGAAAAAATGAACAACTATGTCTAGGAAAATAATAACAATAAGACATCATACCAAAATTTATAAGAAGCCAAGAAAGATTTGAAAATAAATTTTATATCTCTAAAACCTTATATGAAGAAATTAGAGAAGGAAAAGATCAATGAATTGGCATGCTACCAAAATAGCTAGAAAAAAGAATAAATTGAAGATTCTTAATTAAATACCAAATTAGAAATTCTAAAAATCAAGGGAGGGATTAATAAAATAGAAGGGAACAAAACCATTGATCTAATAAATAAAACTCAGAAGTGGTTTTATGAGAAAAAACAATAAAATAAATGTACCTTTGGTTAATTTGATTTAAAAAAAAGAATGAACATAACTATATTGACCAGTTTCAAGAGTGAAAAGGGTGAACTAATCACCAAAGAGGAAGAAATTAAATAGAAAATTCAGAGCTATTTTGTAGAACAGTATGCCAATATAGTTGATAACCTGAGTGAAAGTAAAGAATATTTACAAAAATACAAATGGTTCAGATTAGCAGAAGGGAACATAAAATACTTAGATAACCCCAATTCAGAAAAAAAAGTAGAGAAATCATCATAAAAAACTCCCTAAGCAAATGTCTCCAGGTCCAGATGGATTTACAATATTTAAGGAACAAATAATTCCTATTCCTCATAAACTATTTAAAAAAAATAAGAACAATTCAGGGAAATTCCTTTCATGACACTAAGATGGTGCATCATGACTTCTAAACCAGGAAGAACCAAAACAAAGAAAATTCTAAACCAATCTCTTTAAATCACTGATGTTAAAGTCTTAAATAAAATTTTAGCAATGAGACTACAGCAATTTATTACTTGCTGTACATATACATCATGCCGGGTAGGATTTAAACAATTAGACAAGGATGATTCAATGTGAGGAAAATACTCAATATAATTGAACATAGCAATAGTAAAATGAACAAAAATCATATGATTTTCTCAATAGATGTTGAAAAACCCCTGATAAATACAACATCCATTCCTATTAAAAAACTAGAAAGTATGGGAATCAATGGGATTTTCCTTAAAACAATAAACAGTATCTATCTAAAGCCATCAACAACTATATGTAATGGGACTAAACAGGATAATTTCTAATAAGATCAGGGGTGAAACAAGGATGTCCATTAACACCATTACTATTCAATATTATATTAGAAATGTTAACTTTAGCAGTAAAGAAAAAAATAGAAATTGAAGGAATCAGAATTGTCAATTAAAAAGCAAATCTTTCACTCTTTGCAGATGATATAATAGTATAGACAAGAAAATCATCTAAAAAAAGTCCTTGAACCAATTAACAAATTCTTCAAGATAAAAAGTAAACTGCTATAAATCATCAGAATTTCTATATATGAAAAACAACACACAAGAGCAAGAGATAAAAATTAGAAATTCCATTTAAAATAACTGCAGACATCATTAAATACTTGTGAATCTACTTCCCAGGGCTAATCCAGGAAACTGTATGAACATAATTATAAAACATTTCTCATCCAAGTAAACTTAAATTTAAACAAATGGAAAATTGTCAATTGCTCATGGTTAGGTGGAGTTAATGAAATATGAACGACAATTCTACCTAAATTAAATAATTTATTCAGTGCCACAACAATAAAACTAGCAAATAATTATTTTACCAAGCTGGAAAATAATAGTAACAAAATTCATCTGAAGCAACAAAAGGTCAAGAATATTAAGGAAAGTGATCAAAGAAAAATGTAAAGGAAGGTGGCCTAGCTCTACTAGATTTAAAACTATATTATAAAGTGACAGTCATCAAAACTGAAGTAAATAACTAGTACTGTTTGACAAACCCAAGACCTTAGCTTCCGGGATAAGAACTATCTGATAATCTTGTTGAGAAACCTGGAACACAGTAAGGCAAAAATTGGGAATAGACCCACATCTCACACTCTGTACCAAAATAAGGTCAAAATGGACACTGAATTTAGACGTTAAGTGGGATGGTATAGATCAATTAGCAGACCAAAAATACTCTTTCTATCAGATCCATGGAAAGGGGAGAAATTTATGACCAAGAAATAAAATACATTAGAAATTGCAAAATCAATGATTTAGACTGTATTAAAATAAAAAGGTTTTGCACAACAAAACCAATCTGCCAAAATTAGAAAAAAACAAGACTTGTAAATAATTTTCAAAGCTAGATCTTCTGATATAGGTGTCATTTCTAAAATATATATAGAATTGCATATAATTTATAAGGTTAAAAGTCATTCCCTAATTGGTAAATGGCCAAAGGATAAGAGCAGTTTTTAAACGAAGAAATTAAAGTTATATATAAGTATATCAAAAAAGGTTCCAAAGCATTATTGATTATAGAAATGCAAATTAAAACAATTATGAGGTATCACCTCACACCTATCAGATTGATGACAGAAAGCTCAAATGATTGATGTTTGAGAGTTTATGGGATGATTGGGACATTATTGCTTTGCTAGTGGAGTTGTTAATGAATCCAGCCATTCTGGAGAACAATATGGAAGTATTCCCAAAGAGCAATAAAATTGACCAAACCCTATGACCAAATAATTCCAATACTAGGCCAATGTTCAGAAGAAATCATAAAAAATGTAAAGTCCTACATGTTCCAAAATATTCATAGCATATCATTTTGTAGTGGTAATGAATTTCAGAATGGCTGAACAAATTATGGAATCTGAATGTTATGGATTACTATTGTTCTATAAGCAACCACAAATGGCCAGACTCTAATCAAGCATGGAATGAATTACAGGATCTGATGCTGAGCTAAGGGAACAGAATATTGTACACATTACCAAGAATACCTTGAGTTTATCAGTCTTGATGGATCTTCCCAGTACTTCAGAGAGCTACATCAGCCCTTTTAGATCAGCTGTAGATAATGATATCCCATACAGAGGAAGGAAAAACAAAATAAAACAAAACAAACACAAAAAAGAAACCCTTTCAGAAAATGAACTAACATTAAATTACTTTTTTAAAAAAATTCTGTTATGTATTTCTTTCCCATCTCACAGGTTTCTTTCTTTTCCCTTTATCTTAATTCCCCATAACCAAAATGACTAATTTGTAAAAATGGTTATTTACAAAGTTCACTTAATTGTTCACCACTGAGGGAAGGGAGGTTGGTAATGTAGAATAGAAAGAAATGATATAAATCAGAAATTTGCATAAGCATGTGGATGAATGTTGAAAAATTTTCATAATATATAATTGAAAAATTATAGTAAAATATCAATTGAAAAAATGAAAGCAATTTTTTTCTGAGTGAGACATGACATACACCAAAAAAAATAACCATGTATTGAAACATTAAAAAGCTTCCAAAAATGCCAAAAAGAAAGAATATTAACTATATTGTTTCCAGATCTAAGGCAATAACAAGATTGGAAACTAAATAAAGAATAAATACAGAAATCCTAAATAATGAATGGAAAGAAGAAAACATATAAAAAAAATCAGTGATTTCAATAAAGATAATGACAGCAATGAGATAATATACAAAATTTAGGAGATGCAGCCAAAGCTATACTTAAAGGAAAATTTATATCTCTAAGTTCTTACATCAGGAAAATGGAGTATGAACTTATCAAGAAATTGGGAATGCAGATGAAATTTAAAAAATACCTAAAATAAGAACAAATTAAACTATTAAAGTTGGAAAATCTAAAATAAAACAAGAAATCAATAAAATTGATAGTAATAAAACCAGTAATTAAGAAATATAGAAGACTTATTTAAAATAACAATAAAATAGAAAAACATTGACTAATTTCCTTTACAAAAAGAACAAAACCAAATTTCCACTATGAAAAATAAAATGAATTAATCATCAGTAAAGATGAAATTGAATCAAATATTAAAAAGTTCTCTTTGATACTGTTTTATTCCAATAAGTTTCAGATTTTAAGTACAATAGATGAGTATTTCCAAAGAAATGTAAATTTCCCAGATTGACAGAAGAGAACATAGAATATGTTTTATATATTTGCAAACTTGATTGAATAAAACATGAATGTGTGCCTAGGAAAAGCAGCTCCAGGACCAGATGAATTCACAAGTAAAGTCTTGTTAACATTAATGAACAACTAATTCTAATAGTATTTAACAGATGGGGTTGATGCTAGCACAAAAAAGAATTTTAAAAAAGTAGAAATCTATGGATCACTTTCTCCAATGACTTATTGCAATTTTAAATTAAATTCTAATAAGATGATAATAACAATACATCATAAAGATCATAGAGTATATATAGGGGATTTTTTTAGGCTTTTACAAGGCAAATGCAGTTAAGTGGCTTGCCCAAGGCCACACAGCTAGGTAATTATTAAGTGTCTGAGTTCAGATTTGAACTCAGGTACTCCTGACTCCAGGGCTGGTGCTCTATCCACCCTACCACCTAGCTGCCTCTATAGGGCAGATTTATACCAGGTACATCATTCCAGTTCAATATTTCTAAAAAAAAATTAGTATTTTTGATCATTTAAGTAACAATAGCCAAAAAACTATATACATTTCTGAAGAGATTAAAAAAAAGTCATTTGAAAATTCAAGACTTATTTCTTTCAAAGACACAGAAAATCATCAGAATCTATGGAGATTTCCTTATAATTAATAGGTAATTGCTAAATACAATCATAAGTAAGCAGTGTATCTAATAAGGAAGATCTAGAAACCTTTACAATTAGATGAAGGGTAAAGAAAGAATGTCAGTGATCATCACTATTGTTCAGTTTTGCTGGAAATGGTATCTATAGCAATAACAGGAGAAAAAAAATTGAAGGAATTGCTATGTACAGTGAGGAAATAAATTTCTCACTCATTGCAAATGATATTTAGAAAATCCTAGATATTTAACTAAAAATATTTCAAATTATTAATAGAAGCAAAGTTTCTGTGAAGAATATAAAACCACAGAATTCATTTCATTTCTGTATACTTCCAGTAAAACCCAGAAGTATGAGAAAGAGCAAATGCTGATAATAAATTCAGATAAAATGCAAATGTAGATAATAAATGCAGATAATATAAAATATTTGAAATAGTATTAGTTACGGTTAAACTCAGGAGTGATTATGGACAATATTATGGAACTCATCACAATAATAAAGTCAGATCCACATTGGAAAGCATTAATTGCTCAAGGAAAGAAGAAAAAATGAAATGAAAATGATAGTTCTACCTAATTAAAAACCATGCCAAACTATCAAAAAGCAATTTTTAGAGTTAGAAAAAAGAGTCACAATAATCTATCTAAAAAAAAGAACAATATTATAAATAAAATCAATGAAACAATTATTAAGGAAGGTTTCATAGTAAGAAAAAGATTTCAAAATATATAAAAATCATAAATTTTTAAACAAATTTCTGCTGGTTAAGAAATACAATGATGGATCAGCAGAATCAATTAGGTATATAAGAAAAAGTAATAAATGATCATAGAAATCTAGTATTTGAAAAATTGACATTCTACTTTTTTGGGACAAGAACTCACTATTTGATAGATATTATTGTGAAAACTAGACAACTAGCAGAATCTATATATAGCATACAATATAAACTGATATAAGATCATTCAGGAAGCATGAAATATCTCACCTGTAAGATCTATGGATAAGGGATGAATTTGTGATCAACAAGAGGTAGAATGCATCACAGAGAAAATAAAAGAATAATTTTATTACTGTAGATTAAAAATATTTGCACAAACAAAACCAATGTAACTGATATTAGAGATAAAGAAGGAAACTGGGAAAAATATCTACAGCACTTTCTCTGGCAAATGCTTCATTTCTACAATATATACAATATACAGGAAAAAAAATCATATCTAGAATATTAGACATTGCCAAGTTGATCAATGGTCAAAGGATATTTTAGAAGATGAAATCAAAGTTATCTTTAGTTATTTGAAAGATGCTTTAAATAACTATTTATTTGACAAGTTAAAATTTAAATAACTCTGAAGTACCATCTCACACCTAAATGATAAATGTTGGAGAGCTAGTAGAAAAATTGGGAAACTGTTACCTAATTGGTGCATTTGTGAATGAATCTATCAATTCTGGAAAGAAATTTATAACTGTGAACACAGTTATAAAAAATAAAAATCTATGATTACTTTCCAATTCTACAATAATACTGGGGAATTCTGGGCCAAGATGGTGGAGATAAGACATGAACTGTGCTATGGTTTCCCTCTTATATAATATGAAACAAACCTCTTAACAGAAATACAATTGACAAAACCCAGAAAGAGAAGCTAGGAGAACATCTACCTCAAGCTTTGTCTTCTGGGATGGTGGGTGAGCCAAGCACAGAAAGCAGAGACTTTGCTAGGAGCACAGGAATGGGTGAGAGTCTGAGGGCAGGGCTGAACTGATCAGCATTGGAGGCATTGGGTCTATGAACCTACTGGGGAATGGAGGAATTGGTTGTGGCACTAACAGTCTGGGACTTACCATCATGGCTGGAGAGTGAGTAACAGTACCAGAGTGTTACAGAAATAGATCCCTAGACTCCTTTGGTCTGGAGGAACTCAGATTCCACAATTTAATTCCAGCTGAAGCCTCTTCCCAGAACAAACACCTCCACCCCAGGCTCAGGTGTGAGTAGCAGAGCTCCCTCAGCTATCAATAGGCACCAGGGCATAGCCCATCATAGTTCAAAGATAAAAGTATTCATCTGCTTCAACCACCCCCTCCAGGCCAAGGGAGAGGACCTCAAATAAAGGTCATAGACACTCCAGAGAAAGAAACCAGCACCTCCTAACTGGCCAAACCACTTAGAGCTACTAAACCCAGTGAGTAAAACCTCTAGGGACCTCAGCACCAAACTCTGTGTGCCAGCCTCTCCACCAACACAAGGTTTTAGAAAAATGAAGACAGGCCAGCAAAAAGGAGGTTCTATAGAAAAAATTTGCAGAAAAAGACCCTGACTCAGAGATACCTAGAACCTCTGAGGAGAATATGATTTGCTCTCTAGCCTGGAAATATTTCCTTGAGGAAATTAGGAAGTAGTTTAAAAATCAATTGAAAAATTTGGGAGAGAAAATTAACACCTTCCAAGCAGAAAACAAATCCTTGGATAATACAATTGGACAAATGCAAAGAGAAATTAATTCTGTCAAAACCTCAATTAGTCAAATGGAAAACTCTCTCAAAATTAGAAATGACCAATTGGAAAAAGAGTTCCAAAAGTAAAATAAAGAAATTTCTTCTATTAAAAAAGAATGAAGTCTGTGGAAACCAATGACTTAAAGAGACAAGAGTATCTTAAAACCAAAAATATTGAAAAAATACAAGAAAATTTAAAATACCTCATTAGCAAAACTACTGACCTCAAGAATAGATCAATAAGAGACAACTTAAGGATTATTTTTCTTCCTGAACAACATTAAAGAGAAAAAAAATCCTAGATTTAATATTACAGGATTTATTTATTGAAAACTACCCTGATTTTATAGAACCAAAGGGCAAGGGGCAGCTAGGTGTCATAGTGGATAAAACACTGGCCCTGGAGTCAGGAGTACCAGGGTTCAAATCTGGTTTCAGACACTTAATAATTACTTAGCTGTGCGGCCTTGGGCAAGCCACTTAACCCTGTTTGCCTTGCAAAAAATAGTTGTTGAAAGAATACATAGATCCCCTCTGGAAAGGGATACTAAATTGAAAATGCCAAGGAATATTGTGGCCAAATTCCAGAACTATCAGACAAAAGAGAGAAAATACTGCAAGCAGCCAGAAAGAAACAATTTAGATAACAAGGAGCCACATTAAGGATTACACCAGAACTGACTGCATCAACATTAAGGGATGGAAGAGACCAGAATGTGATATTCTAAAAAACAAGGGACTTTGGAATACATCCAAGAATTCATCATCTGGCAAAACTGAGCCTTCTTTTCCAGGGCAAAAGATGGTCATTTAATGAAGTTGGAAACTTCCAACTTTTCCTGATGAAAATACAAAAGTTTAATAGAAAAATTTGGACTTCAAACAGGAGACACAAGACATATATGACAAGGTAAAAAAGAGGGGCGATAAAAAAAGAATAAAACTTCTATCCAAGATGATGAAAATGGCTATATCCCTACCTGGGAGAAAGACTTTAATGACTCGAGAATTGTAACTCTGTTAGAGAGAATATATGTAGCCAGAAGTGATGGGCACTCATGACTCTTCTGTGCCTCAGATAGAATGATTTAAAAACAATTCCACCTTAAAAGAGGGGGGCAGTAAAGATATGGGAGGATGGAGGAGACTGAATGGGGTAAATCCCCTTACATTAAGAGGTACAAAGTACATATTGTAATAGAGGGGAATAAGGGAGGAGGTGAGAACTGCCTGAATGTTACTCTCATCAGATTTGTTTTAAAGTTAACATACACACAGTAAGTTAGGTTAAGAAACTTATCATACTCTTCAAGTATTAAAAGGGGGAAATGGGACGGTGGAGGGACAAAGGAAGGAAAGGAAGAAAAGGAAGGGAAAGAGGGGAAGGAAGAAGGGGCAAATGGAAAGTGAAAAAAAGGCAGTATTTGATATAGCTGGGCAAGCACACTGAATGTAGTGGGATTCAAAACAAAATAATGGGGAATATGTATAAAGGGAAAAAAAGAAAATATACAACTAGAGGGAAGATAACATGAAGAGCAATAAAGTGTTAGTAATTATAACTCTGAATGGGAATGAGATGAACTCTCCCTTGAAGCATATGTGAATATCTGAGTGGTTTAAAAACCAGAATCATGCAATAGGCTGCTAACAAGAAGCTCATTTGAAGCAGAGAAATGCATAGTAGAGTAAAGTAAAAGTTTGGAGCAAAATATATTTTGCTTCACCTGAAGTGAAAAAAGCAGGGATATCAAATCTTCATGTTGGAAAAATCAGCTGTAAAAATAGATATCATTAAAAGATATAAGGAAGGAAATTATATCTTCCTATAAGGTACCATAGAAAATATAGTAATTTCATTACTATAAATATATACATATATATATATATATATTCATAAAAAGTATAGCATCTAAATTCTTAGAGGAACAGTGAGTTACAGAAAGACATAGACAGCAAAACTCTACTAGTGGGAGACCTCAAGCTCCTACTCTCAGATTTAGATAAAACTATCCATAAAATAAACAAGAAGGAAGTTAAGCAGTTAAATAGATTGTTAACAAAAACCTAGGCATAATGAACTTATGCAGGAAATTGAATGGGAATAGAAAAGAAGACTTTGTTTTTTTCTGCAGTACATGGCATTAACACAAAATTGACCATGTACTAGGGAATAAAAAACCTTACAATCAAATGCAGAAAGGCAGAAATGGTGAATACAACTTATTCAGATAATAATGCAATAAAAAATATCACATGAAATATTGGGTCAGGGAGATATAGACCCAAAACTAATTGGAAATTAATAACTTCACTTTAAAATATGATTAGGTCAAACAACACATTACAGAAAGGATTACTTATTTCATCCTGGATAATGACAATAATGAAACAACTACCAAAACCCATGAGATACAATCATGGTAGTTGTCAGGGGGTATATTATATCTTCAAATACTAACATGAATAAATTAGAGAAAGATAAAATCAATGAACTAAATATGCAACTAAAAAATTAGGGACAGAATGAATTAAAAATTCCCAAATAAATACCAAATTAGAAACCCTAAAAATTAAAGGAGAAATTAATAAAATTTAAAGCAAGAAAACTATTGAACTAATAAATAAAACCAAGAGCTGGTTTTATGAAAAAAAAAAACAATAAAACTGATAAACTTCTGGTCAATTTGATTAAAAAAAGAAAGAAGAAAACCAAATTGCTAGTATCACAAATGAAAAAGGTGATCTAACCACCAATGAGGAGAATATTAAACTAATAATTTGGAATTATTTTGCCCAACTATATGCCCAAAAGTTTGACAATTTAAGAGTATTGGATTAATATTTACAAAAATATAAGTTGCCCTCTTTAAATGAAGAGAAAATTAAAATCCTTTATAACCTTATCTCAGCAAAAGAAATTCAACAAGCCATTATTGAACTCCCTAAGGAAAAGCTCCAAGGGCAAATGGATTCACAAGTGAATTTTATCAAACATTTAAGGAACTCCTGGTCCCAATTATATATAAATTCTTAGGCAAAATAGGTGAAGAGGGAACTCTGCCTAACTTTCTAAGACACCAATATGTTGCTGATACCTAAATCAGGAGGAGTTAAAACAGAGAAAGAAAAAATATAGACCTATCTCTCTGATGAATATAGATGCAAAAAATCTTCTAAAATATCTTAGCAAAATGACTGTAGCAGGTTATCACTAGGATAATACATTATGATCAAGTAAGGTTTATCTCAGGAATGCAGGGTTGGTTCAAAATTAGGAAAACTGTCAGTATAATTAATTATATCAATAACAAACCTATCCGAAATTATGGGATTATATCAATAGATGTAGAAAAGGCCTTTGACAAAATATAGCACCCATTCCTACTAAAAATGCTAGAGAGCATAGGAATAAATGGATTGTTCCTTAGAATAATTAGCAGAATCTATCTGAAACCTTCAACAAGTATTATATGCAATGGGGATCCACTAGAGGCATTACCAATAAGATCAAGGGTGAAACATGGATGCTCACTACTATTCCATATAGTATTAAACATGTTAGCTTCAGCAATAAGAAAAGAAAAAGTAATTGAATGAATTAGAATAGTGAAGGAAGAGACAAAACTCTCACTCTTTTCAGATGACATGATGGTATACCTAAACAATCCCCAAAATCATCTTAAACACTACTAGAAATAATCAGCAAATTAGGCAAAGTCACAGGATATATACAATAAACCCTCATAAATCCTCAACATTTCCATATATGTCTAGCAAGTTGTCATAGATCGAGCTAGAAAGAGTAATCCTATTCAAAGTAACTTCAGACAGTACGGAATATTTGAGATTCTACCTGCCAAGGTAGCCTCAGAAACTTTTTTTTTAGGTTTTTGTAAGGCAATGGGTTTAAGCTGCTTACCCATTGACACACAGCTAGGTAATTATAAAGTATCTGAAACCGGATTTGAACTTGGTACTCCTGACTCCAGGGCCAGTTCTGTATCCACTTTGCCACCTAGCTACCCCTCAGAAACTTTTTGAAAAGAATTTCAAAATCCTTCTCACAAAAATAAAATCAAATTTAAATAACTGGTCAAATATCAACTGCTTATGGAAAGGACAAGAAAATATAATAAAAATGTCAGTTCTACCTAAATTAAACTACTTGTTAGTCCTCTACCAATTAAAATTCCAAAAAAATACATTAATGAGTTAGAAAAAAATGTAAGTAAATTCATAGGGAGAAATATAAAGGTAAGAAGCTCCAGGGATTTAATGAAAATGAGTGCAAAAGAAGGTGGCCAGGTCTAAAAATATATTTAAAGCATCTATGACCAAAACTGTCTGGTATTGGCTAAGAAATAGAGTGTTGAATCAGTGGAATAGACTAGGTGCAATAGAAGGAATTGATTATAGTAATCTGCTGTTTGATAAACCCAAAGAGCCCAGCCATTGGAATAAAAATTCTCTCTTTGATAAAAATTGTTGGAAAAATTGGAAGTTAGTATGGCAGAAACTTTGATTTGACCAAGTCCTCACACCCTATACAAAGATAAGATCAAAATATATACAAGATTTAGACAGCAAAGCAATATTATAAGCAAACTAGGATATCAAAGAATAGTTTATCTGTCAGAGCTATGGAAAGGGAAGCAATTTGTAACCAAGGAAAAGAGAGAGGTCATTAAAAATAAACTAGACAATGTTAAATTAGAAAGCTTTCGTACACACAAAACTACTGTAACCAAGATGAAACGAAAGGTAGTACACTGGGAAACAATTTTTACAATTAATATTTCTGACAAAGGACTCATTTCTAAAATATACAGAGTAGTGAGTCAAATTTTTATAATGGCCTGTCATTTCCCAATTTACAAATGGTCAAAATATATGCAGGGCAGCTAGGTGGCATAGTAGATAAAGCACCGGCCCTGGAGTCAGGAGTACCTGGGTTCAAATTCGGTCTCAGACACTTAATAATTACCTAGCTGTGTGGCCTTGGGCAAGCCGCTTAACCCCATTTGCCTTACAAAAAAAAAAACACCTAAAAAAACCCTAAAAAATAAAAGATATGCAAAAGCAAATTACAGATGAGGAAATCAAAGTGATCCATAGTTGTATGAAAAATTGCTCTAAATCACTAATTATTAGAGAAATGCGAATTAAAGCATCTCTGAGGTACCAACTCACACCTCTCAGACTAGCCAATGTGACCAGAAAGGACAATGATCAATGTTGAAAGGGATGTGGGAAATCTGGCATAGTTATATATTGTTGGTGGAGCTGTGAAGTCATCCAAACTTTCTAGAGAGCAATTTGGAATTAAACCCAAAGGCACCAAAAATGTGCTTACCATTTGATCCAGCAACACCACTACTGGTTCTTTACCCTGAAGAGATTTTGAAAAAGACTAAAAATGTCACTTGTACAAAAATATTTATAGCAGCCCTGGTTGTGGTGACAAAGAACTGGTAATTAAGTGAATGCCTTTCAATTGGGGAGTGACTTAAACTGTGGTATATGTTTGTGAGGGAACACTATTGTTCTATTAGAAACCAGGAGGGTGGGAATTCAGTGAAGCCTGGAAGGATTTGAATGAAATGATGCTGAGTGAGATGAGCAGAACCAGAAGAACATTCTTCACTCTAACAGCTTCATGGGGTTGATGATCAACCTTAATGGACATGCTTATTCCATCAGTGCAACTATGAGGCACAATTTTGAGGTATCTGTGATCCAGAATACCATCTATCCAGAGAAAGAATTGTGGAGTTTGATCAAAGATCAAAAGACCATTACCTTTAATTTAAAAAAAATGTTCTCATTATATAATTTTGTTATTTCTTATACTTTTTCTTTCTTAAGGACATGATTTCTTTCTCATCACATCCAACTTAGATCAATGTATACTAAGGAAACAATTTAAATACTAACAGACTGCTTTCTGTGGGGGGGGCGTGATGAGGGAAGCAAGATCAGGTGAAAAATTGTAAAATTGAATATAAATAAACCTTTCTAAAAAAAAGAATCTAGGTTAGCCCATACATGAAAACTGTCTTCACACTCCCTCCTTCAGCAAGTGCCCATTCATCCCCTGAAGAAAGAAGAGTGAACCCAAAGCTTCTTTGGATAGTCTATTTCATTTTTGTACAGTCCTTATTTTTAACAAAGTTGTTTCTCCCTAACATTTCTTTTTTCCTTCCACTTTGCATATATTGGAATGTTGATGATTTATGTGCATTTATTTTATCTTCTGCTACTTTACTGAATTTGTTAATTGTTTCAAGAATTTTTAGATGATTTTCTCAGTTACTCTTAAGAAGTGTACCATCATATCATCTGCAATGACTGAAAGTATTGAGTCCTCACTACCAATTTTTATTCATTCAATTTCTTTTTATCTCTCATTGTTGAAGCCACTATTTCTAGTATTTATTGAATAGTTATGGTGATAATGGGCACACTTATTTCACCCCTGATCTTAACTGGAAATGCTCCTTGTTTAACCCTATTCCATTCATTGATTATTTTAGATAGATATTGCTTATTATTTTAAGCAATACTTCATTTATTCATATACTCAGTAGTGTTTTTAATAGGAATAGTTCGTGTTTTCTGGTGGTTTAGTTATTGATATATTCTATTATGTTGAGTGTTTTCCTAATATTGAACAATCCTTGCCTACTTGGTATAAAGCATACTTCATCATAATATTTTATCCTAGTAATAACTTGCTGTAATCTCTTTGCTAAACTTTAAGATTTTTGCATCAATATTCATTAGGGAAGTTGTTCTGTTTTGGTTCTTCCTAGTTCAGTTATCAACACCAATTTGAGGTCATAAAAGGAATGGCAGAACTCCTTTTCCTATTTTTAAAAATAGCTTGTGTTGAACTGGAATTACTTGTTCCTTAAATGTTTGGTAGAATTCTCTTGAAAAACAATCTGGACATAGAGATGTTTTCTTATGGAGTTTATTGATGATTTCTTCAATTTTTTTTCTGAGATAATATTTGATTTCCACTTCTTTTATTCTGGGCAGTTTGCATTTTTGTACATATTCATCTATTTCACTCAGGTTCTCAAATTTATTGACATAGAGTTGGGTATAGCTATGAATTTTCTTTTTTTAATTTTTAAAAATAAATTCATTTATTTATTTTCATCCATATGCACAGGTATATTTTTAAGTTACAAAATCTCCTTCCACCCTTTCTTCCTGCCCCCTTCCCCTCAGCAGCAAAGAATCAGGTTAGCATTGTACATACATAGTTTTGATGAACATGTTTACAGATTATATATTTTCAGTATGCAGAATTAGGATTAAGGGAAAGAGATACATAAAAGATAATGTGACAAACATGTTTACAGATAAATTATTTTCCAGTATGAGTAATTAGTATTGAGGGAAAGAGATATATAAGAGATCATCAGATTCTGAAGTGCCAGTTATTTGTTTGTGTGCTTGTGTGTTTGTGTGTGTGTGTGTTTGTGTGTGTGTGTGTGTATGTATGTATGTATGTACTTTGTTTTGCTTTGCTTTTCTTCCTCTGGATGGGATAACATTGGCCATAGCCAGACTACTACATTTGTCCTAACTCTCTGAACTGCTGAAAGAAGTTGCTTCCATCATGGTTGCTCATCTCACAATGCTGTTGCTAATGTGTGTATTGATTTTGGCTCTCATCCCTTCACTCAGCATCAGATCTCATAAGTCATTCCATATTTCTCTAGACTATGACAATTTATGGTTTCTTTTAGACAATAATATTCCATAGGATTCATGTGCCATAACTTGTTTAACCATTTCCTAATAGAAAAGCATATCCTCAATTTCCAATTCTTTGCCACTACTAAAAGAGCTGCTATGAATATTTTGGAGTACATAGAACTTTTCCCTTTATTTATAATTTCTTCTGGATGTAGACTAGAATTGAAATTTCTGGGTCAAAGGGCATGAACATTTTTATTTCTCTTTGGTCATAGTTCCATATTGCTCTCCTGAAAGGCTGGATCCATTTACAACTCTACCAGCAATCCATCAATGTTGCAATACTCACACAAGCTCTCCAACATTGATTATTTGCCCTTTTTCTCATCTTGGTAAATCTGATATCTCATTATTGTTTTAATTTGCATTTTTCTAATCAATAATGATTTGGACCATTTTTATATATGACCTTTTTTTAAAAAAAAAAAACAATGGGCTTAAGTGGCTTGCCCAAGGCCACACAGCTAGGTAATTATTAAATGTCTGAGGGCAGATTTGAACTCAGCTACTCCTGACTCCAGAGCCGGTGATCTATCCACTGTGCCACCTAGCTGCCCTATATGATGTTATTTAGCTTTAATTTCTTCATTGAAAACTGTCTATTCACTTCCTTTGACAAGTTATCAATTGAGAAATGACTTGTAACCTTATAAATTTGATGTAATTCTCTATTTTAGAAATAAGGCCTTCATCAGAAATCCTAATTGTAATGATTGTTTCCTAGGTTCCTGTTTTCCTTCTAATTTTGACAGCATTGATTTTATTAGTGCAAAAAAATTTTAATCTTGTGTAGGCAAAATCATTCATTTTGCAGTTTATAATGTGCTCTAATTCTTGTTTTGTCATAAATGTATCCCCTTTCCATAGATCTGATAGAGTATGTCCTGTTCTATCAATTTATCTATGGTGTTACTGTTTAGGTCAAAATCCTGTACTCATTTTGACCTTATTTGGTATGGAATATGAGATGTGGATCCTTGCCTAGTTGTTGCCATACCATTTTCCAGTTTTCCCAATATTTTTTTTTTTTACAAATAGTGAGTTCTTATCCCAGAAGCTGAGGTCTTCGGCTTTGACAAGTAGTAGATTGATCTAGTCATTTATTGTGGTTTCTTTTGAACCTATCATAATACACTCATCCAGGACTCTATTTTTTAACCAGTACCAGGCAATTTTGATGACTGCCACCTTATGGTTATAGCTTTAGATATGGTAGACCTAGGCCACCTTCTTTACATTCCCCCCCCAAGTTCCCCTGCTGTTTTTGACCTTTTGTAGCTCTAATTGAATTTTGTTGCCATTTTCCCCTGACTCAGGAAAGTATTTATGTGGTAGTTTAATTAGTATGGCACTGAATAAGTAATTTAATTTGGGTAGAATTGTCTTTTGATTACATTAGTTCAGCCTAATCATGAGTATTTGACATTTTCCAATTATTTAGATATGACTTTATTTGGGTGAGAAGTGCTTTATACTTGTGTTCACACAGTTCCTGGGTTTGTCCTGAGAGGTAGATTTTCAGTAATAGCTATAGTTATTTTAAATGTAACTTATCTTTATATCATATATATATATATATATATATATATATATATATATGTGCTGATGATTTATGTGTGTTTATGTGAAATCCTGCTACTTTACTGAATTTGTTAATTGTTACAAGGAACTTTTTAAAGATGATTTTTCTTGAGTTCTCTAAGTATACCATTCATATCATCTCCAAAGGGTGAAAGCTTTGCTTCCTCATTGCCAATTCTTATTCCTTCAGTTTCTTTTTCATCTCTTATTGATACAGCCAGTATTGCTAATACTATACTACATTGTAATGGTGATAATAGGCATCCTTGTTTCACCTCTGATTTTATTGGAAATGCTCCTAGTTTATTCTCATTGCACGTAAAATTTGTTTATGGTTTTAGATAGATACTATTCATTTTTTAAGGAAAACTCCATTTTTTCTAAACTCTCGAGTAGTTTTGATAGAAATGAATGTTTTTCAGCATCAGTTGAGATAATCATAATTTATTTTGGTTTTGTTACTAATATGTTTAATGATGTTGAATATTTCCCAGTGTTGAACCATCCCTGCCTTACTGGTATGAATCCTAACTGATCATGGTGTATCATCCTAGTAATAATATGCTGCAGCTTCATTGCTAAAATTTTACTTAACATTTTTGCATCAATATTCATTAGGGATAATGCTCTATAATTTTCTTTGTCTGCTTTTTTTCTTTGTGGTTATGTATCAGCACAATATTGGTGTCATAAAAAGAGTCTGGCAGAACTCATTCTTTTCCCTTTCTTAAAAAAAAAGTTTATTTAGAATAGGAATTAATTGTTCCTTATATGTTTGGTTGAATTCACTTGTAAATCTATATGGATCTAGATACTGGTTTCTTCAACTTCTCTTTCTGAAATGGGATCATTTAAGTAATTTATTTCCTCTTCTGTTAATCTGGGCAGTTCTTATTTTTGTAAATATTTATCCATTTAAATCAGGTTATTATGCAAACATTTTAGTTGCATACCAATGTCTTAGATCTCTTCTTTCTCTATTTTATTCATATAAGCATTTGGAGATATAAAATTTCCCCTAAAATAGTTTTGACTGAATCTGATAAATTTTGGTATTAAAGAATTAGAGATTGAGGGGTTGCCCATCAATTGAGGAATGAGTGAATAAATTATGGCTTATGAAAATTATGGAGCACTATTTTTTTATAATCAATCATGAATATCAGACTTTAGGTAAAAAAGGAAAGATACATGAACTGAAGCTGACCAAAAGGAGTACAACCAAGATAACATCGTACACATTAACAACAATAAGATTGTGTGTTGCTCAAACAAATACTAATTTTAGGCAATGGGGTTAAGTGACTTGTCCAAGGTCATACTGCTAGGCAATTAGAAAGTGTCTGAGGCTGGATTTGAACTCAGGTCTTCCTGACTCCAGGGCCAGTACTCTACCCACTGTGCCACCCATCTGCGCCTCATAAGTTGGTCAATTTTTATGTATGCAGCTTCAGAGATCTTGGACAACCCTGGGAGACCTTTTATGGACAATACTATCCACATCTAGAAGGGAAAAGCAAAAGAAAAACTTGCAAAAAATCTGATTTAATAACATGTTCACTTTTTTAAAATTTCCCCTATTTTTTTCTGCCTATCCCATTGTTTTCTTCCCCCCCTCAGTCCTACTTTCTCTTACACCAAATGACTAATATGTAAACATGTTAAGCACATAAATACATGGGAGGAGGGTGGGAAAGGAGCAGGGGTAGAAAAATGTGTAACTTCTAAATATGTGAGTCGAGGAATATGGAAAATCTTTCACAACCATTAATGGAAAAATAAAATAACAGTTAAAAAAATAGGAAACTATCTCTGTCCAGGAAGAAGAACTGGCTCCATCAGAAAATCCCAAGAGTTTTCATTAGGGGTAGGGTAGGAGTGATTAGAAACTCCTAGTCAGGACATTATAGGATCCAGACTTTCCCAGGTATTGATAATGTAACTATCTCAATGGGTCTGGTTGAATGTAAAAAGCTTAGTCAGCTTTTATCTTCAAATAGTTTAAATAGTCTAAATATCTCTGTGTTAGATAGCTTGCTTTTCCTAAGTATACAAAAGTTGTTCAATTAGTTCAAAAGGTACTTAGGCAGATCTCTTAGTTTCACAGATCTTAGAACTGGGGATATCTTAGATGATGATTGTGGCCAGAATTACAGTCTCCCAGAGGTATAATCAAAGCCAACCACAGGAGAAATTGAAAGATAGAGTCTCAAGAGAAATTAAAATTTCTATGAAAAGTTTCCAGTTTTTCCTCTATTTTAGTTTAAAGCTTATTACTTGACAATGGAGTAGGCTTTGTCTTATAAGTATTAAATAAATTATTCAGGAAAGAAAAATAATTCATTCCTCATTTGAAGACTTTTAATTATCTTTTCAAGTAGTATGGTATCTCAGGAAAAGGCACATCAACACAGCACTTTAATTGACACTCAAATGTAAACAAATAAAAATATTGCTTTCTGCATATCTGTTTATTCATTTCAGCATTATGTTAAGTGGTTTTGTTACATTTATATCTTTTTTGCATTCATGTATTAAAGACAAAATTAATTTCTGTTTCTGGTTTGAACTTTTTTCCTTGTTAAATCATACTTTCATTGAAATGACCAAATTTTTATGAACTTTTACAATGAAAAGAGAAAATAATCCCTGGGAAGACATAAAATTCATTGTTGCCTTGGAGAGAAAAATATGAATTGAGTTGTGTATCTAGTTCAAGTATATCAATGGAATTTCACAGGATTCCTTTCTATATGCACTTTTGCGTATTGAATATTGATGTGTGTAATGCTAAGACACTGCCCTGAAGAACAAAGTGAAGTGACTGAAACAAAAACTGGGGAGATTATGATAGCACAACGAAAAATGTCTGATCTGCATTTTAGTCCTTTCTAGATATGCTACTGACACTTAGGTGGCACAGAAAATAACAGGGTTGGTTGGGCATGAAGTCAGGAAGATCTAAGAACAAATCCAACCTTAGAAACTTATTAGTTGTGTGACTCTGGGCAAGCCATGTAATCTTGTTAGCTTCAATTTGCTCATCTATTAAATGAGTCAGAGAAAAAGAAATGGCAAATCACTTCTGTCTTTGTCAAGAAAATCCCAAAGGGTGTTCACAAGGAATAGGATACAACTTAAAGGATTAGAGAAAAACAGTCTATATGTTTTTGGGCAATTTCACAATTGTACCTTAGTTTCCTTGTAAGTAAAATAAGAAAGTTGAACTAGATATCTGAATACTCTTACATCTCTATAGTCTTATCATATAATATCAGTAAATGAACAGGGGTTCATTTACCTCTCTGCTGATGGAAGGGCCAACTTGGTCATGAGTTAGTATTTGGAGATTGAGGGAAGAAGGAATAAAGAGATTCTGCTATTCTCAGACCTATGTCCCTAAATTTCCATAAAACAATTCTCTGTATTCTTTTTTTCAATTTTAAATACAATTTCCAAATAAAGTAGATGAAAAGACTCTGATGTTTTACTATAATATATGATCTCTGGTTCCAGATATCATATAGTCTGGTTCCAGAACTTAATATATTTCAGTTTTGAGTATCAAGAAGGTGCAGAAATAGACTATCTCCTTGGTAAGTCACTTGACATTCCTATGTTAATTTAATCCAGAATTAAAGTTTCTTCAATGGATGATGAATGCAACAAATATGACTTACTCTATAATTACCCTGACTGATCCATTCCTTATTTTTTCATCATATATATATATATATATATATATATATATATATATATATATATATATATATATATATATATATATATCTGTGTGTATGTGTGTGTATTTGTATTCCAATTACATACAATATACAATAGTGGTTGCAGCAAATCATTTTTTAGCAAGGTTTTGAGTTTTACAATTTCTTCTCCCCACCCTCTCCTCCAAACAGAAGGCCATTGATATAGGCTTTACATTTGCATCTATGATATGCATAGATCAAAATTGAATTCTTTGTGACAATAGAAACAGCTCCAAAAGGAAGAAGGAACATTAGATACAGCAAAATTATATAATATATAAGACAATTTTAAAAATTGATGATATTAAGCTTTGGTTTTCATTTAAATTCTACTGTTCCTTCTCTGGGTACAGATGGCTTTCACAGATCCCCGAAAATTGTGTCTAATTATTACACTGACGGGGTAAACATATCCAACAAGGTATATCATCATCCCATGTTGTTGTCAGTGTGTTCAGTGTTCTTCAGTTTCTGCTCATCTCACTCAATATCAATTTAAGTAAGTCTTTCCAGTTTCTCTGGAATCCTTTTGCTCATGATGGCTTATAGAACAACAGTGCTCCACCACACACATATACCACAAATCATTCAGTCATTCCCCTACTGATGGTCATTCCCTTATTTTCCAGTGGTTTATCCCTAAAAACAGAGCTGCTATGAATATTTTGTACATGATAAAGGGATCTTTACCCTTTTTCATGATTTCATGATACAGATTCAGCAGAGGTATTGCTGGATCAAAGAGTATGTATATTTTAATTCCCCTTTGAGCATAGTTCCAAATTGTTCTCCTGAAAGGTGATATAAGTACATAACTCCACCAACATGGATTAGTGTGTCAGATTTCCCACATCCTCTCCAACAATGATCATTTTCCTTTCTAGCCACATTGACCATTTGGAGAGATATAGATCATACTTCAGAGAGGTTTTAATTTGCATTTCTCTAATCAGTAATGATTTGCAAAAATTTTCAAATGACTAGAGATAACTTTGATTTCCTTGTCTGAGAATTGTCTTTGCATAACCTTTGACTATTTGTCAATTAGAAAAATGATTCTTTAAACAAATTTGACTCAAGTCTCTATTTTAGAAATGAGACCCAAGTAAGACATAGTAGTTGTAAAAAATGTTTCCCAATTCACTGCATTCCTTTTGACTTCAGTTACAGTGGTTTGTCTGTGCAAAAAGTTTTTACTTTAATGGAATCAAAATTATCCAGTATAGGTTTTATAATATTTTCTATTTTTTCCTTGGGCATAAATTGCTTCCCTTTTAATAAGATCTAACAGTTAAACGATTCCTTGTTCTTCTAATTTGCTTATAATATCAACTTTTATGTCTAAACCCTGCAGCCAGTTTTGAACTTATCTTGGCATAGGTGTGAGATGTTGGTCCACTCCTACTTTCTGCCATACTATGTTCCAGTTTTCCTAGCAATTTTCATAGAAGAGTGCATTCTTAACCCAGAAGCTGGGATCTTTGGGTTTATCAAATAGTGGATTGTGATAATCATTTCCTACTGTCTGTTTTTTCATCTAATCTATTCTACTGCTCCAGAATTATATTTCTTAGCTAATAGAAGACAGTTTTGATATTACTGATGATTGATAATATAATTTTAGATATGGTATGGCTAGGCAACCTTCATTTGCATTTTAAAATTAATTCCCTTGATAATGTTGACTTTTTGTTCCTCCATATGAATTTAGTTAATATTTTTTTTCTAGTTCACTAAATAATTTTTGGAAGCTTAATTGGTATGGCACTAAATAAGTAATTTAATTTAGGTAGAATTGCCCTTTTCATCATATTAGCTCAGTCTATCCATGAGCAGTTGTTATTTGCCCAGTTATTTTTGATCTGATTTTATTTGAGTGAAAAGCATTTTATAGATGTTTTCATGCAATTTCTGAGTCAGTGTTGGCAGGTAGACACCCAAGTATTTTATGTTATTTGTTGTTTTTTAAAATGGATTTTTTCTTTTTATCTCTTACTGCTGTATCTTTTTAGTAATATATAGAAATGCTGAGGATTTTTGTAGATTTATTATATATCCTGAGACCTTGCTAAAGTTGCTAATTGTTTACAGTACCTTTTTTTTAGGGTTTTTTTTTTTTTGCAAGGCAAATGAGGTTAAGTGGCTTGCCCAAGGCCCCACAGCTAGGTAAATATTAAGTGTCTGAGACCGGATTTGAACCCAGGTACTTCTGACTCCAGGGCCGGTGCTCTATCCACTGTGCCACCTAGCCACCCTTACAGTACTTTTTATAAGATTTTTTTTTTAGGGTTCAATAGATATACCATTATACTATTTGAAAAGAGTGAAAGTTTTGATTCTTCATTTCCTGTTCTAATTCTTTCATTTTTTTTCCTTCTCTTATTGCTAAAGTTAACAGTTGATAACAGGTGATAACAGACATCCTTGTTACACCCCCATCTTATTGGGAATGCTTATCCCCATTACATATAAAGCTTGTTGATTGATTCAGATAGATACACTTATCATTTTAAGGAACAATCCATTTAGTCCTATTTTGGTAGGAATGAGTATTGTATTTTGTCAAAAGCTTTTCCAGCATCTATTGAGATAATCATATCATTTCTGTTAGGTGTGCTATTGATATAGTCAATTATACTGAGTTTCCCTAATATTGAACCAACCCTGCATTCCTAGAATAGATTAAGCTTGATCATAGTGTATTATGCTAGTGATAACTTGCTACAATAACTATGGTAATAGTTTATTTAAAATTTTTGAAGCCAAATTCATTAGGGAAATGTTCTATAATTTTCTTTTTCTGTTTTTATTTTTATTTTTCCTGGTTTAGGTATTAGCACCATAGTGGGGTCATAGAAAGAATTAGGCAGCATTTGATATTCACCTATTTTTTCAACAGCTTATATAGAATTGAAATTAATTGTTCCTTTAAAGTTTGACAGAATTAACTTGTGAATGCCTCTGGCCCTAGAGATTTTTTTCTTAGGGAGTTCATAGATGAGTTGTTGAATTTATTTTTTCTGAGATAGGGTTATTTAAGAATTTAAATTGCTAAGACAGGGAGGCTAGGTGGAGCAGTGGATAGAGCACCGGCCCTGGAGTCAAGAGTACCTGAGTTCAAATCCGGCCTCAGACACTTAATATTGACCTAGCTGTGTGTCCTTGGGCAAGTCACTTAAGCCCATTTGCCTTGCAAAAAAACTAAAAAAATAATAAATTGCTAAGACTAAGATTCAAGAATTTCTCCCCTTCTATCCTTTCTTTCCTGCTATTGTAATAGATCATTTGCCCCTCTTAATGTGATGCAATTTTTGCTATTCTGCCCCTTCTTTCCCAGTACAATTCTTGTTTATGCCTTAATTTTTTATATCATCACAGAAAAATGAACTTATGCCCACACCTTCTAAGAATACCTTTTCTTAAAGAGATAGAATTCTCAGCAGTTACAGGTATCATCTTCCTGTCTAGGAATATAAAGAGTTTATTCTTATTGAATAGCATTTTTTTTATTTTCTGTTTATTTATAATCTTTTTAGTCTTGTATTTGAAAATCAAATTTTCTGTTCAGCTCTGATTTTTGGATCAGGAAAGATTGAAAGTCCCCTATTTTACTGAATGTCATATTTCCCTCTGAAACAACATGGTCAGTTTTGCAGGGTAGTTGATTCTTGGTTTTAATCCAAACTCCTTTTCCCAACTAAATATCATATTCCAGGTCCTGCTTATGCTTTAGCATTGATTTTGCTAAGTTCTGTGTAATCATGACTATGGGTCCTTGGTATTTGGAAGGTTTCTTTCTAATTACCTACAGTATTTTCCCTTTGATGCGATGATTCAGGAACTTGGTTATACTATTCCTTGAAGTTTTTAATTTTGACATCTCTGCAGAGTTAGTGAATTCTTTGAATGACTCCTTTACTTTTTGGTTCTAGAATGCCAGAGTACTTTTCCTTGAAAATTTCTTGCAAGATGTTATCCAAGTTTTTTTTTTTTTATTATTCCAGATCAGTTGTTTTTCCAATAAGACATTTTAGACTTTCTTCTATATTCATCATTTTTAAAATTTTGTTGGACTGATTTTTGTCTCAACTGTCCCCGTTCTAATTCTTAATACATTATATTCTTCAGTTAGTTTTTTAAAACACCATTTCCAATTGGTCAATTCAATTTTTCCATTTGTGCAATTGTAATTTTTAGCAAAGTATTTTCTTCATTAATTTTTTTGTGCCTCTTTTACCAAACTATTTACTCGCTTTTTGTTATTTCTCATTTATTTTGCCAATTTTTTAAACTATATTTTAAAAATTCTCTTTTGAATTCTTCCAAGAGATCTTTTTGGGATTGAGACCAATTTACAGTCCCAGATATAAACATTTTTTCACTGCTTTCCTCTTCTGAGTATTTTGATCTTCCTTGTAGCTATGGTACCCTCTTTGGCCAGGGCTTTTTTCTTTTCTTACTCATGTTTTAACTTAGTTCATGATTTTCAAAGTAGAGTTCCACTTTTGGACCAGAGGAGGAACTGTTACAAGTTTCTTATGCTGGGGACCAGATCACTGACTTTTTGTACTAGATCTTCAGTTGCTAGCAGTATGTACTTTATGCTAAAGTTGTCCAGCTTAGTCATGCTGGTGGTCTAAGGTTTGAAATATGCCTCCTATTCTGCGACTGGAACCCTCAGAGAAGGTCTGCTTTGTTGCTGGCCTGCTGAACTGTGACCTGAAAATTATGTTATTATTCTGTGCTGTGGTTAAGAATCTCTTAGGAAGTTTCCCAAAACTGGTCTTTGTGTGTCTCCACAGCTCTTCATTCTAGATAAGCAGGTTTTTTCTGAAGTTCTTCCAAGATATCGTAAACTCCACTATCTCTTCATATGGATCCTCTTGCTCCAGAATCTGTTTAGAGGATTGATTTAATGTTGTTCCTGAGGGAAGCTGGGAAGAACTCAGAGAATTCCCTGGCTTCTCTCAGCCACATTGGATCTATGCCTGGTTATAATTTTTTCAGAGAAATATTTTTAATAGAAGACTGCTCATGAAGTTTGGACATCAGCTCTTTTTTAAAAGAGGCTAATTATTTATATTTAGAGAACTCTTTACTCACATATATACTTATTTTCCCAAGGCTTCAGCGAAAAAGCTTATACTTAACTTTCAAACTTCCAGGCTTCATAAAGGAAAACAAGGATAGGATTGAAACTTCATTTTAGAATGAATCTCTTGGGAAAGTTTTCAGTCAAAGAGGATAGGTATTGTACAACTCTTCCTCCATTTGATATGCTAACACCTATGCATCTCAAGCAAATTTAGCATTTTTTTTTACCAATTTCTATTTTATTTTATTATTCCAAGTACATGGTTTGAAAGTTTTTCAATATTCATCCACATATGTGCATATTTGTGTTTCATAATTTCCTTCTGCCCTTACCTGTAAACAGTCTGGTGAACATTGTATCTATACATTTGTGTTTATCATGTTTACAAATTCATCATTTTCTATATGAAGAATAAGAACTAAGGGGAAAAAACAATGTCATAAGAAGGAAAAGCCTGGGAGAAATTTTAAAAAAGTGAACACAGTATTCATTCAGATTCTGTAGTTTGTTCTTTTGCTTTACTTTTCTTCCTCTGGATTTGGATAGCATTGTCCATAATAGCTTTATCAGGATTGTTTTAGCTTTCTTTTCTCCTGAGAGGAGCTGAAGCCATCAAGACTGATCAAAAACAATGTTGATAATATGTAAAATATTCTTTTTTTTCTACTTCCTTAGTTCAGCATCAATTCCTGTAATTTATTCCTTGCTTCTCTTGTGTCCTACCATTCATAGTTTCATTTTATATAATTTTTTTCATTCATAGTTTCTATTAGAACAATAGTTCTCCATTATATTGATATACCATAAGTTGTTCAGTTATTCCCCAATTGATGGGCATTTCCTCAATTTCCAATTTTTTCACTATAAAAAGGCTGCTATGTTATGAATATTTTGAAACATGGGGACTATTTCCAATTTTTATGATTTCTTCTGGATATAGATCAGTTATTGATATTGGTGGATCAAAGGGTATGATCAGTTTTATTGCTCTTTGGCATACCATCATACTGCTCTACAGAATGGTTGGATTAGTTCACAGTGCATTAATGTCCCAATCTTCCCACCACCCCAACACTGATAGTTTTCCCTTTTTGTCATCTTAGCCAATGTGATAGGTGTGAGGTGATAGTTCATGGTTATTTTTAATTTTAATTTCTCTCTCATTTTTTGGTATTTACAAGGCACAATTTACTTGCGCAATGTCACACACCTAGGTAATTATTCAGTGTCTGAGGCAGGATTTGGACTCAGGTCCTCCTGAATCCAAGGCGAGTGCTTTGTCCAATTCTCTACCTAACTGCCCCGATTTGCATTTCTCTAATCAGCAATGATTTCCCAAATGATCATATTTAGTTGTAATTTGTCCATTTGAAAACTACCTGTTCATAACCATTTATAATTTATCAATTGATGAATGATTTAGAATCTTATAAATTTGATCCAATTCTCTCTATTTTTTTAGAATTGAGAACGACTCACTGTGAAAATGTTTCCCAGCTTTCTACTTTCATTCTAATGTTGGCAGCATTGCTTTTATTACTGCAATTTTTTAAGAATTTATTTAGTCAAAATCATTCTTTTTTGCAATTCATAATATACTGTATGTCTGTTTTGGTCATAAATTTCTCCCCTTTCCATTGATTTGACAGCTATTATCTATTAAGTGGTCTATGGCATTGCCCTTTATATTTAAATCATGTATCCATTTTGACTTTATTTTGGTATAAGACGTGAGATCTGGGTTGATGCCTTGTTTTTGCCATACTATTTTCCAATTTTGCCAATAACTTTTGTCCAAATTCTTATCCCAGAAACTAATGTCTTTGGGTTGGTCAAAGAGTAGATGACTGTAGATATTTACTATGTTTCTTTTGTATCTATTCTAATCCACTGATCCACTATGCTTTTTCTAAACTTGTACCAGACTTTTTTGATGACCGCTGCTTTGTAGTATAGTTTTAGATTTGGGAGGGCAAAGTCACCTTTCTTTCTTTTTCAGCAGTCACTTTGATATTCTTTATCTTTTGCTGTTCCAAAATAATTTTGTTACTATTTTTTCTAGGTCGGTAAAACAGTTATTTGGTAGATTGTTTAGTAGGGCTCTGAATAATTAATTTGATTAGAATAGAAATGTCAACTTTATTACGTTAGCTAGACCTAACCATGAGAAAATGACATTTTCCCAGTTGTTTAGATCTGAATTTATTTGTGTGAGAAGTGTTTTGTAATTGTGTTCATATAGTTTCTGGGTTTGCCTTGGGAGGTGGATTCCCAAGTATTTAATGCTGCCTGCACTTACTTTAAATGTAATTTTTCTTTCTATCTCTTTCCCTTGAGCTTGGTTGTTTATATATTTTGAAATTCTGATGATTTATGTGGATTTAATTTATATTCTCCTACTTTGATAAATTTGTTAATTGTTTCAAGTAGCTTTTTAGGTGATTTTCTCTGGTTCTCTAAACACCATATCACCTGAAAAGAGTGAAAGTTTTGCTTCCTCATTGCCAATTCTAAATACTTTAATTTCTTTTTCTGCTCTTATTGCTAAAGTTACCATTTCTAATACTGTTTTGAATAATAATGGTGGTAATGTGCATTCTGTTTCACCCCTGATCTCACTGGAAATTCTCCTAGTTTATCTCTATTACATGTAATGGGATAGATTCTGCTTATTATAAGGAAAACTCAATTTATTTCTATTCTTTTTAGTGTCTTTAATAAGAATGGAAGGTGAATTTTGTCAAAGGCTTTTTCAGCATCTATTGAGATAATCATAGGATCTTTCTTGGTTTTGCTTTGATATGTTCAATTATGTTGACTGTTTTGCCAATATTGAACCATCCCTGCCAATCTGGTATAAATCCAACCTGATCATGGCATATTATTTTTTTTTGGAATAAAACAAATATTTATTTAAAAGCAGCATTGATTGGGCCACAGGTCAGAGAAGACTCGTGGCCCTGAGTTGAAGAAGTCCAACTCAGCTTTCTATGTCTTGTCTCTCATCCAGAGGGCAACAGGTGAACTCCCTTTCCTTCTAATGGACCCAGAATTAGGTAGGGGGTAAAGCATGGCATATTATCTTAGTAATGATGCATTGTAATCTTTTTGCTGATATTTTATTTAAGATATTTGCATCAATGTTCTTTAGGGAGATTGGTCTTAAATTTTCATTGTTTTGGTTCTTCCCACTTTAGATTAATACCATATTGGTGTCATATAAGGAATTTGGCAGAACTCCTTTTCCTACTTTTTAAAATAGTTTTATGTAGAATTGAAATTAAGTGTTCCTTAATTGTTTTTTGAATTCACTTGGAAATCCATCCTGACCTGGAGACTTTTTGTAAGATAGTTTTTAGATGATTTCTTAAATTTCTTTTTTTTTCTGAAATGGGATTATTTAATTATTTGGTTTCCCCTTCTGTTAATTTGATAATTTTTGGAATCATTCATTCAATTCATGCAAGTTAACCAATTTATTTGTATTCAGTTAAGCAAAATAACTCCAAATTTTCATTTTAATTTCCTTCTTATTGGCGGGAACTTCACCCCGTTAATTTTAGATACTGTTAATTTGATTTTATTCCTTATTTTTTAAATCTGATTAACCAACCAAAGGTTTATCTATTTTAATGTTTTTTCATCAAACCAAATCTTAATTTTAATTATTAGATCGATGTTTTTTTGCTTTCAATTTTATTAATCTCTCAAAAATTTTCAAAATTTCTAATTTGATATTTAATTGGAAGTCATTAATTTGTTATTTTTCTAGCTTCTTTAGTTGCATACCTAATTCATTGATTGCCTCTTTCTATCTTTTAGTTATATATGCATTTAGAGATATAAAATTCCCCCTAAAACCTGTTATTGGATGCATCCAATTAACTTGGATGAAAGATTATGTTTATGATTTGTTGTTTGATTCTTTTGAATTAAGTGATTTAATTTCCAATTAATTTTTGGTTTCTCTTTCTATGATCCTTTATCATATATAACTTCTTTATGTCATGATCTGAAAAGAATGCATTATCATTTTTGCTTTTCTGCATTTGATTGTCATGTTTTTATGCCCTAGGACATGGTCAATTTTGTATATGTGCCATATAGTGTTTTTTATCCTCATTCAGTTTTCTCTAGATGGCTATCCTAATTACGCTAAAATTCTATTCACTTTCTTAACTTCTTTCTTGTCTATTTTTGTGCTTATATTTATCTAGCTCTGAATTAGGGAAGTTGAGGGTCCCTATTATTTTACTGTCTATTTCTTCTTATCACTCCTCCAGCTTCTCCTCTTAGAATTTAGATATTATACTGCTAGGTACATGTATGTTTAATAATGATTGAACTTCATTGCCTATGGTGACTTTTAAAAACATGTAATGTCCTTCCTTATCCCTTTTAATGAGATCTGTTTTTGTTTTTCATTTGTTTGAGATAAGAATAATTACTCCTGAAGCATGTTATAATTTGCTCTATTTTTTTACATTTAGCCTCTGTGTTTCTTGTAAACCACATATTATTTCTTTTTTCCTTTTATTCACTCTGCTTTCCTCTTCCATTTTATAGGAGACTTCATTCCATTAACATTTACAGTTAAGATTACTAACTCTATATTTTCCTCAACTATGTTTTGCTTCCTTTCCCCTCTTTCTTTTAAATTTTAACCTTCACTTATACCTTCAATTTCCCATTTCTGAGTCCCTTCTTCCCCTTTCTTTCCTTCCCTCCTTCCCCTTTCTTGTAGGGTAGGATAGGTTAAGCTTGTTATTCCCTCTCTGTAACAAATCTATTGAATAGAATTTTCTCAGTGTTTACACCCTCCCTTCTTTCCCTCTACATTTCCTTCCCACCTGAAGGTGTCTTTTCATCTGGTGTTATTTAACCAATAATATGACTAGCTTTCTTCTTGTGATGTTTTTACTGTTTTAATCTTGTCTTGTACTGTTATCCTCTTTGCCTAATTATACTCCTTTTATCTGATTTGATAGAAATACTATCGATCAAAATACAATAAATCAAATACGAATTACTTGATTCTTTGATTTATTGATTGAGAAACAATATTGCTTCATAATCACTAAATACTCTCCCCCTCTTCTGTGTCATTAGAAATATACTTCTCAAGAGTCATGAATCACATCGAATTATAATCCCTTTATACCTTATACATTTTTCAAGTTCCCCCATTGACCCACAATCCTCATGAGCCAAAGCATCATGTAAAGTCAGATCATGAAGCATTTGTTACCCCTCCCCCCCACACACACACATCAAATATACTCCTTCCATTTTTAACCAAAGCATCAAGTTAAGCAAAATCTTTAGGGATGTTACCATATACAGTACTTCTAATTAATACTCTCTCCTTCCATTTCTATAGTACTCCAACCATAGTCCTACAATTTTCTCTCACACTTCCTCCTTTTAGTTCTCCAACTATCAGGCTTAAACTTTCATTAACAAAAGTATTAATTAAGATAACAATAACTTCCTGATCTCTTCATGTTCAATGCTCCTCATTAGGTTTCTACCCTGTATTCCTATGGTACTACAAACCTTTAAGTGTCTAGGAAAGTAAAAGCATTTCTGATTTATTTAGAACTTCTAAGTCCTCTAAGAATTGGCACACCCTGACCTTTACAGTTGATTATAAAGTGTTGGAGACTTTGACACAGGACCACACAGCATAGGAGAATACCCTCTTCAGAGAAAGTGCTGAGCTTTTGAGCAAGGTCAAATTAAAAGGTCAAAGGAAATATGAGACACATAAAATTTGAAAAACACCAGTTTTTTAGCAAGACTATTTGTGACTGACATATATTAGAGCATTCAGAGCTCATAGTAGTTTGATCAATCACAGTCAGACTCACAGTAATTTGTCTCAAACACAGGGATGTTATTTTGATCTCCTTCAACAAAAGGAGAAGAATCAATCATACCCATATCTAAGCACAATCTCTTCAGCTATATTCAACCTTTTAACTATTCCTCTTAGAATACAATTTGCCTGAGTTACAAGTATTAGCTTCACTTGGAGGGTTGTATACAATATACTTGACTAATGTTTGTTCCCCACACACACTTTTTTGTCTATATCTCTTGAATTTTGTTTTTGAATATGGAATTTTATCTTCATTTCTGTTCTTTTTATCTGGAAATTTTGTAAGTCCTCTATTTCTTTGAATTTCCATCTTCCCCCCTGACAGAATATGCTGAATTTTATATGGTAGTAAATTCTTGGTTTAATCCAAGGTCCTTTGCCATTCAAAATATCATATTCCAGATCCTCAGATCCTTCAATGTTGGAACTAATAAGTCCTGTGTAATTCAGTTTATGCTTCCTTTGCATTTAAATTGCTTCTTTCTGGGTGCTTGTAGTAATTTCTCTTTTCTTGAGAATTGTGGAATGTGGTTATGATAATCCTTGGAGCTTTTGTTCTGGGTTCTCTTTCTGGATGAATTCTGTGCATTATTTCAATGACTATTTTGTCTTCTTGATCTAGCATATTTGGAAAGAGAATTTGATTCTATCCAGAAAGATATTTTCCATGCTTCTTTTTCCTGGTAGACCAATAATTCATAATTTAGCTTTTCTGGATCTAGTTGTCAGGTCATTTGTTCTTCCTAAAAGGTACTTTATATTTTCCTTGACTTTTTCAACCTTTTGAATTTGTTTGATGGAAACTTGGTGTCTCATGAATTCATTAATTTCTATTTGTCCAATTCTAATTTTTAGGGTTTTATTTTCTTCAGATAGATTTTGCTTTTTCCTTATAAAATTGTTTAATTTTCATTTTTGTTGAATTGTATCCCTTTCCAGTTGATGGATTTGAGTTTTATATGAGTTGTGTTTCTTTTCCAGTTGTCAATTTTGAAATTCTGAAGTGCTACATTCTTTTTCTATTTGATTATATTTTACTGTAAAGGACTTGATTTCTTTGGTCATTTTCATAATTTTCTTGCATGGCTCTCATTTTGTTTTTTCATTTTTTTCTTCTTCCTCTATTCCTTGGTTTTTAACATTTTATGCTGTTATATGAGGTTTTGTATTTGAGTCTAATTCTTAGTCTTCTTTGAGACTTTCTATGTAGGTAGGTTTTCACTGATTTCTTTTTTAAGATGGCATTTTTATCATTTCTATGTGCATAATAGCTTTCTAAGGCCAGCATTCTTTTAGTTTTTTAGCTCATTTTTGTTGTTTGAGCTCTGTTCCTGGGGTATAGGGAGTATGCACTTTGTGCTGGGACTAGGGTCTAATCCCTGGCTTATTGTTGACCTAGATCTTGCCTATGTAGCCCAGGCTTTACTTATGCAATGGTTTGTTGACTCCTTTATATCAAAGCTCTAACTATGCAGTTGTTTGCTCCCAAATGAAATTTGTCTTTTGCCCCAGACTTCAGACTTTGCTTGGGTTTGGGATGCTTCCTGCTGGCTTTATATACAACTAACAGGACCCATGCTGCTGTCTAGCTGAGGCACCCTGGTTTGCACTGGGATTTAAACCCTCCCTCTAGCTTTAGCTGGGATTTACTTCATAATAGAAGTTTTTAAAAATCGTTAACATCATATGCATAAAGACTCCATGTGAATGACATTATCCATAGCAGGTCTCTCAGTTGTCCTTGATCTCTGAACTGCTGAGTGGAACTGCATCTATCATAACGGATCATCTCATAACGCTGTTGTTCATGTGCACAATGTTCTCTTGATTATACTCACAATTCAGCAGCAGTTCAAGTAATTCTTTCCACGATTCTCTAGAGACAATCATTGATGATTTCTTATAGAAAAAGTACTCCATAATATTTATATAACATAAATTGTTTCATCATTTCCCAAATTATAAGCATACCCTCAGTTTCCAAATCTTTACCACTACCAATGAAATGTTGTAAATATTGTTGAACACATGGAACTTTTTTCCTTTTTTTATGATTTCTTTGGGATAAAGACAGTGTTGGCATTGCTTCAGCAAAGGATATGATCAATTTTATTGCTCTTTGAACATAGCTCCATATTTCTCTCCAGAATAGTTGGTTTGGTTCACAGCTCCACAAGCAATATATTAATGTCCCAATTTTTTCACATCCTTCCCAATTTGGATCATTTCATGTTTTTGTCATATTAATCAATTTGATCCATGTTAGGTGGTACCTTATAGTACTTTTAATTTCAATTTCTCTTATCAATAATGATTTGAGGCACTTTTTCGAATGAATATAAATAGCTTTAACTTCTTCATCTGAAAACTACCTGTTATCTCCTTTGACCATTTATAAAATGGGGGATGATTTGAAATCTTATAAATTTGGATCAGTTCTCCATATATTTTAGAAATGTTCCTTTCTTAGAGGTGTCAAAATTGTCTATCAGTTTTATTAGTGAAATTTTTTAGAGTCAAAAATAATAGATTTTTTCCCATGTATCATGTTCTTGACTCTTGTATTGCATAAATTTTTCCCCTTTCCATAGGTCCCACAGTGATCTTAATTGTTCTTTGGTATCACATTTTATGTCAAAAACCTGTTTCCATTTCGGCCTAATTTTGTATAGAATATGAGATGTGGTCTATGACTAGTTTTTGCAAAACTATTTTCCAGTTTTCACAGAAATTTTTGTGTTATAGTGGGTTTTTACTGAAGAACCTAATATCATCACTTTTGTCAAACAGCAGATTGTTATAGTCATTTGCTCCTGCCTTTGTTTTTTCCCTCCTGTAATCCACTGGTCTATTATTCTATTTCATAACCAGTACCAGTCATTTTTGAAGACTGACACTTTCCAATACACTTTTAGATCTAGTGCAGCTGGGTCTCCTTCTTTTGCAGTTTTCCATCAATTACCTTATTCTTCTTAATTACTTATTTCTGCAGATGAATTTTTGTACTATACCCCTAAGTTCATAAAATAGTTTTTTGGTAGTTTTATTAGTACTGAACAAATAATTTAATTTGGGTAATTGACATTTCCCAATTGTTTAAATCTGACTTTATTTTTGTGAAAAGTATTTTGTAATTGTGATCATATAGTTTCCACATTTGTCTTGATGAGTGGAATCTCAATTATTTCATATTGTCTATTGTTGCTTTTAATGGAATTTCTCTTTCTGTCTCTTGCCCTTGGGCTTTATTATTCGTATAGAGAAATGCTAATTATTTATGTGGATTTATTTTATATTATGCTACTTTACTGGTCAATTGTTTCAAATAGTCTTTAGTTGATTTCCTAGAGTTCTCTAAATGATATAATTTGCAAATATTAAAAGTTTCCTCAATGCCAACACTAATTTGCTCAATTTCTTTCATTTTTCTTTCTTCTAAAACTAACATTTTTAATAATATATTAAAAAGTAGTGGTGATAATATACATACTTTTTTCACCCCTGATGATATTGAAAGTGTTCCTAGTTTATCCCCATTACATGTATTGTTTGTTGACTCTTTAGGATTGATACTGTTTACTATTTTTACTATATTTGGAATCATAGATCCTGGTCTGCTAATTCTCTTGGTTTCTTTCCTCTTCTTTCCAAATGAGAAAGTTGCATTTGGTGACTTCTAAGACCCTTTCTAGTCAAAATGAATGAGTTTCCTTTAAAAAGACATTAATTCCTTGGACTAACTATGTAACAACAATAAAATGAGTCTTAAGATGAAAATGTGATAATTTGTCAATATAAGAGAAAGAAAGGAAGACACTAGATAATTTGATTAATATTATTCAATTAGTTTAACAAAGTTTGATATATTTAGGGGAATAATTTGTTTTTTTAGTTACAAGGAATCTGGGACCAAGTAGAAAATGGATCTCACTTCCATCCATGCTTCCATTTCGGCTTCACATTAGGATCATAATTCATTGATCTCATGAAGAGTATACAACCAACAGTCCCTATTTCAAGAGATGAGGGCAGCAAACAGCTGGGATAGTTAAAAAATAATAGTTATGTGGACAATTTTAGAGTGACAAATTTTTAATATTACTCCAAAATGGTAATTTCTTTTGACAGTGACATAGTTGATTCACTAGAAACAGCCAGGCTGGAATTTTTTCCCAATATATTAATATTATATTTGTTTTCCAATTATATACAATTTCTATCAATCATTTTTGCAAAGTCTCGAGTTTTATAAGTTTTTTCTCCTTCCCACCCTTCCTTACCCCACCCCCAAAAGAAGGAAATCCGATATTGTCTTTACATTTGCATCCAAGAATCATGTAGATCAAAACTGAATGTGTTGTGAGAGAAGAAACAGCTCCCAAAGAAGAAAGAAAACATTAGCAAAAGTAAAATTGCCTAGTACATATGGCAGCTTTAAAAACTGATGATAATAAGCCTCAGTCTTTGTGCAAATTCCACAGTTCCTTCTCTGGATACAGATAACATTCTCCATCACAGATCCCCTAAACCTGACCCTGCTTATGAATATTTTTGTACAAGTGGGAATTTTACCTCCTTTCATTAGGACACAGGTAAAGTACTGGTATTTTTGGATCAGAGATAAGCAAATTGCTACTGCCTTTGGGCATAATTTGAAATTGTTCTCCAGAAAGATTGGATCAGTTCACAACTTTATCAACAATGCATTATCACCTAGATTTCCCACATTCCCTCCAATATTGATCATTTTCATTCTGATCATATTGACCAATCTGAGAGGGATGAGGTAGTATTTCAGAGATGCTTTAATTTGCATTTATTTAATCAATGATTTAGAGCAATTTTTCATGTGAATATAAATAACTTTGGTTTCCTCATCTGAGAATTGCCTTTGTGTATCCTTTGGCCATTTCTCAATTGGGGTATTACTTGCTTTTTTATAAATTTGACTCAGTCGTATATATATTTTAAAAATGTGTCTTTTGACAGAAATACTAGTTATAAAATTTTATCCCTTTTGATATTGATTATAGTGGTTTTGTTTGTTCAAAAACCTTTTAATTTAATGTAATCAATTATTCAGCTTGCTTTTTTTATAAAGTTCCCTATCTCTCCTTTATTCACAAACTGTTCCCTTTTCCATCAATTTGACAAGTAAATTATTCCTTGTTCTCCTAATATGCTTATAATATTGTCTTTTATGTCTAAATCCTGCACCCATTTTGATATTATCTTGGTATGGAGTGCGAGATGTTGGTCTCATCCTACTTTCTACCATACTATCTTCCAACATTCATATCAAAAAATGACTTCTTATCCCAGAAGCAGGTCTCTTTGTATTTCTCAAACAATAGATTACTATTATCATTTCCAGCGATTTCTTTTGTACCTAATATATTCCACTGATTCAGCACTCTTTCTTAGACAATTCCATGCATTTTGCATAACTAATCATTTATAATATAATTTTAGATCTGGTATAGGTAGACCACCTTCTTTTGCATTTTATTCATTAATTACCTTGATAATCTTGACTTTTTGTTACTCTATATACATTTAGTTACTATTTTTCCTAACTCACTAAAGTACATTTTTAGAATTTTAATTGGTATGGAACTAAATAAGTAGTTAATGTAGATAGAATTTTCACTTTTATTTTATTAACTCACGTTATCGATGAGAAGTTGATATTTGTCCAGTTTTTGAGATCTGATATTAATTTGAATTAAAAGTGTCTTATAGTTGTTTTCATAGATTTTCTGAGACTGAGTTGGCAGGTAGGCTTTCAAGTATTTTATTTTTTCTGAAGTTATTTTAAATGGGATTTCTCTATCTCTTGCTGCTGTTAGTAATATATAGAAATGCTGAGGATTTATGTGAACTTATTTTATAGCCTGAGACATTGCTAAAGTTGCTAATTGTTTCAGTAATTTTTTGGATAATTTTTTAGGATTCTCTAGCTATACCATCATATCATTTTCAAAGAGTCAGAATTTTGTTTTTTTCATTCCCAATTCTAATTCTGTCAATTTCTTTTTCTTTCCTTATTGAAAAAGCTAAAATTTCCAATAAGCTATTCATTAGTAGTAGTGATAATGGATGTTCTTTTTTCATGCCTAATCATTTTGGGAATATTTCTCGTTTATGTCCATTACATATAATGCTTGTGATAGATTAAGATATATATGAC
Organism: Macrotis lagotis; assembly: GCF_037893015.1. Lineage (NCBI taxonomy): Eukaryota > Metazoa > Chordata > Mammalia > Peramelemorphia > Peramelidae > Macrotis > Macrotis lagotis. The sequence goes on from NC_133666.1 coordinate 432,201,548, forward strand.
TTTTCACTTTAAACAACAATTCACTTATTCCTACTCTTTTTCGTGCTTTTAGTAGGAATTACTGCTGTATTTTGTCAAAAGTTTTTTCAACATCTATTGATTATCTCAACTGAGATCATTGTTAGGCTTGTTATTGATATAGCCAATTTTGTTGACAGTATCCCTAATATTGAACCAAACCTGCATTCCTCAAATAAATCCTGCTTGATCATAACCGAATAGCCTAGGGATATCTTGCTGTAGTCACTTTCCTAAAATTTTATTTAAAATTTTACATTCAAATTCTTTAGGGAAATTGTCTATAATTTTCCTTCTCTTTTTTGACTCTTCCTGGTTTAGGTATCAATATGGTATTGGTGTCATAGAAGGAATTAAGCAGTGTTTCATCTTCACCTATTTTTCCAAACATTTTGTAAGGAATTAGAACAATTTTTCCTTTAATGTTTGATAGCATTCACTTGTGAATTCATCTAGCACTAGAGATTTTTTTTAAGGAGTTCATTGATGGGTTTTGAATTTTTCTTCTGAGATAGGGTTATTTAATAATTTTATTTGCTCTTCTTTTGACCTGGACAACTTATATTTTTGCAAATATTCATCTATTCCACCTTGATTATCAAATTTATTGACATATTGTTGCACATAATAGTTCCAAACTACTCCTTTAATTTCCTCCTCATTGGTGGTGAATTTACCACTTTAAGTTATGATATAAGTAATTTGGTTTTCATTATTTTTTTAAATCAAATTGACCAAAGAGTTAGCTTTTTTGTTGATTTTTTCATAAAACCAATTCTTGGTTTTCTTTCTTAGTTCAATAATTTTCTAACTTCCAATTTTATTAATTTCCCCTTTAATTTTCAGAATTTCAAATTTGGTACTTAATTATGGATTTTTAATTTGAACTTTCTCTAGCTTTTTAGTTGCATGCTCATTCCACTGATTTTGTCTTTCTCTATTTTATTCATGTAAGCAGTTAAAGATATAATATATCCCCCTAAAAACTGCCTTGACTGTATCCCATAAATATGTTCTCTCATTATGTTCTTTGTCTTAGATTAAATCATTAATTTTTTTCTATAATGTGTTGTTCAATCCACTCATTCAAAATGAAGTTATATAGTTTCCAATTAGTTTTAGGTCTATCTCACCATGGCCCTTTATTGCACATGATTTGTATTGCATCATGACCTGAGGAGGATTCTCTCAAGATTTGTGATTTTCTGCATTTTCTTATAAAGCTTTTAGTGTAATTTTATGAACTACAGAAAAAAAAGTTATATTCCATTCCATCCATGTTCAACTTTCTCCAGAGGTCTATCTTATATAAGTTTTCTAACATTATCCACCTCCTTAACTTCCTTCTTGTTTATTTCATGATTATATTTATCTAATTTTGACAGAGGCAATTTGAGGTCTCCCACTTGTGGAGTTTTATTGTCTATGTCCCTCTGTAACTCATTCAGCTTCTCCTCTAAGAATTTGGATGCTTTATAAATTGGTGCATACAATTTTACTATTGAAGTTACTTCATTGTTTATGGTATCTTTTAGGAGAATATAGCTTCCTTTATAAACTCTTTTAATGAAATCTATTTTTTTGTTGCTGCTTTGTCTGAGATAAGTTTTGCTACACCTGCCTTTTCACTTCAGGTAAAGCTTAATAAATGCTTCTCCAGTCTTTCCCTTTTATTCTATATGAATCTCTCTTCTTCAAATGCCTTTATTGTAAGCAGCTTATGTGATTTTGTTTTTTAATCTCTTCTGCTATCCACTTTCATTTTTTGTGAGAGTTCATTCCATTCATATTCAAATACTAATTACTAAATCTTTATTACCTTCAATGTTATCTTCCCTCTGTTGACATTCTTCCTCTTTTGTCATCTTATCCCTTTCTCCTGTATTTTGCTTCTCCATACCATCTTCTTCATGTGTTTACCCCTACCCCAACCACCTTGCTTTTCTTTCTATTTTCCCTTTACCCCCTTTTCCTTTCATTTCCTTCTTCCAACTCTCCCCTTTCCCCTCTTAATACTTGAAAGCTAAGAAAATTTTCTTAACTCAATTGACAGTTTGTGTTCATCCCTCTTTAAGCCAAATCTGAGGAGAGTAAGATTCTCATGTCCTCCCTTTTCCCCTCTATTTCACTTCCTCATGTAATATAATTTACTCTATTCAGTCTCCCCCTTCCTCCTGTCTCTTCATTGTCTCCCTTTTTAATGAGACATTATTTTTAAATCATTCCATCAACATTATGGACATGCCATGAGTGTCCATTCCTTTTGGCTAAATATATCCCCTCTAACAGAGTTACAATTTTCAATAGTTATGAGAATCTTCCTCTCAGGTGGGGATATAACCAGTTTAATCTTTTTTGAGTAACAGTTTATTTTCCCTTTATCTATTTAGTTTTTTGTGTATTTTTTGAGTTTCCTGTTTGAAAATGAAAGGTTTTTTTTTTGTTTAACTCTAGTCTTTTCATCAGGAAAGATTTAAAGCCTTCTATCTTGTTGTGTCCATCATTTCCCCAGGAAGCAAAGGCTCAGTTTTGCTGGAAAATAATTTCTTGGTTGTAATCCAAGATCTCTTGCTCTCATGAATATAATGGTCCATGTCCTTTGATCTGTAATGTTGATCCTGTGTTATCCAGACTGTGGCTCCTTGGTATTTGAATTGTTTCTTTCTGGCTCTTGCTTGCAGTATTTTCTCCTTGTTCTGAAAGTTCTGGAGTTAATTTTCTTTGCTATTTTCATTTTGGAATAACTTTCAGGAGGAGATTGAAATATTTTTTCAATGATGATTTTACACTCTGTTTCCAGAATATCAGGGCAGTTCTCCTTCTCTTTATCCTGACATATGGGACCCAGGCATTTTTTTTCTACCAGGTTTTCAAGTAGTCCTATGATTCTTAATTGTCTCCCCAGCACCTATTTTTCTAGGTCAGTTGTTTTTCCAATGAATTATTTCACAGCTTTTTATATTTTTCATTTTTTAAATTTTTTAAACTGATCATTGGCATCTTAGGTAGGCATTAGATTCCCATAATTTTTGTTTGTTTGTTAGTTTTTGTATAGAAGAATATTTTCATTATCCTTTGCATTTCCTTTTCCAATTGGTCAATACTTTATTTAAGTAATTAGGTTTTTCCATTGACCCAATTATATTTTTGAAAGAACATCTGGGTTTGTTTCTGTTTGTTATGGAAATAGTCAGGCTCTCCCACAGGAGCAATAGGGTGCTCAGTTGGAAACCTGGGGAAAAGCAGGGGGGTGAAGAGCCATCTCAGCTTGGTCTTATAACCAAGAAGATTTGTCCAGATGGATGTCTAGACCACAGGGCTGGAGCTCTTACTTCTGTCTGTCAAGCACAGGGAAAATGTTTCCAAAACTGTTCTTAGGTCAGTCCTAGGGCCTCAACTTGCTGCCCTTGCCCTGGGTCTTTGCTCTCTGCCCTGGGCATGCCCACGCTCCCTGTTTTAAACCTTGCTGGGAAATGCCCCCCCCCTCTGTTCTTCTATGGGTTCTATGGCTCCAAAATCTATCAAGATTCTTCATTCATGGTAGTTCTGAGGGAAAACCAAGAGAAGTTAAAACAGTTCCTGGCTTCGCCCTGTCTTCTTGACTGGAAGTCCAAAAATGTTTTATCTACTAATTCTTGGAGTGTGTGTGTGTGTGTTGGGGGGGGGTGAAAGAGAGAGAGAGAGAGAGAGAGAGAGAGAGAGAGAGAGAGTAGGTTAGCATGCAATTCAGTAATTTTAGAGAAAATTATAAAATCAGAGCTTTAAACTAAATTTAAAGCTTCATTAATTGTTTTTCAATATCTGCAACACTCTTGGATTTAAGCTCCCAGAATAAAATAATAAGGAGATTGTGTGATTTTTTTCCCCATCAATGTATATTTTCAAAGTATTTTTCTTGTTTCTGTTATAAATTAGCCTGAAATGTATATTGTTTTAGGAGCAATATTTAAACTAGGCATTTTTGTTTTTGTTTTTGCAAAGCAGTATGTGGAAGTATAAGGAGGAGATAAAGCTTGAAAAAACTTGACTAGTGTGATTTGGAATTCTTTCTTTTTTACTGTATATAATTGCTTTGGGTGGTCTTGTCTGTATGACAGTCAGCAGCCTTATGTGGCTTGCCTAGATTCCCATCAGTGTCTTCATATAGACTGTGTTTAAATCCTATGACATATCAGAGCCATAACAATATGAATAGTGATGATGTATATAAACAATTATTATGAAGAATTATATTATTATCTGATCCTTTTTTTGGAGACTCTATCTATCTATCTATCTATCTATCTAGTATGAAAAATGGTGAATTTTGTTTGAATTCAGAGGGTCTGGGTTCAAAAGCTAGATCTACCACTTATTCCTTATTCAGATTTAGAGAAAAAACATAACATCTCTGGGCCTCTCTATTCTTAACAGTAAAATGAAGGAATTGGATTAACCACATCAGCAATCCCTAAAATCTCAAAATATATGAGTCAGTTACAGTAAATATAACTCAATACCTTGTCATTTTACAATATGCATATATGTTTGTTTTACAATATGAATGCTTTGACTAGGGAATTATTCAAAGAGGAGGTGGATGAGCTTGAATTTATTCTCCAGAAATGTTTTAGTTCTCTCATTTGTTAAAATCACTGGAAAATGAAGCATTTTAGCAAGTATTCTCAGGTATTCAGGAAAACATCCTTTTAACACATTAGTATACATTAATTATGGTTTCCTGAATTTCAATTTTATAGGAAGAGAGTGAAGATAACAAATGTGATTCCTTTAAAATTGTTTTCAAATTTGTGGTAATTAAAAAAAGACAAAAACAATGGTCAAGTATAAGAGAAATGATCATAGTTGGGAATTTTTTTCCAGAACCTTTGAAAGTTGCCCTTTTGCTGGCCTAAGAAGAGACTATCTAAATAATGTTAAAAACTAATCAAAGAATGAATTTTGCATTAGTATTAAAGGAAAGTTAAATTACTTTTGGAATGAGTACAGTAGCCTTTTCATTTTTTAATAGGTTAGATAGAATTCTCATCTGACCATTTCAAAATTTACAATGGAATTATCAAATATAGTTAAGGCCTCATCTAGATAGTGCCAAAAATTGGCTTCAATGACCAGCCTCATAGAAATTGAATAACTCAGTAATTCACATGAAGAGAATTTGTAGCTTGGACAAAAATAAAATTATGCTTTATGTGTATGAACTGAGACAGTATTTAAACACAAAATCATTTAGGACATGTACCTTTTTAAAACTTTTAATGGAAAACATTTTCCATTCATGAAAAACAAGAAAAAAAAAGGTCTCACAGATTTGTGAGGTCAATCATTAAAACTTGTTATAAATGGTAAGTAGTTATTTATCAAGCCCCATTACAATAGAATGAGCTTTTTTCTAATTATGAGGATCATTCACTTTGGATATTTAGAATGCATGAAAAATCTATGTATATAATGTTAGAAAAAGGTCACTTCAGACATACCTAATCTCTTGATAAGTGTCAACTAATAACTGAAGAAATGCTGGAGCTATTAGAACCATGTTGGATTTTAGGGGAAAAATGAAAAAAAAATCCTCCTTAAGAACAGAATTTCTGATAAAGTGAAGCAAGTCACTTAGATATTAAGACTACATTTACATGAAAAAAGGACCTAATGGGATGTGTGTTAATACTATGACATTTTGGGAGCTTGAAATTACAAAATTTTAATGGGGAAGAGGACAGAAGATATTAGATATTAGAAATAATAGCTTCCATAAATTTATTTATTTACCAACGACCAGAAAAACTATTTATTGGAACATCACCCTACCTGTTTCCATAGTTCTCATGTACTAAATAAAGATAAAGAATATTCTAAAATAGAAATGAATCATGCTGTTAAAATTTTTTTAAGCTGGAATAGACAAAAGAAATTTCTGAAATGAGCATGATATCATGTATTTTGCATTAGTTTCTACTAGGATACATTATGAAAACAGAATTTAAAATGAAGAGAAACAAGAGATTTAGATAAATCCATGGGCATTGGTCATTTTCTTCTACTCCTCTTTGGAGAAATACTTTCTACAGATAGCTCTCTACAGATGCAGATGCTAAGAAAAAAATCACCCACTTACGTTGCTTGACAGTCACTTTTCAGTTATATTATCATTTAGGGATTGTTAATAATTTATAAAGATGGAAAGCTGTTTCAATCATAAAGATTTATCAAATGATATTCTGGTACACAGTGGCATCCTCTTGAAAGTACTAGTATTGCTATGATCCACAATTAGACACTATTAAAGAAAAGAAAGAAACTTTTATAAATATGTTTGGAAATTGCTATCATCATCAACAGTGTCTTTTTTCCTCTTCATTTCCTGTTAAATAGCATGAGCTTCTATGGATCATTCAATTTAGTAAACAGTTGGTCTATATGTGAGCTATGAGAACATTTTCCATGCAAACAAATTTAAATTTAAATGATTAGTTTCTTGAAAAATTTTTCAGGTCTTATAGGTATTGGAATAAAGACCAGGAAAATTGTAAGTATTCTATGCTTATGTATTTAGCAAACGTTTTGTTCCCTGAATGAACTTATTTGGTTAATATGATAATAATTGCATCTCTAACATACTTGCTATAAGTGATTGAATTATAGGTATATAATTCTAAATCAGAAAATTTCAGCACTGCTGGAAATTAAGAAAAAATGTTTAGATCATTTTTCGACACAAGAGTAAATTGAGTCATTATGAAATCAAATGACTTGCTTCATGTTGTAGAACTATTTAGTAATATATTAGAAATTAGAATGCATGGGTTTTACATTCTCAATAAGACTTTTCTCACTATATTTTACTTATAATTAAATGGTATTTTAAATTAACTCACTTATTATTATTATTATTATTATTATTATTATTATTATTATTATTATTGTTGTTGTTGAAAATTGGGATTCTATAATCCAATCCTGAAATGTTGATATACTTTATACCAAAACAAATATCTTTTAAAAAACTCAGAATATTGAGATTAGATAATCTATGTGGTGTCTTCCAGGTTTAGAATTATCATTTTATAGTGCTAATACTTTTGAACATAAAATTCTATCATTATGTTCAAAAATTAAAATGCAACAAGTATAATCTGGAAAATGATTGATTTTTGTTCTGTTCGGTAATATTTGACTCTTTGTAATACATGGACCCAAATTTTGCATGGTCATTTTGCCTTGCAAAAATGCTGGAGTGGTTTGCCATTGGCTACTATAGTGAATTCTTTTGTCAGGTAACAAAAAAATTAAACGACTAGCTTAGGCTCATACAGGTAGAAGGTATCTGAGACTGGATTTTAATTCAGGCATTCCTGAATCCAGAGCCAGTGTTTTATTCACTGTCAATTGGACAAGAATTGGCATCTAAACTTATTTTGTCCAGAAACACACAAATATCATAACACAAAGAAGGACAGATAGAGGTATGTCAGGATGCAATAGGAAGTTTAATTATTTTTAGAGTGAGGAAAATGTCAATGGAAACAGAAACAAAAATAGCAAACAGAAAATGTAAACAAAGCCCCATTTCCTCCTGAAAAGTAGTTTTTAATGCTACTAAGACTCATTATCATTTTCATGCTTAATACTCATTGTTGGAATTTCTTACAATAATAAAGATATCCTTTGGGAATAATCATTGTCTCAAATTTGATTACCAGAGTTCTGTAATGGGAACAGGAGTGCTGTTCCTGACATTTTCAAGGAATAGGAATTGTGAATAGGTAAATATATGATCTGAGAAATTGGGGAGCTTGATCCCTCAATGAACAACTGGTATTGACCCAAATATTTTACCAGAGATTGAAGATATCTGGAGAGTAAAAGATTATTGTTATGACAAGTTCAAGGTAAAGAGTGCTTGCTGGGCTTTCATGCTGGTAAATATTTTGAAACTGTCAATCTATCAGCTTCCTTGAAATTATTAAAGGGAGTTTATCTGAAAAAAATTATTCTGTATTATATTTAAATTAATATTTCATTTGTTTTCCAAAAGTAGTTCTTACCTGTCATTTTTGTAAGGTTTTGAATTTTACAATTTCCCCCCACCCTTGTTTCCCTCCCACCACCCCCACAGAAGGCACACTGTTGATCTTTACATTGTTTCCATGCTATATATTGATCAAAATTGAATATGTTGAAAGAGAAATCATATCCTTGAGGAGGAAATGAATTATTAGAGATATCAAAATTATGTTGCATATAAGACACCTTTTTTTTTGAAATTTGAAAGTAATAGAGTTTATCTTTGTTTTAACTCCACAGTTCTTTCTCTGGGTACAGATAGTATTCCTCATCACAGGAACTCTAAAATTGTCCCTGATTATTGATTATATTGATGGATTGAGGAAGTCCATTAAGGTTTATCATCACCCCAATGTTGCTGTTAGAGTGTACTATGTTCTTCTGTTTCTGCTCATCTCACTCAACATCAGTTCATGTAAATCTTTCCAGGCTTTTCTGAAATCCCATCCCTCCTGGTTTCTAATAGAAAAATAGTGTTCCATCATATACACATACCACTCTACTCTAGTGAATTCTTTTGTCAGGTAACAAGAAATTCAATGACTAGGGGTGGCTAGGTGACACAGTAGATAGAAGCACCAGCCCTGGAGTCAGGATATATATACAGGTAAGAACTACTTTCGGAAAACAAATGAAATATTAATTTAAATATAATACAGAATAACATTTTTTTCAGATAAACTCCAATTGAATAATTTCAAGGAAGCTGATAGATTGATAGTTTTAGCCATTCCCAATTGATGGACATTCACATGATTGCCAATTCTTTGCTAACACAAATGGGATTGGTTTTTTTTGAATATTTTTGTACAAGTGATGTTTTTACCTTTTTTTCATGATTTCTTCATGGTATAGACCCAATAGTGGTATTGATGGATCAAAGAGTATGCACATTTTATTGCCCTTTGGGCATAATTTCAGATAGCTCTCCAGAAAGGTTGGATAAGTTCACAGCTCCACCAATAATGCTTTAGTGTCCCAGATTTGCCACATTCTTCCAACAGTAACTGTTCATATTGACCTATATGATAGGTGTGAAATGATAACTCAGAGTTGCTTTAATTTGAATTCCTCTAATTAGTAATGATTTAGAGCAATTTTTCATATGACTTTGGATAGCTTTGATTTCCTCATGTGTAAATTGACTGCATATCCTTTGACCATTTGACAATTGGGGAGTGGATTGTTTTTGGGTTTTTTTTTATAAATTTGACTCATATCTCTATATATTTTAGAAATGAGTCTTTTGTCAGAAATAAAAATTCTTTCCCAATTTGCTGCCTTTCATTTAATCTTGATTACAGTAGTTTTGTTTGTTCAAAGCCGTTCTAATTTAATGAAATTAAATTATCTAATTTGTTTTTAATGCTGTTCTCCATCTCTTCTTTGGTCAAAAACTGCATTCCTTTTCATAGATCTGACAGGTAAACTATTTTATGATCTTCTACTTTGCTTCTAATATTTTCTTTTATGTCTAAATCCTGTAACCATTTTAACATAATCTTAGTAGGGTGTGAGATGTTGGTCTAATTGATGTTTCTACCATTCTGACTTCTAAGATGCCCAGAAATTTTTATTAAAGAGAGAGTTCTTATCCCAAAAACTGGATGCTGTGGGTTTATCAAACAGAAGATTGTTATATTCATTTCACGCTGTCTGTTTTGTACCTAATCTATTCCACTGATCCACCACTCTATTCCATAGCCAATATCAAAAGTTTTGATGACTGATGATTTGTAATATAATTTTTTGATCTGGTTAGGCTAAGCCATGGTCTTTTGTAATTTTTTTCATTAAATACCTTGATATTATTGACTTTTTGTTTCCTCTATATGAATTTAATTACAATTTTTTCTAGCTCATTAAAGTAATTTTTTTTGGAATTTTGATTGGTAAGGTACTAAATGAATTTAATTTAGGTAGGATTGTCATTTTTATTATATTAACTTGGCCTGTCTATGAGCACTTGATATTTGCTGAATTATTTCAATCTGATTTTATTTGTGTGAAAAGTATTTTATAGTTGTTTTCATAGAGTTTTTGAGTTTGCCTTGGAAGGTAGCCTCTGCAAGTATTTTGTGTTGCCTGAAGTTACTTTATATGGAATTTCTCTTTCTAGCACCTTCTGCTGTATCTTGCTAGTAACATATTGACGTGCCAAGGATTTATGTGGGTTTGTTTTATATCCTGTGACTTTGCTAAAGTTGCTCATTGTCTAGTAGTTTTTTTAGATGATTTTAAAACAATTATCTAGGTATACTACCTTGCCATCTGCAAAGAGTGACAGTTTTGATCATTCCTTCCCTATTCTAATTAGTTCAATTTCTTTTTCTTATCTTATTGATGAAGCTAACATTTTTAATACAATATTGAATAGTATGGGTGATAATGAGCACCCTTACCTCATACCAGATCTTATTGGGAATGTCCCTAGCTTATCTCCATTGTATGTAATTCTTGTTGATGGTTTCAGATAGACACTGATTATCATTTTAAGGAACAATCTATTTATTTCTACACTCTAGTGTTTCTAGTAGGAATGGGTGCTGTATTTTGTCAAAGGCTTCTTCAGTATCTATTGAGATAATCATATGATTTCTATGAGTTTTGTTATTGATATAGTCAATTATACTAACAGTTTTCCTCATATTGAACCAGCCCTGCAGTCCTAGAATAAATATTGCTTGTTCATAGTGTAATATCCTAGTGATAATTTGCTATAATTGATTTGCTAAGATTTTGTTTAAGATTTTTTATGCATATTCATTAGGGAAATTTTCTTTATTTGTTTTGAATCTTCCCATTTTAGGTATCAGCACTATAACAATGTTATAGAAGGAGTTAGGCTGAGATCCATCTTCACCCATATAGAACTGGAATCAATTGTTCCTTAAAAGTTTGATAGAATTCACTTGTGATTCCATCTGGTCCTAGAGATTATTTCTTGGGGAGCTCAATGAAAGCCTGTTGAATTTCTTTTTCTGAGATAGGGTTATTTAGGTATTTAATTTCCTCTTCCTTTTACCTGGGCAACTTCTATTTTTATGAATATTCATCCATTTCCCTTAGATTATGAAATTTATTGGGATACAGTTTGGCAAAATAATTCTGAATTCTTACTTTACCTCCACATTGTTGGTAAGTTTACGTTTTTCATTTATGATGCTAGTAATTTGGTTTTCTTATTTATTATTAATCAAATTAACCAAAGCTTTATCAATTTTATTTTTTTATCAACACAACTCTTGGTTTTATTTGCTAATTCAATAGTTTTATTGCTTTCAATTTTGTTAATTTCTCCTTTTATTTTTAGAATATCTAATTTGCTTTATAATTGGGGAATTCATTTGTTCTTTCTCTACTTTTTTTAGTTGCATGCTCAGTTCATTGATTTCCTCTTTCTCTGTTTTGTTCATATCAGCAGTTACAGATATAATAATATATCCCATAATAACTGCCTCTGCTGGGTTTCATAAGTTTTGTTATGTTTTCTCATTATTGTCTTTATCTAGGATGAAATTCTTAATTCTCTCTATATTTTCTTGTTTGACAACCTCATTCTTTAAAAAATAGCAACTTTAAAATGAAGTTATGAAGTTTCCAAATACTTTTAGGTCTGTTTATTCATGGTCCATTATGACATGTAATTTTTATTACATTATGATCTGAGAAGGATGTATTCACTATTTCTGCCTTTCTGCATTTGATTATAAGGTTTTTAATGCCCTAGTACATTACCAATTTTTGTGTAAGTGCCATGGACTGCAGAAAAAAAATATATTACTTCCAATCCCCAATTAATTTTCTCCAAAGGTCTATTATATCTAGGTTTTCTAATATTCTATTTGCCTCCTTAATTTCCTTCTTGTTTATTTTATGGTTAGATTTATCTAAATCTGAGAGAGGGAGGTTGAGATCTCCTAGCAGTAGGCGTTTGCTGTTTATGTCTTCCTGTAACTCATTGAACTTCTCTTCGAAGAATCTGTATACTATACCACTTAGTTCATATATATTTAATATTGAACTTTCTACATTGTCTATGGTACCTTTTAAGAAGTTATAATTTCATTCCTTATATCTCTTAATGAGATCTATTTGTGCAGCTGCTTTGCCTGAAATAAGAATTTCTAACCATGCATTTTTTCATTATGGCTGAAGCAAAGTATATTCTGTTTCAACCTTTTATTTTTATATGTATCTCTCTGCTTGAAATGAGTTTCTTGTAAACAGCATATTGCAGACTTTGGGTTCTTAATCCATCCTGCTATTCACTTATTTTCTATGGGAGAGTTCATCTTATTCTGATTCAAACTTATAGTTACTAACTCTCTATTGCCCCTATTTTATCTTCTCTCTTTCTTTTTATTCTTTTTTCACTTTATCCATATTCCCTAGTATTTTACTTCTGAATACCACTTTCTTCTGAGTGTTTGTCCCCTTATATCAACCCCTCCCTATCTTTCCCCTTTCCCATTGCCCTTTCTTCCTTCCCTTCCTTCTCTTGGTTCCCATTATACTGACCCTCTCCCTCCCCCTTTCTCCAAGTAATATTTGAAAGGTATATAAATTTCTTAACTGTGTATGTGTGTGTGTCTGTGTGTTAATCCTTCCTTATTTAAATTAATTTTTATTAAAGATATTATTTGAGTTTTACAATTTTCCCCCCTATCTGGCTTCCCTCCCCCCACCCCCCACCCCCACAGAAAGAACTCTGTCAGTCTTTATTTTGTTTCCATGTTGTACCCTGATCCAAACTGGGTGTGATGAGAGAGAAATCATATCCTTAAAGAAGAGAAGTCTGAGAGGTGATAAGATCAGACAATAAGATATCTATTTTTTTCTAAATTAAAGGGAATAGTCCTTGAACTTTGTTCAAACTCTACAGCTCCTGATCTGGATACAGATGGCACTCTCTTTTTCAGACAGCCCAATATTGTTCCCAATTGTTGCACTAATGGAATGAGTGAGTCCTTCAAGGTTGAACATCACTCCCATGTTGATCTTAGGGTGTACAGTATTTTTCTGGTTCTGCTCAACTCACACAGCATTATTTCATGCAAAAGCATCCAGGGTTCCATGAAATACCATCCCTCCTGGTTTCTAATAGAACAATAGTGTTCCATGACATACATATACCACAGTTTGCTAAGCCATTCCCAAATTGAAGGACATTTACTTGATTTCTAATTCTTTGCCAGCACAAACAGGGCTGCAATAAATATTTTTTGTCCAAATAATGTTTTTATGCTTTTTCATCATCTCTTCAGGGTATAGACCCAGTAGTGGTATTGCTGGGTCAAAGGGTATGCACATTTTTGTTGCCCTTTGGGCATAGTTCCAAATAGCTCTCCAGAAGGGTTGGATGAGTTCACAGCTCCACCAACAGTGTAATAGTGTCCCAGATTTCCCACATCCCTTCCAAAAATGATCATAATCCTTCCTGCTCATACTGGCCAATCAGAGAGGTGTGAGGTGGAACTTCAGAGAACCTTTATTTTGCATTTCTCTAAAAAATAATGATTTAGAGCATTTTTTCTTTTGGCTATGGATTGCTTTGATCTCCTCATCTGTAAATTGCCTTTGCATATCCTTTGACCATTTGTCAATTGGGGAATGGCTTTTTGCTTTAAAAATATGACTCAGTTCTCTGTATATTTTAGAAATGAGTCCTTTGTCAGAATCATTAGTTGTAAAGATTGTTTACAAATTTACTACATTTCTTTTGCTCTTGCTTAAATTGGTTTATCTGTGCAAAAGCTTTAAAATTTAATGTAATCAAAATCATCTAATTGATTTTTTGGTGATGTTCTCCATCTCTTCCTTAATCATAAACTGCTCCACTTTCCAAAGATCTGACAGGTAAACTAGTCCTTGATCTTCTAATTTGCTTATGGTATTGTTTTTTATGTCTATGTCCTGTAACCATTTGGATCTTATCTTGGTAAAGGGTGTGAGGTGTTGGTCTAATCTAAGTTTCTTCAATACTAACTTCCAATTATCCCAGCAGTTTTTATCAAAGAGGGAGTTTAATCCCAGTGACTGCACTCTTTGGGTTTATCAAACAGCATATTACTGTATCCTGCTTTTACACCTAGTCTATTCCACTGAGCCACCACTCTATTTCTTAGCCAATACCAGACAGTTTTGATGACTGATGCTTTATAATACAATTTCATATCAGGTAGGGCTAAGCCACCTTCTTTTGCACTTTTTTTCATTAAGCTCCTGGCAATTATTGACTTTTTATTTCTCCATATGAATTTACTTACAATTTTTTCTAACTCATTAAAGTAATTTTTTGGAATTTTGATTGGTAGGGCACTAAACAGATAGTTTAGTTTTGGTAGAATTGTCATTTTTATTATATGAGCTAAAAACCTATCCATGAGCAGTTGATATTTGCCCAGTTATTTAAATCTGATTTAATTTGTGTGAGAAGTGTTTTATAACTGTTTTCAAAAAGATCCTGAGTCTGTCTTGGCAAATAGACTCCCAAGTATTTTATATTGCCTGAGGTTACTTTGAATGGGATTTCTTTCTAGCTCTTCCTGTTGTTTCTTGCTAGACATATATAGAAAAGTTGAGGATTTGTGAGGGTTTATTTTATAACCTGCAACTTTGCTAAAATTGCTAATTGTTTCCAGTAGTTTTTTGGATGATTTCTTGGTATTCTCTAGGTAGACCAGCATGTCATCTGGAAAGAGTGAGAGATTTGTCTCTTCCTTCCCAATTCTAATTCCTTCCCAATTCTAATTCCTTCAATTTCTTTTTCTGCTCTAAATGATGATGCTAGCATTTCTAATACAATATGGAATAGTAGTGGTGATAATGGGCACCCTTGTTTCACCCCTGATCTTATTGGGAATGCCTCTAGCTTCTCCTCATTGAATATAATGCTTGTTGATGGTTTCAGATAGATACTGCTAATTATTTTATGAAACAGTCCATTTATTCCTACACTCTCTAGTGTTTTTAATAGGAATGGATGCTCTATTTTGTCAAAAGCTTTTTCAGCATCTATTGATATGATCATATGATTTCTGATGGGTTTGTTGTTGATATAATTGAGTATACTAACAGTTCTCCTAATATTGAGCTAATCCTGCTTTCCTGGAATAAATCCTACTTGATCATAATGTATTATCCTAATGATGATTTGTTGTAATCATTATGCTAAGATTTTATTTAGGATTTTTGCATCTACATTCATCAGGGAAATAGGTCTATAATTTTCGTTCTCTGTTTTAACTCTTGCTCGTTCTTTTGCTTTCAATTTTATTAACTTCGCCTTTATTTTTTAGAATTTCTAATTTTAGTATTTAATTGCGTATTTTTGATTTATTCTTTTTTCTAAGTTTTTTAGTTGCATGTTTATTTCATTGATTTCCTCTTTCTACATTTTCTTCATGTAAGCATTTAGAGCTATAATATATCCCCTGAGAGTTGCTTTGAATGAATCTCATAGGTTTGGTATGTTGTTTCATTATTATCATTATCTATCTAACCATATCTATATATCTAACCATAAAATGGTTAATCTTTTCTATAATTCATCTTTTGGTCCACTCATTTTTATAATGAGGTTATTCAGTTTCCAATTTGTTCTGGGTCTATATCTCTTTGGCCCATTATTGCATATGACTTTTATTGCATTGTGATCTGAGAAAGATGTATTCACTATTTCTGCCTTTCTGCAGTTGATCTTAAGGATTTTATGTCCTAGTACATGGTCAATTTATGTATAAGTTCCATGTATTGCAGAGAAAAAGGTATATTCCTTTCTACCCCATTCAGTTTCCTCCATAAGTCTACCATATCTAATTTTTCTAACAATCTATTTACCTCCTTAACTTCTTTCTAGTTTTTATTATGATTTGATTTATCTAGATCTAATAGCGGTAGGTTGAGGTCTCCCACTATTAGAGTTTTGCTATGTCTTCCTGTAGTTCTTTCAGCTTCTCCTCTAAGAATTTGGTTTCTGTCCCACTGGGTACATATATATTCAATATTGAAATGACTTTATTGTCTATGGTACCTTTTAGGAAGAAAAGTTTCCTTCCTTATCTCTTTTAACGCTATCTATTTTTGCTGCTGCTGTGTCTGAGATAAGGATTGCTACCCCTGCTTTTTTTACTTCAGCTGAAGCAAAATATATTTTGCTCCAACCTTTTGCCTTTACTCTATATGTATCTCTCTGCTTCAAATGAGTTTTTTGTAAGCAGCATATTGTAGGATTCTGGCTTTTAATGCACTCTGCTATTCACTTACATTTTAAGTGAGAATTCATCTCATTCAGATTCAAGGTTATGATTACTAATTCTTTATTGCCCTCTGTGCTATCTTCCCTCCATTTGTATTTTTACCCTTTCTCCCCGCTTTATCCATATTCCCCAGTATTTTGTTTCTGAATACCACCCCCTTCAGTGTGTTTGCCCTCCTATATCACACCCTCCCACTTTTCCCCCCTTTCCCTTTTTCCCTTTCCCTTTCCCTTCCTTTTCTTATTTCTCCTTTTTTCCCCTCACTCACCTTCCCTTTCTCCATCCCCCCTCCCCTTTTACCCTTTTAATACTTGAAAGGTTAGATGATTTATAACTTAACTGAGCATGTGTAGGTTGACTTTATGCCAAGTCTGAAGAGAAGAAGATTCAGGTGTTTCTCCTCTGCTCCCTTCTTCCCTCTCTTACCATAGGTCTTTTTGTACCTCTTAGTGTAATGATATTTACCCCCTCCACTCCCCTCCCTCCTCCAGTCTCTTTCCTGTTCCCCTTTTTAAGGAGGTAATGATTTTTAGATCATTCTATCTAAGTCATAGAAAATTCTGAGTGTCTATCCCTTTTAATTCAGTATATTCTATCGAATCGAGTCAAAATTCCTGAGAGTTATTAAGGTCTTTCACCCAAGTGGGGTTAAAGCCAGTTACATCTCTTTAGATAGCAGTTTCATGGATAGGTCATGAATGTCCATCATTTCTGGCTAGGTATTTTCTCTCTGTTAGAGTTACAATTCTCAAGTTTTATGAGAATCATTTTTCCCCCCATGCTGGGATAGAGCCTGTTTCAGCTTACTGGATTGCATTTTTTTCCATTTTACTGCCACCCCTTTTTTTACCTTTCATATGTCTCTTGAACCTCCTGTTTGATGTCCAAATTTTCTGTTTAGCTCTTGTCTTTTCCATCAGAAATTTTTGGAATTCTCCCATTTTGTTAAATGTCCATATTTTCCCCTGGAAGAGAAGACTCAGCTTTGCAGGAAAGTAGATTCTTGGCTGCATTCCAAACTCCCTTGCTCTTCGAAATATCTCATTCTAGGCCCTTCAGTCCCTTAAGGTTGATGCAGCCAGGTCCTGTGTGATCCTTACTGTGGCTCCTTGATATTTAAATTGTTTCTTTCTGGCTGCTTGCAGGATTTTCTCTTTTATCTGATAGTTCTGGAGTTTGTCCACAACATTCCTTGGTGTTTTCATTTTAGGATCTTTTTCTGGTGGGGATCGATGTACTCTTTCAATAACTACTTTGCCCTCTGATTCCATGATATCAGTGCAGTTTTCCATCACTAGATCCTATAATATTAAGTCCAGACTTTTTTTCTTTTCAATGATTTCAGGAAGTCCAATAATTTTCAGGTTTCCCCTTCTCAATCTATTCTCGAGGTCAGTGGTTTTGTTGATGAGGTATTTTACATTTTCTTCTATTTTTTCTATTTTTTGATTTTGTTTAACTGACTTGCTGTCTCATGGAGTCATTAGTTTCTGTAGATTCCATTCTTTTTTGGGGGGGAGGAGTTTTCTTCATTAACCTTTTGCAACTCCTTTTCCAATTGGTCAATTCTACTTTTGAAAGAGCTTTCCATTTGACCAATTGAGGTTTTGAGAGAATTAAATTCTTTTTTGCATTTATCCATTTGAAGGTCTGAGAGATTTATTCTCATTTTGTATGTTTCCAATTGTATTTTCTAAGGTTTTGTTTTCTTGTTGCAAGGTATTAATTGTCTCTCCAAAATTTTTAAGCTCCTTCATTATTTCTTCAAGGAAGTCTTTCTGTGCTGAAGACCAGATTGTATTCTCCTCAGAGGTTCCGGGTCTCTCTGAGTTAGGGTCTTTCCCTTCCAAGAATTTTTTCTATGAATCCACCTTTCTGCTGACCCTTCTTCATTTTGCTAAGACCTGACTTGGGGAGGGGCTGGTTCACAGGGGTTTGGGATGTTAAAGGCTTTACTCACTGATGGCTGTTCCACTGGCTGGCCAGTACAAAGTGCTGGTTGCTTTCTCTGGAGTGTCTGTGACCTTGGTTGAGGCCTTCTCCCTTTGCTTGAAGGTAGGGTTTGGAGCTATTGAATTCTTTTGCCTTCCATCAATGGTGGGCTTTACCCTGGCTAGAGGTCATTCCTCAGCTGGGCTGGTTCTTCTGCTCATACACCTGGGCCTGAGGCAGAAGCAGTTTACATTTGTTTGTTAGGGTAGAGGTCTGAGTTGTAATGGGACTCAGATCAGAGGAGCCCAGGGATGATGTCTGAGGCCTTCTTGCTCTCCTCCACCCACTTTCCAGGATCTCCCAGGGGACAGCTCCAACACCAGTGCCTCTGCTCCCCTGCAGACTCATGCCCCCAAGGTCCAGCCCCACCCTGATCCAGCAGGTCCGCCTCTTGGGCCCTCAGACTCCTGGTTCCAATTCAGCTGTGAATCTGGATGATCTGGGACAATCCTCCCTCTGAGCCCAGACTCACCCAACCGAATTTGGCCAAAGCTGCTGCCGGAGACAAGTCCCTAAGTAGATTTTCTTTCTCCTGGCTTTTCTTTCTGGATTTTGTGGGTCGGATTTCTTTTAAGAGGTTTGTTTCATGTGATAGATGGGGAAGAGATCAGGAGACTTTTGAACTGTGCCTGTCTGTTCTCTGCCATCTTGGCTGGAAGTCAGTTAATCCTTCTTTGAGCCAAATCTGATGAGAATAAGATTCAGGTGGTTCTCACCTCCTCCCTTCTTCCCCTCTATTGCAATATGTCCTTTGTTCCTCTTCATGTAGTGTGACTTACCCCATTCAATCTTCTCCATCCTCCTGTCTCTTTATTGTACCTCACACTTTTTAAAAATATATTGTTTTCAAATCATTTTATCTGAGTCATAGACAAGTCATGAGTGTCCATTACTTCTGGATAAAATGTTCTCTCTCATAGAGTTGGAGTTCTCAAGAGTTATGAGAATCTTTCTCCCAGGTGGGCATATAGTCACGTTCATCGTATTGGATAGCATTTTTTTCTTTTCCCTTTTTTACCTTTTCATGTGTCTCTTGAGTCTCCTGTTTGAAGTTCCTATTTTCTATTTAGCTCTGGTCTTTTTGTCAGGAAAAGTTGGAAGTCTTTTATTTCATTTAATGTACATCCTTTCCCCAGAAGAGAAGGCTGACTTTTGTAGGACAGTGAATTCTTGGCTGCATTTCATACTCCCTTGCTCTTCAGAATATCATACTCCAGGTTCTTTGATCCCTTAATGTTGATGCAGCCAGGTCCTGTTTAATCCCTACTGAGACTCCTTGTTATCTAACTTGTTTCTTTCTGGTTGCTTGCTGGATTTTATCTTTTATCTAATAGTTCTGGGATTTGGCCACAATATTCCTTGGTGTTTTCATATTAGGATCCCTTTCAACAGGGGATGATGTTTTCTTTCAACAACTATTTTTCCCTGTGGTTCCATGATATCAAGGCAATTTTCCTTCATAAGATCCTGAAATATTGTTCCTTGCTCTTTTTTATCCTCAATGTGTTAAGGAATTCCAATGAGTCTTAACTTGTCTCCCCTGTATCTATTCTTTAGGTCAATAGTTTTCTTGATGAAGTATTTTATGTTTTCTTCTATTTTTTCAATTTTTGGTTTTAATTAACACATTCTTGTTGTCTCATGAATTCCTTGGTTTTCATGTATACCACTTGTTTATTGTTAGAGAAGAAGATCTATCATTCAAGTTTTATGACTCTTTTTCCAATTGAATATTTATATTTTTAAAGTAGTTTTCCATTTGACCAATTGTGGTTTTGAGAGAATTATTTTCTTTTTGCATTTGTCCAATTGTGTTTTCTATAGAATTTTTTTTTCTTGTTGCAAGGTATTGGTTAATTTTCTCTTGGATTTCTTTTTCCATTTTTTAATTGATTTTTTTTAGTTTTTTGCAAGGCAAATGGGGTTAAGTGGCTTGCCCAAGGCCACACAGCTAGGTAATTATTAAGTGTCTGAGACTGGACTTGAACCCAGGTACTCCTGACTCCAGGGCTGGTGCTTTATCCACTATGCCACCTAGCCACCCCAAATAATTTTTTTTGTTAGTTTTTTTTTTTTTTTTTTTTGCAAGGCAATGGGGTGAAGTGGCCTGCCCAAAGCCACACAGCTAGGTAATTATTAAGTGTCTGAGACCAGATTTGAACTCAGGTACTACTGGCTCCAGGGCCGGTGCTCTAGCCACTGTGTCATCTAGCTGCCCCTTCCAATTAATTTTTAAACTCCTTCCTCATTTCTTCTGAGAAGTCTTTTTGGACTAGAGGTCAATTCATATTCTCCTCATAAAGCTCTTTCTGAGTTTGTATCTTTGGCTTCGAGGTACCTTTCTATGTACCCTCCCCCCTTTCCACTCGATGCTCTTCATTTTCCTAGGATCTTGTGCCGTGGGAGTGGCTAATTCACAGACCTTTGGTTTTGAAATGCCTAGAGGTTTTGCTGACTGGTTTAGTAACTCCAAGTGGGCTGTTCAGTAGGTTGTGCTAGAGGCTTTTTCTGGAGTATTTGTGACTTTGATTTGTGGTTCATTCCCTAGGTCTGGGTCAGGGGTGGTAGTGGTGGTGTTGAGCAGCAGGGTGTGAATTATCCTTGAATAATGTCTGCTGTGTCCTCAGCCTATATTGTTAATCTCCTTATTATTCCCTCAGTACTGAGAGAGACTTGCTGCCTTCACCTGAGCCTGGGGGAGGGGGGGTGCAGTGGGAAGATTCTTACTCTATTTGCTCTGAGAAGAGACACTTTCTTTCACAGGGATGGGGGCAGGTTTAACTGGAAACAAGGGGACTCCACTGAAAATAGGGGTCCTGGTTTTCTAGGCCAGTAGATTTGACTGGATTGATGTCTAGCTGCCATGTTGGTGTTCTCCCTCCAATCTCACTGGCCAAAAGCTTCCACAGTTGTTCTGAGGTTAGTCGTAGATCTCACCCTGCTACCCATGTGCTGGCTCTCTGCTCTCTTCCTTTGGCTCATCCACATTCCCCTGAGATAGACCCTGCTGGTAGGTGTTCTTCTCCTTTGCTCTTTCTGATTTTTGTGGATTAGAATTCTGTTAAGAGGCTTGATCTATATTAATTCTGAGGGAAAACCAGTAGACCTTTGGACAGTGTCTGGCTTGTCTCTGCCCTCTTGGCCACAAGTATATTCTGTATTATATCAATAGGGGAATAGCTTCTAGGTATAAAAATATGATAGCTTGCTGTTATGATTAAAATATATTTGGAGTATTATGTTGTATATATATATATATATATATATATATATATATATATATATATATATATGTTGTATATATAGTATATATCAAATTATAGAAAGTTGTTAACAAACAGGAATGGAAAAAGCAAAACAAAACAAAGTAAAAAAGAAAATAAAAGAAAACAAAGTGTGATCACTGGACAAAAATATATCAACCTGTAAATAACCTTGGAGGTTATCAAGATAAAATAAGTTTTAAGATGAGGAAACTGATGTCAAAAAGCATGTAATTTTCCCCAGGTCATATAGATAAGGTTTCAGAGACAATATTTAATTCCTTAGATTTTTTTTCTACTCTATCATATTCCTTTTCTCTACAGGAGTCTGTGAATTACTATGAGAGGTAATGTGAATATTGATTGAAGGGGCTGAGGATGTACAATATAAGGAAGAGATTAAGGAGGGGGTAGCATAATAATCTCTCTTCAAGTATTTGAAAACCTATAATATTAGAAGAGATTGTAATTTTTCTCTTGAACTCAGATTGTAGAACTATTAACAATGGGTAGAAGTTGCCAAAATTTAATTTAGGATATTAGTAAATACACTTAAATGTCTTATTACTTATGAAATTTATAGGTTCCATTAAATATCAAGTGATAACACTAATATCTATTCTATCTGAACTATATTTTCTTCCTGAATGACACTGAATGTTCTCATTAGTTTCCATGGATACAATTACTATCTATCAAGTAATGATTCTCAAATCTATTAATACAGTCCAAACAGTTCTGCTGATATTGTTTTGTATTTCCAACTTCCTTTAATATCCCTCAAATTGAATAACCAATCAACATATTAAACAGTATATTTAAAACTGAACTCAAATTCCACCATAAACACTTTCCCTTTTACAAACTTTCCTATTAGGTCGGTTACAACTAACCTTCTAGTTCCTCAGCTTTGCAACTAAAAAGTCATTCTTAATTCTTCACTATTTCTCACCTCCCACCTAATCTGATGCCAAAATTTCACAATTTCACCTTTACTTTTTTTGAATTTGCTACCTTTCCTACTTTGGTTCAGGTTTTCATTTCTTTGGTCTTGGACTATTGCAAAGTTTCAGTCAAAAATTCTACTTTCTACTTACAACCTTTTCAAAATTCCTTTATTCTAGTGTCTTCCTTCTGTCAATTATTTCTAATTTATTATTTCTACACCTAATTATCAACTTCTATGTAAATACTTGTGTGTTGTTTTCCTTTTATTGAACTATCAGCTCCTTAAGGGTAAGACTTTTGACATTCTTTATATCTTAGAGTCTTTAGTATAGTGAATGACAATTAATATTAAATGCTTTTGAGAAACTAGATGGATAGAATACCAGACCTGGAATGAAGAAGATCCAAGTTCAAATACATCAGTACATGCTTAATATCATATATAATTTGTGGAATGACTTGTGACCTTATAAATTTGATGTATTTCTTTATATCTTTCAGAATGGAGAACTTTATCAGAACTCCTAGTTGTGAAAACTGTTCCCCAACTTTATGCTTTCCTTCTAATTTTGGCAGGATTATTACTGCAAAACAATTTTAATTTAGCATAGTTTTGCAGTTTATAATGTACTTGAATTCTTGTTTGGTCATATATACCCTTTCCATAGATCTGATAGATAGAATGTTTCTTGGTCTATTTATCTATAGTGTCACCCTTTATGTTGAGATCCTATACCCATTTTGACCTTCTTTTGATATAGGATGTGTGATGTGGTTCATTGTATTTCTTTTGCCATAGTATCTTTTAATTTTATCAAGAATTTTTTGTCAAATAGTAAGTTTTCCTCCCAGAAGCTGATATCTTTATGTCTATCAAACAAAAGATTGCCTTTGTTGCTTTCTGTAGTTTCTTTTGAACCTATCCTAAACCAGTTATTTGTTATCTAGTTCTGAGTGAGGAAGGTTGAGATCTCCCATTATTAAAGTTTTGTTGTCTATAACTTCTTAGCCAGTACCAGGCTGTTTTAATGACTACTACTTTATAGTATAGTTTTAGATCTGGTAGATCTAGGTCATCTTCCTTCATATTTTTTCCATCAGTTTCCTTGCTATTTTGGAGCTTTTGTTGCTCCAAATGAATTTTGCTACTATTTTTTTCTAACTCAGTAAAAAAGTTATTTGGTATTTTGATTGGTATGGCACTGGATAAGTAATTTAATTTGGGTAGAATTGTAATTTTTATTATATTAGCTTGGCCCAACCCTGAGGAATTGGCATTTTTCCAATCATTTAGATCTGATTTCATTTGGGAGTGAAGTGCTTTATAATTGTGTTCATACAGATTCTGGGTTTGTATTGGGAGGTAGATTCCCAAATATTTAATGTTGCCTAGTGGTACTTTAAATGAAATCTCCCTTTAGATCTCTTACTTCCTGGGCTTTGTTGCTCATTTATAGAAATGCTGGTAATTTATGTCAGTTTATTTTTTCCTGCTACTTTTTTAAATTTGTTAATTATTTCAAGTAGTTTTTTTATGATTATTTTCTTGGTTTTTCTAATTATTCCATCATAACATCTGCAAAGAGTAAAAGCTTTATTTCCTCAAAAAAAATTCTTATTCGTTCAATTTATTTTACTCTTCTTATTACTACAGATAGCATTTGTCATACTATATTGAATAGTAATGTGATAATGGGCATCCTTGTTTTACCCCTATTTTGTTAATAATTCTCTGAGTTTATGGCCATTAAATATAATATTTGTTGATGGTTTAGCATAGATACTGCTCATTGTTTTAAGGAAAACTCCATTCATTCTTATACTTTCTAGTTTTTTTTATTAGGAATGGATGTTGGATTTTATCTGGCATAAATCCTACCTGCTCATGGTGTATTATTCTGGTAATAACTTGCTGTAGTCTCATTGCTAAAATTTTATTTAAGATCTTTGCATCAATATTCACTAGGGAGTTTGGTCCTTCATTTTTATTATCTGTTTTAGATTTTCCTGGTTTAAGTATTGCAACCATGCTGGTTTCATAAAAGGAATTTAGCAGAACTTCTCCTATTCTTTTTTTGTTTGTTTGTTTGTTTTGGTTTTTTTTAGGTTTTTACAAGGCAAAGAGGGTTAAGTGGCTTGCCCAAGGCCACACAGCTAGGTAATTATTAAGTGTCTGAGCCTGGATTTGAACTCAGGTACTCCTGATTCCAGGGCCAGTGCTTTATCCACTACGCCACCTAGCCTCCCCACTTCTCCTATTCTTTAAAATAGTTTATGAATAATATGAATTTATTATTTCTTAAAAGTTTGATCAAATTCACTTGTAATTCCATCTGGAGACTTTTTTCTTAGGGAGTTTATTGATGGTTTTTTTCTTATACTGAAATGGGGTTATTTCCTCTTCTCTCATTCTAGGCAGTTTATATATTTGCAAATATTCATCCATTTCACTCATGTTTTAAACTTGGCATATATTTTGGCAAAATATTTCCAAATTATCTCTTCAATTTCCTCCTCATTGGTTCCTAGTTCACCCTTTTCATTTTTGGCACAATTATTTGGGTTATGTTCTTTCCCTTCTTAAATCAGATTAACCAAAAATTTGTCTATTTTATTGGCTTTTTAAAAAAAAACAACTATTAGTGTTATTTATGATATAAACAGTTTTCTTAGTTTCAGTTGTATCAGTCTCTCTCCCTTGCTTTTTGGAACTTCTATTTTGGTATTTAATTGGAGATCTTCATTTGTCCTTTTCCTAGCATTTTTTGTTGCATGTCCTATTTATTAATCTCCTCTTTCTCTATTTTATTCATATAGGCATTTAGAGATATAAAGTTTGCCCTCAAAACTGCCTTGATTGTATTCCATAAATTTGGGTATAATGTCTCACTAGTACCATTTTCTTGGATATAATAATTGATTATCTCCATTATTTGCTGTTTAATCCACCTATTATTTATGATTAAGATGCTTAATTTCCAATTACTTTTAGGTTTATTTTCCATTACACTTCATTACATGTAATTTTTATTGCATCATGATTTGAGAAGTGTGCATTTATTATTTCTGCCTTTCTGCATTTGATTCTAAGGTTTTGTGTCCTAATACATGGGCAATTTTGGTATATGTTCCATGTGCTGCCAAAAAAAAGGTTTATTCTTTTCTATCCCCATTAAGTTTTCTCCAGAGTTCTATCATATCTAAGTTTTCTAAGATTTCATTCACTTTCTTTACTTTCTTCTTGTTTGATCTATCTAGTTCTGAGTGAAGAAGGTTGAGATCTCCCATTATTAAAGTTTTGTTGTCTATAACTTCTTGTAAATCATTCAGCTTTTTATCTGGAAATTTGGAAGCTATGGCACTAGATGCATGCTTGGTAATGTTATAGCTTCATTAGCAATGGTGCCTTTTAAGAAGTAGTTTCCTTTCTTATCCCTTTTAATGAGCTCAGTTTTTGCTTTTACTCTATCTCAGATCAGGATTGCTATCCCTGATTTTATTTTTTACTTTAGCTGAGGCATAATATATTTTGCTTTGTTTACCTTTTACTATCTGCTTCCATTTTATGGAATACTTCATCCCATTCACATTTACAGTTAACATTACAATTTTTCTCCATGCTATCTCAATCCATTTATATTGTTCTCTTTCCTTTCCTCTTATTCTTCCTCACCAAAATTTGACTCTTTTCTCTTTGAATTTTCTTTTTCTTAGAAAGATTTTTTAAAAAAGTTTTGAGTTTTCCAATTTTCCCCCAATCTTGATTCCCTCCCTCCACCCCACCCCCGCAAAAGGCAGTCTATTAGGCTTTACATCGTTTCCATGGTATACATGGATCTAAGTTGAATGCAATGAGAAATCATAGCCTTAAGGATGCAAAATAAAGTATAAGAGATAGCAAAATTGCTTAATAACTTTTTTTCCCCTAAATTGGAGGTAATAGTCTTTGGCCTTTGTTAAAACTCCACAATTCTTTCTCTGGATGCAGGTGGTATTCTCCATTGCAGACAGCCCAAATTTGTCCCTGATTGTTGCACTCATGGAATGAGCAAGTCCATCAAGGTTGATCATCACCCTCCTGTTGCTGTTAGGGTGTACAATGTTTTTCTGGTTCTGCTCATCTCACTCAGCATCAATTCATGCAAATCCTTCCAAGCTTCCCTGAATTCCCATCCCTCCTGGTTTCTAAGATAACAATAGTGTTACATGAAATACTACACAGTGTGTTACATGTACATACATACTACAGTTTGTTAAGTTGTTCTCCAAATAAAGGACATTCACTTAATTTCCAATTCTTTGTCACTACAAGCAGGGCTGCTATAAATATCTTTTGTACAAGGGAGGTTTTTACCCTTTTTCATCATTTCTTCTAGGTATAGACCCAGGAGTTGTATTGCTGGATCAAATGGTAGCCACATTTTTATGCCCTTTGGTCATAATTCCAAATTGCTCTTTAGAAAGGTTGTATGAGTTTACAGCTCCACCAACAATGTATTAGTGTCCCAGATTTCCCACATTCCTTCAATTGATCATTGTCCTTTCTGGTCATATTGGCCGGTCTGAGAGATGTGAGGTTGTACTTCAAAGAAGCTTTAATTTGCATTTCTCTAATAAGTAGTGACTTTGAGCAATTTTCCACATGACTATAGATTGCTTTGATTTCCTCATCTGTAAATTTCCTTTGCATATTCTTTGACCATTTGTGAATTGGAGAATGGCTTGTTTTTTGAAAATTTGACTCATCTCTCTATGTATTTTAGAAATGACTCCTTTGTAGGAAATACTAGTTGTAAAAATTCTTCCCCACAATTTTTGATCTTGTTACATAGGTTTTGTCTGTATAGAAGCTTTTTTAATTTAATATAATCAAAATTCTCATTTGTTTTTATTGATGTTTTCTATCTGTTCCTTGATCATAAAATTCTTCCCTTTCCATAGATCTGACAAGTAAACTACTCTTTGATCCTCTGGTTTACTTATCTTTTTTATGTCAAAATCCTGTCTCCATTTTGATCTTATCTTGGTATAGAGTGTGAGGTGTTGGTCTAATCTAAGTTTCTTCCTTAACTTCCAATTTTCCCAACAGTTTTGATGTAAGAGATAGTTTTTATCCCAATAGCTGAACTCTTTGGGTTCAGCAAAGAACAGATTATTATAATAATTTTCTGCTATTGCGCCTATTGCATCACTGATCCAGTACTCTATTTCTTAGCCCATACCAGACAGTTTTAATAACTGGTGTTTTATAATATAATTTTATTTTTTTCATTTTATTCATTTATGGTAATGGGTTTAAGTGATTTGCCCAAGGTCACACAGCTACGTAAGTATTAAGTGTCTGTGGTCAATTTGAACTCAGGTCCTCCTGACTCCAGGGATGGTGCTCTATGCACTGCATCACCTAGCTGCCCCTATAATATAATTTTAGATCTGTTAAGGTTAAGCCATATGCTTTTGCACTTTTTTTCATTGAATCCCTGGAAATTTTTGACTCTATTTCTCCATATGAATTTACTTACAGCTTTTTCTAACTCATTAAAACAATATTTTGGAATTTTGTTTGGTAGGGCAATAAACAAGTACTTTAGTTTTAGGAGAATTGACATTTTTATTATATTAGTTCGACCTATCCATGGGCAATTGTTGTTTGAACATTTGAATTTTCTTTTAAATTTTAACATTCAAGTGGATAGTACAATGGCCCTAGACTCAGGAGGAACTGAGTTCAAATCAGGTCTCAGACATTCAAAAATTACTTAGTTGTGTGATCTTAGGCAAGTCACTTAACCCCACTGCCTCGCAAAAAAACTAAAAAAAAATGACTTTTAATTTATTTTCACTTATACTTTACCCTTTTTCTCATTCCCTTCTTCATTTATCTTTGCATCTCCCCTCACTGTCAATTAGGATAGCTTCTTAAACCCACATGGGAATGTACATTATTCCTTCTCTGTTCAAATCTATAGAATAGAATTTACTCAGTGTTTATACTCTCTCTCCTCTTTCCCACTAAAATTATAACTCTATGTGTCTCTTCACCTGATGTTATTTATAGCTCACTTACTATTAATCATTATCAATCATAACTTGATTATTTGTTTGCTTAATAATGTCTTATTGTTATCAATATATCACTACAGATTGATTACTTGCTAAGCAGCATTATCTCAAAACAATCAAATTATAATTATAATCATTTTTAACTTCATCCCATTTTCAAGTACCTTCCATGGGCACCCAATTCTCCTCATGAGTGAAAGTATCATCCATTGTCAAATCATTTCTTGAACTACTTGTGCCCCCTCTGCCCCACCCCATTTTCTATCCTACTTTACCCTTCCCTCCCCACCCAGGGTACTTAAACCCTTGCTAAATTGAATCAAGGATTTAATCAAATCTTGATTTAATTAACTACAAGAAATTTAAAGGGCTCTTAAGTTCTGTGAGGTTCTGGAGGTGTCACTAGAGAACTTTACAAATGATTGTAAGCTATGGGAGACACTGACTAAGGACCTCACAGTTTATGATACCCTCACATTAGACAAGGTACTAAGCACAAAAGAATTCAAGTGGGTCAAAGGATAATGAAATTTAAGTTTATTTATTTAAGTTTAAATTTAACACCCCTGCTTTTTTTCACAACTTTTGTCTCAAACATAGTGATGTCATTTTAGACCTCTTCAACGGAAAGATAAGACCCAACTATAACCATATATTTTAAGTCCTTTCTCTTCAATTATATTTGACCCTTTAATTATCCTAAGAGAAATAAAGTTCTAAAGACTTAAAAGTGTCGCATCTTATCTTTTAGGGTTGTATACAATTTGAAGATCTTGATCAACATTTTGTTTTGCCTTTTTCCCCTTCACCTTCATTTACCTTTTTTTATGCATTTTTTGAGTCTTGTATTTGAATTCTCTGTTTAGTTCTGGACTTTGTGTCAAGATAGTCTCCATCTATTTTGATAAATATTCATCTTTTTCCCTGATATGTATGTGCTGAATTTTGAATGGTAGTAAATTCAGACTTGTAATACCAGGTCCTTTGCCATCTGATGTATGGTATTCCAGGTCTTCTTGTCCTTCAAGGTTGATACTGATAGGTAGTTTGTGAGACTGTATTTCCTTTGTATTTGGCTTGTTTTCTTTTATTATGTTTGAATATTTTCTCCTTTCTTTGAGAGTTCTGGAATTTGACCCTTGGAATTTTTATCCTGGGATCTCTATCTGGAGGAGTTCTGTATATTCATTCAATGGTAATATTGTCTTTCTGTCCTTGCAGATTTGGATAGTTTTTACTAATAATTTTTTACATGCTGTTTTCCAGGGGCTTTTTTTTATGAAGCTTTCTGGTAGTGTGATGAATTGTAGATTGTCTCTGGTACTTTATATTTTCTTCAATTTTTTTCAGACCTTTTATTTTGTATGACAGAATCTTATAGTCTTGAAGATTCATTGATTTCTGTTTGTCCAATTCTAATTTTTAGGATTTTATTTTCTTCAATTAGCTTTTGTGTTTCTTTTTCCAGTTGATTATTTTTACTTTTATTAGAGTTGATGTGTTTGGTCAATTTTTCATAGTTTTCCTGCATGATTCCCATTTCTTTTTTCCATTTTTCTTCCTTCCCTCTTAATTTTTAAATTTTTTTTAGCGCTCTGATGAGCTTTTGTAGTTCTTTATTTATTTAAGGCAATGGAGTCAAATGACTTGCCCAAGGTCACACAGTTAGGTAGTCCTCCTGACTCCATGATCAGTGCAGTGGATATACTGCACCCACCTGTCCTGAACTTTTGTATCTGAGTCCAATTTATAGACTGTCTTCTTACATGACCTGTGAATGATTTTCCACAAGTTTCTTCCTCAGACATGACATTGTTGTCATCTTTGTCAGTAAAGTAGCTTTCTATTGTGAGAGCTCTTTTAGATGTTTTGCTCATTTTTATTGTTATAACTGTGCTCCTGGGGTAAAGAGAATATAGATCCAAGCTTTTTTTTTTTTCATCAATACCAATTCACTTTATTGGGATGTAAATGGTGGTCATTTTTTAAGTCCAGTTTATGAAAAGGTCAGATAACCAAAATATGCATGCACTGAAAGACAGCTGGAATCTCGCCCACAGTTCCCAGGTGTGGAGGAAGCCAGGGGTGACTTAGCTCTCATGGTCACGGTCTCCAAGGGTGTTCTTGTCAAAAAGATATCCTGCCATGACAGAATCGGAGGGCCCCATCTTGCACAGGTTGGTTACATGATCACCCAGTTGTTTGATGGACTTGACCTGTTCGTCTCCATGAAATCACATAAGTGGGGGTTGTTGTTGTCAGCTTGTGCAGTTCCAGTAAAGACTGATTGACGCTTTTTTCTAAATGCAGAGCATTTAGAATCAAGCAGCGGTTCTGTTCAAGCACTGTTAAAGCAGGAAGCCACAGAGTCCCATCCCTGCCCTTCTGGGGCTCAGTGGATAGAGTGCTTGATAGAGCACCGCCCTGGAGTCAGGAGTATGCAAGTTTTTTTTGTTTGTTTGTTTGTTTTGTTTTGTTTTTGCTGGGACTTGGTTGTTGGTCAAGATTTTGCCTATGCAGTTCAGACCTTGAATTTGTAGAGGGTTTTTTTCCCCTCCTCTTATCCAGGTTCTGACTTAGCAGTTGTTTGCTCCTGACCCAGTCCTATCTTTTATCACAGTGTTCTCAGGGTTCAGCCTTTGTTTAGGGTTGGGCTAATCCCTGGTGGCTTGCTATCTAGTTGCCAGGACCTTTGCTGCTGTTAAATTGTTGGGATCTGGATTGCATTGTGACTAGCTCTCCCACCTCCTGGACTTTACTTCCACTCCCCCCCCCCCCAAAGATCAGACTTCCACTGAACATTCTCCACGATGTCTACAGCTGAAAACTTCTTTGAATGTTCTCTTTTGCTCAGTGCATTCTGTAGTTTGAATGTTAGAGTATAGAGGCTTCATTTATCTTTGGTATGGAAAAACTCCGGGAGCATTTTCCTGGAAGACTTGGTTACTTACTGAATGAATTTTAATGAGAAATATGTTTTCTTAAACTTCTTATATAGTTTTTATCAGTTAAATTTTGCAAAATGGACAATAATTAAATGTTTTGTATGAATTTCATATATATATTTAATATAAAATTACTTGTCTCCTTAATAAGAGACATGAGAGAGGGTGAGAATTTGGAACTCCAAAATTTGATCAAATGCTATTTTTTAAACATAATTGGTGAGGTTATAAAATATAGAAAATATATTTAAAAATCTTTCCCTTATCATTTCTTAGCAATTAAAAGTACAGAATCAGTTTTGGATTATTCAATGTTATGGGTTGGTCATATAAGGATGCTTCTTAATTTATGCATTTTTCCAGATTTCTTCATTGTGAAATATGAAACAAAATTGAGTTACATATTCTTTTTTATTGCACTGACAGTAATAAACTCTGCAGATAATCAAGTCATGATCATTGTAATTCATGTTGTCTAGGAGAAGAATTAGAAGTGGATGCCCTTGAATATACATTATAATATGTGAACAAAGTGGTGTATCCAAAAAGAACCCACATTATCAGGTTACCTTTGACAATAGCTTTAAGCATTTAGAATTCTCAGTTTTCCCCTAGGAAGTCATAGCTTCCCAGTCAAATCCAGTCAAATCCAGGAGTTTTTAGAAATGATTTGTAACAATCATATCAAAAGACATGCTGTGTGTTGCAACACATAGCCAGCCACAATAATATAATACTCACAGAATGCAATTGGACTTCATTGGAGATTCTTTGACCACATTGGTGAAGGGATTCAAGTTGTGCATCAGTCTTTCTTTTACAAGTTTAAAATCAATCCTCCTCCTTTTTCTTTTTCTTCTTTTTAAAGTTTGAGGTGTTCTCAAGAAATTTCAGAAAAAAGAGGCAGCCTGATTATTTTTGGGTTTAATGTAGAAGATAGAAAACTAACTGCATACATATATATATATATATATATATATATATATATATATATATATATATATATATATATATAGTTCCATATAATTTTAGGAGACATTTCACTTCATAATTATAGGTTTGCTAGAAAAGCTAAGTTAATTTTGATGTGAATAGAACAAAATTTTAATGTCATAAGGATTTAGAAAAATTTTATTTTCCCCAGTCCCATTTGAACATACAATATTGGAATTAGAAAACCAATTCAACAATTTGAAGTGCTCACATCTAGTTTGCTGTGGGAAAAAAATAGAATTTATAGATGAAAAAAGGGCAACTTAGGTTTATGGATAGATGCAAAACATAAGGTAACATCAAATAGCTCTCCTTAAAATAATTTATTGAGCTCTATGAAAATGAGTAAGGAAACACAAGAATTATATTTCCTTTGAAAAGTCTCCATGGTTTTTAAAAAAAGTAATGGAAAGAGCACTTTAGACATGAGATTCTGCTCACTTATTAAAAGCCAGAATTTAGAATATGTACTGAGTAATTACTTTAGCTGAATTTCTGAAAATTTCTTCTCTAAATGCTATCTCAGAAAAAGATATTTAAAGGATCAAAGTTCCAGAAGTCTTGTAACTAAACAAGTGAAAGCATTACAATGTTCATTATGGCTACCTTTCTTTCTGACAATGTCAGTGGTGGAACTTAAATGGAAACAATTTCATTATATTAAACTATACAAGTTAGAAGAGTAATGTAAGTTTTGGTAGTTATCTGGGTTTATTCTCTTTCACTTGTGGGTCCTCTAAAAATTTACCCCTAAGTCAAGCTTCTCTAGGGTGTCTCTACATATTTTACTAGTCAAATAGATGAGACAATTAGTTCAAAATACTTGTTTGTTTTTTTTTTTTAATAGCATAGCAAGAAAGGTAACACTGAACCATTCCATCCATATACCTGAATCAGTCTCACAAATTCAGGATTACTTGTAGAAGAATGAGTTTACATAAGGAACTCAACCATGATGGTTAAACATTTTCCAGGGAACACATAGAGAGGGACAATTCTTACAGAACTAAAGAGGTACTGATATGTTTGAATAAGGATCTTATCACGTTGTGCTATGGATCAGCTTCCTGATAGTTATTCTTTGTTAGACATGAACATGGGTACCATTTTGTGTCTCTGCTCTTCACCTCCAGGGTGATGAAAATCTGTGCTTACCTACACCTCTCCTTTTCATCTTCTCCCCTTTCACATAGCAACTACATTTATTTACTTCCTTATTGCTACCCTTCATTGACAATTAGACTCAATTGTTTCAATAATCTCTGCTGGAAAATTTCCTAATAGTCAGTTATTCTTATTTCTTCTCTTCAGGACAATAATCAGTTACTTCAAATTTTTTCTACTAGGTTAGAGTGATTAGAAAGTCTCATGCTAATAAAGGCTGACACCTTTTTAGTCTTACCTTAATTGAGGTAACAAAATCCCAATATTTTCTCTAGGTTAAAATAAACATTTTCCTCCAGTCACAAACATCTAGAAAATCTACAAAGCTTATTGAAAGTATTTTTAAATTCCTGTCCATTCTCTGAGCTGTAGCATTAAAACAAACCTAAACCAGGATGCAAGAAATTTCTCCCCCCCTCAAAAAACTGCTCTACAACCCTGCTTTTATTACGAATATCTAACATTCAAGAATCTTTAGTTTTGACATTTTATTTATATAAGTGAAAAATCTTGATCTCTCCCTATCATCACAATTGTCAAAAAGAAAAAAAAAGTTCATCAGTAAGAGAAGAAAAGTATCATATGATTCAGTCTTCCTCATTGTCTAAACATTTCAACTCTTAATCCATCATAGAAATAAGACTTAGAAATAGTAAAAAAAAAATCTAACTATATGTTAAAATGCAAAATGTGAATTTTGTATACTACATCATTATTCAATAGTTATGTGGAAGATGAGCAAAACAGAAGAATCTAAGAACTCAAGGAGTTAGGAGAAGATTCGATCTAATAAAACACATGTCAGATATAAATCAAGAGATATTTGATTAATTTTCATGTAGAAATATGAGAATGTCACAAAAACCTTATAATTAATTGACACATTAATGATAGAGAAAATGACTTTTGGTGGATTTTGGAAGAGGGAAAAATCATTCTAACATAGAATAGATTGAGAACCATTTAAGGAAGTAAGACTACAAGTGGAGCTAATGGGGTAAGCAAAAGCACAGAGGAAGAAAGCAAAGAATTTGTTCAAGATCAGTAAGCAAGTCAGTTTAGCTAGAGCAGATATTCCAGGAAGTCAAAGATTCATAAGAATCTAAAAAGATGCCTTTAATATAGGTAAATGAAGAAAGATTATTTGGCAAGCAGAACCTTTTTCCTATAGGCAAAAAAGAAGGCATCAAAGGGAGTGATGTAAGAAAATCAGAAAATTTGTTGATAGCATTATTTATTAATAGTATTAGAAGGAAGAAAAAAGATGCAGATTACATGAGAAATTTCGTCAACTGTGTACTGACAAATATGATGCTGTTTATGTTTTAGTGTATTGCTTACTGCAAAGAAAAGGCTCAGCAAATATGGGTGATGATTATAATAACTGTGCAATGGAGACAAAAATTACAATCCCATATCATCTAAATAACTTATGAAACATTTAAAAACTTTTCAACTAGATATTTTGATATTTTATGGACCAAAGTTTAATTTGAGAAATCCTTGTCTTTTTTCAGATACCTGTTACCAACTTGGAAATGTTTTATCACAAATGTGAAGTATTTACCACTAGATTGTAACCATCAATGATTTTTATGAAAATTTTTATTGAAACATTGATTTTTGCATTTATTCAGTAAGAAGAATTTTTCCACATATGAAATAAATGTTTATGACATTTGAAATGAAATTAATTTAAATTTCATCTAAATTACTTTATTTTCCATCAAAAAAGTAATGCCTATTTTAATTTGGTTCATGACTCTTAGGAAGGGTGTATTGCAACATGATTACATATTTATATTAAGGGAATATGTTTGTAACCCTAGTCTAGAAATACTTTTCCTAGGCAATATTATTATTATTAGGATTGCTTTCATTTCTCTATTGAAATTTATAACCCCTGGCTCTCTGCTATGTACTCAATATATTGGTTTCGATGGTATAAAATAAGAAAAATAATATATTACCTCTCTAGTCTCCAAAATCTTTTAATTTAGGACAATTCTAGAAGAATATAAATATCTACATAATGACCTTTCTTCTAGTATTAAATTAAAAATCCAAGGTGAGAAATTATTTAAAATAGTCAAAATAATATTTGATTTTTGCAAAATAGTTGTTGTTTTTATTGCCAGTAAGCATTCAATTGAAATTAGAAATTAGAATCTCTGCGAACCAAGATAATTTCCTTTTTTTCCTATTCATATTTACTTTTGTACTGTCAATATGAAGTACAAGCAGACTACTTTATCTCATATTTAAGATCTATTTAGATCTGGAAGGGACCTTAGAGGTCATTGAGTCCAACAAGCTGTAAATTCCTTAAAGCAAATATTATGTTTTTTAATCCCCAATATTTAGCATTACATCTCTTTTAAAATCAGATTTTAATTATATATATATATATATATAAATATATCTGTACTAATATTACTTGTATTTCTATATACTCACATATACAGATATTTCTAATCTATTCAATTTCTGAGGATTTCTTCTCCAAATGTTATCTCAGAAAAGATATTTAAAGGATTAAAGTTCCAGAAGCCTCTTAACTAAACAAGTAAAAGTATTAAAATATTCATTATGGCTGCCTTTCTTTCTGACAATATCAGTGGAGGAATTTAAATGGAAACAATTTCATTGTATGAAACTATAGAAGCTATGTTTTTACATGTATATAGGTGTGCTTATATACATATGTGCATTTATACACACATAAACCTGCATATATATTTCCATACATATGAATGCATATAAATTCATACATACAGTCTTAATTTTCCATCATATTCTAGTTTATACCTCTTACCAGAGAACTATCACTGATATATCCTTACTGTTGAGAAGAAAGCTTGGGGAAATAGTGAAATGTGAAGAAATGAGATTGCAATAGCATAATCCTGAAAGGAAGGCTTCAGGGAAAACTTTTTCCCTTGTTGCTATAGTCTTATCATTTGAAACAGAAATTGAAGTGTAAGGCAGAGGAATCTCTGGCTCCTGAAAAGAGTCAATCCAAAGTACACAAAACTGCAAGTTTGAACCATAAAGCAGTTTATACATGGTATTTATAGCAAGATTTCCTATTAATGATTTCACTTTCTAAATAAGAAAAGGACTTCAGAGGAGAAAACTGAAAACAAAAAATCATGAGAATGGAAGAGGATGATATCCTTTGCTCATTTTTAGAAAGCCAGGTTATCATAACCTACATTCCTCTATAAATTGGGAAGGGAAGAAGACTCAAGGGAAGAAAAATGGGGTATTTATATTATATTGTCTTTTGTTTTGATATAATAGCAGAACAAAAATTAACCTTATTATCTGTGATACAAAAGTATGTTCATAAATATAGGAGGAACTCCAGTTATAAGAAATTCAATTTTAAGAGTAACTAGGCCTTACTTTCACCAGTCTGTTGACTTCATGGAAAATCCAAGGGATATATTAAGACTGAATAGTTTTGACTTATGCAAAGCTTGTACACTTTTGAACAATATCTTAACAAAAACCTTTGTGAAAGGAATTAGCTTCCTGATGATTATATGGATGTTAATTTGAAAATTGCACAAGTTACTTTGATACTTTTGACAAGTTGTCTTTTTTCTTAAGACCAAATGCATGGGGAAAGAGATCACTATAAGGTTCTTACAAATAGAATTTTCAATTGAACTTATAACCGAAGTATACATGATGATGAAAGAAAACTTGTATAAGAATAAGTCAAAGTAGTCAAGGGTAGTTGTTTCAAAAGAAAAAAATATCACTCCATTTGAGGACCTTTAATCAAAATTTTGTTTCAATTTAAAATGTTTCTTATTAAAATAGTTATTTAGCACCAAATAAAACAAGTTCCCTGACCCTCTAGCAACTACAACTAATGTATGCTACATAACAGATGAAGGGCTGATCAAGAGATAGCAATCAGAAGCTAAAGAACAATGAAAGGGATGGGGGGGGTGGTGGAAAAGAGAACACCATAAATGGAGGAAGGTAGTATGGAGAAAGACACAGAGTTAGTAACCAGAACTATAAATGTGAATGGGATGGACTCTCCCATAAAACAGAAACTGATAGCATAGTGGATTATAAATCAGAATCTTACAAAATGTTGTTTTCAAGAAACATATTTGAAACATAGAGATGTACATAGGGTAAACGTAAAAGGCCAGAGCAGAATATATTATGCTTCAGTTGAAGCAAGAAAAGCAGGAGTAGCAATCCTGATCTCAGTAAAATCAAAAGCAAAAAAAAAGGTATCATTAAAAGAGAGTAGAAAGGAAACTACATCTTCCTAAAGGAGCCACTGAAGTAATATCAATAATGAACATATACGCAACCAATGGTACATACTTTAAATTCTTAGGGGAGAAACTAAACAAGTTATTGGGATACATAGACAAAAATATTGGGGCCTCAACCTCCACCTTTCAGAATTAAATAAATCTAGGTAAAAAATAAACAAGAAGGAAGTTAAGAAGATGAATGAAATCTTAGAAAACATTGATATGATAAGCCTTTGGGGGGAAAATGAGAAAGTCTCTTTGCATGTAATTGCAAAATAAACAAACTTAGAAAAATTAATTAATAAAATATTATTAGTCTAAGAAGTAGGATCAGGTTTCATCTAAATTTTGATCACTTTATTATGTGGGTTTATTTTATATCCTGCTACTTTGCTTAAGTAGTTAATTGTTTCAAGTAATTTTTAGTTGATTTTCTAGATTGTTGTAAATATACCACCATATCATCTGCAAAGAATGAGTTTTGTTCCCCCATTGTCTATTCTAATTCCTTCAATTTAATTTTTCTTCTCTTATTGTCAAAACTAACATATCTAATATAATATTGAATATCATTATTGATAATCACCGTTCTTGTTTCAATACTGATCTCATTGGATATGTTGCTGGTTTATTTCCATTACACATATTGATTACTGATGGTTTTAGATCACTTATCATTTATTCCCTCTGTTGAGAGTAAGAGTTATTGAGTACTCATTCCTGCCCATCTTTCTTTTTTCTATACTAGGTCCCTTATGCCTCATTATGTGTTGCTATTTATCTTCTAATGCCTTTATCTTCTTTTCTAATTCTTTTTTTTCAGATCTCATTTTCTACCTGCCTTCAGTCATAGTATACTGTTTTCTATCTCAGCTTCAGTCAGTATACTCCTTTTATCTGACCTGATAGAAGAGCAGTTCTCAAGGAATGATTGCATGATTTATAAGCTTCATCACATACTAATTACTCATATTGACACCTTCAGTGCAAGTATCCTCCCCTCAAATGTCTCATTAGAAATACAATTCTTATCATCAAATTATAATCAATTTATATCCATACCATTTTTAAAACACCTTTCCTTAAATCACCCTAATTGAAGTATAACTTTCAAAAGTAAAAAAGGTTACTAACATCACAATTACTACCAACACCCTCTGCCTAAATACAAGTTTAAAATGTGAACGTGCTATGCTTTGCTCTACATTCAGACTTCAGAGTTTCATCTCTGGATGTGGATGGAATTTTCCATAATTCTCTCAGCATAGTCTCTCTCCATATTCTCTCCATGCTCCCCTAGAGTCCAACCATTCATAGTTTTTTATAGAATAATAGTATTCCTTAGCATTCATATAACATAACTTGTTCAGTCATTCCCCAAGTGATAGGCTAGGTCACATGCTATTACATTTTTCAACATTCCCCTTGATCATTTGCCTATTTCTAATATTTTTGGATGTCATTTTTATTAATTATCTTTTTCTTTCAACTGTCCTAAGAAAGTTATAAGTATTGTCTTCCAGTGTAATTATGTCCACAATTTCGGACTTATTGACTAATAGTTTTCCCCTTTCAGTTTATCTTTTCCATACATCTCTTGAGTCTTGTATTTAAGGACCAATACTAGGAAGTTTTGATTACTGTTGAATTCAAAGTAAATTTTTAGATATGACAAAAAAAGTCTTAGATGTGATAAGGCTAGATCACTTTTTATTTAACCACTCCATTAACCACTTTTTTTTTTTTAACAATTCCCTTTATCGTTTACCTATTTCTAATATCTTGGATTTCATTTTTTCAGTCATCTTTTTCTTTTAAGTTACCTAACAGAGTTATAAGTATTGTCTTCCATTGTAATGATGCAAACATTTTAGACTTCTTGATGAACAGTTTTCCCCTTTCATTTTACTTTTTTCATACATCTCTTAAGTCTTTTATTTCAGGACCAAATTTTCTGTTCAGTTCTGGTCTTTTTATCAGGTAAGTTTGAAAATTTTCTATTTCATTGAAAATTCATCTTTCCTCCTAAAGGTATATGCTGAATTTTGCAGAGTAGTGGATTCTTGGGTATAATTCAAAGTCCATTGGCCTCCAGAATTTCATGACACTCTAATGATGAAGCTAAGTCCTGTGTAATCCTGTTTGTGGTTCCCTGGTATTAAAAATGCTTCTTTTTGGCTCCTTGCAGAAATTTCTTCTTTACCTGCACATTCTCCAATTTGGCCTCAATATGTCTTGGATTTTTTATTTTGACATCTTTTTCTAGGAGTGATTGATGGATTCTTTCAAGGACTATTTTTATCTTCTTGTTTTACCTTTTCTATGATAATTTCCTACAAGATATTAATTAGACTCTTTTTCTGATCATGGCTTTCAGGTAGTCTAGTAATTCATAAATTTTCTCTTTTGGATCTATTTTCCAGATCACTTATTTTTCCTAAGAGAATATTGTTATTTTCTTCTATTATTTCAGTCTTTTGCCTTTTTTTTTTGATGGAAACTTGTTATCTAATAGAACTATTAGTTTCCATTTGTTGATTTCCTTTTTTGCTGTTTTGTTTTAATTTTATTCCTCTGGATGTGCAGGCTTCACTATCTTGTCCTAGATCTCTGAATTGCTGAGAAGAGTTGCATCCAACATAGGGGATCAGCTCACAATATTATTGATAATGGGTACCATGTTGTCTTGGTTCTGTTTCCTTCACCCAGCATCAGTTCATGAAATTCTCTCCATGTTCCTGTAGAGTCCAACCATTCATTATTTCTTAGAGAATAATAGAACAATTTAAAATTCATATATCATAACTTGTTCAGCCATTCCCCAATTGATAGGCATCCACTTAATTTCCAATTCTTTGCTACTTCATAAAGAGCCACTATAAATATTTTTGAACATGTAAATCTTTTCCAATTTTTTTTATGATTTCTTTTATATACTGGTCTAGTATTGCTGTCACTGAGTCAAAGAGTATGATCAGCCTTATTGCTCTTTGGGCATACTTGCAGATTACTCTCTAGAATGGCTGGATTAGTTCACCACTCGACCAACTATGCATCAATGTCCCAGTCTTCCCATAGCCAAGCAAACATTGATCATTTTCCTTTTTTTGTCATCTTGGCCAATCTTATAGACACAAACTGCTATTTTATTTTGTATTCTCTAATAGATTATGATTTGGAAGATTTTTTGATATGCAGTTTTGATTTCGTCATTTGAAAACTGCATGTTCTTTTGACCATTTATCAATTAGGGAAAGTCTTTTAACCATAAAATCTGATTCAGTTCTCC
Source organism: Macrotis lagotis (assembly GCF_037893015.1). NCBI lineage: Eukaryota > Metazoa > Chordata > Mammalia > Peramelemorphia > Peramelidae > Macrotis > Macrotis lagotis. Next base: position 432,242,840 of record NC_133666.1, read on the forward strand.
ATATTTTTTAGAAATTAAAACTTTATCAGAAAATCTAGCTAGGAAAATTGTTTCCCAGGTCTTTCCTTATAATCTTGGCAGTTTTTTAAACATAAAACCTTTTTAATTTGATATCATCAAAATCATCCAATTTGGTCAGCTAGGTGGTGCAGTGAATAGAATACTGGCCCTGGAGTCAGGAGGACCTGAGTTCAAATTCAGCCTCAGACACTTAATAATTACCTAACTGTGTCAACTTGATCAAGTCATTTAACTCTATTGACTTGCAAAAAACAAAAAAGTCACTCATTTCCCAATTTATAATGCGTTCTATTTCTTTTTCAGTCATAAATTTGTCCTCTTTCCATAGATCTAAGAGTTTTCCTTGATCTCTTAATTGTTCTATGATATCACCATGGGATTTAGATCTAAATCCTGTACCCATAACAACATTAATTTAATAGAGGGTATGAGAAGGGTCTAAGTAAAGTTTCTGTCATACTGTTTTTTGGCTTTCCCAACAGTTTTGTTTTTTTTTTTTGTCAAATAGCAAGTTCTTACCCCAGAAGTTAATATCTTTGAGTCTGTCAAATATTAGATTACTATAGTTATTTACCACTGTTTCTTGTGAATCTATTCTAGTCCACTGATCCATTATCTATTGCTTGACCAATACTAGGAAATTTTGATGACTGTTGAATTCAAAGTATAGTTTTAGATATGACAAGGTTAGGTCACATTCTATAGCATTTTTTTCGAAAATTCCCTTGATCATTTGCCTATTTCTAATATTTTGAATTACATTTTTCAGAAGGCTAATTTTACTTTTAAAGAAGGTGCTATCCTTTTCCAGCTGGTTAATTTTCCTTATTGATTAGGTAATTCCTTTTCCAGTTGACATTTTACTTTTATAGGAGTTGATTTCTTTGTCCATCTGGGTAATTTTGCTTTAAAATATTTTGTCTTCTAAATTCAATTTTTCATAATATTCCTGCATGTCTCATTTCTTTTCTATATTTTTTCCTCCTCTCTTCTTTTGTTTTTTAATATCCTTTTTGACCTCTTTTAAGAAATATTTTTGGATTTGAGACTAATTTATAAACCCCTTTGTGAATTCACATTCAAGCATTTTCTCTGCTTCCCTCTTCTGAGATGGTGGTTTTATCACTTTTGTTAGAATAGTAACTTTTATGCTTAGTCCAATGTATTGTATTTTTTTTTGCTCATTTTGATAGTTGACTTCTGCTCCTGGGGCATAAGGTGTACAGTGCCAAGCTTTTTGTGTTGGAGCCTAGGGTATGGTCCTTGACTTACTGCTTAGATAGAGGTGCCTATATTTCAGTTGCTTGTGGTTTGTTCCCCATGTTAGGATAGTCCAACTCAATAGTATCTGTTGCACCAGTGTGCCTAAGGCTTAATTTTTGTCTTCCAAGCTGTAGTTGGGACCCTTGTTTTTGGCCTGCTGCACCACTAACTTGCTAAGTTCATACCTGAGTTGCCTAACTCTGCAACTCTCCCAATTTATCCTGGACTACATTCTCCTTTTATCCATGTGAGATAGACCTTTACTAAATTTCTTCCACAATATCTTCCAAAACAGTTTTCTTTATTGCTAAATTTACACACCACTTTCCAGACATAAAACATTCCCCATACTGCTATCTATTTAATTCTATACCTGCAATTCAAAGCTGCTTTCCTTCAAATTCCTAGTTGAATTTTTGAATTTAAATGTTACAAGCTTTGTAGAGATTATTACAATTATTACATTTTAGAAGTTTCTCTTTGCCCTTTCTATTTCTAAATGAAAAAAAACAAAAAAGGACTTCAGTGGGGTTGAGTTGTAAAACAATCAAAATTAATCCAGACTAAGCATGTCTCAAAATCATTGCCTACTTTTTTCATCTTGTGTCCATCCCTTTTGCCTGGAGATAATTTCCTCAAGGTCAGGTCTTCTGAAGCTTTGTTTAGTTCTATTCTTTAGTTTGAAAGTTTTCTGCATTGTTGGTAATATCTTTAAATTTTGATTTTGCTTATTTCATTATGCATCAGTTCACACAACCAAGGATTCTAAGAAGAACTCTCACCCTTTTCTGTGGTGAAATATTCCATTATATTCACACATTATTTAATTCATGCATTTTCCAATTGTCTCAAGCTATCTAAAATAACACAGATTCTAGTTAAATTTAATTTTCCCCCCTTTGGAAACAAGAAATATTTCCATTATTACCCATGAATTTAAAACATACTCCACCATAATTATTTTCAAAAATGTTAACAAACTTTCTTCCTGCTCACCCATTTAAAATGCTACCATTATATCACACAAATCCTTATTTTTTCCAATCAATTTACCTTTCTAGATTTCACTGACCTCTTCTGATTCTATTCCAAATTTCCTACTCAGATCTGGTCTTTCCATCAAAAAATCTTCAAAAACTTCCACTGTATTAAATATCCATTTTTCCCATATATCATTATACCCAGTTTTGCAGGGTATTTTATTCTTGGCTTTAAGCTCATGTCTTTTGCCTTTCTAAATATTTTTTTCCAAAATTTCCTCTCATTTATAGTGGAAGATGCAAAGTCTTGTGTGATCCTGACTGTCACTCCTCGATATTTGAACTGCTTGCTTTTGGATTCTTGTAATATTTTCTCTTTGACAAGGGGATCCATAAGTTTTGCTATGACATTCCTAGGTGTCTTTATATGGGGATTTATTAGAGGAGGTAACCTATGAATTCTTTCTATATCTATTCTACCTTCTGGTCCTAACAAACATGGGCAGTTCTCACTTATGATTTCTTGAAATATAGCATCCAAGCTTTTGATTATATCAATATTTTCAGGGAGACTAATTATTTTATATTATCTCTTCGTGACCAATTCTCCAAGTCAGTGGTTTTAGATACCAGATATTTCACATTTTCTTCTTCAAGTTTTTCAATCTTTTCACATTGTTCTACCATTTCTTGCTGTCTCCTGGAGTCATTGAATTCTATTTGATCTATTCTTTTCATTGACTCAATTTCTTCATTGATGTCTACCACTTTCTCTTTTAAGTTGTTTATTGTACTTCCAATTCTTTCTTCTAGATCTTTTATTTCATTCTTTATGTCTTGCTTCATTTCTTCTAAGAATGCCCAAAGTCCTTGAGGAAAATCCATTTCTTCCTTTACTGTAGAATTGCTTCCTTCTTCTGGGATATTTTTAGGTTTGATACCGGTTGTTGTATTCATCTTTGATGTATCTATTTCTCCAGATTTAATTTCTGAATTGAGGTTTTGTGTTAGGGTCTCCTATGTCCCCTAACATATTGCTTCTGGATGGGTTGACTAGCCAAGAAGGGTCTTGCCTTTAATCCCTTGGGTTCTTGCACTGACTTCCACATTCTGTGATTATTGGAACTGTTTGGATCTTTGAGGTTTGTAAGTTAAATACTATTGGCCTTCTTCCAGGTCTCAGAGTTCCTGAACCTGGGTTGCCTTGGTATATCTGTGAGTAACTATCACCACAGTATTCTTCCAATGGGTTTTTATAATGGAAAAAAATTACCTGGATGATTTGTGGGGGGGGGGAGAGAAAATGGTCATTTCTCAGATAGAAGTCACTGAAATGCAATTTCTCACTGTATTTCAATGAAGAAAGAAGCCTTTAGGAATTGTTGGAGCAGTTATACAGGAAATAGTTGGTCTTCTTTGAATCTCAAAAGTCCAGAGATGATCTTCAACTCTAGGAACTTCTTTGAAATGTTGGAGGAATTCTTGTCCAAATATGAGCTGCCTTAGATGACTTCTTCCGAACTATGAGACTCTTTTAACTACTCAAAAAGAGCAAGTTTGGAAGTTCCTCTTCTTTCTGGTATCAGAAGAATTCCTATTGCAAATTCAGTTTCCCAAAAAAAGTCATGTCCAGTGATTTTTCAGACCAGAGGAAATCACAAGATTCGACAGAGTTGGAATTTACCTTTCTTCCTTTGTAGACAAGCCACCTATCCAGCAAGGATTTCCTTCCACAATATCTTCAATTGAGAATTTGTTTACAGTTGGTTTAGAGACTTTATTTAAAGTTGAGGAAAACTCCAGGATCTTCCTAGTTTGAACTGTCATCTTAACTCTGCCCTGGAAGTCCTCAAAATATATTAAAGAGAAGTCATCTTTATTTTCATATTTCTTTTGAATTTTTACAAAATTATATACCACTTTAAAAAATAGAATACCAAATGTTTTCCTTCTACCTTTACATAAACATTGAGAAGTTAAGCAATATATAAATTGTACTAATGAAATCATGGAAATATATATTTATGTTAGTTATGCAGCAAAAATGTAAGAAAATAAAGCTATATATATATATACATATATATACACACTTAAATTTGCCTTCACAAGTAATCATTTCTCTCTCTGTAGGTAGACAGCATTTTTTCAGACAATAAAACTCAGTTTTATTTAGAGGATTCAACACTTGAAATTCTTTTTAAGAAATCAGCTTAGGAATACCACAGATCTAGTATTAATTAAGAGACATGCAACTACAAACTAGGAATGTTAGGCTTTAAAATCAATTCAGATAAAATAGTTTCATTCTACAACAATTCCTATTTCAGGATTTGACCTTTATATTCAAAGTTCCAAATCTATTCCAAACTAACTTTAAAGAACTTGCTCAAGTCAATATCTAGCAACTTTGCATGACTGGAATATATTTTTTGTCCGATTTCAATTCCAAAATTCCTACCAAAAAAATTAGAAACCATTCACACATACAGATGATGTGATGCCTTCTTTGGTCACCCCTTGCATTCCCCTATCCAATCTAGACCACCACAGTCAGGCAGAAAGAAATCATGAGGATAATTTTTTCTTGCATCTTAGTGGTAGACAGCATTTTTAATCCTGAGTTGATTGGAATTATCTTGGATCATTGCATTGATCAGAGTAGCTAAATCTTTTAAAATTGACCATCCTTGCAATATTTCTATTATGGTTCTGTTCACTTTACTCTCCAGCAATACAAATATGTCTTCCCAGGCTTGTCTGAAAACATCACCCTTGTCATTTCTTATAGCACAATGTGTTTCATCACAAGCATATATGATATTTTTTCAGCAATTCTATAATCTATGAAAATCTAATTCTTTGCCATCACAAAAAGAGCTGTTTAAATATTTTTTCAGGCCCAAATCACTGTTTATTATTTCAGTATCCATTAATATTTCAGTCATCAAAAATAAAATATTAAACTAATAACCAAAGGGTAGAAGGAAAACTTCTTTACAGAATGATTAGATGGACTGCATCCAGAGTACCACAGAATTCCTCAGGCAAGAAGGATAGTGGCCATTCATTCATCCAAAAAATTAGGAAGTGTAGAATTTGGAGTGGGAGCAACAGCTTATTTCTTTACTGCTAAGATGATCAATGGACTGGCCCTGCTCCAAATGCTTCTCAATCTTAATGAGCAACTTTATACCATCCATCACTGTTTGTACCAGTTTCACTTCTTAGAAGGTGATAACCACTGGAAATATCAAAGACACCACCCTCACTTGTGTCCACATCCCTCTCTTCTTCTTCTGCAGCCTCAGCTTCTTTAGTATCTCATCAAAATTATCATGTTTGCCAAGGTATGTAATTTTAATGTGGATACCTATTTGTTGACCTATGCCCAGTTAAGAAGGGCATATCAGGATAAATGAGGGTTCCCCATGAATTTGTAGTTCTTGATCTTAAAAAGAGTGAATCAATTGCAGTGAGTCTTCAGTTTGGGTGAGTCTATTGCAGAAACCTGTGCGCAACTCCTTCATGTTAACCCCTTCTACTTAGAGGTAACTTTCAGGTGCTCTTCCTCACTGATCCACAAGAGAACGATCTTGTTGTCATTGTGCCAAATGCTCCTGATATTGGGCCAATCTTGGGACATGCCAGAGATCAAAAGGAATGGGGAGACAGGCTTGTGAAAGAAGTGGTCATTAATCAGCTGCTGCTCTTCCTGCTCAGTCATGCTCTTCAAAGCATTGTACTTTCCATTCAGCTCATCTTCCAGGCTGACCAGAGCTTTCACAGATTGTTTCTCTGTGGAATAATGCTTACCCAGGCTACAATGTAGATGTAAGCAAAATCTTTGGATGCTCTGACCAGTTCACACATGAGGATTCAGGACATAGCTGGGATTCAGGTCATCATCACCTTGTATATTGCCAATGATTTATCAGCGGTGTGCTCTCCTGAAGGCTTATTGCATCCATGCCTGTCTTCAATGATAGTATCAAACAGATCCTTGAACACATAAGTAATCTCTGAGCACAGAGCCCACAGTCATGATGGATGGGGCTACTGGGTTGTCCACACCAGTATAAATGACATCATCCAATGTGAAATTATTGAATTTAGGTTTATTCCAAAGTTTTTCTTAGAGTTCTGTTGTCAGCACCTTAGCCATGCGGTTCTTTTGTGAGGAGAAGTCCAGATACTCCTACTCAGCAGGGTAGCAAGAATTAAGCATGTTGTGGTTCATTGAGAATGGCATGGAGAATGGCAGGGGGTAAGGGTGCTTTGCAGATGCCAGAAGGCAAGAGTTTCAGAAGATGCTGTCATTGCTGGGCTGAGATGCCATGTCACCTTAATTTGAGCTCAGTCAGCTTATTTCCCACAATATTTTGGTACATATGGGTCCTTTTACTCCTTTTATTTCATCAATTTGTAAAATAGAGCTAATGATGATATTGTTAGATTAAAGGTTATATGTACAATTTTAAAATCTTTTGGGCATAGTTCTAAGCTGTTCTGCAGAGTAGTAGGTACCAACAATAAATTTGTGGCCTGGTTTTCTATATCGCTACAGTATTTATCATCTCTTTTTTTCAAATTATTCAATCTGATGTGAGTGAAGTGATATCTCAAAGGTTGTTTTAATTTGCATTTCTCTCATCAACAGTAATTTAGAGCATGTTTTCATATAACTATAGATATCTTTGATGTCTTATTCCAAAAATTTCCTTTATACATATATTTAACTAATTGTCAATTGACTTATAAATTTGACTCCAAATATTTAGGAAATTGTGTCTTTATCAGAGAAACTGGCTGTAATTATTTCCCTAATTTCATGTAATGTAAGTTATCTAATATACTTCTCATGATCCCATATATCTAACTCTTATTTGGTTATAAAAATTTCATTTTTCCATATGCCTAGCAGGTAAATTTTCCATGATTTATTAATTTGCATAAGATATCACCCTTTAGGTCCAAATTATGAATTCAACTTGATCTTATATTGGTATTTGATGTGAGATGTTGTTCTACTTATCTATCTATCTATCTATACTTAATAAGAGTCGCCCTTTTGCTTCCCCACCTGGTAGGAATAACAATAACAATAATAATAATAATAATAATAATAATAATAATAATAATAGTCATCCTTTGGTTTCAAAAAGTACCATTCCACCAAGGAAGTGGTCGAATGAATTGTACAATTATGTTTAATATAGGAGTATATGGTGCAAGATATTTTTTACACTTGGCTTTTCCAGAACCATTTCGCCCCATGGTCTAATCCAATAGGATACAGGACTATTGCTAATGGTCAAGATTCTGTGGGTGACTCTTGGCCTTTGAATTCATTGCTCTTTCTCTCGTATCAGGGAGGCACCTTGGTATGCCATCAATGCTGGGTAATGGGTTTTCCTGTGATTGAGTGTGACATCAAAGTATATATAAACATGTTTCTCAATGGACTAATCTTCAGTATGTCCTTTCCTCATAGACCTTGAAACAGTAGGACGATGTCATCTTGCCTCTCATGAGTCTAAACTATTATGCTTTGCACTCTATGTCTTGTAATTATAGGTTTAGGCTGCTCAGCATTGATAATACATACACTCCCCAGTCCTTGAGCTCACCAGGTACCTCAAGAACTGTGATATTTTGAAAGTCTCCCATGGAGAAAGTTGGTGGAAGAAGAGAGCCTGGAGATTAGCCACATACAAGGACAACCCCTTGCAACAAATCAGTCCTTCTATTTTTGTTCAACCTCCTCCCTCCATTTAATTCTTATATAAATAAGGATGGCTACAAAATTTCCTACAACTCCTTATCAATTGTGTTCTACTGTAGGAAACCACATGAAAAAGTCTACCAGTCATCTTTGCTCATATTCCTCTACTGTGATCTTCTCCAAAAATATATTATATTCATAAAGAATTTGTAAAGTTTAGAAGATTTTCCGTAATAGATAGTTCAGTAACAAACTTCCTTTATCCATATTCTGTTACCCCTGTAAGTTTCAATTGAAATTTCACTTTCTTCAGGAAACCTCCCTCAATTTTTTTTTAATTTCAGTGACTTCCATTATTACCACCATTTTTGTTGTTTAAAGATTTATTTCTAAACATTTGCTTCTACCATTAGACTTTAAAATCCTTGAAGGTAGAAAGTGTCTTTTTTTCTCTTTTTGCATTCTTAACACTTATCAGGGTACCTGATTGATTGGAATAGACTTAATTATAAAGTTGTTTAGAGATCATTTTTCAAATTGCTAATGAGTTGAAGAGCAATAGAAGGAGGAATAATGGGTGGGAATAGACTATAGCTCATTGTTAGCTATAACTTGTGGATGAGAAATTTTATGAGATACATTATTAATAAAATCAATGTCATTTCATAGAGTATTAGGGAAAGATAATAATTTGACAGTTTGATTGTCAAAGTCACAAGAGAACCAGTGGAAAATCTCCATTGTGCTAAGTGGAAACACTATTCAAGATTTCAATTAGTGCATGAGTAGAAATATCCAACTGAGATATTCAAGGTTGGTGGTGGGGATATATTGTTCATCCAAAAACTGCCTGAAATTTTTCCAGGTTTTAAGGCATGAAGAAGTTATTTTCCAAAAATTCAAGAAGGCCTCTATTGTTCTATAAAGGAAAAGGCAATAGATTGTACACTGACAGTCACAGGGGTATATATAGTCATTGCTATTAAGATTCTTGCTGGAGTACTTCTCAATAGACTCATTCTTCACCTGGAATATGGTACCCCCTGAGATCTAGTATGGCTTTAGAAATGGTTGAGAAACAGTCAATATGTTGTTTTCTGCCCAACTCCAGGAAAATATTGGAATCAGATCTGAGGTTTGTATACAACATTTATAGATCTGACCAATGCCATTGATACCGTAAATCATGAAGCCTTATGGAAAACTGTGTTCAAATTTGGTTGCCTGGAGAAATTCATCAGTATGGTGCATCAATTTCATGACAACATGCTTGCCTGGCTTCTGGAAAGTTGGATGATGCTCTTGAGATTTCCCAGGCACCAATGGAGTGAAACAAGGATGGTTCCTTACTCCCATGATTTTTTAGCATGATGTTTTGAGTTATGTTATCATACACCTTCACTGAAGATAAACATGACTTCAAGATCATTTCCCTATTGGGAAATTCTTGGTTTGAAAAGGCTACAAGCCAAGACCAAAGTACAGGGAGTATTGGTGCATGATCTTCTTTTTTTGCAGATAATTATGCACTCAGTGTAGCCTCTGAAGCTGAGATGTAACTATGTATGGGTCGAATTCTCTGATGCTTGAGCTAATATTGGTCTAAAAATTAACACCAAGAAAACACAGATGCTCCATCAGGCAGCACCACACCTTTCATATGTGGAACTATCGATAACAGCAAATGTAGAAATTTTGAGTACTGTGGATAATTTCATTTACCTTGGCAGTGTTCTTTCCTGGGAGGTACCATTGACAAAGAGATTGACACATGCATTTCCAGAGCTAACTCAGTATTTGAGAAGCTCCTAAAGAAAGTGTGGGAGAGAAGACGTATCAGACTAGCTAACAAATTCAAAATCTATGGAGCCTTTGTGCTGATCTTATTGCTAGATGCCTGTGAAATCTGGATAGTCTACCAGAGCCATGTCAAGAAACTGCATCATTTCTATTTAAATTCTCTTAAGAAGATTCTGAAGATTACCTGGCAGAAGATACCAGGCACTGAGGTTATTCTTTCTTGAGCTAAACTGACTAGCATTGCAACATTACTATAGAGAGTGCAACTACAGTGAATTGATAATGTTGTTCGAATGCCAGAACAAGAACACCCTGAAGGCCTCTCTCTCTCTCTCTCTCTCTCTCTCTCTCTCTCTCTCTCTCTCTCTCTCTCTCTCTCTCTCTCTCTCTCTTTAGGTTTTTTCAAGGCAATGGGGTTAAGTGACTTGCCTGAAGCCACATAGATAGGTAATTATTAAGTGTCTGAGACTAGATTTGAACTCAGGTACTCCTGATTCCAGGGCCAGTGCTCTATCCACTGTGCCACCTAGCTTCTCCCTGAAGGTCTCTCTTAACAATGCTGGAATTGATTATGCACATGGGAGACACTAGCACAGAACCATCCAGCATGACTTGCCCTCATCAGCTAGGGTGCTGCAGTCTATGAAAAAGGCAGAATTCTAGCAGTTCAAAGGAAATGTGACATATTTATGTTTACAGTATCCACTCTAGGTGTTGAGAAGAGCTATTTGTACACAACAGTGATAGAACATTTGGAGCTCATATTGGGCTGATCAGTCACAGTTGGTCACACTATAATTTGTCTCTGATCTAGTGATGTCATTTTGTTTTTCTTTGATTACAAAGAGTAACAACCAGGAGAGAAGTCATTGATAGTTTGCAATCACACATTCATCAAAATATAAGCTATTAAGAAAATTAAGTATGGTGGTTTAGAATTTCTAATTCCTTTTTAGACATTTTTAGTCTCTCATCTTTCCTCTGCTTTCTTCCCTTCCCTTTTCAATTTCCTTTCTTCTCTTTCTTTTTCTGATATATGTACTGAATATAAACGTTTTCATTCTTTTGAAATTCTTTTGGAGAGTTTACCTGAGCGTCTTTTACATTCCATACTACTTTTGTACAATGAAGCAAATAGGCAGCTAAAAGCCTTAGTGGATAGTGAACTAAGCATGGAGTCAGGAAGAATAGTTTTCAAATCTGACCTCAGCGTCTTTCTGTGTGATCCTGGGGAAGCCACTTAATCTCTGTTTGCCTTAATCTACTGGGGGAGGACATGTTAAATCAGTAACTTTGCGAAGAAAAATGCCATGAACAGGATGGTCCAAGAATCTTTAAGAATTACTACTCATCTTTTATTATTCTATATTTGACTCATTACAGTCATTGTTCTTTGATTCATATTGATTAGTACTACTGCCCAATTTTTCACCTTCATTTTATGTATTGTCTTCCTGATTGGAAGATACACTACTTTTGCTTTTATTTGGTTTCCCACTGTTTAGCACAATAAACTTAGTTAATGCTCTTTGATTGGTAATTGATTCATAATTGCAAAGGTTGAAAGTTGTATTATCTCTACTGAAGTGAATAGAAGCCTATGGAAATACTAGCACAATATCACCATTTCATGTGGTGTTTTTCTTCTGAGCATAGAGAGATAGCCTTGGAACTCGGAAGACATGGACTTAGCTTCTACCTCTGACTCATACTAATTATGTGAATTTATGTAAATCACTTAACCTAACATGGCAGTAGGTAGCTAAGACACTAAATTGCAGAGGTGTTCATTTGCATAGGCAAAATGAGTTTTTTCATCTGTGAGTTCCTTTTTCCATTTTTAATGTATTTCATTAATTTATACTTATGTTATTTTTCTGATTAAATATTTTGGAAGTTTTGCTTCTGTATTTATAATTTAAATATTTTTCTACCACTCTCTCTTCCCAGTACCCCCTCTCTGTGGCAAAATGTCTGGTAAAGCCATACATTTACTTTGGTGTTTAACATATTTACATTGTGTGTGCGTATGTGTGTGTGTGTGTGTTTGTATGTGTTTGTGTCTGTGTGTTTGTATTTGTGTGTGTGTGTGTGTGTGTATGTGTGTGTATGAGAAATTAAGACTAAGGGAAACTAAAGAAAACCATGGATTGAGAAGAAAAAAAAGTAAGAAAAGATTTTGTGCTTATTTTTTTTCTCTCCTCTGTATATGGAAGGCATTGTCCATAATACGTCTCTCAGGCTTGTCCTAGATCTTTCAACTGCTGCGAGCTGCATCCATCATAGCTGATCAGTTGACAAAGTTGTTGCTAACATATACTGTGTTCTCTTACTTTTGTTCCCTTCACTCATCATCAATTAATGTAATTTGTTCCATGTTTCTCTAATATCAAAATCATTCAGGGTTTCTTGTGGAAAAAAAATTAATCCAGCATTCATAAATCATAGCCTGTTCCTCAATTGATGGATATCCCCTCAATTTCCAAATCTTTGCTGCTACAAAATAGGTGCTATAAATATTTTCCTATTTTTTATGATTTCTTTTAGATACAAGCATAATATTAGTGTTGCTCTTTGGGCATAGCTGCAGATTGTTCTCCAGTATGGGGGGATTAATTCACAACTCCACAAACAATACATTAATGTCCCAATCTTCCCACTGTCTAACTAGCATTGACAGGAAACTTTTCTCTTTTTGTCATTTTAGGTAATCTGGGAGGTGTGAGGTGCTACATCATTGTTGTTTTAATTCACATGTCTGTAATCAATAATGATTGGGAATATCTTTTTCAGATAACTGCATATAGATTTAATTTCTTCATTTGAAATTTGCCTGTTCATATCCCTTGACAATTTACTAATTGAAGAAAGTCTTGTAAACCTTAATAAATTTGATTCAATTCGCTCTATATTTTAGAAATGAGACCTTTATCGCAACCAATAGTTGTGAAAATTGTTTCCTAAATTTCTGTTTTCCTTTTAATCTTGCTTAAATTGGTTTTATAAGTATAAAACCTTTAAAATATAATATAGTCAAAATCATTAATTTTGTAACTTATAATATATATTATTAAGTCATAAACTTCTCTCCTTTTCATAGATAAAACTGAGAATATTTTTTCTTTTATTATTTAAGGCAGTGGGGTTAAGTGACTTAACCAAGGTCACACAGCTAGATTATTATTAAGTGTATGAGTCTGGATTTGAACTTGGGTCCTCCTGACTGCAGGGATGGTGCTCTATCCACTGTGCCACCTAACTGCCCCCAGAGAATTCTTAATATCTTTATTGGTCTATGTTGTTGTCTTTTACTCTATCCTCCATCCAATTTTAATTTTATTTTGGCATAGTGTGTGAGAAGTTGTCCAAGACTAATGCTTGCCTTACTGTGTCCCAGTTTTTCCGGAACTCACTTTTTGTTGAATAGTGAGTTCTTCTCTCACAACTAATGTCTTTAGTTGTGTCAAACAGAAGAGTGCTAGTGATTTAACACTTTTTCTCTTTTTCTTTCTTTTTTCTTGTTCAGGTAGCAAAGGGCTTTAATTGTCAGAAAAAAAGATTTTCTACTTGACCAATGAAGATTATAATTTCATTCCCCATAGGAAGATGGGGTCTTTTGTAGTGGATTGCAGTTAATGAAAGAGCATCACTTGGTTCTACTCTCTCCTCAACCTCCACTTTCTTTTTCTCAGCATTATTTTTGTTTTCCTAAAAATTTTTTTTTCATTTAATTTTTTTTCCAGATTACTACAATAGTCATGTTGCAAAAGTAAGCATAACTCCCACCCCCTCAAAGAAAGAGGAACCTCAAGAAGAATAAAGGGAGAGGAAAAAGTGTACTTCAGTCTATATTCAGATCCAATCAGCTATGTCTTTGTGATGGATAGAATTCTTTATCATAAATCCATCAGAAAAATTGATTCAACTCAAAAAGGGTAAAAAATCCCTTATACAAAAATACAGTCATTTTAAAAATTCATCTATTTCCCTTAAGTGATCAATAGTTCCCTTTAATAGATAGTGATAGAGAGGGCAGCTAGGTGACACACTGGATAAAACCCCAGTATTGGAGTTAGGAGGACCTGAGTTCAAATTCAACCTTAAACATTTAATAATTGCCTGGTTGTATGACCTTGGGCAAGGTCCTAAATCCTAGTGCCTTAAATAAATACTTTTGTTTTTTTTTTTAAATAGATAATGGTGGATATTCTTATCTTTATCCACTCATCTAATTTGGAATTATGTTCTGATTCTTTCTCTAAACAATCACTTTCCTTATTCTGAACAAGTGGATACTTCTGTAATGTTCACTTTAATTAAGACCTACACTTCTTTTCTCCTAGATTAGCCATCAATTTGTTATTGATAAATTTAGATTTCAGCAAATCATGGCCCTATGAAGTATTACCTCTTGGTTCTCTTTTTCATTCAGGATTAAATACAAATCCTTGTGGTTATCATTTAATGCTTGTCATAATGTGACCCCAGGCAATGCTTAAGTGTTTATTATATGCTAGTTACTTTACAAGCAAATAAAAATGAATGAACTGTGATTCAGATTCAGTACCTTTGTTTTGCCAAAATTTCCCTCCTACTTCCCTTCTCACCTGCCTAATCTCAACAGGGAACAATCAGGTTAGAATTTTACATACATATTTTGTTAAATATGCTAACAAATAAATACTTTTGGCATTATATTTGTCACTGCTTGCAAAGATTATATTAGCATGAATTTTGTTAACATTTAATATTCTTTAATATTATTTTCATTTTTATCAAATTTTTTATTTTTTTCCCTTTTGCACTTCCCTCCCCCCACCCCCACAGAAGGCAGTCTGATAGTCTTTTCATTGCTTTCATGATAACATTGATAAAAATTGAATGTGTTGAGGGAAAGATCATACCTAAAAGGAAAAATAAAATATAAGAGATAGCAAAATTACATAAGAACTTTTTTTTAATTAAAGGTAATAGTCTTTGGTCATTATTTGAACTCCACAATTCTTTCTTTGGATACAGATGGTCTTCTCCATTGCAAATACCCTAAAATTGTCCCTGATTGTTGCACTGATGAAATGAACAAGTCCATTAAGATTGATCATCCACCCCATGTTGCTGTTAGGGTGTACAATGTTTTTTTCTGGTTCTGATCATCTCTCTCAGCATCAGTTCATGTAAATCTTTTTAGGCTTCTTTGATTTACCATCCTTCCCGATTTATAATAGAATGATAGTGTTGTTCAGCAATTCCTCAATTAATGGACATTCACTCAATTTTCAATTCTTTGCCACCACAAACATGAATATTTTTGTACAAGTGATATTTTTACCCTTTTTCATGATCTTGTCTGAGTATAGACCCAGTAGTGGTATTGATGGAGTAAAAAGTATGCACATTGTTATTGCCCTTTGGCTATAATTACAAATTGCTCTCCTGAAAGGTTGGATGATTTCAGCTCCACCAACATTAAATGAGTGTTTCATATTTCCCACATCCTTTTGAACATTGATCATTGTCCTTTCTGGTCAAACTGACCAGTCTGAGAGGTATGAGGTGGTATCTCGGAGATACTTTAATTTCCATGTTTCTAATCAGTAATGATTTAGAACAATGTTTCATATGAGTATAGTTTGTTTTGATTTCCTCATCTGTAATTTGCCTCTGCATATTCTTTGATTACTGGCAATTGGGGAATTTTTTTTTTATAAATTTGATGCAATTCTCTCCATATTTTAAAAATGAGTCCATTGTCAGAAATACTAACTGTAAAATTTGTTTCCCAATTTATTACATTTATTTTATCTTGTTACAGTGATTTTGTTTGTACAAAAGCTTCTTAATTTAATTATCTAACATCTAGTATTCTTTAATAAGTTGGCTACCTTGTGTAGAGAAATCTGTAGTCACAGGCTGACATCATTATGTACTTTCCTTGCAATATCAATGAAGCCTTTAAATTTGGTACAATGTACTTTCTTATGGTTAAAACAAAAAAGATGTATTATAGCTTTTAAACTGGAGTAAGGTACAATGCAATCAAAATAAACAATGTAGGTAATGAAGGATTGTTGTATTTTAACTTCCATTTTATTGGATAAGTTATTTTATTTTATTTTTCTCATTTATTTATTCACTCTTATTTTGTACAAATAATTTTTATACATTACTAAAATATTCTTGTTTAAGAGTAAAGATAAAACCCCCTCCACCAAAAAATATAGACCTGCATGGGTGATAAAGTAAAGGGGAGAGAGAAAAATTAAAATTAAAAGAAAAGTAAAACAATAATAATAATAATTGTAGGTATGTCCAGGTGGCACAGTGGATGGAGCACCAGCCCTGGAGCCAGGAGCAGCTGAGCCCAAATCCGGCCCCAGACACCCAACAATCACCCAGCTGTGTGACCCTGTGCAAGCCACCCCAACCCCATTGCCCTGCAGAAAAAAAGACAGAAACTAAAATAGAAATAATAATAATAATAGTAGGGGCTGACTGGCCCTTGGGTCAGGAGCACCCACATCCAAATCCAGCCACAGACACCCAACAATCACCCAGCTATTCAGCCCCAGGCAGGCTACACAGCCCCATTTGCCCTGTAACACCACCAAAATAATAATAATAATAATAATAATAATAATAATAATAATAATAATAATAATAATAAAATTTTGCTTCAGTCTATCTTCCAACACCACCAACTGTATCATAGGTGGATCACATTCTTTATGATAAGTCCATCACAAAAGTTACTTCCATATGTTTCCACCATTGCTATTGCTGATTGCAACTCCCTCCATTCGTAATTCTCCACCACCATGTACTATATTTTCTGTCTCTTTTCACTCTGACTCTGCTGTAGAGTAACTGAGTGACACAGCAGACAGATTCCTGGCCCTGGGGCCAAGAGGCCCTGAGCCCACATACCACCCCTTAGGCCCAGCATCCACCCAGGCCTATAGGCCCAAACAGGCCATCCAATCTGAGCCCCTTGCAAGAAGTAAAAAAAAGCAAATGTGTTATATCTGACCACTCTCCCCCCACCATGTTCTATCCTTTCCTCCATCACTCAAATCACCACCCCTTCCCACTATCCTCATTCTCTCCTTCTTACTCCATATCCATACCCCATTGAGTATATATGCTGTTTCCTCTCCTAGCCACCTCTGATGAGAGCAAAGTTTCCCTCATTCCCCTTTGCCTTCCCTCCTTCCACATCATTGCAATGGTTCATTGTAATAAAGAAAAATTTTATTATATGAAATATCTTATCCTATTCCTATTCTTCTTTTTTTTCTCCCATTATATTTCCCTTTTATTTATTGATTCCATTTTTACACCACAGTATATCTTCAAGTTTTCTTCTGTGCTTCATCTATAAAAGCTCCTTCTACCTGCCCTATTATATGAGAAGGTTCATATGAGTATTATCAGTATCATTTTTCTATACAGGAAGACATGTAGTTCATCATCTTTGGGTCCCTCATATTTTCCCCTTCTCCTCCACTCTCGATGCTTCACTTGAGTCCTTTATTTGAAGATCAAACCTTCTATTCAGTTCTGGCCATTCCAACAGGAACATTTGAAGTTCCCCTGGTTCATTGAAAGCCCATCTTTTCCCCTGGAAGAGGACTTCATTTTTTCTGGGTAGCTGTTCTTGGTTGCATTTGAAGCTCTTTTGACTTCCAGAATATTATATTCCAAGCCCTATGAGCTTTTAATGTAATTGATGTTAAGTCCTGTGTGATCCTGACTGCAGCTCAATGATATTTGAATTCTGTCCTTCTGGCTGCTTGTAATATTTTCTCTTTGACTTGGGACTTCTGGAACTTGGCTATAATATTCCAGGGGGTTGGGATTTTTTGGTTCTCTTTCTTGGGGAGATTGGTGTATTCTTTCAATTTCTATTTTACCCTTTGCTTCTAGGATATTAGGGCAATTTTCCTGTAGTAATTCTTTAAAAATGATGTCAAAGCTCTTTTCATCGTCATGACTTTCAGGTGTTCCAATAATTTTTAAGTTGTCTTTTCTAAATCTGTTTTCCATATCAGTTTGTTTTTCAATGACATGTTTCACATTTTCTTCTAAGTTTTCATTCTTTTAGTTTTGAAGTATTGCATCCTGGTTTCTTGTAAAATCAGCAACATCCCTCAGTTCCATTTTTTGTCAGAAGGAATTGTTTTCCTCAGAGAGCTTTCTTATCTCTTTTTCCATCTGGCCAATTCTGCTTTTTTAAAGCATTCTTCTCCTCAATAAATTTTTGAAATGTTTTATCCATGGTTTTATCATGTTATTTTCTTCAGCATTTTTTTTGATCTCCTTGAATAAACTGCTCACTTATTTTTCATGTTTTCCCTGCATCTCTCTTATTTCGTTTCCCATTTTTTCTTCTATCTCTCTCACTTGATTTTTAAAATAATTTTTTAAAGATTTTATTTCAGTTTTTAATTTTATAGTTGTTCTCCCAATCTTACTTCCCTCCCCTCACCCCCCCCCAATGGAAAGCAATCTGTCAGTCTTTATTTTGTTTCCATGTTGTACATCAATCTAAATAGAGTGTGATGAGAGAGAAATCACATCTTTAAGGAAGAAATAAAAAGTATAAGACATAACAACATCAGGCAAAAAGATTATCTGTATTTTTCTAAATTAAAGGGAATAGTCCTTGAAATTTATTCAAACTTCACGGCTCTTTATCTGGGTACAGATGTTATTCTCCATTGCAGACAGCCCAAAATTGTCCCTGGCAGTTGCACTGATGGAACAAGCAAGTCCATCAAGGTTGAACATTGCCCCCATATTGCTGATAAGGTGTACAGTGTTTTTCTGGTTCTGTTCATTTCACTCAGCATCTGTTCATGCAAATCCCTCCAGGCTTCCCTGAATTCCCATCCTGCCTGTTTTCTAATACAACAATAGTGTTCCATGATATATATACCACAGTTTTCTAAGCCATTCCACAATTAAACGACATATACTTGACTTCCAATTCTTTGCCACCACAAACAGGGCTGCTATGAATATTTTTGTACAGGTCATGTTTTTACCCTTTTTCATCATCTCTTCAGGGTATAGATGCAGTAGTGATATTGATGGGTCCATGCGTATGCTCATTTTTGTTGCCCTTTGGGTGTAGTTCCAAATTCCTGTCTAGAAAGGTTGGATGAGTTCACAGCTCCACCAACATTGTAATAGTGTCGCAGATTTCCCACAACCCTTCCAACAATGATCATTATCCTTTCTTGTCATATTGGCCAGTCTGAATGGTGTGAGGTGGTACCTCAGACAAGCTTTGATTAGCATTTCTCTAATAATTAATGATTTAGAGCAATTTTTCATATGGCAATGGATTGCTTTGATCCTCATCCATAAATTGCCTTTGCATATCCTTTAACCATTTATCAATTGGGGAAGAGCTTTTTTTTTTTTTAATAATTATGACTCGGATCTCTGTGTATTTTAGAAATAAGTCATTTGTCAGTTTGTAAAGATTGTTTCCAAATTTTCTACATTTCTTTTGATCTTGGTTACGGTGGTTTTATCTGTGCAAAAGCTCTTTAATTTAATGTAATCGAAATCATCTAGTTTGTTTTTGGTGATGTTCTCCATCTCTTCCTTAGTCATGAACTACTCCCCTTTCCATAGATCTGACAGTTAAAGGAGTCCTTTATCTTCTAATTTACTTATAGTATTATTTTTTATGTCTAAATCCTGTAATCATTTGGATCTTATCTTGGTAAAGTGCGTGAGGTGTTGGTCTACTCTAAGTTTCTTCCATACTAACTTCCAATTTTCCCAGCAGGTTTATCAAAGAGAGAGTTTTTATCCCAATAGCTGGACTCTTTGGGTTTATCAAACAGCAGATTACTACAATCGTCTCCTGCTTTTGTACCTAGTGTATTCCACTGCTCCACCACTCTATTTCTTAACCAATACCAAACATGTTTGATGACTGATGCTTTATAATATATTTTAGAACAGGTAGGGCTAAGCCAACTTCTTTGGCACTTTTGTTCATTAAATCTTGAGATTCTTGACATTTTATTTCACCATATGAATTTACTTACAAGTTTTTCTAACTCATTAAAGTAATTTTTTGGAATTTTTGATTGGTAGGGCACTAAACTGGTAGGTTAGCTTTGGTAGAATTGTCATTTTTATTATATTAGCTCTACCTATCCATGAGCAGTAGATATTTGCCCAGTTATTTAAATGTAATTTAATTTGTATGACAATTGCTTTCAAAAAGTTTTTGAATCTGCCTTGGTGGATAGATTTCCAGGTATTTTATATTGTCCAAAATTCCTTTGAATGAAATTTTTCTTCAAGCTTTTCTGATACATCTTGCTAGTTATATACAGAAATGTTGAGGATTTATGAGGGTTTATTTTATAACCTGCAACATTGCCAAAATTGCTAATTGTTTCCCGTAGTTTTTTGGACGATTTCTTGAGATTCTCTAGGTATACCATCATGTCATCTGCCACGAGTGAGAGTTTTGTCTCTTCCTCCCCAGTTCTAATTCCTTCAATTTCTTTTTCCTTCTCTAATTACTAAAGCTAACATTTCTAATACTATATTGAATAGTAGTGGTGATAATGGACACCTTTATTTCACCCTTGATCTTATTGGGAATGCCTCTAGCCTCTCCCCATTGAATATGATGCTTGTTGATGGTTTCAAATAGATCCTGCTAATTATTCTAAGGAACAGTCCATTTATTCCTACACTCTCTAGTGTTTGTAGTAAGAATGGATGCTGTATTTTGTGAAAAGATTTTTCAGCATCTATTGATATGATCATATAATTTCTGATAGGTTTGTTTTTGATATAATTGAGTATACTAACAGTTTTCCTAATATTGAACCAACCCTGCATTCCTAGAATAAATCCTACTTGGTCATAATATATTATCTCAGTGATATTTTTTCTTGTAATCATTTTTCTATAATTTTATTTAAGACTTTTGCATCTATATTCATTAGGGAGATAGGTCTATAATTTTCCTTTCTCTGTTTTAACTCTTTCTGGTTTAGGAAACAGCACTATATTAGTTTCATTGAAAGAGTTAGGCAGGGTTCCATCCTTCCCTATTTTTCCAAAGAGTTTATATAGAATTGGAACCAATTGTTCCTTAAATGTTTGGTAAAATTCACTTGTGAATCCATCAGGCCCTGCAGACTTTTTCTTAGGGAATATAATGATGGCTTGTTGAATTTCCTTTATTGAGATAAGGTTATTTAGGTATTTAATCTCTTCATTTAACCTGGGCAATTTATATTATTGTAAATATTCATCCATTGCACTTAGATTATTAAATTTATTGGCAAAGAGTAGGGCAAAATAATTTCAAATTATTACTTTAAGTTCCTCCTCATTGGTGGTGAGTTCACCTTTTTCATTTACAATACTATCAAATTGGTTTTCTTCTTTCTTTTTTTTATTCAAATTGACCAGAGGTTTAGCAATTTTGTTGATTTTTTTCATAAAACTTCCTGTAGTTCTTTCAGCTTCTCCTCTAAGAATTTGGATGCTCTCCCATTGCATGCATATATATTCAGTACTAAAATAACTTTATTGTCTATGGTACCTTTTAGGAGGATATAGTTTCCTTCATTATCTCTTTTAATGCCATCTCTTTTTGCAGCTGCTTTGTCTGAGATAAGGATTGCTACCACTGCTTTTTTTCACTTTAGTTGAAGCAAAATACATTTTGCTCCAACCTTTTAACTTTATTATATGTACCTCTCTTCTTGTAAGCAGTGTACTGTAGGATTCTGGTTTTTAATCCACTCTCCTGTTTGCTTAAGTTTTAAGGGAGAGTTCATCCCATTCACATTCAAAGTTATGATTACTAATTCTTTATTGCCCTCCATGCTATCTTCCCTCTGTTTGTATTTTCCCCCTTTGCCCACCCTTTATCCATTTCCCCCAGTATTTTGTTTCTGAATATCACCCCTTTCAGTGTGTTTGTCCTCCTATATCACCCCCTCCCCTTTCTTTCCACTTTTCCCTTTTTCCCTTTTCCCTTTCCTTCCTTTTGTTAGTTTCCTTCTTTTTCCCCACTCCCCCTCCCTTTCTTCTCCATTCCCCCCCTCCCCTTTTCCCCTTTTAATACTTTAAAGGTTAGATGTTTTTAAGTTAACTAAGTATGTTTAAGTTCACTTTAAGCCAAGTCAGATGAGAAGGAGATTCTGGTGTTTCTCATCTCCTCCCTTCTTCCCCTCTATTACCATAGATGTTTCATGCCTCTTAGTGTAATGATATTTACCCCATTCTATCCCATCCTTCCTCCTGTCTCCTTACTGTCCCTCTTTTTAAGGAGGTAGTGTCTTTTTATCATTCTATATGAGTCATAGAAAATTCTGAGTATCCATCACTTCTAGGTAATTACATTCTATCGTTAGATAGAGTTAAAATTCTTGAGAGTTATTACAGTCTTTCTCCCAAATGGGGTTAAAGCCAGTTTCATCCCATTGGATAGCAGTCTCAAGGACAGATCATGAATGTCTATCACTTCTGGCTAGGTATATTCTCTCTGTTAGAGTTACAATTGTCAAGATTTATGAGAATCTTTGTCCCCATGCTGGGATATAGCCAGTTTCAACTTATTGGATAGCAGCTTTTTTTTCTTTTACTGCCTCCCCCCCTTTTCTTTTTTTTTTTTTTGTTACCTTTTCATGTGTCTCTTGAACCTCCTGTTTGATGTCCAAATTTTCTATTTAACTCATCGGAATTTTTGGAATTCTTCCATTTCATTAAATGTCCATCCTTTTTCCTTGGAAGAGAAGGCTCAGCTTTGTGGGATAGTGGATTCTTTGCTACATTCCAAGCTCCCTTGCTCTTTGAAATATCTCATTCCAGGCCCTTCGATCCTTTAAAATTGATGCAGCCAGGTCCTGCATAATCCTTGCTGTGGCTCCTTGATATTTAATTTTTTTTTCTTTCTGGCTGCTTGCAGGTTTCTCTTTTATCTGCTAGTTCTGGAATTTGACCACATTTCTTGGTGTTTTTATTTTAGGACCTTTTTCTCAAGAGGATTGATGTATTCTTTCAATGACTACTTTGCCCTCTGGTTCCATGATATCTGGGCAATTTTCCATCACTAGATCCTGTCGTATTATGTCCAGGCTTTTTTTTTTTTAATCTTCAATGTGTTCAGGAAGTCCAATAATTCTCACGTTGCCCCTCCTCAACCTATTCTCAAGGTCAGTGGTTTTGCTGATGAAGTATTTTACATTTTCTTCTATTTTTTGATTTTGTTTAACTGGCTCTTGTTGTCTCATGAAGTGATTAGTTTCTGCAGACTCCATTCTTTTGTTTAGGGCAGACTTTTATTCTTTAACCTTATGCAATCCTTTTCCAATGGTCAATTCTACTTTTGAAATTTTGAGGGAATTATTTTCTTCTTGCATTTGTCCAATTGAGGATCTGAGAGATTTATTCTCATTTTGTATTTGTCCAATTGTATTTTCTAAGGATTATTTTTCTTGTTGCAAGCTATTAATTGTCTCTCCCAAATTTTCTAGTTGATTTTTAAGCTCTTTCCTTATTTCTTTTAGGAAGTCTTTCTGTGCTGAAGACCATATAATATTCCTCTCAGAGGTTCTAGGTCTCTGTGAGTTAGGGTCTTTTCCTTCCAAGAATTTTTCTATGGATCCACCTTTCTGCTGACCCTTCTTCATTTTTCTAAGACTTGAGTTTGTGAGGGGCTGGTTTACAGGGCCTTGGTGATCGCTAGAGGCTTTACTCAATGAGTGCAATTCCTCTGGCTGACTAGTAAGAGGTTCTGGGTTTTTTTCTCTGCAGTGTCTGTGACCTTGATTGAGGACTTCTCTCTTAGCTTGACAGGAGAGATTAAAGCTATTGAATTATTTTGCCTTCAATCAATGGTGGGCTTTACCCTGGGGTGAGGTCATTCTTCTCTCTGTTGTCTTCTGGGCTCATTCTTCTGCTCACATACCTGTGCCTGAGGCAGAAGTAGTCTGCAATTGTTTGTTCTGGGAAGAGGTCTCAGCCACAATGCAGGTGTGGACTCAGAGTTCCTCAGACCAGAGGAGCCCAGGGATGATGTCTGCATCTCTCCTGTACTGGAACTCTCCCCCCCCCCCAGCCCTGTAGGAAAGGTCCAGAAGGTCAGCACCAACACCAGTGTCTGTGCTCCCTAGTTGAGTCAAGCCCCCATGGTCCAGCCCCACCGCTGGTTCAGCAAGTCTGTCTCTCAGGCCCTCAGGCTCCCAGGCTCCAATTCAGCAGCTAATCTGGCTCATCTGGGGTTGATTTGCCCTCTGCACCCAGACTCACCCTCTGTATTCACCCATGGCTGCTGCTGGGGACAAATCGTGAGGTAGATGTTCTTTTTCCTGAATTTTCTTTCTGGGTTTTGTGGGTTGGATTTCTGTTAAGAGGTTTGTTTTATATTATAGATGGGGAATGTCTTCTCTCTGCCATCTTGGTGGGGCCCTCAAAGTCTTTTTTGAGCTCTGTTATAGCCTGAGCCCAATTTCTGTTTTTCTTGGAGTCTTTAGATGCAGGAGTTTGTACTTACTCATTTTCAGATTGAGTGTTTTGATCCTTCTTGGGATCATAGGCAAAGTATTTATCAATGGTGTTCCTCTTTTTACTCCATTTACTCATTTCTCTGGTATTGTGTTGAGGCTCTGTCTTCCCTCCAGGTCTGTGAATGACCACAAGCACAGCCCTCTGCCATGGGGCTGAGGTTGGGGAGGCCCTGCTGTTCTATGCGGGTGTCCTAGACTGTGATCAGGATCTGAATTTGGTCAGAACCCCAGAGTTCTGTTCCAGGGACAGAAGACAGAGCTCAGTAGTCTCTCTCCTTTCCCCTCCTTAGGCTCAGCACTCATGCCTTGGGGGCTCCTGCTTACTGGCTTCTGCTTCTAGTTTCTGGATCTGGGCTGCTATATTCACCCTAGTGGCTGTGTATCCTGAGGGCTGGGCTTCACGTGCTTGCTCTGGCAGAGGTCCCCCACTGATCCCCCAAGTTGTGCCTGATGCTCCCCTGGGGTATAGGTCAGGAAACTGTCCTTGCTGCTGTGAGCCATGGCTCCCAGCACCCTGGGACTGCCCTGGGAGGCTGAAGTTCCTTCATTCTGGTGGGCATCCCTTCTGGTGGGGCACCCCTCTGACCCCATGGAACTGAGCCTTTCCACTCTTTTCCAGGTTATTTTTGGTTGGAGAACTGCCTCACTGGATCCCTCTGTGGGATTTTTGTCTGGAACTTTTAGTTAGAGTCCTTAACTTATAGGTTTTGATGGAGAGCATCTAGAGATGGTCCTCTGCTGTCACCATCTTGGCTCTGCACCTGAATAGCTTATTTTATATTAAATATTCTTTTTTTTCAAAGTAATCTTTCTTCAAATTCTAAGCTCTCTTAGACCTTCATTTCAGTTCAAAAAGAATGAGTATAGATATAAAGCAATAATGAATAATCACTTATTCAGGTTCTGAGATCTGACTAGACTCATTAGCAAATAATTTCACTTCTTGTCACCCTTTCTTTTTGTTCTATAATAAAATCACTCCCTTTTCAATATTAAATGTGCAATTAATAAACCCAAAGAATGAGGTAAATTAAACCAAATTGTTTGTACTTTTCACTTTTTACTTCTTTTAGAAATCACTGTTAGAATTATTTTCATGTAATGTTCAAGTAGTGAAATATCTGATGGTGATTTCATCCATATAAGGAAAGCTGCCTTATTCATATTTTACAATATTTATAACAATAAATTATGAGTTCAGTGTATCCCTTGACTGTTATTGTGTTCCCACCTTCAGACCACTTCAGAAAAAAGATAGTTAAATTTAGGGCAATTTTGTGAGATCTTTGAAAATAATAGTTTAACAATTCTACCTTAATAAAATAAAATAGAATTAATTGCTGCAACTGCAGGTTGGGCAATAAATAGCAGGACATATTCAGAGACACACATGGAAGGAGGAAGACAATATACAGATAACAGAACAAGATGAAGAAGTTCTGAGAAGAGGATAAAGAATAGAAATTGATAGAGGAAAATAAAAAAAGGCATTACTATTTTATGGATGCATGGGATAAGGAGATTTAGAAAGGGACAAATGGGAAAATAAATCAGGGTCAGATGAAGTAGTCTGAGGGTAGGGGGAGAAAACTATCCATATATTCTCAGAAAATACACCAGCTTTAGTGGCATTCTTCAAAACCATTCTCCACAGTCCATCATCCTAGTAACTAATAATGGAAAGCACCCCTTAGCTCTAAGGTAGACTCAAGAAACTTTTAATTAATAAATAAATGAATTCTACTTCATCTCTTTTGATTATGAGTTTTGTGAACTTTGGGGAACCTTTTTTAACTGAAAATTTTTATTTACAATTACATTTAAAACAATTGTTAATGTTCACTTAAATTTCTTTTTCATTATGAAATTCTTGAGAAGGTAATGGAGTTCAAACAAAGATCAAAAACTATTACCTTTAATTTAAAAAAGGTTCTCATGTAATTTTGCTATCACTTGTATTTTATTTTTTCCTTTAGGATATGATGTTTCTCTCAAAACATTCAATTTTGATCAGTGTTATCATGCAAGCAATGTAAACACTATCAGACACAATAATGTTATTACCAAAGAAAACACAGAATAAAACAAAATCAAGAAAAATAAAGTAAAAATAAAATATGCATCAAACTATACTCCAATTAAATCAGTTCTTTCTTTGGGAATTGATGGTATTTTTCATCATCAAGTCCTTCTGAAGTGTCTTTGAACATTGCATTGCATTACATTGATACTGCTTATTTCATTTTGCATCAATACATGTATGCCCAGGCATTTTTTTGAACCATCTATTCACCATTTCTTATGGCACAATTTTTTTAAATCACATTTATGCACTACAGCTTCTTCAGGCATTCCCCAGTTAATGATCCCCTGAATTTCCAGTTCATTTCCATTATAAAAAGAGTTGCTACAAACATTTCTGTACATATAGGTCTTTTTCCTTCTTCTTTGGTTTAATTGGTAAACCAAAAAAATAGAGATTTTGCTCAGTCAAATGTTTTGCATAATAATCATTTCACAACTCTACCAACAGTGCATTAGTATCCCTATTTTCCAACATACAACGAACATATTTAATACTCCTATTCTATTATGTTGGAAATTCAGATTTGTATTAAGTGGTGTCTCAGAGTTTTTTTTAATTTATATTTTCGTTATTCATAGTGATTTAGAGTATTTTTCCATATGATTATAGACAACTTATTTCTTCTTATGAAAAATACCTGTTTGTATTCTTTGGAGATGTATCAACTGGGAAATTAATGGTATTCTTGTAAATTTGACTCAGTTGTCTATACATTTGAGAAATCATGCTTTTATCAAAGAAACTTCCTCACATTCTCTACCCTTGTTAGTTTCCTACTTTCCTTCTTATTTTGGTTGCATGGCTTCATTTGTGGAAAAAAAGAATTAATTTGATATGATAAAAATTATCCAATTTTACCTCCCACTCTGTTGATGGGATCTCTATTTATAGATAATCTAGTTTGACAAGTAAAATATTCCATGATTTCCTACATTGTGTATTCTATTCATCATTATGTTTAAATCACATACTCATTTTGACTTTATCTTTATAATCAGTTTGAGATTTTGATCAAAATGTATTTTCTGCCAAATTCCCTTCCAGTTTCCCCAACAATTTTCATCAAATAATGAGTTATTATTCTAAAAGCTTGTTTATTTTCATTTGTCAAATACAAAATTACTGTATCCTGTGTAATTAACCCACAATAGTCCACCACTGGTTTTTCTAGATAAGTGTCAAACTGTTTTGATGTTTAGCATTTTTAAAACAATTTGAGAGATGGTATGCTAAACCAAATTCTTGTATGTTTTTTATTGATTCTCTTGATACATTTGACCTTCTCTTTTTCTACATGAGTTTGTTAGTATTTTGCTACCTCTATAATTTTTTGATAATTTGTTATATAATTGAATAAATATTGAACAAATAAATTTATTTACTTAAATTTTCAAAATTTCATTCCTATAGATCCTGAATTTGTCTTGGCAGTAAACCTACAAATATTTGTTATTATTATTATTAATATTATTATATTATTATTATTATTATGTACAGTTATTTTAAATGGAATTTCTCTTTCCATTTCTTTCTCTTAGAATATGTTGGTAAAAGATAGAAATGATAATTTATATGTGTTTATGTTATATACTGTAGCTTTGCTGAAGTTATTTAAACTAGGCTTTAATTGATTCTTTTTAAGTACATCATAACATTTGTGTAGTGTTTGTTTTCTTTCCTTTTTGCTTCTAATACCTTCAATTTCTTTTTCTAACATCATTGTTCACTGTCACTTTTCTTTCCACAATAACTTATCCTTATGTACTTATTTTATGTGATAATATCCCCTATTCTTCCCCTCTCTGTCTGTCACCAACAGCATCCCTCTTTTTCACTTTTTAATTTAATTTTTAAAAATCAGTTCCATCACAGTTGACTTACATAAGTCCCTCTGTTCATAAATACTCCTTCTAACTGTTTTAGTGATGATAGGGTTCTCAGGAAATGCAATTATCATCTTGCCATATAGTAAAATTTCTACAATTATTGATTTCCTTATGATTTTTATTTCATGTTTACCTTTTTATCATTATCTTCAGTGTTGTAATAGAAAGTAGAATTTTCTATTCAGTTTTGATCTTTTCATAAGGAATACTTAAAATAAGTCTAGCTTTTTACCTCTCTGTTTCATCACTAA
Organism: Macrotis lagotis; assembly: GCF_037893015.1. Lineage (NCBI taxonomy): Eukaryota > Metazoa > Chordata > Mammalia > Peramelemorphia > Peramelidae > Macrotis > Macrotis lagotis. The sequence continues at coordinate 432,271,407 of NC_133666.1, forward strand.
AGGATCATACTCAGGTTTATTGTATCAGTTACTCATAAATTTTATTTTAGCTCCATTAACTTACACAATATCCTATTTTAAGCCCTTTGTTCCTTGGAAGTAGATTCTGCTATTTTTTTGTGTGATTCTAAATGTGTTCTATTATATATATTTTATTATATCTTTCTGACTGCTTGAAGAAATTTCTCATTTACCCTAGAAGTCTATAATTTTGGGAAAACACTCCTCAGAATTTTCCTTATAGGGTCTTTCAAGTCATTCTTCCAGTTGAGTGACTGGGATTTTTCCCTAGGGTAACTGATAAAGTACTGGCAGTATAGGCATTTCTCCAGCAACACAGAAATAACTATTAGCAAGAAAAATGTATTGCATTAAGAAAATATAAAGTGAGGGGAGTTCTAGGACAGAGTCAAGATAAAGCATGAAGTTAGCGTGCTTCTGGAGCTTTTCCCTAGATAATGTTAAATGAAGCCTCCACACATACATTAAACCTACAATTCCCACCAAAAAAATAAAGATTATCTACAACTGAAAACTTGTTTCAATGTGGAAGATCTCCATGAAAAGTATAACTCTATGGGGGAAAAGGGCAGACAAATCACAGCTAGATGGGAAAGTGGGAAATAAAAAAATTTATTAAAAAGCAGTATGGGTCAGATGGAAATGAAATTCAAAAAAGCTCTCAGAAGAAAATAACTCCTGCAAATGTAGAATGAAATTAAAGGAAACTTATGACTTTGTGAGGAACAATAAAACAAAAATCAAAAGAATGTGAAATGTGAAACGTGAAATATCTCATTGGAATAACAACTGAACTGGAAAACAGATCCATAAGAGATAATTTAAAAATTATTGTGCTACCTGAAAGTCATGATCAGGAAAAAAGCTTAGTCTTAATTTTTAAAGAATTTTTTTGGGTAAGTTACCCTGATATACTAAAAGGAATGAGTAAAACAGAAACTGTGGGAATCCATAGTTCACATCCAGAAAGAGATCCCAAAATAAAAACTACCATGAATATTGTAGCCAAATTCCAGAGCTCCCAAGTCAAAGAGAAAATGTTACATGTAATCAGAAACAATTCAAATACTGTGGAACTCTCGTTGGGATTAGAACAGGATATAGCAGCATTTATATTACATGCTCAAAGGGTTTGAAATATGATATTCCAGAAGGAAAAAGAGCTTGGATAGTAACTGAGAATTAATTACCCAGTAAAATTGAACATCCTCTTTTAGGGGGAAATATCGACATTCAATGTAATAGGGGATTTTTAAACTTCCCTGTTGAAACAACCAGAACTGAATAGAAAATTTGATTTTCAAGTACAGGACTCAGGTGAAGCAGAGAGAGGGTGAACAGACAGGGAAAATTATAAGGAATTTAATGATATGGAATTTTTGGTATTCCTGCATATGAAGATGATACTGATAATTCACACCTTCTCATTTATTAGAGCAGTTAAATAGAGCATATATAGACAAGACATAGGAGGGAGCTAAATACATAGGTATAATATATTATAAAGATGGAGTCAATGACAAGAAAGGAACACATGGTGAGAAAAGGAAAGGGGAGGTAGAATTGGCTAAGATATTTCATGCTAAAGAGTCAAGTAGAAGCTTTTGCAATGGAGAGGAAGGGGGGAGGAGATGAAGGGGAATGAGCGAGGTTTCATCATCCAAAGTGTCTCAGAGATGTAATAACATACACACCCAATAGGGTATAGAAATCTATCTTTCCCTAGAAGAAAAAGGAGAGGAAATGGATTAGAGAAATTAGGTAGGGGGAGGAGGACTGTGCAAGTGATAGAAGAAAGGGAAGGGTAATGAGAGATAAGAAAATTTTGAGGAGGGTCAGAGTGAAAGGAGAGAGAATAGAATAAATAGAGGTAGAGAGAATTATGATGGAGGGAAATACAGATAGCAATAGGAACTGTGGGTAAAAATTTGAATTAACTCCTCTGATGGACTTATGATAAAGAAAATGATCCATTCTAGAGACAGAATTAATGGTAACTGATCATAGACAGAAGTATACATTTTTTTCTCTTCTCTCACTTTATTTTTCTTGAGATTTCTCTGTCTTTTTGGGGAGATGGGGGATTATGTTTACTTTTATAGCAAGACTATCGTAGCAATATGAAAAGAAATGAATGAATGAATGAATGAATGAATGACTAATTAAATAAATAAATAAATAATATCAAAAGGAAGGGAAAAACAAATGTAAACTTAAAGTTAAAACTTAAAGGAAAAGTTAAAGGGGAAAGGGCAGAATAAAAGGAAATAAAAGTAAAAAAAGTAAAAATGTGTAAAGATCGCACAGAGGGAAATAGAGAATTAGTAATCTGAACTTTAAATGTGAATGCTCTGTGCTATCCCATAAAATAGAAGTGGATAGCAGAATGTATTAAAAACCAGAATCTTGCAATGTGTTGCCTGCAAGAAACACATTTGAAGCAGGGCGATGCACAGATGGTAAAGGAAAAAGGGTGAAGCAAAATATACTCTGTGTCATCAGAAGAAAAAAATTTCAGGGTAACAATCCTCATCTCAGACCAAGTAAAAGCAAAAATAAATTTTAATAAAAAGGATAGGGAAAGAAACAAATCTTAAATTTCATCATAAGTAGTCAAGTTATATAATTATTAAACATAGAGGCACCTAGGGGCATAGCATGCATATTTATGGAAAAGAAGCTGAATGAATTTCAAGGAGTCATAGACAGCAAAGTTATAAAACAGAGGACTTCAACCTCCCTCTTTCAGAACTACATAAATGTAGCCACAAAAGAAACAGTAAAGAAAAGTATAATATATCATCTCATTCTAATCAGATTGGCAAAAAGTGAAAATGATGTGTTGGAGAGGTTTTTGAAAGACTGAAACATTAATGCATTGTTGGTGGAGTTGCAAACTAATCCAAACATTCTGGAGAGCATCTTCAGCTATGAATCTATAAAACTGATCATACCATTTGACTCAGCCATGCCAATACCAGGTCTATATCCAGAAGAAATAATAAAATTAGGAAAAGTCCACATGTTCTAAAATATTCATAGTTGCTCTTTATGTAAAGGCAAAGAATTGAAATTGAGGGGATATCCATCAATTGGGGAATGACTGAACAAGGTATGGTATAAGAATTTTATGGAGTACTATTGTTCTAAAAGAAACTATGAATGTTTGGGCTCCAGAGATGCATGGAATGAATTTAAAGAACAAATTCTGAGGGAAGGGAGCAACAACAAAAGAACATTGTATGTATTATCAATAACATTGGGAATTGATCAACATTGCTGGATAAAGGTCATCTCAGCAGTTCAGATTTAGGACAATCCTGGGAGACCTTTTTATGGAGAAAGGTTTCTATATCCAGATGAATAAAAGACAAAAATCAAAGCAAATCAAAGCAAACAAAAACTACTCCATAGAATCTAAATAAATACTACATTCTCTTTTTAATAATTTTTCTTATGTTGTTCCTTCTTATCCCATGCTTTTCATTCCTTTCCCTTAGGCCAAATTTCCCCAGCAGAACAGGACTAATATTCAAACATTAAACACAAATGTGCATGATCAATGTTCTTTAGAGCATTTGCTCCTGGGTGAGTTAGGAAGTTAGGGTGGAAGAACATTATGTAGATTATGTAGCTTATAATAATGAACATAGATGAAAGCTGGAAAACTTTCATAACATGTAATCAGAAAAATAAAAAAGTGACAATAAGAAAAATAAAAGGAAAGAAAAGAAACTATCAGGTGAATCCTACCCTGACCTTCTATTCCCCTCTTTATAAGTTGTTCTGGCCTTCTCAGTAATGTGTGTAGGAATGGTTCGTGATGTTCCTCTGGGTACATTTTGTGCTACCTGTCCAAGGCACAAAATTTCTAAATTTTTACTAGATAAAACTTAATTTAACAGAATATTTTGGACACATATACCCAATAAATATTATAATAAAATTAAGATGTAATTCTTAAAACAAAATGATATTGTTAATATAAGAAAATATAAATTTACAACAATGCTGTTAAAGACTACCCAATATTGGTTGGGAAAGAAGAAGAGTAAACATGACAAATAGTATATGTATATGAGAGGCACACACACAGAGAAATAGTAAAAAATGGAAAAAAATAAGATTATAGAGGGACTAGATATATAAAAGAATTGAATTGAAATAATTTCTTTGAGTTCTAAACTGAAGAGAATCTACAATAAAATAAAACCCAAACAAATTATCTGAAGTGATCAGTAACAATTACATTGAAGTGGTAATATTTACTTATGGGACTTCCAGAGCAGAGGTAAGATAGCAGCATGAGGTTAACATGCTCCCAGAGCTTTTTCCTGGCAAAGATAAATGAAGTGTCCACACTGACATTCCTGCTACAGATCCCACCAAGAAAAAACAAAGATTCAAAGAAGTTTTCAACAGTAAATATAATGGATGATCTTCAGTGAAGTTCTGTTTCATTATGGGGAAAGGGGAAGTAGAGTCCAGGAGGAAAGAGAGGGGGAAAGACACTGGTAAGCTTTTAGACACAGTTCTGTCCAGATCCCCATAACATGACAATAACAGAGGTCCTGGAAGCTAGAGAGGAAGCCAATAGGGAAGGTCCCAACTCCAAGCAATGTCTGTACCCTGAGAACACTTGGATAAAACATAGGACTGGGACAGGAATAAACCACTGCCATTGCTAAGAAAGAACCTGAACATAAAGGAGGAAACAAACTACTGAAAAGGCAAGGCCTGGACTGCATCAACAACATCTTGGCCCACAACAAGCCAGGGATCAGATCCCAGCCCCAGCATAAAAAGTTGGGATATATACTTCCTATACCCCATAAGCAGAGTTAAAACAATAGAGATGAGCAAACAAAGTTAAAAGAGCACTCACTATAGAAAAATACTTTACAGATACAAATGATAACAATGCAATGTCTGAAGAAGAAAACAGTGAAAAATCACTAACAGAGAGACTCAAAGGATTCTATGAATTGGACTCAAATCCAAAAGTTCAATGAAGAGCTTAAAAAAAGAATTTTAAAACCAACAAGAGAGAAAGAAGAAAAATGGAAAAAAGAAATGAGTCATGCAGGAAAATCATAACTCAACACCTTTAAGAAGGAAACAGAAAAGACAATTAAAGACAATGAAACTCTTAAAATAAGAATTGAACAATTAGAAACCAATGGATCTATGAATTTACAAGATTACACCAAGACAATGTAAAAGGGTAAAAAAATTGAAGAAAATATAAAGTATCTTTTATTAAAAACAAACGAACTGGAAAATAGATGCAGGAGAGATAATCTGTAAATCATCAAATTCCTAGAAAGCCTAGATGGAAAAAAAAGAACCTGGAAGACATCATGCAAAAAATTATTAGGGAAACCTGTCTAAATCTCTTAGAACAAGAAGATAATATAACCCTTGAAAAAATACACAGTACCCTTCCACAAAGAAATCCCAGGATTAAAACTCCAAGGGCTGTTATTGTCAAATTCCAGAACTCTCAAATAAAGGAGAGAATATTGTAAGCAAGAAAAAGAAAAAAAAGTTTGAATACAAATGACATATCAGCTTCAACACTGAAGGATAGAAAACCTGGAACACCATATATTGGAGGGCAAAGTACTTTTGTATTCCAACCAAGAATTTACTAATCTGCAAAATTCAGTATATACTGTCAGGGGAAAAGATGTATGTTCAACAAAGAAGAGGTCTTCCATAATTTCTTGACACAAAGACCAGAAATGAAGAGAGAATTCAATCACCAAATACATGACTCAAGGGTTACATGAAAAGGTAAATGAAAAGGGCAAGGGAAAGCCATCAAAACAAAACAAAGGTTGTTTAAGACCACCAAATTGTATACAACCCTAAAAGCAAAGATATAACATTTCTAATTCCTGAGAACTTTACTTCTTAGGATAATTAAAGAATTAAATATAATTGAAGATACTGAACTTAAAGTATATGGGTATAGTTGAATCTTGTCTCGCCAAACAAAAGGTCCAAGATGATATCACTATGTTTGAGCCAAAAAGTCCTGATGAACAGCAGGGGTGTTGACTCTAAATTTTAGTGTCTCATTATCCTTTCACCCACTTTAATTCTGCTATCCTGACAAAGCTTAGCACTTTCTCTGATGAGGGCATCATAAATCATGCAGTCTTGAGTCAGGGTCTCCTATTACTTGCAATCATTTGTAAACTTCTCAAGAGAGACTTTCAGAACCTCCCAGTACTTAGAGTCCTTTAAGATTCTTATAGTTAGGGTCGGCTAGGTGGCATAGTGGATAAAGCATCGGCCTTGGAGTCGGGAGTACCTGGGTTCAAATCCGGTCTCAGACACTTAATAATTACCTAGCTGTGTGGCCTTGGGCAAGCCACTTAATCCCATTTGCCTTGCAAAAACATAAAAAAAATTTAATATAGTTAATTGGATCAAAGTTTGATTAAATCCTGGGGAGAGGGGGAGAGTAAAATGTAAGAGAAAACAGACCTGGAGGGAATGGTACAAATACTTCAAGAAATGATTTGGCTTTGGATGATACTTTGCCTCATGAGGAGGATATGTCATTGAAGGGTACTTGAAAAGGGTGGTAGGAGAAAAATTATAATTTTATATAATTTGAGACAGTTCTCCTTATCAAGCCATCAAGCAATCAATCTTTGATTATACTTTTATAACATATAAGTAAGCTATCAAATAATCATACTGTGATTGAGGATCCCTGATTAATAGTACATAATGATAAATAACATCAGGTGAAGAGCACCTTTTTAATTTTAGAGGGAAAGAAGAGGGTGAATACTGAGTAAATTTTATTCAAAAAATTTGGCCCAGAAAGCAAATAAAATACATTCCCACATAGATTTTAAAATCTATTCTAATCTAAAGGGAAGGTTGGAACTGGATGGTGGGAATGATAGGGGAGAAGGGACTGAAAAAAGGGAAATTGAAAGTATAAGTGAAAATAAACAGAATGTTAAATTTTTAAAGAAAAGTTAAAGGGGAAAGGAGTAAAATTTTGGTGAGGAATAATAAGAGGAAAGGAAATGATAAATGGAGAAAGATAGCATGGAGGGAAACACAGAATTAGTAATCTTAACTGTAAATGTAAATGGGATGGATTGTCCCATAAGATGGAAGTGGATAGCAGAATGGAATAAAAACATACTCCTGCAATATCTTTTTTACAAGGAAAAAATATTTGAAATAGAGGGATGCACACATGGTAAATGTGAAAAGATGGAGCAAAATATATTATGCCTCAGCTGAAGTAAAATAGCCAGGGGTAGCAACCCTGATTTCAGATAAAGTGAAAGAAAAAGTGGATCTCATTAGAAGGGATAAAGAAGGAAACTACATCTTTTTTTAGGTTGTTTTTTTTTTTTTGGCAAGGTTTTGGTAAAGTGGCTTTCCCAATATCACACATCTAGGTAATTATTAAGTGGCTGAGACCTGATTTGAACTCAGGTATTCCAGACACCAGGGCCAGTGCTCAATCCACTGTGCCACCTAGATGCCCTGAAACTTCATCTTCTTAAAGGGCACCATTGATAATAGAGCTATATCATTACTAGACATATATGCACTTAGTGATATAGAATTCAAATTATTAGAAGAAAAGCTGAGTGAATTAGGAGATATAGACAGTAACACTTTAATAATGGAAGACCTCAATTTCCCTCTCTCAAAACTAAATAAATCTAACCACAAAATAAGCAAGAAGTTAGGAAAGAAGGTGAAGGAAATGTTAGAAAACTTAAATAGGATAGATCTCTGTAAAAAACTTAAAGGGGATAGAAAAGAATCTATCTTTTTCTCAGCAGTACATGGGGCCTATACCAAAACTGACCATATACTAGGGCACAAAAGCCTTATAGTCAAATGCAGGAAGGTAGAAATAATAATATATTCTTCTCAGACCATGATGCAATAAAAATTACATGTAATAAAGGGTCATGAAAAGATATATCAAAAATTAATTGGAAACTAAATATCTTTATCTTAAATACTGGGTGGATCAAACAGTAAATAATAGAAACAGAATAATAGAAAATGATAATAATGAGACAGCATACCAAAATCTATGGGATGCAGCCAAGGCAGTTTTGAGGCGAAAGTTTATATTTCTAAATATATATAGATAGAGATAGAGATAGAGATAGAGATAGAGATAGAGATAGAGATTAGATAGATATAGATATAGATATAATAGAAAAAAGAGATCAATGAATTGTACATGCAATTATAAAATATAGAAAAAGAACAAATTAAAGATACCCAATTAAATACACAATTAGAAATTCTGAAAATCAAGGGATTAATAAAATTGAAAGCAAGAAAGCCACTGATCTCATAAATAAAACTAAGAATTTGTTTTATGAAAAAGCCAACAACATAGGCAAAACTTTGGTTAATCTGATTAAAAAATAAATAAGATGATAAAAATAACAATATAAAAAAAGGGTGAGCTTACCACCAATGTGGAGGCTATTAAAGAGATAATTCAGAGCTACTTTCTTGAACCATATGCCAATAAAATTGAATGACCTGAGTGAAATTGATGAATAGTTACAAAAATACAAACCGCACACATTAACAGAAGAGAAAAAAAAACTTATATAACACCCATTTCAGGAAAAGAAATTGAAGAAACCATTAATATACTCCCTAAGAAAAAGTTTCAAAGTCCAGATGGATTCACAAGTGAATTCTCACAAACATTTAAGGAACAATTAAAGCCAGAAGTTTATATAATAGAATATTTCCCAAATTCACAAAACTATGGCTGATGATTAATGTGACCATCTGGATTTTCCCTCTTTTTCCTTAGAACTATTTTTTTAAATAAGATCATGGTATGATTCTATCTAATTAAACATCCTTTTAATTAAGACCCAGTTTCCTTTTAGAAAAAAAGTATTTTATTTTATTTTTTAAAATAAAATAGAGATTCTATTTGTTTTGACTTTTACAATTCCCCCAAGCTTGCTTCCCTCTCCCCATTCCTCACAGAAGGCTGTCTGTTAGTCTTTACATTGTTTCCACTGCTTCCCTTTTCATAGATCTGACAGGTATACTACTTGATCTTCTAGTTTTCTTATAATGTTGTTTTTCATGTCTAAATCTTGTATACATTTTGATTTTATCTTGTTATAGGTTGTGAGGTGTTGGTCTACTCCAAGTTTCTATTATACTAACTTCCAATTTTCCCAGAAGTTTTTGTCAAAGAGAAAGTTTTTTATCCCAATAGCTGGACTCTTTGGGTTTATCAAACAGTAGATTGCTATAATCATTTCCTGCTATTGCACCTAGTGTATTCCTCTTGTCCAGCACTCTCTTTCCTACCCATTACCAGACAGTTTTGATGACTGATGCTTTATGATACAACTTTACATCTAGTAAAACTAAGCCACCTTCTTTTGTATCATTTTTCATTGAACCCCTGGGAATTCTTGACTTTTTATTTCTACATATGAATTTATTTACATTTTTCTAACTCATTAAAGTTATTTTTTTTTGAATTTTGATTGGTAGGGCACTAAAAAGTAGTATAGTTTTGGTAGAATTGTCATTTTTATTATATTAGCTCGACCCATTCATGATCAGTTGAGGTTTGCTCAATTATTTAAATCTGATTTTATTTCTGTGAGAAGTGTTTTGTAATTGCTTTCAAAAAGTTTTTGAGTCTGCCTTGGTGGATAGATTCCCATGTATTTTATATCATTTGAAATTCCTTTGAATGAAATTTTTATTTGTGCTCCATCACATATATATATATATATATATATATATATATATATATATATATATATATATATATATATATATATCACAGTTTCAAAATGGTGGCAAAGAATTGGAAATTAAGTGAATATCCTTCAATTGGGATATGCTTTAACAAACTGTGGCAAGTGTATGTGATGGAGCACTATTGTTCTATTAGAAACCAGGAGGGATGGGAATTCAGCGAAGCATGGTAGGATTTGCACAAAGTGCTGCATAGCAAGATGAGCAGAAACAGAAAAACATTGTACACCATAACAAATTATCTGAGACTGCCTTGGCACATAGACTCCGAGGTATTTTATATTGTCTGATGTTACTTTGAATGGGATTTCTCTTTCTAGCTCTTCCTGCTTTAGCTTGCTAGACTACATATAGAACATTTGAGGATTTATGAGGGTTTAATTTACATCCTTCAACTTTGTCAAATTGCTAAGTATTTCTAGTACTTTTTGGATAATTCCTTGGGATTCTCTAGGTATGCCATCATGTCTTCAACAAAGAATGAAAGTTTTGTTTCTTTTTTCCCAATTCTAATTCCTTCAATTTCTTTTTCTTCTCTTATCATTGAAGCTAACATTTCTAATGCAATATTGAATAGTCACCACTGTATTACTTAGCCAGTACCAGACAGTTTTGATGACTAATGCTTTACAGTATAATTTTAAATCTAGTAAGGTTAAGCCACCTTCTTTTGCACTTTTAAAAATTGAATTACTTGAAATCCTTGATTTTTTATTTCTCCATATGCATTTATTTAGAATTTTTGTCTAACTCACTAAAGTATCTTTTTGGAATTTTGATTGGTAGGGCACTAAACAATTAGTTTAGTTTTGGTAGAATTGCTATTTTTCTTATATTGGCTCGACCTATTCATGAGCAGTTGATATTTGACCAGTTATTTAAATCTGATTTTATTTCTGTGAGAAGTGTTTTGTAATTGCTTTCAAAAAGTTTTTGAGTCTGCCTTGGTGGATAGATTCCCATGTATTTTATATCATTTGAAATTCCTTTGAATGAAATTTTTCTTTCAAGCATTTTGCTACATATTGCTAGTCATATACAGAAATGTTGAGGATTTATGAGGGTTTATTTTATATCCTGCAACTTTAGTAAATTTACTAATTATTTCTAACAGTTTTTAAGATGATTTTTTGAGATTATTTAGGTATGCCATCATGTCATCTGCAAGGAGTGAGAGTTTTGTCTCTTCCTTCCCTATTCTAATTCCTTCAATTTCTTTTTCTTCTCTTATTGCTGAAAATAACATTTTCAATACAATATTGAATAGCAGTGGTGATAATGGGCATCCTTTTTTCACACCTGATCTTATTGGAAATGCCTCTAACCTATCCCCATTGAATATAATGCTTGTTGATGGTTCCTGATAGATGTTGCTTATTATTCTAAGGAACAATCCATTTATTCCTACTCTCTTTAGTGTTTTTAGTAGGAATAGGTGTTATATTTTGTTAAAAATATTTTTTCAACATCCATTGATATAATCCTATCATTTCTGATAGCTTTGTTATTGTTGTAATTTTTTATACTGACAATTTTCCTAATATTGAATCCACCCTGCATTGCTGGGATAAATCCTACTTGGTTGTAATATACTATCCCAGTGATAACTTGTTGGAGTCATTTTGCTGATTTTATTTAAATTTTATGCACCTGTATTCATCAGAGAGATAAATCTATAATTTCTTTCTCTGTTGTAATTCTTCCTGGTTTAGGTTGTAGGACCATATTGATGTCATAGAAAGAGTTAGGCAGGTTTCCATCTTCACCTATTTTTCCAAACGCTTATATAGAATTGGAACCAGTTGTTCCTTAAATGTTTGATAGAATTCATGTGTGGATCCATCTGGTCCTGGAGATTTTTTCTTAGGGAGTTCAATAATGGCTTGCTGAAATTCTTTTTCCTGAAATAGGGTTGTTTATTTAATTTTCATTTCATTTATCCTGGGCAACTTAGATTTCTTAAAATATTCATCCATTTCTCTTAAATTGTCAAATTTATTGGCATTGAGTTGGGCAAAATGGTTCTGAATTATTACTTTAATTTCTTCCTTAAGGTGCTAAGTTCACCTTTTTCATTTATAATACTGGCAATTCCTTTTTTAAATCAAATTGACCAGAGGATTATCAATTTTATTGATTTTTTTCATATAAACAATTCTTGATTTCATTTGTTATTAGTTAAATAGTTTTCTTGCTTTCAGTTTTATTAATTTATCCTTTAATCTTTAAAATTTCTAATTTAGTATTTAATTGGCTTTTAAATTTTTTTAATTTTAATTGGCTTTTTTAAATTGTTCTTTCTCTAAATTTTAAGTTGCTTATTTAGTTTATTGATTTCTTCTTCCTCTAATTTATTCATGTAATTATTTAAAGATATAATATATCCCATGACAGCCACTTTGAGTGTATCCCATGGATTTTGGTATGTTGTTTAATTGTTGTCATTATCTAGGATGAAATAATTGTTTCTATGCTTTGTTGTTTGATGTACTCATTCTTTAAAATGAGGTTATTTAGTTTCCAATTAGTTTTAGGTCTCTGTCTCCCTGGCCCAATATTGCTTATGATTTTTATTGCCTTATGATCTGAGAAAGATGTATTCATTGTTTCTGCTTTTCTGCAATTGATCATTAGGTTTTTATGTCCTAGTAGATGGTCAATTTTTGTGTAAGTACCATGTATTGCAGATAAAAAAAATGTATTCATTTCTATTCCCATTCAGTGTCCTCCATTAGTCTATCATATGTAGCAATCTACCTCCTTAACTTCCTTCTTGTTCAATTTGTGATTGGATTTATCTAAATCTGAGAGCAGGAGTTTGAGGTCTCCTACTAGTAGTGTTTTCTTGTCTATGTCTCCCTGTACCTCCTACAACTTCTCCTCTATGAATTTGGATGCTATACTATTGGTTGCATACATATTTAGTATTGAAATTACTTTATTGCCTATGGTACATTTTAGGAGGATATAGTTTCCTTCCTCGTCTCTTTTAATGCTATCTAATTTTGCAACTGCTTTTGCTGAGATAAGGATTTCTACTCCTGTTTTTTTTTTCCAATTCAATTGAAGAGAAAAATATTTTGTGCCAATCTTTTTCTTTTACTCTATATGTATCTCTCTGCTTTAAATGAGTTTCTTGTAAACAGCTTGTTCTAGGATTTTGGTTTTCAACCTACTCTGCTATTCACTTATGTTTTATGGGAAAGTTCACCCCATTCACATTCAAAGTTTTAATTATTATCTCTTTATTGCCCTCCATTCTATCTTCCCTCTGTTTGTATGTTTCCCATTTTTTCACTTTATTCATATTCCCCAGAAATTTGTTTCTGAATACCACCCCCATCAGTGTGTTTGTCCACCTATATCAACCCTCCCTCCCCTTTCTTTCCTCTTTTCCTTTTCTCCTTCTTCCTTCCCTTCCTTCTGTTCCCCCTTCCCCTCCGCTGTCCCCCCTCCTCTTTTCCCCTTTTAATACTTGAAAGGTAAGATAATTTTCTGTACTTAACTGAGTGTGTTTAAGTTAACATTAAGCCAAATATAATGAGAGAAAGATGCTTTCTCTTGAATGTTTGAGGCCCTTTCCTAATTGTCCTGGAACAATGGGATGGGCCCTGGGGGAGGTAGTTAATTTCCCTTTCAGCTGAGGGACCTCTGCTGCCCACATGAGCCTGGGGGGGGGGTAGGGGCAGTTAGTGCTTGTTCTGGGAAGAATGCTCTGCTAAATGTATGGATCTCCCGTGCCCAACTGGTTGTTCTCTGTAAATCTCTGTGCCTGACTGGACTCACCAGACCTCTACTCCCTTGGCCAAAGATTCCACAGCTATTACTGGTTCTCCAACCAACTCACTAAAGCCTCCATGACCTTAGGTCCTCTGGCTTCACTCTGCTGCTATCCCTTGTGCTGGCCCTCTGCTCTCCATTCCTGGTTCAATCATGGTCCCCTGAAAGAGACTTTGTTAGTAGGTGTCCTTCTCCTAGCTTCTTTTTCTTCATTATGTGGATAGAAATTATGTTAAGAGGTTTCTTTCATGTTATTTTTGGGGGGAACCAGTAGAACGTAGCACAGTGCCTGTTTTCTCTCCCCCACCTTTGGTAGAAATCAAGAACATTACTTTTAAAGGTAAAATTGGTCAACAGGAAAAAGAAATCAACTCCACTAAAAGTAAAATTAACTAAATGGAAAAGGAAACATAAAAGAAATCTAACTGAAGAAAAGAAAGCCCTAAAAATTAGAATAGAATAAATGGAATCTGGTGACTTTTTGAGATTCAAAGATTCTATCAAATAATCCCAAAAGACTGGAAAAAAATAAGAATATGCAAAGTAGATAATTGAAAAAATACTGACCTTGGAAATAGAATTGGGGAGAGATAATTTATGAATTATTGGTCTGCCTGAAAGCCACAATCAGAAAAAAGATCCTGGAAAATATAAGAAATTATCATGGCAATCTGCCCTAGTCTCTGAAGATAAAAATAATCCTTGAAAGAGTTCATTGATCTCCCCCCAAAATAGAATACAAAATAAATATTCCAAGTAATAATGTGACCAATTTTCATAATTCTTAGATAAAGTAGAAAATATTGCAAGCACAAAAAAAGAAGGAATTTTCATGCCATGGAGTAACAGCCAGTATAAATTAAGCAGGAATTCTCAGTTTCAACATTAAATGATGGGAAGGCACAGGAATGATATTCCATATGGCAAAGGAACTTGGACTCCAACCAAGAATCAACTTTTCTGCAAAACTCAGCATATTCTTTTAGAGATAAAGATAAAGTTTCAATGAAGTAGAGGAATTTCATATTTTTCTGATAAAATGACCAGACCAGAACAGAAAAAAAATTGGTCTTCAAATTTAAAACTCAAGAGATATATAAAACAGCAAATGGAAAGAAGAATATTTGTTCAGTAGTACTAAAAAGGAAGACAATACCTTGAACTTTTAAGACATATTTCTCTTAGGATAATTGAAAGGAACAGAATTAAGTGGGGGGGTGTATGTATAAATTGACCATGATGTGATGATTTACTTTGGTCCATGAGAGTTGCATTTCTCTTGAGAGAGTTGGAGGGAGGCTACTCAATTAGGGGGTGTGGGTATAAAATCATCATGAAGTAATTGATGCTTATGTTTTTATTGAGGAAATTGTAAGTACATATAAATTATGATGTAAATAATACTTATGGATCTTAAGAATTATGCTTCTATCAGGATAGTTGCAAAGAGTGTATCTTGACTGGGGGAGGGTTATAAGAGAGGTAAAAAGCAATTGAGATAAGGCAAAAAGGATTATACTAAAAAAAAGATGGAAACAATTAGAAGATAATTAACACTACATGAAGAGGTACTGTTATGGTAGCAGGAAATAAAAGAAAATATAAATACTGAATAAATCTTATTCTCATATGATTTGGCTCAAAATTGGAATAATATAAATTCCCAGTTGGGTTTAGTAATTTTTCCTTCACTATAAGGGAAAAGGGGAAATAATAGAGCGAGGCAGACAGCAATCAGAATCAAACTAGTGATGAGTAGTGGTGAGGGGAAGGGGGAAGGAAAAGTTCACAAATAAGGATGAAAGAATAAGGGAAATAAAAGTGTTTGAAGTTTCTCTCTCATGATCTCCCCCACCTTTTTTATAATTCTTCTTTAGCAATATGCCTAATATGGAAATTTGTTAAACATTATTGTACATGTGAAACCTATATTGCACTCCCACAGAAAGGGGAGTAGAAGAGAGAATGATTAAAAAATGTGGAACTGAAAACTTGTAAAAAAAAATCAATGCTGAAAGCTCTCTTTGCATAGAATTGGAAAAAAAAGCAATAGAAAAAATGTTGAAAGACAGCATGAACTGATGCAAAGTGAAATGAGCAGAAGTAGAAAAACATTGCAAACACAAACAACTATCTTGTCATATGACCCACTGTGAGTAACCTAGCTTTTGTCAGCAATACAATGATCCAAAAAAAATTCTGAAGGACTTACGATGAAAGATACTATTCATCTCTAGAGAAAGAACTAATGGATTCTGAATACAGATACATTTCTTTATTTTCTTGGGGATTTTTTGAAATTGTTTCCTTTCCCAGCATTATTTACATGGAAATTTGCTTTTTCACTACTACACATAATTTGTCAAATTTCTTGCTTTCTCAATGCAGGGAAAGGAGTATGACAGAGACTTGGAACTCAAAATTTGAAACAAAATTATTAAAAATGGTTCAACATATTATTTAGAAAAAATAATTAAAAATTTAGAGAACAAATGAAAAAGGGATATCATCTGACCTTTTTCCCCAGCATATATATCCATATAACTCCAATCTCTTAATATTAGAAATTGCTTTGAGATTATAGGATAGAAAGAGGGTCCTCCATATCTTATCCTTATTCTGTTCCTATTTAATATTGGAAAGATATTTTTGAAGGATAAGTTGCTGAGAGATAATTTTTTGAATTGGGAATGATGATAGAGAATAGATGCTACATTAACCAATCCTATGTAAATAAAGGGTATGATCTTTGTTATAAGAAAGCAAGCAAACAAAGTAGTTGCTGAAACTATTTTTAAAACTATCAGTGACTCAGTCGTAAGTCTTAACAATGGGACAGGATTTGATACTAATTTTATGAAAGTCTCTCTCTTTCTCTCTCTCTCAATCTCTCTCTCTCTCTCTCTCTCTCTCTCTCTCTCTCTCTCTCTCTGTGTGTGTGTGTGTGTGTGTGTGTCTGTCTTTCCGTCTCTCTGTCTCCCTCATAGTATTACATTACACTACACATATCTTAATTCTTTCATCTACATAATGGATGTAATAATAATACAATCACTTCACTGAAATTGTTCTCTGATAAACATGTAGAAAATATCAGAAAGGCAAAATTGATGTGAAAGATTTTGTTTACAAAATAAAATCAACAAAACTAGTTACATTCCTTAAAGATGGAGGCATTTTAATTACCAAAAAAGATTTAAAAAAATAAGCAAACCTTCAACTGATCAGGAAATCAGTTATAGAAAAAGCTGCAAAGCAAAGAAGACAAAACAATTTTGCAAATAATTTAACATAATCACCCACATCATTAAGTACAGGTGTTTACCATGGAAATAGGTTTTCTTAATGCAGATTAAATTCAGTAAAAATATACACTAATGTTTATCTTAACAATATTTTTCACAAAAATGAGCCCCAAATCTTCCAAATTAATCCTGTACTATGCTGGCCTAAATAATTAGTCTACTACCAGGAGTAAAATAACATCATTCCATGTAGAAGTGCAAGAAAAATATGTGTGATAAGTATGGAATTATTTTTATTCTAACAACTTTGAAAATTACAGTCTTACACCAAGAACACTTTTTATTGGATTCCAATAACTATCCCCACAGGGGGCTACTTGAAGTTTTTGAAAAAAAGTTTAATGGCTCCCCAAAAGGGTGAAATGTTTTCTATGTTCCTAGCTTTTATTAAAAGAGCTGTAGCTTTTGAATTCTCAAAAGCTTCAAAGTCTCTAATTGGCAGGCATGCTGAGATCAAACCTGATTCTTGACCATGAATTATGATACGAACAAATCTAATTTTAAAGGGTTGTATTCCTCCACCATAAAATAATTTAACCTATGTGTAGGTTTTAAGGTATGGATATTTACACACACACACACACACACACACACACACACACATATCTCCATATATTTACCTATATACACATATACGTTTACATAGCAGATATGTCATGTTCTAGCCATGTAGCCCTGGACAAATAATTTAATCCACATAACTTGTTTCCTCATATGTAAAATATTCTTAATCATAGCCTTTAATTGAACAGTTTTTGTCAAAAATCAAATGATCTAATATATATATATATATATATATATATATATATATATGTAATACTTGGGAACTTTTACACAATTCATAAATATTAGCTATTATCCTTATCATTATTGAGCATTTAAAGCATAAATATATATCAATGCACATAGATATGCATAGAAAAAAATTGTTTAAGTGTATAAGTGTACACATGGGCGAGGGGAGGGAGAATATTTCAGACCTATGATACAGGGAATTTTCTGGGAAAAATGAGAAGTAGCTTAACAAAGAGTATAGGCTCTAGTTACCTAGTTGCAAAGTACAAATTTGGTATTTTCTACTTATGTGAACTTAAGCAAATATTCTCTCATCTCTTGCACCCCAGTTTCCACATCTATAGAAAGCAAGAAGTTTCATTAGATGGTCTCTGAAGTGCTTTCCTATTCTAGATGTAAGATCCTAAAAATATGAACCCAGGTCTTTATGTCTCCCTGGTCAGCCTTATATACAAGGCGATATTACCTGAAATTAAGTTGGAACTTCTACCCATTTTTATTTTTATTTTTTTATTTTAGAGAGATGTTTTAATTTTTTGAAAGTTCCCATCAATGACTGTAATTTTTAACCTTTGTGTGTTCTATGGGGCTCTGGAAGAAAAATATTTATAAAAACATATAAAGTGGTATGATTCAGTTGGTTTGCACTGATTCAGCAGAAATGATAACTATTTTTACGTTGAGTTCATTGAACCAGTTGTTAAAATGGAATTCATAATCAAGATTCTCTCCAAGGTGGGCAACTGGGCAGCTGCCCAATGTGGAAATCACAAATTTACAATCCTTATTCTTTTTTAATGTTCATCTGTGCAACAGTGTTTTCTATGCACCTGTAAATTCATTCTACCCATAGGTTTAAAAAAATGATGGAACTATGCTCATAATATTTATTTATTCATTTCTTAAAACTCATTATATCTTTGATGAAGTGCTTCATTTTAATTCTCTCAACTTTGTTACTTCAGTAAACATACATATATCATCAAAAGGAGAAGTCTCAAACAACTAGAGGATGACAAGCTGTCATTTGTTTCCTCTTTGTGTAGTGTCCAAAATTCCCTTGAGATACTCTGAGTGCTCTGCTGTTCCCTGAAAGGTGAAATCAATAGGAAATTGGAACACAATGAAGCAATAGAAATATAGATTTCAAAGTGTTGTCTCATTGCCCATTTCAGAAACCATGGAAGTAGAAGGAAGAAAGAATCGATATTTTTACCTCCTGGGAAGAATTGATGGATGTGTATATGAGATGATTTGTCATGAAAGACCTCTGTTTCCTCACTGATCTATCAAAAGGGAATATATTTCTTCCTTCTTGAAAGGGTTCTAGTGAACATTGTCACACGTACTCTTTGCTTATGTCATGAGCAATTGATGATTCCTGACATGGTATACTGCAAAAAGTACTTGTTTAGGGTCAGAAGACCCAGGTTTTCATCCCAACTTTGGTACTGTGTAATCTTGAGCAAGTTATTAATTTCCTCATTATTAAAACAAGGTAGCTGAATAGATGATCTGTTATGGACCTTCCTGCTTTAGTGTTACAGTTCTACAGCTTCTCATTGGGATAGATAAACTGTATGGCGGATATTACCCTGATTTTGGAAGCAGAAATATTCATCTTCCTAAATTTGAGCTATCCTCAGACATTACTAGCTGTGTGACCCTGGCTAAATCGGTTAACTCTGTTTGCTTCCATTCCTCATCTGTAAAATGAGTTAGATAAAGAAATGGAAAGTTATTACAGTATCTTTGAAAAACAACACCAAATGTGGTAACAGAGTGAGAAACCACTGAAAAATGACTAAATTAGTTCCCCATTCCTCAGATATGGAAGGGGAGAGTTCTAATCTTTTGTTGATAATGGCAAACTATTTCTCATATTGCTATTGATATTTAGCCTAAGGAAATTATGTCATGGTTTGGAAATATGAATCTTGTCCTAAATCATTTCTGATAGACAGATATTGCTTTATATCTTTTCATCATAAAAAATAAATTTATAGAATAATGACATTCCATTCAAAACATCATAAATATTAGGAGAATACACTAAATAGGATAATGTGAATGTGAAAAAAGGGTGAAATGATAACAGCAAGAACTGACATTTATAAAATGTTAATGATTGCATACATTACGTCACTTGAAAAGCACAAATCCATGAGGTAGATGTTTCAAGTAATATTACACCTATTATATAGATGATGGAATCTCTGAATTTGAGAGCTGAAAAGAACCTAGGTGGCCATCTAGTGCCATTTATAACCCAAAGGCAGACCTATAATAATATTTTACACAAGAGGTTTTTAAGACTTTCATTGCAAACCTTCAAAGAAAGAGAACCTATAGCCAGCTCTCTCATGTCCAGAGACTGCTAATGCATTGTTAGGAAATTTCATTCATATTTCTTTACATGAAATCTATTTTTTCTTCTTTATAACATCTATTGATTATTCCTGACACTACCCTCTAAGGTAAAATTAAAAAAAAAAAAACGATTCCCTTCTCTACAAAGCCATGTCATTCTCTTGAAGAAAGTAACTCATTTATCTCCTGAATCTTCTTTCCTCCAATTTAAGCATTTGCAATCCTTTCCAGATGAGGGAAGCTTCCAGTATTAAAAAAAACCCAGACAAATAAACAAACAGTACATGCTCATTTATGACCAGAAAGCCAGCAAGTAGCAGAAAATTTTTGGTAGCAGAAATCTAGTCAGTGGCAGAAGGATCTGAAAACAGGAATTTTTGACTTTGGGTACAGCCCAATAACTCCATTAACAAAACTATTTAATGTTAATGAGAATCTTAAGATATGGATATAGATATAGAGATATATAGATATAGTTATCTGAGATATATAATATAGATATCTTGATTTTTCACATGAGGAAATGACTTGATGAATTCATTTGCTCATAGTCATTCATCTAAAAAGTGTCAGATATAGAGGGTGACTCTCAGTTCTCTTTTTCCAAATACAATGTTATTTCCTGAGTCTTTTATAGAAAGATTTTTTCTCTGATATTCCAGGAGGAATGGCTTTTTAAAAAAAATATTGGCAATAAAGGAATCTTAAGGGTGGTATTTATAAAGGGATAAAAAAGGACATTATGTCAAAATTCAAATGTCTTTATAGGGATTCCTCGACCCTATATTGAGATACAATTTTGGTCAAGGCTAGGGCCCTGAGATCTTCAGAAATCCATATTAGTTACACACACACACACACACACACACACACACACACACACACACATATATATATATATATATATATATATATATATATATACACATATATATATGCACACACACTCAAAAGTACTTCATCTCTTCCTATTAATACTAAACAACCCTTGACTGTACCACAAGGAATTGCTCATCAAATTAGAGACTCCATTTCTTCATTCATTCATTACTAGTGGAATTTAGGACCCTGTTCATCTTTCATCTCTTGACCTCCTAGGTGACCAGTTCATCTCTTCTTATTTTTTAAAAATTTCCTTTTACTCACTGATTGCATGCTGTAATTTTCTCACATCCACCATAGTTCTTCTCCATTGCACTATATAAGAAATCTTTTTTTTATTATTTAGAATTCAATAGAGAAATTTACTTTAAAAGAATAACAAATAGAGTTCAATATTAATCAAGATTTTCACAGTCAATGTCTTCTAAGAATTTGGGAAATTCTGCTGTCTCTATTTCAAAGCCTATCTTTCAATCCATTACATAAGTTTGTTCAGTGAACTGACAAGGTAATCCTCAAAATAAAATTATATTGAGATGATAAAGGGACAGAGGTAATGAAAGTGTAATAAAATTGAAATTTAAAGTCCATCTGCTGTTGATTTTTGAATGGCAGTGTTATTGATTAAAGAACAGGAGATGAAAATTTCATTCTTCAGGTTAATGTAAAATGAAAATTATATAAAAGACTTCTGGCCAAGAACACAGAAAGAAATCAGGCACTGTTTTAAGCTCTCCTAGCTTTTCCTCAGAACTAACATGAGCCAAGCCTCATAACAGAATTTGGAACCAAAGAACCCAAAGACAAACATCGACTAACAAAATCTGTCTCAGGGGAATGAGCTGGGGGTGTAGGCATTCAGGTGGTGGGATGAGGCCAGAGGACTAACCTGAGAAAAGCAGTAGAAGCATTTGCTGTGTGCTTGACAGGCAGTAGAATTCCATCGAAGGAGTGAGACATCCAACTGGTCAGTTCCTTTGATCTAAAAGACCCTGGTCAGAGATACCATGTTTCCTGTTGAGTGCCCTCCCTCTCCTCTCATTCCTGTGGGAATGTCCATCAGAACAAAATCCCCCCCCCCCAAGGCTCAGGTATGGACTACAGATCTCCCCAGAACTGATTTTGTGGATTAAGTAGATAATAGCTCATCAGCAAAAGAACAGGTCTGGTGAATATATCTAGAAGAAACAGTTTAAAAACCACAGGACTTCCTGTATACATTGAAGAGAAAAAATAACCTAGTCTTCATACTTCAGGATATAGAGAAGGAAAATTTCCTGATATCATGGAACCAGAGGACACACTAATCATTGAATAATACATTGATACCCGCCTAAAAGGAATCCCCAAATGAAAAAAATAAACCAATGAATATTGCGACCAAACTCCAGAACTATCAGATCAAGGAGAAAATCTTTTAAGCATCAAGAAAGAAACAATTCAAAAGCCACGGAACTGCAGTCAAGATAATGCAGGACATGGTTGCATAAAAATGAAGGTTTGAAGGGCCTGGAATATGATATTCTAGAGAGTAAGGAAGCGTTTATGCAGTCATGAATTTACTAGCCAGCAAAAATGGGCCTTCTCTTCTGGGGAAAAAACATGTAATTAGAGATTTTCAAATTTCCTAATGAAAACAGAGCCAAACAGAAAATTTGATCTTCAAACAGGAGATTCAAGAGATTCATGAAAAGATAGAAAAGGAGAAAAGAAAACAAAAAACTGTTATCCAATAAGATGAAACTGGCTAAATCTCCACCTGGGAGAAAGATTCTTATAATTCTTGAGAGTTATAACTCTATTAGAGGGAGTATACTTAGCCAGAGATAACGGACACTCATGACTTGGTTGTGACTCTGATGGAATGATTTTAAAATAATATCTTAAATGTGGGGGGCAGTAAAGGGACAGTAGGAAGGAAGAGATTGAATAACATAAATTGCATCATGTGAGGAGGTACAAAGGACCTCCTGCAATAGAGGGGAAGAAGGAATGAGGTTAGAACTACTTGAATCTTATTCATATCAGATATGGCTCAAAGAGGAATTAACACACACACACACACACACACACACACACACAAACACACACAAACACACACATATACACACACACACACACACACACACACACACACACTCAGTTGAGTTTAGAAACTTATCTTACCTTTTAAGTATTAAGAGGGGAAAGGGGGAAGGGAGGAAAAAAGGAAATGAAAGAAAGAAGGAAAGGAAGAAGAGGCAAAAGAATAGGGGAAAGAATGATGAGGGGGTTGAATAGAAGGGGCAAACACACTGAAAGAGGCATTCAAAAGCAACATACTAGGTAATAGGGATAAGGTGGAAAAAAAGGGAAAATACAAAAGGAGGGAAGATAGTATGGAGGGCAATAAAGAGTTAGTAATCATAATTTTGAATGTGAATGCAATGAATTCTCCCATAAAATTAAGCAGATAGCAGAGTATATTAAAAACCAGAATCCTACAATAAATTGCTTACAAGAAACACATTTAAAGGATATATATATATATATATATATATATATATATATATATATATATATATATATGGAGAGTAAAGTTGGAACAGAATATATTTGGCTTCAGTTGAAGTGAAAAAAACACAAGGGTAGCAATCCTTATCTCAGACAAAGCAGCTTCAAAAATGGATCTCATTAAAAGAGATAAGGAAGGAAACTATATCCTCCTAAAAGCTACCATAGACAATGAAGAAATTTCTTTTTTTTTTAATCTTTTTTTTAGGTTTTTGCAAGGCAATGGGATTAAATGGCTTGCACAAGGCCACACAGCTAGGCAATTATTAACTGTCTGAGGTCAGATTTGAGCCCAGGTACTTTTGACTCCAGGGCCAGGGCTCTATCCAATGCATCACCTAGCTGGCCCAATGAAGCAATTTCAATATGAAATATGTGTGTATCGTGTGGTATAGCACCAAAATTCATAGAGGAGAAGTTAAATGAATTACAGGAAGACAGACAGCAAAACTCTTCTGGTGGGAGACCTCAACCTCCTTCTCTCAGAATTAGATAAAACTACCATAAAATAAACAAGAAGGAAGCTAAAGTAGTAATAGAATCTTAGAAAACTTAGTCATGATAGACCTCTGGAGAAAATTGAACTGGTATAGAAAGCAGTAAACCATTTTTTTTCTTCATTACATGGAATTTATGTAAAAATTGACCCTTAATCAAATGCAGAAAGGCAGAAATAGTGAATAAATACTTTTCAGATCATAATGCAAAAAAGATCATTTACAATAATTTGCCATGGAGACATAACCCTAAATATAATTGGAAATTAAATAGCCTCATTTTAAAGAATGAGTGGCTCAAACAACAAATTATAGAAATTGAAAGAATTATTGATTTTATTAAAGACAATGACAATATCAAGACAACATACAAAAACTTATGGGGATATAGTCAATGAAGTCATTAGGGGATATATTATGCTATAAATGCTTATATGAATAAAATAGAGATGAGGAAATCAATGAACTGAGCATGCAACTAAAATAGTTAAAGAAAAAACAATTTAAAAACCCCTAAATAAACAAAATTATAATTTCTAATAATGAAAGGAAAAAATAATGAAATAAAAATAAATAAAAATATTGAATTAGTAAATAAATCCATTTGGTTTTATGGAAAAAAACCCAATAAAGTAGATAAACCTTTGGTGTATTTGATTTTAAAAAGAAGGAAGAGAATCAATTTAGTAGTATCATAAATGGAAAAACTGAACTCACCACCAATAAAGAAGAAATAATAGTAATAATTTGCAATTATTTTACCCAACTATATGTCAAAAAATTTAATAGTCTATGTGAAATGGATGGATATGAACCCAGGTTTAATAATTATGCAGGGCTAGATAGATTACCAATTGAATTCTATGAAACACTGAAGGAACAATTGGTTCTAATTCTATAGAAATTATTTTGAAAATTGCGTGAATATAGAACTTTTCCTAATTCCCTTTTATAGCACCAATTTGGTGCTGATACCTAAAGCAGGAAGAGTCAAAACAGAAAAAGACAATTATAGACCAATTTCCCTAATGGATATGGATACAAAAATATTAAATACATTCTTAGCAAAGCAATTAAAGCAAGTTATCAATAGGATAATACAGTATTACCAGGAAGGATTTATTCCAGGAAAGCAGGATTCTGTCAATATTAGGAAAAAGTGTTAGTATAATTGACTATATAAATAGGAAACCTTGCAGAAATCATTTGATTATCTCAATAGCTGAAAAAGCTTTTGTAAAATACAGCACCCATTCCTAATAAAAACACTAGAGAGCATTGGAATAAATGGATTGTTCCTTAAAATGATAAGCCATACATATCTGAAATGATTGACAAGCTAGAAACATTCCCAATATATTCAAGGGTGAAACAAGGATGTCCATTATCACCACTATTAATCAATATTATATTAGAGGGCAACTAGGTGGTGCAGTGGATAAAGCACTGGCCCTGGAGTCAGGAGTACCTAGGTTCAAATCCAGTCTCAGACATTTAATAATTACCTTGCTGTGTGGCTTTGGGCAAGCCACTTAACCCCATTGCCTAGCAAAAAAAACCTAAAAAAATATTTTATTAGAAATGTTAGAAGAAAAAGAAATTGAGGTAATTATAATTGGGAAGAAAGAAACAAAACTCTCATTCTTTGCAGATGACATGATTGCATACCTAGAGAACCCTAAAAACCATCTAAAAAAAACTACTGGAAACAATGAGAAATTTTAACAAAGTTGCAGGATATAAAATGAACCCACATAAATCCTCAGCCTTTCTATATATTACCAAAAAGATACAACAGCAAGAGGTAGAAAGACAAATCCTATTTAAAATAACACCAGACAACATAAAATCATATCTGCCAAGGCAGAATCAGAAACTATGAAAACAATTTTTGATGCAAATAAGATCACATCTAAATAACTGGGTAAATATCAACTGCTCATAGATAGGCTGAGCTAATATAATAAAACTGACATTTCTACTTAAATTAGCTACATATTTAGTGTCATACCAAACAAACTTCCAAAAAGTTGCCTTAGTGACCTAGAAAAAATTCTAACTAAATTCATATGGAGAAAAAAAAATTCAAGAATATCAAGGGATTTAATGAAAAAAATGCAAAATATGGTGTCTTAGCCTTTCCAGATCTAAAATTATATTATAAAGTATCAGTCATCAAAACTATCTGGTACTGGCTAAGAAATAGAGTGGATCAGTGGCATAGATTATATGCAAAAGGGTTGACGGGAAATGATTATAGTAATCTGTTGTTTGATAAAATCAGAGTCCAGTTTCTGGGATAATAACTCAATCTTCAAAAAAATTGCTGGAATATGGTATGGCAGAAACTTGGATTGGACCAGCATATCACACTCTATACCAAGATAAGAGCAAAATAAGTGCTGGATTTAGACATAAAAAACAATATTATAATCAATTTAGGAAGACAAGACCTAGTTTACCTTTCAGATCTATGGAAAGGAGAGCAATTTATGATCAAGGTAGAACATTATAAAAAGCAAGTGGATAACTGATTACATTAAATAAAAAAAAGCTTTTGCACAAACAAAACCATTCTAACCAAGATCCAATGATATACAATAAATTGGGAAGCAAGCTTTACAAATAACCATTCTGAAAAATGACTCATTTCTAAATATATCAAGAGAACTGAGCAAAATTTATGAAAAATAAACAAACAAAAAAACCCCAAGTCATTCCCAATTGACAAATGGTCAAACGATCGCAAAGGCAATTTTCTGATAAGGACAACAATGCTATATATAGTCAAATGAAAAATTGCTACAATCATTACTGAATAGGGAAATGCAAATTAAAGCATACTTGAGGTACCACCTCACACTTCTTAGACTGTTCAATATGACCATAAAGTATAATTATTAATGTTGGAAGGGATGTGGGAAATCTGGGACATTAATACATTGTTGGTGGAGCTGTGAACTGATCGAGGCTTTCTGGAGAACAATTTGGAATTATGCCCAAAGGGCAATAAAAATGTGCATGCCCTTTGATCCAACAATACCACTACTGTGTCTTTATCCTTAAGATATCATGATAAAGGTTAAAAATCCCACATGTACAAAAATATTCATAGCACCTCTGTTTACAGTGAAAAAAATTGAAATTAATGTGGATGTTCATCATTTGGGGAATGGCTGAACAAAATGTGGTATATGAACAAGTATTTGGTATATGTGTTAGTGCTGGAACACTATTGTTCTATTAGAAATCAAGAGGAATAGGATTTTGGAGAAGCTTGGAAAAGCTTGCAAGAATTGATGCTGATTGTGATGAGGAGAACCAGAAGAACATTGTAAACCTTAACAACAACATGGAGTGATGATCAGGCTTGATGGACTTGCTCACTGCATCAGTGCAATAATTAGGAACAATTTTGGGGGGAATCTGTGTTGGAGAATACCATCAATATCCAGAGAAATGACTGTGGAGTTTAAACGAAGACCAAAAATTATTATCTTCAATTTTTAAAAAGTTATCTTATGTATAATATAATTTTGCCATCTCTAATATTTTCTTTCTTAAAGATATGTCTTTTTCTCTCAACACATTGAATTTTGATATATACATATCATGGAAAAAATGTAAAGACTGTCAGATTGCTTTCTGTGGGGGGCGATAGGATAGGGGAGGGAGGGAGGGGAAAAATTGTAAAATTCAAAACCTTGCAAAAATGATGATTGATAGAAACTGCTATTGTATTAGCTGTAACAAATCTAAAAGTATACTTTGCAGCAGCAGTCTGTCCGGGGTCTTCTTCCCCGGACCCCCGAGTGAGCTCCTCAGTGGGCACTGCTTCAGGCGTCCCTGGTTTTTCCCTCCCCCGGGGATCAGCGAGGAGGGACTCAGGCAGACACGTCTTCAGGAGGCATATGTTTTATTAGGTGCAGAGGGATCCCCCGAATAGCTCAGGGTGTTGGCTAATATAGGGAGTTAGTTCTGGGCTGCCACCCCGATCCGCCCCGAGGGCGGAACCTACCACCCGATTGGAGCAAGCGACACAGGCCAACCAGGCGAAGCCACTGTTCCCCTTAAGGAGCCGTGTCTTCTTTGGATTGGCCTGACCTCACTCTCGGGGAGGTCCTATCCACTCAGGCGGTAAGGGCCGACCCCCCAACAACTCCCCCTTTTTGTTTAACATGGGTGTTGTTTAACATGAGTATATCTGCCTTGAGTTGTTCAAGGGCCCAACGCCCCAATTTTATAAACAGAGAAAAAAGAAGGGGAAACAGGCAACATAGTAATAAGGCCATTAAACACCAGGCACCAAGAATCAACAAATAATGCATCCAATGATTAAGGTCTATCTTATTTATCCAATCAGGGAATAGACTGTGATTATCCTCCATAGCTTTCTTGTACTGATCTGTAATATTCCTAATGGTGGTAATTATTCTGTCTAATTCATCTAGATAAGTAGGTAGGCTAGTATGGTCATTTAGGGTTTGTATAGCCCTGTCAAGTTGTTCACTAGCATTTTTGACTGCGGCTGTCATGCATGCCGGTCAGCGGAGGACATGATGGCAGGGCAGTCCTTCTAACAACATCTGTGTTCTTACCAAAGTGGATAGGGCTTGCACTGCAGAGGTTAAGGCACTCAATTCTATCTGCACCTCTCTATTGATCTGCTGTTGCACAGACCATGCCTGAGCAGTGGCCTGCATGAATCTTTGCAGATCCTCTGCCAAGATATGCATTTGATTGGCTAATGCTGAGATTTCAAGCTGCTCTAAGACTGATACTACTAATTCAATTACGTCTAAGACTGGAAATTCAGCGCTTCTTTTTTCCCTATCTAATATGGCTCGGAGGAAATCAGAGTCTGCAAAAGGCGTAGAAGTGCTCACAGGAAGGAAGGTTACCGGGGGGATCTGCAATAGGAATACCAGGGTCTCGCTAGACCTTATATAGGCAGATTTAAGGGTGTCAGTCATAGTCCCATTTTGACAAGCAAGATTGTAGCGTCCATCTGCCCAAGTGAAAGTGGTATTGGTGCAGACAAGGAACATATCTGAACCTCGAGTAGTTCTGGCCTGCGTGTCAAAGGTGTTGCAGGCATAGGTGGAGTACCGCCCTTCAGTGCAAACATAAGAGCGGTCCCACAACAGTCCAGCCCAAAGGTCTTTTATGGTTGTATTTGCTTCAACAGGTACGGTATTGTCTGTGGCATGGATCACATCTCCGAAGGAGGCTGCAGCTTTCCAAAGATGCTTTTGTACTTGGGTGTTGTTGTCCACTTCAACATGCGGTACAGGTGCAACAAAATAGGGGCCTGGGCCCCCGTCAGTGAAGTACACCTGTGTGCCTTTCAGGTCAGGACCGAGTACCGGAATCCCTGTGGAGCATACCTGTACCACTTCAAACATATTAAGTGAAGGAGAGCATGGTGGTAGAAGGGAGTGGGGTATATCTTGATCTGGGGACCTTCCCGTAGCTAGTCTAACCCCCATGTAATGTTGAATCATTGAAAAATGCAAGAAATCACCACAGCCAAGCTGACTATGCTGATCAGGCCTCTCGCTCGCTCCTGGCCCATGTGGGGTTTCCTTAAGTGTACCCTTTGCTACCTGGGCACAGAGAGGGTGAAGGCCTGTAGTAAGGCATATCGGAAGGTGCACGGAAGTCAAAGTCACAGGGCCTTTCAGATCATGTTTCCTTTCAGGAGGAGCTCCTTTAAGTCCTCCTAACACTAGGTAGGCAGAGCCTGCTAACTGTAATTCCACTGGATCTCCTATCCATGTGGCCGGAACAACCGTAGGGAACCCTGGTATTACT
Source organism: Macrotis lagotis (assembly GCF_037893015.1). Lineage (NCBI taxonomy): Eukaryota > Metazoa > Chordata > Mammalia > Peramelemorphia > Peramelidae > Macrotis > Macrotis lagotis. The sequence goes on from NC_133666.1 coordinate 432,301,237, forward strand.
GTCCAATAGGTAAAATGAGTGGCCTCAGTGATATTTTTCCAACGAAGGGGAACGGTTCGGGAGTCAGTGGGTTGTAGGCTGCTTAATAGTCCTAGCATACTTAGCCATTTGTTTGCCATCTTTGCTCTCTGCGTCCTGTTGAGGCGCTTCTTCCTGTTTCTCTGGCGGTTTTTCTTTGTCTTCTGTACAGGTCCTGGTCTACCTGATGGGCACCCAGCGTGTCCCTTCACCTGTGTGGAGACACAAGAATCCCTTTCCCCATACCATCACCCGGGCGGGACCATGCCACTGTCCTTCCTCATCTCTCCACCATACTGTCGTGGGTTTATTTTTTGTTAGGTTTTTTGTCTGTGTGTGTGTTTCTTGTGTTAGTGGAGTTTGTGGAGGTAGTATTTGTTTCATAGCAGGGGTAATGCCCTGATCATCACCGATCAAGTAATTCCTGGTGAAGACCGCAGTTGCTACCTGAGCTGCAGTGAGTCTACCACGCACTCCCCCTTTTTGTTTAATGAGAGTGCGCTTCAAGGACTGATTTGCACGCTCCACGATGGCTTGACCGGTGGGGTTGTAAGGGATACCGGTAACATGAGTGACACCGAATTGGTGGCAGAAGCGAGCAAAAGCAGAGGAGGTATAGGCCGGGCCGTTGTCGGTTTTTAACAACCAGGGTATCCCGTGGGTGGCAAAGCAGTGAAGACAATGAGCAATCACATGGCGTACAGCCTCACCAGGCTGCAGAGTGGCCATAATAAAGTTAGAAAAAGTGTCCACAGTGACATGAATCAGGCTGGCCTGAAAGTGGGTAACATCCATCTGCCAAATGTCATTAAGGGCCAGGCCCCGGGGGTTGGTGGCATGTACAAGCGGGGCAGGGCGGAAAGGGACACAATGCCTGCATTGTCGGACAATGCGACGTGCCTCTTCCTTAGGAAGACCATAAAGCCGTGCAAGTGTTTTTGCCGGGAGATGAAATGCGTCATGAACAATAGAAGGATCTGCATACATGACTATCTCACTTTTGATATCAGGGTCAAGGAGAGCCGAGTCAGCTATGGCATTCCCTGAGTAGATTGGGCCAGAAGTGGACACATGAGATCTGACATGTAAGACATAGAGGGGGTCAGAGCGGTGTAGGAGAGACCGTTGTGCTTGGTGTAAAAGATCTATGACTGCAGAGTTGGACAAAGAAAGATCTGCTAGAGCTAGCTGTTGCAATAAGACAAAGCAGTAATAGCTATCAGTAATTAGGTTAAAGGGCTCATAAGCACACAGTTCTAAGGCTATCACAATGGCCTGCAATTCATTCTTTTGAGCTGAGGTATATGGGGTTTGTAACACCTTCAATATCTTCCTGTCTGGAATATAAATAGATGCTCTATGGTGTTTGGTAGCATCCATAAAAACATTGACTCCCTGTACTGGCTGAGGAACTACAGGGTTGGAGGGATACTTCAAAGGGAGTTGCAACCATCCTCGTAATGAGGGAGGTGGATGACCCTGAGAAGTGGGATAAATAGACAATAACATGGCCCACTCCTCTGAATTCTGTGCTAGATGAGTAAGTATTGCAGGATCCTCCTGGAGCAGTAACATAGGAATGGTACCAAAAATAGTGATTGCAGCTTCCGCTGCTTTCAAAAGGAGTTGTGCATCCACTTCAAACTTGGAGGGTATAGACTTAATGGATTTAGATGAATGTACCCATTGTAAAGGACCTGTAACTTGGAACACTACTCCGGCCTTACCCAATGAAGGATGACACACCAGAGTTACATAAACCGGAGCGGCTGGATCTAATCGGGCAACAGTTGATGTGGATGCCAAGTCCTGTATCTGAGTAACAGCTTCCATGGCGGCAGGGGTCCATGTACGGGGCGAGTTCAAATCAGATGAGCCTTTTAAAATATCATACAATGGATACATCATATCATTGGAAATAGGAACTACATTCCTTAGCCATTGGATTGAACCAATTAATTTCTGAAAGTCATTTAATGTAGAAACTTGAGCTGTATCAATCTTAGGATATTTCTTCACTAAATCCTTGTATACCTGATGTCCTAAATATGTGTAGGGAGGTTCTGTTTGTATCTTTTCAGGGGCAACTTGTAACCCATATGCTGCTAGGGCTGAGGTAATCTTTTGTAAAATAAGCGAGACAACAGTCCGGTGGGATGCAGAAATTAATATGTCATCCATGTAATGAATAATAATGGCTCCCGAGTGTTCTCGCCTAATGGGCATCAAAATCTGTGCAACATAAACCTGACATAGAGTGGGACTGTTTGCCATGCCTTGGGGAAGGACTTTAAACTGAAAACCCTGAGCAGGTTCTTGATAATTTACAGCAGGTACACTAAAGGTGAAGCGTTGCCTATCTACAGGGTTAAGGGGTATACTATAAAAACAATCCTTTATATCTATAACAGTTATGGGCCAAGTCTTTGGAATGGCAACTGGAGAAGGCAACCCAGGCTGGGTGCTACCCATAGGTTGTAAGGTGGCATTAACCTTTCTTAGATCTACTAACATTCTCCACTTCCCACTTTTCTTTTTGATTACAAAAACTGGGGAATTCCATGGGCTGGTGGATGGCTCTACTTGTCCAGCCGATAAAAGTCCTTGTACTATGTTAGCAAGGGCCTGTAATTTCTCTTTGGTGAGGGGCCACTGATCTACCCAAACTGGTTTGTCGGATCGCCACGTCAGCGGTATGGGTTGCGGCCCTCCAGTGACCCCTAGTGGTTTAAAGCTGTGTCTGTAGTTAGAGACAAGCCCAAAGTTTGCAAAACATCCCTCCCCCATAGGGACATAGGAATAGGAAGTACCAAAGGGCAGAAAATCCCTGCCACATCATCACTTCTCCATTTTAGAAATCTTAGGGACTTTTTCGCCAAAGTTCCTCCTGAAACTCCCGTGATGTCTTGGGGAGTTTTTGAAAGTTCCCAACAGGGCTGCCAATCTTTTGTGGATATGACCGAGACATCAGCACCTGTATCAATTAAACCTACAATCTCTCTTTCCTCCACTATAAGTGGTAAAGTGGGACGGTGGGCTGATATAGTCTGTGTCCAGGCCACAAATGTGTCCTCATGGGTACGTTCTCTCCAATCCTTATCTATCCACGGGAGGGAAATGGCAAGAGCAACAGGCTCACCGCCTTTTAGTTCTATTGGGTAATGGTGGGGATTTGTAACAGTTATAGAAGTCTGGCCTGGGCTTAGGAGCTGTGTGTGGACAATGACCTGAGGAGCGAGAACAGTTCCAATCACTAAAGGTGGAAGTCCCTAGGGGAGGCTTTAACAGTAGTCGTAGTCCATGGGCTCAATTCTGTGCTCTCTGAGAGGGGAATAGTAACCGAGGGATTTAATAGATCAGCCCTGGGGTCGGGCCCTCGGCTTCTCGACCCCTCTTCCCGTTTCCCTGCGGCCCATCATTGCTATACTTCTGGTTCTTATTTTTCTGTCTACAATGCTTTGCTATATGACCAGGTTTACCACAGACAAAGCATTTCATTGCGCTCTTCTGGGAGTTGCGGCACTCAGCTTGAAAGTGACCGGCCTTCCCACAACGGAAACAGTTTCCTTTACCCTTTGATCTAGGCACTAAGCTTGTGGTTTGTAAAGCATTAGCAAGGAGGTTAATAGAGGTTTGGAGAGGATCCGGGGGGGGGGGGGGGGGTTCCTCGTCTAGGGCCTTATCAATTATCTCCTCTAAGGAGGGGTCAGCAGGCAGAGTAGCTAGCAAGCCTTTTGAAAGAGTTAGCCCTCCCTTTATCAACTGGATGATTAACGGCTGTGCTGCATTTCCTGTCCCGAATTTCCCTTCCACAGTGGTCTGCACTCTGCTGATAAAATCTACAGCAGACTCCCTAGTCCTTTGTTTCAGCTGTTGCAGGGGAGTGGCAGCTGCTCGAGCCAATTTGTTCAGGGCATTCAGTCCTGCTATCTGTACTGCCCTAACAATGGGTTCTGAAAGTTGTAATTGAGCCTCCACCGTGTTAAATTGGCCACATCCAGTGAGTTGATTAGTGACTAAATCAGAATTATTTGGGTCTATGATCTCAGCCTGTAGCCTGGCCTCTCTGCGCCAGTAGGCAGCCCAGGCGGTGTAATGTGATGACTCCAACACCGCTTGTAAAGTTTCATCCCAATCCATGGGGAGCCAGGCGGCAGTCTGAGTGTTAGAACTTATGAGCCGTTTTACATAGGCAGATCCTGGCCCATAATTATGGACTGCCTCTCTGAGATCTTTGATAAATTTGTACGGTATTGGGCGGCGAACTCTAACCTGTTGGCCGTTTTCTCTTTGCACAAATACTGGGTAAGCAGCTGCTGAGGAGGTAAGATAGTCTAGGTCTTCTTCCTCTACTTCCTCCCCATCCTCCAAAGCCTTATGAATGGCCTGCTGTAAACGAGTCCGGCGGGGTGTCTGGCTGGGGACGGTCACCCCAGACCCTTCCTTTCCTGTCATCAGCGCGTGCCTCCAGCCATCTGCACCCTGTCCGCAGATCCCTTGCCATTCTGTATGTTTGCCCTTTTTTTCTAAAATCTTACTTTCACTTTGTACCGGGTCAGGCGGTCGACTCGCGGCAGCCAGTTCTTCCCAAGGGTACTTGGGGGCTGGTTCCTTGGGATCGTCAGTCCCCTCATCAGGGGGCGGGGGCCATTCAGGTTCCCCCAGTAACGAGGGTCCTGTTTGTGTTTCTCCGGACACGGCTCCTTGTGGGGGCTGCGGGTCAAGGGCCGCGGCCACCACGGAGTAGATTACAAAGTATGTGTCCGTTAGAAAGCCAGGTTTTTCTGTGTTGTAAGAGGACATTTGAGTTCCTACCACTCTCCACTTCTGAGGGTCAATGCTGGTGTGGGAGACCCAAGGGGAGACAACCAATATTTTTTCCACCCAATCCTTACATTCTTTTATACGGACTCTTATGACATGAGTCTTTACTAGTGCATGTACTTGACATGCTAATACTCCGAATCCTCTGGCTGTAAATGCTTAGACATTCCTTTGCCCATGTTTACTCCCTCTAGGTGTCCCGTGGACCTAGGGTGTCTGCCTCTTCTGTTTTTACTTAAACAGGCTTACCTCACTCGGCGGGGTCTTCGGGTGTCCCTGTTCGGGGGCCAGTTCTGTCCAGGGTCTTCTTCCCCGGACCCCCGAGTGAGCTCCTCAGTGGGCACTGCTTCAGGTGTCCCTGGTTTTTCCCTCCCCCGGGGATCAGCGAGGAGGGACTCAGGCAGACATGTCTTCAGGAGGCATATGTTTTATTAGGTGCAGAGGGATCCCCCGAATAGCTCAGGGTGTTGGCTAATATAGGGAGTTAGTTCTGGGCTGCCACCCCGATCCGCCCCGAGGGCGGAACCTACCACCCGATTGGAGCAAGCGACACAGGCCAACCAGGCGAAGCTACTGTTCCCCTTAAGGAGCCGTGTCTTCTTTGGATTGGCCTGACCTCACTCTTGGGGAGGTCCTATCCACTCAGGCGGTCAGGGCCGACCCCCCAACAGCAGTCATCAAAACTGTCTGATATTAGTTAAGAAATAGCATAATGCATTAGCGGATTAGGATAGGTTCAAAAGAAACTACAGTAAATGACTACAGGAATCTACTATTTGACAGCCACAAAGACATTAGCTTCTGGAATAAGAACTGAGAAGACAAAGATTGTTGGAGGAACTGGAAAATACTATATCTATCTATCTATCTTTCTATCTCCACATTTCTCACCCTAATCCAAAATAAGGTCAAAAATAGGTACAACCTTTAGACATAGAGAGATTCCATACATAAATTAACAGACAAAAATAATCATCTATCTGATATATGGAAAAGGAATAAATTTATGAACAAACAAAAATTAGAGCACGTTACAAACTACTACTATCAAATAGTAGATTGCTATAGCAATTTACTGCTGTTACTTTTGTACCTACTGTATTCCATCAATCCATCACTCTAATTCTTATTCAGTACGAAAACATTTCATGATAGTCTCTTTATAAAAGAGTTTTATTTCCAGTATTGTTAGGCCACCTTCCTTTGATTTAGTTTTTCCTTAACATTCTTTGATATTTTTGACGACTTGACGCTCTCCAGGATGATTTTATTAGTCCACTACTGCAATTACAATACATTAGTGTCTCAGCTTTTCCATATCCTCTCCAACATTTTCCTTTTTGATTATTTTAGTCAATCTGATAAGCATGTAGTGGTACCACAGAGTTGTCTTAATATGTATTTCTCTAATCATTAATGATTTAGAGCAAGTTCTTATATGAATACAGTCTTAATTTCTTCAACTGAAAGCTGCCCAAATAAGTGATTTGATAATTTATCATTTGGACAATGAATTGCTTTCTCATAAATTTAACTCACTTTACACACACACACACACACACACACACACACACATACACACACACACACATATATGTATATATATATATATACATATATACATATATATTAGAAATGAGTCCTTTATCAGGAACACTCATTGTCAAAATTTTTTCCCAACTTTCTGCATCCCTTTTAGTATTGGCAAAAAACCCCTTTTTTTCATTTTCCTATAGTTGAAATGATCCTTTTCGTAATTTATGATATACTCTATCTCCTGTTTTATCATCAACTTCTCACCACTCCATAGATCCAGTGGATAGAAATACTTATACCCTCTTAATTGGTCTATAGTATCACCTTTTTATGTGATTTCAGCTTTATTTTGGCATAGGTTTAAAGATGTGTGTCTATGCCTAGTCTTTCTCATTCCATTTTCCAGTTTTCCCAGAAGGTTTTGCAAATGGATAGTACTTACGATACAAGCTAGAGTCCAAAGACTCCAATTACTATTGTTTCTTTACTGCTTGTTTGTTTTTATTTTAAATGCATTAATTTATTTATTTTCATCCATTTGTACATGCATATTTCCAAGTTGCAAAATTTCCCTCCAGCTTCTCTTCCCACCCCTTCCACACATCAGGGAATAGTCAGGTTAGCATTTTTATATACATATTTTGTCAAACATATTTACAAATTAGTAATTTTTGGCATGAGGAATTATGATTAAGGGAAAACAGTACAGAAGACATCTTTTTAAAGTGTTCATCAGACTTGAAAGGGTTGTTTGTTTTTCCTATGCAGTTTGCTTTTTTTTTCCCTCCCTGGCTGGGGATAATATAGTCAATGGCTAGTCAAATACAGTTGTCCTATCTCGCCGGACTGTTGAGAGGAGTTGCTTCCATCAAGGCTTTACATCTCATAATGTTGTTCATTTGTACATTGTTCTCTTGGCTTTACTTTCTTTGTTCAGTATCAGATCCCACAAGTCATCCCATGTTTCTCTAGAGTCTGACCATCTATGGTTTCCTATAGAACAATAGTATTCATAGTATTCCTGTACCATAATTGTTTAGTCATTCCCCAATTGATATGCATTCGTTCAATTTCCAAATTTTTGCCACTACCAAAAGAGCTGCTATGAATATTTGGAACATCTGACTTTTCCCATTTTTTACAATTTCTATTGGATATCATACTAGAATTGGAATTGCTGAGTCAAAGGATATGAAGAGTTTTATTGCTCTTTGGGCATATTTCCAGATTTCTCTCCAGAATGTTTGGATCTGTTCACAACTCTACCAGCAATGCATCAATGTCCAAATCCTCCCACAACCTCTCCAACATGGATCATCTTCCCTTTTTCTCCTCTTGGCTAAAGTACGAGATGTGAGATGATACCTCCTTGTGTTTTAATTTGCATTTATCTAAGCAATAGAGATTTGGAGCATTTTTATGTGATTATATATAGCCTTAATTTCTTCATTTGAAATATGTCTGTTCATATCCTTTGACTACTTATCAATTCAAAATGATTTGAGATATAAATTTGATGCAGTTCTCTATTTTAGAAATGAGACCATTATCAGAACTCCTGGTTGTGAAGATTGTTTCCAAGTTTTCTACTTTTCTTCTAATTTTGGCAGCGTTGATTTTATTAGTGAAAAACTTTTAAATTAAGTATAGTCAGAATCGGTCATTAATTTATTCTTTTTCCATAGATCAGATAGGTAATTCTTTGGTATATTACTTTATCTATAGAGTCACTTGTTACAGCTAAATCTTGTATCCATTTTGACATTATTTTGGTATTTAATGTCTAATCTGATATACTGATATCCATTTCTCTATTTCTTTGTCAGTAACAAAAAAAAATTTGAAAACTGACAATTTATAATATAATTTTAGATCTGATACAGTTAGGGCAACTTCTGTTGCATTTTTTTCACTAATTCCTTTCATATTATTTTTGTAGGAAATAATAATTTTTAAATTTATTTTTCCAGCTATAAGAAAAGGCAATTTTCAACCAAAATATTTTTTCTAGGTTTTGAGATTTATATTTTTCAGCCTCACTAACCTTCCTCCTCCCTACTCCTGACAGAAAGTTATTTAATATTGACTATACATAATGTAACATCTTCATAAAAATTGACCTTTTATTAAGGCATAAAAGTTTAATAATAAAATGCAGAAAGGAAGAAATAGTGGATTTTATTTTTTCAATTTTTTATTGTTTTAATTTTTTCAAGTATGATTTTGGTTTATTTATTTTATATTATTACAGTATTTTTGTTATGAGTAAACATAAACCCCCCTCCCCCACAAGAAGATGAGAAACATCAAGAATAGTGAGAAAAAAATGTACTTCAATCTATGTTCACATTACAATGGCTCTGTCTCTCGGCTGAGTTGCCTTCTTTATCATAAGTCTACCGGAGAAGTTCCTTCAATATTTTCCCCAGTTGCTATTACTAACCGTATTTCTCTCCACTCCTTTCCTCCCCACTCTCATTTATTCTATTCTCTCTCTCTCCTTTCATTCTGGCCCTGTCCAAAAGTGTACTGTATCTGAGTAACTTCTCCCACAATCTTCCCTCTCTTCTATCACCTATTCTCCACTTTTTCCCTCCTCCAATTCCCCCTTATCCCATCCCTCTCTTCTCATTTTCCTCTAGGGAAAGATAGATTTCTATACCCTATTAAGTGTGTATGATATTTCCCTCTGAGTTATTTCTGATGAGAATGAAGGCTCACTCATTCCCGCTTGGCTTCCCTAATTCCACTCCATTGAAAAAGCTTTTTATTGACTCTTATGTGAAATTTCTTAGCTCCTTCTTCCTCTCCTTTCTCTTATACCAAGTACTTCCCTTTATCATAAATTGACTCCATCTTTTTCTATATCATATTCTGCTCCTTCCTGTGTCCTGTGTATATATGCTCCTTCTAACAAGCTCTTATAAATGAGAAAGTTCATATGAGTTATCAATATCTTCTTCCAATTCAGGAATACAAACAGTTCAATATCATTAAGTTACTCATAGTTAATCCCTCTCTTCCACTCCCTCTATAGTTCACCAGAGTCCTCTACTTGAAGATCAAATTTTCTGTCCAGCTCTGATTGTTTCAATAGGAAAGTTTGAAAGTCCCCTGTTTCATTGAAAGTCCATTGTTTACACTGAAAGAGGATGTTTAGTTTCACTGGGTAGTTGATTCTTGGTTGTAAATCAAGATCTTTTGCCTTCCAGAACATCAAGTCCTTAATGTAGATCCTGCCAGATCCTGTATAATCTTGACTATGGAGTCAGAGTGATTGAATTGTTTGTTTATGGCAGTTTTTAGAATTTTCTCTTTGACCTGGGAGCTTTGGAATTTGGCTATAATATTCCTGGGAGTTTTTCTTTTGGGATCTCTTTTAGGAGGTGACTGGTGAATTCCCTCAATTTCTATTTTACCCTCTGTTTCTAGGATCTCAGGGAAATTTTGCTGTATTATTTCTTGAAAAATGAAGTCTAGACTCTTTCCCTGGTCATCACTTTCAGGTAGTACAATAATTTTTAAATTATTTATTCTGGATCTGTTTTCAAGATTGGTTGTTTTTCCAATGAGATATTTCACATTTCCTTCTAATTTTGGGGTTTTTTTTGGAAGAGTTCTATTTCTTCCTGATTTCTTGCAAAGTCATCAGCTTCCTTTAGTTCCTGCATTTGAAGAATGTATTTTCTTCAGAGAGGCATTCTTCTCCTCATTTGTCTTTTGTTTTGTTTTTTACATTTGACCAAAACTGGTTTTTAACATATTATTTTCTTCATTATTCTTTGTATTTCTTTCACCAAGCTGCTGATTTGGTTTTCATGATTTTTCTGTATAGCTCTAATTTCTCTTTCCAATTTTTCCTCCACCTCCCTTACTTGCTGGTTTTGGATACAGAAGCTTCAATTTTATCATCATCTGAGTATATGTTTTCACCTTCCATGGGACTAAATTAATTTTCTATGGTAAGATTCTTCTTTTTTGTTGTTGTTTACTTATTTTCTCAGCCCAAGACTAATTTACAGCATTGAAGGTTTGGGGTTTTTTTTGGGGGACAACCCACTGGGACTTTTATTCCTCCAAGGTCTTATGCTCTCTTGCCTGTGCTTTGATATTTAGATAACCATAGGCTTTCCCCTTTGCCCTGGAACTGTGATCAGGGTCCCTGCTATTTTAGTATGGAAAGTCAAACTGCAAGCTGAGTCTGAGTGTGGGTAAACAGCAGAGTCCTGCCTCAGGTTGAGGAGAGACATTTCTGCAGTCTTTCATGACCCCCTTTCCATCTGTTGGCTGTGATTGGGAAATGCAGGCTGGTTTCTCATGATTCTCACTGCAGGTTCTGTGGCTGTTGCTCTTCACTCCACATCACTCTTACTGGTGTAGCAGAGTTCTCTTAATGCCCCTTCAAGCTTTTCCTGGTGATCCCTGGTCTGTGTTTGGTTGTGTTGCACTGTAGCCTGGGATTTTTTTCAACTCCAGGACCTGAAGAAACAGACCTTTCCTGTAGAGCTTCTAAGTTATCTTGGACTGGGAAAATGTATAACTCAGTCTTTCTGTGGGCTCTGCTTCTCTAAATTTTGGCTAGAGTTATAATTTGATGGCTTTTGGAGTTTTGGTTGGAAGGAGTTCCCAGGAAATGCTGCCTTCATGCAGTCATCTTGGCTCCACCACGAAATATTGAATTTTCAGATCATGATGCAATGAAAATCCCTTGTAACAAAGGATCATGAAAGGGGTGGCTAGGTGGTGCAGTGGATAGAGCACTGGCCCTGGAGTCAGGAGTACCTAAGTTCAAATCCAGCCTCAGACACTTGAAATAATTACCTAACTGTATGGCCTTGGGCAAGGCACTTAACCCCATTTGCCTTGCACAAACCTAATAAACAAATATCCAAGTTATTTGGGGTGGCTAAGTGTTGCAGTGGATAAAGCACCAGCCCTGGAGTCAGTAGTACCTGGGTTCAAATCAGGTCTCAGACACTTGATAATTACCTAGCTGTGTGGCCTTGGGCAAGCCACTTAACCCCATTTGCCCTGCAAAAACCTAAAAAACAAAACAACAACAACAACAACAACAACAACAACAAGGACAATAAAAAAACCAAAGGATCATTAAGATATAGATCTAAAACTAATTCAAAATTAAACAACTTGATTTTAAAGAATTTGCAGATCAAATAACAAATCATAGAAATACTTAATGATTTCATCTAAGACAATGACAATATCAAGACAATGTACTGAAACTTATGAGATAGAGTCTAAGCAATTATTAGGGGAAATATTATATCTCTAAATGTTTAATTTAATAAAAAAAAGAAAGAGGAGATAATTGAATTGAGCATGAAACTTAAAAAGCTACAGAAAGGAAAGAATAAACTCCCCAATTAAATAACAAATTAGAAATTCTGAAAATGTGAAGGTGAAATTCATAAAATTGAAAAGAAGAAAACTATTGGATTAATAAATAAAACCAAGAATTGGTTTTATGAAAAATCCAATAAGCTATTGGATAATTTAATTTAAAAAGAAAGAAGAAAACCAGATTATCCAATGAAGTAGTAGTTCAAGAAAGAAGCTGGAAATACGTTGTTCAACAGTATGCAATAAATTTGACAACCTAAGTCAAATATGTGAATATTTACAAAAATATTGTTGGAAGAAGAGGAAATCACATACTTAAATAATACAATCTCAGAAAAAAAATTGAACAAGGCACTAATGTACTCCCCAAGGTAAAATCTCCAGAGACAGATGAATTCACAAGTGAATTCTTTGTTCAAAGTGAATTCTACCAAACATTCAAGGGACACTTAATTAAACTCTAAATAAACTATTTTTAAAAATGAATAAAGTTCTGTCACATTCCTTCTGTGACACCAATAGGGCGCTGACACCTAAACTAGGAAGAGTCAAAACAAAACAAAAAAAATAAGAATTTCTCAAATCATTTCCCAATTGATAAGTAGTCAAAGGATATGAACAGACATATTTCAGAATTTCTAATTTGATAATTGTTTGGGGATTTTTGATGTTTATTTGCTCTATTTAGCTTCATGTTCTATTCATTGATCTCTTTCTCTTTTATTCACATAAAACTTTTGTTATATAAAATTTCACCTTTAAACAAACTGATTTGGTTGCATCCCATAAGATTTCATATGCTGTTTCAATATTATTATTGTTTTGGATATAATTGTTTATTATTTCTATGATTTGTTGCTTGATTCACTCATTCTTTAAAATTAGCTTATATATATATATATATATATATTAATTATTTTTTCTTTATCTTTCCATGGCCTTTTAACATATGTGATATTTATTGTATGTTGATTTGAAAAATATGCAAATAACATCTGTCTTTCTGCAATTGACTGTGAGTTTTCTGCATCCAAACATATGGTAAATTTTTGTGTAGCTGTCATGTATAGCATAGAAAATGGTACATTCTTTTTTATCCTCAATCAAATTAACTTATCTAAAATTCCATTCACATTCTTAACTTCTTTCTTCTTTATTTTGTGGTTATATTCATCTCAAATCTAATGTAGGTTATACATGAATAATTGAATTAAACATATGCCAAGTTATGAAAGAAGAATAAGAACAAAAGGAAGAGAGGGATGTTGAGGTCCCTCACTAATATAATTTTGTTTTCTTTGGAACTCTAAAACTCTTCTAAGTATTTGAATGCTATAACACTTGCTATCTATCATCTATCTATCTATCTATCTATCTATCTATCTATCTATCTACTTGAACATGTAATTGCTTCCTTGCTTATGGTATTGTAATGAGATCTAATTTTGCTTTTTATGAGATTAAGATTGCTCTCCTTGTTTTTATTTTGTTTTGTTTTTTTGCAGGGCACTGGATTCTGGTTGTGACCCAAGGACCTTTGCCCATCTAGAATCTCATATTCCAGGCTATCTGATATTTTATTGTTGAGAGTATTAAGTCCTTGTAATTCTGAATATTATTTGATGTTTAAATTGCTTCTTGTTGGATGCTTGCAGCATTTTCTCCATCAGTTGATAATTCTGAAATCTGGCCACAGTATTCATTAGCATTTTTATTCTTAGTTCTCTTTCTTGAAGTAATCAATGGATTAATTTAGGGTTGTTTTTCATTATAATTTACTGAAAGACATTATCTCTTTTTCTTATTATGCTTCTCAGGTAGACCCGTAATTCAGAAATTAGTTCTCCTGAAGCTATTTGCCAGGTCAGACATTTTTCCTTAGAGGTACTTTATGCTTCTTCCATTTTTTTAAGTTTTGGGGATTTGATTAATGAAATCTTGTTGTCTTATAGTGTCATTAATTTTACATTAGTCAATTATAATTTTTTGCTTGTTATTTTTGGCCAGTTTTTGTATTTGCTTTTCCAGGTGGTTAATTTTACTTTTTGATGAGGTACATTTCTTTTCCATGTAGTTGATTTTACTTTTTTGATAGTTTGCATTAGTTTTCCAGCTGATTAGTTTTGCTTTTAAAGGAGGTGATTTCTTCTATCATTTTTTTCATAATTCTCCTGCATGATTTATTACTTTCTCACTATTTCACCATTCTCTCTTATTTGGCTTTTCTAATCCTTTAATGCATTTATAGATTTGAGGTTAACCATTAACTTCTTTGAGGCACTTTGTCACTGCTTTTCTCTTCAGAAATGCAATTTTTATCATCCCTCTTAGACGAGTAGCTTTCTATGGTTAGGTTTCATTTAAAATTTTGGGGAAAAGCTGTGAAAGATTCCTACCTTCATGCCGCTACCATGATTCCCTCAAGTTACTATTGATTAGAGAAATGTAAATTAAATATCAGTCCTATCACATTGAACAATATGAACAAAATAAAAGAAAATAATATATGGTTGAGGGGATGTAGAAAAACTGGGAGGTTAATGCATTGATTTGTGAATTGTTCAAAAGATTTTGGAGCACAATTTGTCCAAAAGTTTATAAAACTATTTATACCCTTTTATCCAGTAAGGCTAGGTTTGTATTTCAAAGAGATGATACAAAAGGAAAAATAACTCACATGTAAAGAAAATATAATTTGCAGCTCTTTTTGTCATGGCAAAGAATTGGAAATTGATGGAATGTCCTTTAATTGGAGAATAGTGGAATAATTTGCGGTATATAAATGTGATGTAATATTATTATTCTGAAGGGCATCATGAGCAGGATAAATGCAAGAAAGCCTAGAAAGACTCACATGAACTGATGAAAATCAGGAGAGCATTGTCCATGGTTACAGCCACATTGTGTCTTTATCAATTAGTTTAGACTTTGTTCTTTTCAGCAATATATAGTCAAAGACAATTCACAAAAGTTGTCATAGAAAATGTCATCTACATCCAGAGAAAGAAATATAGAGTCTGAAAGCAGGCCAAATGCAGCACACTATTGTTTATTCTCATGGTTTTCTTCCTTTTCTTCTTATTTTTCTTTCACAACTTGACATATGTTTAATTCAATTATTCATGTATAACCTACACTGGATTATTTGCTATAATGGGAAAGAAAAGGAAGAAAGGAGAAAAATGTGAATCTCAAGATTTTACACAAATGAATGTTGAAAACTATCTTTACATGTAATTGTAAAAATGAAATAATTATAACAATAATGGAATCTGCATTGAAAGCCATATAAGAAATAAAATGGAGATCTACTCCTAGGATAGGATTATTGTACCATAAACTGATGACAGAGCAATGTTATTAGCATTTTGTTTCGGGTTGTAACTGCTGTTGTTCCTTAATAAGAATAATCTTTGGATTAGGCAAGGCAGCATAAGCAAAATGGTAGTTAATAGTTACTATTAAAAAAGAATAAAGAAATTTGTCCTCTTGGATTATTGTTTGTTGCAAAAGAAGACCTTGTCTAGCTCAATGAAACTATAATTCATATCATAGCTAGTTATCCAAAAGATAATTATGACAACAGATTATATAATTGAATAGAAAATGGAAACCTACCACCCACTTTACCAAGAACTCTCCATGATCATTTTTAAAAATGCTAAAATGCTAAAAACTGTGAAATTAGAAGATGAGTCCTTTTTTAGAGGACTACTGGGGAAGCATGGAGGTTAACAACAAATATCTGATTAGTTTAAGATCAACAATGAGTATAAGGAGGCTATATTTTGTAACCTTATTTCTTTAACTTATATGCAGGAAAAAACCATGTGAAATGCCAGGCTAGAAAAATAAAACTCTGAAATTAAAGTTGCGAGGAGAAATATCAGTAGTCTCAGATATTTAGACAATACCACTCTCATAGCAGAAAGTGATGAAGGTATAAGAGGCAAGTGTCAAAGCTATATTGAAATTTAACCTAAATACACACACACACACACACACACACACACACACACACACACACACACACACACACACACATCAGAACCTTCACATCTTGGCAGTTTGCCTTACTCCCTGGAAAATGTTGGGAGAAGAATTGAAACAGTGTCAGATTTTATATTCTTGGACTCAAAGATCACTGCACTTGGAGACTGTAACTATGAAATTAAAAGATGATTGCTCCTTAAAAGGAAAGATAAGGCAAATATGAAAAGTATCCTAAAAGCAGTGGCATCACCTTGCCAACAAAGTTCCATACAGTTAAAACCAGGTCATCCATATATCCAATGACAATATATGGATGTGAGAGTGTGTGGAAAACTGAGCACCACAAAATTAATGCTTTCAAATTGCAGTACTTGAAAAGATTTTTGCCAGTAGCCTGGACAGCAAGGATATGAAATCAGTTAATAGTTAAAGAAATCAATTCAGACTATTCACCAGAATGTCAAATACTAAAACTGAAACTCAAATACTTTGAGCTGCCCGAACTCACCCAAAGCTGCAGAAGACAAATTCTGAGGTAGATACTCTTTCTCCTGGCTTTTCTTTCTGGGTTTTGTGGGTAGGATTTCTGTTAAGAGGACACATTGGAAAGGTTCAGTTACAAGGAGACAAATATGACTGAAAAAGTGAACAATAACAACAAAATATAATGAAGTATTTTCCTAGATTCTCTGGATAAAATAAAATTATCAATTCAGATTAACTGTTTCCTATTGAATGAAAAGAACTAGATCATATCTCTCCTCATAGAATAGTGCTGAAAGCCAGGAAGATT
Source organism: Macrotis lagotis (assembly GCF_037893015.1). Taxonomy (NCBI): domain Eukaryota; kingdom Metazoa; phylum Chordata; class Mammalia; order Peramelemorphia; family Peramelidae; genus Macrotis; species Macrotis lagotis. The sequence goes on from NC_133666.1 coordinate 432,317,762, forward strand.
TCACCTTCCTTAATTTAAACATAATATTTAGAAAAGTGCCTAGAAATTAGGCTTTCAGAAGTTTAAATTTGCTGTGATTTTCCCCAAAAAAGAAGAAAGCGTATTTTGGAAATTCTAGTTCAGAAAGCTTTATATTTGATTCATGCTGACATTATTTCAGTTATTTAAAATTGTTTTTCATTAAAGATTTTATTTTAGTTTAACAATTTTTTTGGCCAATCTTGCCTCCCTCCCACCAGCCTCCCATCGAAAGCAAACTCTCAGTCTTTATTTTGTTTCTATGTTATACATTGATCCAAATTGAGTGTGTTGAGGGAGAAATCATATTGTAGGGTTTTGGTTTTTAATCCACTCTGCTATTCACTTACATTTTAAGGGAGAGTTCATCACATTCACAAAGTTATGATTACTAATTCTTTATTACCCTCCATGCTATCTTCCCTCTGTTTGTATTTTCCCCCCTTTTCCCCCCTTTATCCATATTTCTCAGTATTTTGTTTCTGAATATCAACCCCTTCAGTGTGTTTGCCCTCCTATATCACTCCATCCCCTTTCTTTCCCCTTTCCCTTTTTCCCTTTTTCTCTTCCCTTCCTTTTGTTAGGTCCCTCTTTTCCCCATCCCCCTCCCTTTCCCCATCCCTACTCCCCTTTTCCCCTATTAATACTTGAAAGGTTAGATGTTTTTTAAGTTAACTAAGTATGTGTTAATTGACTTTAAGGGAAGTCTGATGAGAAGAATATTCAGGTGTTTCTTATCTCCTCCCTTCTTCCCCTCTATTACCATAGGTATTTTGTACCTCTTAATGTAATGAGATTTACCCCATTCAATCCCCTCCCTCCTCCTGTCTCCTTCCTGCCCCCCATTTTAAGGAGGTAGTGTTTTTTTAAAAAAAATCATTCATTCTGAGTCAGAAAATTCTGAGTATCTATCATTTCTAGCTAAGTGCATTCTATCTAACAGAATTAAAATTCTTGAGAGTTATTAGAGTCTTTCTCCCAAGTGGGGTTAAAGCCAGTTACATCCCATTGGATAGCAGTCTTGTGGATAAGTCATGAATGTCCATCACTCTGACCAGGTATATTCTCTCTGTTAGAGTTGCAATTCTCAAACTTTATGAGAATCTTTTCCTTTTCTTTTACCACCCCCCCCTTTTTAACTTTTTCATGTGTCTCTTGAACTTCTTGTTTGATGTTCAAATTTTCTATTTAGCTCTTATCTTTTCATCAGGAACTTTTGGAATTCTTCCATTTCATTAAATGTCCATCTTTTTCCCTGGAAGAGAAGGCTCAGCTTTGTGGGATAGTTGATTCTTGGCTGCATTGCTCTTCAAAATACCTTGTCCCAGACCCTTTGATCCCTTAATGTTGATGCTGCCAGGTCCTGTGTAATCCTTACTGTGGCTCCTTGATATTTTTTTAAATTGTTTCTTTCTGGCTGCTTGCAGGATTTTCTCTTTTATCTGATAGTTCTGGAATTTGTCCGCAACATTCCTTGGTGTTTTCATTTTAAAATCTTTTTCTGGAGTGGATCGATTTATTCTTTCAATAACTACTTTGCCCTCTGGTTCCATGATATCAGGGCAATTTTCCAGCACTAGAACCTGTAATATTAAGTCCATGCTTTTTTTCTCTTCAATGTTTTGAAGAAGTCCAATAATTTTCAGGTTGCCCCTTCTTTACCTATTCTCAAGGTCAGTGGTTTTGCTGATGAGGTATTTTACATTTTCTTCTATTTTTTTAATTTTTTGATTTTGTTTGACAACCTCTTGCTGTCTCATGAAGCCATTAGTTTCTGCAGATTCCATTCGTTTTTTTAGGGAGGAGTTTTCTTCATTAACCTTTTGCAATTCCTTTTCAAGTTGGTCAATTCTGCTTTTGAAAGAGCTTTCCATTTGACCAATTGAGGTTTTGAGAGAATTATTTTCTTTTTGAATTTGCCCAATTGAGGATTGGAGAGATTTATTCTGATTTTGTATTTTCTAAGGATTTGTTTTCTTGTTGCAAAGTATTAATCTTCTCTTGGGTTTCTTTTGCCAGATTTTCCTATTGATTTTTAAACTCCTTTATTTCTTCACAGGAATCTTTCTGTACTAGAGACCAGATCACATTCTCCTCAAAGCTTGTAGGTCTCTGTCAGTTAGGGTTTTTTTCCTTTCCACTGACCCTTCTTCATTTTGGTAAGACATTGACTTGGGGAGTGGCTGGTTCACAGGGGTTTGGTGTTGGGATAGCTAGAGGCTTTACTCACTGAGTGCAATTTCTCTGGCTGTTCAGTAGGATGTGCTTGTTGCTTTCTCTGGCGCGTCTGTGACCTTGATTGAGGCCTTCTCCCTTAGCTTGAAGGGAGGGGTAGAAGCTGTTGAATTCTTTTGCCTTCAAACAATGGTGGGCTTTACCCTGGGGTGAGGTCATTCGGGTCCCTATTGTCAGCTCCACTGGCTCTTTTGCTCACACACCTGTGCCTGAGGCGGAAGTAGTCTGCAATTGTTTGTTCCTGGAAGGGGCCTCAGCTGCAATGGAGACATGGACTCAGAGTTCATCAGAGCTGAGGAGCCCAGGGATGGTGCCCACAGCTCTCCTGCACCAGACCTCTCCCCCCAGCCCCCAGTCCTGTTGGTAAACTCCAGAAGGTCAGCACCAACACCAGTGCCTCTGCTCCCTAGTTGTCACAAGCCCCCATGGTCTAGCACCAAGGCTGATCCAACAGGTCCATCTCTCCGGCCCTCATTCTCCCCTGCTCCAATTCTGGCACTAATCTGGCTGATGGGGGCTGATCCACCCTCTGTACCTGGACTCACCTGCCCAAACTCACCCAAAGTTGGAGAAGACAAATTCTGAGGTAGATGTTCTTTCTCCTGGCTTTTCTTTCTGGGTTTTGTGGGTCAGATTTCTGTTAAGAGGTTTGTTTCATATGATAGATGGAGAAAGATCAGGAGACTTTAGAACTGTGCCTGTCTTCTCTCCGCCATCTTCGCTGGAAGTCCTAACAAAATTGTTTTTAAACAAAATGTCAATGTCCTTCCTCAGGAAGCGAAAAAGCTAATTTCACAATCATTTTGACCTACTAGTAGATCAAAACAGCACACATTTTCTAAGTCATGCTAAAGGCAACAGATTAGATATAATCTTATGCTAGAGAAAAATATGACATAGTTCTTATATGCAGAATTAGAAATGATAAAAAACTAATTCATTTATTTCCTCTGAAAGACACTTCTATGTGTCTAATGATAAATCATATCTGTTTTTGATTCTTAGTTTTGTCACCTATAAAAGTAGGCTAATAATATAGCTACTACATTACTCCTAGCATTCTTTTAAGACTCAAGAGATGAAAGACCATATGAACTCTGTGCCTGTAGTCACTGTAGTAGTAATCTGAACCTAGGCAAGTCATTTAACCTCAATTTCCTCATCTGTTAAATAGAAATAATAATGGCTACTTCCCTAGTGTATTTCGGCATGACACAATACTTGAAAATCATAGCACAGTGTTTGGCATACTGTAGGCACTTCAGCCTTTCCCTTTATCCTTGAAGAAATAGGGACATATTGAAAATTTTTGAGTGAAGGTATGATGGGGTCAAATCTCTATCTTAAAAACATCAATTTGACAGTTTTGTTGAAGATGGATAGCTGTATACTGAATAGAAAAAGGAGAAAAAGGAATGTGATGATTATAATACTCATATATCATAAGTAGTTTAGTTATGCATTAGTTTCAATAAAAAATCATAGTAACACAAGAAATATATATGTGAATGGGTATATAGGTATATATGGGTTAATATGTTGTGTATGAATATATACATATATATATATATTTATATATGATAATGACCTTATCAGGTTGCTATAGCTTGATGATAATGATGTTTATCCTTTATTTTCAAAGAAGACCATGATATCAGTGGAGAGAATGCCATGACAAGCACATGTACTTGATTTCTGTGAGAGGGTGCTATGCTAAGTCACTGATCTCACTTTCTCCCTCAAAACCATCTGGGTCCACTAGTCAGATATGAATTGATATGATCTGGAGATGGCCTTGAATGCAGGGCAATCAGGTTTAAGTGACTTGTCCAAACCCATACAACTAGTAAACTTGACATTCACTTGTGTTGTCACACCCAGAGCCATGCCAAGTCATCCTGATTCATATCTGACCACTTGGTTCAGATGACTCTGGAGTAGAGAGTAAGAATGGTGACATAGCACAGCACCCCTTCACTCAAATCCAATTCATCTTCTTGTCATGGTATCACCTCCATGATGTCATGGGTTTCTTTGTGAGCAAAAGACAATTATCATATACATTTATATAAATATTATGTGCCATTCATAGAAACAAAAGTCTTCTTGATAATGTTTGCATTTTCCAAATTCAGAAAGATTATATTATCATTCAAATTTCTATCCATTCTTTTTAGAAAAGCTGTTTTTGGCCCCGGAAAAGTAAGAGGGGATTAGATATAATTCAGGATGTTATATTTGAAAGAACACTGAGAAAGAAGAAAGAATTCCCATGAAATTATAGCTTAACAATGTCTTAGTTGTTTAGTTTACATGTATCTCTATTTCCACATCTGTAAACAATTTAAAGAGAGACAACTAGATGTAAATCCTGTCTAAAATGCACACACACATATACACACACACACACACACACACACAAACATACACACCCACACACAGCCACACACACAGGTCAAATAAGGAAATTTTTTAATATTATTAGCTTTTCTATAAGATTAGGTCAGAGATTAGATGTCAATTTGCATCAGTGAAGGAAAAATGACTAATATTTCTCCTTTACAGAGTGATAGAAGTGTTAAATAAAATCATAATAGAGATAAAATACACTGGCTTTTCTTAAAGAAACTTTATATTGATACTTTGAAGGATTTAGGATTTGATTGAAAGTATTATTCATTTCACTTAAGTACATTCCAACTATTATACATTTCCTAATCTTGGGAGATGCTTTTTCATGTTTTCCTAGAAGTTTTCTAAAAATAATCACTCTAGGATCACGGAAGCTTTCCTCATATTATTGTACCAGCTCAAGGGTTAAGCAACATACAACTCAGTCTACCCATCTATTGACCATACTTCTCTCATGACTGTTCATTAATCTTTCATTGATCTTAAAAGCTTTCATGTCAGTTCTGAGTAAATAGACCTTGTACAATGAAAAATTCAATTTAGTATTTTTTTATTGTTGTAAACAGCATTTTGGACAAAATTTTATTTTGGAAATCATTGCAATAGGAAAGGGTTCAGAACAGGGAAAAATATTATCTGTCCTTATAGGAACAAATTAGTGACTCTATACTCCATTTCATTTGACAGACTTAATTCCAACACTCTTTCACTCTTTCAGTAAACACCATCAAATATTTACTAGTTTTTAATGTTCTCTCTCTCTCTCTCTCTCTCTCTCTCTCTGTCTGTTGTGTGTGTGTGTGTGTGTGTGTGTGTGTGTGTGTGTGTGTGTGTGTTTGTCTTCTAAATGTAAAAATTATCTTAGAACATTTGTGGGGGGGTCTTTAAAATTCAAAGTATAAAATTTATAGTATATCCTGAAATACTTCCACAATGACATGATTGTACAGAATACCTGGCATAACCTGGAGGTTAATAATCGTAAGAGATCTTTCAAATTACTGAATTTTGAATAGCCGCAAAAGGAACAATATTTCAAGGACATACAATTCTTCTTGCATTGAGAGGGGAAAGATGTTGAATTGAGAAATGAGAGCACAATGGTCATATGTGAGGAATCCTTGAGCAGATTGACCCCAGACATTGAACTGTAATATTTATTCCTATTTCTAGTTCTTTATCCACTAAATTGTTTTGGTGAAACTTATACATTCCCCTGTCTTTATTATTTCTATCCAAATTGTTACTATCATTAGAAGGTTGGGGATTGTTATCAGATTTTTATTTCCTTTTATTCTAATTTCCAAAAAACTTCTTACTTTTTTCTATGATAGATATTCCCACTTTCATCAGTCTCTAGCAAAACTTAGCCCCCCCCCCCCCCATAAACAAGTCCTCACAAAATGAAAGTGTTCTGGGGAAACATCTGGAATGTATCTTAATCAATATTTCTTGTTTTCTTTCTTTTCCTTGCAAGGTTCGTTTCCCTTTTCAAGATTCAAATTCAAAATGAATCTACATTAATAGGTGTGATACGCAGAAAATTATCATTGAGTATTGAGGAAATTTAAGAGAGAAATTTTTATGAGATGACTCAGGAAATGTCATTGATACTTATGATGGATTTTCTCAGAGGGATGCTTTTCTAGTTTATCAACATGATAATATCACTTGAACCTATGTACATAATATTTTTGAATTAACTGAATTCTACAACCTATCAAACCACTTTGACAAAGAAGAAGAATTCCTCACAAATACCAGACCTTTTTTGGAATTTAAATTATTCTCCAACTTAATTCTCCCCATTGATTGCTCCTCAATCTCCTTTAATGTCTATTTTAAGAGCATCTTAGGTGTCTGTATCAATGCTTCATCCTGAACATTGGTTTTAAGGCAAAAAGATTCAATGATAACTTTAAAATGATTGATTCTTAAAAATATTTTAATTGCTATTTCCAAAATTCCTGGAGCTTAATTTAGACACATTTTTGGAAACTGCATTTCCTAATTATTTGTGCATTTGCAAGTAACTCCTGCAGCCCTTTGATTACTATAAGTAGAAGTTTGTTACTAGGATTAGATAAAATCTGTTTCAAGAAAAATTGTCAATAAATTCCAAACTATCAATTATATTATTCCAAGTAATCTTTTCTTGACTAATTCTAGTTAAGAACTATAAGATTATCATAAAGAGTTTTATATCATTCTGTGTTTCCTGTTATTTATTAGGCATGGATTATTTTGTTAATAAATTATTTAAGAAATGTTTCTTATTAAAAATGATGTGCATCAAATTAATGTTTATTTAAACATGGATAAGCATTGAGTAGCAATAAAAGGAATATATATATATATATATATATATATGTATGTTTGTGTGTGTTTTATTATCTACATTAATAGAAACTGACAGGTTACTTGACTTTGTCAAGATGAATTACATTTATCAGTCAATACAATCAGAAGTCTGAGTCTTCCATGGTTACAAGAAATTTAAAAAAGAACATGAAATTCTATATACTATTAATGAGAGTGTGTAATCTTTTACTATAAAAATAATTCTAATGCTAAAAATTGAAATCTTATTGTTGATAATTTGCTTGGGCTATACTCCTTGAGTGATAAAAGAACAGATTCAATGTGACAGGACTGATGAGTAAGAATTAATTTCATCATAACTAAGGTCATATCTCCTTCTGAATAAGAAACTTATAATTTTGAATATCATACCACTCTGAAATTTCTTTTTTTTGCAAGGCAAATGGGGTTAAGTGGCTTGCCCAAGGCCACACAGCTAAGTAATTATTAAGTGTCTGAGGCTGGATTTGAACTCATGTACTCCTGACTCCAGGGCTGGTGCTCTATTCACTGTGAATTTCTTATTACTTTCTTTTCTGAAATGAAATTTCTAACAGTAATAAATATATTCCCAAGAAATAGATAACACATTTTTTTAAATTTACATTTTAAATGATTTTATTTATTTGTATAGAGGCAAGTATTCTTGTCTAGTAAGTCTATCTTTTGTGATCATGATATTTTTCTGATTGCATCTGGTTTGTCAAGTAAACTAACACTTTCATTCCTGATGAAAGGAAGTTAATGGTAAATAAATGTAAAACTTGAAGAAACTTATTATTACTAATTTCAGAGAAAAGCTAGCATTTGGCTTAATCCTTTTTTAATGGAAGAATTTTGAGATTTAATTCTTATTTTTGAATGCTAACACAAATGGGCCTCTGCATAGATTTTATGTCTTGAGTTGGGATGAAAAGAGACACACATATATTGGTAAATGGATGTTATGACTCCAAGAAAGTTAGCATTATTTGTTTTATATTGAATCTAACAACTAATTTCACTCTATTTCAGTTCTTCAAAAACCTATATTCCTAGATCTTGAAATTTTCTTTTCCACAACCATTAATTTTAAGAAGAATGATTACATTTTTTGGCACACAAAATAATTGGATTTATTTCGTCACTTGATTATTACATCACATATGATATCAACAAAACATTATTATTCTTATTTTATATCTTGGAAAGCTGATGCAAACAAACATATCCAACCATAATTGAAAGGGCAAGATTTTGGGGATTCTTTCCTCATTTTTGGAGACTGAGGACTCAGTACATGCCCCTGCATGGTATGAAAAGGTCACTTTTGGGAAAAGTGAAAGAGAAGAGATAAATTTCTGGAGCCAGGATAGTGGAGTAAAAAAAATAGATCTCCATAATTCTCCTTTATTCAACTCTAAACCATAAAATAGTGCCCACTAATAAGCTGGGAATCAATAGGTACACACGCTAATCACACTGTATGAAGGCTCATAAGAGAATAAAGATGAGTGTTTAAGGTGAACATCAAGGGGTTCTTGATTTTCTTCACTCTCTAAATTGGGCCCCGATGTATTTGACTTTGGAGACTAGTTTGATAGGAATGGAAAGATAGTTTAAGGTCAGAATTAGTGAACATTCAGTAATGTTATCATTTCATAAATGAGACATAGCATTGATTGAGCTGCAGATTTCATCTCAAAGATTTCATATCATTTAGAGAAAGATCTAGGATCCTTCTGTATATAATAGAAGAGCTAAAAAATAATCTTAAGGAAATACCATTTAATGGCATTGCTGCAGCATATAGAATACTTTTTACCAAGATTGTGCTACCTAAGAAAAAATGGAAAGATATGGATATCAGTCAGTACAAGACTGTTAAATGCCAAATATATGCCAATCATTGTATTAAGATCTGGAGATACCAAAAGAAGAAAAATCACTGACATTTTGTGGAATTTACAGTCAAATAAGAGAGACAAAAAGAAAATAAATATGTACATACCAGGTAAATTTAAGATAAATAGGGAATAATTTAAAGTTTGCAAGTACTGAGACTTGTAATTGGAAAAGAATATTTGTAGAAGATGGGATTTTATTTGGAACTTGATGGCAGTGAGATGTCATTATACAAAGGGGAAGAAAAACATGCCACATATGGTAGGCAATCAGAGAAAATGCCCAATCAAGAGTAACTTCTTTAAGTGATCAAAAAGAGGTCAATGTCATCATATTACAACATACATGGTGATGAGAAAGTTGTTAGAAAACTTGAAGGTAGTAAAGGATTAGGTTATTAAAGGCCTTTCAATATTTAGAAGAGGATTTTTTTTATTTGCTCATGAAGACAATTTGGAGCCAGTGGAGTTGAATAGAAGAAAGACACGGTCAGTTCTTTAGGAAAATCACTTTCTAAATGTAGGATGAATTAGAGTAGGGAGAGCTCTGAGGTGAATGAACAGTCTTTTTCCCCCAGAAGAAAAATAATTAATGAATTTTAATCAATTTCATTGGAGGGGAAATCTAAATTAATGAAATAAGAGTTCTATTTCAACATTTAACTCTGAATATAATCATAAAATACCCATCTTCTCCTAATACATCCAAATGACTTAATCCAAATGTACAAGATTTTATTATTGAATGTATTTAAGAATATGATTCCAAGACATTCTCCATGAGTTCTGAAAGAAGATGGAGAATGGTAATAGTATCACATGAATATGGTAAAGTGATTATTGACATAATATCCCCCAAAGGTAAGAGAATGAAACAAGGAAAAACAAAAGTATAGACAAAAAAAAAGTATAGACCAATGTCTATTTTAACTTCAGTTCATGTGAATATTTAAGAATATATTGTTAAAGATATGATAGTAAACATAAAACATAAATCATATTTTCTTCACATAACAGAATTAAAGAATACTTTCTTAAGTTTCATTTTTTCCCTTTATAAACAGGGCTATTATAAATTTTTTCTTCCTACATTTGGATTCTTTTCTATTTTCTTTTATTTCTTTGGTTGTATTGACATAATAGTGAGATCTCTTCCATATAATTTCCTGGTCATTTGTTTTTCTAAATTCTACCTTAGTCTTTCTTCAATATTTTTAGCCTCTTTATTTTGTTTGATGGAATCTTGTAGTTTCATAGATTCATTGATTTCTATTAGTTCAGTTCTAATTTTTAGAGTTTTATTTTCTTCAATTAACATTTTTGTTTACTTTTTCAGTTGGCCAATTTTATTTTTGAAGAACTACATTCTTTTTTCCAGTTGGTTATTTTTACTTTTAAAGGAGTTTTTTTTTCATAATTTTCCTACTTGATTTGTTTCTTTTTTTCTTGCATTTTTCTTCTTCCTCTATTCATTGGTTTTTAAATTCTTTTTTAAGCTCTTCTATGAGTTTTTGGATTTGAGTTAAATTCATAGACTCTTTTGAGCCTTCCCCTGTGAGTACTTTTTCACTGATGTCTTCTTTTGACATGGTATGATTAACTTTATCTGTAGATTAGTTTTCCATAGTGAGCATTCCTAGCTTTTTTGCTCATCTTTATTGTTTGAGCTCTGCTCCTGGGGAGAAGAGAGACTAGATCAAAGTTTCTGATGCTGCTGCTGGAGTCTGACCCTTGGCTTGTTGGTGGACCAAGTGTAGCCTGTGCACTCCAGGCCTTGCCTTTGATTCCTCCTTTATGACTTAGCAGTAGTTTGTTCCTAAACCAGTCATGTCTTTTTCCCCAATGTTCCCAGGGTTCAGGGTTGGAATAATCCCTGGTGGCTTTTTGTCTAGTTGCCAGGACCTCTGTGGTGTTAAGTTGCTGGGACCTGGATTGCACTGTGGCTAAGAATCTCCTGCTGGCTTTCCTATTTCCCCTTTTCCCCCAAACGAAACAGAGCTTCACTGAATATCCTCTACAATGTCTACCTTGAAAACTACTTTGGATGTTCTCTTTTTCTTGTTGGGATCTGTAGCTTGAATGTTTTCATTTATCTTTGGTAGGGAAAAGCTCCAGGAGCATGTTAGCTTCAAGTTGTCATCTTGACTCTGACTTGGAATTCCATAGCTTGCTTTCTCCTGCATTTTCTTATGAAAAAATATATTAATTTCTCAATTCTGAATTCTATTACTTCAACTCCCTTTTAAAATTTAATATGTTTTCATATTGGCATTTATTTTTAAGTCATCAAAGCATTTGGTATGAATTGTTAATTTGTTTGGTTGTCTGTCTGTGTGTGTGTGTGTGTGTGTGTGTGTGTGTGTGTGTGTGTGTGTGTTTTCCTGCTAGACTGTGGAAAATGGAAAATTTTCAGCAAACTTTTGCTTGTTTCCTTTGTTTTCTGTAAAGTTGTAAATTGTTTTTTTTTTCTTTTTTTTCAAGTTTTTGCAAAGCATTGGGGTTAAGTGGCTTTCCCAAGGCCACATAGCTAGGCAATTATTAAGTGTCTGAGGCCGGATTTAAACTCATGTACTCCTGACTCCAATGCTGGTGCTCTATCCTCTATGCCACCTTGCTGCCCCCAAGTTGTAAATTCTTAAATCTAATAGCTGAAAACATCTGCTTCTATAAATCATTTATTGAATCTTTTTTATTGACCAACCTTTCTTAAAAATTACCAAGTCATTTTCCTGCTTACAGTTTAAAATCTCATACAGATAGGTTTCTTCTCACGTTTTTTCATTACTTAAACTAAAATAATTCATTTTATTATTTTTTGAATTTATATTTATTTTCTAATTTTATAAAGTAATTCTTTAATATTACAATGAACAAATAAATTATAGACTATGGCTATTTTTGCATTGATTGCCTATTCAGGAATAAATACCAACTCTTCAATTATTCTGTTATTTGTGTTTATTATTTTGAGATAATTTTCATGTAGTTCCTACAAATATCTTGGCAAGTAAACTTGTACATATTAAATATTTTCTGTAATTATTTTAAAGTGAAATTTCCTCTCTTTCTTCTGAATTACATTATTGTTCCATATATGGGTACCATATTTAATAATTTTGTGGAATTTGTTGTCTATATTTTTATATGACCTTCTAAGGGAAGCATCATATCAACAGCAAAAATTTGTTACCTCTTTTTGCTTGTGGTTATCTTCTCAATTATTTTTTCTTTTCTTCTTTCTGTATGTTATTTCTAGCATTATAATAAATAATGCACACCATTGCTTTACTGTTACCTTATTAAAATGGTTTCTAGTTTAACTCTAAATTTGGTTTCTATATTTTAGAACAAAACAGTTATAACAGAGCAGATATTTATTTATTCCTATGTTTTCTTTAATTTTTCTACATAGGAACAGTGTGTCTTGATCAACTTGTTCTGTAATGATATAATCATATAGTTTTTATTCATGCTATTAATATGATTAATTATTTGTATAATTTTTCCTGAAATTATGCTTTTAATTCAGCCTCATCAAATTATATCATTCTTCTGACATGTTTCAATCTTCTTGATAGATTGTATGTTTTTGAACTACCATTTTAGTGCTATATATAATTGTCAAACAAAGAGCAAAAATTTTTCCTTCTAAATATTTTAAAGACAAATTAAGATTATGGCAGAGATATATCTGGAAACCATGAGATTTCTAGTGAGGAGAGTATTACATTGTGGGTGGTATAAATGGAAAAGGCAAAGCAGAGTTAGCCCAGGAATGAGCTTACTTTGACTAGAGACATTTGGAAAAGTTAAGGGAGCACAACACCTGCTCTCTGACTTTTAAAGTAGCTGCTATATTTAAGTAGGCGCCAAGTTCATTTTTTTACCAAGTACCACAAATACTTTCAGTGCCCCCTATATTTAAAAAAAAAAGAAAAGCTTGAATCTCTGAGGAAATCCTTCCCAGAGGTAAAAATGGTGGTACAATCTGCGCATAATTTCTAAAATCTTACCATAGAATAGTCCTTCTGAGCTATATTCTTTTGTTTTTAAATCTTTTTAACAAATGCTTATTTTTCTAACTACAAAGATAGTCTTCAACATATATTATTCTTTAACATTTTGAGTTCCATATATTTCTCCCTTCCTTCCTTTCTTCCCCTTCCCCCCATCCCCTTGACAACAAGTAATCTATTCCAGGTTATGTATGTGTCAAAATGTTAAACGTTTCCATGTTAGCCATATGGTGAAGGACAATCAGAACAACAGCAGGAAAACCATAAGAATGCAAAAGCATACATAAAAATGGAAAATAGTGTCCTTTGATCTGCCTTCAGATGTAATGATTCCTTTTTTTTTAGGTTTTGTAAGGCAAATGGACTTAAGTGGCTTGCCAAAGGTCATGCAGCTAGGTCATTATTATTTAAGAGTCTGGGGTCGAAGTTGAACCCAGGTCCTCCTGACTCCAAGGTCTGTGCTCTGTTCACTGCACCACCTAGCCGCCCCTAGATTTCACGATTCTTTCTTTTGATATGGATGGTATTTTCTGTCCTTTAGAATTTTTTTTAATCATTATATGGGTAAGGAGAGATAAACCTTCTTCATTTGATCATCACACAATATTACTGTTAGTGCGCAGTGTTCTCCTGGTTGTATTCAACTTACTCAATATCCATACATTTAAGTCTTTCCATGATTTTCTGAAGAGCACCTGCTCATGACTTCTAATAGAACAATATTAAGTACTCCATCAGATTCACATGACACAATTTGTTCAGTTATTCCCCAATTGATGAGCATTCCCTCAATTGCTATTACAAAAAGAGCTAATGTAAATATGTTTGTTCATATGGGTCTTTCCCCTTTATTATAATCACATTGTGATATAGACCTTATAGTGCTATTGTTCCCTAGGATTCTTAAATAGCTAAAGGTGTAGATCTTGATATATCCTTGCATTAGGGTTCAGGAAGGTTGATGATAAATGATACTAAGAACAATAATAATAATATACATTTTATTAGGCGTATGTATAATATTCTCTAAAGAGATAAATCTGAAAGTCAATATTGATAAACATTCATATAGAAAAATCCCAGCCAGATCTTGTTATTGTTTTCATTGTTCCTTTATCGTGAAATTGCTGCTTCTTCTGTGTGTGAACTCCAGAGTAAACTGAATTACATGACTTTGGACTAAAATAGAAACCCTTAGATAAGACCTGTTCCTATACTGAAATCTTGAGGGTATGAGGCTATGCATGCCAATAGCCAGAGTTGTTGTAGGGTCCCTGCATTATGGTAGGCTCAAGCATTTTCTCTCCCTCCCCTTCCATCACAGATTCTCATCACAAATTTCTGTTGTCCAAGTAGGGATTATAAAGATGATTAATTGGTGTTTATATATTATTTTAACATTTTCCCAGGTATTTATCACTAGTATATCATTGAAGACATACTGTGAGGTAGGTCGGAGAGGTATCATTGTTATTTTAAAAAGGAAGAAACTAAGACACAGAGAATTGAAATGAATCTTATGATCCCATACCTAGTATTTGATGCAGAATTTGAATCTAGTTTTTCCAAGAACCAATTCCAGATCTCTATTCACTAATGCCTAATGCCTCTTTTCTTTCTGTATCCAAGATTCACCCTCTTGCTCATTTCCTTCCTATAGTCTTTTTTTTTCAGGCAGTGACAGTGAAATCAGTTGCTATTTCATTCCCTCAAGCTGTTGCAGCAGGGGATTCCTAAGGGCATCATCTGAATGCAGTCCCTCAAGGTATTCCTGCACACTCTTCCACCACTGAGCTGCATGTGATCCTGTTTCTTTTACTAGCCTGACTCCAGAAACAGCTTCAGAGTAAGATTACTGACTGCCTAAATGAAATTTTGGGAGTTTGTTGAAATCCTAGTAGAGTTTTAATATTTGATATCATTGGAAAATAGGATTTGAAGGTGTTTTGTATTACAGTCTGTTTCCTGTTAGATAGATAAGAACTGAAGCAGCATAAATAGTATCCATGAATGTCTCTCGGTGACAGTTTATTTGATAGAATAGTGCAGTTCACACTGTCAAAGGTCCTTTTAGAAAATCTAAAGCAATTGCTTGACATTTCTAAAACATATCTAATTCAACAGAAATTTGGTTAGTCAAATTGATCGGTGCTGTTTGGGGACTCAGAGATGGCCTGAAGTCAAATTATGGTGAAGGGTATCTTCTGTGGTTAAAGCAAACTATTCAGCTGATATTTTCAGGGTTGCTCAAAAAGATGGAATCAAGAGAAACCTTCCTTTGTTCAGAAAGTGACAATATTTAAATTTGATTTATGATTACACCACAAAAAATATGAACGTTTGACAAATGTAAGGGAAATTATGGTCCTTTCTTAAAGCTTTATAAAAAGGAAACTTTGAGCTTTTATTAAATATCTATAGCACTCAGGGCACCCATCATGTAGGAAAGTTGGAGAATAGTCTGATAAAGAAAATACAGGACAAGAATAAAAGATGGGTCTGTATTCCTATTTCTTTCTATTTTATTAAAAGGAAAAAAATGATCCTATATAATTTGGAATGTGAAGGAATTGTCATCATGGGAGCTGCACTTGCAAAATGCTAGGAGGGTTAGCAAAAAGGTTGATGATAAATTATAATAAATAATAGTAATAATAATATGTATTATGTTATGTATATGTGTATGATATATTTCTTCAAATCAATTCAATGTGATTTTAAGTTAGAGCTCTGTAAAAGACACTATTTAAGTCCCTACAAAGTATAAATACAAAGAATAAATATGCATTAAAAACAAAGACAAAATAATTTGTATCCTTATAAGATTCATTGAGCAGTCAACATGCATGAAGATCAGTAAATATGCGATATTTACAAAAAAATTCTATGGGAAGATTACTAATGGGGGTGTAAGCAGGAAAGCTTGCTTTTTAAGAATAGGTGACATGAACTAAGTCAGAAAGGAGTTAGAGGGATTAAAAAGTGAAACTGAGGAAGGGGAACACTCCTGGTTGAGCACTTGTCTATGAAAAGACAAAAGGAAGTGGGGAACAGCAAATTGGTCATTTAAAATTTTGGAGGGGAAATCTAATGTGAAGTTTTCCCAGAAGAAACTACCTGGAACTATACTGTCAAGGGCTTCAAATGCCAAACAAAGAAAACTATTTTTTTTTTAAGATCCAGTGAAACTTCTTGCCCGGGAGAGTAATATGATCAATCTTCTGCTTTAGAAATATCATCTTTTAAATTTAAGGAGGATGGTTTAAAAATAGAGAATGGAAGCAGGTAGAAGTTTTAATAGTAGCCTTGTAGGAATCTAGGCAAAAAGTGGCAAGGACCTGATCTGGGGTGTTAATTATTAGTGTGGGTATAGAAAGAATCTTAAAGATTACAGTACACTTCCTCATTTTACCAATGAAGAAACTGAGACTCAGTAAGGTATGAATTTTCCAAAGACACACAGATTCTAATCCCACATCTCAAGATCCTAAAGTCAAGTATTCTTTTGCTAAATAATAATATGTTTCAGCATTTTTATACTTATTTCTTTTTAGGTTATCATCAGAAAGCAACTAATCTCACTAACAAGCATGTCATTCTAAATGAAAATGGATGATTTTTAATACTTTTGACAAAGTCAGAGTAGTAAAGGAAGAGGAGGTAAAATAAAATGTACAGGGACTATAACAAGCATACCATGTAGCATTTCTTCGTAATAGTCTTATAAACTGCATACGACTCCTCCAGTAATGTCTTCATTGGCAATTACAGAGAAATTACTTAAATTGCTTTCGAAGTGTATTGTTAAAACTATAGGAACATTATCTAAAAACCTGTTTAGAGAACACTATTCTCTTCCTCTTCTCCCCTATACACAAAACTCCCTTGTTGCCATGTACTGTCTTGTTTGGCAAATTTAGATAAATTATATGACTATCATCATTCACTGAATGAAGTGACATACTATGCTGACAATCTACCTAGCAGAACTGCTGGGAAAAATAATTAGTGCTTCTGAAATGCTTTGAAGATTTAAAAGAGCATTAGGTGTTAAGCATCATTCTTATCTTTTCCTGGGCTAGAACAATTTGGATATTAGATAATTCTGCCTTAACTTTGTAGCTGGGAGGTCTCCTTTTAAACAAGGTACATCTCATCAGGATTCCATTTCTTCTATTTTTTTTCCCATTTCTAAAATTTCATATTTTCTTTCTTTTGATTCTTGAGCAAATTTATCAATCAATGGTAACTAAGTACATGTTATGTTTTAATACTTTACTAAATACTCTTAGGAACACAAAGCAAGTGTTTGATATGTGTCTGACCCAACTACTCTGCCCCTATCATCTCTTTCTTCTTTCCTCAAATCATAAATATATCAAAGTCTTTCTTAATTTCTACTCTATCTCCTTTTAATATTAGCTCCTTTTCCCTTTTACTCTTTCTCATTTATTTTGTTATATTCCAAGTTTTTAAAGAATTTTGATGTTTAAATGATAGAATCTGCACTATAATGGAACAACATATAAAGAAAGCAGTTTTTCACATTTTATTTTTTTAAACCAACAACTAAAAAATAAAAGGAGATCTATTGTTGCATGTTAGTTGTAAAAGTGTGTTCTCAAAGAATATCCTCATCAAGGGAGTATGAAACAAATATAGCTTTAGGTTAAATTTTTAGGTCAATTTTAATCATTAATTATTCATATTTTCTGCATCTTTATTGTTAAAAATGTTTGAGATTTTTTTCCCCCATAACTTTGGAATCTTCTCTTCATTCAAACATCTTGTACATCATTCCCTCCAACATTATCAGAGTTCCATTGTTTTCATAAATTTGTATATTTCTCTTTCAGATGTTCTTTTTGTGAGTCCCTCAACATCAGTATAAATGTTGTCCTCCACAAATACACTAATAATGTCAATTGAACGTGGAGGGTTTCATTGATACCTTATGATATCAGGAGACGCTGAAGGACCTGTCACTTTGGATGAATCACGCTAACTATTATTAGAAAGAATTTCTGAATGGATGCAAATATTATTTATTAAATAAATTATTTCACTACTTGAATAAATGAAAATAGTGTTCAATCTAATGTGGGAGATAAAACCATTACTAGAATAAGAATAACAAGTGAACAGAATAAGAGGTTTCCACCAAATACAATGTAAACCCACTGAGAATAGAGGACATTTCACTTTTTTCTGTTTTTCCCCAGAATCTAGTGTATTTTTATGTATTACTGCCATTACTATGCATAGATAGTTCCATAAAGGCAGGGCTTATGGTTTAGCATAATTTGTCAATCCTATAGCACCTAGCTCATTATTCTGTGCTTAGTGGATGTCTAATAAAATAATCTTTTGTCATTGAATGAATGGATATCAACAATGGAGTGTTGGCCATTCTTAAGCATCCTTGAAAGTAGTAAGACTTGCTAAATACATAGCAAAGTTATTCTTTTTCTTTTCAAGTTTTTGCACGGAAATGGGGTTAAGTGACTTGCCTAAGGTCACACAGCTAGGTAATTATTAAGTATCTGAGGTCTGATTTGAATTCAAGTCCTCCTGACTCAAAGGCCAGTGCTCTGTCCACTGCGCCACCTAGCTGCCTCCTAAACTTCTTTTTGTCACCTCTCTAGGAAGAGCTAATAAGTCATCCATTTAATTGTGACTGACTTTTGTCTTTTAGTTTGGCTTGTCATGAGAATATATCAGATCACTTTAATCATCATTTAACAAATTATAGGCCTCAGTCCCATGAGGTAGCTTGGTATCATATCCTTTATTTCTTTCTATCTTTTATTTTGAGCAGGCCCCATAAACTCAAAAAGTTTTTAAATTCTACTAAAAGGGTGATATTTCAAAAGGGGTAATCTTTCTACTGAAATTCTCTTTCAGGACAATAGTAAATGTTTGATTTTTGCCACAGTTCATTCATTTCTCACAAAGGAAACAATACAACACTAAGATATAAAAGGATTAATTACATAGCCATGACTGTGTGAGAATCCAGGGTCTTTCAGCTACTGAAATTGTGGATCCAAATATGATCTTGTTCAAAGGCCAAGGAAAATCTGGCACTTTATCATCTGTGTCAGTTTTACCTTTATTACTGAAGACATAAAGACTTAATCCCTGAAAATATTTGCAATAAAGCTGAATGCATATCTCTTAAGAATTTGATATAGGGTTGATCATTCAGTAAGAAGGGAGTAAGATTAGAGAACTTCTTTGGTCCTTTATTACTCTCAGATAAAGAAACTTAAAGACTTCTACTATAAATATTAATTTCACAAAGTTACCCAAACTGTCATGCAAAACAAATCTTTCAGAACCCTGATCAGAACCCTGAAAATTCTTGTGCCCTCCCTCCCAAATCACTTAAAAAGAAAACAAAATAAAACAAAACGTAAGTTAATTTTTTTATTTATTCCTATGATATGTATTGGTTAAATGCTTATTTATGTGTTGCTTGACATTATAGAATATACTTCATATTCTATTGATATTCTAGAATTCATTTTCCCTGAAAATTTAACTTTTTTATTTGTATTTCCAGAGACTTAATAAGGTCCTTATGCATAGGTGATAATGAAATGTTTGTTAAGTTTTAATAAATAAATTTTACAAATATATATAAAGTCAGTGAAATTATAACATGGATTTGCTTCCTCAAACATCTATGAATCATTTCACTACATCATGTAGAGATAGGCAACCTTTTCTTGAATATAGAGAACTCCTAACATTTGAGGGCAAAGGAGGGAATAAACATTTATCTAGTAGCTACTATATACCAAGTCCTATGTTATTTTTTAAAATCATTATTATCTCATTTTATATTTTCAATGATTCTGTAGGTGCTATTATTATCATTTTATAGTGAAACAAATTTAGGTAAACTAGTTAATTGAGTTGCCCAGGAGGATAGAACTAGGAAGTATTTAATTCTGTAGTTTGAAATCATGTCTTCCTGATTCCATGAAATGTACTCTATCAAATACATCACCTGTGAAGCTTCCTCTAAGGCATTCCCTTATGTTCTAGCATGATTTTAATCATTAGGATTTTTTCTTTTATATTAAACTAATTTCTGACCCACTAAATCTGTTATACATGGTTTTTAATTATGGAGTTGGAGGGTAAGGAAAATGACTTCAATCCCATATCAATAAGATCTACCTACCCCTGGAAATCACTGTACTCTCCACTATAAGGCTTCTCTTCATTACCCTAATCATTATAAAAATCTTTAATGCTAATGGTCTTCATGATAACTAGACCTTGTGCCACCTTTATTGATCTTTCCTAAAAATCAACATTATCAACTACATCCTCATTGTCATTTTCAAAATTAAAGGTTGCATTTATATGATTTATAAAGTTGGAAAGCACTATATATATATTTATAATTCATAATTACATAGACATATATTAGACTACACACATATATCCATATATGCTATAAACACACATACATGTGATTTAATTAAATAAACAGTTCAGAAATCCTAACAGAAAGCAAAAAAGGTAAAAAAAATTATCTCCTTTTTACAGTAGATAAAACTGAGACAGATGTGACTTGACTTACTTTGCATCTTTGATATGACTTGAAATTCATAAATTCTTGACTCTATATTATGTCAATGAACTCAAAGAGAACACAATAATCCCTAAATTCATTATATTTATATGTATATATATATATATATATATATATGTATGTGTGTGTGTGTGTGTACATAAATACAGTCATACAACCATCCTCAGTAGTCATCCACTTCAGAACTTGCCAAATTCGGTACTAGTCACATTTTGACAAGAAAAAACATTGATTCTGGACTCATGACACTTGACCAGAACTTGCATGAATCATGACACCACCTTACTGAAGAAAATTCTTTATTACTTGTCATTTACTCACCACTTAGCACCTCTCTCTCATGATGAGATATCTGAGGATAGCTAGGGAAAAGTATAGAAACCCACATATTTGCAATTACTATCTTGTACTTTTGGGCATTTTAAGTACATGGATCACAAAAAGGTTAAGTCTGATACCATTATACTTAAAAGGCAAGTGGTAAGAACTATGATTGAAAAGGAGATCATAGTTAACTATTATAATGTTGTAGGTGTGACTGATGATCTTAGATAATGAAGACGGTGAGAAATAAATTAAAGCAGTATGTGTTGCTAAAGGTATAAAGTCTCCTTGCTAAGCAACATTTACAAACCATAGAAGTTGGAAAATTGCTATTATTTCTATTGGGAAAAATTCATCTATTAAACATCAGTTTTGGCATTCATCATGAGTTCCTGAAAGATTTAAAGAGGAGTAAAATGATCACACTAGCAAAGCATAGCATAATGAATAGGGAGCATGCTTCAAAGCCAGGGAGATCTGGACTCAAGCTCTGTCTCTAAAATAGACAAATCATTTAACCCTTCATGCTCAAGGAAGTTCTCTAACACTTTAATTACAGAGAAGAGGAAGTTTTGACTTCTTTTACAAGAAAGAGGTCCAGCACCCAGGAGTCCTCTAGGAGTGCAATCATTGCTTCAGTTCCTATGCCCTATCATATTGTTGGCTCATTTGGTAAAACAGTACAATAATATTGCCAAAAGATATTTTATATGAATGGTGGCCTCAACCCAACTCTCCCATGCTATACAGTACCAATCCCATTGTTGTTTTATATCAAGTATGGGGTTTTCAATTTAACTTTCTTGGGAGTAGAACTATATTATCATAGAGAAACCAATGAATCACACTCCCACAACTATTTTCTAAACAGATCTAAAAATGAACTAGACCTAATACAGATAGGAAAATTCAGAGAAAAGAAGTGATAATGAAGCATTTTTTCAGCTCAGCTCAGCATGGGAGATAGGGATGTCTGTAGACATTGGGAACTTGTCATTGAAGGTGTACACCTGTCTAGAACATTTCATGACCTGGATAAAAGAAGGTCTTACATTCAGGGCAGACCGCTCTCAATCTTACTAAAACATTGCAGTGGTGATAGGTACAAACTGTGAGCTTTTATGCTCATTTCCCATTCCAGGTCAGAACCCCAGCAGAATTGAGAAGGAGATCTGCCACATGAGAAATGACATTTCAAAATATTAGTTCAAAGGAAGAAAGAATGAAGGAAGAAATTCACAAAACAGCAGTAGCAGTATGTATGACTAGGATGTCACAGGCAAAGCATAGTTTCATTTTCAGTTCTAGCCCAAGTCTATAGAGGAATGCCAGGGGGTATCCCAGACAAAAGAGAAACCAACAATTCTGTTACACAGAACCAATTGACCTTTCCTATGACTAATAGGGGCTGAATAGAACAGCAGCCTATTCTTAATGTTACCAAAACCAGGTCAGGAAATTGTTGCTTAAACAAAGAGGGTGAGCAATATTGACTTTGAGAGCACTGAAAGTTTTTAGCTTTCCAGTCTATAATTGCAATTTTGAAATAATAATCAAAATTCTAAGAAAGTAGCAATGATAGCACTCTAGACCCTCCCTTCAAAAATGCCACAAAATACTCCCTTATCATTAAGTACTCTGAAAAAATGTCTACTATAATGATCTCTTGTAGTGGAGATACTTAAATCACAAGCATAGAAGAAGTAAAAAAAAGTAAATGTTTTTATGAATGAAATATTAGTACTTGAGGAAAAATGAAAAAGAAATGAAACCTTATAGAAGATAAGAATTGGAAAAGGAATTAATTACTTATTACAAGAAATATAATGCCTTACCCAAGAAATAAACTATCTGGAAATTAGACAGTACCAAAAAAAGCCAATGACTCCACAAGGTAATAAGAAATAAGAAATAAAGTTCAAAGGCTGAAAATAAAAGAAAATATTACATAGTTCATTGCACAAATAAACTGATCTAGAAAATAGATTGAGGAGTAAAATTTTAACCGATACCAACCTTGATCTCTTACAAGAAGAGAACAAAGTAGAAATAAATACATAAGGTTCACTGGTCACATGCTGAAAGAAATACAAAATAAAAAATCCCACTTATATCATAAGCAAAATTCAAAGTTTCTAGGTCAAAAGAATTCCATGTGCAGCCTGAAACAAAAAAATAAGTACAAAAGAAGCAGTCAGAATTGCACATGATTTAACATATACTACTATTCAGAAACAAATAATGCAAAATATGATATTTCCAAAGTCAAAAATATGGGCTTATGATAAAAAGCAACTTATTCAGTAAAATTGATTTAAATGCTGAAGGGAAAAGAATGTATCTTTATAGAAATAATGACTTTTCATGCCATTATGATAAAAATATCAAAACTCTGAATATTTGAAATTTAAATCCAGGAGTGAAGAAAATATATGCAAAAGCAAATATGAATTAATAATGAGAAAGGACTAAATCCTATCATAATTAGATATTTGAGAGGGAATCCAGTTATATAAGACCTGGCAGTGATTCTATTATATGTTCATGATTTTAAAAGAATGGAAAAAGTGGAAAAAAGGAAATATATTGAATTTAAGCAAGGAAAAGAGGGAAACTTACTTATATAATCAGGGTAATCAGGGTAATCATAGAGAAATTTATGAAAACAAGGAGAAAAAAATGTTAAGGAGGGAAGCTGCTGAACCTTGAATTCCATTTTCATCTGAATTGGTCAGGTCTAATAAAAACACAAACATATAATTTGTTTTTTTTTCAGCAATGGCATAGGAGTGAAAAGTTAGAAAAAGGAGGAAAAAAAATAAAGGAAATATGGAATGAGTTATATTTTAGTTCCAACAAATCAGATTCTCTATATGCACAAAATATTTATAACTCAGTATGATATGGCAAAGAAGGGAAATATGAGAGAATGGTAAAAAACTTCTGTTTATTGTATGTGAATACATATATCCACTTATACACATATATGCATTAATATAAAATATACATTACTAAATTGGAAATATGTATATATTGATTAATTAAACATGATTGAAATGTTCTTTTTTCCTCATATTCTCAATGAAAGTAAGCTGGGAGTGTGAGAATGCAAATCAACTCATTAAACGGTGTGTTTATATGAGTGTGTGTATCTGTTTTAATATGTGTGTAAATAAAACCTGATAACTTTGAGCAACACAATGATGAAACACAATTCATTAGGAGTCATGATGAAACATAGAACTTTCCTACTGGCAGACAGGTGATGAACTCAAAGTGCAAATTGAGACCATTTTTTTAAGACATCTTTCCTGAGAACTTTTGTTTGGCTTAACTATATGTTTTTATTGCAGTGATTTTGTTTTTCTTGTTTTTTATTTAATGGAGGTGATATGGGAAGAGAAGTGTGAAAGGGAGAAAGTCAATCCTCGGTTTTAAAAAATTAAAATAATTAAAATAAATTAAATTGAAATTAAATAAAAAATTAAATTAAGTCTATTCTACTTCAGCTTACTAATTTTGGTTCTTTGTTCTAGCATTTTTGAGTGCAGATTCTAATTCCCAGAATAGCTTTTATCTGAATTCTGTTATTTAGAAGTCAGAAAAATACATCCTAAATATACCTAAATATATCTTCTATGTCTAAATCTTAAGAAAAATATTGGAATGAAAATGTCCAATATACTCTAGCCCAAAATAGATTGTGAGTTCCTAAAGAAAAGTGGCTATATCTGATACTCTTCACACAGATTTATACTCTGCACCCATTGAAAAGTCTAACATGATTCTCTCTCTCTCTCTCTCTCTCTCTCTCTCTCTCTCTCTATATGTCTCTCTATATATATATATATATATGTAATATTTAAACCATTATATCCAACTGTCTTTCAATGTACTCTTAAAATGCTTTCTTAAATTTAGTCATCCCTAAGAATATTTCCATCATATCCACATTCTTTGATAGCATGAACTGTGTTTTTTTTTTTACATCCATTAAATTTTCATCTAGGGATAGCTCAACATTTAAGCTGGTTTAGAAACATTCCTACTTCTCACAATTTTATGAATACATCTGCAAACCAGGTTATGTTGTAATCATTTCTTGGGGTCAGATGAATTTGTTTTCATCTCTTTTTCATGACATTGTATTTCACATTTCTTCAGAAAATAAGGATACAATCCATATATGTGACATATTTCTCTAAAGTTCAGCCCTTTCCTATTTTTCAATTTGTCCCACACCACAAGAAATTTTTGCCCTAATAGAATATCTAAGGGAAAATGTACTGCTTCCTGATACAATGGACTATAGCCACCTGCATGCAACATGGATTTTATGGGACATAATATAATGAACAATATGTTATTTTCTTTGAGGTAATTATTTGAAAGCTAGCTATTTTTAAGTGCCAGACTTTATCTATCACCATTGTACAGCTAATTAGAAGGGCCCCAAAGTCAAGTGCATATGAATTTTGAATGTGTTGGCCTTTAATAATTGATGGTGGTGTCATTTTAAAATCAAGCAAGCATTTTCCCAGGGAAATTCATAAAGAAAGCTAAATTTTTCTACTCCTGAGTAACTGGTTTATAAGGCCTTTTAGAATTTCTTTTTCTAAGAAAGCTTTATCAGCAGAACTGTTTAGCACAAAACATAATATTTTGAAAGATATTGTTGGATCAATGCCAACATTTTAGTTTGATATTAAACCATAATCCTCCTAAGAGGCACAGAATATTCTTGGTAAATGAGCCAGTTAGATTTAAGTAGGACAATAATGAGGGTGTACTAGAAGTACTTTCTTCCAGATTGTAAGTGCTTATTAAATTTTCATATTATCTTTAACATGAGAAATTGGTAAATGCTATAAATAAGAATATGATTTATTATTTTGTTGACTGTCAAGATTAACAAAATGATGGAGAGCCATGTTAATGATGCATATTAAGTTTAGAGTATCATTTTTTCCATTGATGTGAGTGTTAAATATTTTAGTACACTTCTAGACAATGCATATTTAGTTTGCAATTGAATGGGATTGTTGCTTTATTGATATATAATCTGTTCAGAATGAATATTATATTTTAGACCAATAATGAGAGAATACAAGAATACACATAGTTACTTATGTTCTAAACCAAGTTCTAGATTTTTACTCTTTCATTTATGGACCTTTTCCAAAGGAATAACCTTAAGATTGATCTGTCTAATGGTGACCTTGCAAGTTTTGAAAGGTCTGAAAAAATTTGTTCGTGTGTGTGTGTGTGTGTGTGTGTGTGTGTGGAGGAGGGTGGGAGATTCTTGTTATTAAATGAATAATATATGTTCTTTTGAAACTTGGCTATTTCTTGTGTGGATAGATTGTCAGTAGGAAAAGCTTATATGTATTTATATATCTCTTTCCCAGAAACTTGCCAGTATTTTGAGAATTGCTGGAACCAGCATAATTTAATTCACAAATAGGAACAACTAGAGAACTTTATTATTTATCAAGTATTCTTTTTTCAACTTAATTTTGTTTTAAATCTTCTCCATCATGATGGTAAACACTTTTTATGAACATATTACCTTGTTTTTTGTGGGGATAATTCCATCTAATTTATTAAAGTCATACCTTTGCTGTCAGAATTAGGAAATTCAGTTTAATTAAAATGTTAATATTCCATATGTAAAATGTGTTACTTTCCAATGATTTCCATAGACCCTGATTTCAAATAATTTGTAATCTCATCTAGGGTATGAAGCAGCGTGTGAAATAATAAATAGGAGGGGGCAGACCCAAGATGGCAGCATGGAGGTAGGAATTTCTAAAAGCTTTTCCCGGAAACAACTCCAATGCCCTGTGGGTAGAGCCCACAGAAAGACTGAGAGAAATAGTTTTCCAGCCCAAGACAATTTGATAGATGTAGGGTAAAGGTCTATTCCACTAGGACCAGGGTTGGAAAGAGCCACAGTTTTGCCTGGGCCACATCATGCCAGGGCAAACCAGTTCCAGTCTTCCAGAAAGAGCCCAATGGGAACTTGGATCCCCAGGGGGAGTCCATGGCAGCAGGATTGGTTTCCAGAACTTTTGACCCAGGAATTCTGTTGATGGCTTAGAGGGGTTTCAAGAGAATTCAGCTGTGCTAGAGTTAGCCCAGGCATGCAGATCTCAGGGCAGCCATGCCCTAGGAACCTACAGAACCACCTAGAAGCTGCTTCCAATGTGCTCAGTCCACAGTAGCTAAGAGGAGAAACTGGAGAGGTCTCTCTGCTAATCTTGGGACAAGACTCTGCTGCTTTGCACATACCCAGATCGAGATTGCAGTCTATGTCCTCATACTACCTTAGAGGAACTGGGAGCCTCCTCACAGCTCCAGGGCAGAGGGAAGAACCTTTGGTTATTCAAAAACTAGAACACAGTCACAGCATCTCATTAGATGTTAAAAGAATTAAGGGTCCTAGGGAGCGTGTCACAAAAAGCCCCACAGTTTTGGAGGCACATTAAAATCAGACCATAGACTGGGGAAAGAATCAAACAACAGGAAAAAAAGAATCTGACCATAGAAAAGTACTTTGGTCCCATGGATGATCAACCTATATACTCAGAAAATGATAAAGTCAATGTTCCTATGTCCAAAGTCTTCAAGAAAAATAGGAATTCGTCTCAGTTTATGGAAGAGTTCAAAACAGACTTTGACAAGTAAATAAGGGAGGTATAGTGGAAATCGTGAAGAGAAAGGAGATCGATGCAGGAAAATCATGAAAACCAAGACAGCACCATGGTGAAGGAGATACCAAAAATAATGATGGAAAAAACCAGTTTATGTGAAATGGAAAAAGCAGTTCAGAAGGCTAATAATGAGAAGAATACCTTAAAAAGCAGAATTGACCAGATAGAAAAGGAGATAAAAAGCTCTTACAAAAATAGCTCCTTCAAATGTAGAATGGAACTAAAGGAAGCTCATGACTTTGTGAGAAGTCAAAAAGAAGATAAAAGATTGAAAAACTATAAGAAAATGTGAAAAATCTAATTTGGAAAAAAATAACTGAAAAGGAAAACAGATCTCGAAGAGACAATTTAAAAATTATTGAGTCACCTGAATTCATGACCAGGGAAAGAGCCTAAATTTTAGGAAAATAATCCTACAAAATTGTCCTGAATTCTAGATTCAGATGATAAAACAGAAATTGAGGGAATTCACCAATCACCTCCTGAAAGATATCCCCCTCAAAAAATATATTCTAGGAATAGTATAAGCATATTACAGAACTTCCAAATCAAAGATAAAGTATCACAAGCAGCCACCACTTACCATGGTGCTATAGTCAGGATAACACAGGATTTGGCAGCGTCCATATTAAGGGGTCATAGAACTTAGAATATAATATTCTGGAAGCCAAAAGAGCTTGGAATACAATTGAACAACCTCTTTCAGGGACGGAATGGAAATTAAAGTAGACTTTCACACTTTCCTGTTGAAACAAAAACAGTTGAACAGAAAGTTTAATCTTCAAGTAGAGAAGTTAGATGAAGCATAGAAAGGGTGGGTGCAAAGTGCTAAAAATCTGGGATTTAATGAGACTGAACTGAATGTACTCCTGCATGGGAAGATGATACTAATAACTCATAGGAGCTTTCTCTTTTATAAAAGCAGTTAGAAGGAGCATATATAGACAAGGCACAGGAGGGAGGGCATTATGTCATACTATAAAATAAAGTTGGTTTCAGTGATGAAAATGGAATGGAATGTGAGAAAGGGATTGGAGGAGTAGAATGGGCTAAGATAGTTCACATACAGAAGAGTCAAGCAAAACCTTTTGCAATGGAGTGTAAGAGGGAGGAAGGTGAGGGGGAATGAGTGTACCAACATTCTCATCAGAAGTGACTGAGAGAGGAAGTAACATGTACAATCAGTAGGGTATAGGAATCTATCATACCTTAGAGGGAAAAGGAGAAGGGGGACAGAGAAGGAGAGAGGGGAATAGGTGATAGAACACAGGGAACATCATGAGAAAGGGTATCAAATACAACACACTTCTGAGGAGGGTCCGAGTGAAAGGAATAGAATAATGGAACTACACAGAAATCAAATTGGGGGAATATGGTAAACAAAAGCAACACTTGGAAAATGAATGTTGAACTTCTCTGACGGACTTATGATTTATGGACCCATCACAGAGACAGAGCCAATAATATCTGAATACAGACAGAAGCACAAGTTTCTGATTTTTTTTTCTCTTTCACTTCCTTGCTCTTGAGGTTTCTCTTACATTTTATTTATTTGTATGTATGTTTGTTAGTTTTGTTATTTATAGGTCTATATGCATGTGTATATTTTTAAGTCACAAAATTTCCATCCACCCTCCCCTCCCACCTCTCCTTCCCTCAGCAACAAACAGTCAGATTGGCATTGTACATATATATTTTTGACAAACATGTTACAGATTAGTAATTTCAGGGATGAGGAATTAGGATTAAGGGAAAGAGATACATAAAAGACAATTTTTATAAAGTATTCATCAGATCCTGAAGGGTGATTCTTTTTTTTTTTTGTTTTGTTTTGTTTTGTTTTTCTTCCACTGGATGTGGATAACATTTTCCTAGTAAATCTAGTACAGTTGCCCAAGCTCTCTGAACTGCTGAGAGGAGTTCCTTCCATCATGGCTGATCATCACAAAAAGTTGTCGTTAATGTGTAAATTGTTTGCTTGGTTCTGTTTTCTTCGCTTAGCATCAGATCCTTTAATTCTTTCCATGTTTCTCTAGAGTTTGACCACTTACGATTTCTTAAAGAACAATAATATTCCTAAGTATTCATGTACCATAACTTGTTTAACCATTCTCCAATTGGCGGGCATTTCCTCAACTTCCAATTCTTTGGCACTATAAAAAGAGCTACTATGAATATTTTTGGAATCATTGGAAATTTTCCAATTTTTTATGATTTCTTCTATATATGGGCTTAGAATTGGAATTTCTGGGTAAAAGGGAATAAACATTTTTATTGCTCTTAGGGTAAAGTTCCATATTGCTCTCCAGAAAGGTTGGATCCATTCATAACTCCACCAGAAATGCATCACTGTATCAATTCTATCACAATCTTTTGAACATTGATCACTCCCTTTTTCTCATCTTGGCCAATCTAATAGGTGTTATGTAACACCTCATTGTTATTTTAATTTGCATATCTCCAATAAATAATGATTTGAAGCATTTTCTCATATGAAAAATTTTCATATATATATGTATATATACATATATATATATGTATATAGTTTTAATTACTTCATTTGAAACCAGTTTAGTTATATCTTTTTTTTATCATTCATCATTTGAGGAAAGACTTGTGATCTTATATATTTGATGAAATTTTCTATTTAATTTAGAAATGAGACCTTTATCAAACTCTTTTATGAGAAAATTGTTTCCCAGTTTTTTGCTTTCCATTTAATTTTGGCAGCATTGATTTCATTAGTGCAAAGACTTTTAATTTAATATAGTCAAAATAATTCATTTTGTAGTTTATAATGTACTCCATTTCTTGTTTTGTCATTAATTTATCCCATTTCCATAGATCTGATAGACAGAGTATTTCTTGGTCTATTCATTTTTGTCTAAATCTTGTACCCATTTTGACATTATTTTGGTATAGAGTGTGGGAAAAATGTCTATGCCTAGTTTTTCCATGCTATTTTCCAGTTTTCACAACAATTTTTCTTAGTGAGTTCTTATCCCAGAAACTGATGTCTTTGTGTTTGTCAAAGAGTAGCTTGCTTAGTCAGTTACTATGGTTGCTTTTGAACCTATCCTAATCCACTCATCCATTAT
The DNA here is from genome assembly GCF_037893015.1 of Macrotis lagotis. Classification (NCBI taxonomy): domain Eukaryota; kingdom Metazoa; phylum Chordata; class Mammalia; order Peramelemorphia; family Peramelidae; genus Macrotis; species Macrotis lagotis. The sequence goes on from NC_133666.1 coordinate 432,348,431, forward strand.
TCTATTTCTTAACCATTACCTGGCAGTTTTGTTGACTGCCACTTTATAGTATAGTGTTAGATCTGTTAGAGCTAAACCACCTTTCTTTACTTTTTTTTCATCTGTTCCCTTGCTATTCTTGACCTTTTGTTGCTTTATATGAATTGTGTTACAATTTTTTCTAGTTTGCTAAAATAGTTATTTTGTAGTTTAATTGGTATTGCACAGAAAAAGTAATTTAATTAAGGTAGAATTGCCATTTTTGCCTTCTGACCAAGATGGCAGAGAGAAAACAGGCACTAAGTTAAGCACTTCCTGTGTCCCTTCAAAATAATGTTAAAGAATCTTCCTCGTTAGTATAGTGGTCAGTATCCCTGTCTGTCAGGTGGGAGGCCAGGCTTTGATTCCCTCGGTGGGGAGGTTTCTTCACTAGGGGAGTCTAGGTGATGCAGTGGATAAAGCACCAGCCCTGCAGTCAGACGTACCTGGGTTCAAATCTGTCCTCAGACACTTAACAATTACCTAGCTGTCTGGCCTTGGGCCAGCCACTTAACCCTATTTGCCTTACAAAAAAAACCAAAAACCAAAAAAACCCAAAACGTTAAAGAAACCTTTTTTGTTTTTTTGGCAAAGCGATGGGTTAAGTGGCTTGCCCAAAGCCACACAGCTAGGTAATTCGTAAGTGTCTGAGGCCAGATTTGAACTCAGGTACTCGACTCCAGGGTTGGTGCTCTATCCATTGTGCATCCTTACCACCCCTAAAGAGACTTTTTAATGGAAACTCAATCAACAAAACCCAGGAGAAGCTAGGAGAAGAATACCTACCAACAAGGTCAGTGTCAAGGGACCATGGGTGAATTGTGGGGGTAGCAATGGGGGGAGGGCAGCTCAAGCCTCAGAGAGGCTTGGTGAGAGGTGGGTCAAGAACCAACTTTAGCCATGGAGTCTTTGGCCAGGGGAAGGGGAGGTCTACAGCCTGGGAATCATCCAGCTGTGTGTGGGACATTAGCTCCATACTTTTGGAAGATTCTTCCAGGAACTAGTGTTAGCTTCCCCATCTCTTTCCCCACAAATCCCCTCAAGCACTTGTATGGACTAAGGAGCCCACTGAGCAGAAAGGAAGATTGGCTTCCAGCCCAGTGTTGAAGTTCAAATCAGATCCTGCTGTCTCTCCTCCCTCCCTCCAGGATTGGGAGAGGGTTTCAATCACTCCAGAGAATGCATCCAGCTCCCCCATGGGCTGACCCATGGAATTATTAAGCCAAGTGATTGAAGACTCTAGGATCTTCAAAAGCAAACCTGTGAGAGCCAGCCTCCCCCCCAACATAAGATCCTAGAAAAATGAAGAAAAACCAGTGAAAAAGGGAACCAATGGAGAAATACTTAGTAGTACCTGATTCTAACCCACAGTGATCTAGCACTTCTGAGGAGAATATCAATTGGTCTTTATCCCAGAACTACTTCCTTGAAGAAATCAGGAAGGAGTTCAAAAACCAATTATAAAGGTTTGGAAAAGAAATTCAAGAGAAAATTAACACATTGCAACAAGAAAACAAAATATTGGAAAATACAATTGTATAAATACAAAAAGAAAACAATTCTCTTAAATACTCAATTTGGCAAATGCAAGAAGAAAATAATTCTCTCAATTCATCAATTGGGCAAATGGAAAACTCCTTCAGAAATAGAATTGACCAATTAGAAAGGGAGTTGGAAAAGGTAAATTCTGAAAATTCTTCTCTAAAAAAAAGAACAGAATCTGTGGAAACTAATGACTTCAGTAGACAACAAGATTCTTTTAAACAAAACTAAAAGATTCAAAAAAATGGAATAAAATGTAAAATACTTCCTCACCAAAACCACTGATTTTGAGAATAGATCAAGGTGGGACAACCTGAGACTTATAGGTCTTCCTGAAAACATTGAAGAGAAAAAAAGGCTGGGCTTAATATTACAGGATTTAGTGATGGAGAATTGCCATGATATCATGGAACCAGAGGGAAAAATAGTTATTGAAAGAATACATCGATCCTCTCTGGAAAGAGATGCTAAAATGAGAAGACCAAGAAATGTTGTGGCCAACTTCCAGAACTGTCAGATAAAAGAGAAAAATACTGCAAGGAGCCAGAAGGAAACAATTTAAATACCAAGGAGCCACAGTAAGGATTACACAGGACCTGGCTGCATCAACATTAGGGGATTGAAAGGCCTGTAATGAGATATTCCAAAGAGCAAGGGAGCTTGGAATGCAGCCAAGAATCCACTATCTGGAAAATGTGAGCCTTCTCTTCCAAGGGAAAAGATGGACATTTAATGAACTGGTAGACTTCCAACATTATCTGATAAAAAGACCAGAGCTATGTAGAAAGTTTGGTCATTAAACAGGAGGCTCAAGAGACACATGAAAAGGTAAAAACAAAGGTAAAGATAAAATAGCTACTAGCCAATAAGATAAACCAAGCTAAATCCTTCCCTTAGAGAAAGACTCTAATAACTCTAGAGAATTATAACTCTATTAGGATACACTTAGCTAGAAGTGATGGACCCTCATAACTTTTCTGTGCCTCAGAATGATTTAAAATAAATACTTCCTTAAAAAGGGGGACAGTAAGGAGATTGGAGGAAGGAGGAGATTGAATGGAGTAAAACTCACTACAAGAGGTCCAAAAGGCCTATTAAAATAGAGGGGAAGAAGGGAAGAGGTGAGAACTACCTGAATCTTCATCTCATTAGACTTGGCTTGAAGTTAACTAACACACATTCAGTTAAGTTAAGAAACTTATCTTACTTTTCTAGTACTAAAAGGGGGAAAGGGGAGTGAAGGATGGGGAGGGGAGAAAAAGGGGAATTAACAGAATGGAGGGTAGGAGGAAGCGGAAAATCGGAAAGGAAGAGGAGGGGGTTGATATAGGAGAGCAAACAGACTGAAGGTGATGGTATTCAGAAAGAAAATGCTGGGGAATATAGATATGGGGGAAAAGGGGAAAAATACAAACAGAGGGAAGATAGTATGGAGGACAATAAAGAGTAATTATAACTTTGAATGTGAATGGGACAAACTCTCCCTTAAAACATAAGAGAATAGCAGATTGGATTAAAAAACAGAATCCTACTATAAGCTGCTTACAAGAACCTCATTTGAAGCAGAGAGATGCATATAGAGTAAAAGTAGAAGTTTGGAGCAAAAGATATTTTGCTTCAGCTAAAGTGAAAATAAAAACAGGAATTGCAACCTTGCCTCAGACAGAGCAGCTGCAAAAATCAATAGTGTTAAAAGAGGTAAGGAAAGACTCTATATAGTCATAAACTTACCCTAGACAATAAAATAATTTCAATACTAAATATATACAAACCCTATTGTATAGTGTCCAAAATATTAGAAGACATAGACATAGACATAGACTGCAAAATTCTGCTAGTGGGAATGGCTTACCAAACTATGGTATATTTATGTCATGGAACACTATTGTTCTATTAGAAACCAGGAGAGATGGTAATTTAGGGAAGCATGGATGGATTTTCATGAACTTATGCTGAGTGAGATGAGCAGAACCAAAGAAGCATTGTACACACTGATGGTGGCATGGGGGTAATGATCAAACTTGATGGACTTGCTCATTTCATCAGTGCAACAATCAAAGATGATTTGGGACTGACTGCAGTGGAGAATACCATCTGTATCCAGAGTGAGAATTGTGGAGTTTTAACAAAGACCAAACACTATTACCTTTAATTTAAAAAAAAAACATTATCTGATTATGTAATTTTGATCTCTCTTATACTTTATTTTTCATCCTTAAGGATATTATTTCTCTGTCATTACATTCAACTTAAGATCAGTGTATACCATGGAAACAATGTAAAAACTAACAGACTGCCCTCTGTGGGGGGTGGAGAGAAGGAAGAAAGATCAGGGGTAAAACTGTAAAACTCAAAATGAATAGTTTTTTTTAAAGAAGATATTTTTATTATATTAGCTCAACCTAACCAGGAGCAATGGACATTTTCCCAATTATTTAGATCTGACCTTATTTGAGTGAGAAATGTTTTATAATTATTTTCAGACAGTTTATCCAAGGAGGTAGATTCCCAAGTATTTAATGTTGTCTACAGTTATTTTATTTATTTTAATTTTTAGGGTGTTTTTTGCAAGGCAATGGAGTTAAGTGGCTTTTCCAAGGCCCCACAGCTAGGTAATTATTAAGTGTCTGAGTCCAGATTTGAACTCAGATACTCCTGACTCCAGGGTCATTGCTCTATGCACTGTGCCACCTAGCCACCCCTATACTTATTTTAAATGTTATATATCTTTCTATCTCTTCCTCTTGGGCTTTGTTGTTCATATATAGAAATGCTGATGATTCATGTGGGGTTTTTTGTATCCTTCTATTTTGCTGAATTTGCTAATTTTTTCAAGGAATTTTTTGATGATTTTCTCAAGTTCTGTAACTATATCATCATATGATCTGCTAAGAGTTTAAATTGCTTCCTCATTGCCAATTTTCAGTTCTTTTTTTCTTATCTTATTTTAAAAATTAGCATTTCTAATACTAAATTAAATAGTAATTTTGATAACGGGCAATTAGAAATATAAATTTTCCCCTCAAAACTTCCTTGACTGCATCCCATAAATTTTGCTATGATAGGACAATTCATCCCATTCACAATTTCTTGGATAAAATTATTGTTTACTTCTACTATTTTTTGCTTGATTCACTCATTGTTTAAGATGAAGTTATTTGTTTTCCAATTAGTTTTTGATTTATCTTTCCATCACTTTTTCTTACATGTAATTTTTATTGCATTATGGTCTGAGAAGTATGTATTTATTATTTCTTCCTTTGTACTTTTGATTAAAAGGTTTTTGTACCCTAGTACATGGTCAATTTAGTAGAGGTACCATGTACTGCCCAAAAAAAAGGCAAATTCTTTTCTCTCCCCATTATCCAGTGGTCTATCATATCTAGTTTCCTAAGAATTCATTCACCTTCTTAACATCCTTCTTGTTTATTTTTTGGTTAGATTTATCTAGTTCTGAAAGAGGCAGATTAAGATCACCCATTATTAAAGATTCACTATTTATGTCTCCTTGTAATTCACTCAGTTTTTCTTTTCAAAATTTGGATGCTATACCATTAGGGGTATACATGTTTAGAAATGACATAGCTACAGGGCAACTAGATGGTTCAGTGGAAAGGGCCCTGGAGTCAGGAGTATGTAAATTCAAATCCAGCCTCAGACATTAAATAATTACCTAGCTGTATGACCTTGGGCAAGCCACTTAACCCCATTGCCCTGCGAAAACCTCAAAAAAAAGAAATGACATAGCTTCATTACCAATGGTGCCTTTTAAGAAGATGTCATTTCCTTCTTTATCCCTTTATCCCTTTTAATGAGATACAATTTTGTTTTTACTTTATCTGAGATTAGGATCACTGCCTTTATTTTTTTTTTTTTACTTCAGCTTAGGTATAATCTATTTTTGCTCCAAACTTTTTTCCCTTTACCCTGTGTGTATCTCTCTGCTTCAAATATGTTTCTTGAAAACAACATATTGTAAGATTCTGGCTTTTAATCCATTCAGGTTTTTGTTTCCTTTTTTATGGGGTAGTTCATCCCATTCACATATACAGTTAAGATTAGCAATTCTGTATTTCCCTCCATGCTATCTATATCCATTTATAATTTTTCTCTTTACTTTCCACTTGTTCCTACTCAACAAAATTTTACTTCCTTTCCCCTTTTAATTTTTTTAAATTTAACTTTCAGTTCATTTTCACTTTTACCTTCTCCTTCCCTTTTTATCAGCCTCTTCTTCCCCTATTTTCCCTTTACTTGGTCCCCACTTCCCTGTAGACTAGGATAAATTTTTAAATCCAAGTGGGAATGGATCTTATTCCCACTCTGGGACAAATTTATTGAATGGAATTTACTCAGCATTCACACTTTCCCTTTTCTCCCTCTAAAGTTATCAATCTTTGTGACTCTTCACCTGGTGGTATTTACTGCTCCAGTACTATTAATCAGGTATTATAAATCATAGTTTCATTATTTGGTTGCTTGATATGCTCTTATTGTTATCAAAGTATCACCCCAGATTGCTCACTTGATTGTTTGATAAGTAGCATTGTCTCAAATTGCAGCAAATTATAATTATTATAATCATTTTTTACTAACCCCCTTTTCAAGTACCCTCCAAGGACACACAATCCTCCTCATGAGCCAAAGTATCATCCAAAGCCAAATCATTTCTTGAATTATTTGTACCCCTCTCCCCAGAACTATTTCCTCTCACATTTTACCCTGCCCTGCATCAGGGCACTTAAACCCTTGTTAAGTGAAGCAGGGCCTACTTTCTCTCTTAATTTTATTCCCCCCACACTTATCCCTTTATTAAGTGCTGTCTATTTTCTCTCACACTTTACCTCCCCCTCCCCACCTAGGGTACTTTAACCCCTTATTAAGTTACATTTGGATTAAGTCAAATGCTGATCTAATTAACCATAAGAATCTTAAAGTATTATAAGCAATGGGGTCCCAGGAGGTCTCACATGAAAATTTTAGGAATGATTTTAAGTTACAGGAGATACTGACTCTAGTCCACCTGGATTCTTTTCCCTATTAGACAAGGTGGTAAACTTTTGTTTGCACAGAAGAGTTTAAATGAGTCAAAGGATAATGAGACACTTAAGTTGAAAGATAATACTCCTCCCTTTCATCAGGGCTTTTTGCCTCAAACATAGTGATGTCCTCTTGGACTTCTTCAATGGAGAGACAAAAACTCAATTATACCCACATTCTTTAAGTGCGATCTCTTCAATTATATATGGCCCTTTAATTATCCTAAGAAAAATAAAGTTCTGAAGAATTAGAAATGTTATATTTTCCCTTTTAGGGCTGTATACAATTTGATGGTCTTGACAATAGTAGAGGTTTTGTTTGTTTTGTTTTATCTTTTCCCATTGTTGAGGCTAATTGATCCTGTGTGAGTCTGATTGTGTTTCCTTTATATTTGAATTATTTTTCCTTTTGCTGCTTGCAATATTATCTCCTTTACCTGACAGTTCTGGAATTTGGCTTTTAGAGCCCTTGGCATTTGGATCCTGGGGTCTCATTCTGGAGGCATTTGTGAACTTTTTCAGTGGTTATATTGTTATCTTGTTCTAGCATATACTGACAGTTTTCCCTTTTAATTGCCTTCATGATATTTTCCAGGATCTTCTTTTGATCTAGGCTTTCTAGTAATGCAATGATTTGTAGACTGTCTCTCTGGAATTATTTTCAAGGTCATTTGTTTTCACTAAAAGTTACTTTATATGTTCTTCAATTTTTTTTAGCCTTTTTGTCTTGTTTGTTGAAATCTTGTAGCCTTGTAAATTTATTTGTTTCTATCTATTCAAGTCTAATTTTTAGAGTTTTATTTTCTTCAATTGCATTTTGTGTATCTTTCTTAAAGATTTTTAATTCCCTGGTCTACTTTTCATATTTTTCAGTATAATTCTCATTTCTTTGTTCCATTTTACTTCTTTTTTTCTTTGTTTTTTTAATTATCTTTTTAAGTTCTTCAATGAACTTTTGTATTTTAGTCCAATGTATAGACTGTTTTGATACTTCTCTTGTGAGTGATTTTTCACTGACTTCTTCAGACATGGCATTTCTATCATCTTTGTCTGTAAAGTAGTTTTCCATTTTAGCTTTTCTGCCTATCTTTTTGTTTGTTTGTTTGTTATTTAGAACTGTTCCTTGGCTGTAGGGAGTATAGAAAGAATGTTTTCGTTTTGTTTTGTTTTGTTTTTTGCTAGGACTGGAGGTCTGATCCCTTGCTTGTCATTGGGAAAGATGTTGACTATGTAGTCCAGGCCTTGCCTTTACAGAGTTTTGCTTCCTCTTTTATGATCAGGTTTCCGACTTAGCACTGGTTGCTTCCTGACCCAGTCCTGTTTTTCACCCTGGTGTTCCCAGTTCAGACTTTGTTTGGGGTCAGGATCCTCCCAGCTGACTTGCTATCTAGCTTCTAGGACCTCTGATATTGTCAAGCTGTCAGGACCTGGATTGCAGTGTGACTAAAAGCTTCTTGCTGGTTTTCCATGCTCTCCCATCTCCTGGCCTTTACTTCCCCTTTTCCACCGAAGAGACAGAACTTCACTGAAGTTCTTCCATCATGTCTGCCACTGAATACTTCGTTGAATCTTCTCATTTTCTGGGTGATGTCTGTAGCTTGAATGTCAGAATACAGGCTTCATTTATCTTTAGTGGGAAAAACTCAGAGATTTCATCTTCATGCTGCCATCTTGGCTCTCTAGTGGAAGTCTGGTTTCTCTATCTTTGGGGGGTAACAGAGTTTATGCTTTCTTTCAAAACAAGATTATTATAGCGACCTGAAAATTAATAAATAATTTTTAAAAGACAAGAGATGGGGGGCAGCTAGGTGGCACAGTGGATAAAGCACCAGCCCTGGAGTCAGGAATACCTGAGTTCAAATCCATTCTCAGACACTTAATAATGACCTAGCTGTGTGGCCTTGGGCAAGCCACTTAATCCCATTTGCCTTGCCAAAAGCCTTAAAAAAAAGAGTTAGGAGAGACTAGGTAATAAGTATAGAAAAGGCTCAACATGTTAAAAGAAAAATATATAAATAAATTTATAAACATAAAAATGTATAAAAATTCAAATGATGATTTTTAATTGAATCAAACACATTAGGATGTCTTGGAGCCACTCAGAAAATATTACATATTGATATAAAAATTTTAAATTCTTCTTTAGTGTTAGGTAGCTTTGTAAACATTACCTAAAATCCTACTGTGATTATGAATCATGACTTGGAGATAATCCTGAATCCTCAATAATTCTAGTTCAGTTCATATTTGAGACATCCTACAAAGCTAGAAAGGTTTAGCTTTTTTAATATTTCATTTTTTTGTTTTCTAACTACATGCACTAGTAGTTTTGTCAATCATTTTTGCAAAGTTATGAGTTTTACATTTTTCTCCCTCTCTCCCTGCCCCCACCGCTACCAATAGAAAGCAATCTTATGTAGCCACTACATTTATAATCATGCTAAACATAGATTCATATTGATCATACTGTGAAAGAAGAATTAGATAATTTCTTCATTGCCTATAGTATTTTTTAGGAATATAAAGTTTCCTTCCTTATCTCTTCCAATTTGCTCAATTTTGACTTTTAGTTTTTCTGAAAAAAGAATTACTCACTCTGCTTTCTTCTTTTTTTAACTTCGTCTGAAGCATAATATATTCTGTTCCACACTTTTATAGCTAACTTATGTGGATCTTTCTGCTTCAGATATGTTGCTTATCCACAATGTTTTGTAGGATTCTGGTTTTTAATTCACTAATTCATTAATTTTTCAGAGGTGATCAAAAGATTCTTGCAAGTACAATTTTATCTTCTTGTTCCAGTATATTACAATAGTATTCCATGATAATTTCCTACATGATTATTATCTAGGCTCTTTTTTCTGATAATGGCTTTCACATAGACCAGTAATTTCTAAATTATCTCTTTTGGTTCTGGTTTCCAAGTCAGTCATTTATCCTAAGTAGTACTTCACATTTTCTTCTATGTTTTTAGCCTTTTGGTTTTGTTTGATGGAATCTTGGTGTCTCAGAGAGTCATTTATTTCTATTTTTTTCCAACTCAAGTTTTTAGGATTTTATTTTATTCATTAGCTTTTGTGTTTCTTTTTCTAGTCAGTCAATTTTAGTTTACAATTGATGAATTTTACCCTTAAAATCATTATTTTATTCAGTTAATTTTTCACAATTCTCCTGCATGACTGTCATATCTCTTCTCCATTATTTTTCTTCCTTGCTTTCTTTTTGATCTATTCCTAGAGTTCTTTTGGGATATAAGATCAATTCACCAACCTCCACCTGTAGTAAGTATTTTGTTCCTGTCTTTTTCCTCTGAGATAGGGTTTTTATCATCCCTATTAGATGGGTAACTGTCAATGATTAATGCCCTTTTGTTGTTGTTATTTACTCATTTTGATAGTTGAGCACTGATCCTGGGGCATAGAAAGTATAAAGTCCCAAACTTATTTTGCTGTGGCCTGGAGGTCTTGTCTCTGTCCTTCTGTTCTGACATTTCTGGTGTTCCTGGTGTGCTTCCTTCACTAATATAGGCCACCAGCATTCTAAGGTTGAAAGCCTTATTTTTCTAGACAAGTTGGTGACGTATACTGCTTGTCTACAGTGATGAGACATGAACTGCATTATGGTTAAAAGTTTCTCATTGACTTTCCAGGTCTCTTGCTATATGAATTTTAATCCACAATACAGATCCTTCCCTGAAGTTCCTCCAAGAAATATTGCTGAAAAATTGTTTCACTGTTTTTTGGTAGGTTTTGTCACTTTAGGATCTGTTTAGAGCCTTCCTTTGAAGTTTGTTCAGGAGAAGGCTCTGAGAGTTTCCTAGTTTCATGCCATCATCTTGACCCAAAGGAAAATAATATTGATCTAGGAAAGTAAAAAATCTTTTTATCTATTAAGATATAGCTTCAAGTTCCAAATATTAAATATAATTTTCCTTAAGAAGTTATGAAAATCAATCTAGAAGATCTTTGGGTATTCTTTCATCTGTAGATCGTATGAAACATTATGAGATAAATTTAGTTAAAAAGGTGTGAAATTAATTATTTGAAATCAAAATGTAAGAAATACTATAAAACATATAGTTGTAAATTGTTAAAAATTCATGAAATTCAGAAACTGATTATCTAGGTCCTATGGTAGCAAAAATCTCCTCATACAAAAATTTCCTGTTACACTGTAAATTATATGATCGTGGAAACTGTTGTTTTTCTTTTGCATATAGTGAAAGAGAACTGACCTTTGAGTTAGGATAAACTGAGTTCAATGTACAAAAAATATGATCTCACTGCATTTACATTTTTTTTGTGAATAGCTTTTTTTGGTATCTGATTCCTCCCATAAATAACTGATCTCTTTGTGAGCAAAACTTGAAAGATTTTGCCTTATTTTATACCTCCATGTCTGGTATATAGCAAGGACTTAACAAATGCTTATTACATTTTAAGATGATATTTTTTACCACAATTAGAAAGATATGTGTTTTGGATTTATTTACTTCAGAAATATATGATGGAGTATTCCTGGACAACTATTCCAGTAGAAAAGAACATGGGGAGTTAGTAAGCCACAAGTTCAATATGAGTAAAACTGTGATTTGAAAATATCTATAATAACAAGCTTGCTATTCTAGACTGCACTAAGAAAACAAATGTCTAATGAGATGGAAATACTAAGTTCATTATCTCTGTTTTGACAACAAGTCTTAATTGTTTCATATTGAGCATCATACTTTAGTGAAATTTTCAAATATTCAAGGTAAGATGATCAATTTGAACTGGAGAATATTCCATGTAAGAACTGATTTAAGAAATAAGAGATGATTCACTTAGGAAATAAAAATCCTACTAGAGTCTTTTTACCAGTCTTTTAAATTTAAAGTTATTGTGGAAGAGGTATTAAGTTGGTTGTACTTGGCCCTGGAGGGTAGATATATGAAAGATGTACAATTTTCAGAAAAATAAATGTAGTCTTTCATTTGTTTTTATATTCGCATCACATAAATTTCTCACTGAATTCCCTTTTGCTTCCCTGGTAAGCCATTCTACATAACAGACACTTTTCAGTTGTTCTTCACTTAAGGAAAAAAAATATTAGTAATCATAACAATCTCAAAGTGCGAAGTTTTGTCTCAGTAGTTCCTTAAATTGAGGTTATAAAACCATTGATTGTGGATAGATGTGTAGCAAAACAAGTATCCCTTGATCAGGTATGAATTGGTAAATAGGCTTCAGAGACAAATAAATAGATAATATTTTTATAATATTTAGCATTAATAATTTATTATAATGTTATGCAACCTTTTGAGAGTAGTTATGGTAGGAAACATTAACCATAATTTTCAAGTATTTGTGAAAATAAGCTCATCCACAATCTTTCAACTAATTACACATATTTTTTAGTTCACAGCTGAAAAAAGATAGGGAGAAAATATGTACTTAAGTATAAATGCAAATATTGCTATTCCATATAGGACTTGATATCATAATCTTGATATCATTAGTCAACTTTTTATCATCTAATCTAATCTAATCATCTTTAAGTTAATTTTGTTAGTTACAAAACGTGTTGTTTCTGTTTAGTTGTTTTAGTTGTGTCTAACTCTCCTTGACCCTCTTTTGGATTTTCTTGAAAAAGGTACTAAAGAGGTTTGTCATTTCATTGTCCTATTTGTTTCCTTTATAAGAAAGTATGGCAAAAAGTATTAAGTCAATTGTCCAGGTTCACATGTCTAATGAGTACTTAGGGCTGCATTTGAACTCAGTGTATACTAACTCCAAGGTCAGTTCTCTATCACTAATATGCAAAAGAAAAACAACAGTTTCCATGATCACATAGTTTACAGTGTAATAGGAATAACATGAAAGGTACTCCTTGTTTTGAGTTCTGATAGAATTTTTTTGTGTCTAATAAAGCATAATAACAGCAAAGTTGGGTATTTTTCATTATAATTATGCTTATTAATTTTTTTCTATAGCCTTGTCCAAGCATACTTAATAATTTCTACTTCAGGTAATAAACAACTGACTGGGTTTTATTGCATATTTTTGTTTAAGTAAATGACACAGGTATAATGAAATCCTGTAGTGCTTCAGACGTTAAACAGGCTCAAATACACATCTTCTCTAGTGCTTTTTACTCATTATTCCCTGATATAGAAAGAAGGCCATATAACTTTGAGATATGTTTAGAAAAGTAAGTTGAGATTCAAATAAAGTTCAGGAATATTGTGACACCTATTTGCCTTCTAATCTAATTTAATTGAATTTTCCTAAAAATGAATATTACATGGGATAAAATTCATACAATTCAATTATTTTCAAATATTTGCCTCAAATTTCTTTTGCCTGTTACTATAATTATATAAATAGTGACTTAGATTTACCAACATTTTGAGCTTTTCACAAAACCGTCTGAACTAGGTAGACCTAAGTTTAATATTGATCATTTGTTTGTCTAAGACAATTTTATCCTTACCTCCAAATCAGCTATACAAGAAGACCCCTGAACACAGAGAATTGTCACATAGCTTACATTTAATTTGATTAGATTCCTTGTTGGGCTGTCTTCAAACTGTGGGAAGTGACAAGATATTCAGTTGCTTTTTGAAAAAAAGGCTTCTTCCTGGCAGCTGGCAAATTTTTGTTCCAGTGATGCCCATTTTGTCTGGCCTCCCATCTATCAATGACATCATTTCAAATGTTTGGGATTAGGAGCAAAAAACAGAAGCTTCAGCTGCCAATTTTTAAAAAAGCATTTCAAAGGCAAAAAATAAAAAAAACCCCAACAACAACAACAACAACAACAAATTCAGACAGTCTGTGCAAAATCTCAAGTGAACCAAATTGCTTGTCCTTCTGGACAATCAGGCCTACATTCATCATATACCTTCATGATTTCATTTTTAACCTATGCTTAAACTCTTTTGCCCATCATTTCTGGCCCTTTTTAAAATCTACCATTTCCTCTCTTTTGTCTTAATCTGGGCATTCAGTCATAGAATCATGCAAATTTTTTTTTTGTTTCTGTCTGCATCTGGGTCCATTTTGCAGAGAGTACATTTTAATAAGCTTTAAAGCTAGATAATGTATGATTGCTCATTTTGCATGTTAAGATAATGAATTTTACAAGACAAAATGTCATCAATACTTTTTATTATATGATACAGTCAAAATTGGATTCATTTTGTATAGACAACCTCATGCAGTCTACATGAAGTGAGTATTAAAGCATTAATATTACACTTTTTTATAGAGACAGAAGTGGTCAAAACTGTGCAGAGAAACACTTGGTATGAAATATTTAACCTGTGAGATAAGATAAAGTAGAAATTTTAGTAGTTACTTAGTTCAGCATATATTGATGTATACATTTATGCTTCTGCTTTTATGTATCTCTGGAAGAATCTTTCTCACTGGTCCTACCTTCTTTTCTGCTTATGAGTCTGAACTCTGCCCTCTTTACACATGGCAGTCATTGAATTGAATTATTTTCCCCACTTCTTTTAACCCAATCATTTATTTCCCTAATTTTGGCTTGGTTAGCTCAAACTCAATTCTCTCTTTATTACTTTTCTCTGTGTCTGCTCACCCCCTGAATCTTGTCCCATGTCTTCCTGACTCCAACCTGCTAACTTGACTTTGAGTCTTGATTATCTACTCATTTTACCTAGATAATTGTTAGGAACATTGGACATGGATTTTGGGTAGAGACAATGAGTAGCCCTGGAAGAAGAAAGTATAAAACAGAATAAATACATTCCATAGCTAGCTTTACTTAATTTATTTTGAGGAGGGGTTGAGGCAATGGGGTTATGTGACTCCTCCAAAGGCATGCCACTATTAAGTATCAAGGATCTGAGGATGAATTTGAACTCAAGTTCTTCTGACTGCAAGACTGGTACTGTATCCATTGTACCATCTAGCTACCACCTCTGTAGCTATTTCTGTATCTTCCCACCAAGTTGCATTAATATTATATAGAAATGTTGTTTGATAAATGGATGAATGTATTGTGTGTTATATGTGGAATGTAGAATACTGTTGTGTGGCTAAAAGGGAGATTTTAAAATGAACATTTACAAAGAGAAAAAGATTTGTATGTATGATTCACAGCAAAGTCAGCAGAAGTAGAAGAATAATTTATATTATAATATGAATATTCAAAAAAGAAACAAAATTACAAACTTTTGTAATCTAATGCAGACTATAATGAGAACAAAAGTAATAATTAATCCAATAACACCACAGTGAAAAGATAAATTTAAAAATTTTTAATAACTTGGATCAGTACAATTATCATCCATGATACCAAAGGACTAAAAATAAATCACACCATTTACATGAAAGTATAGAGTCATACCTTTTTTTTTTAACAAGGCAGTGAGGTTAACTAAATTGCCCAAGGACACACAGCTAGGTAATTATTAAGTGTTTGAATCTGGATTTGAACTCAGGTCATCTTGACTCCAGGCCAGTGATCTATCCACTGTGCTACTTAGCTGCCCCTGAAAATATAGAATCATAAAGGGAATATGCTTGTCTTAACTATGTATATTTGTTAAAAGAAATATTTTTTCTCCTTTTTCCCAAAAGGGTAAGAAACATGAGGAAAATATATTATTTCTATATAATAATTAACAGAAGTTAATTTAAAATAATTAAAATAGAGGCGCAGCTAGGTGATGCAGTGGATTGAGTACCAGCACTGGAGTCAGGAGGGTCTGAGCTCAAATCCTAACTCAGACATTTAATAATTACCTAGTTCTGTGACCTTGGGCTAGTCACTTGATCCCATTGTCTTGCAAAAACAAACAGAAAATGAAAATAGAAGGTAGGTTGAATATGTGGATTGTTGAATAAACTTTGAGTTGAAATCACTGTAGTCTTGTTTTCACTGAATCATTTTACTTCCTTATAAGAATGCTCTTTTAAAGTAGAAATATTTGCTATGTAGAAACATAACATATTAATGACTATTTTTTAAAAGATAGATTAAGTTTGATTATGACATTACAGTTGTTATTTAGTTCATGCATGCCTAGATATTGTTGTAGATGGTAGGGATCACTGACCACAGAATTATAGATATAATTTACTCTGGAAGGAATTTTAAAGAGTATATGATCATATTCCCTGATTTTTAATATTCAATATTATTTTAATTATTTAATTAAATTAATTAGTTTTAATTTATTTAAATTAATTAAAATTTTAATATTTAATATTACTTCTACCTTATACCATTATTATTACATAGTTTCTACTGCAACAACAAATGACAAGGATAAGGATAATGAAACTAGAGGAAGAAGATGAAGAAGCAGAAGATGAAGAAGCAGAAGATGAAGATGATGATGATGATGATGATGATGATGATGATGATGATGATGATGATGACAAATAGGACCCCTGACCAGCAGCAGGATTAGTTTGGCTCAAGAGAGAAATGAAATGCACACACACAGGTGCGGCTGTTAGCAGGACATCTAGTAAAATCATTTATTGATAGTATGAAATAGTTCTTTATAGCAGAAAATCACAACATTAGCATACAACATTAAAACAATAATATAACTCTAACTTGGGCAGTATATAACCTGGCAGGGAGCAAACCCAGGTCAAGAGGACCGGAAACCAGGCTATCAACAAGTGAGGACACTTGTGTTATCAGAACAGAATTCTGTGGAAAGTCCTCAGCTTGAGGATCAACAAAGCTTGGGTTTCTTTAGCCATAACTTACCTATAAACCCAAACTTGCTTGCTCAATCAGCTCTCAACAGTTCCCCCTTTTCTGTTTACGCAACAAACTCACAGTTGCCCAACCTGATGCTCAACCTGGGTTACATGATTCATATATAGCCATATTCACAACTAATTATCTGTCTAAACTCTACCATACCCAATTCATCTCCTATAGAAACTATTACTGTCGTTTTCAAACCTTCTAACATTAGCAAAAATTGTTTATCAATATCACTATTCTCTTCCCTGCTTCTTCACTATGATTCTGCCAGAATGCTTTTCTCCCCTTCTTCTCCCTCTTTGTGGCTTGTCTGTTTGTAATTCTGGTTCTTATCACTAGAATGAAGATTTTTAGAAACAGACTAGCGAGAGAGAGAGAATTACTTCATGAAGATTTGGATACATAAAAAGGAAATTTATTTGGAGGTAAAAGAATCAGGAAAGAGACAATGTACATTACCAAATATGTTATATAAAGAAATTATAAAAAAGAAATGATATTTTTAATTTGAGAAAGTTTTGGGCAAGCAAATTCCAGAAAGATGAGAGAGTCAGGTTAATTATAAAATATATAATTTGGGTACTAAGTAATGCCAAAAATGAATTTAAAAAATCAGGGAAAACTAAATAGTTAATCTTTTACAAGAATGACATCGTAACATTACAGCTTCAGGAGTTTATCAATATAGATTCTGATAATGCTAGTTATTACAGAAAATTGTGGTCTATTGAGGATTTAAAAACAGTACACCCCCCCATAAAAGACTTAGGACTGTCCCCTTAAAAAGAAGTTATTTGGTTTACTCTATTTGAAGAAGGGGGACAGGGGAAAAGTCAACAGCATTTTATGATATTGATATTCATTTATCTGTTCATACTTTGTTCTTCAGTCATGCAGTTTCAAAATACCTTCTAAGATCAATTATCCTTTCCTTGGGAACCATGGAGAACATTCATAAACAGTCTGTAAAAACTTATCTATTTATTATTATTATTATTATTATTATTACTATTATTATTATTATTATTATTATTAATTTTAAGCCCTTCTCTTTAACCAGTTTCTTGAAAATATTTATATCCTGTCCTGGCTTCTTTCTTACTTTATATAGTTCCTTCCCTATAAAACCCTATACTAGCTTGGACATAATGAAGAAGAAAGCCTTGCTGTATTGGGCTTTCTTCTAAGTCCCCCTTACCCCTGAATACATTCTGGGACTTTTGATGGCTCCTCCACAAGGGGGTTTCTTCTCTTGAAAGACTCACTCTGTCTCTGGATGCTTCAAATCCCCTGTGCCTGCTCCACATAAAGACATCAAATAATATGACCCCACGACCAGCAGGAGGATTAGTTTGACTCAAGAGAGAAATGAAATGTGTATACACACACACAGGTTGGGGGCTAGCAGGACAACTAGAAAATCCATTTATTGATAGTATAACAGCTCTTTATAGCAGAAAACCACAAAATTAGCATACAGGATAAAAACAATAATGTAACTCTAACTTGGACAGGATGTAACCTGGCAGAATGTAACCCAAGTCAAGAAGTTCAGGAACAGGGCTATCGACAAGTGGGGCCACAAATGATGCAGTTGTGTTATCAAATCAGAGTTGCATGGAAAGTCTTGAGTTAGAGAGTCACCAAAGCTTGGGTTTCTTTAGCCATAACTGACCTAGAAACCCAAAATCACTTGAGCAGCTCTCAACAGTTGATGATAAAGATGGTGGCAAAAATTAGCAAATTATATAGCAATTTAATATTTACAAAGTTTTTCATTTTAAATGTTTGCAGTGTATTCAAAACTTGACTAAGATAACAATAAAAATAGATTTAGATTATTAAAATATTTTTCAATTTTAATAGTTATACTGTATGAAGGACTTCATAAATGATTTCATGCTAAGAAGTAGATGCAATTATTAACAACATTTTACAGATAAGAAAACTTAAGTAGATAGAGTTTAAGTGACTTTTCCTGAGTCATAGCGTTATAAACTGTCTTATGTCTCCCTGGTTCCAAATCTAATGTAATACTGGATCACAGATTGTCATTTGTTTGAGGTCACAAGGTAGCAAGCTTCAGATTTGTAATTTGAAGCTAGGTCTGATGGCTTCAAATTCACTGTTCTTTCTCTTTGCCTGCCCAAAATTTTATCAAATTAAAAATAGCATTTCTTTTTGTGATTTCCTTATATAACATAATTGTTAATATACACTGTCTCTTTCCTGATTCTTTCAACTCCAAATAAATTTCCTTTTTAACACTTATTTATCCAAAGCTTCATGAAGTAATTCTCTCCCTCCAGCTGGGATATCTAGAATTCATTTGACAATGAAACTAGATTCATACTGAATTTGAAAAAAACAGGAAAGAAAACAGAGAAAATGAAATTAGTAAAGAAGACTATGTCTTCAGGGAGGTAATGCCATGACAGGCACATGATTTGGATTGGAGTGAGGGTATGCTCTAAAGTCTCCAGGTTCACTTTCTCCTCCAAAGTCATCTGGTTCCAGTGGCCAGATAAGAATCAGGATGACTGAAGATGGTCCTGGATGTGAGACAAAAAGTTTTAAGTGACTTGTCCAGGGTCACACACCTGCTAGTAAGTTTAAAGTGTCTGAGACTGGAATTGAACTCAGGTCCTCCTGACTCCAAGTCCAGTGCTCTAACCACTGTACTATCCAGGTGAGCTCATCAAAGAAGAGATAGATATGTAGTCTAGACACATTAGGGAAGAATTACTCTTAGATAGATGCTCTAGATGTCTGAGTTCTACTTCACGTGTTTCCATCAGAACATTCAGCACCTAGAAAGTGCTTTTTGTCCTAGAAGCAAATATTCAAGATTGAGATAGCTGTCTTCTGATCTTTGCTGAGTATAATTTTTTATAATCTCACAAGGGGAAGGTAATAAAACATTTATTTAAAGCCTTCTATATGAGAGGCACAAGGTTCAGAACTTTACAGATATTAGATCATTTCTTTCTTATAATACCCTTTTGAGGTAGGTACTGTTCTTATTCTTATTTTATAGCTAAGGAAACTGAGGATAAATGGCTCACCTAAAATCATACATCTTATAAGTCTTACAGGCTGGATTTGAACCCAGACATTTCTGATTCTAGGCCCAGGTGTTTAACTATAGTGTCATTAGTAGTCTCATTATTAGAAGTATCCATGAAAGCCCAAGAACTAGGTCCAGATCAACATGATATAGGCCCTCAGTTCTGAGCTACATGACCTAATTTTATTTTTTTAAATTTATTTCATAGGAATTTAGGTTAAGTGACATGCCTAAGGTCACACAGTTAGGTAATTATTAAGTAACTGAGACTGGATTTGAACTTAGGTCTTCCTAACTCCAGGGCCAGTGCTCTATCCACTGTACCACTTAGCTGCCCCCTTCATTTCCTCTATTTATTTTGAAGGATATTTTTTTTTAGTTTTTTTTTTCCCAAGGCAAATGGGGTTAAGTGTCTTGCCCAAGGCCATGCAACTAGGTAATTATTAAGTGTCTGAGACCAGATTTGAACCCAGGTACTCCTGACTCCAGGGCCGGTGCTTTATCCACTGCTACACCTAGCTGCCATCTGAAGGATATTTTTAATCACAAAGTTTCATTCATATGAGATGAGGGATATAGAGAAGACAAAGTGGAGAATGGAAACTATATAAAGAGTATATCTTATTAACTATTTTCTTTATATAGAGACTATGGATCCAAGAACATAGGGAGAAGCAAGGATGTTGCTTGAGCTTTCCTCAATTCCCCTGGGAAAAAAGGTTGATCTTTCTGACTATGGTGAAGTGGGAGAGCATTCCAACACTGACAGGGTCTGGGTAAGCCAGACAGATGCTTTTAGTAATAGCACAGATCAGCAACTGAAATTCATTCAACCCAGCTTAGCAAGGTTGTAAGGCAGCCTAGTTCTGAGGACCCCAGCTGCAGTGTAGAAAACATATTGTCGGCCCTAGGAACCTGATGCAACAAGTGAGACTAGAACAGACAACCCCAACCAAGGATGGAAGTTGCCAAAACTTGAGATCTCAGCATGGAAACCAATAGAAAAGTTTCAGAAAAGATAATTTAATAATTATTGGATTACCTGAAAATCATATTTAAAAAGTCAGGACAATATCTTTAAAGACATTTTCAAGGGAAAAAAAAAACTGCCTTGATAGATTAGAACAAGAGGCTAAAAGCTAAAATAATTATTTTAAAATTCCACTGAACAAGATCCCCAAATGAAAACTCCAATCAATAATGTAGCCAAATTCTGGAATTCACAGTTCCAGGAAAAAAAAAATATTGCAGGTAACCAGAAAGAAGCAATTCAAATACCAAGGAGTCACATTCAGTATTAATATAGGACTTAGCAGCTTCAAAATTAAAGACTCAAAAGGCCTGGAATAGTATATTCTAGAGAGAAAATAAGCTCGGATTATATGCAAGAATCTACTACCCAGCTCAATTGAGCTTAATTTTTTTAGGAAAATAAATGGGTACTCCACATCCAAGGGAATTTTCAAACTTTAGTGGAAATAAGAACAGACTGGAAGACAGAATTCAATAGATATATAAGAAGTAAAGGAATAAAAACATTATTTATAAATTTGAACCGTTTGCATCTCTCCATGGAAAAATGGTACATATAACTCTTTTTTTATTCTCTGTGAGAGAATAACCATTTCAGTCTTTATTATATGTATTTCGAACTCTAGAGGCAATGTTATCATGGACAAAGCTGCTGTGTCCCAGAAAAGTAATTGAATCTCTCCATGCCAAAGGGGATTCTCTAGGATTAGAAGTTATAGAGAAAGTGAGAACTTGTCCTGGTAGGAGTTACCTCATCTAAAATTCCCTATCCCAAGACATCAAAAGTTCAGTCCTCCTTTTTATCAGGAATTTGACCTAGGATCAAAGGGAACAATGGCTACAGAAAACATATTGCTGGAAGAGAATTATTATGGTGAGGAGCCAAGAAAGCAAAGCCTCAAACTGATAGAGGTTTGAGGGGCAGCTTTTGAATCTGTAAAGTGAAAAGAAATCTGGTCAAGTGCAACAGAGTGATTCTGCATCAGGCCCCTCCCTCCTCCAGGAGTCCCTGCCTAGCACCTTCTATGGTGGTGATTCCCCCCACACCCTCTCTGCTACTGCTCCTCAACCCACCTAGTGGGCACAGGCAGCCCATCAACCACACAAGCTCAGATAAATCCTGAGCTCCTGCTGCAGTCACTTAGCCTCTCAGCTTCTCCTCTGTTCAGTTTCTCAACTATTTTGTTGCAGCTGTTTTTAGTTACACAACTGGCAGCAAAATTGCTGCTGTGACTGCAGAGGATGCCAAGCACAGCACTGCAATCAGGATTGGGCCTGAAATGAAGGCTACATAGATTTACATAGATTATATAGATTTTTACAACCTATAAAGAACTTGCTAATAAGCAAATTATTGGGATAAAAAAGATAAAAAGAGAAACAGGTGACCAACCTAATTGTGAATAAATTATTTTCAATTTTTATAGAAGCACTCACTTTTATATAAATTATTAATTTCCTAATGGTCATCTAAGAAATTCTATTTAACAATGCTTCAAAATTTAGCACTGGTTCAAGTATTTAATGGAAATACCAGACTATTTCTTTGACAGTATATATAATTTGAATGTTTATTAGCTCAAAGCATATTCCTCCCAAACTAATGTGGTTTAAATTCAGCATCCATTTGAGAAATGAGACTGAAATTGTCCCATGCTTTTATTGAATCCCACAAGTTGCCAATGTGAGGATTCAGAAGATAGCTTACAGTTCTCAGTCAAGTCCTTTCTAGTGAGGCCTAAGTACCTAATTGTCTTTCATTAAAAGAAGTATCCCAAAGTTCAGTTCTAACACCTCCAAGATGTAGATCACTGTGTGAGCACATGGTTTGTTTTTTTTTTGTTAAAATAGAAGTTGTCTTCCTAATCTATGTTATTATTATTCTTCTCTTGAAAACTTCATCTCTATGAGATTTGGTTATAAGTCGAAAAATTTACATATGAAAAAAAATCATTGTATTGGATGGAAAGAGAAAAGGGAGAGTGAATAAGATAAATTGTATCACAGGAAGAAACAAAAAAAGATTTATTAGGGTAGAGGGAATGAAGGGAAAGTGTGAAAATTAAGTCTTACAAATGGAGAAAAATAGGAGGGAGGGAAATGCATAGTAATCATAACTATGAATGTGAATGAGATGGACTCTTCCATAAAACAAAAGCAGAAAGGCAGAGTGAATTAAAGGCCAGAATCCTACAATATGTAACTTACAAAAAATACATTTGAAGCAGGGGAAGCAATCTTCACCTCATAAAAAGCAAAATGAAAAAATAGAACTATGTTAAAAATAGATAAGGAAGGAAACTAAACATTGATAAATAGTACCATAGACAATGAAACAATATCAATACTAAATATACATGTACCAATTGGTAAAGCACCCAAATTCTTAGAGGAGAAAGTAAAGGAAGTAAAGGAAGAAACAAACAGCAAAACTATACTTGGAGGAACCTCAATCTTCCTTTTTCAGAATTAGATAAATTTAAACACAAAATAAGAAAAGATGTAAAGGAGGTGAATAGAATGTAAGAAAAGTGAGATATGATAGATATCTAAAGTGGTATATAGCATCTATAGAGAAGTTGACCCTGTATTAGGTCATTAAAAAATCTCACAATCAAATGCAATAAAGCAGAAATATTAAGTGAATTCAATTTAGATCATGATAAAATAAAATATTTAATAAAATGTCATGAAACAAATTAAAAGCTAATCCTAAAGAATGAGTCATACAACAAATCAGAGAAAGAATCAATAATTTCATATGAAAGAATGACAATGATGAGACAATATATTAAAACTTTTGGGATTCAATCAAAACAGTTATTAGGAGAATTTTTTTTAATCTCTAGATGAATAGGGCCTTCAATTAAAAACATTAGAAGAATAGCAAATTTAATATTCCCAAGTAAATATCAAATTAGAAATTCTGAAAATCCAAAAGAGATGAATAAAATTGAAATAGAATTAATGAACTAATAAATAAAACTGAGAATTTTCTATGAAAAAAGCAAAAAAAAAAGATGAAACTGATTAATTTGATTAAAAAAGAAAGAAAACAAAATTACAAGTATAAAAAAATGAGGTTGTATTATTCGCCACCAGTGAAGAGGAAATTAAAGTCATAATTCTGAAGTGTGTTTCATAATTATATGCTATCTAATCTGACAATCTAATAAAATGAATGACTATTTCCAAAATATTAACTTCCCAGATAAACCGAAGAGGAAATAAAATAATTGCATAACATTTTATTTTTTAAGAAAGATTATAATTATATTGATTTATAATTTTTCCCCTAATCTGGAATGCCTCCTCCCAACCCCCCCCAAAGAAGGCAGTCTGTTAGACTTTACATTGTTTCCATGTTATGCATTGATCTAAGTTGAATGTGATGAGAGAGAAATCATATCCATAAGGAAGAAACGTAAAGTTTAAGAGAAAGCAAAATTACATAAGATAATTTTTATGTTTTAAATTAAAGATAATTGTCTTTGGTCTTTGTTCTACACAATTCTTTCTCTAGATACAGATGGTATTCTCCATTGCAGATATTCCAAAATTATGCCTGATTACTGGATTGATGGAATAAACAAGTCAATTAAGGTTGACCATCATCCCCATGTTGCTGTTAGGGTGTACAAGGTTTTTCTGGTTCTGCTCAAATCACTCAGCATCAGTTCAGGCAAATCCCTCCAGGCTTCCCTGAATTCCCATCCCTCCTGGTTTCTAATAGAACAATAGTGTTCCATGCCATATATATATATATATATATATATATATATATATATATATACCACAGTTTGCTAAGCCATTTCCCAACTGAAGGACATTAAAGTAATTTCCAATTCTTTGCCAACAGAAACAGGGCTGCTATGAATATTTTTGTACAATTGATGTTTTTAATCCTTTTTTCATTATCTCTTCAGGGTATAGATCCATTAGTGGTATTGCTGGATCAAAGGGTATACACATTTTTGTTGCCCTTTGGGTGAAGTTCCAAATTGCTCTCCAAATAGGTTGGATGAGTTCACAGCTCCACTAACAATGTAATACTGTCCCAGATTTCCCACAACCCTTCCAACAACCATCATTATCCTTTCTGATCATATTGGCCAGCCTGAGAGGTATGAATTGGTACCTCAGAGATGCTTTAATTTGCATTCCTCTAATAATTAGTGATTTAGAGCAATTTTTCATATGACTATGGATCACTTTGATCTCCTCATCTGTAAATTACCTTTGCATATGCTTTTACCATTTGTCAATTGAGGAAGGGCTTGTCTTTTTAAAAATTTGACTCAGTTCTCTCTATATTTTTTGAATATCATTGTTATTTTATTGAAAATTATTTAAGTAACTCACATTTATAACAATGATTCCTTTTTTGGTTACATATAAAAACCCTTTAAGGGAATATATTTTTTGTGAATGCAGTTTATTTATTTTCAGTAACTATTAGAAGACATGCTTTCATGAATTCCAGTATTTATAACAGTAATAAATATTCTAGTAATTTTGTCAAGTCTATCTGTACCATGAGAGTTTGGGGAAAACAAATTAGGAACTACTGATCCTCATCATGTCAGTCACTGTAAGACTTTGATGCAAATTATTTTTCACCTTAATATCAATTCATTGAAAACATATAAGACATATTTCATGTCATTTACCCATTTACCATTTTTTTTCTTTTATTCCTTATCTACATTTCATGAGTTACTTGGAATTCATTTTAGGACCTTCTCTTGTTTTGTTTCAGATACTTAGAAATACTGTCAATCTAAAGAGGGAAGGATTCTCACAATTATGTTTAAAGAACAAAAAATGCTTCCTTTAGATGTCCTTATTTCTACTAGGTCTACTATCATTCCAGAGGCAAATTTGTCAGATTATTATTTCTTTTTTAAGAAAGATTTATTTATTTTGAGTTTTACAAGTTTCCCCCTAATCTTGCATTCCTTCTCCACCCCCCCAGAAGGCAATATATTAGTCTTTACAATTGTTCCCATGGTATATAATAATCTAATTTGAATGTGATGAGAGAGAAATTATATCATTAAGGAGGAAAAATAAAGTATCAGATTTCCCACCTCCCTTCCAACATTGATCATTGTCCATTCTGGTCATATTGGCTAGTATTTGAGGTGTGAGTTGGAAACTCAGAGATGCTTTAATTTGCATTTCTCTAATAATTAGTGATTTAGAGCAATTTATCATATGACTATGGATCGCTTAGATTTCCTCATCTATAAATTGCCTTTGCACATCCTTTGACAATTTATCAATTGGAGAATTACTTTTTATTTAAATTTGACAGTTCTCTGTATATTTTAGAAACGAATCCTTTGTCAGAAATACTAGCTGTAAAAATTGTTTCATTATTTACTACTTTTTTATCTTGGTTACAGTGGTTTTGTCTGTGCAAAAGTTTTTTAATTTAAGTAATTGAGGGTGGCTAGGTGGCATAGTGGATAAAGCACCGGCCCTGGAGACAGGAGTACCTGGGTTCAAATCCTGTACCAGTCACTTAATAATTACCTAGCTGTGTGGCCTTGGGCAAGCCACTTAACCCCATTTGCCTTACAAAAAAAGGATAAAAAAACAATAAAAAAATTAAGTAATTGAAATTATCTAGTTTGCTTTAAATGATGTTCTCCATCTCTTCCTTGTTCAACAATTGCTTCCCTTTACATAGCTCTGACAGGTAAACTATTGTTTGATCTCCTAGTTTGCTTATAATACTCTTTTTATGTCTAAATCCTGTATCCATTTTGATCTTATCTTGGTATAGGATGTGAGGTGTTGGTCTAATCTCTTGTTTCTTCCCTACTAACTTCCAATTTTCCTAACAGTTTCTATTGAATAGAAAGTTTTTATACCAATAGCTGGAAGCTTTGGGTTTATCAAACAGCAGATTACCTAGTCTACTCCACTGATCTACCACTCTATTTCTTAGCCAATACCAGACAGTTTTGCTGACTGCTTTATAATATGATTTTAGGGTTAAGCCACCTTCTTTTCTGCTTAGTTTCATTAAATCTCTGCAGATTCTTTACTTTTTATTACTCCATATGAAATTTCTTAGAATTTTTTGTAACTCATTAAAATAATTTTTTGGAGTTTTTCTTGGTGGGTACTAAACAATTAGTTTAATTTTGGTAGAATTGTCATTTTTATTATATAATATTGGCCTATCCATAAGCAGTTGAAATTTGTCCAGTTATTTAAATCTGATTTTATTTGTGTGAGAACTGTTTTGTAGTTGTTGTCAAAAACTTTCTGAGTCTGCTGTGGCAGGTAGACTCCCAGGTATTTTATATTGTCTGAAATTACTTAGAATAGAATTTCTCTTTCTAGCTCTTTCTACTTCATATTGCTCATCATATATAGAAATATTGATTATTTATGAAGGTTATATCCTGCAATTTTGGTAAAGTTGCTAATTATTTCTAGTAGTTTTTTGGATGATTTTTTTTGGAATTCACTAGGTATACTATCATGACATCTGCAAAGAGTGAGAGTTTTTTGTCTTATTTCCCAATTCTAATTCCTTCTATTTCTTTTTCTACTCTTATTGCTGAAGCTAACACTTCCAATACAATATGGATTAGTAGTGGTGATAATGGGCATTCTTTTTTCACTCCTGATCATTTGGGAATGACTCTAGCCTATCCCCATTGCATAAAATTCTTGTTGATGGTTTCAAATAGATAATGCTCATTATTCTAAGGAACAATCCATTTATTCTTATGTTTTTATTATTTTTAGTAGGATTGGGGGCTATACTTTGTCAAAAGCTTTTTCAATATCTATTGATACAATCATATGATTTCTTATAGGTTTGATATTGATACATTTAATTATACTGTCAATTTCCCTAGTATTGAACCAATACTGCATTCCTGGGATAAATTTGTCTTCATAAATGTATTATCCTAGTGATAATTTGTAGTCATTTTGCTAAGATTTTAAGATTTTTGCATCTATATTCATCAAGCAGATATGTTGATAATTTTCTTTTCTTCCTGTTTTAGGTATCAGCACCATATCAGTATCATAGAAAAAGTTAGACAGAGCTCCATCTTCACCTATTGTACCAAAGATTTTATATAGAATTGGAACCAATTGTTGCTTAAATATTTGATAGAATTCACTTGTGAATCCATCTGGCCCTGGAGATTTCTTTCTTAGGGAGTTCAATAATGGCTTGTTGAATTACTTTTTCTGAGATAGGCTTATTTAGGTTTTTAATTTCCTCTTTATTTAACCTGTGCAACTTGCATTTTTGTAAATATTCATTCATTTGACTTAGATTGTCAAATTTATTTGTACAGAGTTGGACGAAATAATTAGAGATTAATACTTTAATTTCCTCATTAGTGGTGAGTTTACTTTTTTCCTTTATGATAACAGCAATTTGATTTTATTCTTTCTTTTTTTTAATCCCATTGATCAGAAGTTTATCAATTTTATTGTTTTTTTCTTAAAACCAACTCTTGGTTTTATTTATTAGTTCAATAGTTTTCTTGCTTTCAATTTTATTAATTTCTCATTGAATTTTTATAATTTCTAATTTTATATTTAATTGAGGATTTTTAATTTGTTCTTTTTTCTAATTTTTTATTTGCATATTTAATTCACTGATTTCCTCTTTCTCTAATTTATTCATGTAAGCATTTAAAGCTATATCACCTGACAGATGCCTTTAGTGTATCCCATAGGTTTTGGTATGTGATTTCATTATTGTCATTACCTAGGATAAAGTAATTAATTCTTTCTATAATTTGTTGTTTGATCCATGATTCTGTAAAATGACATTATTTAGTTTCCAATTAGTTTTGGTTCTATATCTCCCTGGCCAAATATTTCATGTGATTTTAGTGCATTATGATCTGAGAAACATGTATTCCCTATTTCTGCCCTTCTGAAATTGATTATTAGGTTTTTTTATGCCCTAGTAAATGGTTAATTTTGTGCAAGTGTCATGTACTGCAGATAAGAAAGTATATTGCTTTCTATTCCCACTCATTTTCCTCCATAAGTCTATCATATCTAGGTTTTCTAACAATCTATTCATCTATTTAACTTCCTTCTTGTTTATTTTATGGTTAGATTCATCTAAATCTCAGATAGGGAGTTTAAAGTCTCCCACTAGAAGCATTTTGCTGTCTGTATCTTTCTGTAACTCCTTGAACTTCATATCTAAGAATCTGAATGCTGTACCATTGGCTGCATACATATTTAGTATCGAAATTACATTATTGTCTATGGCAACTTTTAGGATTTTATAGTTTCCTTCCTTATCAATTTTAATGCTATCTATTTTTGAAGTTGCTTTGTCTGAGATAAGGATTGCTACTGATGCTTTTTTCACTTCAGATAAAGCAAAATTCATTTTGTTCAAACCTTTTATCGTTACTCTATATGTTTCTCTCTGCCTCAAATGAGTTTCTTGTGAACATCATATTGTAGGATTCAGTATTTTAATGCACTCTGCTATTTGTTTACTTTTTAAGGGAGAGCTCATCCCATTCCCATTCAATCTTATATTTACTAACTCTCCATTGCCATTTATATTATCTTCCCTCTGTTTAATGTTTTTCTCCTTTTTTCCCTTTATCCATGTTCCCCAGTATTTTTTTCTGAATACTATCACCTTCATTGTGTTTGGCCTCCTATATCCAATGCTACTCCCCATTTTTCTCCTTTTCCTTTTGCCCCTTTTTCCTTCCCTTCTTTCTGTTGTTTGGCCTCCCCCCCACCTCCTCTTTACCCCTTTTATTACTTGAAATGTAAGATAAGTTTATAAACTTAACTGAGTGTATGTATGTTAACTTTAAGCCAAATCTGATGAGAAGAAGATTCAGGAGATTCACACCTCCTCCCTTCTTCCCCTCTATTGCAATAGGTCCTTTGCACCTCTAAATGTGATTAGATTTCCCCCATTAAGTCTTCTCCCTCCTACTATCTCTTTACTCCACCAGTTTTTAAAGAGGTAATGTTTTTAAATCTTTCTATCTGAGTCACAGAATTCATGAGTAACTATCACTCCTGGCTGAGTATATTCTCTCTAATAGAATTACCGTGCTCACGAGTCATTAAAGTCTTTCTCCTGGGTAGGGATATAACCAGTACCATCTTATTGGATAGCAATTTTTTTTTCTTTCTTTTACCTCCTTTTTTTAACCTATTCATGTGTCTCTTGCATCACCTGTTTGAAATCCAAATTTTCTATTAAGCTCTTGTCTTTTAATCAGGAAATATTGAAGGGTCCTATTTGATTATATGTTCATCTTTTGTCCTGGAAGAGAAGGCTCTGTTTTGCTGGATCATGAATTCTTTACTGTGTACCAAGCTCCCTTGCATTTTGGAAGATCACATTCCATGCTCTTTGAACCCTTAATGCTGATGCAGCCAGGTCCTCCGTAATCCTTACTTCAGCATCTAAATTGTTTATTTCTGGCTGCTTGCAGGACTGTCTCTTTTATCTGATAGTTCTGAAATTTGGCCACAATATTCCTTGGCATTTTCATTTTGTGATCCCTTTCTAGAGGGGATCAATGTGTTCTTTACATAATTATTTTGACCTCTGGCTCCATGATATCAGGGCAGTTTTCCATTATTAAATCCTATAATATTATGTTCAGGTTTTTTTTTTTTTTCTCTTCAGTATTTTCAGGAAGTCCAAGAAGCATAAGGTCATCTCTCCTTGTTCTATCATTGAAGTCAGTGGTTTTGCTGATGAAGTATTTTACATTTTCTTTTTTTTTTTTTTTTTTGACTTTTTGGTTTTGTTGTCTCATGAAGTCATTAGGTTGCACAGATTCCATTCTTTTTTAGGGGGAGAATTTTCTTCATTTACCTTTTACAAGTCCTTTTCCAGGTTGTCAATTCTATTTTTGATCCAAATTGAGTGGGATGAGAGAGAAATAGTATTCTTAAGGAGAAACATAAAGTATAAGAGATAACAAAATCAAACAATAAGATATCGGGTTTCTTTTTTCAGAATTACAGGAAATAATCCTTGGTCTCTGTTCAAACACCATGATTCTTTCCCTGGATACAGATGGTATTCTCTGTTGAAGACAGCTGAAAATTGTTCCTGCTTGTTGCACTGATGAAATGAGCAAGTGCATCAAGGTTGATCCTCACTCCATGTTGCTATTAGGCTATACAGTGCTTTTCTGATTCTGCTCATCTCACTCAGCATCAGTTCATGTAAATCCCTCCAGTCTTCCATGAATTCCCTTCCCTCCTGGTTTCTAATAGAACAATAGTGTTCCATGACATACATATACTACTGTTTGCTAAGCCATTCCCAAACTGAAGGATATTTACTTCATTTCCAACTCTTTGCCACCACAAACAGTGCTGCTATGAATACAATTGATATTTTTACAATTTTTCATCATCTCTTCAGGGTATAGACCCAGTAGTGGTATTGCTGGTTCAGAGGGTATGCAAGTTTTTGTTGCCTTTTGGGCATAGTTCCAAATTTCTCTCCAGAAAGGTAGGATGAGTTCACAGCTCCACAAACAATGTAATAGTGTCCCAGTTTTCCCACAACCCTTCCAACAATGATCATTATCCTTTCTGGTCATATTGGCCAGTCTGAGAGGTGTGAGGTGGTACCTCAGAGAAGTTTTAATTTGCATTTCTCTAATACGTAAAGACTTAGAGGAATTTTCATATGACTATGGATTGCTTTGATGTCCTCATTTGTAAATTGCCTTTGCATAAACTTTGACAGTTTTTCAATTGGGGAATGGCTTTAAAAAAAATGAATCTGTTCTGTGTATATTTTGGAAATGAGTCCTTTGTCAGAAATATTAGTTGTAAAGATTGTTTCCCAGTTTACTACATTTCTTTTGATCTTGGTTACAGTGGATTTATCTATGCAAAAGCCTTTTAATTTAATGTAATTGAAATCATCTAGTTTGTTTTTACTGATGTTATCCATCTCTTCCTTAGTCATAAACTTGTTCCCTTTCCATAGATCTCACAGATAAATTAGTCCTTGATCTTCTAATTTCCTTATAGTAGTGTTTTTTATATCTAAATCCTGTATCCATTTGGATCTTATCTTGGTTTAGGGTGTGAGGTGTTTGTCTAATCTAAGTTTCTTCCATACTTACTTCCAATTTTCCAAGCAGTTTCTATCAAAGAGAGAGTTTTTAATCCCAGTAGCTGGATTTTTTGGGGTTTATCAAATGGAAGATTATTATAATAGTTTTCTGTTATTGTACCTTGTCTATTCCACTGGTCCACCACTCTATTTCTTAGCCAATACCAGACAGTTTTGATGACTGATGCTTTATAATATAATTTTAGATCTGGTGGGGCTAAGCCCCATTCTTTTGCACTTTTTTTTTCATTAAATCCCTGGAAATTCTTGACTTTCTATTTCTCCATATGAATTTACTTGCAACCTTTTCTAAGTCATTAAAGTAATTTTGGTTATTTTGAATGGTAGGGCAATAAGGATGTAGTTTAGTTTTGGTAGAATTGTCATTTTTAATATATTATCTCTACCTATACATAAGCAGTTCATTTTTGCTCAGTTATTTAAATCTGATTTAATTTGTGTGAGAAGTGTTTTACAATTGTTTTCAAAAAGTTTCTGAGTCTTCCTTGGCAAATAGACTCCCAGGTATTTTATATTGTCTGAGCTTACTTTGAATGGGATTTCTCTTTCTAGAACTTCCTGCTGTTTCTTGCTATTCATATATAAAAAAAAAGATGAGGATTTATGAGGGTATATTTTATATCCTGAAACTTTTCTAAAATTGATAAGTGTTTCCAGTAGTTTTTTGGATGATTTCTTGGGCTTTTCTAGGTATACCATCATGTCATCTGCAAAAGAGTGAGAGTTTTATCTCTTCCTTCCCAATTCTAATTCCTTCAATTTCTTTTTCTTCTCTAATTGCTGAAGCTACCATTTCTAATATGATATTGGTGGTGATAATGGGCACCCTTGTTTCACCCCTGATCTTATTGGGAATACCTCTAGCCTTTACCCATTGAATATAATGCTTGTTGATGGCTTCAAATAGATACTGCTAATTATTCTAAGGAACAATCCATTTATTCCTACTCTCTCTCTCTCTCTCTCTCTCTCTCATGCATTTTTAGTAGGAATGGGTGCTGTATTTTGTCAAAAGCCTTTTCAGCATCTATTGATATGATCATATAATCTCTGATAGGTTTGTTGTTGATATAATTGATTATACTAATATTTTACCTAATATTGAAACAACCATGCATTCCTGGGATGAATCCTACTTGGTCAAAATGTGTTATCGCAGTGACAACTTGTAATTGTTTTGCTAAGATTTAATTTCAGATTTTTACTTCCATATTCATCAGGGAGATAGGTCTAAAATTTTCTTTCTCTGTTTTACCTCTTCCTGGTTTAGGAATCAGCACCATATTGGTTTCATAGAATGAGTCAGGCAGAGTTCCATCTTCCCCTTTTTTTTCCAAAATGTTTATATAGAATTGGAACCAATTGTTCCTTAAATCCATCAGGCCCTGGAAAATTTTTTCTTAGGGCATTCAATGATGGCTTGTTGTATTTCTTTTTCTGAGATATGGTCGATTAGTTATTTAATCTCCTCTTCATTTAACCTGGGCAACTTATATTTTTGTAAATACTATCCATTTCACTTAGATTGTCAAATTTATTGGCATAGAGTTGGGCAAAATAATTCTAAATTATTTATTAATTTCCTCCTCATTGGTGGTGAGTTCACGTTTTTCATTTATGATACTAGCAATTTGGTAATCTTTCTTTTTTTAAATCGAATTGACCAGAGTTTTATTGATTTTATTAATTTTTTTCATAAAACCCATTTGATTTATTTATTTATTAATTCAATAGTCAATTTTCTTTTGATTTTATTAATTTCTCCTTCAATTTTTAGAATTTCTAATTTGGTATTTGATTGTGGATTTTTAATTTATTCTTTCTCTAACTTTTTTGTTGCATATTTAGTTCATTGAATTTCTCTTTCTCTACTTTATTCATGTAAGCATTTAAATATATACTATATCCCCTGACAGCTGCTTTGAGTGAATCCCCTAGATTTTGGTGGTTGTTTCATTATTGTCATTATTTAGGATAAGATAATTAATTCTTTCCAAAATTTGTTTTTTGATACATTCATTCTTTAAAAGGAGGTTATTCAGTTTCCAATTGGTTCTGGGTCTATATTTCCCTGGACTAATATTTCATATGACTTTTATTGCATTGTGATCTGAGAAAGATGTATTCACTATTTCTGCCTTTCTCCTGTTGATCATTAGGTTTTTAGATCCTAGTACATGGCCAAGTTTTGTATAAGTGCCTTATGCTGCAGAGGAAAAGGTATATTCCTTTCCATCCCCATTCAATTTCTTCCAAAGTCTATCATATCTAGTTTTGCTAACAATCTATTTACTTCCTTAACTTCTTTATTGTTTAGTTTATGATTTGATTTATCTTTCTGGGAGAGCAGGAGGCCTCCCACTAGTAGAGTTGTGCTGTCTATGTCATTCTGTAGTTCTTCCAGATTCTCCTCTAAGAATTTGGGTGCTATCCCATTGGGTCCATAAGTATTGAAGTCACTTTATTGTCTTTGGTACCTTTCAGGAGAATAAAGTTTCCTTCCTTATTTCTTTTAATGCTATCTATTTTCGCAACTGCTTTGTCTGAGATAAGGAATGCTACCCCTGCCATTTTCACTTCTGTGGAAGCAAAATATATTTTGCCCCAACCTT
Source organism: Macrotis lagotis (assembly GCF_037893015.1). Lineage (NCBI taxonomy): Eukaryota > Metazoa > Chordata > Mammalia > Peramelemorphia > Peramelidae > Macrotis > Macrotis lagotis. The sequence goes on from NC_133666.1 coordinate 432,382,625, forward strand.
TTAACTTTACTCTATATATATATATCTCTCTGCTTCAAATGAGTTTCTTATAAGCATCATATTGTTGGGATCTGGTTTTTAATTTATTCTGCTATTCACTTACATTTTAAAGGAGAGTTCATCCCATTCACATTGAAAGTTATAATTACTAATTCTTTATTTCCCTCCATGCTATCACCCCTCTGTTTTATATTCTCCATTCCCCCCTTATCTGTATTCCCCAGTATTTTGTTTCTGAATACCACCCCCTTCAGTGTTTGCCCTCCTATATCCATCCTTTCCCTTTCTCTCCCCTTTCCTTTTTTCCTTTTTTCCATTCCATTCCTTTTATTAGTTTCCCTTTTTTGCCACCCCCCTTTTTCCATCACCCCTTCTCTTTTCCACTTTTAATATTTGAGAGGCTAGATGTTTTTTCAGTAAACTGAGTATTTGTGTAAGTTAACTTTAACCCAAGTCTGATGAGAAGAAGATTCAGGTGTTTCTCATCTCCTCCCTTCTTCCCTTCTATTACCATAGGTATTTTGTACCTCTTAATGTAATGATACTTACCCCATTCAGTCCCCTCCCTCCTCCTGTCTCTGTCCTGTCCCTCTTTTTAAGGAAGAGGTGTTTTTAAATCATTCGATCTGAGTCACAGAAAATTCTGAGCATCCATCGCTTCTAGCTAAGTACATTCTATCCTATAAAGTCACAGTTCTTGAGAGTTATTAGAGTCTTTTGCCCAAGGAGCATCACACCCAGTTTCATCCCAGTTTCATCATTGGATAGCATTCTCATGGATAAGTCACGAGTGCCCATCACTTCTGGATAAGTATATTATCTCTGTTAGAGTTACAATTCTCAAGAGTTATGCAAATCTTTTTTTTCCCCATGTTGGGAAATAGCCAATTTCAACTTTTTGGATAGCAGGGGTTTTTTCTTTACCACCCCTTTTTATCATTTTCATGTGTCTCTTGAACCTCCTATTTGATGTCCAAGTTTTCTATTTAGCTCTGGTCTTTTCTTCAGGAATTTTTGGAATTCTGACATTTCGTTAAATTTCAATTTTTTCTCCTAAAAAAGAAGACTCAGCTTTGCAGGATAATAGATTCCTGGCTGCATTCCAAACTCCCTTCCTCTTCAGAATATTTCATTACAGACCCTTCCATCCCTTAATGTTGATACAGTCAGGTCCTGCATAATCCTTACTGTGGCTCCTTGGTATTTAAGTTGTTTTTTTTCTGGCTGATTGCAGGATTTTCTCTTTTATCTGATAGTTCTGGAATTTGGCCACAACATTCTTTGGTGTTTTCATTTTAGAATCTCTTTCTGGAGGGGAATGGTGCATTCTTTCAAAAATTATTTTGTCCTCTGGTTCCATGATATCAGGGAAATTTTCCATTACTAGATCCTGTAATATTAAGTTCATGCTTTTTTTTCTCTTCAGTGTTTACAGAAAATCCAATAATTCTCAGGTTGCCCTTTCTCAATCTATTTTTGAGGTCAATGGTTTTGCTTATGAGGTATTTTACATTTTCTTCTTTATTTTTCTATTTTTTTTTTACTTTCATATATCTTGCTGTCTCATGAAGTCATTAGTTTCCGCAGACTCCATTTTTTTAAGAGGGGAGTTTTCTTCATTTACCTTTTGCAATTCCTTTTCCAACTGGTCAATTCTACTTTTGAAAGTGCTTTCCATTTGACCAATTGAACTTTTGAGAGAATTATTTTCTTTTTGCATTTGCCTGATTGAGGATCTGAGATAATTATTCTCCTTTTGTATTTGTCCAATTGATGATCCGAGAGATTTTTTCTCATTTTATATTTGTCCAACTGAGGTTCTGAGAGAATTATTCTCATTTTGTATTAATCCATTTGTATTTTCCAATGATTTATTTTTTTGTTGCAAGGTGTTAATTGACTCTCCCAAATTTTGCAATTGATTTTTAAACTCCTTCCTTATTTCTTCAAGGAAGTTTTTCTGTGCTGGGGACCAGATCATATTGTCCTCAGAGTTTCTAGGTCTCTCTGAGTTAGGGTCTTTTCCTTCCATGAATTTTTGCATGGATTCACCTTTCCATTGAGCTTTCTTCATTTTGCTAAGACCTTGAGTTGGGGAGGGGCTGGTTCACAGAGGTTTAGTGTTGGGATCCTTAAAGGCTTTACTCACTGAGTGCAATAACTCCAGTGGTCCAGAAGGAGGTGCTTGTTTCTTTTTCTGGAGTGTCTGTGACCTTGATTGATGCCTTCTCCCTTAGCCTGAAGGGCATGATTGAAGTTGTTAAATAGTTTTTTCTTCAATCAGTGGTGGGGTCTACCCCGAGTTGAGGTCATCCCTCTCCCTATTGTCAGCTGGGCTGGTTCTTCTGTTCACACACCTGTGCCTGGGGCAGAAGTAGTCTGTAATGTAATTGTGTTTGTTCTTGGAACTTTCCTCAACTGCAATGCAGGCATCCACTCAGACTTCCTCAGACCAGAGGAGCGTAGGGATGATGTCCACAGCTCTCCTGCACCAGAACTCTGCCCCACAGCCCTGTTGGCATGTTCCAGAGGGTCAGAGCCAACAAAAATACCACTGTTCCCTAGTTGACCCAAGCTTGTGTGGTCAATCAGTCTCTAACCAGGTATGGCTCTTAGGCCCTCAGGCTCCCAGGGCTCCAACATGGCTGCTTATCAGTCTGATCTGCATCTGATCTGCCTTCTTCTCCAGGAATCACCCAGGACAGAAAAAGAAATCCTGAGATAGATGTTCTTTCTCCTGGATTTTCTTTCTGAGTTTTGTGGATCGGATTTCTGTTAAGAGCTTTGTTTCTTATCATAGATGGGGAAAGATCAGGAGCTTTTAGAACTCTGTCTTCTCTCTGCCATTTTGGCTGGAAGTCCCATTCATGGTTTCTTATAAAACCATAATATTCCATATTCATGTACCGTAAACTTGTTCAGCCATTATCCAATTGATGGGTATCTTCTCAATTGCCACAAAAAAAAATTCTATAAAAATTTTTAAACATATAAGATTTTTGCCATCTTTATATCTTTTGGATATTGGTTAATATTTGTATTGCTAAACCAAAGGTATGATTAGCTTTACCGCTTTGGGGGCATAGCTCCATATTGCTCTCCAGAATGGTTTCATTAGTTCACTATTCCACCAATAGTGCATCAATGCTCCAATGTTGCTTCAACCTCTCCAACATTAATCATTTTCATTTTTGTAATCTTAGCAAATCTGATAGGTATGAGGTGAAACTTCATGGTTGTTTTAATTTCCATTTCTCTCATCAAAAATGATTTTAAGCAATTTTTTCATATGATTATATATAGCTTTAATTTCTTTATTTGAAAGTTATCTGTACATATTTTAAAATGTTTCAGTTGTAGCATTATGAATTTGGTTCAATTCTCTATATATTTTAGAAATGGGACTTTTATCAGAACTAGCTGTGAAAATTGTTTCCCAATTTTCTTGTAATCTTGGCTTCATTGAGATTATTACAGCAAAAACTTTTTAATGTAATATAGTCAAAATCATTCATATTGCAATTTGTAATGTATTATATTACCTATTTCTTCATAAACTTCTCCCCTTTCCATAGATCTGACATACATACATTTTTGATCTAGTAATTGGTCTATTATATTTTCCTTTATGTCTAAATCCTATATTTATTTTGACTTCATTTTGGTATGAAGAGTGGGATGTGGGGCTTTGCCAAGGTTTTACTATACAATTTGTCAATTTTCCCAGCATTTTTTGTTGCATGGTTAGTTATTATCCCAGTAGTTAATTTCTTTGTGTTTGTCAAAAAATAGATTATTATAGTCATCTATTGCTGTAACTTTTGTGCCTATTCTAATCCACTGATCCATTACTCTATTTCCTTTTTTGTTTATTTTGCAAAGCAATTGGGTTAAGTGACTTGCCCAAGTTCTCACAGCTAGGTAATCATTAAGTGTCTGAGACTGAATTTGACCTTAGGTCTTTCTGACTCTAGGACTGGTGCTCTATCCACTGCGTCACTTAGCTGCCTCACCCTCCATTGCTCTGTTTCGTAACTTGTACCAGGCATTTTTAATAACTACCAAGTTGTAGCATAGTTTTAGATTGGATATAGGTGGGCAACCTTCCTTTGCATTTTTTTAAAAAAAATTGTCTCCAATGATACTCTTGAACTTTTGTTGCTCCAGTCAAATGATTTCTAGGTCCATAAAAATAGTATTTTGGTAGTTTGTTTGGTATGGCTCTGAATACATAATTTAATTTGAATAGAATTGTCATTTTTATTATATTAATTCAACTTAACAATGGGCAAAAGAAGCTTTTCAAATTGTTTAGATGTGAAAAATATTTTGCTGCATTGATCCCTGCTTTGCTCATGGTGACCATTTTTATCTTTCCACTGGGCCATGACATTCACATTCTCTGTCTTCTGCTGCATGCTGGTGCTTGCAACTCATTGGTGGGTTCATCTTCTTTACTATCTGCTACATTATAGCATTTGATTTAGTCAGTCTTCAGACTGACTAGAAAAATTCTGTAAACCAATGTATGTAATATATTTAATCCTCTTGTACTTCCAGAATATCTCATTCATGCTTTCTTCTGTGTCTTGTTTCTGTGCAGCAAAGTGCCTTACACTGGGTCTCCACATACCACTCTTGACAAATCATTTTTGGAGGAATATGAGTAAACTAGTGATGAGTGGACCAGGATTCCATGATACTACAACCCTCATGAATGCAGATATTTTAGTATACTGTGAGAAAAAAAGAAGATGGTGCAAATTAACTTTTTACCTATGATCATTGTTTTTTTTTTTTTTTACTTTTATGGCATGATTTATATTTTGGTGTGATCTTAAGATGATATGCATTAGACTTAATCCAGTTAAGTGCATGAAAAATCCAAAAATTGTGAAAGGATTATATCAACAAGAACCTGTTTCTAAGATTAATTTATTTAAAGAAAAAACAGGCTCCTTATTTTAAACTGTTTCCACTTTTTTATTTGTGGAAGGACTGTTTCATTAAGTTATCCTCAGAAAAAGAAATTAAATGGAATTACATATATGTGAACATCAAAGGATTATGTCTAGTATTGGCAGATTTGTAATCATAGTCTTTAGGAAGAGATATTTTCTGAATAATTGTATTAATTACTGACTTTCCTAAGTCTGATGTAAGTTTTTGTTTTGTAGCTTATTTTGGTTTTATTGAAATAATGACTTTTTATAAACTAGTTATTGAGATCAAGTGCTTTTGAAGGAATGAAAACATTGTATATTTGAACTTGTGGGAAGCCACATAGGTTTCTTCATATCATGTAGAATATACATATACATATACATATATATATATATATATATATATATATATATATATATATGAAATGGACATATTTGCTGAAATAAGGAGGATGAATTATTTTTTAATATTTGTACATTAGCACTATATTTTGCATGATCTAGGAATTTTCCACATTATTTCCATTAAATTCATATACTTTAATTCTTAAACATAAGTGAACCTATTAATACATTAGATTGTCTTGGAATGCATTTGAAGTAATTTAAAATGATTTCATTTGTAGCAGTTTATTCATTTATTTATTTGACAAAAATCAACTCAAAGTTTTATTTATGAGCTTATTGGTTTCTTGCTTTCAATTTTATTAAGCTGTTCTTTACTTTTCAGAATTTCTGATTTGGACTTGAATTGGGAATCTTTAATTTGTTCATTTTCTAGTTTTTAAAGTTGCATACCTAATTCAAGAATCTCCTAGTTTTCGCTTTTATTCATATAACCATTTAGAGATAGATATAAAATTTCCCCTAAAAACTGGTATGGCTTTATCCCACAAATATTGGTATAATGTTTCCTTGTTGTCATTTCCTTGGTTGAAAGGACTGAATATTTCTATAATTTGTTCTTTGATCCACTCCTTCTTTAAAATTAGGCTATTTAGTTTGCAATTAATTATTGTATTTGTCTTTCCTTCATCCAAGGTTCAATTTTACATGCAAATTTGTTGCATTACAATCAGAAAAGGATATATCTATTATTTCTGTCTTTCTACATCATTTGATAGTAAGGTTTTATGTCCTAGTACAAGGTCAATTTTAGCATAGTTGCCTTGCACTGCAAAGATAAAGTCATAATCACTTTTAACACTAATTGGTTTTCTTTAGAAGTCTATCATATCTAAGTTTTCCAAAATTTTATTTGTCTTCTTAATTTCCTTCTTGCTTAGTTTGTGCTTAGATTTATGTATTTTTCTAATTTTAGATTTATTTATTTATTTATTTGTTTGTTTGTTTGTTTATTTATTTTCATCCATTTGTTATGTATAGTTCCAAGTTACAAAATTTCTCTCCACCTTCCCTTCCCACTCCACTACACTTGTGAGGGAATAGTGAGATTATCATTTTATAGATATTTTATTAAACATATTTTCAAGTTTGTAAATTTTTGGCAGGAGGAATTAGTATTATGGGAAAGAAATACATAATGATAATTTTTATAAAGTGTTCATCTTATCTGGAAGGATTGTTTTGTTTTGTTTTTCTTCCTCTGGTTGGGGATAATAAAGTCCATAACCAGTCAAATAGAGTTGTCCCAGCTCTCTGAACTGTTGAGAAGAGTAGCTTCCCTCAAGACAGTTCATCTCATAATGTTGTTGATGTGTACATTCTTCTGTTGGCTCTTCTCCTTTCACTCAGCATTAGGGCCTGTAAAGTCATTTTCATCTAATTCTGATAGAGGGAGATAAAGGTCCCCCACTATAAAGGTTTTGCCATCTATATGTCATTGTAATTCATTCTGTTTCTCCTCTAAGAATGTGAATGACATACCATTTGGTATATTTATATTTAATGATGATATAACTTCATTGCCTATGTTGCCATTTAAGAAGATATAACTTCTTTCTTTCATTATCCCTAATTGCAAAATCTATTTTTGCTTTTGTTTTGTCTAAGATCAGGATTGCTACAGATTTTTTTTAACTTTCTCTGAAACATTATATTTTTTTCCAGTCTTTTCTCTTTCCCCATCTGTATTTCTCTGCTTCAAATGTATTTCTTACAAATTACATAGTGTAGGATTCTTTTCTTTTTAATCCATTCTATCTTCTTGCATTTTATGGGAGAGCTCATTCCATTCACATTTACAATTACGATTACTAAATATGTATTTCCCTCCATGATATCTTTCCCTGTTTAAACCTTTCCTTTCCTCTTATGCTTCCTTATCAATTTTTTACTCCCTTTCCACTTTAACTTTTCTTTTACATTTTAACTTTAACTTTACTTTTACTTTTACCTTTAATTTCCTTTATAAAAAGTTGTTTTTCCTGTTTCTTTCCCTCCCCTACCCACCCCACTTCCCTGTAGACTAGGATAGATTTTAAACCCAATTGGGAATGTATGTTATTCCTTCTCTAGACCAAATCTGGGATTTACTCATTGTTCATGACCTTCCTTCTTTTCCTCAATTATAATATTTCCTTGTGCCTTCAAAGGATTTTATTTATATACTAAAACCTTGCCTTCTCCTGCTATAGGTCTTCTGTTTAATGTCTATTATTTTAACCTTGTCTTCTATGGACAACCAACCCCTTTTGTCTAAATATGCTCTTTTATATTTTTCCTGATAGAAATACCATTCCTAAAGGTTGATCGATTGCTTGATTGGTTGATAAGCATCATTGCCTCAAAGTCACTAAGTACCTTTCCTTCTTCTGTCTTATAGGAAATATACTTTAGGGGCATCTAGGTGGCATAATGGATAAAGCACCAGCCCTGGAGTCAGGAGTACCTGGGTTCAAATCTGGTCTCAGGTACTTAATAATTACCTAGCTGTGTGGCCTTGGGCAAGCCACTTAACCCAATTTGCCTTGCAAAAACCAAAAAACAAAAAGAAATATACTTTTCAAGAATCATAAATCACATAAATACCATGAAATTATAATTCCTTTATTCCTCCATCTCTTTCCAGTATGTTCCACGTACACAAAATCCTTATAGCTAAAGTATAATGGAATGTTAAATTATTTCATGAATCATTTACACTTATATTTATACCATTACCCTGCCCCCCAAGTAAACTTCCTTCTTTTGTAGTCAAAGCATCTTGCAAAGAAAAATCACTTTATGATCTTTTCAAATCTAATCACTCTAAGTACAATCACTTACTTGGTATTTATAGTATTCCAAACATAAACCTACACCCCTGCCAAACCAAAATATTGAGTACATTCTGCTCCCTTAGCACTCTAGCTATGGTATTATAACCCTGGTTAACTAAAATATGAAATAATTCAAGATCACTTCCTTATCTATTTATGTCTAAACTTCCAAGAAAACTCCCATCCTCTGTTCCCATTGTACTATAACCCTTCTTTTAACTTAAGTATCTAGTAAAGTCACTAAATGTTTTAATTATATATAGAGCATCTAAGCATTCACCCTCCCTCTGTCTCTTTAAGAAATACCACTCTCATAATCAACATCACTTTATATCTCATTTATACCCATATTTTTAAGAATAATTCCTTCAACTATATTTATCCCTTTAAATTGTGCTAAGAGAAATACAATCCTCAAGAGTTAAGAGTACTATCTTCCCTTGTAGAAATGTATAGAATGTAATATTCTTAACCAGTTTTGTTTTTTCCCCTCTCTTTCCATTTGTTTTTTAATCAATCTCTTTAATCTTGTCTTTAAAGATCAGTTTTTTCCATTCAGTTCTGGTCTTTTTATCAGGAAATTTTGGAATCCCTAACTTTCATTGGAAATGCATCATTTTCTCTGATAAAACATGTTGAATTTTGAAAAGTAGTCAATTATTGATTGTAATCCTATGTTCCTTGCCCTCCTAAATATCATATTTTAGGTCATCTGATTCTTTAATGTTGAAGATAATAAGTCCTGTGGAATTCTGATTATGCTTGCTTTGTATTTAACCTGCTTCCTTTTGGCTCATTGCAGTATTTTCTACTTTAGTTGAGAATTATGGAATTGGGCTATGATAGTCCCTGGAGTTTTTATTCTGGGATCTCTTTCTTGAGGTAGTCTGTATAATCTTCCAAGGATTGCATTGTTACCCTGACTGAATATTTTAGGCAACTTTTAGGTGATAATTTCCTGAAAGATAGTTTTGCAGGCTCTTTTTTTTTTGGTCTAGGCTTTTGATGATCTGTATGTATAAATCTACTTCCCAAGTTGTTTGTGTTTCTAAAAATACTTTATATTTTCTTTAAACTTTTCAGACTTTTGATTTTGGTTGATGGAATCTTTTGTCTCATAATTATTAGTCATTAGTTTCTATTTGTCCACATCTAATTTTTAGCATTTTACTTTCTTCAGTTGGGTTTTGTGTTTCCATTTCCAATTGTTTAATTCTACTTTGTGAGGAATTGCATTGCCTTCCCAGTTGATATTATTTTTTAATAAGTTGCATTCCTTTTCCAGTTGCTAAATTGTTCTTTTTTATAACTAACATTCTTTTTCTACCTAGTCATTTTTTTCTTTTAAAGGAGTTGATTTCTTCAGTCAATTGGACATCATTCTCCTTCATGGCTCTCATTTCTTATTTGTATTTTTCTTTCTCTCCTTTGCTTTTTAAATTCTTTTAACCTCTTTCCAGAGTTTTCCAATTTTGTCCAACTCATAAACTCCTTTGAGAAATATCATGGAGATAATTTGACATTCTTCTTAGGAGTTGGCATTTTAATCTGAATAGTAGCTTTCTATGATTTTTTTTTGCTCATTTTGATATTTAAATTTGGTTTCTAGGATATAGGGAGTACAGCCCTGAGCTTTGTATGCTGGGACTGGGATCTGGTCCCTGGTTTGTCACTTTCCAAGGTATTGTCTATGCAGCCCAGGCATTGTTTATGCAGAAGTTTGCTCCCTACCCAGTCCTATTTCTTGTTGCAGGGTTCCCAAGGCTCAGACTTTGTCTGGGATTGGATCTTCTCCTGCTGGCCTGCTATGTAGCTAAGCTGGAACCTGAGATGCTCTCTATCTGAGACAGGACCTGGACAATTGCCTAGGTGCCAGGACCTGTACTTTGTTGTGGCTATCAGCCTCCTACTGGTTTCTTACCTTCCTGAATAGTTGGGCTATATTTCACCTTTTTCTCTGAAGAGACAGTCCTTCACTGAAGATGATTGATGATGTCTAAAACTGAAGACTTATTTTGCTCTTGTTTTGCTAGTATCTGTAGCTTTAATATATATGTAGAGGTTTCATTAATGTAGTATAGGGAAAAGCTCTGGGTGTATGCTATCTTCAGGCAGCCATCTGGGTTCTGGAAGTCACTGATTCTATTTTTTAGTTCATTATGTGATCCACTTCCCTTTAATGGATAAGATCATTCCATTTATATTCATAGTTATTATTAGCTCATATTTCACTCCATCTCATTTTTCTATTATCTCTTTTTATCTTGTTGCTCCTCATAAGTATATTTTACTTGTAACAATTTCCCAACATAAACTGTTTTCCCTTTGTTATTTATTAATTTTTCTTATCCTCTTATCCTTCTTAGAAACATACTACATTCCTATACACAACTAAGTGAGTGGGCATATATATTTTTTGCCATATGTGAGCCAATTCTAAAGCATGAGAGATTTAAATATTGTCTCCCATCATTTTCACTTCCATTGTAGGAGCCATTTCCTGTGTGGCTTTTATACAAAAACATTTCCTGCAATCTACCTTTTCCTGCCTCTTTCTCCCAAGGTATCCTTTTTTATTACTTGTTCATTGTTTTTTTTTAATATATTATTCTACATAATAAACTCAAATCAACTGTGTATATAAACTCCTAATTGAATTGTTCAAATAATGATATAGTTTTTACACTTCTTTTGAGGCTTATGTTTGAATGACAAATTTTCTCTACTCTCCATTGAAATGTTTGAAAATCCTCTATTCATTAAATGCTGATTTCACCCCTAAGGGATAATACTCAGTTTTGCTGGATAAATTATTTTGATTGTAACCCTAGTGTTTTTTCTTTCTAGATGCTACATGAAAACTTTTAGACTTTTTTTGATTCTGACTGTGACTTCATGATACTTGAATTATGTCTTTCTAGCTGCTTTGAATATTTTCTCTTTAATCTTGGAGCTTTGGAATTTCTCTAACTATTCCTGGGAATCTACATTTTTGCTTCACTTTCAGGAAGTAATCAATACTTTTTATTTCTAATATCTATTTTATTTTTTGCATCTAGGATATTAAGGAAGTTTTCTTGGATAATTTCTTGAAAAAAAATCACATCTAAGGTGGTTTTATTATCTTGACTTTCAAGAAGTACAAAAATTCTTAAATTATATTTTACTAATCTATTCTCTAGGCAGTTGTTTTTCCAAAGAGATATCTCACATTTTCCTTTATTCCCTTTTTTGTTTATCTTCTTTGTTACTAATGGAAGCATTAGGTTCCACTAGCCTAGTTCTAATTATTTATTTTCCTTCAGTGAGCTTCTGTATCACTTTTTTTTCCTATTTGGACAATTCTGAATTATTGTAAAGAAATTTTCTTTTAATTTTTAAACCTTTATTCTATTTTACTTATCTTTTTAAAGAGTTCTTTTATGAATTTTTTCTCATTCAAATTGGGTTTTAAGACATATTTTCTTCAGTATTTTTGTGCCTCTTTCACTAAGCTGCTAATTTTATTATCCTATTTTTATATCATTAGCATTTATTGTTTCAATTTTTCTTCTCATCATTTTCTTTTTAAGTTTTTTTATTTATTTAAGACAATGGGTTTAATGACTTGTCTAAGGTCACACAGCTAGGTAATTATTAAGTGTTTGAAATCAGATTTGAACTCAGGAATTCCTTACTTCAGGGTCAGTGCTCTATCTACTATGCCACCTAGTTGTCCCTGCTTCTCATCACTTTATTTAATTTTTCCAGGAATTCTTGTTGTTTTTTGGTTTAATTTGTATTTTTATTTGACGTTGATTATTGTTGTCTCATTATCATCCTTCTGAATGTCTATCTTGTTTACCACTATAGTCGTTTCTTAAAATTCTATTTTTTGTTGCTTGCTCATTTCCCTCCTTATTTCATGTATATTGGAAATCTATTTTAAATGTTGGACTCTATCTATCTGGTTCTGGGGAAGCAGCATACCAATCTTTTTATTTTTATATTTTGCTGTTGTTTTCAGAACTAATTCTGAGAGTCTGCAAGTTTATAATACTTACTGGAAAACATGTTCCTGCTCTCCTTATCAGCACTCTGTTCTTTATCCAGAAAAGGCCTTGCTTTCTTGCTCTTCTTGGCTTTGAAAATCTTACCAAGTTCCCCTATTTCCTGAAAGCCACAGAACTAGTTACATTCTCTGCATTGTACCTGAAATCAAGGCTCCTGTTTCCTTGCGATCAGCCCCATCACTTGTGTCCATCTTGGAACTATAGATCAAAGTGGAGATGCCAAGCAGAGATAACTAAAGCCAGGGATAGTGAAGAATCCCTTCAATTTCTTTCTGAGGAAAGCTTCAGGCTGATTGCATCAGGAATTCCTACTAAGCAGCAGCTACATTTGTTGCCACTGCCCCTGTTGTGACAAACATCTAACAACCTCCTGAGTTTTTGTTTCACCTAGGAAAATATCTCATCCTGACCTTTTGCTATTTCTGACACTCCAAAATATGATTTGAGGCATTATTTGAAAGTTGTTTACAATGAAATTTTAAGAGAGATTAACTGGATTGCTTCTAATTCCCTCTCTTGATTTGTCTTCCATTTCTTAATACGATTACCAAAATGACTACATATTATTGTATTCCAACAGTAAATGCCTCACTTTCTCAACAGACAACCTCCCATAGCAATTTTTGAGAATAGTTTGAAACAGAACAATTCAGTACTCTCATCTTTCCTCAAAATCTCAAGGAGAATATTGTATATCTTCATTGATTCTTTCATTCTGCTCATAGTAAGTGCCTGATACATAATATCTAACTTATTTACTAATTCAAACTCTTTATCTTCTCTGAAATTTACTGAATCAATCATAACCCCTTCCTCATCTTCATTTTCTTCCTATGTACTTTATCATGGGTTAAACTTTCTTCCAATAAACCTCTTGATGTTTCTCTCCTTTGATTTTCACTCTCCCTCTTACTTTTCATTTTTCCCTCTATGGATATAATTCTCTATATATGGAAAACGTATTTATTGAGCATTTACTATTTTCCCAGTTTGGTGTGTTGTTTTGAGAATTCAAGGATAAGAAAAGAGTCATTATTGGCTCTCAAACATATACTATGATGAACAAAGGACAAAACATTGAGGCTTTGTGAATAAGAAATTCAACTTGAACTTGAATAACATGGTAGGTAAAGTCAAAAAAGCAGTCATTGGATATTTCCAGATGTTGATTTGATTCCTCTTCCCAAAACCTGGTGCCAGTCTGAAATGAGGTGTTTAGAGATTGTCTTCTTGTGTGTACGAGTACAAGTGTGTTATTTGAAATATTTTTCTGCAACTTCTTTGTGTGTCTGTGTGTGTGTGTATGTGTGTGTGCATGCGTGTATTTTATGTAACATAAAACTATTTCTGGAATTATGGCTTCCATTTTCTTGCTGAATATTCCGCCAAACTCAATATATCTAATCAAGATGCAAATGCAAAATGGCTACTAGTTTTGGATAAAAGGACCTGACTTCAAATACTATCTCTATCATTTACTACCTGTATGCCTTTGAACAAAACACATCTGGGTCTGTTCATAATCTGAAAAGAGATTGGTAATGTCAATGAAATTTAAGTAGAGTTCCAATTCCAAAGATACATTCTTATGATTTTCAAAAACAAATAAAAACTCCAAATACTGTTGACTTCTTTAAATATATATATAATGTATGTATATATATATATATATATACATATATATGTATATATATATATATATATATGGTTCATATGGCATACTGAATGTTGAATTCTTCTTTTCCTTCCTCCCTACCTTTGTTGAGTCATAGATGGAGATAATAACCCTAATTCTCAGGTAATTTTTCATAGGAGATTATGGTGAAGTTATGTACTGAATGAATCAGGTCATTTCTGGACTGAATTTAGCATATCAAAATGTAAGGAATAAGGTTGGAGTCTAGTCTGTCTTGATCTTGTAGCTAATATTCAAAGTTCAAGTTACAAAGCATTTTCATATATATTGTTATGTTCTCTTCAACAATTTAATGATATTTTAAAATGTGGATAGTATATTTTAAATTCTGGGGATTGCAAAGATAACAATGAAATAATTCTTGTTTTCAGATGATTTATATTCTGCAAGGGGAAAAAAGATACATTTAGATAAGAAAATTTCAATTAAATTTCAAGTAATTTCAGGGGACAAACTGTCAATGGGAGAAGGGACATGTAAACTGGGCTTTTTAAAAGAATTAGGAGTTCAGAGACGGATGTCAGAAATAAAAATATTTTAGGGATGTGTGCATATAGGTAACACAGACACATTATATTTATTAACAATTTCAGAGAAGGTATACAGATTTGTCACAAAACTTTTATTAAACATTTTTCAACTATGTCCAGATTTCTATGTACTGTGATTTGATGTTATTCAGTTGAAGAAACAATTATAAAATCTGTGATCAAAAATAGATCAATATGGGTGTTATGAAATTATAGTTGATTTCTCTTTTTCAAGTCAATTTTATAGGTCAGAAAATGATATTATAAAATTGTTATTGAACCTAGAAAACAATAATTTCCCCCCCTTTTAACCCTTTTTATCTGAAGCTCTTAATTTGTTGGCTGCTCCATATTAATTATGAGTATATTGTCCAAGAATAAGTAAAAGGGCAAGTGTTTCAGTTTTTGAGGTTACTATAAATTATTATAAGAGGAATTAATAAATTGCCAGATTAACAGAAGAAGACATAAAATACTTAAATAACCCAATTCAGAAAAAAAAGACAATGGATAGGTTATTAATGAAGTCCTTAAGAAAAAAGATGGATTCATAAGTGAATTTTGCCACACATTTAAAGAACAATTTAATCCAAATACTTTATAAACTATTTGAAAAAAATAGGTGAAGAGGGAGTTCTATAAAATTCCTTCAATGACAACTGATATTTTCCTGATACCTAAATCATAAAAGTCAAAAGAGACAAAGAAAACTATAAACCACTTTCCCTAATCAATGTTTATGTAAGAGATTATGGCAAATTATCACTAAGATAATACATCATGATTCAGTAAGAATTATACCAGAAATGCAGGAATGAGGAATATTAGGAAAACAAAACCAATATTAATCATACGATTTTTCTTAATAATTGCTGGAAAAGTTTTTGACAAATATAGGACCCATTCCTCTACAAATTACTAACAAAGGAATAAATGGAATTTTCTTTTAAATTGTAAGCAGAATCTAGCTAAAACCTTCAGCATGTATTTTATATATATGTATATGCATATAAATATATAAATACATATATATATATATATATATTATGAGAATGAGATACTTCTTTTAGAAATATTAGTTTCAGGAATGAGAAGAAAAAAAATGAAGGAATTAGAAAAGGCATTAAGAAAATGAAATTTTTACTATTTGTAGATGATGTGATTGTATACAAAGAGTGAAAATTTTGTTTCCTTATCAGCTAAAAATTTCTTTAACAATTTAAGCAAAGTAGCAGGATATAAAACAAACACATATTAACTATTAATATTGCTGTATATTGTAAAAACTATCTAACAACAAGAGACAAAAAAGAGAAATTCCATTTAAATTATCAGTAAGTAAAAATAAAACATTTAGGAATCTTGCTTCCAAAACAAACCCCAAAATTATATGAATGCAATTGCAAAACACTTTTCACACAAATAAAGTGAGATCAAAAGAAATAAAAATACCAATTGATCATGGGTAGGCCAAACTAATATAACAAAAATGACAATCACACAAAAATAAAATGACTTTTTCAATTCCACATCTCAGGAACAAAAAATTACTTTATACACTTAGATAAAATATTAGCAAAATTTGTTTGGATCATCATGAATATCAAGGGAATTAATGGGAAAAAATATGAATGAAGGTGAGGTACCCATACCAGATTTAAAACTATATTATGAAGTATCAGTCATCAAAACCATCTGGTACTGGCTAAAAATATATCAGTGGATCAGTGGAATAGATTTGGTATAAGAGAAATAGTTATTAATGACTATAGTAATCTATTGTTTGATAAACCCAAAGATTATAGCTTCTAAAATAAAACTTGTTATTTGACAAAAACTACTGGACAAATGGAAGATTGTATGGCAGAAAATAGACATAGACCACCTCACACCTTTACCAACATAAAGTTGAAATGAGTACAGGATTTACACGTAAAGGATGATCATCAGCTAATTAGTATTCAAGAAATGGTATATCTTTCAGATCTATGGAGAGGGAAAGAATATACAATCACACAAGTGAAAGAAAGTGTTACAAACTACAAAACTGATAATTTTGACTTCATTAAATTAAAAACATATTTGCACAAATAATACCAATTCAATTAAGATTATAAGGAAGGGAGAAAAAATAATTTTTACAGTTAGTGCTTCTGATAAATGTTTCATTTCTAAAACATAGAGAACTGAATCAGACTTATAAGACTACAAGTCATATTCCAAATAGTAAAAGATCAAAGTATATAAACAGGCAATTTTCACGTAAAGAAATTAAAACTTTCTTTGAAAAGTACTCCAAATCTTTACTGATTAGAGAAATGAAAATTAAAACAACTCTTAGGTGCAACCTGACATCTATTAGACTGAGTAAAATGACAAAAACAATAAATGATCAATTTTGGAGAGGACTGGAAAAACTGGGATACTAATGCATTGTTGGTGCTGTTGTGAATGGATACAACCATTCAGGAGAGCAATTTGGAAACATATGTCCAAAAGGCAATACAATTGTTTCTACTTTTTGATCCAGTTATATCATTCTAGTTTGGTATTCCAAAGGTATCATAAAAAGGGAAAAAAGTAACATGTACAAAAACATTTATAATAGCTTTTTGCATAGTAGCAAAGAATTAGAAATTGAGGGAATTCTCATCAGTTTGGGAATGGCTGAAAATTAGTTATGGCATATGAATGTTATAGAGTTCTAACTTTAAAAAAATTCCTCGAAAGACTTGCATGAATTGAGGCTGAATGAATTGAGTAGAACCAGAAGAACATTCTACACATAAACACAACATTGTGGTGTGATAAATTGTGATGGAAGCAGCTCCTCTCAACATTTAGGTGATCAGGGATAGTCCTAAGAGAGAACTGTTAAGGAAAATAGCATACATGTCCACAAAAAAAAAAAAAAAACAAACCAAAAAAACTATGGAATCTGAATTCAGAGCAAAGTATACTATATTAGGTTTTTAAGACTTCTTTTATGTTTATTTTTTTCTTTCTTTCCTTTGGTTTCCCCCTTAATTCTCATTCTTCTTTCACCAGATGACTAAAATGGAAATGTGTTAATCAAGACTGTATAACCTAAATCATATTGCTCACTGTCATGGGGAAGGGGAATGGAAGGAAGGGTGGTAGACAAACCCTTACTGTGGCTCTGGACAAATTATTTTAACCTCAGTTAATTCTACACACCTATAAATTATGGAATATTTGATTGTCTGCTTTGATAATAAAACATTTTTATTCTTAGAGAATTTCCTTTCTAATTAAAAAACAATTACAGTTAAAAAATAAAAAAGAAGGAGTAAAGGGAATGCCTCAAAATTTAGACAATGATAGTTTCACAAGTTCAAAAATTGCAACCATTATCCTCATCAAGGAACCTCATGTAAAGGAGCAACATTCACACCTGTGCTTGGAGGTGGGCAAATGAGACATTTTGTCAGATAGTGAAAGGAACCATACCAAGGCTTTGTGGTGATATGTCAGGTCAGATAATTGATCAGTAAGGAGAGAGTGAAGAAGCGGAAAGCAATTTAGTCTAACTGGATAAAAGTAAAGAAAGCTGTTAAAAATCTGGTAGAATTTATGTCTGTGTCACCTTGCAGCAATCCCTGCAACTTGACTTACTCCACAATCCATCATCAGTAGACTTCCTTCAGATGCTAAGGTAGTCTGTTTACTGTAACTTATACCTTTAAATAATGAAAAAAAAATGGAACCAAGTGTTTTGCAATGGAAAATTGTGACCCTTAAAATGAAGTCAAGTTTTGTATTTCATCTTTAAGATATCAGCAATCAATAGTGCAGGTGATTTGGCATTGAAAGTAAATTGCCTACTTTCAATGTGAAACACTTTCAAGAGTCACAGCTTCTCAGGGTTTTTTTTCTTTATGTGTCCTGATAAGAGCACAGTTTATTTGAAAGTGAGAAAAGTAAGTATATTTTGGCAATTATCATAGACTATGCAAAAACTTTTACAATTGTATTGTAGGTATTGTATTGTGTGGGTTGCAGCATTTCCCTTCAAAACACTAAAAAGTTTGATTCCTTTATTATACTATAATTGTGACTGTAGCAATACCAAGACCCATGTCACTCAGAAAGATATACAGAGGAAAAAGTATGAAATGCTAATTATTTTTTCAATGGCCGTGAAGGGTTTTGATTTTCCTAGTTATAATGAAATTTTCTAAATACACTCTGTGTATCATTTTGTCAACATATCAATCCTATTAAAATATACCCTTTAATGCTTAAGGACTCATAATTAAATGGGAAAAAAGAACATAATAATGAAATATATATATATATGCAAAATAGGTGGAAGGCATCCACAGAGGGGCAATTTTTAACAATAGAGGGGATCCATAAAGGCTGAGAAATGTGTTAAGGAATAAATTCAGTTCCAACATCTGACATTTGACTTTAATATATGCTTGAGAAAAATATAAAAATTATATATCAAACTTAAAACTAAATGAGGTTTTATGGTTTATTTGCCTTTATACCAACATTTTCCTCTAAAGTGTATTTATAACAAGACCACAATCATTTTCTTTCTGGTTGGAAACTGAGAGAAGATAGATCATGAAGAGAAAGTTTGTGTATTTGAATAGCAGTAATAATATGAAGGATAACAATGATATTAATGATATTTTGCATTTATATAATGTATCTACTGCCAAAATGTTTCATTAGGGAGATGAAATTCAATGTTATAAATAATCAAAAGTCCTTGAGTTCATCATCTAGCAGCTGCTCTGTGTTCATTCGTGGTATCTGAAGCATATTCATAAAATGAAAAATGATTATGGACTGCCTCGGGAACACTATACAGTGCTTACAACTGATGATAATACTGGATAAAGAGGTTATAAATGATCCTGAAAAAGAAGAAAACCATAGATATCTTGGAGTTCCATTGACTATTATTATTGAAATGTCAAAATCCTCCATGAAAAGCTGCCAGATCAACAGCTAAGAGACCAAGGATGCAGGGAACAAAACATATCTTCTATGATCTAGACCAGCAGTTTATGAGATTTGTTTATTCTCCAAATTTCAAGTTTACTACAAGAGTTTTTCATTTGAAAATGAATTCTGTGTATTCCCATAGAATTATTGGATTAAGTGCAAATATATATTAGAACTACAAAGCGTTCTGAATTTTTTTTTTAATTAAAAGGAAACCTGAGGGGTTGCTAGATGGTACAGTGGATAGAACACTGACCCTGGAGTCAAGAGTACCTGAGTTCAAATGTGACCTCAGACACTTAATAATTACCTAGCTGTGTGGCCTTGGGCAAGCCACTCAACCACATTTGCCTTGCAAAAAAATAAAAACTTAAAAAAAAAGAAAATAAAAAAAGTAAACCTAGAATGATTTTCTCAGGGTACAAATGAAGCAATTAAGGAATAGAAGGAGAAAGACTTGTCAGATTTCCAAACATTTCTGTGGATGTTTTTTTTTATTTAAAAAACTAAAAATAGCAATTTGTTTCTTTATTCAACTATTTGTTCTTCATTTGTATATTTCTTCATATATCTATATGCATTCTATCATTTATTTGCTTATGAGATTATTTTGCTTTCCATTTTGCTTTTATTTAGAAGTTTATAACTTTAGTTTATCTCAGCATGCTTAATAAAACTAACAGAGAATAAAGGAGAGACATTTTCATATCTCACTCAAGAAAGCATCTGATGTAGCATATGCAAAGGAAAAAACTGGTCAGAGGGAGTTCTTAATGCTTTTGGCATGGCTGGCCATCCAATTTCTCCATTTCTGTTGACAAGTCTACCATTATTCCCTTTGGAGGTGCTTTCATCTGATTTCTTATATTAGAATCATCCTACACATTTCCTTCACCATCAATACTCATACTGAGTAATTAACAACTCTTATTAATACTGTTTCACAACATATGTTTCTTTTATTGTATATATATATATATATATTTATATATATATATATATTTTTTTTCTTTACTCCAGATATTTATGACCTCCCTGTTAGGCAAATTTAGCAGTCTACTATTTGATGTCTGTGTCTTTTATTCTTTCATGCATCCAATTTATCCATTTATCTTTCAAAATTCTATTCTTAAATCAGTACTCTGATCATTTCATTTTAAAGACAAAATATTGCAATATCTCTCTATTGTTAAACTGAAATGCAAACCACTGTATCTGTCATTAAGGACAACTATGTGGCACAGTTAGTAGGAAGCTCAACCTAAAGTCAGCAAAACTTAGATTCAAAATTGGTCTCGGACACTTGCTAGCTGTAGGTCATACCTAAGACATTAAACTCTGTTTGCCTCAGTTTCATCATATATAAAATGATCTAGAGAAATAAATATTTTTGTCAAGAAAAAGAAAATATCTGGGATCTACACTCTACACTCTAACTTCCATTTACATTCCTAGATTTATTTCATATTATTCCCCTTAATGCACACTTCTCTCAATTCAAAATAATCTGCTAGTAGTTTTCTGTACAAAATATTGCATCTTCTACTTCATGACATTGTATAAATGGTCTCCTACATCCGGGATGTAACTTCAAATTTTCATCTTTTAGAATTACTAGCTTCTTTCAAAGCAGAGTTTGAAATCAATGACTATTCCAATATTTTTCTCCCATATTACCATTATACTATTCTTTTAGAAATCATTTTGAAATTTTTTGTGTTTGTTTCATATTTACCTATTTGTGAAACCATTGTAATCCCCAATGAAAACTTCTAAATGAAAGGGATGTTTTTCACCTTTATCTTTGTGTTCCTAGCATTTAATGTGTTGATTTTTGTGGACATTTGTTAAATATTATTTTAAGTTGAATTGAATCATTAACCACACCTTAAGTATTTTGATTTCTATAGACCTCAAACAGCTTATAATATAGTCTAAAACATAAGGCATTTAAGGAAAAGAAGAAATTAGTAGTCTTTTAATATAGAGGCTGCTCAAGCAAGTTTGGAGTCAAGGCCAATTCTTGCCAAAATAAAATGAGTTCTGTTGACCCTTGAGCTGAAAGCTTCCATGTAACTCTAATTTGATAACACAACTGTATCCTTTTTGGTCTCACTATTTGATAAGCCCTGTTTCTGAACTTCTTGACTTGGGTCACATCCTGCTGGGTTAATTCCTGCCCATTACAAAGTTACATCATTATTTTTATCCTGTATGCTAATTTTGTGGTTTTCTTCTATAAGAATTTTTTAATGTTTTCAACAAATTGCTTCTGTCAGTTGTCCTGCTGATACTCTCCACCTGTGGGTTAATGTACTTTTCTTTTCTCTCCTGAGCCAAATTCATCCCCTGGTGGACAGGGAATCTCGCTACTTTAAGAAATGATACAAGTAGACAATGACAAATGTTAGTGAGGATAAGGAAAACTTGGGACACATTTATTGTTGGTGGAATTGTGAAGAGATCCAACCATTTGAAGAGCAACATGAAATTATGTCTAAAAGTTATAAAACTGCTTATAACCTTTAGCCCAACAATACCATTTCATCATGGGTCTTGAAAGTAATAGAAGGAAAAGTAAAATAACCCTGTGTGTTATGAAATGTTTATAGCAATTCTCTTTGTAGTGGCAAAGAAATGAGAATTAAAGGGATGACCATAAACTGGGCAATAGCTGAACAAGTTATGGTGTATTATTGTGATGAAATACTATTTTGCTATAAGGAAAAAAGTTTGTCTATCACCTTTATTTTTTATACATTTATTGATTGATTTTCATCTAGATATGCACATTTATATATTTAAATTGCAAAATTTCCTTCCACCCTCCCTTCAGACTCCTCCCTTCCCCGCAGTGGGGAACAGTCAGGTTAGCATTGTATATACATATTTTGATGAACATGTTTATAGATTAGTTATTTTCAGTATAAGGAATTAGGATTAAGGGGGATTTTTTTGAACGTTCATCAGATTCCATAGGGTTATTTTTTTGTTTTGTGTGTTTGTGTGTGTGTGTGTGTGTGTGTGTTCTATTTTGTTTTATTTTTATTCCACTGCTGGAGATAACATAGTCCATCGCCATTCTAATATGGTTGTTCTAGCTCTCTGAACTGCCGAGAGGAGCTGATTCCATCAAGGCTGTTCATCTCACAATGTTGTTGTTGATGTGGACATTGTTCTCTTGGTTCTATTCCCTTTGCTCAGCATCAGATCCCATAAGTTATTGAATGCTTCTCCCGAGTTCAATCATTTATGGTTTCTTATAGAACAATAGTATTCCATACACTTCATATATCATAACGTGTTTAGCTATTCCCCAGGTGATGGGCATCCCCTCAATTTCCAATTCTTAGCCACTACAAAAAGAGCTGCTATGAATATTTTTGGAACATAAAGGACTTTTCCCTTTTTTTAACAAGTTCTTCTGGATATAGACCTAGAATTGGAATTTCTGGGTCAAAGAACACAAATAGTTTTATTGCTCTTTGGGCTTGCTTTGATATTGCTCACCAGGAAGGTTGTATTCTTTCACAACTCCATCAGTAATGCATCAATGTCCCAGTCTGCCCATACCATCTGCAGCATTGATCATTTCCCATTTTTGTCATCTTGGCCAATTTGATAGGTATGAGATAGTACCTCCTTGTTGTTTTAATTTGCATTTCTCCAACCAATAATGATTTGGAGCATTTTATCATATAATCATATGTAGCTTTATTTTTTTCCTTTGAAAACTGTTCAAATCGTTTGGCCATTTATCAATTGGGAAATGACTTGTGTGTCCTTCATTTTATAAGAAGACTATGACATCAAGAAGTTTATGCCATGACAAACATATGATTTAGATTTGAGTAGGGTGGTGGGGGGATGTGGTAAGTCATCAGCCCACCAGAGCCATCTGAATCCAGTGGTCAGATATGAACCTCTCCTACTGGAGATGATCCTGGATGTAAAGCAATCAGGCCAAAGTGACTTGCCCAAGGTCACACAGCTGGTAAAAGTCTGAGGGTGTATTCGAACTCTTGTCCTTCTGACTCCAAGGTCAGTGTTCTATCCACTGCACCAACTAGCTGATAAAAATTATGCTATGAGAAATGATGAGTTCAATGATTTTAGGAAAATATGGAAATAATTGTAAGAAATAATGCAAAGGAAAGTGAGCAGAACCAGTAATTACTATGAAGTTTTAAGAATGAATTTGAGTTCATAAGTTATTTTGGCTATTATAAATATGCAGAGGAAGAAGTCATAAATAGAACTATGTATATATTTAGTTCTATATAGATATAGGAAAATTCTTTCCTCCTCTCCCTCTCTTTCTCCCTATTGGACAAGTCATTTAATGCCTTTGCCTTATAAAAACAACAACAAAAAAAAAATGGGTGAATGAACCACAATAACTTTGGAATGAAAAAAAATTCTTGGGAATTATTGCTTACAATTATATGTTATTACACCAAAATTTTTTTGATATGATAAGATATTAACAAAAAATATGTGCTACACAGAACAGCAGAATAAAAAGTACAGTACTTAAATATCTTGATCTTAGAAGAAAGACAAAGAAGTAGATATAAAATGAACTGCATAAGATAAAGTATCCAGGCTAAAATAGATTCACAATTGAATTTTATCAAAATTTTAATGAACAATGAATCTGGATATTATAATAGCCTATTTAATAAACTAGAAAAAAAGGATCAAGATAAATTTCTCTTATCTCACAAATATCTTAAAATTAAACCAGGAAGAAATGAGAGAAATGACATCATTCCTCAGGTTCCATAATGTATATCAATGCAAAAAAAAAATTCTAGCAAAGAGATTAAAGTCAAATTTAATAGAAATTACTGGGAAATCTGGAGAGCATTCAGGGAAAAATAATCCATCATCTCCCATAGTACAACAATATAATATCAAAATGGATAAATGATTTGTAATAAAATATATCATAAGTAAATCATGGTGGTATATAAAAAGGTACCTCTCAGATCTATGAATAAATGAACAGTTTTTTGACCAAATGAGATGAAAAGGATCATGAGAACGAAAATGGATACTTTCATTTACCTATAGTAAAACAAAAACTACAACAACTATATTGCACAAAGAAAACTAATGGAGTCAAAATTAGAAGAAAACAGGAAAATGGGGATGGGGAATTTGGGACATGTTTCTCAGATAAAGGTCTTATTTCATCATTTTAAAAGAAGTTAGTGAAATGAAATAAAAAATGAGTTATTCCGTTTCTGGGAACCAAGGTGCCAGAGTAAATGGTAAGTAACTACCACTCTTCATATTTACCTCCAAAGTCTTTCACAAATTGTACCTCAGGACAAAATCTGAACTACCAGAGCCAGTAAGAGGATGAGGTAAAATAAAATAATCCTTTAATCCCAGAAAATTTGGAGGAACTACAGGAATTTTGCATGCTATTCTAGTGTAGGGAGAGCAGGGAAGTACAGTTTATACAAGGAAGCCTCTCATCAAGTTAGCACCAAGTCCTAAAATAGTAAGCCAGTGGTAGATTCTGTGACCTGGCAATGCCAGACTCAACTATCATGTGTCTCAGCACAGTCCTGGGCAGACAGAACTCCTCCAGTGGCCAAAATCCCACATATTTCAAATGAATAAATATAAAAATATATACGTGTGTGTGTGTGTGTGTGTGTGTGTGTGTGTGTGTGTGTGTGGTCTTTGCTGAACTTAGAGCACATCAGACATCATCATGAGGATCGCATCTCAGCACCAGGTAAGTTGCCAGATCCCATAGTACCATATCCAGACAAAAATAATTAGCCAAAGTTGTAGCCACTAGTAAAAGAAGCTTGAGACAGTGCCCTTTCCACCATGGAAATAAAGTTCAAATTCAAAATAAAGGAAAAACACCACAATATGAAGAGTAAAAAATAATGACAAAAAAGAATATAATCATAGAATGTTAACATGCTGACAAGACATAAACTCAGAGGAAGACAGTAATGTCAAAACACCTATCTACCAAAAACATGAAGAAAAATGGAAAGTACTCTCAAATACAGAAGAAATACATGGAGGCCTTTGAAGGAACAGAACCAAGATGATATCATGAAGTTATGAAACTCTGGGAGATTTTCCAAAAACAACTTTAAATGAAGCTTCTAAACAGACCCTAAAGTGACAGAACCAACCAAAAAATGCAAAGTAATGTAAGTTCTCAGCTCAAGATGTTGGGGAGCAACTTTAGTAAAGCTTTGTATCTTGTGAATTAAAGGGGAAGTAGATTAGCCCAGTGTAGGCAGTAGACCTGGAAAGCCAGCTCTTAACCATACTGCAGTTCAAATCTGGGCTTGGCAAGACAATGGTATAACAGGCCAGGAGTGAGGATCCCAAATCATGGTCAGAAGGCAAAATTCAAATCCAGAGATTAATGAAGCAATAGACAAAATTTAGTTTACCTAAACTAGAGAACAAATGGCTGTCACCTGAATCACCATAAGCAACAGTACAGGCAAGTAGTAAGGTAGGGACTAGATCCCTAGCTCCAGCACCAAAATATTTAGACTGTTCCCCCTTTGTCCTAGGAGCAAAATCAATATCAAAATGAATTTTACAAAAATTTAAAAGGGAGAAATATAAAAAAAATACTATTTTTACAAAAATGATAAAAATGACATCTGAGAAGAGGAAAGTACTGATAAAATGCCCATTTGTGAAGCCACAAAGGGGATTTTGAATTAGTCAAAAAGACCAATTGGAAGAGTTCAAAAAATAATTTTAAAAATTAAAGAAAGAGGAAGAAAGAAAATGGAGAAAAAAATGAGGGTCATGCAGGAGCATGCTGAAAAATTGATGGAAGAAAACACCTTTAAAAGTAAAACTAACCAACTGTAAAGGAATTGTAAGTAATCAAAAAAAGAAATTAACCTAATAGAAAAGGAATGTTAGTCATCAAAAGTAAAATTAATTAACTGGAAAATGGAATACAAAAATTAACTGAAGAAAATAACACCGTAGGGAGGCAGAGCCAAGATGGTGGCAGGAGAAGACTTTCTCCTAGGTGCTCTCTCCAAAATATTTTAAAAATCTTAAAATTATGACTAAATTTTCAAGAGACAGAATGCACAGAAAGATCCAGTAAGGCAATTGTTCAGACCAAGTTTAGCTGGAAAGAAGTGGGAAAATACTGTTCTACTGGGTTAGAGGGGCAGCCCTGCCAGAATGAGGAAACCTCAGCCTCCCAGGAACAGCCTCAGGGTGCCTGGGTACCATGACTCCTGGGAGCAGAAGCAGATTCCTAGTGTGCACCCCAGGAAGCACAAAACACAACTTGGAAGATCAGCATGGAGACTTCTTCCAGAACTAGTGTGAAGCCCAGGCCCTCAGCCAGCCACAGCTGCAGCACTAAACATACCTAGATCAAGGAAACAGAAGCAGGCTTTTGAACCCAGCAAGCAGGAGACTCTAGGCAGCTTCTAACTGAGTGAACAGTCCACCAAAGGTAAGGGAGTGGAGAGAGATTTCTGAGGTCTGTTCTCTTTTCCTGGAATAGGACTCTGGGGTTTTGACCACCTTCAGATCCTGATCATAGTCTGGGCCTCTCATAGAATAAAGACCTCCCCTATTCAGCCAAATGGCAGAGTGGTGTGCTCGTGGTTATTCACAGACTAGAAGAGCAGTCAGAGCCTCACACACTGAGCTCCTTAGGGGATTCCCCAAGAAAACTCCAAAGCTTAGGAAGCACCCCAAAACCAGGCACAGTCTGTGGAAATGAGTGAACAGGAAAAAGGAGGATCAAAATATTCAATCTGAAGATGAGAAAGTGCAAGTTTCTGCATCTAAAAACTCCAAGAAATATAGAATTGGACTCAGGCTATGACATAGCTCAAAAAAGATTTTGAAAATCAAGTAAGGGAGAGAGAAGAAAAATTGGGAAAAGAAATGAGAGAGATGCAACAAAAACATGAAAATGAAGTCAGCAGTTTAGTCAAGGAAATGCAAAAAATGCTGAAGAAAACAACATGTTAAAAACCACCTTAGGTCAAATGGATAAAACAGTTCAAAAAGTTATTGAGGAGGGGTGGCTCGGTGGTGCAGTGGATAGAGCATCAGTCTTGGAGTCAGGAATACCTGCATTCAAATCCAACCTCAGAAACTTAATAATATCCTGTGTGTCCTTGGGTAAGCCACTTAACCCCACTGCCTTGCCCCCACAAAAAAACTAAAATAAATGTTATTGAGGAGAAAATTGGTTTAAAAAGCAGAATTGTCTAGATGGAAAAAGGAGATAAGAAAGCTCTCTGAGGAAAATAAATCCTTCAGTTGTAGAATGGCACTAAAGGAAGCTGATGACTTTACAAGAAATCAAGACACAATATTTCATCACCATAAGAATGAAAAATTAGAAGAAACAGTGAAACATCTCATTGAAAAAATAAAAAAAAAAACTGCCCTGGAAAGCAGATTCAGGAAAGATAATTTAAAAATTATTGGGATACCTGAAATTCATGATCAGGAGAAGAGCCTTGACCTTATTTTTAAGGAATTCCAAAAGGAAAATTGCCCTGATATCCAAGAAGCAGAGGGCAAAATTGCAATTGAGAGAATCCACTAAAGTCCCCTGGAAAGACATCCAAAAAAAGCAATCCCCAGGAATAGTATAGCTAATTCCAGAACTCCCAAGTCAAAGAGAGTATATTGCAAGTAGCCAGAAGTACACAATTCAAATATCATGGAACTGTAGTCAGAATCACACAGGACTTAGCAGCAACTACATTAAGGGCTCACAGGGATTGAAATATAATATGCTGGAAGGCAAAAGAGCTTGGAATGCAACTGAGAATCAACTACTAAGCAAAACTGAACATCCTTTTCTAGGGGAAAAGATAGACTTTCAGTGAAGCAGGGGAATTTCAAATGTTCCTCTTGAAAAACCAGAGCTGAACAGAAAATTTGACCTTCAAGTACAGGACTCTGGTGAAGCACAGGGAATGAAGGAGAAGGATAAACTATGAGGGACTTCATGATGATGAACTGCATGCATTCCTGTATAGAAAAATGTCACTGATAATACTCATATGAACCTTCACATTTAATAGAGCTGGTAGAAGTAACTTTTATAGATGACACACACATGAGAGAGCTGAATTTGAAGCTATAAGATAATGTAAAAGTGGAGTAAATGGCCAAAATGTAAATGTACTGGGAGTAACAGAAAGGAGAGGTGGAATAGGCTAAGATATTACATATAAAAGATATAAATTATATATATATATATATATATATATATATATATATCTGTAATGAGCTTTTGCAATGATATGGAAGGAGGAAAGTGCAATGATATGGAAGGAGGAAAGCAAGGGGGAATGAGGGAACCTTCGCTCTCATCAGAAATTTCTCAGAGAGGAAAAAGCATGCACACTCAATAGGGTCTAGACATCTGGAGTAAAAAGGAGAGAAGGGGAATAGGGGGAAGGTGGGAGATGTGGGTGATAGAGGAGAGGGTATATCATAGGAAAGAATAGTCAGATATAATACATTTTCTTTTTTTACTTTTTGCAAGGTGCTGGGTTTGGGTGGCCTGTTTGGGACCACAGGGCTGGGTGGTTGCTGGGTCTCTGGAGTGGTATGTGGTTGTGGGGCCTCTTGGCCCCAGGGCTGGTGCTCTGTCGATTGCTCCACTCAACTACCCTACAGGACATTTTAGAAGAGTGACAGAGTGAAAGGAGAGAAAATATAATATATGGTAGTGGGGAGGAATGGATAGAGGGGAATTACAATCAGAAACAGGAACTGTGGAAAAATATGGAAGTAATTTCTGTGATGGACTTATAATAAAGAATGTGATCCACCCAAGACAGAGCTGAAGGTATCAGAATACAGACTGAAAGACATTTTTTTCTCTTTGTCTTTCTTTATTTCTCATGAGAGTCTATATCTTTGTGGGGGAGCGGGTATTATGTTTACTCTTAAACAAGAATATTTTTGCAATGGATATAAAAGTCATATTAACCAAAAAAAAAAGAAAGAAACCAGGAAGGATGGGAATTCAGGGAAGCATGGAGGAATTTGCATGAATTGATGCTGAGCAGGATGAGCGGAACCAGGAGACTCTTTTACACCCTAACAGCAACATGGGGGTGATCAACATTCTTGTAGACTTGCTTATTCCATCAGTGTCACAATCAGGGACAATTTTGGGTTATCTGTGATAGCGAATACCATCTGTATCCAGAGAAGGATTTGTGGAGTTTGAACAAAGACCAAAGACTATATTACCTTCAATTTAGAAAAAGAAAACATTTTCTTATTATGTAATTTTTCTATCTCTTCCACTTTTCTTCCTTAAGGATATGATTTTTCTCTCATTACATTCAAATTATATCAATGGATACCATGGAAACAATGTAAAGATTAGCAGACTGCTTTTTGTGGGGGGGGGAGAAGCAAGAATAGGGGCAAATTTGTAAAATTCAATATAAATAAAATCTTTCAAAAAAGAGGAAATAACACCCTAAAAATTAAAATAGGATAAATGGAAAGTAATGACTCTGAGACAGCAAAATTCCATCAAATAATACCACAAGTTGAAAAATTAGAAGAAATGTAAAATAACTCTTAAGAAAAATTGCCAAGTTATAAATTACATTTAGAAGAAATAAATTATGATCATAATCTGAAAGAAAATTATGTTCATGATCAGAAAAAAACCCTGGACAGACTAACATTCAGGAAATCATCATGGAAAACTGCCCTAATATCCTAGAACAAGATGACAAAATAATCCTTGAAAGAATCCATCGGTCACCCTCAGAAAGAGATTGCAAAATAAAAACTCCAAGAATTATTTTAGCAAAATTTGAGAATTCTCAGTTAAGGGAGAAAGTACTGCAAGCAGTCAAAATAATACCAGAACCACAGTGATGATTATGCAGTTCTTTGTAGTTTCAACATTCTGGAATCAGAGGGTCTGGAATATCATAATCCATAGGACAAAGGAACTTCAATTAACAATTAAGACTTGACGGCCTTTCAAAATTCAACATATTCTTTCAGGGGGAAAGATTGATTTTCAGTGAAATAAAGGAATTTCAAACTTATCTGAAGAAAAGAAGAGAATGAAATAGAAAATTTGTTCTTCAAATATAAGACTCAAGAGTTGCATAAAAAAGATAAATGGAAAGAAAATAGTGTTAGTCAATAAGACCAAGGGGGAAAAAAATTAGTAAGACTAAATGAGAAGACAATACCTGTAACTCTTGACAGTTGGTTTGGTTTGTTTTTTTTTTTTAGGTTTTTGCAAGGCAAATGGGGTTAAGTGGCTTGTTAAGTTTCTGAGACCGGATTTGAACCCAGATACTCCTGACTCCAAGGCAGGTGCTTTATCCACTATGCCACCTAGCCGCCCTCCACTATGCCACCTAACCACCCAACAGTTTTTTTACTTAAAACAGTTAAAAGAAACATAATTAGACTGTGGGTATTAATATTTCTATTCAGGTAAATGTAGCGAGGGTACTCAGGTAGAAGGTATGAGAATATATTGTTCAATAAGAGACGGTTCTTTAGTTCATGAATATTGTATTTCTACTGGGACAGTTGGAAGGAATGTACTCAAAGAGTGTAGGGAATTGTTTATATTGTGATAATTATGGTTCTTGAGAATTGTACTTCTAATAGGACAGCTGAAAGAAATATATTTTAAAAGAGTGTAGGTATAAGACAGGTATAAAACAATTAATACTTGAAAAAGGAATGTACTGGAAGAAGGTGGTGGAGGATTAAAGGATAATTAGTACCACATGAAGATGAAGAACATGACTATTATAGTAGAGGAAATGTAGGTAAAGTATAAACACTGAATAGATTTTACTCTCAACAGAATCAGATCAAAGATGGAATGGCATACATTCCTAATTAGTTTAACAATTTATACTACACTGCAGTGGAATAGGAGGGAATAAAGGAAATGACAGTGTGAGATAGAAAGCAATCAAAAACGAAACACTGGTGAGTAGGGATAAGGGGAAAGGAGAAAAAGTACAACTGAGAGACAATAAAATGGAGGGAAAAAAGATTTTGCACAAATAAAACCAATGTATCTAAGCTTAGAAGGGATTAAGAAAGCTTAGAAACAATTCACAACTAGTGTTTCTGTAAGAAATAAAAAGAAGACAAACTTTGGAAAAGTCTGGAAAGCTTTGCATGTCCTGAAGATGAGTGAAGTGAGTAAAACCAGGAGAATACTGTACACATTAACAACAATATTGTTAGATGATCAATAATGATGGTTGCAGCTCCTTTCAGCAGTTTAGTGATCCAAAAAAATCCTGAGAGACACATTATGGAAAATGCCATCTACATCCAGAGGAAAAAATAAGTATGGATATATATATATATATATATATATATGAATGTAGAGCAAGGCATGTTATTTTTATTTTTAGTAGTTCTTTTATGTTGTTTCTTTCTCTTCCAAGATCTTTATTCTCATTAATTCTAATTCTTCTATCACCTTTTAATGTGGAAATATGTCAGCCATGATTGTAAATGTACAAACAATATCAGATTGTTCACTATTGTGTCAGGTAGAGAGGGAACAGAGTCAGGAAAATGAATGTTTAACTCAAAAGCTTGCAAAAGAATGAATATTGAAAACTATCTTTGAATGTAATTGTAAAGAAGAACGAAGGAAAATTATATGGAAGAGCTCAAAAAGGAATATTAAAGTCATATGAGAAGTAGGAAAAAACTACTTAAAAATAATATTAACTAATGAAAAGGAAAATTCACTGAAGGAAATAAACCTTTAAGGACTACAATGGTCAAATGGAAAATAAAGTACAAAAGCTAATTGAGGAAAACAATTCGTTAAAACTTAGACATGGGAAAGTAGAACAAGTGACCATTTGAGACATCAAGAGTCCATTAAATACATTCAAAAGAAAGGAAATAATTCATTAGAAAAGTAATTGATCTATTAAATAGAACCAGCAAGTGATACTATCAGGATTTTTGGTTTACCTGAATTATTGGACTTAATGAAAATAGGACCTGGGTAGCATTTTTCAAAAAAAATTCAAGGTAAACTATTCTGATGCTTTGGAACCAGAGAGCAAAATAGGAATTGATAGATTCCATGGATCACCTCATGAAAGAGTTTCTAAAATTAGAACTTTAAGTAACACTTTAATCAAATTTTAAAATTATCATATCAAGGAAAAATTTACTAGAAATTTACAGAAAGAAACAATTAAAATAATATGGGGCCATAGGATAACAAAGAACTTGGCATCTGTGACAATAAAGTATGGTATGTCATGAAACTTCTTATCCCAAAAAGCAGAGCTAAAACTACAACCAAGTATACCTTGCCCATCAAAAAAATGAAGTATAATGAGTACAGAAGGAACAGAGATGGAAATGGGTAAATTAGTTGATTTGAAAAGGTTCAAAAGTATATTAGACTGGAGGAGGAGAAGAGGGACGATGAGCATTACTTGAGCTTTACTCTTATTGGTATTGGCAAAAAGAGAAAATAATAGACACAATCCAGCTGAATATAGAAGTCTAGCTTATCTGACTGATAAGTAGGAGGGATGGACATTAAATAAAAGGAAGTGGGCATTGCCAGAAGGGAAGATGAATCAGGGGAGGTGGTGAGGTAGGAAAGGATCAAAGGAGAGAAAGAGGAAGAATAGAAAGGAGGGAAATGTATAGGTAATTAAGAGTTTTCCCTCAAAGGATAAACAGTATCTATATAAATGCATCTGCAAGCATCATATGTAATGAAGATAAACTCTAAGTATTCCCAATAAGATCTGGGGTAAAGTAAGGATACCCATTTTCACCACTATTATTCAATATTTATTAGAAGTTTAGACTTTAGCAATAAGAGAAGAAAAAGAAATTGAAGCAATTATAATAGGCAACGAGGATACAATACTCTCACTCTTTGCAGATGATGTGATCTTCTACTATGAGGTGGATCCTTCTCCACTGAACAGTAAGCTCTGTTGAGCTTCTGCCTTTCTTCCTGGAACTGGAGCCCAAAACTGGGAACCAGATCTGAGTTGGGCAAAAAAACAGAATCCTGCCTCAGCGATAGCAGAGATCCCTGCAATCTGCTACTGACCCACTTAACAACTGTTAGCAGAAAGCTCCAGAAACAGCTGTCCCTGTGGATTCAGTGGTTCCCAAACAAGGTTCCTGGTCTACTGGGACTAGATATGGGACTGGGGCATCAGTTCTGTACTGCTGAGACCTACACTGGACTGTACTCCAGTCTCAGTGGGTCAGACTCTTCCTACATGTTGTCCTTGACATTCTTTGAATTGAGAAACGCACCACTGCTGCCACGGACATAATCACCCTATTCTCAGTTCCTCAATTGTTACAATTCCTCCTGTTTGCCTGATGTGGACTTGTGCTCCTCTCTCACCCTCATGCAATGAACCTTCCTGACAATGTTTTTGTTGTCTTTAGTTGGAAACTTGTTTTACTCCATATTTCAAACAATTTTGCCACTCTAAAATTTGTTTAGTCATTATTTAAAATATTTGGAGTGGTTTGGGGGAGACTTCAGGTGAATCATTGCCTTTATTCTGTCCTTTTGATTCTGCCTCCATCTAAATTATTATTATCATTTTAATTTTATATTTCATCATTTCTGAATTGCAAAATGAAGACCACTGATTTTCTTCCATCATCTTTGTAAGAACAAAAGTAAAAAAAAAATCCTAACTTGCAAAAGTTGTTTTTGAATTGGGATAATATAAGGTTTTAGACCAAATTCTTCCACTTAACATACTTGGAAAGACACGACTTTTACCATGATTTAGTTATTATGAACAAACAGAAACTAAAACCAGGTCTTCCATATTGAGTTCAGCATAGTCTCCAGTACATTTTTAAACATGTCTATTAAATCCTATCCCAACTCTCTCATTGTTTTCTGTATTCACCATGACTTAGCCCTTTGGATGAGATGTGTGAGGATAATTATGACCTACCCTCAGCATGATCCAGTGCTGTTTAGCAAGGCTATGTAATTGTAAAGTACTTTAAAAAAAGGAACCCCATGTATAAATCCATTAATGATTCTGAAATATCCAATAAAAGCTACTTCAGGGAAGCCTGGAAGTCTGCCTGATTGTCTTATTGAAAGAACTATAAAAGAAAACTTGTCCAAAGCTAGACTAAAGTCCTCAACTATGAATCATTATAGTCAAAAAATTAAGGAAAGAACAAAAATGTACACAAAGAGAACTGGAGATCTCAGAGATGGAAGAAAACATGGAAAGCAACTAGTTCAAAAATATCAAAAAAATAAATCTCTGTGAAATACTTGAAAAGTACACTTTGTGTAAGCAACCTCTGTAATGAGTTCTCCTCTACTCTCCAAAATATATCAAAATGAATTGTAATACAATGACATGTAAAATTATTGCATTTTACTTTATTATTCTAATTGGGGAGCATTTTTGTAATTAATCACTTACCTCTCAGGTATTCATTTTTCTTATGTAAAATGGAAAAAGAAATAGTACCTAGTTAACAGGGTCATCATGAGGACCAAATGAGAAAACATTTACAAAATGGTAAATTTTTAAATAGATTTAAACAGCTACTCCTCTATTACCATTATTACCATTATTCCAACCAGACCACCACTATTATCTCATTCTTTTGTCTTTATTTCTCCTCCTCATATTGCTATTTCTCTCTCTTTAATTTTAGCTCTTCCTTCTGCAGCAAACAAAATAAACGCAATCTCAAAAAAAGCCTTTCACATATTTGACAAAAGTTATCATGCTCTTAGGGACTAAATATCTTCAATTATTTAAAAAATTTTCACATGACATGAAATCAATGTGCTTCAGGATCTCTAGTACCAGTACTCAACCTTTTGCCTGGATGACATTCAGTGGTTAATAAATGCATATTGATTGATTCATAACCTCCCTCATTTATTTTGTAACATATCTAAATATTTATGAATGCTTAAATTGCAGTTCTTAAAACATACAGTGTGTACTTACAGAACTAAAATCTAGCCATCCTTCTCCCACTTTGATTCTGTGAACTTGATTTTTAAATCATTTTGAACCTGCTCATGTATTCAAATTAAATTTACTATTACCTATCTCTGAGATAAAAATTTGTAGTTCTTTCAAGTGACCACTACATCTAACTCTTTTATTGCAGGAGCATATTATGTTGAAAAAAATACATATTTTCTGCAAGTTTTATTTGCTATTTAGTTGTTTTAGTTTTATATAGTAGTTAGAAAGAAATTAACTTAAACTTAAAATTGTTCCTTTCTGAAATTCATATTTTGGCCCAAACTAGTCAAAAAATATTCAACACTGTAATGAAAGAAAAAATTTTGTACATCACTGAAAGAATTAATGATCTTAAGAATCATCAAAAATTGTAGACTCTGCTGTTAATCAATGACTTTTAAAAATGGGACATTCATGAAATCTACTCAATACTGAAAATGTGACATGGAATAACAAAACAAAGCAAAATGATCCCTTTATTAGTTCTGAAAAATTTTTCAATGCAGCTGAATATCTCATTCTCTTGATCTCCATCTTTCTTTCCATGTCTTTTTTTCTTTCTACTTCTTTGTCCTGACATACCATACTATTACTCACAATAGGATTGAAGCTCATTAAATCTCCAAGTCTTTTCAGATAAAATTATACCTAGCTACACTTCCTCCAAAGTAAATTTGCAAGGCTGACTTTTCAAAGTAATAATCTGCATTTGTTTCTAATATATTTCATCTTAATAGTTTCACTATCCTAGTCTCCTGCATGCTTTTAGTATGCTGCAATTCCATATAAAAACCAGATTTTTTAACATCTACAAATTTGATAAGCATGTCATATACATAGTTATGAAAGATCACAAAAAGAAAATGATCAAAAGATACATTCCAGGGCAGCTAGGTGGTGCAGTAGATAGAGCACCGGACCTGAAGTCAGGAAAATCTAAGTTCAAATCTGGCCTCAGACACTTAGTAATTACCTAGCTGTGTGACCTTGGGCAAGCCACTTAACCCCATTGCCTTGCAAAAAAAAAAAAAAAAACTAAAAAAAATTATTTTGGGTGGCTAGGTGGTGCAGTGGTAAAGCACTGGCTGTAGAGTCAGGAGTACTTGGGTTCAAATCTGGCCTCAGACAATTAATAATTACCTAGCTGTGTGGCCATGG
Source organism: Macrotis lagotis (assembly GCF_037893015.1). Classification (NCBI taxonomy): domain Eukaryota; kingdom Metazoa; phylum Chordata; class Mammalia; order Peramelemorphia; family Peramelidae; genus Macrotis; species Macrotis lagotis. The sequence continues at coordinate 432,419,254 of NC_133666.1, forward strand.
GCAAGCCGCTTAACCCCATTTGCCTTGCTAAAAGCTAAAAAAAAAAAGATGCATTCCAGTGGTCCTTCATTGTAGATTTTTAATCATTCAGACAGCAAGTATTTTTGAAATAATCATGATTAAGAATAAAAAAAAAATGTTGTGTCTGCTGTCAAAGTCAGGATCTGGTCACCTGCACTTAAGAAAAATCATTTTGACAGTGGATTATCCAATGCTTGAACACAGGGAGGGAATTTAAGATAGAGAAGAATTAGAAGCCCTGTTTTATAGTCTATGAGAAAAGTGATGATAGCCTATGTTTAAATAGTTGCTATATGACTAGAAGAATATATGTGAATGAGGTTGTGAACATTATATCTATCACTCTGTCTATATCTATATGCCATGGCAAAATATTAAATGCATGTTACTGAGGAGTAAAAGATAACATGAAAGCAAAAAAAATTTTAGATATCTAGGATGATATCTGTCCACCAAATAAAGACCTGGAAATTTGGAAAGAGGGATACACTGAGAGGAAAATATACTGAGGACATTTTGAGTTCAAGTTATTTATAAGGCATCCATGTTGAAGCTCCCCACATGTATTTTTTTGATGTAACAGTATAGTTTAGAATAGAGGCTATGATTAGAGATATAAATATCAAAATAAGATGCATTAGTAATAATCAAGCCTAATGTACTGATTATAACACCAAATGCTAAAGGAAAGATTGAGAAAAACACAGTACAAAGCTTTAGGAATATATAAGGGCTCACAAAAGGGACAGAGAAGGGGAAACAATAATATGGGTAGGAAGAGATTTTAAGCAGAAGGAAGAACCATAATTACCCACAGAAGAGAAAAATCCAGAAGGAGGTAACACTGTCAAATTATTCAGAGCTATCAGGTAAGAAAATGGAAAGAAGATACTGTACTTAGTGAATTACAGCTGGACAGTATCAAAGGCTGAAGAAGGGGATGGCAAAACAATGAGAAAGATGGGAAATACATAAAAGAAGTTTTAAAAAAGATAAGGGCTGAAAATGACAATTAATTTGGATAATTAAGATTGTTAATAATTCTGAAAAGATTAGTTTCTTTGAATGATGAGGATGGAAGTCAGACTTAAAAGAGTTAATAAGAGATTGAGAGGAAAGGAAGTAGGGGCAGCTATGGCAGATAGTCTTTTAAAGGAATCAGAAAAAGAAGATAGTATATTAGGCATTATCTTGCAGGAATAGAGATATGAAATGAGGATTATTTGAAAATGGGAAAGACATGAATAACCATAAGGAAAAAGCGAATGCTGGAAATAAGTGTTTTTGGACTCTATTTTAATCAAAATTAATAGAAGACTATAAAATAATATTTTTATTTTGTTTTTCCAATTACATGGAAAAGTAGCTTTCAAGATTTATCCATATTCAAGTTTTATGAGGTCCACAGTTTTCTACCTTTCTCCCTTTCCCCATTCCCCATCATGTACAATTACCTTTAGCATATATCAATATCATTCATGTTGTGAAAGAGGAATTAGAAGAATTAAAAACTATGAGGAAAAAAACAAAAGTAATTTTAAAAAAATGATCCCAGTGTGATTTGCTCTGCATTCAGATTAAGTAATGTTTTGTTGTTGTTGTTTTGTTTTTCTTTTCTCCTTGATGTGGATGACATTTTCCATAATTTGACTTTCAGAGCTGTTTTTGATCACTGAACTGTTGAGAGGAGTAACATCCATCATAATTAATTCATTTCACAATTTTGAATTTAATGTATAAAATGTTCTCCTGGTTCTGCTTAGCATCAATTCATGTATGTCCTTCCAGGTTTTTCTAAAATCTGGTTGTTTATAATTTCTTTCCTGATAAGAGTACTCCATAACATTCATATATCATATACTATAACTTGTTCAGCCATGACCCAATTCACAGGTAGTTTCTCAATTTCCAATTCTTTATCAGTACAAAAAAGATGCAATAAATATTTTTAAACAGCCACTACAAAGAGATGCTATATTTTTGAGCATGTAGGTCATTTCCCATTTTTTATGACCTCTTAGAGATACAGAGATGGTAACGGTATGTCTGGATCAAAGGGTATTTACAATTTTATTGTACTTTAAGCATGTGTCCAAATTGCTCTGTCAAATGATTGGATCAGTTCACAACTACACCAACAGTGCATTAGTGTTCCAGTTTTCCTACATCTCCTCTAGCAATGGTCATTTTCCAATTTTGTCATCTTAGCCAATCTGATAGATGATTTGAAGCTTTATTTCATTATTTGATTTTTTTCATCTGAAAACTGCCTGTTCATATCCTGTAACCATTTTTATATTGAAAAAATGACTTATATTCTCTAAGTACACTATGATAGTATCTGAAAAGAGTGAGTGTTTTATTTTCTCATTCCCTATACTAATTCATTAGTTTCATTATCATCTCTTATTACTAAAGGTAACATTTTCTTTCTTTTTGAGGGGGCAGGGGGGAAGGAACTGCAATGTATTTATTATTTGTGGCTAAGAAAAAAACAGATTTACTTCCATACTATTTTTCAATTCCTAAACTATGCTTTGTTTTCTTTCTTTTTTCATTCAATTGAAATTTTATATTATGTTTTCAAATTGCATGAAAAGCTTTTTCAACATTTGTCCAGTCACAAGTCTATGAATCCACTCTCCTTTTCCTTTGTCCTCTCCATGACATTGAACAGTCTGTAAAAGTTGAATAGAGACAATCACGTTTAACATGCCTTAAGACATGATCAATTTTTGTAGACGCCATGTACCACAGAGAAAGTATATTCCTTTCTATCTCCATTGAATTTCCTACAGAGATCAATCATTCCTTAATTTTTCAAAATTCACATTCTTAAATTTTTTCTTATTAATTTTACGGTTAGAATTATCTAATTATGATAAAGGAAAGTTGAGATCCTTCACTAATTTAGGATTTCTGTCTTTGTCTTCCTGTTATTTATTTAGTTTCTCCTCTATGAATTTTGGATGCTATATATCTTGGTACATATATGTTTAATATTGATAATATTTCATTGACTATAGTACCTTTAAGGAAAGTGTCATTTCATTTCTTATTCTTTTTAATGAAATTTAATTTACCTTTTGCTTTGTCTGAAATCAGGATTGCTTCCCTGGTATTTTACTTAAGCTGAAGCACAATATATTCTGCTTCTGTCTTTTACTTTTACCCTGTGTGTAATTCTCTGTTCCTTTTAAACAACATATTGTAGGATTCTGGTTTTTAATCCACTCTGGTATTTGCTTCCATTGTATGGAAGAGTTCATTCCATTCATTTTCATAGTTGTGATTAGCAGCTCTGAATTTCCCTTCATTCTATCATACCCTTGTTTGTGCTTTTCAATTTCCTTTCCTTTCATTGCTCCTCACCAATATTTTGCTTCTGTCTACTACATCCTCTTTCTGTCCTCCCTTTTATCAGTACTCTTTCCTTTCCTTTTTCTTTCACCCTTCTACTTTTTTATCATTCTTTGTTTCCCCTATCTTTCCCTTTCTAATTCCCTATAGGGTAGGATGAATTTCTTTGTTTGCTGGTGGTCCTGTTTTTTTTTTTTTTTTACAAGGCAATGGGATTAAGGGATTTATCTGAGTCACCTAGCTAAGTTAGTATTAAGTGTCTGAAGCTGGATTTGAATTCAGGTCCTCCTGATTCCAGGACTGCGATCTATCCACTGAGCCACCCAGTGGGTCAATTTTACTTTTCAATGTATGTTGTCTTTCCAGGCAGTTTTTCATACTTCTCCTGAATGACACTCATTTTTTTTAGCTTTTTTTTTGCAAGGCAATGGGGTTAAGTGACTTGCCCAATGCCACACAGCTAGGTAATTATTAAGTGTCTGAGGCCAGATTTGAACCTAGGTACTCCTGACTCCAGGGCCAGTGCTTTATCCACTACACCACCTAACCACCCCCATGACTCTCATTTCTTTCCTCAATTCCCCCCACCCCATTCTTTGATATTTAAAAACATTTCTTGATCTTCTAAGAAATCTTTTTTTTTTTTTTTGATTTGAGACCAATTTCTAACCCCTTAAGCTCCAACTTTAGGCACTTTGTCACTTCTTTTCTTTTCTGAGATGGTGTTTTCATCATCCCTAATAGAATGAAAATTGTAAATGATTAGTACATTTTGCTTTGCTTTGCTTTGTTTTGTTTTGTTTTGTTTTGTTTTGCTAATATTAATAGAGCTCTGCTCCTGCAGCACTCATAGTTTAGTTCCAAGTTCTTTGTGCTGGGACCCAGGGTTTGGTAGCTGGTTTTCTGTTCTGGCATGTCTTGTTAAAGTTGTTTGTTTCCTGCATTAGGGTAACCTAATCTAGTCCCACCTGATCTACCATCATTCCTGGGCTTGATTTTGCCTTTCAAGTGGTTGTTAGAATCCTTACTGCTTTCTTGCTGAGTAAGAATATGAGCTAAACCCTTTCTGCTTGTGTTCCAGCTCTCCTTTCAACATTGGGCTATACTTCTATCTTAGTCACATGAACCAGATATTTTCTGACATTTCTTCAAGATATATTGGATTGACTGTAGACACATTAAATCATTGGGTCTTTACTTCCCAAGACAAATTCAGAAACTGTGTGAACACAATTATAAAGCATATTTTATCCAAATAAAGTCTGATTTAAATAATTGGAACAAAATGTCAATTGCTCATGATTAGGTCAGGCAGTTATAAAAATGATAATTCTACCCACATTAAATTACTTATTCAGTACCATACAATTAAACTACCAAATGATTATGTTACTGAGCTATAACAAACACTGACAAAAGTATTCTGGGGCAATAAATGGTTAAGAATAGCAAGGAAACTGATGAAAAAGTGGAAACAAAGATGACCAAGCTCTACCAATGACAGTCTTCAAAACTGTCTCATTCTGGTTAAGAAACAGAGTAATGGATGCATGGATTAGGATAGCTTCAAAAGAAACAATAGTAAATAACTACAATAAGTTACTGTTTGACAGAACCAAAGAATTTTAGCTTCTGGTATAAGAACTGACAATTTGACAAAAGATGATGAGAGAACTGGAAAAATCGTATAATAAAAACTAAACATAGACCCACTTCTCACACCCTGTACCAAAATCAGGTCAAAATGTTTACAGGATTTAGACATAAAGCATGACACTATCGATGAATTAATGGATGAAGAAATACTCTATGTTACAGATCTATGGAAGGGAAACAAATTTATAACCAAACAAGAAAGAGTACATTTAAACCTCAAGATGAATGCTTTGATTCTATTAAACTAAGAATTTTTTTTTACTACTAAAATCAATGCTGCCAAAATTAGAAGAAGGAAAGCAGAAAGCTGGGAAAGAATCTTCACAACTGGGATTTCTGATAAAATGTCTCATTGTTAAAATATATATACAGAACTCCTTCAAATGTATAAGGTTGAAAGTCATTCCCCAATTGAAAGTCAAAGGATATGAACAGGCAGTTTTCAAAAGAAGAAATTAAAGCTATATATAACCCATGAAAAAGTGCTCCATAGCATTGTGATTAGAGAAATGTAAATTTAAAAAACTATGATTTATCCTATATGGGATATGGCTATGATGACAAAAAAGGAAAATAATCAATGTTGGAGAGGTTAGGGAAGACTAGGACATTAATGCAAAGCTGATGGAGTTGTGAACTGATTCAACCATTCTGGAGAGCAATATGGAGCTATGTATAAAGAGAAATAAAATTGTTCATACACTTTGACCCAGAAATTCAAATTATAGGCCAATATTCAGAAGAAATCATAAAAAATACCAAAAGTTCCACACGTTCCAAAATATTCATAGCATATCTTTTTGCAGTGGCAAAGGATTGAAAATTGAGGGGATGCTAATTAATTAGGGAATGGTTAAATAAAATATGGTACATGAATATTATGGCATACTATTGTTCTGTAAGATACCATAAATGGCTGGACTCTAGAGAATCATGGAATGAATTACAGGATCTGATGCTGAGCAAAGGGAGAAGAACTAATAGAACAATGTACACATTAACAACAATTTTATGAGATGAACAATCTTGATAGGTGCAACTGCTTTCAGCAGTTAAGAGAGATAGGACAACTGTATTAGATTCACTGTGGATAATGCTATCCCTTATCCAGAGGAAGAAAAACAAAACAAATCAAAATGCACAGAAATTCTTCAGCATCTGATGAACACTACAGTCACTTTATAAAAAAAATCTATATATTTGTCCCCTTAATCTTTATTCCTTATACTGAAAATGAGTAATCTGTAAATATATATAACAAAAATGTGTATATACAATATTAACCTGACTGTTCACCACTGGGGGATGGGGGTGGGAAGGTAGGATGGAAGGAATTTTGGAACTTAAAAATATACATATGCATATGGACAAATTTTGAAAAACTTTCATAGCATGTGTTTGGAAAAAATAAATTATCAAGAAAAAATGAAAGGAAGGAGGAGGGACACAATAAATAGCATCTACTAAACATTAAAAAAGATATATTGAATTGAGACACTGTATCACTGTTTTGTTTTGTATGTTTTGGTCTAGCATTTTTTGTGTTTTCTGATGCTTTAAATCTGTTTAGAGGTTTCATTTAAAGATGTTTTGGAAAAAAAACTCTGGTAACTTCTTAGCTGTACTCTACATCTTGGTTCAACTTGCGAAGTTCAAATATGTTGTAATTAAAAATATTTAGCCAAATTTAAGAAAAAAACAATAGAAAAAGTAGTATTAATATGTGATTTTCTAAGTCAACCTGTAGGCCTTTAGGGACCTTTATGTTCATTTAAGTGGTTACGTTGCTTTTTGAGTTTGATACCAGACACCTAACACATATTTATTTCAGCTAAGTCCAACTGGAAATCATAAATACAAAATTGCATGTCAGCAAAATGATTAGAACATGACAAATGACTGAGAATCATCAGTATTTTGATTATAATTGAATTCATGTATGCTTTTGAAATATCCAAGTGAAATAAAATAATTGATGAAGAGAGAGAATCCAAGATAGACCTTTGTTGAAAAACTGCTATTAACCAATATGAGAAAAAAAATCTTAAAACAGTCTAAAAAGGAGAAGTTAAACACTTAGGAGGAAATAAGAAGAGAGTGGTGTCTTTAAAACCTAATGTAAAGAGGGGTACCAAGGAAAAGAAAGGATTCTAGTAATTCACTTGCTAAGTCTTCATTAATAATAACTATTATTGGATCATGGGATCAGTCAGAAGGATTAGACATTTCTCCTAATCAATATGATCATTTTAAATCTTGCACTTAAAAAAGCATTCACAAGAAATAAAGCGATATTACTTATCTTGATATTTTGGAGCACCAAAAATCTGAGAAGATAAACAACAGAGACTAATATTCTCTGATTTCATTTAATCTAATTCAGCAGTAGCCATCTAATTTCTTTCAGTGTTATAGCAGAACTGCTCAAGCTGACCCACATATTTGCAATAGAACTCAAGTGGTCAGACCACGATAGTAATCGGTATTGAGAAAATTCCTTTTATTACACAAACTTTTTTTTTATTTCTTTGTAAAGAGAGTATTGGGGAGGTTAGAAGATGAAATGATGCATTCAGATGCAGAAGAAAAGAAAAAAACTATCAACTATAAATGTGAATGCTATGATCTCACACATAAAGCATGGAGTCTTACAAAATTTATTTAAATGTAAGCAACAAAATATGGTTTATATGAAAAATGCTTGACACATAAGAATTCAGAAAAGTGAAAATGAGAGTTTGGAGATGTATTTTTTATGCTTCATACAAGAATCCAAAAAAATGTAGTATTTGTAATAATTATATCAGGCAATACAACAGTAAAACAAGACACTATTAAAAGAGATAAACAGGAAAGCCTCAAAATAAATGCATCTTTTAATGAATACAATTTTTTAAATTATTTAGTGGAGAGTATTTGAATAAAGATACAAATTTAATTTTTAACTACATAATAGAATTCTAAAGAATGTTTCTTGGTTTATCTTTCTTTACCTTCTGATATAATTATGTGACCTGAATTGTTTGTTAGAGTAGTCCTAATTTTGAGTCATCTTGCATTGTTGGTACAATTAAATATGCTCATTTCACCTAATCCAGTGTTACAATGAACTTTTCTTATTAACACAGCTAAAGGCTACATAGTTTATAACAAGGTTGTCCAAAAAACAACACACATGACCTGCAGGGTGATTTTATGTGATCCACCTGTGGGCTTTAATTTTCAGGAGCAAAAAAAAAAATAAAATAATAACTCTCATCTAATTTGTTTTAGAGTTTTTATCTCCATCACTGATAAATAATATCTTTGAAATAATACAGATGGAACATATTGCATGGAATTTTCAATTGATCTAAGGGATATCTGTAAGATGAGACTAGTCAGTATGCACCCATCTTTATGCTGTTGTGTTGTCACTTTATTTTGTGTTTGCATTCATGCCTCACACCTTTGCCTGTCAAACTGATGACATGCATTCCCTCATTTTCTATGAAGTTATGAAAAAAATCTTTTAAATCTAAGAACCTTGACCCTGGAGCCTTACATTTTGCTATGTCCACTAAATGCTGACTGTATTTTTTTAATATTCTGAATAATTATTTTATTTTTAATGTGGCCCTAAGGTTGAACAGTCCTAGTTTATACGAGAAACACATAAGCAAAATATTTGACAATAGTTCTTTTGTTAGTGTCATCATCAAATATCACAATCGGAAATTAAATTCAGGTTAAAATTAGATTTCCTTCCTTTATTCTACCCACTCTTAAAGATATTATTCTCTAAAATGTGACAATTGAACAAACACTTATATTGTACAATTGTAACTTGATTCTCCCCCCCCCCCCCAATTTTTGGCAATAAGTATTAACTAGGTATAAAATATGTTTTTGATTGAGATATCTTTGTGTAGTACAATTATTTTTCCAAACAACTGATTTCCCGCCTGATCTTTTATCTTACTTTGCAGTATCATTATGGTAAATTACTAAGAATCAAAATAATTTCAAAAAAGTGTAATTACTGATCAATTATGAATTTAAATTTCCTTAAGTTCTACTTTACTTTTGATTAAAATACAGCCAATGGTTTTGAATTTGAAGAATCATTTTCAACATGGCAATCTTGATAGTTTTTCTGCGATGAACATTAATTGGACAAACAAACAATTCATAATACATATGATTAGTAGCAAAAATTCTCCCATTTTTCATTGTTGGAAAGACAAACAGATAATCACTACATGCCCTTACGTTATAAAGTAAGAGTAATATGTCTTAATCCAAACATGATTGCATTTTGACACTCCCTGAAACCTTCTCATAGAAAAGGACATTTTCTTCTGTTCTTTTTTAACTTTCTATTTTAAGGTAATAACATAACTACCACCTACAGGATTGGATTATTTCATTGAATATACCAGTATTCTAGGTATATCTTCAATTTTTAAGTATTCAACATTAAAGAGAATATATTTAAACATGCAATGGTCTTTTTTGCTACTTAAAATATAAAACTTTAGGTTGCTTTAGGATCCCATGATTGCCTACATCTCTGAGTAGATATGAGATATGAGTACCTTTTCAGGTTCCCAATAACTTTAAAACTTCTAAAACTGTCAATAAATTACAATACAACCTTACTTCAGGTTCTTCTTTATTATTATCATCATATTAAATTCTCCTTAAAAAATTCCTTGACTCCAGTTAAGAGTTGACTAGAATTCAAGATATATTGGGGAAAAATGTCTTCTATGACTTTGTTCTTTACACCTCACCTCTGCATTATTATGATGATCTATATTTTCTTTTTCTCCTAACAAAGTCTTATTTATCATTCCCTATATAGTTCACAGAGCAACTATTTTATTAAGCCTTTTTGGACTACCTTGAAAAATGTTTCTCCTTCTTTGGGATTTCTGCAGCACTGGTGGACTGTAACTATCTTTACCCGACATGTGACACATATCAATTTTTTAAAGCAAGAACTGAAGGACAAAATCTTTGATATGATAAGAAGATATGAAATTCTAGAGATGAAGACAGTATAGAATTGAATTAGTTCACACTGGTTAAGATGGGGAAGGCAAAGGACTGTAACCAGTGGTAGGATTGTGATCAGTTTGCTTTTAGATTTATTTATATTCATTTTCATCCATATGTACATACAAATTTCCAAGTTACAAAATTTCCCTCCACACACCCTTCCCACCCTCCTCCCCTCAGCAGGGAACAGGCAGGTTAGCATTTTACATACATATTTTTTAAAATATGTTTACAAATTAGTAATTTCTGGCATGAGGAATTAGTCTTAAGGGAAAGAGATACATAAGAGATAATGTTTATAAAGTGTTCATCAGATTCTATAGAGTTGTTTTCTTTTTGTTTGCTTGTTTTGTTTTGCTTTTCTTCTTCTGGTTGGATATAATACAGTCCATAACCAGTCAGATGTAGTTAACCTAGCTCTCTGAACTACCAAAAGGAAATGCTTCCTTCAAAGTATTTCATCTCATAATGTTGTCTCTTATTACTACTCCCTTCACTCATTATCAGATCCCTTAAGTCATTCCATGCTTCTCTAGAGTCAGACAATATATGTTATTTTAATAGAACAATAGTAGTCCATGGTATTCATGTACCATAACTTGTTTAGCCATTGTCCAATTGATGGGCATTCCCTCAATTTCCAATTCTTTGCCATCACAAAAAGAGCTGCTATGAATATTTTGGAACATGCAAGACTTTTCTTATTTGTGTAATTTCTTCTGGATATAGACCTAGAAATGGAAGTACTGGATCAAAAGCTATGAACAGTTTTATTGCTCTTAGGACGTAGTTCCATATTGCTCTCCAGAAAAGCTGGATTCATTCACCACTCCACCTACAGTAATGCATCAATGTACCAATTCTCCAACAAACTCTCTAACATTGATCATCTTCCCTTTTTCTCATCTTGGCCAATCTGATAGATGTGAGATGATACAACATTGTTGTTTTAATTTGCATTTCTCTAATCAATAGTGATTTGGAACATTTTTTTTTCTTTTGACTATATGTAGCTTTAATTTCTTCATTTGAAATGTGTCTACTCATATCCTTTGAACATTTATCAATAGGGGAATGACTTGTGATCTTACAAATCTGATGCAATTCTCTATATATTTTAGAAATGAGACCTTTATCAGTACACCTGATTGTGATGATTGTTTCCTCACCTTTCTGCTTGACTTTTACTTTTGGCAGCTTTGATTTTATTACTGAAAAACTTTTTAACTTAATATAGTTAAATCATCCATTTTGCAGTTCATAATGTGCTCTACTGCTTGTTTTGGTCACAAATTTATCCCTATTCCATAGATCGGAGAGATACAGTATTTTTTTTTTCTGTTAATTCATCTATGGTGTCATTCTTAATGTTTTAATTCTATACCCAATTTGGGTATTAACTTTGGTATAGAGTGTGAGATGGGGATCTATGCCTAGTTTTAGCCATACTATTTTCCACTTTTCCCAACAATTTTTGTCAAATAGTGAGTTCTTATTCCAGAGACTAATTAATGTCTTCAGTTTTGTCAAATAATAGATTGCTGTATTCATTCACTGCAGTTTCTTTTAACCTATTTCAATGCACTGATCCATTAACATATTTCTTAACCAGTACTAGGCAGTTTTGATGGTTGTTGCTTCATAGTATAGTTTTAGGTCAAGTTGAGTAAGGCTACCTTCCTTTACTTTGTTTTTTTATGCCCTTGCTATTTTTGTCCTTCTATTTCTCCAGATGAATTTTGTTACTATTTTTTTCTAGCTCTATAAAGTAGTTTGATTGATATGGCATTGATTAAGTAATTTGATTTGGGTGGAATTGTCATTTTTATTATATTAGTTCCACCTAACCATGAGCGTTTGACATTTTTCCACTTATATTTGCCATTATTTGGGTGAGGAGTGCTTTATAACTGTGTTCATTCAGTTTCTGGGTTTGTCTTGGGAGGCAGATTCCCAGGTATTTAATGTTGTCTAGAGTTATTTTAAATAGAATTTCTTTTTCTCTTTCTTGCTCTTGGGCTTTGTTGTTCATATATAGAAATGCTGTTGACTTATTTGGGATTATTTTATATCCTGCTACTTTGCTGAATTTGTTAATTTTTCCAAGGAATTTTGTAAATGATTTTCTCAGGTTTTCTGGGTATGCCATTATATCATGTGCAAAGTTTTGCATCCTCATTTCCAATTCTGATTCCTTCAATTTCTTTTACTGCTTTTATTGCTATTGCTAGCATTTCCAATACTAATTTGAATAGTAATGATGATAATGGTCATCCTTGTTTCAAATATCATTTTATTGGAAATGCACCAAGTTTATTACCATTAAATATAATATTATTTGATAGTTTTAAATAGATACTATTTATTATTTTGAGGAAAACTCCATTTACTCCTAAATGTTCTAGTGTCATTAAAAGGAATGGATGTTGTATTTTATAAGATGCTTTTATCAGCATCTATAGAAATAATCATGTGATTTCTCTTCATTTTGCTATAGACATGTTTAATATTGCTGAATGCTTTCCTAGTTTTAAACCATCCCTCCTTACCTGTTTTAAATCCAACCTGATCATGGTGTCTTATACTGATAATAAGTTGCTGTATTCTCAGTGCTAAAATTTTATTTAAGATTTTTGAATAAATATTCATCAGGGAGATTAGTCTATAATGTTCTTTGTCTGTTCTGGTTGTTCCTTAGGTATCAGCACCATGTTGGTGTCCTAAAAGGGATTTGTCAGAACTTCTTCCTCTCTAATCTTTTTAAATAGTTATGTAGAATAGGAATTAATTGGGGCAGCTAGGTGGTGTAGTGGATAAAGCACCAGCCCAGGAGTCAGGAGTACCTGGGTTCAAATCTGGTCTCATAAACTTAATAATTACCTAGCTGTGTGGCCTTAGGCAAGCCACTTAACCCCATTTGCCTTACAAAAAAAGAATAGGAATTAATTGTTCCTTAAATGATTGGTAGAATTCACTTGTAAATCCATCTGGACCCAGAGACATTTTCTTAGGGAGTTTATTGATGGTTTCTTCAATTTCTTTTTCTTAAATGGGTTTTAAAGTAATTTATTTCCTCTTCTGTAATTCTGAAAAGTTTGCATTTTTATAAATAGTCATTCAATTCACTCAATTTATCCAATTCATTTGCATACAGTTCAGCAAAGAAGTCCTGAATTATCTCTTTAAATTTTTCCTCAATGGGGGCCGCTAGGTGGAGTAGTGGATGAAGCACCAGCCCTGGAGTCAGGAGTACCTGGGTTCAAATCCTGTCTCAGACACTTAACAATTACCTAGCTGTGTGCCTTTAGGCAAGCCACTTAACCCTGTTTGCCTTACAAAAACCTAAAAATAAAAATCCTCCTCATTGGTGGTTAATTCACCCTTTTTCATTTTTGATACTGATAACTTAATTATTTTTTTTTAATCACATTAACCAAAGGTTTGTCTATTTTACTAGTTTTTTCATAAAAACCAATTATTAATTTTATTTATTAGAATAATGATTTTCTTGTTTTCAATTTTGTTAATCTCTCTCTTGATTTGCAGAATTTTTAATTTGTTATTTAATTGGTTATGTTTAATTTGTTCTTTTTCTAGCTTTTTTAGTTGCATAACCAATTCATTGATCTCCTCTTTCTCTACTTTGTTCATATAAGCAAATAGAGATACAAAGTTTCCCCTCAAAGTTGTTATGGTTGCATCCCATAAATTTTGATATAATGCCTCATTATTTTCAATTTCTTGGACATGATTATCAGTAATTTTTATTATTTGCTGTTTGATCCACCCTATATTTGTGATAAAGTTATTTAATTTTCAATTAGTTCTTAGTCTTTCCCTGACCCTTTATTACATGCAATTTTTATTGCAGCATAGACTGAGAAATGTGTATTTATTATTTCTACTTTTCTGTATTTTTGTGCCTAGTACATCACCTGGTCAGTTTTGGTGGAGATACCATGTACTAAAATGAAAAGGTATATTCTTTTCTATCCCCATTAAATTTTCTCAGAAGTTTATCATATCTAAATTTTCTAAGATTTCATTTACATTCTTAATTTCCTTCTTGTCTATTTGGTTGTTAGATTTATCTAGTTTTAAGAGAGGGAGATTGAGGCCTCCCATTCTTAAGGTTTTGCAGTCTATGTATCCCTGTAATTCCTGCAAGTTTTCCTCTATGTGTATTCCACTATGTGTATAGATGTTTAGTAATGATATAGCTATATATTTAATAGGACCTTTTAAGAAGAAGTAGTTTCCTTCCTTTTTAATGAGATTAATTTTTGCTTTTAATGTGTCTGAGATTAGTATTGCTGCCCCAGATTGTTTTACTTCAGCTGAAGCACAATATATTTTACTCTAACCTTTTACTTTTACCTTGAGTGTATATCTCTATTTCAAATGTTTTTCTTGTAAACAACATATTGTAGGATTCTGGTTTTTTAATCCAATCTGTTATCTGCTTCTGTTTTATGGGACATATCATCCCATTCACATCTACAGTTAAGATTATTAATTCTGTATTTTTCTCCATGCTATCTGTCTCCATTTATAGTTATCTCTTTCCTTTACTCTTATTACTCCTCACCAAAATGTTAGTAAATTTTCCCTTTGACATTTCTTTTAAAAATTCAGTTTTCAGTTTATTTTCACTTTCCCTTTTCCAGTCCCCCCTTCTCTATAGATTAATTTCGATTTTTAAACCCAAATGAGATCTTATTCCCTCACTGGGCTAAATCTATTGAATATAACTTACTCAACATTCACATTCTCCCTTCTTTCCCTCTAAAATTATAAATTTTGTGCCTCTTCCTTGTTGTTATTTATTGCTCTAATATTATTAATCAGATATCATCAATCACAGTTTGATTATTTGATTGCTTGATAAGCTCCTATTGTTATGAAGATATCATTACATATGATTTCTCTCTCATCACATTCAATTTTTAATTAATGTATACCATGGAAACAATACGACTAGCAAATTGCCTTCTGTAGGGCTGGGGGAAGGGAAGTAAGATTAGGGGAAATATTGTAAAACTCAAAATAAATAAAATCTTTAATCAAAAGTTATTATCACAGATTGTTTACTTGATTGTTAGATAAGCAGCATTGCCTCAAATTGCATCAAATTTTAATTATAATCATTTTTTACCCTATCCCCTTTTCAAATATCTTTCAAGTGCACCTAATCATCCTCATGAGCCAAAGTACCATTCAAAGTCATAGTACTTCTTGAAATATTTGTGCCCTTCCCCCACCCAGGGTACTTCACACCTTGTTAAGTGAAGCAATATCTATTCTCTCTCTCTTCCATTTTACCCCACATCCCTACATGGGGTACTTGACCCTTGTTAAATGAAGCACCCCTTAATTCAAATTTGTTCTAATTAACTGTTAGAATCTTAAAGATCTCTAAGCACTAGGATGCTATCTGGAGGTCTAATCTGAGAACTATACAAATGATTTTGTTAAAAACTTTACAAATAACTCAGTTCCTCGCAGTTTATGATGATGCTTAAAGGGCTGTAATTACTGAGTATCATTAAATTTTTATAATTGTTATTTTTTCTCTGGGGGAAGTGGGTAGAAGGAATTTCTGAATTTCCATCTCCCCAAATAGACAATGAGTCTTGGAGGGAAAAAAAGAGCATGTTTATCTATCTCAGCAAAAAAAAAAAAAAACAACCCTTTTACATAGAAAATAAATATGCTTTGGGATGCCCTTGAATAATTATAATTTTGCATTTATTAAGATATTCCTCTATGAACACATTTATAATTAAAAGTAATGTAGTTATAAGATCTCTGGACTAGTTCAGTCACAAACTAATATTTCTGAATCTCATTTTTTTTTCCATCTGCAAAATGAGCAAATTGAACTAATTGCCTCTAATCCCCTTCCAAGCATGGGGGAGAGTCAGAAAAAATACCCATAACTAAGAGTTGAGGAAGCATGTCTAGGAAATGACCAATAGCCCAGTGTTACCCCATCAGATATTATATAAAATTTAATTTAAGAAGACTGGAAATACCTAGGCACTAAAATTTATTGAATAGAGGGGGTGACAAGGTTGTACCTCCACTTTAGGAAAATCGATTCAGTGACTAAATGGAGGACTATGTGATGATTTAAGTAAACTATTTATCATGGAAAGGATATGAATTTTCTTTAGTTAATTAATTCAAACAAACTGAGTTGAAAATTTTTACTCTTTTTAAAAATACATAGGATTACACAGCATATTTTAGAAAGTGTTTATTTTAAAGCAGAAATTTTGTTTTGCTTTCCTTGCAGTCCTGATACTCATAATTGAAATAAAAGGTGCTTTTTTAAACATTTCTAAGCTTACACTTTCTAATTCGGAACCAAGGAATTTTATCTGCAATGAGATTCATAAAATTTTAATGTAGAGAAATACTTCAGGGTTCATCTGGTCCAACTTTTTTTCTATTGTTCAAATAAAAAAAGACACAAAGCATTCTCTAAACTTAATTCTTCTTGCTTTATACAGTCCATTATCTTTCTCCTTGACATAGGATGCCACATTTCATTTATACTCTAAATTTCACTTCAGATACTTTAATTCAAAGTTCAATTTCCCTAAAATTTGCTATCCTTACCCTGCCAATCAACATTCATGGAACATCCTTATTGTCCATCACTACTCTTCTCTTATAGTTCTAAAAGTCTATGCCCTATTCTATTAAAATTAGCAAAAGAATAATTCAGCATTTCTGATTGACTTTCACAATATAACATAAAGTCATGCATTATTTTTAATGTGTACTTTGATAGCGCTTGGTGATCAGTTAGGAGTCATATGGGATTCTTCATGATCTCTCACTTCACATATCAAATCTTTTGCCTGTAGTTGTAAATGTCACCTTTTACAACATCTCTCAAATATACTCCGTTCTCTTCTATGACAATGGTGCCATTCTAGTACAGACCTTCACTGGCTCATTCTTGGACTACTCTAATAACCAGCTTGTGGTTTTGCCTGCCTCAAAAGTTCTCCCCACACCATGCAGTACTCCATTTAGTCACTGAATCGATTTTCCTAAAGTGCAGGTACAATCTTGTCACTCCTCTATTCAATAAACTTTAGTGCCTAGATATTTCTAGTCTTCTTAAATCGTATATAATCTCTGATGCAGTAACACTGGGCTCTTGGTCATTTCCCAGACATATTTTCTCAACTCTCAGATATGGGTATTTTCTTGGACTGTCCCCCATGCCTGCAAAACTATCCCTCCTCCAATTCACTTAGTACTTTCCCTAACTTACTTTTTCAGTCACAAATTATCTTCTTTTACTGGAACACTTTTTCAATCTTTCTTAATTCTAATGCCTTGGCACTGTTAATTCCTTCCTATTTATCTTGCACATATCTTGTGCTGCTTGTGTTCCTTTGCATGTTATAGCTCTCATGTTAGTTTATTAGCTCCTTGAATGTAGGCAATAAGTTTTTCCTCACTTTTATTTCCATTACAAAATGCAGTTCCTGGAATAAAATAAGCACTTAATATTCATTGATTTATTGATCTGTATCCCCTTTTGTGAATGTTCAACCATATATAGAATATAATCATTAAGATTATCATTGCCAAATCATTATCAATAAATATTTTTAAAAGTTGTTTTTTTAAAGATATTATTTGAGTTTTACAATTTTCCCCCCCAATCTTGCTTCCCTCCCCCCACCCCCCCACGGAAAGCACTCTGTCAGTCTTTACTTTGTTTCCATGTTGTACCTTGATCAAAATTGGGTGTGATGAGAGAGAAATCGTATCCTTAAAAAAAAAAGAAGAGAAGTCAAAGATGTAACAAGATCAGACGATAAGATATATATGTTTTTCTAAATTAAAGGGAATAGTCTTTGAACTTTGTTCAAACTCCACAGCTCCTTATCTGGATACAGATGGCACTTTCCTTTGCAGACAGCCCAAAATTGTTCCTGCTTGTTGCACTGATGCAACGATCAAGTCCTTCAAGCTTGAACATCACTCCCATGTTGCTGTTAGGGTATACAGTGTTTTTCTGGTTCTGCTCATCTCAATCAGCGTCAGTTCATGCAGATCCCTCCAGGCTTCCCTGAAATCCGGACCCTCCTGGTTTCTAATAGAACAATAGTGTTCCATGACATACATATACCACAGTTTGCTAAGTCATTCCCCAATTGAAGGACATTTACTTGATGTCCAATTCTTTGCCACCACAAACAGGGGTGCTATAAATATTTTTGTACAAGTAATGTTTTTACCCTTTTTCATCATCTCTTCAGGGTATTTAATTGTTTATGTTTACTTTGCTGGGTATTGCTGGGTCAAAGTGTATAGACAATTTTGTTGCCCTTTAGGAATATTTCCAAATAGCTCTGCAGAAGGGTTGGATGGGTTCATAGCTCCACCAACAGTGTAATAGTGTCCAGATTTCCCACAACACTTCCAACAATGATCATTATCCTTCCTGGTCATATTGGCCAATCTGAGAGGTGTGAGGTGGTACCACAGGAAGATTTAATTTGCATTTCTAGAATAATTACTGATTTAGAGCATTTTTTCATATGGCTATGGATTGCTTTGATCTCTTCATCTCTAAATTGCCTTTGCATATCCTTTGACCATTTGTCACTTGGGGAATCGCTTTTTGTTTTAAAAATATGACTCAGTTCTCTGTATATTTTAGAAATGGGTCCTTTGTCAGAATCATTAGTTGTAAAGATTGTTTCCCAATTTGCTACATTTCTTGTGTTCTTGGTTACATTGGTTTTATCTATGCAAAAGCTTTTTAATTTAATGTAACTGAAATCATCTAATTGGTTTTTGATGATGTTCTCCCATTCTTCCTTAGTCATAAACAGCTCCCCTTTCCATAGATCTGACAGGTAGATTAGTCCTTGATCTTCTAATCTTCTTATAGTATTGTTTTTTATATCTATGTCCTCTAACCATTTGGATCTTATCTTGGTAAAGGGTGTGAGGTGTTGGTCTAATCTAAGTTTTTCCATACTAACTTCCAATTATCCCAGCAATTTTTATCAAAGAGGGAGTTTTTATCCCAATCTTTGGGTTTATCAAACAACAGATTACTATAATCATCTGCTTTCACACCTAGTCTATTCCACTGGTCCACCACTCTATTTTTTTAGCCAATACCAAACAGTTTTTATGACTGATGATTTATAATATAATTTTAGATGAGGTAGGGCTAAGTCACCTTCTTTTGCACTTTTTTTTTTCACTAAGCTCCTGGCAATTCTTGACTTTTAATTTCACATATGAATTTACTTAAAAATTTTTTCTAACTTGTTAAAATAAATTTTTGGAATTTTGATTGGTAGGGCACTAAACAGATAGCTTAGTTTTGGTAGAATTGTCATTTTTATTATATTAGCTCTACCTATCCATGAGCAGTTGCTATTTGCCCAGTTATTTAAATCTGATTTAATTTGTGTGAGAAGTGTTTTATAATTGTTTTCAAAAGGATTCTGAGTCTGTCTTGGCAAATAGACTCCCAAATATTTTATATTGTCTAAAGTGACTTTGAATGGGATTTCTCTTTCTAGCTCTTCCTGCTATTTCTTGCTAGACATATATAAAAATTTGAGGATTTATGAGGGTTTATTTTATAACCTGCAACTTCGCTAAAATTGCTAATTGTTTCCAGTAGTTTTTTTGGATGATTTCTTGGGATTATTTAGGTAGACCATCATGTCATCTCCAAAGAGTGAGAGTTTTGTCTCTTCCTTCCCAATTCTAATTCCTTCAATTTCTTTTTCTTCTCTAATTGCTGATGCTAACATTTCTAATACAATATTGAATAGTAGTGGGGATAATGGGCACCCTTGTTTCACTCCTGATCTTATTGGGAATGCCTCTAGCCTCTCCCCATTGAATATAATGCTTGTTGATGGTTTCAGATAGATACTGCTAATTATTTTAAGGAACAGTCCATTTATTCCTATACTCTCTAGTGTTTTTAATAGGAATGGATCCTGTATTTTGTCAAAAGCTTTTTCAGCATCTATTGACATGATCATATGATTTCTGATAGTTTTGTTGTTGATTTAATTGAGTATACCAACAATTTTATTAATCTTGAACCAACCCTGCATTCCTGGAATAAATCCTACTTGATCATAATGTATTATCCTAGTGATGACTTGTTATAATCATTTTGCTAAGATTTTATTTAGGATTTTTGCATCTATATTCATCGGGGAAATAGGTCTATAATTGTCTTTCTCTGTTTTAACTCTTACTGCTTTAGGTAACAGCACCATATTGGTTTCCTAGAAAGAGTTCCATCTTTCTCTATTTTTCCAAAGAGTTTATATAGTACTGGAAGCAATTGTTCTTTAAATGTTTGGTAGAATTCACTTGTGAATCCATCAGGCCCTGGAGATTTTTTTAGGGAGTTCAATAATGGCTTGTTGAATTTCTTTTTCTGAGGGTTGTTTAATTATTTAATCTCTTCTTCATTTAACCTGGGAAACATATTTTTTGTAAATATTCATCCATTTCACTGAGATTATCAAATTTATTCGCATATAGTTGGGCAAAAAAATGTCAAATTATTACTTTAATTTCCTCCAAATTGGCGGTGAGTTTACATTTTTCATTTACGATACTAGCAGTTTGGTTCTCTTGTTTCTTTTTTTAATCGAATTCAATAGAAGTTTATAAATTTTATTGGATTTTTCATAATACCAACTTTTGGTTTTGTTTATTAATTCAAAAGTTTTTTTGATTTTGATTTTATTAATTACTCCTTTAATTTATAGAATTTCGAATTTGGTATTTAATTGGGGATTTTTGATTTCTCCTTTCTCTAATTTTTTTAGTTACATGTTTAGGTCATTGATTTTCTCTTTCTCTAATTTATTTATGTAAAGATTTAAAGCTATAATATATCCCCCTGAGAGTTGCTTTGAATGAATCCCATAGGTTTTGGCATGTTGTTTCATTATTATCATTATCTAGGATAAAATGGTTAATTCTTTCTATAATTTGTTTTTTGGTCCACTCATTTTTTTAAAATGAGGTTATTCAGTTTCCAATTTGTTCTGAGTCTATATCTTCTTGGCCCAGTATTGCATATGACTTTTATTGCATTGTGATCTGAGAATGATGTATTTACTATTTCTGCCTTTCTGCAGTTGATCATTAGGTTTTTAATGTCCTAGTACATGGTCAATTTTTGTATAAGTTCCATGTACTGCAGAGAAAAAGGTATATTCCTTTCTATCCTCATTCAGTTTCCTCCATAAGTCTACCATATCTAATTTTTCTAACAATCTATTTACCTCCTTAACTTATTTCTTGTTTATTTTATGATTTGATTTATCTAAATGTGAGAATGGGAGGTTGACGTCTCCGACTAGTAGAGTTTTGCTGTCTATGTCTTCCTGTCGTTCTTTCAGCTTCTCCTCTAAGAGTTTGCGTACTATACTATTGGGTACATATATATTCAATGTTGAAATGACTTCATTGTCTACAGTACCTTTTAGGAGGATAAAATTTCCTTCCTTATCTCTTTTAACACTATCTATTTTTGCTGCTGCTTTGTCTGAGATAAGGATTACTACCCCTGCTCTTTTTTACTTCAGCTGAAGCAAAATATATTTTGCTCCAACCTTTTACCTTTCCTGTGTATGTATCTCTCTGCTTCAAATGAGTTTCTTGTAAGCAGCATATTGTAGGATTCTGTTTTTTTAATCCACTCTGCTATTTACTTACATTTTAAGGGAGAGTTCATCCCATTCACCTTCAAGGTTATGATTACTATTTCTTTATTGCCCTTTGTGCTATCTTCCTTCTATTTGTATTTTCCCCCCTTTCACTCCCTTATCCATATTCCCCAGTATTTTCTTTCTTTATACCACCCCCTTCAGTGTGTTTGCCCTCTTATATCACACCCTCCACTTTCTTTGCCCTTTCCCTTTTTCCCTTTTCCCCTTCCCTTCCTTTTGTTATTTCTCCTTTTTTCCCCCACTCCCCTTCCCTTTCTCCATTCCCCTGTCCCCTTTTGCCCTTTTAATTTTTGAAAGGTTAGATGTGTTATAACTTACCTGAGTATGTGTAGGTTGACTTTAAGCCAAGTCTTAGGAGAAGAAGATTCAGGTGTTTCTCCTCTGCTCCCTTCTTCCCCTCTATTACCATAGGTTTTTTGGTACCTCTTAGTGTAATGAGATTTACCCCATTCAATGCCCTCCCTCCTCCAGTCTCTTTTCCTGTCTCCTTTTTTAAGGAGGTAGTGTTTTATAGATCATTATATTTAAGTTATAGAAAATGCTGAGTGTCTGTCCCTTCTAGTTTAGTATATTGTATCGAATAGATTCAAAATTCCTGAGAGTCATTAGAGTCTTTCTCCCAAGCCAGTTACATCCCATTAGATAGCAGTCTCATGGATAGGTCATGAATTTCCATCATTTCCAGCTAGCTGTATTCTCTCAGTTAGAGTTAAAATTCTCAAGATTTATGAGAATCTTTTTCCCCCATGAGGGAAATAGCCAGTTTCAACTTACTGGATTGCATTTTTTTCCTTTTACAGCCCCCTTTTCTTTCACCTTTTCATGTGTCTCTTGAACCTCCTGTTTGATGTCCAAATTTTCTGTTGAACTCTGGTCTTTTCATCAGAAATTTTTGGAATTCTTCCATTTCGTTAAATGTCCATCTTTTTCGCTGGAAGAAAAGGCTCAGTGTTGCAGGAAAGTAGACTCTTGATTGCATTCCAAGCTCCCTTGCTCTTTGAAATATCTCATTCCAGGCCTTTTGATCCCTTAATGTAGATACAGCCAGGTCCTGCGTAATCCTTACTGTGGCTCCTTGATATTTCAATTATTTCTTTCTGGCTGCTTGCAGGATTTTCTCTGTTATCTTATAGTTCTGGAGTTTGGCCACAACATACCTTAGTGTTTTCATTTTAGGATCTTTTTCTGGTGGGGATCGATGTACTCTTTCAATAACTACTTTGACCTCCGATTCCATGATATCAGGGCAGTTTTCCATCACTAGATCCTGTAATATTAAGTCCAGGCTTTTGTTCTCTTCAATGTTTTCATGAAGTCCTATAATTTTCAAGTTGCCCCTCCTTGATCTATTCTTGAGGTCAGTGGTTTTCTTGGTGAGGTATTTTACATTTGCTACTATTTTTTTCTATTTTTTTTTTATTTTGTTTAACTGACTCTTGCTGTCTCATGGAGTCATTAGTTTCTGTAGACTCCATTCTGTTTTGGGGGGAGGAGTTTTCTTCACTAACTTTTTGTAACTCCTTTTTCAATTGGTCAATTCTACCTTTGAAAGAGCTTTCCATTTGATAAATTGAAGTTTTGAGAGAATTAATTTCTTTTTTGCATTTCCCCAATTGGGGATCTGAGAGAATTATTCTCCTTTTGTATTTGTCCAATTCTACTTTCTAAGGTTTTGTTTTATTGTTGCAAGGTATTAATTGTCTCTTTCAAATTTTTAAGCTCCCTTATTTCTTCAAGGAAGTCTTTCTGTGTTGCAGACCAGATTGTATTCTCCTCAGAGGTTCCAGGTTTCTCTGAGTTATGGTATTTTCCTTCCAGGAATTTTTCTATGGATCCACCTTTCTGCTGACCTTTCTGCATTTTGCTAAGACCTTGAATTGGGGTTGAGGGGTGGGCTGGTTCACTGGGGCTTGGGATCACTCAAGGCTTTACTGAGTGCAGTTTCTCTGGCTGGCCAGTAGGAGGTGTTGTTTGCTTTTTATGGAGTGTCTGTGACCTTGACTGAGGCCTTCCCCCTTTGCTTGAAGGTAGGGGTTGGAGCTATTGCGTTCTTTTGCCTTCAATCAATGGTGCTCTTTACCCTGTCCTGAGTTTATTCCTCAGCTGGGCTGGTTCTTCTGCTTATACACCTGGGCCTGAGACTGAAGTAGTTTGCGTTTGTTTGTTTGGGAGGAGGTCTGAGTGGTAATGGGACCAAAGGAGGCCATAATGGTGTCCGCATCTCTCCTGCAACAGAAATCTTCCCCCAGCCCCATCCCCAAGCTCCAGGGGGATAGCACCAACACCAGCAACTCTGCTACCCCACCGACCCAAGCCCCTGCCGTCTCACCCCACCACTGCTCCAGCAGGTCTGGCTCTTTCTTGGTCCCTCAGACTCCCAGTTCCAATTCAGCTGTTAATCTGGCTGATAGAGGGCTGATCCTCCCTCTGAGACCAGAATCACCGCATGAATTCGTCCAAAGCTGCTGCCAGAGACAAATAAATCCTGAGGTAGATGTTCTTTCTCCTGGCTTTTCTTTCTGGGTTTTGTGGGTCGGATTTCTTTTAAGAGGTTTATTTCATGTGATAGATGGGGAAAGATCAGGAGACTTTAGAACTGTGCCTGTCTTCTCTCTGCCATCTTGGCCAGAAGTCTTTCTATCAATATGTTTAAAACAGAATGATCACTTTAAAATCAAATAAGAACTTCCTACTTTAAGTCATCTTTAACAATTTTTCTCTTTTACTTCCATGAGAAAACATTTATTTTTCTCTTACATCTTATATGAAGGATTGTAATATGTTTATTTAAGTTATTTCTTAAGTATTCTACTTCTTTTACATTCACATCAGGATCATTTAATCCTAATCATATTATTCATTTGAATAGATTTAGTAAAAGGTAACATGAGCAGTGAAATAGTTCTGACTCTCAGTGAAAAGGATGTAGGCCCATATTCTGCCTGTATTGAACTTCTAGTTACTTAAATCTTTTTTTAATTTATTTTTTATTCTCATTTTGTACAAATATTTTTTACATTAATAAAATATTCTTGTTTACAAGTAAATAAAATCCCCTTCCCCCCATGAATATAGATAGACTTGCTTAGGCAAAAAAAGGAAAGGGGAGAGAAAAAAAATTAAAATTAAAAAAATAATAGTAATAATTGTAGGTACGGCCAGGTAACACAATGGATGAAGCACCAGCCCTGGAGCCACAAACATCTGAGTCCATATCCAGCATCCTAAACCCAACAATCACCCAGCCATATGACATGCAAGCCACCCGATCCCCACTACCCTGCAAAAACCAAAAAGAAGGAAAAAAAAGACCCCAAATAAATAAAATAGTAATAATAGTAGGGGTGGCTGGGTGGCAGACAGAGCATTGGTCCTTGAGCCAGGAACACCTGGGTCCAAATCCGGCCCCAGACACCCAAAGATCACCCTGCTATGTGGCCCCAGGCAGGCCATCCAGCCCCACTTGCCCTGCACCCTCCCCCAAATAATAATAACAAAAAATGTGCTTGAGTCTTTGTTCCAACACCAACAACTCTGTCACAGGTGGATCACATTCTTTATGTTAAGTCCATCACAAAAGTTACTTCCATATTTTTCCAACGTTGCCATTGCTGATCACAACTCCCACCTTTCTTATTTCTCCACTACCATGTGCTATATTTTCTCTCTCCTTTCACTCTGATTCTGCTTTACGGTCACTGAGTGGCGCAGCAGACAGATCCCTGGTCCTGGGGCCAAGAAGCCTTGAGCCCCCACACCACCCCTTAGGCCCAGAATCTACCTGGCCCTATGGTCCTGGGCAGGCCATCCAATCCCAGCCCCTTGCAAGAAGTAAAAAGAAAATGTGTTATATCTGGCCACTCTCCCCATGGTCCATCCTCTCCTCCTTTATTCACATCCCCACCCCTTGCCCCTGCTCCCCCCTCCTTCTTACTCCAGATGCCTATACCCCATTGAGTATATTTACTGTTTCCTCTCCTAGCTATCTCTGATGAGGGCAAAGGTTCCCTCATTCCCCCTTGCCTCCCCCCTTCCATATCATTGCAATAGCTCATTGTAATTAAAAAAATCTTATTATGTGAAATATCTTGGACTATTCCCCCCCCTCTCCTTTTTCTTTCTCCCATTCCATTTCCCTTTTTTTTCTTATTGACTCCATTTTTTCACCATATTTTATCTTCAAATTCAGCTTTCTCCTATGCTTCAAATATAAAAGCTCCCTCTACCTGCTCTATTAACTGAGAAGGTTCATATGAGTATTCTCAGTGTCATTTTTCTATGCAGGAATACATGCAGTTCATCATCATCATTAAGTTCCTCATATTTCCCCCCTCTCCTCCAATATCCATGCTTCACCTGTGTCCTGTATCTGAAGATCAAACCTTCTGTTCGGCTCTGGCCATTCCAAAAGGAACCTTTGAAATTCCCCTGGTTCATGAAAGTTCATCTTTTTCCCTGGAAGAGGACATTCAGCCTTGCTGGGTAGTTCATTCTTGGCAGCATTCTAAGCTCTTTCGCCTTCCAATATATTGTATTTCAAGCCCTACGAGCTTCCAATGTAGTTGCTGCTAAATCCTGTGTGATCCTGACTGCAGCTCCATGATATTTGAACTGTGTCCTTCTGGCTGCTTGTAATATTTTCTCTTTCACTTGGGAGTTCTGGAACATGGTATAATATTCCTAGGGGTTGGTTTTTTGGGATCTCTTTCTCAGGAGGATTGGTGGATTCTCTCCATTTCTATTTTGCCCTCTGCTTCTAGAATATCAGGGCAATTTTCCTGTAGTAATTCTTTGAAAATGATGTCAAGGCTCTTTTCCTGATCATGACTTTCAGGTATTCCAATAATTTTTAAATTATCTTTCCTAAGTCTGTTTTCCATATCAGTTGTTTTTTCAATGAGATATTTCACACTTTCTTCTAATTTTTCATTTTTTTGGTTTTGAAGTATTGATTCCTGATTTCTGGTAAATTCATCAGTCTCCCTGAATTCTATTCTTTGTCTGAAGGATTTGTTCTCCTCTGAGAGTTTTCTTATCTCTTTTTCCATCTGGCCAATTTTGCTTTTTAACGCATTCTTCTCCTCAATAACTTTTTGAACTGTTTTATCCATTTGACCTAAGCTGGTTTTTAGCATGCTATTTTCTTGAGCATTTTTTTTTTATTTTCTTGACTAAGCTGCTGACTTCATTTTCATGTTTTTCCTGCATCTCTCTCCTTTCTTTTCCCAGTTTTTCTTCCAACTCCCTCATTTGATTTGCAAAGTCTTTTTTTGAGCTCTGTCATAGCCTGAGCTTAATTTCTGTTTTTTTTTTCTTGGAGTCTTTAGATGCAGGAGCTTGTGCTTCCTCATCTTCAGACTGAGTATTTTGATCCTTCTTGGGCTCATATGCAAAATATTTCTCAATGGTCTTCCTCTTGTTTCTCTGCTTGCTCATTTTCCCAGCCTATGCCTGGTTTTGGGGTGCTTCCTGAGCTTTGGGACACTCCCACAAGGGTCTCAGTGTGTGAGGCTCTGTCATCCCTCCTGGTCTGTGAATGACCATAAACACCCCGCTCTGCCACGGGGCTGAGGTGGGGGGACCCTGATGTTCTATTGGGGGGGGGGGCCTAGACTGCTATCAGGATCTGAATGTGGTCAGAGCCCCAGAGTCCTGTTCCAGGGGCAGAGGTCAGAGCTCAGCAGTCCCTCTCTCTTCACTCCCCTCCCTCAGCTCAATGGGCTCATGGCCTGGAGGCTCCTGCTTACCGGCTCCGCCTGCTTCTGCTTCCTGATCTGGGCTGCAGAAAGACCAAGCTGCTTGCTGTGTGCCCTGAGGGCTGGGCTCCACATGCTCCCTCTGGCAGAGGTACCCCGCTGTTCCCCCACTTTGTTCCTGGTGCTCCCTGGGGTGTAGCTCAGGAGACTTCCCCGCTGGTCTGTCAATGACCATATGCACCCCCCTCTCTACCACAGGGCTGAGGTGGGGGGGGCCGCTGCTGTTCTATGGGGGAGGGCCTAGCCTGTGATCAGGATCTCAATGTGGTCAGAACCCCAGAGTCCTTTTCCAGGTGCAGAGGACAGAAGAACTCTGCAGTCTCTCTCTTCACTCCCCTCTCTCAGCTCAATGGGTTCATGCCCTGGGGACTCCTGCTTACTGGCTCCCCCTGCTTCTGTTTCCTGGATCAGGGCTGGGGAAAGACAAAGCTGCTTGCTGTGTGTCCGGAGGGCTGGGCTCCACATGCTCACTCTGGCGGAGGTCCCCCCCTGTTCCCCCACTTTGTGCCCAGTGCTCCCCAGGGTGCAGCTCAGGGGACTCCCCCGCTGCTGCGAGCTGCGGCTCCCAGTGCACTGGAGCTGCCTCAGGGAGGCTGAAGTTCTTTCTCTCTGGGGGGCCACCCCTCCAGTGGACCGCCCCTCTGACCCCCACCCCAGGGAGCAGAGCCTTTTAGCTCTTTTCCAGGTTACCTTGAGTAGAACTGCCTCACTGGTTCCCTTTGTGTGTTCTGTTTCTCGAAAGTTTATTTAGAGTCCTTAGTTTATGAGTTTTTATCAGAGAGCTCCTAAGACTTGATCCCTTCATTTCGCCATCTTGGCTCCACCTACTTAAATCTTAATTACTTAATTTTGATCCCAGGTAAATTACAAATATTTGGGTCCTTGGTTTCATCATCTATAAAATGAGAGGGTTAAAGTACGTGGGTTTTAAGAACTTTTCAAGTTCCTTTTTTTCCTCTTTAAAGTGTCATTTTTACTTCTGGGCAAGATGGCAGAGAGAAGGCAGGCAGAGTTCTCCAGATCTTTCTCCATCTATAATATGAAACAAGTCTCTTAACAGAAATCCAATTGACAAAACCCAGAAAGAAAAGCCAGGAGAAACAACATCTACCTCAGGATTTGTTTTACATGGTACTGGGTGAGATACACAGGGGATAGATCTGCTGTGGATCAGCCTGTTAAGTGGTGTTGTTGGAGGCCCGGGAGCCTGAGGGTCCAAGGAGCCAGACCTGCTTGATCAGCAGGGCTAGAGCCTGATCGACCATGAGGGCTTGGGTCAACTAAGGAGCAGATGCATTGGTGTTGGTGCTGACCCTCTGGAGATTGCTTACAGAGCTGGCGTAAGAGTTCTGGTGCAGGAGAGTTGTGTACATCATCCCTGGGTTCCTCTGGTCTGAGGAACTCTGAGTTTATGCCTGCTTTGCAGCTGAGGCCTCTTCCCAGAAGAAACACAATTACAGACGCCTTCTGCCCAAGGCACAGATGTGTGAGCAGAAGAACCAGGACAGATGACAATAGGGAGAGTGATGACCTCACCCTGGGGTAGAGCCCACCATTGATGGAAGACAAAACTATTTAACAGCTTCAATTATGCCCTCCAGGCTAAGGGAGAAGGCATCAATCAAGGCCACAGACACTCCAGAGAAAGAAACAAGCACCTCCTACTGGCCAGATGGAGAAATTACACTCAAGGAGCAAATACTTTATCACCCCCTACTTGTTTACTAGAGATATTGCACTCGGTGAGTAAAGCCTCTAGGGATCCCAACACCAGCTTCCTGTGAAAGAGCACCTCCCCAACTCAAGGTCTTAGCAAAATGAAGAAAGGTCATTGGAAAGGTGGATCTATAGAAAAATTATTGGAAGGAAAAGACCCTAACTCAGAGAGACCTAGATCCTCTTAGGAGAATAAGATCTGGTGTCTAGTACAGAAAGACTTGCTTGGACAAATAAGGAAGGAGATTAAAAATCAATGGGAAATTTGGGGAGAGTCAATTAACACCTTGCGACAAGAATACAAATCATTGGAAAATACAATTGAAAAATACAAAATGAGAATGATTCTCTCAGATCCTCAATTGGGGAAATGCAAAAAGAAAATAATTTTCTCAAAACCTCAATTGGTCAAATAGAAAGCTTTTATAAAAGGAGAATTGACCAATTGGAAAAGGAGTTGCAAAAAGGTAAATGAAGAAAACTCCTCTCTAAAAAATAAATAACGGAGTCTGCGGAAACTAATGCTTTCATGAGACAACAAGAGCCTGTTAAAAAAAATCAAAAAATAGAAAAAAGTAGAATAAATGTAAAATACCTCATCAGCAAAACTACTCACCTTGAGAATAGTTCAAGGAGGGGCAACCTGAGAATTTTTGGACCTCCTGAAAAGGTTGAAGAGAAAAAAAAAAGCGCGGACTTAATATTATAGGACCTAGTAATGGAAAATTGGCATGATATCATGGAACCAGAGGGCAAAGTAGTTATTGAATGAATACATAGATCCCCTCCAAAAAGAGATCCTAAAACACCAAGGAATGTTATAACCAAATTCCAGAACTATCAGATAAAATAGAAAATCCTGCAAGCAGCCAGAAAGAAACAATTTAAACACCAAGGAGCCACAGTGAAAATTATGCAGGACTGGGCTGCATCAGCATTAAGGGATGAAAGGGCCTGAACCAAGATATTCCAAAGAGCAAGCAGGCTTGGAATGCAGCCGATAATCCACTATCCTGCAAAATTGAGCCTTCAATTTCAGGGGAAAAGATGGACATGTAACAAAATGAAAGTATTCCACAAATTCCTGATGAAAAGACCAGCACTAAATAGAAAATTTGGACATCAAACAGGAGATTCAAGAGACACAAGAAAAGGTAAAAGTAAAAGGGGGGTTAAAGGAAAAAAAAACTTGCTATCCAATAACTTGAAATTGGCTGTATCCCAGCATGGAAAAAACATTCTCATAACTCTTGAGAACTGTAAAACTAACAGAGAGAATATACCTATCCAATAGTGATGGATACTCATGACTCATCCATGAGATTACTATCCAATGGGATGAAACAGTCTAAAACTCTACTTGGAAGAAGGAATCTAATAACTCTCAAGAACTGTAACTATTAGATAGAATGTATTTAGATAGAAGTGATGGAGACTCAGAATTTTTGTATGACTCAGAATGATTTAAAAAATTACCTCCATATAAAGGGGTACAGGAAGGAGAAAGGAGGAGGAAATTGAATGGGTTAAATCTCATTACACTGAGAGGTACAAAGTACCTATGGTAATAGAGGCGAAGAAGTGAAGAGATGAGAAACACCTGAATCTTCTTCTTATCAGACTAGGCTTAAAGGGAAATTACATACATACTCAGTTAACATAAAAACATCTAACCTTTTAAGTATTAAAAGGGGAAAGGTGGAGTGGGGTGGAGAAAGTGAGCAGGGTGGGAAAGGGTACAACCAAAAGGAAGGGAAAGGAAAATGGGAAAAAGGGAAAGGGGAAAGAAAGGGGAGGAGGGTGGATATAGGAGGGCAAACACGCTGAAGGGAGTGGTATTCAGAAACAAAATACCGGGAAATATGGATAAAAGGGAGGAAAGGGGAAAAATACAAACAGAGGGAAGATAGCACAGAGGGCAATAAAGAAATAGTAATCATAACCTTGAAGGTGAATGGGATGAACTCTCCCTTAAAATGTAAGCAAATAGCAGAGTGGATTAAAAACCACATTCCTACAATATTCTGCTTACAAGAAACTCATTTGAATCATAAAAATATATATACAGTAAAGGTAAAAGGTTGGAGAAAAATATATTTTGCTTCAGCTGACATGAAAAAGGCAGGGGTAGAAATTCTTACCTCAGACAAAGCAGCTGCATAAAGAAATAAGGAAGGAAACTATATAATCCTAAAAGGTATGATAGACAATAAGTGATTTCAATACTGAATAAATATTCACCCAATGGGATAGCATACAGATTTTTAGAGTAGAAACTGAAAGAACTACAGGAAGACATACACAGCAACTACAACTGAGAGACCATAACTTCCTACTCTCAGATCAAGATAAACCAAATCATAAAATAAAGAAGTAAAAGTTAAGGAGGTAAATAGATTATTAGAAAATCTAGATAAGATAGACTTATAGAGGAAATTGAATAGGGATAGAAAGGAATATACCGTTTTCTCCGTGGTTGATGGTACTTATACAAAAATTGACCATGTACTAGGGCATAACAACTTAATGATCAACTGCACAAAGGGAGAAATAGTGAATACATTTTCTCAGATCAGAATGCAATAAAATTCATATGCAATATTGGGCAAGGGAAATATAGACCCAGAATCAATTGGAAACTGAATAACTTCAATTAAATAATGAGTGTATCAAAAAACAGATTATAGAAAGAATTAATTATTTTATTATAGATAATGACTATAATGAAATCACATACCAAACCTATTGGATTCACTCAAAGTGGCTGTCAGGATTTATGTTATATCTTTAAATGCTTAGATGAAAAAATTAGAGAGAAGAATTCAATGAACTAAATATACAACTAAAAAAATAGGGAAAGAACAAATTAAAAATCCCCAAACAAATACCAAATTAGAAATTCTTAAAATTAAAGGATAAATTAATAAAATTGAAAGCAAAAAAACTATTGAATTAATAATTAAAACCAAAAATTGGTTTTATAGAAAAACAATAAAATTGGTCAATTTGATTAAAAAAAGAAGAAAATCAAATTGCTAGTGTCATAAATGAAAAAGGTGAACTCACCACCAATGAGGAGGAAATTTAAGTAATAATTCAATATTATTTTGACCAACTCTATGCCAATAAATTTGAGAATCTAAGTGAAATGGATGAATTTTTACAAAAATTTACATTGCCCAGGTTAATTGAAGAGGAGTTTAAATACCTAAGCAATGCTTTCTCAGAAAAAGAAATTCAATAAGCCATTATTGAACTCCCTAAGAAAAAATCTCCATGGCCTCATGGATTCACAAGTGAATCTACCAAAGATTTAAGTAATAATTGTTTCCAATTCTGTATAAACTCTTTGGAAAAATAGGGGAAGATGTAACTCCTCTTAACGTTAACTGTATGAAACCAATATGGTGCTGAAACCTAAACCAGAAAGAATTAAAACAAAGAAAGAATATTACAGATCTGTCCCCTTGATGAATGTAGAAACAAAAATATTAAATAAAATCTTATCAAAGTATTACAACAAGTTTTTACTGGGATAATACATTTTCAGCTAGTAGAATTCATCCCAGGAATACAGGGTTGGTTTAATAATAAGAAAACAATTAGTATAATCAATTATATCAACAATAAACCTATCAGAAATTATATGATAATATCAATAGATGCTGAAAAAGCTTTTGACAAAATACAGCACACATTTCTACTAAAAACACTAGAGAGTATAGGAATAAATGGACTGTTCCTTAGATTAATTAGCAGTATATATCTGAAACCATCAACAAACATCATATTCAATGGAAAAAAGGATAGAGGTATTCCCAATAAGATCAAAAGTGAAAACAGGCATGCTCATTATCACTATTGCTATTCAATATCATATTAGAAATGTTAGCTTCAGCAATTAGAGAAGAAAAATAAAATGAAAGAATTAGAATTAGGAAGGAAGAGACAAAACTTTCACACTTTGTACATGACATGATGGTACACCTAGAGAATCCCAAGAAATCATCCAAAAAACTACTGGAAACAATTAGCAATTTTAGCAAAAGTGCAGGATATAAAGTAAACCCTCATAAATCCTAAACTTTCCTATATATGACTAGAAACATAAAGCAGGAAAAGCTAGAAAGAGAAATCCCATTCAAAGGACCTGGGAGTCTGTTTGCCAAGGAAGACTCAAACTTTTTTATAACAATTATAAGACACTTCTCACACAAATTAAATCAGATTTAAATGACTGGGTAATTAACAACTGCTCATGGATAGGTAGAGCTGATATAACATAAATGAGTATTCTATCAAATCTATACTACCTGTTTAGTGCCCTACCAATCAAAATTCCCAAAATTATTTTAATGACTTAGAAAAAGTTGTAAGTAAATTCGTATGGAGAAATAAAAAGTCAAGAATTTCCAGGGATTTGGGGCAGCTAGGTGGCGTAGTGGGTAAAGCACTGGCCTTGGAGTCAGGAGTACCTGGGTTCAAATCCTGTCTCAGACACTTAATAATTACCTAGCTGTGTGGCCTTGGGCAAGCCACTTGACCCCATTTGCCTTGCAAAAACCAAAAAAAAAAAAAAAGAATTTCCAGGGATTTAATGAAAAGAAGTGAAAATTAGGGGGGCTTATCCCTACCAGTTCTAAAATTATATTATAAAGCATCGGTCATCAAAACTGTCTGGTATTGGCTAAGAAATAGAGCGGTGGACCAGTGGAATAGACTAGGTGTGAAAGCAGATGATTATAGTAATCTGTTGTTTGATAAACCCAAAGATTGGGATAAAAACTCCCTCTTTGATAAAAACTGCTGAGAAAATTAGAAGTTAGTATGGAAGAAACTTAGATTAGACCAAAATTTCACACCATATGCCAAGATAACATCCAAATGGATACAGGATTTAGACATAAGAAACAATACTATAAGCAGATTAGAAGATCAAGGACTAGTTTGCCTGTCAGATCTATGGAAAGGGAAGCAGTTTATGAGTAAGGAAGAGATGGAGAACATCAGTAAAAACAAACTAGATGATTTCAATTACATTAAATTAAAAAGCTTTTTGCCCAGATCAAACCACTACAACCAAGATCACAAGAAATGTTGTAAACTGGGAAACAATCTTTACACTAATGTTTCTGACATAAGACTCGTTTCTAAAATATACAGAGAACCGAGTCATATTTAAAAAATGTCAGTCCCCAATTAACAAATGGTCAAAGGACATACAAAGGCAATTTAAAGATGAGGAGATCAAAGCAATCCATAGTCATATGAAAAAATCATCTAAATCATTACTTATTAGAGAAATGTAAATTACCAATATGACCAGAAAGGATAGCAATCATTGTTGGAAGCATTGTGGGAAATCTGGGACACTATTACATTGCTAGTGGAGCTGTGAAATCATTCAACCTTTCTGTAGAGAAATTTTAACTATGCCCAAAGGGCAAAAAAAAATACACATACACTTTCATCTAGCAATAACACTACTGGATCTATACCCTGAAGAGATGGTGAAAAATTGTAAAAACATCACTTGTACAAAAATCTTCAGAGCAGCCCTGTTTGTGGTGGCAAAGAATTAGAAATCAAGTAAATGTCCTTAATTTAGGGAATGGCTTCGCAAACTGTGATATATATATGTATATGGGGCTGTCTGCAATGGAGAATACCATCTGTATCCAGATAAAGAGCTGTGGAGTTTATAAAAGTCCAAGGACTGTTTCCTTTAATTTAGAAAATAAAAAAACTGGTATCTTATTGTTTGATCTTGTTATCTCTTATACTTTATATTTCTTCCTTAAGGATATGATTTCTCTCTCATAACACTCAATTTGGATCAATTTACAACATGGAAACAATGTAAAGACTGACAAATTGCTTTCTGGGGGGGAGGGAAGTAAGATGCATGGGGGAAATTGTAAAACAAAATAAATAAAATCTTTAATGAAAAAGAAAAAAAAGAAAAAATAATAAAGTATCATTTTATTTTTCAATTATTTGAAAGGAAACCTTTTTAACATTTATCTTTTTTGCAGGCTTTTGAGTTCCATATCATTTCCATCTACCTCTCTATTGCCTTCTCCATGGTGATGATGAATTTGATATAAAGTATACATGTATATGGCCAGCTAGGTGGTTCAGTGGATAGAGCACTCACCCTGTAGTCAGGACAAATTACATATTTATTTATAACAAATTTTAAAGAGGGAAAATGGTATGTTTTAGTCTACATTCCAACTACAAAGTATTTTTTTCTGATTGTAAATGGCATTTTCCATAATAAGACTTTTATAATTTTTAAAAGATAAGTCCAACATAGTTCATCATCACTCAATGTATCTGTTGTTTGTCTTTTTTTAGTAAGAAAAAGGTATGCTTCAGTCTATATTCAGATATCATCAGCTCTTTCTCTGTGGTTGGATAGCATTCTTTATTATAAGTCTTTCAAAGCTATCTTGTTACATTTCTCATGAGAAAAGTTATGTCATTCACTTCTAATTATTCTACAATATTTCTGGTATTTTGTGGACAGTATATTTCAAATTATACCTACTCAAGAAAATCTTTCTGGATTTTGCTGAAGGCATCCTGCTCATTCTTACTTTTTTTTTTTGGTGGGGGGGTTGGAAGGCCATGGGGTTCTGTGACTTGCCCAAGGTCACACATCTAGGGAATTATTAAGTATCTGAGCCTGGATTTGAACTCAGATCCTCCTGGCTCTATGGCTGGTCCTCTATCTACTGCACCTCCTAGCTGATTATCATTATTTCTTATATAAGATCAGCATGCCATCACAGTCACATCTCACAATTTTTTCATCCATTCCCCAACTTATGCGCATTCCCTCACTTTCCACATCTTTGCCACCAGAAAAAAGTTGATATAAATATCCACATACCTACATGTAGTCTTTCCCATCCCGTTTTTCATATTCTAGGCAATGTAGGCCTATTAATTACATTGCTAGCTCAAAAGGAACACATGGTTTTATAACCTTTTGAGTAAAGTTCCAGTTGTTCTGCATAATGATTGCATCATTTCACAACTCCTCCAACAGCGCATTGATGCCTCATTCTAATTACACCTCCATCATTAGTCATTTTCTTTTTCTAAATTATTAGGTGATCCATTATGTATAATATTGTAGCTGTTGTAATCTTCATTTCTCCAATGAGGAGTGGGTTATATGTTTTTAAATATGGTTATAGATAGTATAAATTATCTCTTCTGAAAATTGTTTATTTCTTTTGGTCATTTAGCAAATGGAGAATGACTTAATTTTTATAAATTTGACTCAGCATTTTACATTTGTGAAATGAAGCCTCTATCAGGGAAACTTGTTTCATTCCTTTACCTCTAAAGTTACTATTGCTAACTGTATTTCCATCCATCCTCTCCCCCTTTCATTCTATTCTCTCTCTTTTTTCTGACATTCCTCAAAAGTGCTTTGATTGACTACCCCCTTTCACATGCTACATTCTCTTCAAGCACCCTTCCCCTTTTCCCATGATTACAGATAGATTTCTATAACTAATTGGGTGAGCATGCTATTACCTCTACAAAGAGAATAAGGCTCATTCACTCTCTCTCATCAACTCCTTTTCCATGCCACTGGAAAAAAAAAGGTTTTTCTTGTGTCTTTTATATGAAATAGCTTACTCTTTTCTATGTCTCCCTTTCCCTTTCTTCAAGTTCCTTCCTCTTTCACCCCTTAGTTACATCTTTTTAAATATTTTATGTTTTCATATTCAATTTCCATTTGTGCTTTGCCTATATATATATATATCGATATCTAGATAGATAGATAGATACATAGATACATAGATACATAGATAGATAGAAAGAGGTTGATATAGGTATGCCCCTTCTTACTGCCCTATCAAATTAGATTATTATATGAATTATCAGCATCTTCCCAATGAGGAATACAAGAAGTTCAATATCCTTAAGTGCCCTATGAATTCCCTTTCATATATATACCTTTTTATGTGTCACTTGATTTGGTGATCAAAGCTTTGTTTCAGCTCTGGTCTTTTCATCGTGAAAGTTTGAAAGTACCCTATTTTATTTAATGCCCAACTTTTCCCCTGAACATCTGTGCTCAATTTAACTGGGTAGTTAATTCTTCCTTGTAATTCAAGCTCCTTTGTTTTTGGGAAGTATCATATTTCTGTCCCTCCTATCCTTTAATTTTGAGGTTAACAAGTACTTTATGATCCTGATTGTGGCACCACAATAATTGAATTGCTTCTTTCTGGCTGCTTGAATTTTTTGTCCTTGACCTTGGAGCTCTGAAATTTGACTCTTTTATTCTTGGCAATTTTCATTTTTCCATATCTTTCACGAGCTGATTGGTGGATTTTTTAAAATTTTATTTTATTCTGTGGTATTAGAATATCAAAGCAGTTTCTCTTGATAATTTCTTGATAGATAATATCTAGGCTATTATTTGATCATGACATTTAGGAAGTCCAATAATTTTTGAATTCTCTCTCCTGGATTTATTTTTTAGTTCAATTGTCTTTCCAAAGAGATATTCCAAATTGTCTTCTAGTTTTTGTCCTCTTTTTTGTATTCTTTTTTCTTAACTACTCCAGAAGGTATCAGCTTCTCTTTATATTCTAAGGACTTAGTCTTTTCATTAAGGTTTTCTTTTAGAAATTCTCCTCATTGATTTTTTGTTCCTCTTTTTCCAATTGGATAAGTATGGTTTTAAGATGTCATTTTCTTCTGTATCTTTTGGTATTTCCTTCACCAAGCTGTTGACTTGGCTTTCATGATTTTTCCATATCCCTCTCATTTCTCTTCAAAATTTTTCCTCTACCTTCCTTACTTGATTTTCAAAGTTATTTTTGAGATCTTCCATGACCTGAGACCAATTCATATCTTTCTTGGAAGTTTTAAATGTAGGAGTGTTGACTTTATTATCTTCTTCTGAGTTTTGATTTTCCCTATCACCATAATAACTGTCTATCATTAGAATTATTTTTCTCTGTTTTCTCATTTCCTCAAACTATGATTTCCCCAACCTGTTTATAAAAATTTTGTTATGGTATGGCTCTACTTCCATGGCAGAAGGTTCACTGACTCAAAGTTTCAGGTTTTTTGTAGCTGTTTTCAGATATACTTAAAGGAACTTGTAAGTTTTCAGTTCTTCAAAGGTAGTATGGTCTTAGGAGAGTTTTTTGCTGCTATCCTGGTCTATACTTTGGTCTGTTTTTGTGACCACAAGCACTTCTTTCTGCTCTGTATCTGTGAGGAGATAAAGTGCTCTGCTTTGGGGAAAACTGTTGTGCTACTATTCCTCTACTATTCCTCTTCTTTCTTGATCTGGGACCTAAGACTGCAACTCTGATAAAAGTATGAAGAAAGCAACAGATTCCTGGTTCAGTCATAGCAAAGAGCTCCCTGTAGTTCAAATCTCTTAATATCTATGGGCTGATGGTTCTGGAATCAGCTTCCATTGCTGATTCAGTGGCTCCCACGGAGTGCTCCTGGTATGCTGGAGCCTGGACTGTGCTGCTGTGGCTGAAATGTGCTCTGTTCTCACCCCAGTGCAAAAGACTTTTCCCATTGACCTTACAATTAGTCCTTAACATTCTCTGGTCTGAGATCTGGAAGCCACTACTGTTATCATTGATTCAATAGCCTTACTTCCTACTTCTGAATTGCTGGAGTCCATTCAGTCTGGCATGGTCCACCCTACCCTATCTTTTCTGACTGCATCAGCTCTTTCTCAGTCTATCTACAAATGTTCCTTAGATAGGCAAAAAAATTCACTTGTTTATAATTTGAAATAAAATACAATATGTCAGGGAAAATTTAATAAACCTAAGAACAGTTCAAAAGTGAAATGGGAAACATTGAGGACTGATAAGTGTCTACTGCTTGAGACTTTTCAAGTAGGGATTGGATGATGAATTTTTAAATAAGGTATAGTGGGATTCCTTTTGTGTGTAGATGGGACTGATGGCTGATGAGTTCTCAACCACCTCCTAAATTCTATGATTCTGCAATTCTGTTATTTTTTCATCAAATTTGACCATGATGCATATGTATCTTAAATGCAGATCATCTTTATATTAATGTGGATTTTTACAGCAGCAAATATTGGACAAAAAATAAAGAGTACCCTCCAACAACTATTCACTTGAAAATAGATTTGTTTCCCTAGGGAGTAGTTACTAAAATTTGTTCAAGGTGATCTGGGGTTTTTGAAGCCATATCTTTTCACAAAAGAGTATGAAAAGCAGAAATAAATCATTCCCCTCACAAACCTGGATCACACTCCCTCACAAATATGCAGAACTTAAGCAGGAAGAATGCTCACATACATAAACTACAATAATAGTGAAAAAATTATTCATGATGTCTCTTTGGTTTATTTTGTTTACTAATATTTCATCTAGTGTGGACTTCAGGTTGTATAAAAATTAAAGAGAAAAGTAATTTGACCAGCATGCATAGTTATGGCAAAAACATGTTCTGCATATGGAACTTTTTTATTTTGTTATTACTTTAATTTTAAAGTTATTTACTGAAATAGAGGCAATTTGATGTTGACTAATTCTCCTGAAACTTTGAGATGTGTCTGAGATTCATCATGATGGATTTCTGAGGGTAAGAGGAATCACATTCTCTACGATCCAGCATGTAGTGGAATTTGATTTGTATGCCTAACTACTATTAAATAACTTAAAAGAACTTGAGGTTAGATATGCTTGTATTTTCTATTAATCATGGTACTTATGAAAAGTTTAAGAGTTTGTTGCCATTTCTCCTTAAATATGACCAAGTCCCTTAGTCATTTATGGGAGTTTTCTACAACTTCAAATCTCTTTAGTGGTAGATTTTGCTACAAGACAGGCAAAACAAGAGTAAATAGATTCAAAGGACAGAAAACCATACAATAGAAATACTATCAAGCAATTATGGATCATCAAAGCTTTGTATTTTTAAATCTGAAAGGAATACAATTTGGAAGGTTCAGATAAAGGATTTTTTTACAGAATCTATTTCTATAAATTATGTTATTTGGAAAATATTTCACTAAATTGGTTTATCTAGAGTTATAGTTATCTCTAGTTATAATTATAGTTATCTATAACTAAAATCGCTACCACAGAGTATGGGTTTTATTTTCTCAAAGACTTTTCACTCAATTAGTTGCTTCAGAATTATGCCTAGTTACCTTCCAAATTAAAACAAAAGTAAAAAACAAACATCAAACCGATTATTTTTGTTTTCCATATCCCATCATGTAGCATTTTTCCATATACTACTTCTTGTTAGATGTTCACCTATCTTCTCAGATTTAATTTGCATAAAATTGAATTTATCATCTTAATACTTCCCACTCATTGAGTCATGATTCTTTTTTGTTGTTAGTAATGTTATTGTTTTCTACAATGGACAAAAAGAAATATCAGTGAAATGAATAGAAAAATTTGTTGAATCATATCACAATAATGTACACTGGAAATGCCAAATGCATGAAACATGGGCCATATTTCTGCCTGCAACAATTCTTAGTGCAGCCTGAACCAGATTTAAATACAACTAGGGGATATTTAACAAATTTAAAAACAATACATTAAAACATACATAATATATAACTTTCTGAATCAAAATGCATCCCACAGGTATCCTTTCTAGTGATGTAGTGGCCCTCATTTCTATTTGAGTTGGATACAATGATATTCGGTGGAATTCTCTTTCCTCTGTCAAGGGAAATCATCCACATATTTATAAAATAAAATAAAATTGGATGTTTAGAAATTGACCTCCAAGTTAAGTTAGGGGACACCAAAAGACCATCCAGTTGTCATTGATGAGTTTGAGATTCCAGGAACAGATTAATTATATCACAAGATACTTATAGGACCCTTGGCAGAGTTGGTACAGAATTGTACTTGATGATCAAAGGATTTGAACTGAATCCTTGCTTCTGTCATAAAATTGATATCCAATTATGGTGAAGTAATTCATGAAATCTTTCAGTGATTTAGATTTTAAGATTAAACTGAAGAAAACTTTTCAGTCTATATAGATCTAGTTTCAGCATTTGGATAAGCCTTTTATTGGTATATCACAGTTCTAGAGAGAGGGACATACAGAGGGAAAAAGGAAGGAGCTAGTGGAGGAAGAGGAAGAAGAAAGAAAAAAGCAGGAAGAAGAAAAATTAGTAGTAGTAGTAGTAGTAATACTAGTAGTAATAGTAGCAGCAGCAGCAGCAATAGTAATAGTCTCAGGTCCTCTGTTTTTATCTTCTACCAGTCTAGTAATGATGAGTCAGTCATATTTGAACTATCATCACTTCTTCCTAGGATATGTACAATTTAAGATTCATTTTTCTTATATAATGGGGTATTGTATCCCTCATTACTATTATTTAAGGCATTAATGAGCATTTAAGAAAGATTTTTAGATTGGGGCTTATTCTCAGACTTTCAAATCAGAGCACAGAAACATGTTTTAAATCCTTAATCAAATGCTTCTGGGTCCATGTCTATGAAGAGAATAAAAACAGCAGCCCTTTAATTTTCATTAGATTACATGGGCCAACATTTTCAGAGATTTCAGTGCTATTATTTTTTTAATATAAACTTTAAATTTCACACCCATATATGGTAAATATCTCTACTTTTTTTTCATTGTAGCTACAAAGAAGCAGTTCTTCAGATTCAGGAGCCTAGAACTTTGATTAGTTAAAGAATGTCATTTCACAGATGAAGTGAGAAGTTGAGAAGAGGTTGATGACTTGCCCAAAATCATACAATTAAACTTATTTCTTTTCAAGGATATACAAAAAATACTTTGCCAATGTATTTATTAGAAATGGCTAAGGTTCTCAGTCTATCCTGTCCTCAGATAATTTTTTTTATTATTAAAAGCAGGTGGTACATTTTTTGACCACTTGATTCTCTTGTTCCTTTGTGTATTAATTTCATTAAATTTAGGTTTAAAATTAATTGACTTATGTTCAGTCAACTGACAATTATTGAAAATTTCTGTGTTAGATATAGGGGCAAAACAAACAAACAAACAAAAATACTTGAAACCATTTCTGTTCTCATGATGCTTATTGAACACTCTCATGGTTTCATAATTAGTTGCAGGCTGTAAGTAAGAAATGTCTGTGACATATCCAGCACCCTACTAATAGAGAAGGTTACTTTAACTTATCCATCTCCAAGGTAGGTACCCCTTCCTTCCTTCACTTCAGTATACA
Organism: Macrotis lagotis; assembly: GCF_037893015.1. Taxonomy (NCBI): domain Eukaryota; kingdom Metazoa; phylum Chordata; class Mammalia; order Peramelemorphia; family Peramelidae; genus Macrotis; species Macrotis lagotis. Next base: position 432,461,796 of record NC_133666.1, read on the forward strand.
AACCTCCATTGAGGGAAATTACTTTCTTAGAGTGAGGAGTACTATTCTTTGTTTTTGATATCTGAAATCTGTGCACACATGAATTTCAAAGGTAAATATTAAGCCTCTTACATTAATTTCTACCTCTTCTTTTCACATATTGAAGATTATTAGACTTAAAGGTCTTTTCTAGTTTCCAAATGAAAAAACTGATTCATAAATTATAAAATATTTTGACAATGTCATATGGATACAAAATTTATTTTTAATTGTCACTTACTAAGGCTAGGCCCATAAAATATAATTGTTTCAATATTAAAGTCACCTCTGTTTGACTTATGAAATGCATTTTAAAATTATTTTATTATTAAATTAAAAAATTATCAGTCAACACAACATCTCAATAAAAAATATTTAAAAAATGGATTGTACAGGAAAATTTGGACATTTTATGTTTATTTGTTCATCAAATTTGACAATAGTTTACCAAATTTGGTTTTATCTAGGTAAAGGCTGTAAGATGTTGGTTTCTGCCTAGTTTTTCCCTTACTATTTTCTAGTTTTGTTAGAAGTTTTTGTTAAAAAGTAAGTTCATATCCCAAAAGCTAAAATATTTGAGATTTGTAAATAGTAGATTACTATAAACAGTAATTTGCTATAGTCAATTTCTATTATTTTTTTGGATCTAAATTATTCCACTGATGCACTATTCTATTTCTTAGCCAATACCTTTGATGATATTTTTTATCATTTTTCTTTTTCCTTCTATCAGTTCTTTCTTCCCTTTCCATCTTTCCCTCCTAATTCCTGATGGTAAAATAAAATTTAAAACTCAACTAAGTATCTATGTTATTCCACTTTGAGCCAAATTCAACGAAAGTAAGATTCAAGCAATTCTCTTTACAGTAATAGGTCAGTGCACATTTTCATATGATATAATTTACTCCATTATGGCTACACTTTCCTCTCATCCCAGTACAATCCTTTTTTAAAATTTCTTAATTTTTTAAAAATCCCATCAAAATCAATTTATTTCCATACCTTCTATCTAATTAAGGTCCTTACAATAGAGATATAGTTCTCAAGACTTATTAAAATCTTTCTCCCATGTAGGGATGTAAACAAATAACATTATTTTTTTTCCCTCATCCTTGTTTACCTTTTCATACATCTCTTGAGTCTCCTGTTTAAATTTTCTGGAAAATGAGAAATTCATCTATTTTGCTATATGCTGAACTTTTCCTAAAAAATTATGCTCAGTGTTGCTGATTTTTCACAAGTTCCCTTTCCCACAAGAATAACAAATTCCAAGGCCTTTAATCTATTTAATGGTGATGTTGCCAAGTTCAGTGCTATTATAATTGTGACTCCTAGTTATTTGAATTGCTTCTTTCTGGCGGTCTAAAGGATTTTCTCCTTGTTTTGTGAATTATGGAATTTGACTTTATTATCTCTTGGCTTTTTCATTTTGGAATTGTTTCAGTAAGTGATAGTAGATTCTTTCAATGACTATTTGGCCCTCTGGTTCTAGGATATCATAAATTCTATTGAGGCCTGCTTATAGAAATTTGTTATAAACGGACAAAAAGCAGGAACATGATCAAGTAGAATCAAATGTGGCCCTATAGGCCTATGTCTAAAGGCACAGAATGATTCAATATAATTAAGCTTAGTCTTGTTCAATTCCAAGTTATAGTTACAGTTAAGTCTTTACAATAATCAGTCATTCAGCAAGATTTTTGATTTATAGCTAGACTCAGTGTTAACCACATAAGAAATATTTATGTTTAAAAAAAGAGTAACACAATGAGAAAAGTGAACGACTGGAATCTTACCTTTGACCATGCTGAGGTCATCCCCTATATTTTCTCCCAGATGCACACATATGCCTGTCACAGTTCAGGATATCTCTTTGAGTAGCTTGTGACATTTCCCTAGAATGATGGATTGCAAGTTTAATAATTCATCAGACAATTACCTAAATTAAAAACTCAGAACAATAAAAATTATCACCCCAAAAGATTAAATTTCACATACAATGGTGGGATTTAACCAGTTTGTACCAGGTCAGTAGAACGGATACCTAATTTTATGTTGAATTCAGTGAATCAATTTTTAAAGTGGCACTTATAATAAAAGTTCTCTCTAAGGTGGGAACCTGAGCAGCAGCCCAATGTGGAAATCACAAATTTTCATTCCTTACTCTTTTTTAAATGTGCTTCTATGCATCTAGCGTTTTCTAAGCACCTGTCCTTGGGTGAAAATATTCATGGGACTATGCTTGTAATATTTGTTTATTCATTTCTTGAAACTCATTATACCTTTGATGAAATAGTGCATTTTAATTCCCTTGTTTTTATTACTTCAGAAAGCAAACATATAACTTAAAGAGAAAAAGTGCCAAACAACCAGGGGGTGACAAATTGTCATTGTGTGTTATATCTAAAATTCTCTCAAGCTATTATGAATGCACTGGCGTTTCTTGAATGGTTAAACTAATAGGAAGCTGGAACACAATGAACCAATAGAAATATAAATTTCAAGGGTAAACTTGCTGTCCATTTTGGAAACCATAGAAGTAGAAGCCAAAAAAAGAGTTAGACTAGGTAGAATGAGATTTGGTTCTGTGTGTGTTCCAACATTGGCTGTTGTGACCATGTGCGTATTTTCATTCCATACGTATATGTTTACTTATTGTGAGTAATATAACATAATCTGGTTTTGTTAACCACTTTTATTATTCTTATTGGTTGGATATTAAATGCATGAAAAATTAAACTACCATTTAATAAATATTTTTGTATGCTTAAAATGGCTATTAGGCCAGAAAACTTCTCACATATCAATGTTCACTAATTACTACTTAAGAATGGTTCACAGTGCAGGGCAGCTAGGCGGCTCAGTGTATAGAGCACCAGCCCTGGAGTCAGGAGTACCTGAGGTCAAATCTGACCTCAGACACTTAATAATTACCTAGCTGTGTAGCCTTGGGCAAGCCACTTAACCCTACTGCCTTGCAAAAAAAAAAACTTAAAAAAGGATGGGACACAGTTATTCCTCTTTGTGTTTCAATAAGCAAAAAAAATTTATCAGAACTCACACTCATACAAAAACTTTTATTAACATCCTTCACTGTTTTTCTTCTTCTCAAGTTTAAACATATCCTGTAATAAAACACAATCATGAGAAATCAGTTCTCTCTTAGTAAAAAAAAAAAGCAAACTTACATTCTCAGTAAGCCAATGAATTATTTAGTATCCTCACAACCTGGAGAAACTCTTTCCAAAGGGTGATTATATTTATGAGCTTGCTTAAATAGATGGTCTCAAGCAAATACTTAGAAGTCTACAAATGAGGTTTTTTGCAAGGTCTTTTCTTGAGCTCTCATTGCAAATTTTCTCCAACTTACCATAACTTTTCCAATCCTTATAGAACTTCATCCTCAATTATGGACCTAATTAAGGGTTGGTTTTTTCCCCAAAACTGCTGCAGTTCATCATCTATCCAGTTATCAGCAGGGTTTAGAATCATGTTTTCTAATCCCTTGAAATAAGTTTCTATCGCTGACTTTCAGCTAGCTCAATGATTCTTGAATTATCTCTTCTGGATCTCTTTTTCAGTTTAGTTACTTTACCAAAGAGATGGTTTAAATTTTCTTCTAATTTTTCATTTTTTAATATTTTTTTTACTGATTCTTCATGCCACATTGAGTCATTTTTATTCCACTTGTCCTAGTCTATTTTTCAAGTTCTTTTCTTTTTTTGTTCAGTTCACTTTTACTTCTCTTTTTGCATTTGATCAATTCTATTTGTTAAAGGTACTGCTATCTTTTTTCCTTTTGTCCTATGTTTTTTTCTTGGAGACCTGCTTACTTTACTCAAATTATTTAATTTGCACCAACACAACCGTGTCCCCAAAGGGTGCAGGTAAACCCTTCAGCCATGGCCAAACATGCAAAGGGGGCTACGAAGTGGAGCGCAAGGTAATGACTAAATGGATTGCTTTTCCTCTCTCAGTCTCTGTTGCCCACCCCCATTGGGGAGGGTAGACTTAAAACCAAGTCCTATGGGCAACTTGAGGGACTAGGGAAAGGAAAGCAGAAATATCTCTCTGGTGGGTAGGGCAAGGGGTGTAAGAGGAAAGAAGTCTGCTTGGACTAGTCACAGACTGAGGTAGTGGACTGCAACTGGACAAAAGTGGGGAGGAGGAGACATGGTGAAGGAGAGCTCCATTCTCTGTGAGGTGGGGTAAGGGTGGGAGATGGGGGGTGAGGATGGAAACAGCCTACAAGATAAGAAGTTAGGAATGCTGGGGTAGGGGTCTTGCCCTGAGCTGCCACCATTCCTGTCTCAGAGCTCCAACCTCAGAACAGTGGCCTCAAAACAGCCCATTTTGGAGAAAAGGAGTAGAGTGAAGCAAGAAGGACCTGAGACAGTAGTAAGCCCTAGGCAACCAGGCTGGTGGGCTCATAGGGACCTAAGAAGTGAGTTGCTCTAGAAAGAAGAGGAGGCTCCTGGAGAGAGCAGAACTAGTTCAAGGGGAAGGGATGTGTGTGAAGATGGGGACACCACAACTTACCAAAGGACCACCTCCTACTACCTGCTCCCTTCTCGGGAGGGCAAGGGTCTGGGACCCAGTAGTGTAAATACATGGGGATCTCTTCAGTTGCTCAGTTCCAGAGAGAGGGAGGCAGACAGTGCCTGAGGGGTCCCCATGGTGGCCTCCACTCACTCCTAGGCCACCACCATTGTCCTCAGCACAATCGCTTCTAGTAGGGTGGGGATGCCTCATTTGAGCTGAGTTGACATGGTCTGATTCTCAAATTTAAGCTCTTCAAAATGCATCATGGATCACAGGACAATGACTTCAGGCACCAATACCCTGGCAGTCATGCTGTATGCCAGCAGTGAGGTAGGACACAAACTTCAGAATGGAGCCTTTGTCTTGAATGGATCCTGAGACACCCTGGACAAACTTCACCTTGTCTCCCCTCACTGAAATATCTCTTCTGACTGCTATTACTCTTTTCTATAGCATCCAGGGAAGCAATGCCCTGGGAATTCATGAGCCAGATTCCACAGGAAAAAAAATACTCACCAGGGGCTTCCATGGTACTTGAAGGCATGACATATCATCACTGTGGAGACTCCAAGTGCCAGAACTTTGACAATATGGCCCACCATCTGAATCCCACCATCAGCAATGACAGGGACTCCAAAGTGACAGGCATATTATGCCACCTTGTATATGGCAGTGTCCTGAGGTTGACCACATCCCATCTCTTCCTGGTGACACAGATGGAGCCACAGTCCATGCCCACTCGAAGCCCATCCTGCATTGATCAGGCTCTTGGCCTGAGCAGATGTCACCCCATTCCCATCAATCAATCAGCTGCAGTTGGGGTACTGCTGTAGCAATCTGATACACCAAATTTCCTTGAGTATGACAGCAACCCCCTTCTAGGAAAGCAAGTGCATTTGGCATCTTCCTGGATGTCCACAGTGGCTCCACAGAACAACTACTTATGGTCATCTTTGGAGTCCAGGGAATAATCTCCTTCCTTCTTCTGATCAGTCAAGGCAATGATGGCTACCAATTTGTCAATGTCTTAACAATAGGTAGCTTTTCTTTTGTGTTGCACAGCAGATTCTCATTGGTCTCTGGTGCCACCACCAAGTTGTTCCTATTTATGATCACTTTACTTAGGTAGGCCTAGTGGGCTTTCTTGGATAGGAAGTCTATGTTATAGGAATTAATGATGCCCACCAACTTACTGCCTGTCTTGGTAATGGGAATCCTGCATCTTGTCCTGTAACGCATCATGCACTGTGTGCAAGGAGCTCTACAGCACTACATTTGTGATGAAATCCTGTTCAAATTTCTTGATCTTGGGCATCTCATTGGCCTGGAACTCAGGAGTTCAGTTTTGGTGGATGAAATCAGTGCTACCCATCAGAGTCACTGAAATGGCCATATGGACTTCTGTTACAGTGTCCATAGGGGATGAGATAAATGATGTCTTCAGCATGAATTTCTGAATTAGAGGTGAAGTCAAATCCACCTCACCAACTGTGAAGTCTATGAATCCTGGAAGGATAGGGAAATCATTGTCAAGGAAGCAATCCACAATAGTGAAGAGCGGCTGCGTAGTGAGCCCAGTGGGTAGGTAACCAGTGCCACCGTTGAACAGGTTGTCCATCATACTGGTCTCAGGTTCATAGCCAGCTTGCTGCCCATGGGCACTGTACCACTAGGCTATGGCTATCTCTTGGACTCAGTATTGCCCCCTACTTGGCTCCAGCACCCGCCACCCATTCTACCTCCCAGCCACTGTGACTCCAGCCCACCAGTGATGGCACATTGGTAACTACAGTCAAAGGGGCTACATGCAGCGGCTTAGCCTCTTCATTTCCCATCTTAGGAAGGTGGGGTGAAAGGAGGAGGAGGGGAAGAGTGAGGGGGAAGGAAAAGGAGCCCACCCTATTGTATTTTTGAGGAAATTATTTTTTTTTTGTATTTACCCAATTATGCTTTTAAAGGATTTGTTTTGTTCTGTTGCTTTTTATTGCAAAATGTTAATTTCCTCTTGCATATCTTTCCCTGGTAGTTTCATTTGATTTTTAAAATTCTTTTTGAATTCATTGAATAAGTCTTTTTGGGCTAAAAACCAATTTATAATCTTTTCCTGAGACTCACATGTAGTATCACTTCTTCCTTCCTTTTCTGAGATAGTGTTTTGTCCATCCTTACCTCCAAGGTAACTTTTAATAAAACCCTACTTTTCTCTGACCTTTCTTACTCATTTTAGAATTTGATACTGAGTACTATCCTAAGGCTCTTAAAGTTGGGAAGGAGCTCACAGGTAGACCTTTGGTAATTAGAATGCTAAAGGCTTATTGGGGTCATCAATGTTAGAAACTCCAGGGAGTTGCTCAGTAAATCAGCCAGTAAATACCACTAAAGGCTCTCTCTCTCTCTGGACCTTCAGCACTGGGGATGGCAGCAGTTCACTCCTAGGCAGTGGGGAAAAAGGGGAACACTTGGGACTGTCTCTGGGCTGTCTGCACATGAAAGTCAGACCCTCCTGACTGGGAACACCAGGGGCTCACCGCCTTTGTCCTACCATCTGACAGTACAACCGTCAGCTCATATGGGGTCCTGGGTACTCATGCTAAAGGTCTCCTAAACCCTTACCCTTACCCTCTAGCTCACCTCTCTGCTATGCAGCTGACCTGCGTAGTCCCAACTGCCATGAGCATTTGGAGATCTCTCCCACAGCCAATGACTACACTCTGCCCAGATGCTGGTTCACTGGGTTTCTGTTCTCTGCCCTGGTTCTCATGTTCCCAGTGACAGATCTTATTGGAAGATGTTCCATTCTGCTATTTTATGTATTTGTCACTCCAAAAATCAATTAAGAGGCTTGATTAATGTTATTTCTGAGTGAAACCCAGGAGAGCTTAACAAAGTTTCTGATTTCTCTTTGCCATTTTGGTCACAAGTCCTGAGAAAAATGCTTTTAAGGTAGCTGTGCCTTTTCTTCCTTTGGAACAGTGAAAAGCATTTGAAAATTAAAAGAATCATTATCAAACTGATTTTCTTATATTCACAAACAGACTATAGGAAGAGATAAATAAGGTCAACTTTTCTGCTTTGGGGAGTCAAATAATTTCTTTTCAACTCTATTCATGTCAAGCAGAAACTACTTTCTTTCCTTAAGTCCACTGAGCAGAACCAGCAAAATGAATTTCCAAGGACTTCAAAATAGCATATCTTTTCTTTTTTGATTTCCATTTACTTTCCAATACTTTATTCAAGCAGAGGTATACTGTAGTTATTTGTATAATCAAGGTCACTCTATTAATAAAAAAACACAATCTTTTATATATTACTTATCTAATTTTGTTCTATTTCAGTCATTAGTATTGGGTTTTTGAAAAAAGTTAAGAACATTTCCCTGTCTTTGCTCTAATATGATTATATTACTTAGTTATCCTTCTTCATCATCCATAGAATTTCCACAATATCCACCCACTTCCCATGCTAGTCTCTTATGGTTACAAGTGCACTGCCAACACAATTTCTTTGGAGACAAAATGTAACCAACCTATTCTGAAATCATTTCAATTGAAATTCATTCTAGTGACACTAAATTATCATAATAAAAACCAGAATTTTCAACTAGCTTCTATACAGTAAAAATTAGGAACTGATTGCATTGTGAAATTCCCTTTCATAGAAATTCTTGAGTTTTCCTTTCCTAAAAGAAATTGGTATATTTACCACTATGCTTTGCAAACAAAATAACTTACCACCTGAAGGCTTTAATTATAGTTGTGAAACAATTGAGCTTTAGTTTTAGAATGCATTAAATTAGCAGACTACAAACTAGTAAACTACATGAAATAAAGTAAACCAACAAAATTGATAAATAATATAATTTATTTAGATAAATTTGAAGAAACAGAGCCACTTCTTTGGAAAGCATCAATAACCAGGTTAAATATTATCTTTTATTCTTGAGTATATATTCATGGATCACTTTAACAAATAGTGCATTATAGAAATCTTTCATAGTTTATAACTTATATTTTCATGTTCAAACTTCTTTAGGATTTTTGGTGAGTAAGAATAAGAAAGGTTGGGCAAAATATATTGTGAATATTTTTGAAAGAAAACATATTTGTAATTCTTTTAAAATGTCTCATATATCTGTGTATTTATTCAAGTATCCTTGTCTGTGTCTGACTTTAGAAGATAATCATGATTTCAGGATACCTACATAGCAACAAAATCTTTCTAGTATAAATTAGCATTTCTTGGCTCATTTTCTTACATGTTTTCCAGTTCCAATTCATTAATTGTGCTTTGCTAGAGGGGGGAAAATGAGTCACTCATTAATCATGGAACAAAAGAGGTTCACTTTTTTTTTCAAACAGCAAGGAAGCAACCCAACTTCTACCTTCTTGTCTCCATCTGGAAATGCTTTTTCATCACTAAGCATCATAGTATAGAGAATTCCATGGTCTGAGGAAAACATCAAGTGTGAAAGTCCCTGAATACACACTGCTGGGACTTTTAATGTCCCTAGGCCTGGAAGCTGCAGCAAAGAAGCTCAGGTCTATCAGGTTGCATAAGAGAAAGAAGTCAAAGTAATCAGGAAAATAGGAGAACCCAAAATCATCGAGTCAAGCTAATACTGGTCCCCTCACAAATAGATTTATGTGTCAGAGTCCATGTGTGTCCAAATGAACTGGAGTCATCTTTCCTTGATTGAAGAGAGTTTGAACACTAAAAGAAACAATATTTCTTGCATGATTGTTATTACTTGTGGTCATAAATTCAGCCTTGGAGAGTCTTTGGAGAAGAGATTTGAAGGACTTTCCTCCTTTTTTAGTTTACCATTTATATAAAGATCAAAACTATCTGCAAATGATGAATTAATCATACATAAAGATTTCTGTGAATGAGAAGGCACGTGGCCTGATAAATACTGATGGCTCTACCATTTCAATAAGATTTATTAACATGTTAATTGTTTTATCTCAAAATATTCTGTTAATATTTTAGATGCTAAGTGGAACAGTGAATAGAACAAACATTTTGACATCAATGAGACCTAAGTTCAAACTCAATATCACGAAACTAGTGGCTGTGAAATATTTAGTTTATCATCTACTCTAACTCTGCCTCAGTTTCCTCATCTGTACAATTGGATTAAATAATTGTATTTACTCTATAGGGTTATTGTGAGGGTGTAATTGGAACGTTCTTTGGAAATCTTAAAGGACTATATAGTTAGTTTTAGTAGTAGTATGGCAGAACACAACAATTTTTATAACCCTATTCAACAAAACAATAAAACAGTGTATCAAATGATTGCAGTATGTTCATAAAGCAATACCACCATAAAATGCACACAGTATCTCCTTCTGTTAATTTGTATTTTCCCATTAAGCATGTTCAATATTTCATAAAGACATCATGCTATTGAATAAAATTGGTGGACATAATTAGGTGTTGTAGTATTCTAATGGAAACATGAATTTCAATCAGCAAGGTGGTTTGGACAGGAAAGTATAGAAATTCATGTATTTACTTTTTCCAGTCACAAATTAATTTCTTTTGATTGTTATGCACAGTATTAAGCACAGGAAGTAGTGAAAATGACAGTCTCTTCCTACAAGGAGCTTAATTTTATCAGAGCAAGGAATAGCAGAGCATTAGCAAATGTGCACTGACTTTAAAAGAAAATGTTATGTGTTCAAATCCTTCCCTTGTTGCTTATTATCTAGTCTTGGATATGTCACTTAACTGACTTCGTCCTTAATATCTTTGTGCCTAGAACATGCAGGCTCAAATACATGATCTCTGGATCTAGAATATGATGCAAATCTATAAAGTTAATGTGGGGAAATTTGCAAAGGTTGGAGTATGCTAGATAGGAGGAATTAGGGCAAGTCTCATAAAAAATATGATGTGTCACCAGAGTTTGAATTTTCAGATATGAGGAGAGCACATATACCTTGTGTTGTTTGGTATTTGTGTTTCTGTATGTATATATAAACATACATACATATATATATATATATACATGTTTGTGTTTAATGTGTAAATGTTTGTATATACATATGTATGCATTTATGTGTGTGTATACAAGTATATCCATATGTGTGTTTACATGTGTTCATGTGTTTACTGATAGCTAACATATATAAGGCAATTGCTATGTGCCAGACAGTAAGCTAAACATTTTTTTAATTGCTATCTCATTTGACCAACAACCCTGCAATAGGTGTTAGTAATCCACATTTACAGATGAGGAAACTGAGGGAAACAGAGCTTAGGTGACTTGCCCAGGGACAGACAATCTATGAGGTTCCTAGGCCAAATGTGAATATTGATCTTCCTTGACTTCCTGTGCTAGCTAAGCATCTACCCTCAAAGAATGCAATTTCTTTAATGGTATGAATGATTTCACTGTTATGTTTGTTTTCCTAGAGTTGCTGTAATTACTAGCATATTGCAGGAGCCTAATAAACACATATTTTTTTTTAATGATTCCAGGCCTGAAGTTAACCTTTGCAATGATAGTATTTAGAGTGCCAGACTTTGAGTCAGGAAGACTTGATGTGTTTACATCTAGCTTTAAATCTAGTAGTTATGTTACCCTGGGTAAATCATTTAACTTTATTTTCCTCATTTTTTAATCTATAAAATGAACTAGAGAAAGAAATGGCAAATCAAAAACTACAGCATCTTTGCCAAGAAAAACCCAAATAGGGTCATTAAAAAAGGAGTTGCTGGGGAAAAATGAAAGAACAATAGTTTTGCTAGTGAGAACAAGCAAATGACTTGGAGGAGATTGTAATAAGTTTAGAAATTATATATTGTGGCAGATCAATTTTGCTAGAGCTGGTAATTTCTCATAATTGATTTGAGTTTTTGCAATGTTTCTTGACTACTTGGATTACCTAATATGTATTGTGACTCACTAGATGAATACAGACTTGTAGGGCAGCTAGGTAGTACAGTGGATAAAGCACCAGCCCTAGAGTCAGGAGGACCCAAGTTCAAATCCAGCATCAGACACTTAATAATTACTTAACCATGAACTTGGGCAAGTCATTTAATGCCATTGCCTTGCAAAAAATACTGCGAAAAAAAAAAAGAATTCAAACTTGAGACCATAGTCCTCTTCTCATGCTAAAGGGAAAAAAAAGGCAAAAACAGAACAGGGAAATCAGTATCTAGGTCACTAAATAATTAAATGAATTATTAGAGGCATTCTCTTACAAAATATGAAAAAGTCTACCTTTACAACTAAAAAAGACCTGGCAAGTTGTGTATGATATTTTAAGAGCAATGTATTTTGCTTACTATTAAATTTAACTGTTTTGTTAACACATTTTTACTACAGATTTTATTTTTCTCATGCATACTTTATGTTCAAATTTACTTTTTAATGAAGACATAACAAGCAAGTTTTTTTAAACTGTGCTGAAAAATTGCTTATGGAAATATTCCAAATCTTCAATGATGGAGATATTACTGTTCAAAACTTCTGTGGGTTACTGTGTTCTCAAATAGGCCTATTAACAAGTTATAAATTATATCCAGCATTAGAGTAGAAATTATTTGGTTTGCCTTTATGCTTCCAACTTGTTATTTGAAATACTTGCAACTGTAGGACTAATTTCTTAAGCTTATTTTGAAAGTGTTGCTTAAAATCATACCCCAGGGTTAATCAAAACACACTCTGTGGAAAGGTAATCTGAAATCAGAGAGCTGTGCAACATTTAAAAGTAAAAGAAGCTTTTGTCACTGCTTGTTTGAGCTTTGATTGCAAAATACCTCCCTCCTCAAAATATAAAGAATAAAAGCATTCTTCTTGGTCATTCAAGTCAGAAATTGAACCTTTATGGAAAAATAGGATACAGAAGCTAAATTTGTTGCATTTTGTCTCAAATTCAACAAGTCAAGAACATTTCTTTCTTACTATAGCCTAGTAGTGAATTAACAGTTATGTTTAAGGAATAATAAGATTCAAAAACCCTACCATCTATTAACATACAATATAAATGTATTTTTAAAGCAAGTTAAAGAACATTTGTAAAGCAACATTCAAGAGGGAGAAAATTAATATACTATAAACATAACAATTTTTCTTGGGGTGATAGCCGATATATCCAAGTGGATGTCCTGTAGGCAGCTGAAAACAGAAATTTTGAGTACAAATGAGAAATCAGATCTGGAAACTAGTTTTAAGCATCATAAATTACCCAAAAGTGTACAAAAACACAGAGCAAGCTGTGTTGCTTGTGCTGGGCTAATAGCAAGGTGTTGAAGGCACCAAAATTAAAATTTTCTTAAAATGAAATCTAAAAAATCATACTTTTTAGAAATAGTTGCTATTGCTGGTAGTTCTGTTCAGACCACAATCATTTTTGTTTGTTTTTGTTCTCCTTCATGATAGCCTATATATTTCTGAATTCTTCCCCTTTGATTATGATTTTTCAAGGGGCTGTATCTGAAAACTCAGGGAGCCAACTACCAAACTGGGCAATTCACAGTTCTCCAGCATCAGTTTCTGATCCAAAGTGACATTTTGGAACAATCAATTACTGCAAGAATACTGATATCTTCCTTATGTTAAGTGTATCATCAAGCAACCATTCAATCCCCAATTTGTCCTCTTCTGGTTCTTTCTATTTGTAAGTTTTCTATCTGGGTTTTCTTAGCATACAGAACACTGCTTTACTTCTTTTTTGTTCATATGATTATTTTATTTTTGTTTTTGGTGTCACTGTGAAGGATTGGGAAAGTGACTTCTGTTGTAAGCCCTCAGATTTTTTTGTACAGTTCTACTGCCAATGTTTGGTAGAAAGTGAGGTGAGGGAGAGGTGCTGAATGAACCCCTTAAGGGTAAGCAAGTAGACATCTCTATGATTTTAGTTTGAGACATGCATCCCAAAATATACATTTCTGGTCAAAAACAAAACAAAACAAAACTCAAATTGGATTTAACAAGTTTTAAAAATCTCCCACCACTTTGTCAAAGATCAATTGGGGGAGACTTTAGATTAAAACTAAGATTTGAAGATTCTGTAAAAAGGAGCCAAATTCTTGTTGAAGGTCAAGTTCCCCCAGAAATAAAACTGATAATTCCTTATAAATCTAGTTGACAGAATGACTTTCATGAAGATTTAACAGACGAGTCCCCAGTCTACCCTCCTAAGAAGTGGTCATTATTATTACAAGCAGTTGACAGTTGGACCTGGATTGACATTAGTGTTTTGTGGTAATGGTCTTCCCCTATTGCACAAGTTTTAAGCATGGAAAGATTCATTCCTATGGCCAAATCAAGTAAATAACCCCCTCCCCCAAAAAACAATATTTGATGAAATAGGAAAATTTGAAATGAAAAGGAAAAGAGCAAGTATTTACATAGCTTCAATGATAAACCAGGCACTGCATTAATCACATTTTTGCAAATACCTAATTCTTCTTGAGAAATAATAGAAACAGAAGACTTTCTATCACCCTCCCTGAGTTTATTCACTTTGAGGCTTTCAACAATCAGCTACAAAATAAGTTACTCAATTACATCTCCACTGTTACCACCTCTATTCTTTTCTTTAACAGAAAATCAATTTGGACCAGGTTGTATAGAGACCATTTCAAACAGTACTTGCCATTATCTAAACATATCAGTATGTGGTATTTTTTCTTTCTTCCTTTTTAAATTTTTTCTTTTTTATTTATGGAAGAAAATAAGCATTTACATAATATACTAATATTAAAAGATGATTGCATATGAAACAGCAACTCTACTATACAGAACTTACTGTTCCTTTCAAATATATAATGAAATAATTGTGAAAATTTATTTTTTCTCTCTCTCCCTAACCTTAGAGAAGCTATATACATATATATATATTTATATATATATATATATATATATATATTTATATGTAAACTTGTTCTATACATACTTCTCTTTATCTGTCCTTTCTGCATGTGGATCACATCTTCCTTCATATGTCCTTTATAGTTAACTTGGGCATTTGTGATAGTCTTCTTCTTTGTTCATAAAACACTATTTCTATTATTATATGTTCTCTTGGTTCTACTCATATTACTTTTCATTATCTCATGCAAATCTTTCTTTGTTTTTTGCTAAAATTATTTAACTAATTGTTTCTTTTTTTTTTAGGTTTTTTTTTGCAAGGCAAAGGGTGTTAAGTGGCTTGCCCAAGGCCACACAGCTAGGTAATTATTAAATGTCTGAGCCCGGATTTGAACCCAGGTACTCCTGACTGCAGGGCTGGTGCTTTATTCACTGTGCCGCCTAGCCGCCCCAATTTTAATTAATTGTTTCTTAAAGTAAAGGAGTATTCTTTCAAAAATCATATACCACAACTTGTTCATGTCTTCACTGATTGAGATTCCTTCAATTTCCAGTTATTTGCACCTCAGAGAGTTGAGAAAAATCTTTTTGGAACATATAGATTTTTCCCTTTTTCTATGTCTTCAGGAATAAAACAAGTAGAAGCATTGCCAGGTCAAAGGAAATAAGAAATGTAATCTTTTAGTTTGAATTGCAGATCGCTCTCCAAAATGATTGGATCAATTCACAATTTCACCAATAAAGAATTAATGTATCAATTTTACATATTCCCTAGAATATTTGTCACTTTTCCCTTCTTTCATTTTAGTCCATCTGATAAGTATAAAATTATATCACCACATTGTTTTAACTTGCTTTTTTCTCTAAAAAGTCATGCTTTAGAGAATTTTTATATGATTATAAATTGTTTTGATTTCAAGATTGGAAGTTCAAATCCTTTGTACCTCTACAACTGAGGAATGACTCATATTCTTATCCATTTGATTAAGGTCTTAATCTATTTTAAATATGAGACTTTTACCTGAGGAACTGTCTAAATAAAATACGACCTTCCCAACAGTCAGTTTTCCTTCAAATCTTGGCCATTTTTATTTTATTTATGCAATTTTTTTAATTTAATGAAAGCAAAATTATGCTTTTATATGTAACTTTTCTATTTATTTCTTGTTCTCATAAATTGTGTATTTTTAATAAGTCTGAGCAATATCATATTCCATACTCTTTTAATTTTCTTGTAGAGATTATTTTTTGGCTGTCATATATTCTTTTTGATGTTCTTTTAGTAAATGGTGTAAGATATTAATCTATGGTCAGTTACTATCCTCTCAACAATTTGATAAAATAATGAATACTCCATCCCCAAATGTTCTTTATATATCTCAAATGAAATTATTTATTTGATTATGTAAATTTTGCCTATTCTAGTTTATTGTTCTACCCCTCTATTTCTTAGCCAAATAGTTTTGATAATTACTGTTTTATAACATAGTTTGAGACCTGGTACTGTTAAACTTTTAACTGTTAAACTATAAATTGTTTGAGACCTGGTACTGTTAAACTGTTAAACTATTAACCTTCCTTTATACTTTTTTCCCCATTATTTCTACTGATAAAATTGATCTTTTTGTGTTTCCAAATGAATTTTGTTATTTAATTCACATTTAAAGTTAGAAGTATTATAAGTAAATTAAGCCCCATCTTTTTTAATTCTTTTTTTATTTAATTTTTCTAATTACATGTAATGGTAGATTTTCAACATTCAACCATTTGAATATTTATAAATAACTCATATTTCTACCATCCTCATGTTCCTCATTCCTCCCCATGATGGCAAACAGTCTGATAAAAGTTGTAAATGTACTTTGGTGTTAATTTTTTTATGTATTAGTTATTTTGTAAAAGAGGAATTGCAGTTAAGGGAAAAAAGAAAAAAAAAATCATGAGCTATGAAGGAAAAATATGAGAAGTGTAAAAAAAGTGACCATAGTACATATTCAGATTCCATGGCATTATTTTTTCCTTGGATGTGGATGTTTTTGTACATAACAGGTGACCCAAGATTCACTTTGATCTCTAAATTGTTGATTGTAGCTGCACCACCCAATCTGATCAACTCACAATATTGTTAATGTGTACAGTGATCTCCTGTTTTGTTCCTTTCATTCAGCATCACTTCATGTAATTCTTTCCTTGCTTCTCCAGAGTCAGACGACTCATGGTTTCTTATAGAACAATAGTGCTCCATAACATTTATATACCTCGACTTGTTCAACCATTCCCCAATTGATAGGCAGGCTTTCATTTTACAATTCTTTGTCTCTACAAAAAGAGCTGCTATAAATATTTTGGTATACATGAGACTTTTCCCATTTTTTAATGATTTCTTTGGGATTCAGGCATAGCATTGGTATTGCCAGGTCAAAGGGAATGGTCAGTTCTATTGTACTTTAGGCCTAGTTACAAATTGCTCCCAAAAAGGCAGTATCAGTTTACAACTCCACCTACTGTGTGTGCATCAATGTCCCAATTTTTCCACATTCTCTCCATCATTGTTCAGTTCCCTTTGTGTCATCTTAGCCAATCTGATAGATGTGAGTTATTACTAATAGATGTGAGATAATAATTATTTGTACTGTTTTTATATGACTATAGTCATTAATTCTTCATCTGAAAATTTCCCGTTCATGTCCTTTGACGATCTAACTGGAGAAGGATTTGTTATCTTTTAAATTTGATTCAGTTCTCTATACATTTTAGAAATGATACTTTTATCAGAAACACTGTGAATTTTTTTACCCATTATGCTTCTAATCTTGGCAACATTTGTGCTATTAGGGCAAAAATGTTTTTTTTTTCTTTAATAGAGACAAATTCATTCATTTTGCAATTAATTATGCTCTCTATTTCTTGTTTGGTCATAAATTTGTCTCCTTTCCATAGACCCCAAAGATAGAGCATTCTTGATCTCTTAAGTGGCCTATGATATTGTCCTTTATATCTAAATCCTGTCCCCATTTTGACCTTATTTTGGTAGAAGGCATGAGAAATAGGTGGATCTAGCTTTTGCCATACTATTTTTCCAATTTTCTAAGCAGTTTTTTGGTTTATATAGAGTTCTAATTCCAGAAGCTAATGTCTTTGAGCTTGTATAACAATAGATTATTATGGACATTTATTACTATTTTTGTGCCTATTCTAATTCACTAGTCCATTGCTCTATTTCTTAACCAGTACTGGGCAGTTTTGATGACTACAATCTGCAATATAATTTTATATCTAGTATAGCTAGACCACCTTCCTTTATATATTATTCCTGGATATTCTTGACGTTTTGTTGCTCCAGATGAATTTATTTGACAATGTTTTCTAGCTCTGCAAAATAATCTTTGGGTAATTGATTTGGTGTGTCAATGAATATGTATTTTAATTTGTATAGAATTCTCATTTTATAATTATTTGTTATATTATTCTCATATAAGCTTAGCTTAACCATAAGCAATTGATATTTTCCTGTTTGTTTAGATCTGACTTTACTTTGTGTGAAAAAATATTTTGCAATTGTATTCATATTGTTTCTTAATTTCTCCTGGGAAATAGATTTCTTGGTATTTTATTTTGTCTACAGTTACTTTAAATAGAATTTCTCTTTATATCTCTTGTACTTGGGCTTTGTTGTTCATACATAGAAATATTGATGATTTATGTGGGTTTGTTTTGTATCATACTATTTTACACAAGCTGTTAATTGTTTCAAGTTGCTTTTTTTGGTTAATTTTCTAGGGTTCTCTAAGAATACCATCATATCAAGTATGAAAGTTTTGGTTTCCTTATTGCCAATTTGAATTCCTTCAATTTCTTCATTCTCTCTTATTGTTAAAGCTAACATTTCTAATATTATGTTGAATAGTAATGGTGATAATTGGCATCCATGTTTCTGCTCTGTTCTTATTGGAAATGCTCCTAATTTATCCCCATTACATAAAATATTTGTTGATCATTTTAAGATAGATACTGCTTCTTATTTTTTAAAATTTATTTGTTTATTTTCATGCATATGTGCATGCATAGTTTCAAGTTACAAAATTTCCCTCTACACTCCATTCCCACCTCCCTCCCCTCAGCAAGGAGCAGGTTATCATTTTACATACATATTTTGTTTAACATGTTTACAGATTGGTAATTTTTGGCATGAGGAATTAGGATTAAGGGAAGGATAATTTTTATGAAGTGTTCATTAGATTCCGAAGGTGTTTTTTTTTTTTTTGAGTGTGTATTTTCTTTTGTTTTTTTTTCTTCATCTGACTAGGGATAACCTTGTCTATAACCATTCAAATATAGTTGTCTAGCTCTCTGGACTGCTTAAAGGAGCTGTGTCCATCCAGGTTATTCATCCCATAATGTTGTTGTTGATGTGTACAGTGTTCTCTTAGTTCTACTCCCTTCATTTAGCATCAGATTCCATAAGTCATTCCAGACTTCTCTAGAGTCTGACCCTTTATGGTTTCTTATAGAACAATAGTATCCCATAGTCCCCTCAGTTTCCAATTCTTTGCCATTACAAAAAGAGTTTCTATGGATATGTTGGAAAAGATAGGACTTTTCCCATTATTTATTTCTTCTGGATATAGATCTAGAATAAGAATTTCTGGGTCAAAGGGTATAAACAGTTTTATTACTCTTTGGGCATAGTTACATATTGCTCTCCAAAATGGTTAGATATATTCACAACTTGATACTGTTCACTATTTAAGGAAAACTCCATTTATTCTAGTGTTTTTAATAGGAATAGGTGTCATATTTTGTCAAAGGCTTTTTCAGTATCAATTGAGATTTTCATATGATTTCTGTTGGTTTTGTTATTGATATGTTCATTTACATTGAATGTTTTCCTAATATTGGAACATTTATACAAGGCATAAATCCCATGTAATCATGGTATCTTTTCCTACTAATAACTTGTAATTTTTGGCTAAAATTTTATTTATGACTTTTGAATCAAAGACAATTAGGGAGTTTAGTCTATAATTTTCTTTGTTTTTGCTCTTCCTAGTTTAGGTATGCATTTGATTGTAAGGTTTTAAGGCTTAATACATAGTCATTTATGGCATAGGTACCATGTATTGCAGAGCAAAAGGCATAATCTTTTCTATTCCTATTCAATTTTCTCCAAATTCATTCATTTTGCAATTAATTATGCTCTCTATTTCTTGTTTGGTCATAAATTTGTCCCCTTTCCATAGACCCCAAAGATAGAGCATTCTTGACATCTTAATTGGTCTATGATATTGAACTTTATATCTAAATCCTGTCCCCATTTTGACCTTATTTTGGTAGAAGGCATGAGAAATAGGTGGATCTAGCTTTTGCCATACTATTTTTCCAAAATGATTTTGCATAGTAGTGGTGATGATGTTTCACCCCTGATCTTATTGGGAATGCTTCTAGCCTCTCCCCATTGCATATAATTCTTATTGATGGTTTAAGATAGATACTGCTTATTATTATAAGGAACATTCCATTCAATCCTAAACACTCTATAGTTTTTAGTGGGAATGGGTGCTATATTTTGTTGAAATCTTTTTCATTATCTATTGAAATAATCAAATAATTAGATTTGTTGTTGATATAATTATTTATACTAATAGTTTTCCTAATATTGTACCAATCCCATATTCCTGGGACAAATCCTACTTGGTCTAATGTATTATCTTATTTATAACTTGTTGTAATTGTTTTGCTAAGATTTTATTTAAGATTTTTGCATCTATTTTCATCAGAAAGAGACAGGTCTATAATTTTCTTTCTCTGTTTTTAACTCTTCCTGGTTTAGGTATCAGCACTATAATGATTTCATAGAGTTAGGCAGAATTCCATCTTCCCCTATTTTTCTAAAATGTTTGTATAGAATTAGAACCTTTTGTTCTTTAAATGTTTGTTATACTTCACTTGTAATTACACCAGACCCTGGAGAATTTTTCTTAGGGAGATCAATGATGGCTTGTTGAATTTCTGTTTTGGAGATACAGTTGTTTAGGTATTTAAACTCATCTTCATTTAACCTAGGCAATTTATTTTTTTTGTAAATATTCATGCATTTCACATAGATTGTCAAATTTATTGGCACGGTTGGTCAAAATACTTCTGAATTATTTCTTTACTATCCTCATTGATGGTGAGTTCATCTTTTTCATTTGTGATACTAGCAATTTGACCAGAGGTTTATCAATTTTATTTTTTTTCATGAAACCAACTCTTGGTTTTATTCTCAATTCAATAGTTTTTTTGCTCTCTATTGTATTAATTTATCCTTTAATTTTTAGAATTTCTAATTTGGTATTTAATTGGGGATATTTAATTTGTTCTTTATATGGGAGCAACTTTTTAAACCAGTACCAAAGAGTTTTGATGATTACTGTTTTATACCCTTCATGTCTTCATTTGTTTTTCTGTTTGCAGCCCTGCAGGGATGAGCAAGTCCATCAAGGTTGATCATTACCCCCATGTTGCTGTTAGGATATACAGTTATTTTTCTGGTTCTACTCATCTCACTCAGCATCAGTTCATGTAAATCCCTCCAGGCTTCCCTAAATTCCCGTCCCTCATGGTTTATAATAGAACAATAATATTCCATGACATACATATACCACAGTTTGCTAAGCCATTCCCCAATTGAAGGATATTCACTTAATTTCCAATTCTTTGCCAACACAAACAGGGCTACTCTGAATATATTTTACAAGTGATAGTTTTAACATTTTTCATCATCTCTTCAGTGCATAGACCCTGTAGTGGTATTACTGGATCAAAGGGTATGCAGGTTTTTGTTGCCCTTTGGGCAAAGTTCCAAATTTCTCTCCAGAAAGGTTGGATGAATTCACAGCTCCAGCAACAAGGCAATTGTGTCCCAGATTTCCTACAACCCTACCAACAATGATCATTGTCCTCTCTGGTCATATTGGCCAGTATGAGAGGTATAAGGTGGTACCTCAGAGATGCTTTGATAATATTTCTCTAATAAGTAATGATTTAAAGCAATTTTTCATATGACTGGATTACTTTGATCTCCTTATCTGTAAATTGCCTTTGCATAACTTTTGATCATTTGTCAATTGGGAAATGGCTTTTCTAATAAAATATAACTCACTTTTCCATATATTTTAGAAATGAGTCCTTTGTCAGAAATATTAGTTGTACGGATTGTTTCCAAGTTTACTACATTTCTTCCAATTTTGGTTACAGTGGTTTTATCTGTGCAAAATGTTTTTAATTTAAAGTAATCAAAATCATCTAGTTTATTTAATGATGTTCTCCATCTCTTCTTTAGTAATAAACTGCTTCCCTTTCCATTTGGTATTTAATTTGGGGTAATTTGACAGGTAAACTAATCTTGATCTTCTAATTTGCCTATAGTATTGTTTTTTATGTCTAAATCCTGTATGCATTTGGATCTTAACTTGGTATAGGGTGTGAGGTGTTGGTCTAATCTAAGTTTCTACTGTACTAACTTCCAATTTTCCTAGCAGTTTTTTATCAAAGAGAGAATTTTTATCCCAATAGCTGGATTCTTTGGATTTATCAAACAGCAGATTATTATAATAATTTCCTGCTATTGCAACTAGTCTATTCCACTGGTCCAACAGTATATTTCTTATCCCATAACAGGCAGTTTTGATGAATGATGCTTTATAATATAATTTTAGACTACATAGGGCTAAGCCCTCTTCTTTTGCACTTTTTTTCATTAAATCCCTGGAAATTCTTGATTTTTTATTTTTTCATATCAATTTACTTTCAACTTTTTCTAACTCATTAAAGTATTTTTTGGAATGTTGATTGGTAAGGTACTAAACAGGTAGTTTAGTTTTGGTAGAATTGGTTCCAGTTCTATACAAACTCTTTGGAAAAATAGGGGAAGATGAAACTCTGCCTAATTCTTTTGATGAAACCAATATGATATTGATACCTAATCCAGGAAGATTTAAAACATAGAAATAAAATTATAGACTTATCTCCCTAATGAATATAGATGCAAAAATTTTAATTAAAATCTTGTCAAAATGATTACAACAAGTTATCACTGGGATATTACATTATGATCAAATAGGATTTACCCCAGGAATGCAGGGTTGGTTCAATATTAGGAAAACTGTTAGGAGGAAATATTTTAAAGTCATTCTATCTCTCATAGAAAATCCTGAGTATCCATCATTTCTGGCTTAGTATTTTCTCTCTAATAGAGTTATAATTCTTGAGAGTTATTAGATTCTTCCTCCCAAGTAGCGAAATAGCCAGTTTCATCCCATTGACTAGCAGTCTCATGGCTATATCATAAGTGTCCATCACTTCTGGTTAAGTATATTCTTTCTGATAGACTTACAATTCTCAAGAGTTTTGAGAATATTTTTCCCATACTGGGATATAGCCAGTTTCATCTTATTAGGTAGCATTTTTTTCTGTTACCCCTACTTTTTCAAAAAAAAAATTTACTTGTCTCTTGAACCTTCTGGCTACATGTCCAAATTTTCTATTTGCTTTGGCTTTTTCATGAGGAATTGTTGGAAGTCTTCCATTTCATTAAATGTCCATCTTTTCCCCTGAAAGAGAAGGCTCAGTTTTGCCAGATAGTGGATCCTTGGATGCATTCCAAATTCCCTTGCTCTTCAGAATATCTCATTCCAGGCCATGTGACCCCTTAATATTGATGCAGTCAAGTCCCATGTACTCCTTATTGTGGCTCATTAGTATTTAATTTATTTCTTTCTGGATGCTTGCAGGATTTTTTCTTTTATCTTATAGTTCTAGAATTTGGCCACAACTTTCCTTGGTGTTTTCATTTTAGGATCTCTTTATGGTGGGGATCGATGTATTATTTCAATAACTATTTTGCCTTCTGTTTCCAAGGTATCAGGACAATTTTATCACTAAATCCTTTAATATTAAATCATGGCTTTTTTTCCTCTTCAATGTTTTCAGAAAGACTGATAATTCTCAGGTTTTCCCTATCTATTCTTGAGGTCACTGGTTTTGCTGATGAGGTATTTTACAACTTTTATTTTTTCTATTTTTTGGTTTTGTTTAACAGACTGTTGCCGTCTCATAAATTCGTTAACTTCCCCAGACTCCTTTCTTTTTTTTAGAGTAGAATTTTCTTCATTTACCTTTTTCAATTCCTTTTCCAATTGCTCAATTTTATTTTTGAAAGAGTTTTCCATTTGACCAATTGAGGATTTAAGAGAATTGTTTTCTTATGACAAGTTATTAATTTTCTCTCCCAAATTTTCCTATTAATTTTTAAACTCCTTTATTTCTTCAAGGAAGCTTTCCTGTGCTGGCAAGCAGGTCACATTCTCCTCAGAGGTTGTAAGTGTCTCTGAGTTAGTCTTTTCCTTCTAAGAATTTTTTCTATCAATGCTCCTTTGCACTGGCCTTTCTTCATTATCCTAAAAATTTGTGTTAGGGAGGGGGTGATTGACAAGGGTTTGGTGTTAGGATCCCTAGAGGCTTTACTCACTGATTATAATATCTCCTGCTGGTCAGTAGGTTGTGCTAGAGGTTTTGCTCCCTGAGTGAAATATCTCCAGCTGGTCAGTAGGGAGTGCTAGAGGCTTTGCTCACTGAGTATGATATCTTCAGAAGACCAGTAGGGGGTGCTGGTTGCTTTCTTGGGAGTGTCTATGACCTTGATTGAGGCCCTCTCCCTCAATGGTTGAAAGGGAATGGTTGAAGCTGTCAAATATTTGTGCCTTCCATCAATAGTGGGCTATACCCTGGAATAATATGATCACTCCTTTCTATCTATGGTCAGCTGATGTGGTTCTGCTGCTCACACACCTGTGCCTGGGGCAGAGGTAGGCTGTAATAGTGTTTGTTCTGGGAAGAGGTTTCAGCTGAAATGGAGGTGTGGACTCTGAGTTCCTCCCTACCAGAGGAGCCCAGGGATCAATGTCCACAGCTCTCCCCCACTGGAACACTGCCTCTAGCCCTGCCAGCAAGCTCCTGAGGGTCAGTGCCAACACCAGTGCCTCTGGTCCCTAGCTGTCCCAAGCTCCTGCATTCAACCAGACTCTACTCCCACCACTGATCAAACTGTCCTACCAAGCCGTCCTGTTCTCAGGTCTACAAGCTTTTGGGTCCTAGCCCCACCACTACTCAGGCTAATCCCCACCTGATCCAGGCTCCCAAGCTCTCCCTGGTCCTATTCTCCTGGCAGATTCCACCCTCTTTGCCCAGACTCACCCACTATCTCAGAAGACAGATCCTGAAGTGGATGTTCTTCTCTTGGCTTTTCTTTCTGTATTTTGTGGAGTAGATTTCTGTTAGTTAGTTTCATATCATATGTGGAAGATCATGAGATCAGCACTGCACCTGTCTTCTCTCCACTATCTTGGCTGCTGCATTCCTTTTCCAATCAGTCAATTTTATTTTTAATTAGTTAGATTCTTTTTCCAATTGGTTATTTTTGTTCTGGGGCAGACGTTTAATCCCAGGTTTATCATTTTTAATTTTTTTAAAATTTTTTAAAAAAGTTTTTATTTAAGGCAAGTGGGTTAAGTGATTTGCCCAAGGTCACCCAGCTAGGCAATTTTTAAGTGTCTGAGGACAGATTTCAACTCAGGTCCTTCTGATTCCAAGGCTGGTGCTCTATTCTCTGTGCCACCTAGTTACCCTTTTCCCTGGTTTATCACATGCCAAGATGTCAGCCTTTGCAGAGATTAGTCTCTTCCTTTATGTGATAGTTTGTTTTCTATACAATCCTATATGTAAACCCAGTGTTTCCAGGGTCCACAATTTGTTTGGGGATGGAATCCTTCCTGCTTGCATGCTATCTGGCTGCCAGAATCTCAGTCATACTAAGGATAGAGTCTCCACTGGCTTTCTTACTCTCCTGCCCAACTGGGCTTTATTTCCCCTTGTCTCCTGAAGAGAAAGACCATTACTGAAGGTCCTCTAAAATTTCTACTGTGGAAGACTTGTTTTGATTCATTTTTTTGTTGGGATCTGTAGCTTTAATGTCTGTATAGAGGCTTCATTTTACTTTGTGAAGTGAAAAGCTCCAGGAGCATGCTATCTTCATGCTGCCATCTTGGCTGAATTCCAGAAAGTGCTTTGAATATAATCCTCCATCTTATTTTTAACTCACTAATTTCCTATTCAGTCTTTTCAGCCTATTCCTGCTACATTATCTTCTTCCTTTATACACATATTCCTTATTTTAGCAATCTGTCTAAAAGTTTCTCCCTTTATTATTAACCCTGCCCTTAAAATCATTATCTATGTATTCTTTTAAGCATCCTTTCCATATACTAACCCCCAGTTTTCTCACCTCCTTAGAACTCCAGAAGACATCTAAACATCTTCAGATATATACATTGTTAATTCTTCAATCCATATGAGAGTTAGGTTCTAATATTATCAGCTCTCCATCCCCTACTGATTACTTTATTTTAATTTTTTGATGAGATTTCTACTTTTATTCTTTGCTTAGCCAAATTTTCTTTTTTGAATCATTTCATCATACACAGTTCATCGCTAATCTTTCATTCAAATAATCTTAGTAACTAGTGCTTAATAATACTATCACTAATATTTAGTAATATTAATATATTTCCATTATACATTTCTATTATACATTAATACATTTCCTTGTAACTTTGTCTGTAATGATTTGCTTATATTTTTTCCTGATTTTTAAATCACATTTTTGACTGAATTCTGGTCTTTTAGTTCTAAATATCTTAATGACTAACAGTTCTTAAAATATGCATTTTTTCATTCATTATTATGAAGATAAATTATTTATATATACATTACCAGATCCTTGACTCTCTGAAATATAATGTTCCAAGCCCATAGTTATTTTTTTATTTTATTTTCAAATATATGCACTGATAGTAATAAAGATTCATTTTTCTACCACATTTGCCATCCTTGCTTCCCATCTGACATAGGTCTACTTGTACAATACTCTTTAGCATAATTCCAATTAAGTCATATTGTGAAAGAAGAAGTAGAACTAAAGGGGAAAAAACAGTAATGAAGTTTTAAAAACTGGACATAATATGCTTTACTCTGCATTTAGATTCCATAATACTCTCTGGATGTGGATGGCATTTTCCATCTTCTTGGTCTTTTATGATGTTCCTTGTTCACAGATATGCTGAGAGAGGCTGAACCCATAATAGATGATCAACTCACAAAATTGCTGGAAATGTGTATAGTGTTTTCTTGATTCTATTCACTTCACTCAGCATCATTTCATGCACATCTTTGTAGGCTTCTCTGAAATCTTCCAGCTCCTGATTTCTTACAGAACACATAATCCTCTAGCATAATTGTTTTAACCATTTCCCCAATTGATGGGCATGCCCTCAGTTTCCAATTTTTGCCACTTCCAAAAGAGCTTCTATGAATTTTTTTGAACATGTGGGTTTCTCTCCCCTTTGTATAATATCTTTGAAGTACAGAATATATAATTGTATTGTTTTATAACTGGGAATGCACAAAATTATTGCTCTTTGGGCATACTTCCAAACTGCTCTCCAAAATGATTGGATCAGTTCACAGCTCGACCAATAATCAATTAATTTTAAAGATTTCCCATATCTTCTCCAACATTGATCATATGGTTGTATTTTTTATTTTTATCAATTTGGTGGGTGTGAGGTGGTATCTCAGAGTAGTATTGTTTTAAATTTCTCCAAAAATAATGATTTATATAACTTCATCAAATCAAAATAAAAAGCTTAATTTGACAACTAGGTATTTATACCTTTTGATCATATATCAATTGGGGAATAACTTGCATTCTTATCAATTTGACTCAGTACTCTCTATATACATATATAGCTATATATTTCATCAGAAACACTATGAAAACTTTTGCTGCTTTCTGCATTCCTTCTAATCTTTTTAATTGGTTTTATTTGTGAAAACTATTTTAATTAAATATAATTAAAATTGTTCTTGTCCTTCATTAGTGAAGAAGACCAAAATAATATCACTATGTTAGAGTCAAGTTATACTGTTCCCTCCTGTGGTTGATCAGACTAGTATGAGTTCAGAATGCTGTAGTACAGGACAGGCACAAATAGTTCATTTGAACACCTGCCTTGGCTACTCTAAACTTATGTATCTCATTTTACCTTTGAAACTGCTTAACTTCTGCATTTCTTATAGAGCAAAGCACCCTCTCTCATGAAAGCATACCATGGTGAAATGTCCTGTAGAAGTGTCCCATACTTAAAACTTTAGCATGTCCTTGTATCACTTCTTCTGACACCTATGTGAGGACTTATTCTGAATACTCAATAAAATAGTCTGTTGGCTAGTGGCCAGCACATTGTAATTGTAGTAACTTTTGAATGCTTGACAATTTAACCAGAAATAGGACCTCCATGTCTAGAACCTCATCCAGGCTTGTGATCTTCAGAATCTTCATAACTCAATTTAAAAGGAAGCAATTCAATTTTCTGGCATGGCTTTGGCAGACTGCCCAGGTTTCCCAAGCATATAGCATTGAGATCAACACAATGGCTCTCTAGACCTTCAGTCAGTTTAATAACACCTCTTCTCTCCCACCCTTTCTTTCAGAATTTCCAATTACAATTGATAGAAGTGGGGTAAAAGATAGATTGAAAACAATCAAGACATGAAAAGAATTCTACTAAAGGAAGGTGAGGCATTAGAGGATGAATACTACCACATGAATGAGCACAAAGACCTATTTAAGTAGAGCAGAAGAAGAGAGAATCTGAGCACTGAGCAAATCTTATTCTATACAGATTTGAGCCAATTGGATTTCAAAATTAATCCTTAAGGGAAATAGGAGAGGAATGGAGGGGGAAAGGGAAGAAAGAACTCTTGAAGCATAGAGTAAACGTAAGAAGTAAAGGTAAAGTTAAATTTAAAGTAAAAGTTAAAAGAGGAAGGAAAGTAAGGGCGGCCGGGTGGTGGACAGAGCATCAGCCCTTGAGCCAGGAGCACCCAGGTCCAAATCCAGCCTCAGACACCCAACAATCACCCTGCTATATGGCCCCAGGCAGGCCACCCATCCCCATTTGCCCTGCAACCTTCCCCCAAAAAATAATAATAAAAAACATGCTTGTCTGTGGTCCAACACCACCAGCTCTGTCGTGGGTGGATCACATTATTTATGATAAGCCCATCAAAAAAGTTACTTCCATAATTTTCCACCTTGCCATTGCTGATCACAACTCCCTCCATTCATACTTCTCCACTACCATGTACTATATTTTCTCTCTCCTTTCACTCTGTCTCTGCTGTAGGGTAGCTGAGTGGCAGCAGACAGCTCCCTAGCCCTGGGACCAAGAGGCCTCAAGTCCACATACCACCCCTTAGACCTAGCATTCACCCAGGCCTATGGTTCTGGACAGGCCATCCAATCCCAGACCCTTGCAAGAAGTAAAAAATAAAATGTGTTATATCTGAACACTCTCCCCTATGCTTCATGCTCTCCTCCATGACTCACATACTCCCCTTTCCCCCTGTCCCCCTTCTCTCCTTCTTACTACAGAAGTCTATACCCCATTGAGTATATATGCTGTTGCCTCTCCTAGCCACCTCTGATGAGAGCGAAGTTTTCCTCATTCCCCTTGCCTTTCCCCCTTTCATATCATTGCAATAGCTCATTGTAATAAAGAAAAATCTTATTATATGAAATATTTTAGCCTATTCCTCCTCCTTTTTTCTTTCTCCCATTACATTTCCCTTTTATCCATTGACTCCATTTTATACCACATTATATCTTCAAATTCAGTTTTCTCCTGTGCTTCATCTATGAAAGCTCCTTCTACCTGCTCTATTAAATGAGAAGGCTCATATTAGTATTATCAGTATCATTTTTCCATACAGGAAAATATGTAGTTCATCATCATTAAATCCCTCATATTTTTCCCTTCTCCTCCACTCTCTATGCTTTACCTGAGTCCTGTATTTGAAGATCAAACCTTCTGCTCAGCTCTGGCCATTCCAACAGGAACATTTGAAATTCCCCTGGTTCATTGAAAGTCCATCTTTTTCCCTGGAAGAGGACATTAAGCTTTGCTGGGTAGTTGATTCTCAGTTACACTCTAAGCTCTTTGGCCTTCCTGTATATTATATTCCAACCCCTACAAGCTTTTAATATAGTTGCTGCTAAGTCCTGTGGGATCCTGACTGCAGCTCCATGATATTTGAATTGTGTCCTTCTGACTGCTTGTAATATTTTCTCTGACGTGGGAGTTCTGGAACTTGGCTATAATATTCCTGGGGGTTGTTTTTTTGGATATCTTTCTTGGGGAGATTGGCGGATTCTCTCCATTTCTATTTTGTCTTCTGCTTCTAGGATATCAGGGCAATTTTCCTGTAGTAATTCTTTGAAAATGATGTCAAAGCTCTTTTCCTGATCGTGACTTTTAGGTATTCAAATAATTTTTAAATTATCTTTACTAAATCTGTTTTCAATATCAGTTGTTCATTTCAATGAGATGTTTCACATTTTCTTCTAATGTTTCATTCTTTTGGTTTCAAAGTATTGTATCACAATTTCTCGAAAAATCCCCAACCTCCCTCAGTTCCATTCTTTGTCTGAAGGATTTGTTTTCCTCAGAGAGCTTTCTTATCTCCTTTTCCATCTGGCCAATTTTGCTTTTTAAAGCATTCTTCTCCTCAATAACTTTTTGAACTGTTTTATCCATTTGATCTAAGCTGGTTTTTAACATGTTATTTTCTTCAGCATTCTTTTGTGTCTCTTTGACTAAGCTGCTGACTTCATTTTCATGTTTTTCCTTCATCTCTCTCGTTTCTTTTCCCAATTTTTCTTCTATCTCCCTCACTTGATTTTCAAAATCTTTTTTGAGCTCTGTAATAGCCTGAGCCCAATTTCTGATTTTCTTGGAGTCTTTAGATGCAGGAACTTGGACTTCTTCATCTTCAGATTAAATGTTTTGATCCTTCTTGGGATCATACACAAAGTATTTCTCAATTGTGTTGTTCTTTTTTCTCTGTTTACTCATTTCCCTAGCCTGTGCCTGGTCTTGCAGTGCTTCCTGAGCCTTTGAGTATTATTGGGATACCTCCCCACAAGAATCTTCATGTGTGAGGTTCTGTCTTCCCTCCTGGTCTGTAAATGACCATAAGGGCACCCCTCTGCCATGGGGCTGAGGTGCGTGGGTCCTGCTCTTCTATTGGGGGCCTAGACTGTGATCGGGATCTGAATGTGGTCAGAACCCCAGAGTCCTGTTTCAGGGACAGAGGACAGAACTTGGCCGTCTCTCTCCACTCCTTTCCCTAGGCTCAACACTCATGCCCTGGGGTCTCCTGCTTACCACTTCTGCTTCCGGTTCCCTTGCTCTGGCCTGCTGTGGCCACCACCTGCTGCTGTGTATCCTGAGGGCTGGGCTTCATGTGTTCATTCTGGCAGAGGTCCCCTGCTGATCCCCCAAGTTGTGCCCAGTGCTACCCTGGGTGTAGGTCAGGAAACTCCTCCGCTGCTGGGAGCCACAGCTCCCAGCACCCTGGATCTGCCTCTGGGAGGCTGAAGTTCCTTCACTCTAGCAGGCCACCAACCCTCCAACCCCGGGGAGCAGAGCCTTTCTGCACTTTTCCAGGTTACCTTGGCTTGGAGAACTACCTCACTGGGTCCCTCTGTGGGTCCTGCCTCTCCAAAATTTAGTTAGAGTCTTTAGCTAATAAGTTTTAAGGGAGAGCACCTAAGAGACAATCCTCTCTTGTCACCATCTTGGCTCCACCCCCTAAATGCTAAATTTTAAGGAAAAAAGCACTGCTAGTAAAAAACAGAGAAAACCATTCTGTAGGAATAAAAATCCTTTAAGATAAGGCTTAGTAGTTCCACTTTCTACTGTTAAAATAATGTCAAACACATGAAGCTATTTTCTAAGAATCTCAGTAGGCTCACATGGGTGAAAAGTCACATAAAACAGGGTGAGGTTTTGATTATTAAACTCAATGCTGTTTGCCACTTCAGGCACTCCTTGGTTGTAAATTTTAGATGTGGGAAAGTGATTACCCTTTTCTCTAGGTTTTTTTTTTATATTCTTACTACCATGCAGTAAAACTCTAAAAGCAAAGGTTTAAGGAGTGAAGAAGTATCTGGCATGTATTCCCTTCACATATACCTTAGCTTTATAAAATATATTATTTGCCATTCTATGATTTAGGAGTGAAGTACATAAGGTTGATAGAGAGATGCAAAAAAAGATAAAAGAAAAAGTGTAAAGAAGTAAAGACAGGAGGTTTGTTACTTGTTTCCACTCTGAAGTGAGTAGTGTACTCTAGCTCTTAGACATTATTTCCTACCTTATATCCAGTTGAAGCAAAATCTAATGGACAGCCTTTGACATTATGTCCCTTGCCAACATCATAATTCAACAATTATAGCCACTCTACATTTCTGTGTACTTTATACTTTTCTCATCCCTGGGAGACCTCAGGGTGGTACATGCTATATATGTAACTGAGACAAAATGAAATATTGATTTGTTCTGTGCTTAACACGCAGACACATCAGTACTTAGCATTTTTCTTTTCTATTCATTTTTATGTGGATAGCTTATAATAACTCATCAAGGAAATTTTATAAATACTTTCCATAGAAAATATTGATGAAGAGTTCTCAGATGTGTTTAGATGAAAAATAAATTTACTATTTTGCCCAATGACTTGTGATAAAAGAATTGTGGCAGTGAAAGTGAATGTAAAAATGAATAATTTTGATTATATCAAATTAAAATTTTTTTACACAAATAAAATGAATGAAATCATAATTAAAAGAAATGCAGAAACTTGGAAAACAATTTTTGCAGCACACATATGAGATAAAGGAAGCATTTTTAAAATATATAGAGACATAAGTCAAATGTAAAAGGATACAAGTCATTCCCCAATTAATAAATGATCAAAGGATAGGAACATGCAGTTTTCAGGTGAAGAAATTTAAGAAAAATATATGCATCCTTCTCTTCTCTCTCTCTCTCTCTCTCTCTCTCTCTCTCTCTCTCTCTCCATATAGATAGATAGATAGAACTAGAGATAGAGATAGAGATAGATGATAGAGATAGAGATTATAGATATATATATAGATGATATAGATATAGATATAGATATAGATATAGATATAGATATAGATATAGATATAGATATAGATATAGATATAGATATAGATATAGATATAGATATAGATATAGATATAGATATAGATATAGATATAGATATATAGATGCGGATATAGATGCGGATGCGGATGCGAATGCGGATGCGGATGCGGATACGGATGCGGATACGGATGCGGATACGGATACGGATACGGATACAGGTACAGGTACAGGTACAGGTACAGGTACAGGTACAGGTATAGGTATAGATTAGATATAGATTAGATATAGATTAGATGTAGATATAGATATAGATGTAGATGTAGATGTAGATGTAGATGTAGATGTAGATACAGATGCAGATATAGATACAGATATAGATATAGATTTAGATTTAAAAAGATAAGATAGATATAGATATAGATTTAGATTTAGATTTAAAGAGATAAGATAGATATAGATATATAAAAATGTTATAAATCATTATTGATAAGAAAAATGCCAATTAAAACAACACTGAGGTACCACCTCACACATTTTTGATTGGTCAATATAACAAAAAAGGAACATGTCAATGTTGGAGTGGATCTGGGAAACTGGGACACTAAAGCATTGTTGATAGGGTTGTGAACTGATTCAATCCTTCTGTAGAGTAAGTTGAATCTATTCAAAAAAGGGTAATAAAGCTATGCATATCCTTTCTTTCAGCAATAGTCCATGAAGTCTGTATCTGAAGGAGATCATTTAAAAAAGGATAAAACTCATAGGTACAAAAATATCTATAGTAACTCTTTTTGAGGGTAGTAAATATTTGGAAATTGAGAGAATACCCATCAATTGAGTAAAAGCTGAAGAAAATATGATACATGAATGTGCAAGAAATCATGAAAAGCCATATTTCAGAAAATCCTGGAAAGATTTTAATGAACCGATGCTGAATGAAATGAATGGAACTGCATCATTAAAAGAAAAACTGTATAATGATCAACTATGATAGACTTGGTTCTTCTCAGCAGTACAATGATAAAAAGTGATTGAAAATACCATCCACACCCAGAGAAATATCTCTGACATCTGAATGCAGACAAAAACATATATTTTCAATTTTATGTATTTTTTCCTCTCATGTTTTTTCCCACTTTTGTTCTTATTCTTCCTTTACTATATGGCTAATATCAAAATATATTTAACATAGTTATTCATGTATAACCTTTATCAAATTACTCACTCTTAAGGGGAGTGGGGAGGGAAGGGAAAAAGGAAGAAAATGTGGAACTACACATCTTATAAACTTGAAAACTATCTTTCCACGTAGTAAGAAAAATAAATATTATTTTCTAAAAATAAAAAAAAATTAAAGTGGCAAAAATTTAACAATGTGTGAGGTTGCAATTAGTAAAGGAAATGCTTATTTTTGTTTGCTTGTATTTCAAGATGACTATGTGTACTATCAAGTCATACTTTCCTTTAAGTATAAGGGACTAAATATGCACAATTTTTTTTTTTGTATTCCATCAGATAGGTGGTATAGTGGATTTAGGAGAACTCAGTTCATTCCATCCTCAGACAATTGACATTTACTAGTTGTATCACCTTGGGTAAGTTACTTAATCATGATTGCCTCACATTCAGGGACATTTCAATGATCATGATTCATATCTGGCAAAACAACACCCTCTCACTCAAATACAATTTATGTACTTGTCTTGATGTCACTCTCTGATGTCATGGTCTTTGAAAACAAACATGAGTATAGGAGAAATAAATATTTCTCTCATACTTAATAATCAATTATTTTAATAAGACCAAGGTTTTTCACCCTTTTCTGTTACTTAATACAGAAACAAACTAGTATAAAAACTCTCTTAAAAATTCACCCTGATGATATTCTGCTTTAATAAATGATGAGGCAGGGCTCATAAGTGAGAGGCTACTAGACTACCAGGATATCTCCCTCAAATAACTTCAAATACAGGGGTTAGAAAGGGTCCACAATGCAACCTGGCTGCACCAAAGAAAACTGGTTCCAACCAACCAGGAACAGTCTGTGGTGCTCCTGGACCCCTGGGGGCACCCAGATCTCTCATTGATGATTGCTTCCATACCTATCAAACCAAGAATTGTCAAAAACAATTGAAAAAACTCTTCTCCACCAGAATGAGAGTGAAGCCCATGCCAGCACAAACCTCAGCATCAGACCAGGCCCCAGGGGACCAGGAGCAGGTCTAGCAAACCATACGGCAAGGAGTTTGCTGTTTTAGAGAATTCAGCTCATGGATGGTAGTGGGGATATTGCAGAGGTTCTTTGCTATCACTGAAGAAGGACTTTGTTGCTTTGCCCATATACAGATCCAGGTAACAGTCTGGGGTCCCACCATCAGGAAAAGGAGCAGTAGCACAAAGAAAGTTTATTGCCTGTAGCTAAGGCAGGGTCTCTCCCCACAGTTCCAGGGAAAAAATGAGTGCTTTTGGTTACGAGGAGATCTGACCGCAGTCCAGGAAAGCAGTCATAACCACTCATAAGACCCTGGAGCAAATGAAAACTTGCTGCTTCCAGGGAAGGGGGGGGGGGATTAGGGTGGTTATCTCTGAAAATAGCTGCAAAAACACTAAAAAGCATGGGAAAGTGTATCCCCTACCCTGGAAACAGAGGTCTACCATATCAAATAATTAAAATTAAGTCATAGCCTGGAAAAATGAGCAAACAACTAAAGAAAAAGTCTGACAATAGAACATTACTTTGGTATTATGGAAGATAAAAATACATACTCAGAACGTAACAGTAACATCTTCTAAATCCAAAGCCTCTAAGAAAAATATGATTTTTTCTTAGGCTATGGAAGAGCACAAAAATTATTTTAAAAATAAAGCAAGGGAGGTAGAGGAAATATTGGGAACAGAAATGAGAAGGATGCAGGAAAATCATGAAAACCAAGTCAGAAGCTTGGTGAAGGAGATACAAAAATCCTGAAAAAAATATATAAAAGCAAGTTTGGGGTAATGTCAAAAGAGTCCTAAAGGCCAATGAGGAAAAGAACTCCTATGAAAGCAGAATTGGCCAGACTGGATAGTAGATACAAATGTAGAATGGGAGCTAAGGGGAGTTGAAGACATTGTGAGAAATCAAAAAACAATAAAACAAAAACCAATAATGAAATTTAGAAAAGAAATGTGAAATATCCCTTTGAAAAACAACTATTCTGGAAACCAGATCCAAGAGAAATAATTTAAAAATTATTGGCTTACATAAATTCATGACTAAAAAAATAATCTAGATAACATTTTTCAATAAAATTTCCAGGAAAACTGTCATGATAATAATCTGGGAGTAAAGGGTAAATTTGAAATTGAAAAAATCCACCAATCATCTTTTAAAAGAGACCCAAAATAAACACAGTCAGGTATATTATAGCCAAATTCCAGAAATCCCAAGTCAAGGAGAATGTATAAACAAATAGCCAGAAAGACACTATCATGGAGTTGCAATTAGGAAAAGACAAGAATTGGCAACTTTTACATTAAGGGCTCATAGTGCTTGAAATATGATATTCTGGAAAGAATATCAAGAAGATCAAAAAGAACTTAGGTTATAGTCAAGAATTAATTACCCAACAAAACTAAGCACACTTTGACAGGGGAAAAATAGATATTCAAAGAAACAGGGGACTTGCAAGCTTTGCAAATGAAATGACCAGAGCCGAATAGAAAGTTTGGTCTTCAAAGATAGGACACAGGTGAAGCATATTGAAGTATAGACAAGGTGAATGAGAAGGGTAAATTATGAGGAATTTAAGGAAGTTGAACTGCTTGTATTCCTGCATGAGTAAATGATACTGTTAACTCAAAAGAACCATCTCAATTAATAGAGCAGTTAGAAGGAACATATTTAGACAAGACACAGGAGAGAGCTTAACATGAAGGTATAATGTTTTATAAAGATGGGGTAAATGGATGAAAAAGGAATGTACTGGGAGAAGTTAAAACAGGGTAAGTTATTTCATATAAAAGAGGCAAGAATAAAGTTTTGCAGTGAAATGAAAGCGAGAGGGAAGGTAAGGGGGAATGAATGAGCCTTGCTCTCATCAGAAGTGACTTAAAGTGGTAATAACAAACCTTGTTATTTATTCAATTGTGTACAGAAATATAATCTTACCCCAGAGGAAAATAGGAGAGGAGATGGATGGGAGAAAGGGGACAGGGGTAAGGGGGGGGGGTTAGGTGTTAGAAGGGAGGACAGATCATGGGAGAGGGTAGTCATATGAAATACATTTTTGAGTAGGGTCAGAATGAAAGGAGACAGAATAGAATACATAGGGTAAGGAGAAATAGTATGGAGGGAAATACAGTTAGCAATAGCAAGTGTGGGAAATAATATTGATGTAATTTCTCGACAGGATTTATGATAAAGAATGCTATCCATCCCCAAAACAGATCAGATGGAGTCTGAAAACGAACTGAAGCATTACTTTTTTTCCCTCACTTTATTTCACTTGAGGTTTCTCCTTCTTTGTGTGTGGAGGATTATGTTTATCTTTACAACTTGACTATTGTTCTAATGTTTTTCATATCTATAAATCTTTAACCTATGTTGGGTAACTTTCTCAATGTGGGGAGAGGGTTAGGAAGAAGGGAGAGCATTTAGAACTCAAGGCTTTGGAAGTAAATGTTGAAACTTGCTTTTGCATATAGCTGGTGGAAATATTTTAAAAATAAAATAAATAAAAATAGTCCAATGAATGTTTCCCTCTTATTCAAATATGCAGTATATAATTCTGCTACTATGCAACTAATTGTCATATTTTATATAATAATAACTTCAAATAGTATAAATTGAAATAGATGGGATGCCTTCAGGAGATTCATTATTTTCACTACTGAGAACTTAGCTGTATTTCCCTTTCTCAACTTCTAGACCATAGTACTGACTTTACACCAAATGTTTACAGGTAGAGAATTGTATAGTTTGTGAAATTGAGTAGGTAGCATTAACTGCTTATATGAAGCATTAAATGGGGAACATATTATCTTCCATGGTTCTACATGTCTTCCCAAAAAGGATTCAATGCCACTCTTAACAACCATTATAATCACTACCCTATATGTACCTTTCTTGAACTCTATGAATTCCAGTGAAAGCTATTCATAACTGGCAGAGATTTTTAGATCTTCCAGAAAAGGAAATTACATTTCAGAGAGATTTCTTAACTTGCTTAGGATCATATAACCTAGTAAGTGGAAGAGCTAACCCTGGAACCAGAATTCTTATTTCCATCCCCATGTTTTTCCTGCTACATTGAAGTTTGGTTAAAGGTCACTTAAGGAAACAATGAATAAGCTAAAATGTAAACTAAGGTCTTACCGATGATTCTGATGCTTTATGAACTGAAATGTCAGTTTGCAGCTCTTTTCTATACTTATATGATGAGATATGAAGTCAAATCTATCTTTTAATTTCTAAATAGATAGGAGACTTAGCTATTTGACTGTTAGAATAAAAGAGGAATTTAATTTCCTCACTCCTACTCCCACCCCCCAAATCTAAGGCATCTAAAATAAGATATACAGCAGATAGTATATACTCCAATAAATTATAGTGATGGTTGATTATACACAATTCTGATATTTTTCTTTAACTTGAAACTTTTAGATCAGCATCTATATCTGAACTGTACTATTCTGGCAGATAATATAGCTTGTAAAGGCAATTGAATTCCAAAGTGTTGACTAAAGTCTTCTAGAATTTGGGAGAGAGTCAAAGTCATAGAAAGTACTACTAAGTATATAAATTATATTGTGTATCCTCTCCTGTTTTTCATAGCTTCACTCTTTCAGTGCTGTACAACAGTTTATCTCTCTAAGTACTAGCAACCACAATTAAAACTGCTATTAACATTTTGGTAATTTATAATGCTTATTTATAATTTTAGTAATGGTAATAAACATGCCATTAAAATCATGTTTAACAAAAACAAACAAATAAAAAAGAAATGATGAGAAAGATGATTTCAACAAAAGCTGTAAAGACTTACTCACTGTGAAATGGATTATATACAAAGTAACAATATTATAGGATGATCCACTGTAAATGACTTAAATTTTTTCAACAGTGCAGTTACCCAAGACAACTCTGAAGCACTTATGATAAAGAATGTTATTCATTCCCAGGGAAAGAGCTGATGGTATCTGAGTAAAGATTGAAGTACAATTTTTTTAAAGTTATGTTTATTTAGTGTATGTACACATAAAAGAGAATTCACTGTCTGATCCCACCCAGCAGAAAACATGCACAAACCCATGGTAGATGATTGGGGAGGGGGCCTAGGCCCCATAGAGGTGGTTGGGATGGTGCAAACCTGCCAGTCACAGCTGCAGCATGGTAGAGCTGGACTGAGCTGCTGGGTGGGCCATGGCCCTGTAGAAGTTAACATTAGAATGAGCGTGCGCCATAGCCAAAGGTCTGTTTGATGCTCTCAAAATAGTACCGCTGCCAGCCCTATCTTGTCCGTTCCTCCTCTGGTGAGGGGATGCCCTTGCCTTCCATGAGAAGCTCTGTCTCTCCATCTTTGCCAATAAAGGTCAAGGTAATGGTAGCAAAGTGTCCATCAGGCCATGACTTAAACCTCCATTTCATTACAATCTTGTTTTCAGGGCAGATCCAAGAACTCCCCAGTGACATTACCATCCAGCAAGTGGAACTTTCCCCCTTTATCTGCTTCTAATACAGCAGAAGCATGGGTGAAGGCCTGAACCATCTCCTGGGTGACAAATACCCGAAAGAGATCCTCTGGTGATGTTAGGAAAGTGTCCCTCAGAACAATCTTGCAGGTGGGGATCTTGACACCAACAG
The DNA here is from genome assembly GCF_037893015.1 of Macrotis lagotis. Lineage (NCBI taxonomy): Eukaryota > Metazoa > Chordata > Mammalia > Peramelemorphia > Peramelidae > Macrotis > Macrotis lagotis. Next base: position 432,501,142 of record NC_133666.1, read on the forward strand.
TTTTAGACTAACTTGCTGGAGTACCAGGTTTGACTTTGGACTCCTCAGCTTTCACTGGCAGCTGTGGGGCTGGATCTACTGTCTCACGATTCAGAGTAGGTAGGATCATGCCCTGTGTGAATTCTGTTTTAAAAGTCCTGATATAAGTTTCCACTGCATCTCGAATCTTTGTCACACCTTCCTGCTTCATTAAGGCCAACAGGGTTGTGTCAGGCTTATATTTAGCAAGGTTCACAATAACCTCCACTTCATTGACATCTTTTTCATCTGACAAGTTGGGGATCTCCACGTGCCCCTTGTATTTCACTCCTGACTTAGAAGTACCTGTCCAGTTCAGTTTGACAGTCCACTCATAGAAGAAGATGAGTTTGCCTTTTCAATTGTTGATTGATGCCTCTCCATCAAGCTTGCTCATTTCTGTTACCTCACAGTTCCCCTCCTCTCCTTGTACTTGGATTGCCAGAAACAAAGATTTCAGTTTATCAGGGAACCAATTTGAAGCATCTTTCAGTCCAGTGCCAGTTATTGATGTTCATTGATGTTCGTGGCATCAGCCCGCTCCTCCACGATCCAGCCTGGTTCTCCCTCGCCCCACTTGGCCACCTGGTCTGGGACTCTCTGGCCACAGACTCCTGCACCGCCCCGGCCCCGGCCCTGGCCGCCCAGCAGCACCTGGAAATTACTAGAAGCGGGCGCAGCGCCTCCCAGCTCACTTTTCCCTCCACCTTCCCCCCCACCCCGACCCCAGCCCTGAAGTACAATTTTTTACACTTTATTTTTCTTGAGGTTTCTTTTTGTGGAAGTAGGAGGGGGTATTTATGTTTTCTTTCACAACATGACAATCATGGAAATGTTTTTCATGACTGACACTATTAAACTACATCAAGTTGCTTGCTTTCTCATTGGGGGGAAGAGGGAGGAAGGGAGAGAATTTTTATGTATGTATGTAACCAAGGAAAAATAAAATACTAAAAAAATTTTCAAAGAAAAATTCAACCCAGATGAACAAATTCTAATTTGGGCCAGTTGATATATTCCTATTCATTGTATTTGTTCTGATAGATCTGGAAAAAGTAGTGATTCACCCTATATCACCCTAGTGATATAGATATTGATATTTCGTTGACCATCGTATGAGTGACTTTGATCACATACTCCAAATAAGCCTACCTCACATTGTGTTAACCAATAATTATCAATTATTCATTTTTTGAGAACATCTACTGTTTGAAGACCATATTAACTGAATCTACTGCCATAAGGACTCTTTGTTCTAAGAGAGATAGCTAAACAATTCTCCATAACCTGCTACTTTATATATAAAATAATTGAACTATCCAGAAACTATTTTTCTCAAACTTTTGTAATTGTCCCAGTTATCATTAATTAAGAAGGAAATAGAACATTTCACTCAAGATTCTTAACAAGGAACTCCCCTCTTTTGGGACTATGTGGAGAATTTCTCCACAAGGGGAGTTGTCTGATCAGATTAAAGCTTTAATAGAAAACATCTTTTTACAATAACTTTCTGGATAAGCATATATGTTTATGTATTTCTATCTATATTCAATGCTGCAGCTGTCTAATTTTCATTCTCACCAGCAAAGGAAACACAAGCAGAATTTGGTTTTGATAAGCCCCTCTCAATACAGCCTGACTGAATTATAATGGATATAGTGAAGTGTATACAAATTGTGGGAGAGTTCTGAAGATCTGCCTGGAAGTAGCCAACTGAAGGATTCAGATTGCATTTTAGGTACCCTAGCTCTAATTTTGAGAAGGCATGACCTGGAAGGTTCAAGCAGATAGAGTCCCATTAAAGATGATGAGATACTGTCATCTTTACAATCATAAACAATGTGAATTAAATAATCAAGTGATGTTATTCTTATGACTCACAGGGCAGCTTTTAGGGAACCAAAGTCTTTTGGGTTCCAGGTGAAGTACGGTTGTGAAACTGAAGAGTACTGATCATCAAGTGACAGATAATTTTACCATGCTGTGGAAAGCTTATTGCCATGAAATCAAACTGCTGAAAGACATATTAGATTTACTGAACTGCTGAAAATTTGGCTAAAACTTAACCATAAAAGAATGAAACTATATTGCTGCAGCAGCTATATGGTATGAGACAGACTTGATTCCCGAAAGGTAAGAAAGGAAACTATGCACAATACACTCTAATTGAATCAATCTGATGTATAAGTCATGCTATCATTTTCCTGATGTGATAATCTTCTTTGAAACAGGACAATTACTACTGCTTAAAAAATAGTAAACCATACTCTAAAAAAACAAAAGAACCCTGATTGTGTTAAGGAAAACTGTTATTCAGTATAGTTTTGGAGTGATTCTCTCTTACATGGATTATACATTTTTAGAGAATTTGAATGCAATAAAATATATAACACAAAAGTAAATTTCTTTATTGTATAATTTGGTATATAGTTAAATCAATTACTCATAATCTAGATGTCATTAAATATAGAATTGTACTATTTTAAAAACAGATAAATGAGTTAGCATCATGTGCTAATAATATCCTGAAGTATTATAATGAAAAAAACTTGAAAATATTGAAAAAGTTCACCTAAAATTATTTGACTATAACATAAAACATTATGAGAATGTTAATTAAGCTATTTGGAGTTATTGCTTTATTTAAGAATTTACAAAGGGACTTCCAGCCAAGATGGCGGAGAGAAAACAGGCACAGTTAGAAACACCTGAATCTTCTTCTCATCAGACTTGGCTTAAACTCAACCTACACATACTCAGTTAACTTATAGAACATCTAACCTTTCAAGTACTAAAAGGGGAAAAGGGGAGGGGGGATGGAGAAAGGGAAAGGGAGTGAGGGAAATAAGGGGAAATAACAAAAGGAAGGGAAGGGAAAAGGGAAAAAAGGGAAAGGGCAAAGAAAGGGGAGGGTGTAATATAGGAGGGCTAAAACATTGAAGGGGTGGTATTCAGAAACAAAAGACTGGGGAATATGGATGAAAGTGGGGGAAGGGTGAAAAAATACAAACAGAGGGAAGATAGCAAGGAATGCAATAAAGAATTTGTAATCATAACCTTGAATGTGAATGGGAAAAAAACTCTCCCTTAAAATGTAAGCAAAGAGCAGAGTAGATTAAAAACCAGAATCCTACAATATGCTGCTTACATGAAACTCATTTGAAGCAGAGAGATACATACAGAGGAAAGGTAAAAGGCTGGAGCAAAATATATTTTGCTTCAGCTGAAGTAAAAAAAGCAGGGGTAGCAATTGTTATCTCAGACAAAGCAGGAGCAAAAATAGATAGATAGAGTTAAAAGAGATAAGGAAGGAAACTTTATCCTCCTAAAAGGTACCATAGACAATAAAGTCATTTCAATATTGAACATATATGCACAAAGTGGGACAGCACCCAAATTCTTAGAGAAGAAGCTGAAAGAACTACAGGAAGACATAGACAACAAAACTCTACTAGTGGGAGACCTCAACCTCCCACTATCAGATCTAGATAAATTGAATCATAAAACAAACAAGAAAGAAATTAGGGAGGTAAATAAATTGTTAGAAAAATGAGATATGGTAGATTTATAGAGGAAACTGAATGGGGATAGAAAGGTATATACCTTTTTCTCTGCAGTACATGGAATTTACACAAAAACTGACCATGTAATAGGACATAAAAACCTAATGATCAACTGCAGAAAGGCAGAAATAGGGAATACATCTTTCTCAGATCACAATGCAATAAAAGTCACATGCAATACTGGGCCAAGGAGATATAGACCCAGAACAAATTGGAAACTAAATAACCTCATTTTAAAAAAATGAGTGGACCAAAAACAAATTATAGAAAGAATTAACCATTTTATCCTAGATAATGATAATGAAACAACATACCAAAACCTATGGGATTCATTCAAAGTGACTCTCAGGGTATATATTATATCTCTAAATGCTTATATGAATAAATTGGAGAAAGAGGAAATCAATGAAATAAACATGCAACTAAAAAAATTAGAGAAAGAACAAATCAAAAATCCACAATTAAATACCAAATTAGAAATTCTAAAAATTAAAATAGAAATTAATAAATTTGAAAGCAAAAAAAACTATGGAATTAATAAATAAAACCAAAAGCTGGTATTATGAAAAAAACAGTAAAATTGATAAACCTCTGGTCAGTTAGATTAAAAAAAGAAGAAAAAACCCAAATTGCTAGTATCATAAATGAAATGTTGAACTCACTACCAAAGAGGAGGAAATTAAAGTAATAATTGAAAATTATTTTGCCCAACTCTATGCCAATAAATTTGATAATCTAAGTGAAATGCATGAATATTTACAAAGATATAAGTTGCCCAGGTTAAATGAAGAAGAGATTAAATACCTAAACAACCCTATCTCAGAAAAAGAAATTCAACAAGCCATTATTGAACTCCCTAAAAAAATCTCCAGGGCCTGATGGATTCACAAGTGAATTCTACCAAACATTTAAGGAACAATTGGTTCCAATCCTATGTAAACTCTTTAGAAAATTAGGGAAAGATGGAACTCTGCCTAACTCTTTCTATGAAACCAATATGGTACTGTTACCTAACCCAGGAAGAGTTAAAACAGAGAAAGAAAATTATAGACTTAATTCCCTGATGAATATAGATGCAAAAATCCTAAATAAAATTTTAGCAATAGGATTACAACAAGTCATCCCTAGGATAATACATTATTATCAAGTAGGATTTATTCTAGGAATGCAGGGTTGGATCAATATTAGGAAAACTGTTAGTATATTCAATTATATCAACAACAAACCTATCAGAAAGCATATGATCATACAAATAGATGCTGAAAAAGCTTTTGACCAAATACAGCATCCATTCCTATTAAAAACACTATAGAGTATAGGAATAAATGGACTGTTCCTCAAAATAATTAGGAGTATCTATCTGAAACCATCAACAAACATTATATTTAATGGGGAGAGGCTAGAGGCATTTCCAATAAGATCAGGGGTGAAACAAGGGTGCCCATTATCAATACTACTATTCAATATTGTATTAGAAATGTTAGCATAAGCAATTAGAGAAGAAAAAGAAATTGAAGGAATTAGAATTGGGAAGGAGGAGACAAAACCCTCACTCTTTGCAGATGACATGATGGTCTACCTAGAGAATCCCATGAAATCATGTAAAAAACTACTGGAAACAATTAGCAATTTCAGCAAAGTTGCAGGTTATGAAATAAACCCTCATAAATCCTCAAATTTCTATATATGTCTAGCAAGAAACAGCAGGAAGATCTAGAAAGAGATATTCCATTCAAAGTAACCTCAGACAATATAAACTATTTGGGAGTCTATTTGCCAAGACAGACTCAGAAGCTTTTTGAAAACAATTATAAAACACTTGTCACACAAATTAAATTACATTTAAATAACTGGGCAATTATCAACTGCTCATGGATAGGTAGAGCTAATATAATTAAAATGACAATTCTACCAAAACTAAACTATCTGTTTAGTGCCCTACCAATCAAAATTCCAAAAAATTACTTTATCGAGTTAGAAAAAATTGTTAGTAAATTCATATGGAGAAATAAAAAGTCAAGAATTGCCAGGAGCTTAATGAAAAAAAGTGCAAAAGAAGGTGGCTTAGCCCTACCCAATCTAAAATTATATTATAAAGCATCAGTCATCAAAACTATTTGGTATTGGCTAAGAGATAGAGTGGTGGACCAATGGAATAGAGTAGGTATAAAAGCAGGAGATGATTACAGTAACCTGCTGTTTGATAAATCCAAAGAGTCCGGCTATTGAGATAAAAACTCCCTCTTTGATAAAAATTGCTGAGATAATTGGAAGTTAATATGGAAGAAACTTAGATTAGATCAACACCTCACACCATTTACCAAGATAAGGTCCAAATGGTTACAGGACATAGACATAAAAAAACAATACTATAAACAAATTAGAAGATCAAGGACTAGTCTACCTGTCAGATGTATGGAAAGGGGAACAGTTTATGACTAAGGAAGTTTTGGAGAACATCACCAAAAACCAATTAGATGATTTCTATTGCATTAAATTAAAAAGCTTTTGCACAGATAAAACTAATGTAACCAAGATCAAAAGAAATGTAGTAAATTGGGAAACAATCTTTACAACTAATGATTCTGACAAAGGACTCATTTCTAAAATATAGAGAGAACTGAGTCATATTTTTAAAACAAAAAGCCATTCCCAAATTGACAAATGGTCAAAGGATATGCAAGGCAATTTACAGATGAGGAGATCAAAGCAATCCATAGCCATATGAAAAGAAAGCTCTAAATCATTAATTATTAGAGAAATGAAAATTAAAGCTTCTCTGAGGTACCACCTCACACCTCTCTGATTGGCCAGTATGAGCAGGAAGGATTATGATCATTATTGGAAGGGATGTGGGAAATCTGGGACACTATTACACTGTTGGTGGAGCTGTGAACTCATCCAACCCTTCTGGAGAGCTATTTGGAACTATGCACAAAGGGCAACAAAAATGTGCATACCCTTTGACCCAGCAATACCACTACTGGATCTATACCCTGAAGAGGTGAGGAAAAGGGGTAAAAACATTACTTGTACAAAAATATTTATAGCAGCCCTATTTGTGGTGGCAAAGAATTGGAAATCCAGTAAATGTCCTTCAATTGGGCAATGGCTTAGCAAACTGTGGTATATGTATGTCATGGAACACTATTGTTCTATTAGAAACCAGGAGGGATGGGATTTCAGGGAAACCTGGAGGGATATGCATGAATTGATGCTGAGTGAGATGAGCAGAACCAGAAAAAACCGTACACCCTAACAGCAACATGGGAGTGATGTTCAACCTTGAAGGACTTGCTTATTCCATCAGTGCAAAAATTGGGAACAATTTTGGTCTGTCTGCAAAGGACAGTACCATCTGTATTCAGATAAGGAGCTGTGGAGTTTGAACAAAGTGCAAGGACTATTCCCTTTAATTTAGAAAAAAACAGATATCTTATTGTCTGATCTTGTTACCTCTTAGACGAATTTGGATCAAGGTACAACATGGAAACAAAGTACAGACTGACAGAGTGTTCTGTGGGGGTTGGGGGAGGGAAGCAAGATTGGGGGAAAATTGTAAAACTCAAATAATATCTTTAATAAAAATAAATTTAAACAAAAGAATTTATGAAGGTACTTATAAAGGAGAATGCTTTTGCAAAGAAAGATCTTATAAATCTCCATTGTAAACTTAAAAGGATTTTAAGAATCGTGTATTCATGAATTTTTATGAAATCTAAGTGTTTTTGTGTGGTGAAATTCTTACTGAGTCAATGGGAACTTGGTACAAAATGGAGGAGCAATTTTAAAATCTGATTGTTGGTTAATGGTGAATTTTTAAGCTGTTAAATCTCTAGCTTTCTTTCTCTACCTTTGAATACATAAATTTATATATCTGGTGGTTTAGAGCAATTAGCAAATTTTTCCTGCTTTTCTAGGGATTTTTGTGAACTATCGTTGTATAATTCACTTTGGTTACAGTCATATACCACAACTTCCTCAGTCATTCCCCAAGTGATGGGCATCTATTCAATTTCAAATTCTTTTCCCATCACAAAAAGAGCTGCAATAAATATTCTTGTACATATGGGTATTTTCCCCTTTATTGTGATCTCTTTGGGATACAAACCTAGTAGTGGTATTGCTGAATCAAAGGGTATGTATAGTTTTAAATTCCGTTGGTCATATTACCCAATTGGTGTCCAGAATACATAAATCAATTCATAGATCCACCAACTGAATATTACTGTAACAATTTTCCTAATCCCCTTCAACATTTGTCATTTTCATTTTCTATCATATTAGCCAATCTAATATTTGTGAAGTGGTACCAGAGTTATATAAATCTATTTTTACAGTTATATAAATTTTTATTTCTGTAATAATAACTTAGAGCATTTTTCATATGACTGTAAATAATTTTAATTATTTAATTTCTTCATCTGAAGACTGCCTTTTAATAACCTTTTATTTTTTATCAATTGGAGAATGATATGTATTCTTATCAATTTGATATATCTTTTAGAAATGAGAACTTTATTAGACCTTCCTATAAAAACTATTCCCTGGATTTTTCCTTGCCTTTGTATCACGGTCCTATTGGTCTTCTTTGCATAAAAGCTTTTAAATTTATTGTTATCAGAATTATACAATTTGCATTTCATAATGTTCTCTATATCATGCTTGGTCATAAAGTCTCTTCTACAGAGATATGCTAGGTAAATGGTTCTTTAGTCTTCTAAATTACATATGGTATCACACTTTTTGTCACCCACTTCAAAATTCAGGTGATACAGAACACTAAACCTGTGGCAGGTAGTTTATCATAATTTTGGACAGCTCTGATTTTTAGAAAATTTTGTTTACAAATGCAGATTACCTAACTTGCATTTTCTGCTAATTTTTTTATGTCCATAAGCTTTCTACTCAAAACCTTAAAATTGCTAAAAATTGACTCCCATTTCTTTTAAAAATAAATTATCAGTAAACAATGTGTTTCTTACACAAATGCGCACACACACACACACACACACACACACACACACAAAACATATTTAAAATTGATTTTTCCAGCTTTTTAGATCTGACTATTTACAAGAGAAGTGTTTTGTTTTTGAAGTCATATAGTTTCCGGGTTTGGCTTGAAACGTAGACACCCAAATATTTTTTTTGTCATCTGAATTTGTTGGTAATATCGAGAAATACTGATTGGTTATTTGATATCTTGCTACTTTGCTAATGGTGTTGTTTGTTTAAGATATTTTTTTAGTTAATTCTCCAGAATTCTCTAAATAGATCATCATATTATCTGCAAAAAGTGTTGTTTCATTTCCTGATTTACTCTTATAATTTCTTTTTCTCCTCTTATTGTTATAGTTAACATTTCATAAACAATATTGAAGAGTAGTAGGATTGACACATGTCTTTGTTTCATCCCTCATCATATTGGGAATATTTTTATCTTATCCCCATTACATGTAATACTTGCTGATCATTTTAGTTAGAAATCACCTTTTATTTTAAGTAAAAATCCTTTATTCCCTATGTTCTATTGTTTTTAATAGGAATGAATACTGTATTTTGCCAAAAACTTTTGCAACATCTATTGTGTTAATCTTTTGTTTTCTGTCATTTTTTCTTTGGTATGGTGATTCTTTTCCTAATTACTTACATTCCTACATTCCTATATCTCTTATTAGATTTTAAAATTCTTCAGTAGCTAGGTGGCCCAGTGGATAGAGCACCAACCCTGGAGTCAGGAGTACCTGAGTTCAAATCTGGCATAAGACACTTAATAATTAACTAGTTGTGTGGTGTTGGGCAAGCCACTTAACCCTATTGCCTTGCAAAAACTAAAAAAAAACTTTAAAAATTTTTTTATGTGATCTTCCAAGAGTACGTCTTGGATTTGAGACCAACCAATTGGATACTTCACATGTGGGCATCTTGTCATTGCTATCTTCTTTTGAAATTATATTTTAATATTCCTTATTACTATATTACTATAGTAGTTTTCTATTATTTGGATTCATTTTAGTTGGGTTTTTTTGAAAAGTCACCTGTTTTCCTGAGGCACAGGAGGCACACTTCCAAGGTTTTGTTTGCTTGTTTGTTTGTTTTTGCTTTTATTTTATTTCATTATTTTTTGCTGAGAGTCTGTGATCTAGAAACTGACTTTTGCTTGAGGTCTCAGGTTCTGATGTCTTACTTACTGAATTAGGATAGGTTGACATGATTCCACCTATTGCACAGCACCAGTGTTTCAGGGCTCATTATATGTCATCTATACTGAAGATATGTCATCTTAAAAACTGCTCTGTTGTACTTCTGTCCTGCCTGATTGTGATTCAGAGGCCTTGATTACTGACCTGAATTGCAGTTAAGAGCCTCTCACTGACTTCTCCATTCCCTACCAGGTCTGGAATGTACTTCCCTTGTATCCAGGTATGACAGAAATTCACTGAAGCTCTCAAAGATATGTTGAGCTGAAAAAGTGCTTCACTCCAACTTTTGTGGGTTCTGTTGTTTCAGATTCTGAAATTTTCATTTAAAGTTGTTACATTGAATTTCTGGCCAAGATGGCAGAGCGAAGACAGGCACTGTGAAAAGTGCTCCTCTTTTCCCTCAGAAACAACATGAGAGAAACTTCTTCATAGAAATTCGATCAACAAAACTCAGAAACAGAAGTTAGGAGGAGAGCAACTACCAAGAAGGTCTGTCTCAGGGTACCATAGATGAATTGAGAGATGAGAGCAGAGGATCAGTGCTGGTGCACTGGTGATACAGTGCTGGTACACCCTCTGGAGGAAGCCAGAGGGTCAGACTCAGTCATAGAGACTTCAGTGAGTGGTGGGTGTGAGATCCAACTTTAGCTGTGGAGTCTTTGGCAGGGGGGAGAGAAGCAATGGGAGGGGAGGTTCCAGCACAGAGTTTCAAAGCAAGAAATGCAGCTGCACTGGGGACCTGAACTCATACTTTCAATATAGCCTTTTGCTCAGAACAAACAATAAACAACTGCCCACCCCCTCAGGGCAAGAGAGTTCACTCACTGAAAAGAGATTAACTCTCTAGCCCAGGACCCAGCCCAGTAATCAAGGGCAACTCAGACCCTGCTGCAGAGGGTCTGAGAAAGGACTCCAGAGAAAGCAACCAGCACTCCCTGCTGACTGGCCCTTGGAATTGCAAAGCAAAGGGAACAAAAGGTCTAAGATCTTCAAAAGCAAACCTCTGAGAGCCAGCTCCCCCACCCCCAACACAAAATCCTAAAAATATGAAAAAAAATCAGGGAAAAGGGGGAGCCCATGGAGAAATGCTTAGAAGTGACAGATTCTAACCCAGAAAGGTCTAGCACTGCTGAGGAGGATATGATTTGCTCTCCAGCCCAGAAAGATTTTCTTAAAGAAATCAGGAAGGAGTTTAAAAATCAACTGGAAAAGTTGGGAACAGAAGCTGAAGAGAAAATTAACATCTCACAAAAAGAAAACAAATCCTGGGAAAATACAATTGGACAAATACAAAATGAGAATAACTCTCTCAGATCTTCAATTGGGCAAATGCAAAAAGAAAATGATCATCTCAAAACTACACTTGGACAAATGGAAAACTTGAAAAATTGGATTGACTAACTGAAAAAGGAGTTATAAAAGATAATGAAGAAAAATTTTCTCTAAAAAAATGGAATCAGCAGAAACTAATGAGTTCATGACAAAAGAAGATTATGTGAAACAAAACCAAAATATCTAAAACATAAAAGAAAATGTGAAATACCTCATCAGCAAAACCACTGACCTTGAGAACAGATCACAATGGGAGAACCTAAGAATTATCAGCCTTCCTGAAAACATTGAAGAGAGGAAAAAATAAAAGAAGGAAAATTACCCTGAATCGTGGAACCAGAGGGCAAAATAGTTATTGAAAGACTACATCTATCCCCTATGGAAAGAAATCCTAAAATGAAAACACCAAGGAATTTTGTGGCCAAATTCTAGAACTATTAGATAAAAGAAAATATCCTGCAAGTGGTCAGAAAGAAAAAAAATTAATACCATGGAGTCACAGTAAGGATTATGCACGACCTGGCTGCAGCAACACTAAGGGATCAAAGAGCCTAGAAATAGATATTCCAAAAAGCAAGGGAGCTTGTAATGCAGTCAAGAATCAACTACCTGGAAAAGCTCAACTTTCTCTTCCAGGCAAAAAGATGGACATTTAATGAAATGGGAGACTTCCAAGTTTTCATGATGAAAAGACCAGAGATAAATAGAAAATTTGGACATCAAACAGGAGGCTCAAGAGACACATGAAAAAAAAAGAAATAAAATGCTATCCAATAAGATGAAACTGTCTATATAACCATTTGGAAGAGTCTCATAACTCTTGAAAATTGTAGCTCTATTAGAGAGAATATACATAGCCAGAAGTGATGCACACTCATACCTTTTCTGTGACTCAGAATAATGTAAAAACAATACCTCTGGGGCAGCTAGGTGGTGCAGAGCACCAGTACTTCAGTCATGAGGACCTGAATTCAAATCCGGTCTCACACAATTAATAATTACCTAGCTGTGTGGCATTGGGCAAGGCATTTAACACCAATGCCTTGCAAAAACAAAAAAGGTCACAAAAATACCTCCTCAAAAAGGGGGACAGTAAGATGAAGGGAGGATAGAGGGAGACTGAATGGGATAGATCTCATTACATCAAGAGGTACAAATACCCTATTGTAATTGAGGGGAAGAAGGGAGGAGTTGAGAACCACCTGAATCTTCAACTCATGAGAATTGTCTTAAAGTTAACTTAGACACACTTAGTTAAGTAAAGAAACTTATCTTATTTATCAAGCATTAAAAGCTGAAAAGGGGGGGGTGGGGAGGGGAAGAAAACGGGAACTAACAGAAGGAAGGGAAGAAGGGGAAAAGGGAAAGGGATAAAAAGGGGATGGGGATATAAGAGGGCTAACATACTGAAGGTGACAGTATTGAGGAACAAAATACTGGGGAATATGGATAAAGGGGAAAAAGGGGAAAATATAAACAGAAGGAAGATAGCATAGAGAACAATAAAGAGTTAGCAATTATAACTTTGAATGTGAATGGGATGAACTTTCCCTTAAAATGTAACTGGATAGCAGAGTGGATTTAAAACCAGAATCCTACAATATGCTGCTTACAAGAAACTCATTTGAAGCAGAGAGATCCATATAGAGTAAAGGTAAAAGGCTGGAGTAAAATATGTATTACTTCAGCTGCCATGAAAAAAGCAAGGGTAGCAATCCTTATCTCAGAAAAAGAAGCTGCAAATATAGATAGGATTAAAAGAGCTAGGGAAGGAAATAATATTGTCATAAAAGGTACCATAGGCAATAAAGTAATTTAATACTAAATATGTATACACCCAATGGGACAACATACAAATTATTAGAGGAGAAGTTGAAAGAGCTACAGGAAGATATAGATGACAAAACTCTACTGGTGGCAGACCTCAACCTCCCACTCTCAGATTTAAATAAATCAAGTCATAAAATAAACAAGAAGGAATTTTAGGATGTAAATAGGTTGTTAGAAAGCCAGACCTTGGGAGGAAATTGAACAGGGATAGAAAGGAATATACTTTTTTTTTCTGCAGTACATGGTACTTAAACAAAAATTGACCATGTACTAGGGTGATATAGACCCAGAACTAACTGGAAACTAAATAACCTCACTTTAAAGAATAAGTGGAACAAACAACAAATTATTGAAAGAATTAATTATTTCATTCTAGATAATGACAATAATGAAAAAACATACCAAAACCTATGGGATACACTCAAGGCAGCTGTCATTGTGTATATTATATCTTTAAATGCTTACATGGATAAATTAAAGAAAGAAGAAATCAATAAACTAAATATGCAACTAAAAAAATTAGAGAAAGAATAAATTTTAAAAACCCAATTAAATACCAAATTAGCAATTCTAAAAATTAAAGGAGAAATTAATAAAATAAAAAAGAAGAAATGAATGAATAAATTAAACCAAGACCTGATTTTATGAAAAAAATAAAATTGATGAACCTCTGGTCAATTTGAATAAAAAAAGAAAACCAAATTGCTATTATCATAAATGAAAACACTGAACTCACCACCAATAAGGAGGAAATTAGAGTAATAATTCAGAATTATTTTGCTCAACTCTCTGCCAATAAATTTGACAATCTAAGTGAAATTCAAATGTACAAAAAATAAATTGCCTAGGTTAAATGAAGAGTAGATTAGATACCTAAACAACCCTGTCTCAGAAAAAGAAATTAAACAAGCCATCATTGAACTCCCTAAGAAAAATCCAGGACCTGATAGATTCACAAGTGAATTCTACCAAACAGATAAGGTGCAGTTATTTCCAATTCTTTTTTTTTTACGTTTTTTGCAAGGCAAAAACAGGGTTAAGTGGCTTGACCAAGGACACGCAGCTAGGTAATTATTAAGTGTCTGAGACCCCATTTGAAACCAGGTATTCCTGACTCTAGGGCTGGTGCTTTATCCACTGCGCCACCTAGCTGCTCCAGTTGTTTCTAATTCTATATAAACTGTTTAGAAAAATAGAGGAAGACAAAACTCTACCTAACTCTTTCTGTGACACAAATATTGTGCTGATACCTAAACCAGGAACAGTTAAAACAGAGAAAGAAAAATTTAGACCTATCTCCCTTATTAATATAGATGCAAAAATATTAAATAAAATTTTAGGAAAATGATTAAAACAAATTATCACTAGGGTAATACATTATGACCAGGGTTTTTCCCAGGAATGCAGGGTTGGTTCAATATTAGGGAAACTATTAATATAATTAATTATATCAATAACAAGCCTACCAGAAATTGTATGATTATTTCAATAGATGCTGAAAAAGCTTTTGACAAAATACAGCACCCATTCCTACTAAAAACGCTAGATAGTATAGGAATGAATGGACTGTTACTTAGAATAACAAGCAGTATCTATCTGAAGTCATCAACATTATCATATTCAATGGGGAGAGGCTAGAGGCATTCCAAAATAGGATCAGGGGTAAAACAAGGATGCCCATTATCACCACTACTATGCAATATCTTGTTAGAAATTTCAACTTCAGCAATAATAGAAGAAAAGGAAATTGAAGGAAATAGAATTGGAAAAGAAGAGATAAAACTCCCACTCTTTGCAGAATATATGATAGTATACCTAGAGAATCACAAGAAATTATTTAAAAAACTACCAGAAATAATTAGCAAATTTAGCAAAGATGCAGGATAAAAAATAAATCCTCATGAATCCTCAATTTTTCCATATATGACTAGCAAGATCAAACAGGAGGAGCTAGAAAGAGAAATCCCATTCAAAGTAACCTCAGATAGTATAAAATACCTGGGAGTCTATTTGCCAAGACAGATTCAGAAACTTTTTGACAACAATTGCAAAACACTTCTCACACAAATAAAATCAGATTCAAAAACCTGGGCAAAAATCAAGGGCTCCTGGATAGGTCAAGTTAATATAATAAAAATTACAGTTCTTCCAAAAGTAAACTACCTGTTTAGTGCCTTCCCAATCAAAATTCCAAAAAATTACTTTAATGAGTTACAAAAGGTGGTAAGTAAATTCATGTGGAGAAATAAAATGTCAAAAATTTCAGGGATTCAATGAAAAAAGTGCAAAAGAAGGTGGCTTAGCACTACTAGATCTAAAATTATAAGCCCTCAGTCATCAAAACTGTCTGGTATGCTAAGAAATAGAATGGTGGACCATTGGAATAGACTAGATGCGATAGCAGGAAATGATTATATTAATCTGCTGTTTGATAAACCCAAAGAATCAAATTATTGGAATAAAAATGCTCTCTTTGGTAAAAAATGCTTGCAAAATTGAAAGTTAGTATGGCAAGAACTTAGATTAGACCAACACCACACACCTTATACCAAGATAAGATTAAAATGGATACAGGATGTAGATATAGATAAACAATATTATGAGCAAACTAGAAGACCAATGAGTAGTTTGCCTGTCAGATCTATGGAAAGGGAAGCAGTTTGTGACTAAGGAGAACTT
Organism: Macrotis lagotis; assembly: GCF_037893015.1. NCBI lineage: Eukaryota > Metazoa > Chordata > Mammalia > Peramelemorphia > Peramelidae > Macrotis > Macrotis lagotis. The sequence goes on from NC_133666.1 coordinate 432,516,770, forward strand.
CACTAAAAACAAACTAAATGATTTTGTTTTCATTAAATTCAAAACCTTTTGCACAGCAAAACCACTGTAACCAACATCAAATGAAATGTGGTAAACTGGGAAACAATATTTGCAACTAGTATTTCTGACAAAGGACTCATTTCTAAAATATACAGAGAACTGAGTCAAATTTTTTTTAAAAGTCATTCCCCAGTTGAAAAATGGAAAAAGTTTATGCAAAGGCAAATTACAGATGAGTAGTCCAAGGCAATCTATAGTCATATGAAAAAATATGAAAAATTGCTCTAAATCAATGTTTATTACCGAAATGCAAATTAAACATCTCTGAGGTACAACCTCACACCTCTCAGACTGGCCAATATGACCAGAAAGGACAATGATCTTTGTTATAAGAGTTGTGGGAAATCTGGAACACTAGTACTGTGAAGTGTTACCTATGAGCTGGGATAGCATTCAACCCTTTTGGAGAACAATTTGGGATTATGCCCAAAGGGCAACAAAAATGAGAATACTCTTTGACCCAGCAATAGAACTACTGGGTCTGTACCCTGATGAGATTATGAAAAAGGGTAAAAACATCACTTGTACAAAAATATTTATAGTATCCCTGTTTGTGGTGGCAAAAATTTGTAAATTAATTGAATATCCTTCAATTGGGAAATGGCTTAACAAACTGTGGTATCTTGGAACACTATTGTCCTATTAGAAACCAGGATGATATAGGGTGGCTAGGTGGTACAATGGCTGGAGCACCGGCCCTGGAGTCAGGACTACCTGACTTCAAATCTGGCTTCAGACATTTAATAATTAGCTAGATGTGTGTGCTTGGGCAAGTCACTTAACCCCATTGCCTTGCAAAAAACTAAAAAAAAAAAAAAACAGGAGGGATGGGAATTCAGGGAACCTCGAGGGATTTGCATGAACTGATGCTGAGCTAGATGAGCAGAACCAGAAAAACATCGTACACCCTAACAGCAAAATGGGGGTGATGATCAACCTTGATGGATTTGCTCATCCCTTCAATACAACAACCAGGGACAATTTTGGGCTATCAACAATGGAGAATACCATCTATATCCAGAGAAAGACTTATGGAATTGAACCAAAGACCAAAGACTATTACTGTCAAATTAGAAAAAGAAAGGTATATTATTATGTAATTTTTGCTATCTCACACTTTGTTTTTCTTCCTTAGGTTTATGATTTCTCTGTCATCATATTCAATTGAGATCAATATATAACATGGAACCAATATGAAGACTAAGAGAATGCTTTTGTGTGGGGTGGGGGAGGGAAGCAAGAATGGGGAGAAAATTGTAAAAATCAAAATAAATATAATCTTAAAAAACTATGGTATAGGGAAAAGAGTATTTGACCTGGAGGTAGGAAATATATGGGTGTGAATTCTCATTTTGTGCTCTTAGGCAAGACATTTAACCTCTCTTAGCTGCAGGTTTTTTTAAGTATAATAAAAGATAATAATATCTGTCATGTCTACCCCACAGAGATGATGTGAAGATAAAAATGGAATAAAGTCTGAAGTATATAGCAAGTATTAAAACTATATACAAACATAAAATTTCATTTCTACTGAAATGAGCAAAGAATAGACAGTGCTCTATTCTACTGTGGAAGCACAGTGGCTACTAAAAGCCATTACTTATACATTTAATTGACTACTAAATATATGATGAAATTTCAGCCATTTGTTCACACTAAATTCTGGGTAATTCAGCAAGAGGTTACCCCATTAGCCAATGATCTTTGCTCATGCTTTCTCAATTTTGCTCATTTAAATTCTTTTAAAAAATATAGAAGAGATAAAATGATTTTGTTAATATATTTTCTCAACAAACCTTCAATAACAAAAGATAAAAAAGTGAAAAAAAAAAACAAAGTTGTTTCAGAGGGAAACTGGGAATAGCTTAGGGAAATTTCTTGCTTCTCTTCACCATCTGGGTTTCACCTAGAGTCCTTCTTCTTTAAGAAAGTGTTCTGTTATTAATTACTTAGCAGAATCTCATCCTTCTAATAGAAGCATGAACAATACTGTCAGTAATATTTTTATTATTTTATTTGAGTTTCAACATGGCAATTGAGCAATCAATAATGTAAAGTTTCTTATCTAAAAGATTGCAAAGTTGATGTCATAATAAAAGAAACATGAGGGTTGGATTTACTCACTTATGTGACATGGTTAGTGAAAAGGTAATTTAAAAATGTGTTTGGACCAATTTTGTAGTAGTTTTTTTTAACAGTAATTGACAATGAAGTACAATAATGAATACAGCTCTCAAATAAGAACTCACTATGTAACAATAATTTTTGGGAAAACTGGAAAATAGTATGGCAAAAACTAGGCATGGATCTATCTCTCACACCTGATACCAAAATAAGGTCAAAATGAGGACAGGATTTAGATATAAAGACTTATACCATAGATAAATTATTAGACTAAAATAATCTATCTATCTGATCTATGGAAAAAAGGATAAATTTATGGCCAAAAAAGAATTCTATTACATTATAAACTAAAAAATGAATTATTTTGACTATATTACATTTTAAAAAGTGTTTGCACTCATAAAATCAAAGCAGCCAAAATTAGTAGGAAAGCAAAAAGCCAGGAAGCAATTTTCCAACCAGAAGTTCTGATAAAGAACTCATTTCTAAAATACATAGAGAATTGCATCAAATTTATAAGGTCACAAGTTATTCCCTAATTGATAAATGGTATGAACAGACAGTTTTCAAATAAAGGAATTAAAACAATATGTAATCTAATGAAAAAGTGCTCCAAATCACAACTGATTAGAGAAATGCAAATTAACACACCAATGTGGTCCAATCTCACATCTACTAGATTAGCCAAAATGAGAAAAAGGGAAGAAGATCAATGTTGGAGAAGTTGTGAGAGGATTTGGACATTGATGCATTGCTTGTGTTGCTGTAAACAGATCCAACCTTTCAGGACAGCAATATGAAACTGCTCAACAAGCAATAAAACTGTTCATGCCCTTTTACCCAGAAATTCCAATAATAGATCTTTATCCAGAAGAAATTGTAAAAAAATGGGAAAAGACCTACATGTTCCAAAATATTCGTAGCAATTCTTTTTGTCGTGGCAAACAATTGGAAATTGAGGGGATGACCATCAATTGAGGAGTGGCTAAACCAATTATAGTACACTAATACTATGGAATATTATTGTTCTATTAAAAACCATAAATGGTTGGACTCTAGAGAAGCATGGAATGACTCGGGATCTGATGCTGAGTAAAGGGAGTAGAACCAAGAGAGAATCAATAACAATATGAGATGAACAAACTTGATGGAGCTCCCCTCCACAGTCCAGAGAGCAAGGACACTTGTATTTGACTAGTTATGGATAACATTATCCCCAACCAGAGAAAGCAAAACAAAACACATAGAAAAAAAAACACCCCTACCAAATCTGATGAAGAGGAGTGGGAAGGAAAGATGGAGGGAAATTTTGTAACTTGGAAATATTCTTGTACAAATGGATGAAAATAAATAAATAAATTTTAAAATAAAAAATGAGAATCTCTAAAAACCTGATTCTAAGAAGCCAGTCAATTCGACAACTGCTCTGAAGATGATACCTATAGCAAAGACCTGACACATAAAGTGTCTGAGAATCAGACATGAGCCTTAAATGGGCATTGTTTTCTAATTCCTTTTTACTTTTTCTATTTGTGTCTTTTGTCTGTAAGTTCTGCTAACTTAAGGAGGTTTTCCACTTTGATTTTTGTCAATGTATTTATCAATTTTTTCTCCTTTTTCCTATCATACTGTTGCCTACCATAAGCATCATAGTTAAGAACCCTTAATGAAATGTTTGCAATATAAGTAATTTATTGTGGAGAATTTCAATTGGAAGCAAATGGAGAAATGAGAGAAATTAATATTTCTTACATGTAATAACCATAGTATAAGGATGAAAGTTTTTTCCTCTTTTCCACTTCCTCATTGAGAAACCAATCTTTGTGGAGAATCTCTTTTAAAGATTTACTCAGTCAAGATCTAATTGTAAAGTAAAGTAATTTCTAAAGTTACAGTTAGTGGGTGAATTCTTACTCTTTGTACTTGCTCAGGCAGGTCTTGGAAAACATTGATTGTCCCTACTATCAAGACAGGTGATATGGAAAGTGATCTTTCTTTGACCAAGATTTGAGTGACCTAAGTCAGGTACCCGAAGAAGACCCACCTCCTATTGTGTTATCCAATCAGAGTTGAATAGATACCACTTGATAGCACCTACTCTTTGAAAGGCATATAAACTCTACGCCTACCCCCATGATGGTCTTTGTTCTGACATCATTTGGTCAAATGATCACTACTTTATTAATAACCTTCCAACCTTATTACTAAAATGATTAAATAATCCAGAAATTGTTTCTTAAGTAGTTTAATCATCACAAATGCAAGAGAGTGATATAATGTAAATTTCAATCCCGTGGGCTAAAAGAAATTTGCTAATGTGTAATGTCCTAATTTGCATGGCTTAGAAAACAATGAATTTAGGGGGTAGAAGTCTTATAATTAATGAACATCTTAAAATTAACAAAAAATAGATAATCTTATAATTATAATCTTCAGTTAAATGGGAAGGATATAAAATGTAGAAAACTCTTAGAAAATATCTGAAACTGGATGGCTAGGTGGCATAGTGGATAAAGCACCGGCCTTGGAGTCAGGAAGTACTTGGGTTAAAATCCGGTCTCAGACACTTAATAATTACCTAGCTGTGTGGGCTTGGGCAAGCCACTTAACCGCGTTTGCCTTGCAAAAGCCTAAAAAAAAAATCTGAAACTAATTTTGTGAGTTCCCGTTGTCTTTAATATGTAAGTTTCTCTCTACTATATTATATAATTCAATTGATACCTTTATGGCCCTATGTGAGTTTCATTGCTTCTTGGTATTTTAGTTGCAAATTTGAATAAATGAGGATATTTCTATTTAAATTACAAAGTTGTCTACCTCAAATTGTGGATCCAGGAATCCTGGAAATCCTAAGGGCTTCCTATTTTTCCTGGGTGGGAATGAAAAAGAAAGGACTGGTTCTTTCAAGTGTCTGCCTTTCTTGATTATAAAATTCAATACTTGATAACTTGAAGTATAATAAAGGAACAAGTATGGTGGACATGAAAATAGAAGATGAGAAAGTAGGAGAATGGTGGGGGGGGAAGAGACAGAAGTTGCTGTGCTTCTACTATAGTCTGAAGAGCAGCATTCATGAAGCTCACTAGTGACATGATAGTTCTTCCTCTTCCCTGTCCTGAGACATCAGGTCATGTCTTGGAGGTATTATAATTGGTGCCAATCTGAACGGGTTAATGAAATAATATATCTCAAAAATGTCTGTTATACAATTACAATGAAGAGACTGAAATAGATTATGATGTTAAAGTAAGTGTGAAGGCCCTATTAGGTTACCCTATCAGAACAAATCAAGCTATCAACACTTACTAAATTCCTTCTATATTCCAGGCAGTTGGCTAAGCCATGATGATACAAAAAGTAACAAAAACCAGAAAGCACTTGAAAGCATAAAATAGAAAGGAAAAAGATGGTATATGAGTAGTAACAATTAGGAACAAACAAATAAGGGACAAATTGGGAATATTCTCAAAGGGAGGCACTGGTATGGAATGGGTAAATCTTTCCTTTTGTTGTCCATGCTTTTAAACCTTTTAGTTATTACATTTAAACCTTATGACTTTTTTATTAAATTAAATTAAATAATCCATTCTTCTTTCAATATGAACTATTAGCCCAAAATCAAAAATCCCTTTTAGTTCCAGTAGGCAGGAACACCAAAGTTATTCCCATTTTATAGCTGTGAAGAAATATATTTAGGGATTTAAAGAGACTTGATCAAAGTAAAATCATTTGAGTAAGTGATAGACTTGGGAGGAAAAACATCATGTTTCCTGACTCCTAGGTCATTTTGGCTATGCTCACATTTTATAAATTTTATATAAGTTTTTATGAACACAGAAGTTTATAGATATGTTTGATTTAATTATTTCTATACCTGTGATTGACAATACTACTTCAGTAATTTTTATTTGAATATTGCAGAAAGTTTATTTTCTCCCATTGTTTGAGTAAATTTTTAAAAATTTTCCTGAGTATGAATAATGTTGGCATTTTATTCTTATTTTCTGACAACCACCACCACTACAAAAGCACATGTTTGCTAATTTCAGTTTTCTTTTCAGTCTTTGCTGTTCAAATTTCAATAACTTAACTGAAATAATTTTCTTTATTCCATCTATTTTTATTACTTTGGTTTTGAAAGTACTACCTTGTGGCAGAAAGATACAAAAAAGGCTTCTGTGATCATAGTGATGTTGATTCTCTTGAACTGTGGGTAGTTGACAGTGTAACTATAATATACTCATGGGGTATGGAAAGTGCATGTGTTCAAATGAAGTTTAAAGCAATATAGAGAAAACTACTAAACCAATTAAAATGCACATTCTATGGAAGGTGTAGGGTATGTTCAGGGAAGATTACAAGCACCAAATACAATAGACATTTTCAGATTACTTTTCACCTTTGATGCCAATCTGATTCATCCAACTCTCATCTGTGTCTCCAAGAAAAGTAGTATGTGACAGGCACATAAATATTTTGTCAGATGAGGTTAAATCAGGTTGAGGGTAAACAAGGAATCTTAAACCCAGAAGTAAGGGAGTTTATATAGTTGGCACGTGATGAGTTCCCCTGACTGAATGGGTTGGATGAGAATAGTTCCAATTCCCAAGAAGGCAACTGAGACTGACACTGTGGAGTCCTTAGATCTTGATTAGATATCGAAGTTGCCAAGGTGTTGCACTGAAGCCAATGTCATCATAAGTTGTCTTCACTTTTTCTTGTCACTGAACTGTGATGACTCTGGAAGAAAGTACTACTGACATCACTCTGCCTCTCTTAAATCCAATCTATGCATGAATCAAAAACATAACTCATACCATTTTACAATTTTTGCCTATCTTAATGTCCTGTGGTAAGTGATGATAAGGAAAAGATGAAGCAGCAGGTATGGACACATTAAGATCTTTAGTTACAACCTTGCATATAGGCAGTCCAAGTTTTAAGATCATTTTTTTCACTGGAAGGCAAATTTGGGTCTTCGAAGCCTGCTGGATTTCTTTTTTTAATTTTTTTTCTTTTAGAAAGATTTTATGTATTTTGTTTTACAGTTCCCCCCTATTCTTGCTTCCCTACCCCCCAACCTCCACAGAAGGCATTCTGTTAGTCTTTACATTGTTTCCATGATATACACTGATCATAGTTGAATGTGATGAGAGAGATGTCCTTAAGGAAGAAAAACAAAGTATGAGATAGCAAAATTACATAATAAGATAATTTTTTTCTAATTTGAAGGTAATAGTCTTTGGTCTTTGTTCGAAGTACAGAATTCTTTCTCTGGATACAGATGTTGTTCTCCATTGCAGATAGTCCAAAATTGTCCATGGTTGTTGCACTGAGGGAATGTGCAAGTCCAATCATCACCCCCATATTGTTGTTAGGGTGTGCAATGTCTTTCTAGTTCTGCTCATCTTGCTCAGCATCAGTTCATGTAAATCCTTCCAGGTTTTCCTTAATTCCCATCCCTCCTGATTTGTAATAGAACATTGTGTACCATGACATACATATACCACAGTTTGTTAAGCCACTCCCCAGTTGAAGGACATTTACTGGATTTCCAATTCTTTTGCCACCACAAACAAGGCTGCTATGAATATTTTCATACAAGTGATGTTTTGAACTCTTTTTCATCATCACTTCAGGGTATAGACCCAGTACTGGTATTGTTGGATCAAAGGGTAGGCACATTTTTGTTGCCCTTTGGGCATAATTCCAAATTGCTCTCCAGAATGTTTGAATGAGTTCACAGTTCCACCAACAATATATTAGTGTTCCAGATTTACCACATCCCTTCCAACATTGATCATTGTTCTTTCTAGTCATATTGGCTAGTCTGAGAGGTATGAAGTGGTATGTCAGAGAAGCTTTAATTTGCATTTCTCTAATAAGTAATGATTTGGAGCAATTTTTCATATGACTATGGATTGAAGCCTGCTGGATTTCTAAGAAGCCTTCTTTAGGTCTTCTTCACCTTCTGGCGTGAGTAAGGAGCTAGAAAAGATGCCCTAAAAATTGTTTGCTTAACTCTACCATGGCCTACTAAATTGCAGTAGATGGATATCCCACACACCCATAAAAAAGGTTCTAAATGTTTTGTAGATCTGACAACTGCTACCCAGAGGGCTCAGCCCAAAGCTGGTAGGGGCAGGGAGAGACTGTTGAAGTCTCTTCACTATCACTGGGTAGGACTCTGCTGCTTTGACCATAGTCAAATCCAGGTCACAGACTCGGATCCACTACTGACCTAGCAGAGCGGGAACCCTCCTCAAAGCTCCACTTCACAGATCAGAGTACACATCAGAAGAGCACTCAGAGCCTCTCATATTACCTTGATGGAATTGAGATCCCTGAGAAGGTGTCAGCAAAACAGTAAAAAGCTTGGAAAATACGGTAAAACCAGGCCATAGACTGAGAAAATTAACAGACAATAAAAGAAAACACATCTTACCTTTAATAATTACTTTGGTCTCATGGAGGATCAAAGCAAACTCTCAAGAGATGACAAAGTCAAATCTTCTATATCCAAAGCCTTCAAGAAAAATAGAAATTGGCCCTTCCCGGCCCTTGTCCCGGACTCCCAGACTTCGGGGCCCCGGGAGGGTTTCGGAGGCAGGGTCAGTTTCTAGGCTGTGCGATGGTACGCGCCACGGAGCGCAGCCGGGCGGCCCCCCGAGATCCCCGCTAGCCTAGGCAGCCCCTGCCGACCTGGCCCAGAGGCTCGACGCCGGCCAGTGTGGGGCTCGGGGACCCCCCCCCCCAAGTTGCGGAGACTGAGATGACTTGGGAATCCCGGCGCTCCCCTCCGCCCAGCCCCCCCACACACACTTCGGGGGAGGAAGGAAGGGGCAGACTGTACAAACTTGGGGGCCTCCGGCGGCCCCCCGCTCCGCGCGCTTGCGGGACCGGGCCAGCACAGGCTCCCGGGGGTGCCAGAAGTTTGCCCGCGCCTCCCCCCCACCCCCCCAGGCCGGGGGGCCGGCGCCCCGTCCCCTGGCGGTGGTCCTTGCAGAGCCCAGCTCGGGCAGCGTAGACGCGGGCCCCCGACGTGGGCGGCGGGGTCCGGGAGGCGCGGAGGGGGGCCAGCCTGGCGTGTTTGATGGCTTCACTGAGAAGGGTCAAAGTGTTGCTGGTCTGAAACCTGATCGCCTTGGCCGGCTTCGTCCTCTTCCTGGCCAAGTGCAGACCCATCGCCGTGAAGAGCGGGGACGGCTTTCGGGTTGTCCATCCCCGGGCAGAGGCGGCCAACCTGAGCCAGCACGGCCCCAGCCCTGTCCAGGATGGGGTGCTGAAGAGGCTGTCCCTGCTGGAGGACATAGTCTATAGGCAGCTCAATGGCTTATCCAAATCCCTTGGGTTTATGGAAGGCTATAGTGGGCGGGACAAAGCTGGCCTCCCCTCCACCCTTTCCCCAGCTGAGGAAGAAAAGGCCAAAGGCCCCCATGAGAAGTATGCTACAATTTCTATCTTAGTGAAAAAATTTCACTGGATCGATCCAAACCAGATTACCGGCCAACCAAGTGTAAGGAGCTGAAATACTCTAAGGATCTGCCCCAGATTTCTATCATATTTATCTTTGTGAATGAGGCCCTGTCAGTGATCCTGTGGTCTGTCCACAGCGCTGTCAATCACACGCCAGCTTATCTGCTGAAAGACATTATCCTGGTGGACTACAACAGTGATGAAAAGGAACTTAAGGCACCATTGGAGGAGTATGTCCATAAACGCTATCCAGGGCTGGTGAAAGTGGTATGGAATCAGAAAAGGGAAGGTCTGATCCGAGCAAGGATTGAAGGCTGGAAGGTGGCCACTGGGCAGATCACTAGTGTCTTTGATGCCCACGTGGAGTTTACTGCTGGCTGGGCTGAGCCCATCCTGTCCAGAATCCAGGAAAACCGGAAGAGGGTAATCCTTCCCTCCATTGACAACATCAAGCAAGACAACTTTGAGGTAAAGCGGTATGAGAACTCAGCCCATGGCTATAGCTGGGAGCTCTGGTGCATGTACATCAGTCCCCCAAAGGACGATTAAAAACTTCATAAAGCAGAGAAGGGGAAGCTGGGGAGCCTTGCCCTCTAGAACCTGACGTGGCTTCCCCTTGCTCTCTTTCAGAGCGCATGTGTCTCTCCCAGAGCCTGGGAGAGAAAGAAAGGGCCATGCAGTGGCTTAGTTGGTATTCTAGGGTCTTCTGTGGGACCACTTCATCTCTCACAGGTGGGAAAGCTGATGTTCAGTTCCCCACTCTCCATTCTGTCTTCTTCTGTGAATCTCATCAAACAACAAAGTTTCTTTTTGAGGGATCCCACCTGGACCAGACAATCCCTAGATGGGTTTGCTCAGAATTACTCACTGGGGCATCTTGCCCTTGATCTAGGAAAGCATCCTTTCTTTCAGCTCTGGAAAATCTATTGCTGTTTGTGGCCAGGGATGCTGATAATTCAAAGGAAAGAAAATGTCCTATTGCCCCTGATTTCTCCTCATTTCTTCCTTCTCCACCAGCATGCACACAAACACACGCACACACACACACACACACACACATACACACAAACACACAGAAACACAGACACACACACACACACACACACAAACACACACAAAAACATTCAAGCATCCCAATCTAAAGAGACAAAGAGCATTCTTTTCTTTGGACCAATCATTGGTATCACATCTCTTTTTAATATTTTGATATAGGAGCTAAATTTCACCTTTCTTAGTGAATGAGCTAGGCAGTTTTGGACTCTGCTCCTCAGCCTCTATGGAAGAAAGATGCTAAATTCTTCACCAATCTATTACCCCTCATCCCCACCCTAGAGAAGAAACCAGGCTCTTCAGACCTCCTTGATCCTGAAATGCATCCTTATCCCTAAATGTTCCTTCTCTACAAAGCCTTCCAAGTGGTATCTATCTCTGCTGTTTGACCCAACTTAGGATGGATGTTCCCAAGCACACCCAGACTCACAGTCATTCAGTATGAGCTAACCCAAAACACATGGCCAGAAGGAAGCTGGAAAACAGAAGGTGAGAGGGAATGAGTGAGCCTTCATTCCCTTTGGAAGTGACTCAGAGAGATAACAACATACATATTCAAAAAAAGATAGAAATCTATCTTACCCTAGAGGAAAAAAGAAGAGAAAAAGGATGGGAGGTAGAGGATAGGGGAGAAGAGGGGTGTGTAGATGATAGAAAAAAGGGAAAATCATAGGAAAGATACAAAACTATTTTTTTTTTTACAAAACAATGGGGTTGGGTTGGGTGACTGAGCATCACCCAGATGGGTGATTGTTGGGATTATGGGATCAAATTTGGGCTCAGGTCCTCCTGGCTCCAGGCTCAATGCTTTCTCCACTATGTCACCTGGCTGCCTCACAACACATATTTGAGGAGGGAAAAAGAGGAAGGAGAATGATAATAGAATGAATGGGAGTGGAGAGGAATATATGGGAGAGAAATACAATTAGTAATAGCAACTGTGTGGAAAAAATATTGAAGTAATTTACCTGGTGGACTTAAGTTGAAGAATGTGAACCATCCCGGAGACAAAACTGATGGTATCTGAACATGCAACAAAGCACATTTTTTTTCTATTTACCTTCATTTTTCTCTATCTGTGCAGTGGGAGGGGCATTAGGCATACTTTTACAATAAATCATTTGTAATAATGTTAAAATAAATAAATTAAAATTAAAAAAAATTTTCAAAGATGATTTTACTCACCATTAGTACATGGAATAAATGCATACTTATAGACAACACAAAATCCACTAACACTTAAAGATGTACAGTTCTTATTGCAAGAGAACTTAGCAGATTATAATCAAATAGCATCCCTAATAAAACATGCCTGACAAATGAAGCCTGGCTTACCAAAGTCAAGGCTGTATACAAGATTTCTAAAGTGGTTGCAGTGAATGGGAGAACCAGAAAGTTGGCAGAAACTTTACAATCAAAAGTAATATAGTCTTGTATGTTTTCCCAGAAGAATAAATGAAAGTCTCATGACAATATGATTGCTACTTTTAGGAAAGTGCCACACTATGATGAACCCTGATGACATCAAAGAAAAATTTTATAAAGCCCTGAAGACCTTCTTCATCAGTGTACCAAAAGAGCAATAGTAACAAAAATACTATCAAAAGAGCAATAGTAAATCAGAATGGCTTTAATACCAAAGCAGATACAGACTATTAGACATGCAAGGGTGGTCTTGAGAGGAATAACATAAAATACAACAATACCAATAGTCACTTATTACTGAAGTCTTGTGCATGTTATAATTTCATCACCAACATTGTTTTCCCTTTGCCAAAAAGCAATAAAACTTGTGAATATATTTCTGTGTCAAATACTGACATTTAATAGAAGAGACAGACAGAATAGGAGAATAATAAAGGTCATATGTTGTTCAAAATATTGGACTGATTATTGACATTCTTTCTGAGCTAATTATTTGTATTCAACAAAAGAAGAGCTGCCAAAGCAAGATAATTATGAGAAGACTTTCATGAAGAGAAAAAACATCAAGGTCATCTACTGTACTTATGGTAAATTACTTAAATTAAATAGATTACAAGACTTATGTAGAGGGAGAATTGGTGCAAGATAGTTTGTTCATAGATAAGTGTGTACTCAGTGAAATCTCTGAAACTAAGCAGCAGCAGAGCATGGATTGATTCTCTTTTCCTTTTATTACTTTTGATCTAACAACTGACACCAAGAAAAATAGGCTCTCCATCAGGCAACATCACATCATCTATACATGGCACCATCAGATATGACAAATGGAGAAATATGGAATGCTTCTGATTTGTTCACTTACTTTAGCAGTATATTTTCCTAGGATTTCCACATAAATGAGGAATTTCATGTAATTATTGAAAGAAAGATTTCTGTTTGGTATGCTCTTAAAAAAAGTACTGGATAGGGTGGCTAGATGGCATAGTGGATAAAGCACCAGCCCTGGAGTCAGGAGTACCTGGGTTCAAATCCGGCCTCAGACACTTAATAATTACCTAGCTGTGTGGCCTTGGGCAAGCCACTTAACCCCATTTGCCTTGCAAAAAGCTAAAAAAAAAAAAAAAGAGAGAGAAGTACTGGAGAGAAGAAGTAGTGGACTGTCTCCTACCAAATTAAAGGCCAACAAAATCATTGTGCTGATTTCATTATTATGTGCCTATGAAAACTGGACAGTATACCAGGAAGCTGATTTTCTTCTATTAAAATCATCTTAAGATTCTTAAGATAACCTAACAAGGTAAGGTATCAGATGCTGAGGTCCTTTTTCAAGCTAAACTACTAGTCATTCCAAGTCATCTGCAGAGAGTCCAACTCTGATTGTCTGTCCATGGTGTTCAAATGCTAAACTTATGTTTGCCTAAAAGATTATTTTGTGAACTACCCAACAAGATGTTTCAGAAGAAGCAATGCAAGGAATTTTAGAATTGATTGGGTAAAATTGGAAACATAGGCAAATGTCCACCCAATATAAATTGCCAGTATCAAAGAAGATATTATGCTCTAACAAAATTGTAGTCGCTCAAAGAAATGTGAGGTGTTCAAATTTAAAGATATCTACACTCCAAATAATCATATGGAAGATTTTTGCCTGACCTCTGTTAAAGAGCATTCCATACCCATGTTGGTCTGATCCACTAGTAGTGGACCTTGATTCCAATATACTTAAGTTATTTTGGTCCTTTTTGAGAACAAAAAGTCATCAACTAACCAACACTCTTTGGAGAAATTATGAAAGTATTTGGGAGAATAAGAGTTAGATTCATGAGAAACCAGGGATAGACTGTGGTCTTTATTTTGAACAATGCACCTGCATTGATTAGATCACAGCTCCATGGACATATACAAAGATAATTTATATTTATTTCCATTTGGTTTCATTCTCCAGTTTTGATTAGCATATTCTCTTGTAATTAAACCTTGATTCCTCTCTCTAGGAATTCAGGTCAACTAAAAATAAAAAAGGGTAATACAAAACTTTCTTTTTCTATTACATCGAAGAAATGAATACATAATTAAAAGAAGCTAAAAACACTGAAAATAATTTGTGAAACAGGTTGAGAATGAATCATAGGAAAACTTTCTTAAACTGCAGTCAACATGAACAGAAATGATATTAAACAAAGAGTTACAGAAACATAGACCCTGGTTTTAAATTAATTTATTTATTTTCATCTGTATGTACATGCATATTTCCAAGTTACAAAATTCCCTCCACCCTTCCTTCCCATCCCCCTCCCTTCAGCAGAGACCAGAGAGGTTAGCATTCTAAATGCATATTTTATTAAACATGGTTACAGATTAGTAATTTTCTGCATGAGGAATTAGGATTAAGGGAAAGAAAGAAATAAGAAATATTTTTTAAAGTGTTCATCAGATTTAGGAAGGGTTGTTTCTTTCTTCTGTGTTTTGTTTTGTTTTTCTTCTGTGTTTTGTTTATATAACTGTATAATACAGTCCTTAACTGGTCATATACAGTTGTCCTTGCTCTCTGGACTGTTGAAAGGAGCTGCTTCCATCAGAGTTGTTCATCTCATAATATTGATGTTTAAATTTCTTTCTTGGTTCTACACCCTTCACTCAGTATCAGATCCCAAAAGTCATTCCAGGTTTCTCTACAGTCTGACCTCTTATGGTTTCTTATAGATCAATAGAATTCCATAGTATTCATGTACCATAACTTGTTTAGCCATTCCCCAATTGATGGGTCATCCCTCAATTTCCAATTCTTTGTGGGTACGAAAAGAGCTGCTGTGAATATTTTGGAACATGTGGGTCTTTTGCCATTTTTTATGATTTCTTCTACATATAAACCTCAAATTGGAATTGCAGGATCAAAGGATATGAACAATTTTATTGCTCTTTGGGCATAGTTCCATAATTGCTCTCCAGAAAGTTTGGATTCATTGAGAAGTCCACCAGCAGTGAATACATTAATTTCCAAATCCTCCCACAACCTCTCCAACATTGATCATCTTCCCTATTTCTCATTTTACTTGATCTAAAGGTGCTTGATGAGATGATACCTCATTGGTGTTTGCATTTCTCTAATCAACAGTAATTTGGAGGATTATTTTGTCATATGATTATAGCTGTAATTTCTTCTTTTGAAATTGTTCATACCCTTTGATCATTTCTCAATTGGGAAATGACTTGTGATCTTATAAATTTGATGCCATTCTCTATATATTTTATAAATGAGATCTTTATCAGAACTCCTGGTTGTGAGGAGTGTTTCCCAATTTTCTGCTTTTCTTCTAATTTTGGCAGCATTGATTTTATTAGTGCAAAAACTTTCTCATTTAATAAAGTCAAAATCATTCATTTTTTACTTTATCATGTGCTCTAATTATTTTTGGTCATACATTTATCACTTTTATATAGAGAAAATAGAGTACTTTTGGTCTAATAATTTAACTATTGTATTGTTCTTTATGTCTAAACCCTGTACTCATTTTGACATTAGTTTGGTATATGGTATGAGATGTGGATCTATGATTAGTTTTTGCCATATTATTTTCCAGTTTTCCCAACAATTTTTGTCAAATAGTGCATTCTTATCCTAGAGGTTGATACCTTTGTGTTTGTCAAATAGGAGATTGCTCTAGTCATTTACTGCAATTTCTTTTGAACCTATCCTAATCCACTGATCCATTACTCTATTTCTTTCTAGGGAGTTTTGAAGATTGTTGTGATATAGTATAGTTTTAGATCTCATAGAGCTAGGCTACCATCATTTACATTTTTTTCTTTGGTTACCTTGCTATTCTTACCCTTTTAGTGCTCCAGATGAATTTTGTAACTATTTATTCAAGCGTGATAAAATAGTTATTTGGCAGTTTGACTGATATGGCACTGAATAAGTAATTTAATTTGAGTAGAATTGCCTTTCTTGATTATATTAGCTAGATCTATCCATGAATATTTGACTTTTTTCCAATTATTTAGATGTGACTTTATTTGGGTGAGGAGAGTTGTATAATTGTGTTCATACAGTTTGTGAGTTTGTCTTGGGAGGTAGATTCCCAAGTATTTAATGTTGTTTACAGTTTATTTTAAATGGAATTTATCTTTCTATCTCTTATTCTTGGGCTTATTCATATATAGAAATGTTGATGATTTATTGGGTTTATGTTATATCCTGCTACTTTGCTGAATTTGTTAATTGTTTCTAGGAGTTTTCTGGATGATTTTCTCAGGTTCTCTTGGTATGCCATCATATCATCTGCAAAGAGTGAAAAATGTGTACAGGATTTAGACATAAAGAGTGTTAGCATAGATAAATTAATAGACCAAGAAATTCTCTATGAGATTTCTGTGAAAGGGGATTAATTTATAACCAAACAAGAATTAGAGCACATTATAATCTGCAAAGGATATGAACAATTTTCAAATAAAGAAATTAAAACTGTAAATAATAATATGAAAAAATGCTACAAATCATTATTGACTAGATAAATGTAAATTACAAACAATGAGGCATCACCTCACACCTATCAGATTGGACAAGATGAGAAGGGAAAATGTGGGAGGATTGGGACACTGATGTATTACTTATGGAGTTGTGAATGGATCTCCCCTTTCTCGAGAGCCATTTGAAATTATGTTCAAAGAGCAATAAAACTGTTCATACCCTCTGAATCAGTAATTCCATTCTAGATCTATATCCAAAATAAATTACCAAAAGAAAGAGAAAGGTCCTACATATTCCAAAATATTTATAGCAGCTCTTTTTGTAGTGGCAAACAATTGGAAATTGAAGAGATGCCTATCAATTGGGGAATGGATAAATAAGTTATGGTATATGAATGCTATGGAATATTATTGTTCTTTAAAAAACCCATAAATGGTCAGATTATAGAGAAGCATGGGATGACTTACAGTATCTGATGTTTAGCAAAGGCTGTAGAACCAAGAATACAATGTAAACAATAACAACAGCATTATGAGATGAACAGACTTGATGGAAGCAGCTTCTCTCAGCAGTTCATTGAGCTAGGACAATTGTATTAGAACAGCTAAGGACAATGTTATCCCCTCCAGTGAAAGAAAACCAAAATAAAACAAAGCACACACACAAACACACACACACACACACACAGATACGAAACAATCCTTCATAATCTGATGAAAACTTATAAAAATTATCTCTTATGTACCTCTTTCCCTCAATCCTAATTTCTCATACCAAAAATAACTAATCTGTAAATATGTTTATAAAAAATATGTTTGTATAATGTTAACCTGACTGTTAACAGCTAAGAGGAGGGCGTGATAAGGGAGGGTGGAAGGGAATTTTGTAACTTAAAAATATACATATGCATATGAATGAAAATAAATAAATAAAGGGAAATTTAAAAACAAATTTAAAAAAGAAAGTAAATATCATTCAGAATTAGGGTTCATTCATTTTTAGTATAAATGCAGGCTATTAAAATAATACCATCAATTCTTTTTTCGTAGTCAAATGGTAATTTGAAAATATTCAATGTTTTCTATTCTTGACATTATATAACCTATATTGTTATTATTATTGTTCATTTGTTTCTGTTGGGTTCACTTTTTCATGAGAGTATTTAAGGTTTTCATGGGAAAGACACTGAAGTGGTTGACCATTTCCTTCTCCAGCTCACTTTATAGATGAGAAATTGTGGCAAACAGGATTATGCAACTTCCTCAAAGTCACACAACTACTAAATGGATTAGGTCAGATTTGAACTCAGCAAAAGAAGTCTTATTGACTTTCAGGCTGGAACTCTATCAACTATCCCAGCTACCTCTGTACATCCATACACACTCCCTGTTGAAATGTCCTTCCTTAGTGTCAAAATTCTTATCTGCTTTCAAGATACTAGCTTCTCCATCAGTTCTCTGGGCTTGGAAGTTTTCAGTATTTTTTGCTTCTTTAAATTAGATTTTATTTATCCATATATGATAGAGAACATAAATTCCTTAAATGTAGGACCTTATTTTTTTCCTTTCAGTGTCTTCAAAACCTAGTATTTTAAATAGTAGTTACTTAAAAGCATTGTGAATAGAAATAGAAATGCTATTCCCTGAGTTGGTGTCCATTCCAACCACGTGAAATCTTCCAGTGGTGGAATGGGTGAATGAGAAGGCCTCATTCCAGTGGTCATGAAGGCAGGTGATGCAGGTGCTATGAAATCCAGAGCTTGGTTAGACATTAAAGATGCAAGGTTATGCACTGCATCTAGAACCATCACCAGTTGTCTGGATTCTGACTTGCCATGGTGGATCATGATGACTTTGGAAGAGAAAGTTAGGCATATGACTTTGTACAACTTTACCTTACTTAAATCCAATTTTTGCATTCATCAAAAGATATCACATATACATTACCACTCCTCAAAGTCCTATGCTGATAAGCAAGTGATAAAGCAGCAGGTGCAAATACACTGGGATTTGTAGTCACAATTCTGCACACAGGTAGCCCAGGGTGAAGGATCGTTTCCCCACTGAAAGCAGCAGTGAGATTTGGTAGCCCCTTGGTTGATTGAAGAGCCCTTTTTAAGGATCACACTGTTCACTTCCTGATGTAAGGAAGCTACTAGAAAATTGACCTAAAATTTGTCTATTTTCCTGGCATGATTACCACTGCAGAAGCGGATCCCACAGAGTCATTGAGATACAAACTGCAAAGACTTCTCAAGGAAGATTCCATCCATCCATATTGGTACATAAACCTGAAAGACAAAGAATTCTTGTTGCAAGAGAACTCAGGAGGTATCATTTCAGGTCTGGGTGAAACAAGGCTGGCAAATGAATGTTAGTTTATTGAAGATGGAACTGGATACACATTGCTCTGGAGTCATGGCAGTGAAAGGTTGCATCATGAAACTAGGGTAGATTTTGTAATCAAAACTAATCTAGTTAAACACTCTTGAATGCTTGCCAAATGAAGTTAATGATAGGCTTGTGACAATGAGCTTGATATTTCCAGGAAAACACCATGACACTGTCATCAGTGCCTATGCTCCCACCTTGACAAACCCTAATAAACTCAAAGAAAACTTTTATGAAGATTTGGAGATCCTTATCATCTATTTATCAGAAGAGGAAATGCTTATAATTCTGAATGACTTTCATGGTAGAGTAGGTTCAAATTATCAGATTTGGCAAGGAGTCCTTGGGAAGAGGGAAGTGGGAAACAACAGCAACAATAGTCACTATCTACTGAAGACTTGTGCAACTCAAGACCTTCTCTTCTCATAGCTAACACTGTCTTCCATTTACCTAAATGCAATAAAACTTCCTGGATGTACCCTAGTAGCAAACATTGACATCTAATAGACTGGGATTTTAAGGAGAAGAGACAGACTATATGTAAGAGTGACAAAGGCAATATGTCATGCTGAGTGCTGGACTGATCACAGATTCATCTCTCCAAGTTAAAAATTCACATTCAACAAAAGTGGATGTCTCAAAGGCAAAATGAAAACTAGATGAATTAATGTCAAGAGATTAGAGTGACTCTCTGAGAGAGAACAGTTGTTGCTAACTTGGAGGGAAAAACTTGGTTTCAATACACAATTGGCAACACAGTGGAGTAGAAAAAAGAGTGGACAGTTTTCAGAAATCCAAGCATTTGCTGATTCTAGATCGGAACACTCAGAAATATCAAGACAGGTAAGATGAAAATGATGGGGAACTACAGAAACCACCAAATGAAAAACAAGAACTCTACAGGATTTACCAACAGGATAGTTCATCCATTTCTTAAAAGGCAGCATTTAATTTCATCCAAAATAAAGTACAACGTTTAGAGAGATGCAGGATTTGTGATTCAGTAAGAAGGCAGAGGAAATTCATTTATATGCATTTAGTGACACACCAAAGTACTTTTATCATGTGCTGAAGGCTATTTATGGTCCAAAGACTTAGGGTCCATCTCAAGTGTTTAGTGCTGATGGATCCATATTGATCAACAATAGGGATGTGACCCTATAGAGATAGGCAGAATACTTCCATGGTGTTTTTAACAGGCTATCATCTGTCAGTGCATATGTCAATGATTGTTTTACTCAAGTTGAAGTCAATTAGACTCTAGCTGAAGTTCCAACTGAAGAAGAGGTATTGAATGCCAATAAGCTCCTTTCAAGTGGCAAAGTATCTGGTGATAATTCTATTCTAGCTGAGATCTACAAGGTGCATGGTCCATTGCTCATCCAAAAGCTGACTGAAATTTCCCATCTTATATGGCATGAAGGAATACCTCCAAGATTTTAAGGAAGCCTTCATCATCCATCTCTTCAAAGGTAAAGGGAATAGATCGTCCTGTATCAATTACAGGGGTATTTGTCTTTTAGTTATCATTAGTATAACTCTTGCCAGAGTCTTTTTCAGTACACTGTTCCTTCACCTGGAAGATGTTCACCTCTCTGAGAGCCAGTGTGGCTTTAGAAAAGGTCAAGGAACAATTGATATGGTATTTATTGCCCAATAACTCCAGGAAAATTGCCAGTAACAGAACATAGTTCTGTATACAACATTTGTAGATCCAGCCAAAATCTTTCATATCATGACTTGGTGGGGGTTTATGGAAAATTACGTCAAAATTTGGTTTCCTAGAGAAGTTCATCAATAGTGTATGTTAATTTCATGATGGTGTACTTTACTGGGTTCTGGATAGTGGATGATGCTCTCAAAATTTCTTAGTCATCAATACAGTGAATCAAGGATTCATCCTTGCTCCCATGCTTTTTAGCATGCTATTTTTGGCCATATTATTAAATGTCTTCACTGAGGATGGAAATGACCTCAGTCAGCTACCATACTGATGGCAAACTCAACTTGAAAAGGTTACAAGTTAACACCAAAGTGAAGGGAGTGATGGTTCAGGATCTTCTGTTTGCAGATGATTGTGCACACAATACAGCCTGAGAAGCTAAGATGGAACAAAGTATGGATCAATTCTCTCTAATGCTTGTGCTAATTTTGGTTTAACAATTAACACCAAGGAAACACAGGTGTTCCATCAGCCAGCACTTCACCATCCTTATATGGAAGCACTGATTACAGCAAATGGAGAAGTTTTGAGTATTGTGGACAAGTTCATTTTCTTTGGCAGTGTCCTTTCCAAAGAGATACACATTGACAAGGAGGTTGACACATACATTGCCAGTGCTAACTAAGTATTAGGGAGGCTCCAAAAGAAAGTGTGGGAGAGAAGAGTTATGAGACTAACTACCAAAGTGAAAGTATACAGTATACTATGCTTATTTCATTGTTGTGTCTGTGAAACTAGCAATTTGCCAGTGCCATGTCAGGAAACTGAATCATTTCCATTTAAACTGTCTTTGGAAGATTCTGAAAATCACCTGTCTGGAGAAAATGCCAGACATTGATATCCTTTCTGGAGTTGAGTGGCCTAACACTCTAACATTACTACAAAGAATGCAACTATGATGGACTGGGCGCATTGTTAGAATGCCAGAAGTATGCCTTCTGAAAGTACTCTTTTATGGATAAGTCACTGAGATCAAGCAGTCATAAGGTATCAGAAGAAGCAATACCAGGATACATTGAATATCTCTCTTAAGAACTTTAGAAATGGGGCAGTTGGGTGGCGCAGTGGATAAAGCACTGGCCCCGGAGACAGGAGTAGCTGGGTTCAAATCCAGTCTCAGACACTTAATAATTACCTAGCTTGTGGCCTTGGGCAAGCACCTTAACTCCATTTGCCTTGCAAAAACCTAAAAAAAAGAACTTTAGAATTGATTGTATAGCATGGGAGACACTGGGACAAGACCACAGAGTATGACATTAATTACTAATCAGTGTGGGTGCTTACTTTATGAGGAAGGCAGATTTGAAACAACTAAAAGGGAAACATGACATTCTTAAATTTAAAGTAAGTCCTCCACATATTTACATAGACTATTTGTGCCCAACCTGTTTTAGAACATTCCAAGCTTGTATTGGTCTGATCAGTCACAGTCAGACACTCTGTAATTTGTCTCAGACAGACATAGTGATGCCATTTTGATCTTCTTTGAGGATGAAGGACAAGAACCAACCAACTAACAACACTTGACTTTAGTATACATAGTGTTCGCCATTACAGAAGCAAACATGTATATGTCTCTCGAAGGTTTTTAAAGTGAATTACATTTTAATTACTAATCTACTTCCCAGTAGAGTTTGTTTTTTATCACTTTCCTTAAAGAATGACAGTTCTATATGTTTAATTTTACTTGAGCTCTTGTTTTTCATCAAATTAGAAAATTGTGATCAAAGATATAATTAATTATTCGTTATGCAAAAACCAATCAGAAGAAAAAGAAAGTAATTTGAAAAGTAATTTAATGAATATATAGCCAAGAAGATGGAGATAGAATGCTGTGGGAATTATAATTGTTTAATCTTCAATAGATACTGAAGCAGAGCTCTGAGCCAATGATATTTTATTAAATGATTCATATTACTCTCTAATGAAGTGGACTTCAATGTTATTCAGGATCTGAGATGCTGCTTTCTTCCAAGGATTTATTTTTATAAGACGGTACTAGATTTGATACCTGAACACTCTAAAGGGGGCTTCATAAATACTGAATCCCAGTGAGTGTTAGATCTTGCTTTGAGAGTCAGAAAAGTATGCATCAACTAGAAATAGTATCTCAGCAAAGGGGAGGGGAGTCTCAGAAAGGTAAATGGTTAAAACATGATCACCTGCTTATGATGGAAAAAAGGGGGTAAGTCAGAAGTTAAAACAAATAATTTGGGCTACACTGAGAATAGTTAATATGACATGTAAAAAAGGGGCTGTAATCTGCAGTTCACAGCTCTGATGCCTAATACACAGAACTTAGAATTTCTATCCCTATAGTATCATAATAAATTTATTATTATTGATTAGAAATCAGTAGTGCTCCACATCTGAAATTGCAAGTTCTGTAGATTCATAATCTATTTAGATTACAGTCTAGTTTTGATTAGGCTTAAATAGTAATTTTAAGAGAATAGATAAAATTACAATTGAAAGTCTCAGGCAGTAGATTTTTCTAATTAAACACTAAAATATAAATTTAACTCCCCAAAGTAAAAAGACCAGTTTCCTTAACTAGAAGACATTCAATTTTTCTATCATAGTATTGGGTTAGTGTAGTTTTAGTTCTTTTATGACTAAATGTAAACTGGCATAAATAAATTGATTAGTTTTATGTTTCCAAGTACCCAGATATTTAGACACACAGCTATACATCATGTTATGGAGATAATCCTGTTATCTTGACAAGCAGGAAAGGGAGGATGAATATATGGATTTACATAAGAGAACAAATTAATCAATAATACTCATTTAAGGAATTTGCATCTATCTATCTAATGACAAGGAAACTTTTTTTAAAAAAAAATAAAACAATCTAGTATGCCAGTAAAAAATATTTTTCCAGTAAAATCATTGTTTTGTAAGCCATATGTTTCTGAATATATCCTTAAAGTTTCATAAACTGGTATCCATGAATTTTCAAGAAAATATTTGTCTTTCATTTTATAGTAATACCAAACATATATTAAATACACAGATGTATTAGGTATAGTATTCTGGGAATACAACATTTCAAGAGGAATGAGTTGTCATCAGAACTCAAATTACTAAGAGTTCATGAAATGCAACTGCATGTAACATACAGGAGATTACTAACATTTAGAATATCTTTTCAGACTGAATTTGGATTCGAAAGATCTGGCACAGTTTCTGTATGATTTTGGACAAATTTGATTCCTTGTCTGTAAAATAAAAATTGTTAGATTTGGTGGTCTCTAGAGGCCCCACCATTTCTGTGTCTAGTCCTATTACAAAACTATATACATGTATTTGGATATTATGTATATATATATATATATATATATATTAATATTCCTAAATATTAAACAATGAAATGAAAATGTTTCTATTAATGTCTGCAAGCAAATTTTCAACTGTGCTGGGAACCAGTTCTCAGATAGTCAGTAATATTTCAGCATGATAAAATGTACCTAGTACATAACTTTTTATTCAATGATGTTAAAAACCCTATGTCAATGGTCACCAAATAACTCTCTAAACAATAGAATCAGAACAATTGCCTACTCTGTGATATATTCTTGCCCAGGTTCACATGAGTTCTGTCACTTATGAATTGAATTTTGGCAAATCTTTCTTCATCTGTCAAAGGAAAGGGTTTAAATACACTCTCTTTCTATACTTTATGATCTTAAAACCCTTATCATGAACCCTATATAAGAAATGTGTCTGAACAATCAGATCTTTGCCCTACAATTTTTTTAGGTTGTTTTATTTTTTGCAAGGCAAATGTGATTAAGTGGCTTGCCAAAGGCCACACACCTAGGTAATTATTAAATGTCTGAGAATGGATTTGAATCCAGGTACTCCTGACTCCAGGTCCAGTACTTTATCCACTGTGCCACCTAGCCGTCCATTTGCCCTACATTTAGAGAAATTCCAGAGAATGCGGATTCCATTTATTATTTTATTCTCTGCCTACAAGTAGTTAGTTGTTACATTCTTTTGCACTCAAATAGGGGAACTCATTTTGTTCAATTGAGAAAATAATTTTATAGTTTACACATGTTATACACCCTCATAAGAACTTTAATCAAGCAATGCTTGTGTTACTGTTTATCATGAGATTTAACTGAACAGTGGCAGATTTAATTAATTGTTTAACCCTAAGGAAAACTTGCAAAACAGCTGAGAACACTTGTAAACTAATATGAAATGCATGTAATAAATTTTAATATAAACATTCTTCCAACTAATTAATATTTGGAACTTCTATCTGGACTACCAAATGCATCTTTACTGAATTATTGAGTTCAATTCAATCACATGAAGTCATTGCATAATCTAGAGTTAAATGTGGGCAGGTAGGTGGCACAGTGAATAGGGCATAAGTTTTAGAGTCAGGAAGAACTGAGTTCAAATTAACTGCAGGCACTATTTGTGTGTGGGCTATACACATAACTCTACTTTCCTCAGTTTCTTTATCTGTAAAATATCTTGGGGAAGAAAATTATAAATTTCTCCAACATCGTTGCAAAGAAAATGGTCACATACAATCAGACATACTGAGATCTGATCAACAATGGCAAAAAACATGTAAAAGAGCAATGGGACCATATATTTTATTGAAATTAGGAATGAGCATATATGAATTGCAAATGAAAAGTGATGTTAAAAAACAGTTCAATATGTAACAGAAAAGGGAGGTTAGTCAAATATAGAAGAAGAAAAATAGAAAGTCTGACCTATTGCACCATTTATATCCAATTTTGCTCTTGTTTTCTTTTTCTTTTAATATGAAGATCATTGGAAGAGCTAGATGGCACAATAAGAATACTACTGCGGGAGTTTTCTGTGACAGAGTCAATCAAGATGTTGTCAGGAAGCTAAGAAACTCCTGGACTATTTCCTAAAACAATGTTCAATGAAATCTCTAAACAGATCCTATAGCAATAAGCCCCTCAAAATAAAAACAAACAAACAAAATAGAGAAACTTTCAGCAAGGTGTTTTGGGAGAACTGGGAAGCCAGTGACAGAATTTTAGCCATAGAACAGACCAGGTCTTTACTCATTTTTGCCGCAATGTCAGCTTTTCTGTACTTTTTCTCTCTTTAAAAAAGAACTTAATTCATTTTTTAGTATACACATGTAAACAAAGTATTAACAATGCCATCCTCTGGGGCAGCTATATGGTGCAATGGACAGAACACCTGCCCTGGATTCAGGAGAACCTGAGTTCAAATCCAACCTCAGACACTTAATAATTGCCTAGTTGTGAGGCCGTGGGCTAGTCACTTAAGCCCATTGCTTAAATAAATAAATATTTTTAATATTTCTTCAGAAGTTGCAATATCTGAGCTTGCTCTTAATCAACTATAACAAGAACAGATCAGGAATAAAAAAGCTCTTTGAGCTTTGTAAAGGTTTTCATTAATATAAATGAATTTGTAGCCCAGCAACCCTATGGGGGAAGTACTGCATATATTAGTGATCTTATGTTTTATATAAGGAAATTGGGACTTATAGTGGTTAATTTACTTGCAATACTAAAATTAGTTCAAATTGTTAATATTACTCTATGAAGTTTATAATAGTGAACTAGATGGATTGAAGCTGTCTGAAGAGTCAATATTTTAAAAGTAACAAGATTTGTGGTAAAATCAGTTGAAAGGTCAGCTTCACAATGTTAAATCCATTTAAGAAAACATTTTCTAGTGTATTCCTTAATACAAATTAGATTTAATGTTTAGTATAAGAATATATTAACATCACAATATAATGAATCATGATTATATTGAACCTGAAAATTTGGAAAATATAAATTTTGTTAATTATACTTTTTAATAAGAACTCTTATATAGTAGATTTAAAAAGCAAACAACCCCAGACTTTAATTTGTCTGACTTCAAGTTCTGTTTCTTTTACAAAATTGCTTGGAAAATTCATTTAATCTCATAGTGGTTCAGGTAACTAAAAATTACTTGGCTATTTGCCAAAGCAAATTGAATGTAAATTCTAAATGTTCCTGATCTGCATTGGTTTGCTGGTTGATAATCTGTATTCCCTTTTATAGAGGATACTTGTTGAGAAAAAATATCAATGAAATCACAGACCAAGGTTTTTTTATATTTGTTTGTTTGCATTTTGTTGTTTGATTTAGGTTTGGACTTTTTAAAAAAGTTTTTGCTATCATTCCAGGAAAGCAACATTATATTTTTTGGAAAACTATCCCTTATAAGATTATTTCATGATCAATTTCATATTATTGTGAACTATTCTTATTTATTCTGGATTTTCCAAAGATATGTCAGCAGAAAACAAATTGGAGAAAATTTTAAAAGAAAATAAATATAAGGGAGGATCATATTTGTTTAATATAATATAATGGAGGATTATATGTTTAATAAACAGACTGGCTGATCAGTGATGAATTTGTTGGCTTTGGGAAGAAAAGAAGTAAAGAAATAAATAACTCTCACTACTATGAAGTTATCCTTTCTTCTTGAGAGAATTTTTAAATTGAAATATTACTTTATTTTTCCAATTATATGCAAGGGAGTATTTTAACATCCATCTAGTTGCAAATTTATGATTCCACATTTTTCTAATACCCTTCTTTTACCTCCCATCTCTTCATGATGGCAAATAAAGTTGTACATGTGCCTTTATCTTTAACATAGATACGTTAGTCATTTTGTGAAAGAAGAATTAGAACTAAGGGGATAGAAAAAAAATGAAAAAGGAAAGAAAAACATTAGAGAAACTTTAAAAAAGTGAACAGAATATGCATTCAGATTCCATGATTCTTTCCTCTGGATACAGATGATGTTGTCCATAAAATGTTTCTCAGAGTTGTCTTTGATCTCTGAACTACCAATAGGAGTTGTATTCATTATCACTGATCCTCTCACAAAGTTGTTGTTCATGTGTCCAATCTACTTTGGGTTCTGTTTGTTCCACTCAGTATCAGTTTAAGTAATTTTTTCCATGCTTCTTTGTAGTGTTCCATTACATTCATATCCCATAACTCATTCAGCCATTCATCAATCAGTGGGCACCCCCTCAATTTCCAATACTTTATTACTACAAAAAGAAATACTAGGTGGTTAGGTGGTTCGGTGGCTAGATCACCAGCCCTGGAGTCAAGAGTACCTGAGTTCAAATCTGACCTCAGACTTAATAATTACCTATCTCTGTGGCCTTGGGCAAGCCACTTAACCATATTTGCTTGCAAAAAACCTTAAAAAAAAAAGGTACTATAAGTATTTTGAACATGTGAAATTTTCCCCATTTTCTTGTATGATTTCTTTTGGACATTGGTATTGCAGGATCAAAGGGAATGATCAGTTTTATTGTACTTTAAGCATAGTTTAGGATTGTTCTCCAGAATGTCTGGATCAGTTCACAATACTACGAAGAGTGCATTAATGTCCCAATTTTGCCACATCCTCTCCAACATATATACATATACATACACACATATGTATCTAATACATATATATATATATATATATATATATATATCTTAAATTTCTTCAATCCCATTCATATTCATTGACATTTATCAATTGTGGAATGACTTGAAATATTATAAATTTGATTTAGTTCTCTCTATATATTAGAAATTATATTTTATCAGAATCATTAGCTGTGAAATTTTTCTCCCAGCTTTCTATTGTCCTTTTCTTCTTGGTTGTATTGGTTTTATTAGAGCAAAACAGGTTTAATTTAATATAGCCAAAATCATCTATTTTGTAATTTATAATATTCTTTATTTCTTATTTGGACATAAATTTCTCCCTTTTTCATATATCCAACAAAAAATGTATTTCTTGTTCTCTGAATTGGTCTATGGTATCTCCTTGAGGGTATATTTGGAATAGTGGCAGAAAAGAGATGATAAATAAGATATCATAAAATGACATTTAAATAATCCCACAGTTTTAGACATTCTAGAAATATTAACTTAAACTTTGAATAAGTATGAAATCCTGATAAAGTTACCAATGAATTGATACAACACTGAAGAGAATGAATATGATTATTGTAATTTTCACCACCAATGACTTCAGAAACAAAAATTCTCTAGTTGATAGTCTTAATTCTGTTGTGTCTAAATGCAGTGAAAAATATCATTCTGTGGGTTACTTGATTATCTTTTAGTATGATCTTTCTAAAATATGACCAAAAATACCATGAAACTATTTCTGCTTATTCATCAAGAACAATTAACAGGGAAAGTAAAGAAAAGAAAAGAAGTATTTGATGAACTGCTTTTATGTGCCAGGTACTAAATGACTGTCAAATAGTATGTCATTCTCCTTTCACAAAAAGTCTTTGAGTTAGGGGCTACAGTTTGTCTTTTTGCAGTTAAGACAACTCTATCAAAAAGAGGTTAAGTATCTTGCCTGGAGTCAAATAGTAAATACTAAATCTC
This sequence comes from Macrotis lagotis, assembly GCF_037893015.1. NCBI lineage: Eukaryota > Metazoa > Chordata > Mammalia > Peramelemorphia > Peramelidae > Macrotis > Macrotis lagotis. The sequence continues at coordinate 432,545,924 of NC_133666.1, forward strand.
TGAGACTAAATTTGAACTCAATTTTTCCTGACTCTAGACCTAACATTATAATATCCACTGTGCCATCTACCTGTTACCAATTATAAAAGGAAGAATTAGAGATTTTTTTACAAAAAAATCAAATTAAATCATCTTTTATTCTGATTATTGCTGTTCAATCAAGCAGTTATGTCCAACTCTTCCTCTCCTGACTCCAGACCCAGAATTCTATCCTTTGAGCCTCATATTCTAATAATCCCTGAATAATTATGATATTGACATAAATGAGGATAGTATATAATATATAGGAAAATATGATTCATGGATAAGATTTTGACACTTTTTCCATATTTTTTCCCTTTTTTCAAATAATTGAATCATTTTGCCTTTGAAGATCTGTAGTCAATACCCAAAAGGTAATTAAATGCATGATATGAGTATACTGTGACACATTAAAAAGAACAAATTACAAAGAAGTGAAATAGTCTTTTTAAAGAATCAACTGAACAAATTAGGATATATCCATCATATATAGTGAGAGTGAGATATAACTGATGTGTAGAGACTTCAAGATCTGTTTGTATTTTCCCATAATTAAGAGCATGAGAGGAAAACTCTGCATATTTTTTAAACCATTTGACATGAAATTACAAAAATATATGGACAAGTTTCTTACAGGAGCAGACACAATGAGTTTGAGATCCCCTTCCTTTTAGGTAATATTTCCATGTTGTTACTGTAGTCAAATAATTGAGTTACTGCCTTTGCTAACTTACATTTTTAAAAATTGAACTCAATATTTATGTAAACCCAATGTTTGCATATATTAACAACTTAATGAATTAGAAATAAAGATATTTCATAATAAATGTAAAATGTTGCCTTCATTATCAGTGGTGAAAGTAAAACTACTTAGGAGTTTTATTTTTTATTTATTTTTCAGGTTTTTGCAAGGCAAATGGGGTTAAGTGGCTTGCCCAAGGCCACACAGCTAGGTAATTATTGTGTTTGAGATTAGATTTGAACTCATGTTCTCCTGACTCCAGGGCTGGTGCTTTATCCACTGGGCCACCTAGCTGGATTACTTAGGAGTTTTAATACATTTTAAGTTCATTATCATTTATCCTGTGATATAAAAGGTGAAAGGGTTGAATTGATCTCTTATTTTTTAAGGACAAAAAAGTTTATTCAAGTATTATTGTGGTTAGCAGATGTTAAAGGAGAGAGAAGACAACATTAGGAGAGAGAAGATAACATTAGAGAAGGTGGGTTTGGCGGATCCCCTGAGGGGTATAGTGTTGGTTTCAATTTAAATTGTATTGAGAACAACAGGCTAAAACAACAAAATGGTTATAGTTAAATTGTTATAGTTAATTGTTATAGTTAAACCACATCTGACTGGTATAATTGTGAAAATAATAATTTAATAAAATATTAATAAAATATTTTAATAATTAATATTAATTAATAATTAATAATAATATTTTAAGATTGTTAGAGGATTTTTGAGTTAAGAAGAAAGTTGCTTTTGAAATTCTATAACAATGAACTGTTGAATTCTTAGGGAATTTAATGAAAATGTGAATATTTAGTTAAGCCTGGTCATAGCAAGAAATTCTATTGAATTAAAATACTATCAACTGGGAGTCAGATTAGATTACTAGTTCTAGTTGCCAGAGGGCATAACAATGAAATTATGTAGTTTCAAAAAATTATAACTATTTACAAGTATAATTATTTTCCTTTAGAGACAACAAACTCCCTAGCTTTAGTTGATTTCTTTAATCAAAGGATACTAATGACCAGTGGATGGATACCCTGTCCAGGTAAAGATTTGAAAGCAAAGATTATAAAAAAAATGATTAGAAAATAAATGTTTGTTTTTCTAATCAGTGTTTTTAGGGAAATCTCTTGAACATCTCAGGTTCTGTATAATTCTTTTTTAATTTAAATTGAATTTGATCAGTTGAAATTCAACAAAACACAAAAAAGCAAAAGGAAATATGGATCATTGATAAGAAGTTTGGGAAATTATGGGTGGAATATTTTTTTAAATTTCTTGATTTTTTTTATTTTTCTATATGCCTTTTAAAACTGTCTGATTATATGGATGAACAAGAATGAATTTCAGTCGATATTCTTAAGTTTCCAAGTATCAGTCTGTTTGAAATAGAAAAATGTTCTAAATAAATATACATAATCAAAATAACATCAGAAAAAAGCTGCTGTAAAATTAAATTGTAAACTAAAATTACCCAATAAAATTAAATGGAAATGTAATGTTCTTGAGCACAAATGTAGGAGTGTGCCAACAACTGATGTTCTGTTTTTTTTTTTTCTTTCAAGGGTCGTGAAGTGGGGTTTGAGGTCCCAACTATTTCAGGTATAACAAGATAATGTTTTTATCCAAAGACAAATTAGTAAGTTGGGACAGGACATACTATTTGCAATATATTGTTCCACTGATTATAAAAGTTGGCAGCAATGATTTTGAAAATGCTAATTCAAAAGCAGAAATGAAGCAGATTGTAGCTCAAATCTGACAAATGTTCAACACAATCACCTCCAATTTGCCTTCATTTTGTCTTGCTTAAAAAGATGATTACTTCAGTATTAGGGAAAAAAGAAGGAAAGAAAGCTATTAGGAAATTAATGTGTAATAGTTAAAATTCATGAAACACTTTCATCTGAAATTTGTGACATTGCAAAGGATAAAAAGAATGACTTACAGATGAATCATATTTTGTAAAAAATTTAAGAAATAATCATTTTCATAAGAGAAGGAAATCATTTTGCTTGTAGCATACTAAAATTTGGATTGGGAAACACATACTTTTTGCCTGTGTAATAATCCTGATATGTATGAATATTTAATTATCTATAGAAAGGAAATCTGTATGGATAATTTGATCTGAAAACCACTGACTATCATGAATATCAGCAATGAATAAGAGTTATAGCTAAAGAGATTATATCAAGCTTTTTTATGTACAGACATAATTCTCTTTGTTCTTTTTATTTGAGAAATTTAAACATCTCCATTTTTCTAACAGGTTTAATTTTGAACCACCAATTTCTTCAAGTTTTAGTTAACCTATAATTTATTCTGTGATTCAGTTTCTCTGTACCTTTGCTAATCATTTCAACTTATAACCTTTTCATCTTACTGAGGTACTGTGACTAAAGATACAATTATAAGGTCCTTTGAGAAAATGTCAAGTCCAGAACGATTCTTTCTGGTCAGTTTTACATTCACTACAAGTATAGATCAATAAGCAATCAAATAATCAAATGCTAATTGAGTTGCATTATAAACCTAGTTTGATTATAGGTTCTACAGACTACTGGAAAACTCAAAACTATAACAATCTATAACTTTATCATTTGAGCTTTTGCCTTGGTTTATGCAGAAAAAAATATCTTTAATATAATAATTGAAGGCTACTGCTATTTTTAGATTTGATGTTAACTTTTGTTTCTTAAAATATTTATTTACTATTAGACTCTCTCTATTCCAGAACAAATGAAGTATGTTTTCAAGTAAAACTCACCAACAAGCAATAGAATCTAATATCGGTATTTAATTTTAAATTTTTGTAGCCACCCCATCTATTTATTTCTAACAAGATGAAATTTCTAAGGCCAATATGCTAATGAATTTCTCAGAAATAAGGAATTAATTAAAAACATATGCCACCATTGAGTGCATATTCTTTGCATCTTATTGTAGGACCTGCCAAAGTGTTTATTTTATTTATAAAAACTTAAAGCTCAGAATAAACTCCATGTCATAATAATTCATCAAATTATTATTTGAGATGATTTATGTGAGAGAAGTGCATCCTATCAACTTTTCTTCTTAGGGAATCTATGACTGAGATTATATATATATATATATACACGCATACATATTTCTCTAGAAAGTGTGGTTCAGTTCACAACTGCAACAACAATGCATTAGTGTCTTATTTTTCCCACATTCTCTCCAATATTAATCATTTTCCTTTTGTACCATTTTAGTCAATATCTAAACTGTGAGGTGGTACCTCAGAATTGTTTTAATTTGCATTTCTCTGATCACTAATGATTTGGGGCATTTTTCATGACTATTTTTTAATTTCTTCATCTCAAAACTACCTTTTCAAATCATTTTATCATTTGTCATTAAACAATGACTTATATTCTTATAATCTGATTCAATTCTCTATATATTGTAGAAATGAGTTCTTTATCAGAGACACTTATTTCCTAGCTTTCTTTATTCCTTTTCATCTTGGTTGCATTGGTTTTATTTGCACATTCTTTAAATTTTAATTTAATTGAAATCAGTCATTTTGCTATTTATAATGTTCTGTATATCCCATTTGGTCACAAACTACTCTGTCCTCCATTTTCTGACAAGAGCTGAATTTTATTTGTATAAAAAGTATTTTGTAATTGTGTTCACACAGTTTCTGGCTTTGTCTTGGAATGTAGATTCCCAAGTAATTTATATTGTCTACAATTACTCTAAATATAATTTCACTTTCTATCTCTTGTTCTTGGATTTTATTGGTCATATAGAAACATGCTGATGATTTATGTGCTTTAGTTTATAATCTGCTACTTTGCTCAAGCTGTTAATTATGTGAAGTTGTCTAAGTATACCATCATATCATCTGAAAAGAGCAAAAATTTTGCTTCCTCATTACCTATCCTAATTTTTTTCATTTTTTCTTCTATTGTGAAAGCTACCATTTAAGTGGTAACAGATATCCTTGTAATAATCCTGTTCTTATTGTAAAAGCTGCTAATTTCTAACTTTTACATGTAACACTTAATGATAATTTTAGATAGATACTGCTTATCATTTTAAGGAAACTCCATTTATTCCTAAACTCTCTAGTCTTTTTAAGAGGAATGAGTACTTCATGTTTTCAAATATTTTTCATTATCTGTTGAGATAATCATTTGATTTCTGTTAAGTCTGTCATTGATATGGTCAGTTATGTTGACTGTTTTCTAAATGTTGAACCTTCCTTACATACCCTTGTCATAACTTGTAATTTCTTTGCTAAAATTTTATTTAAAATGCTGCATCAATATTCATTAGGGAAATTGCTCAGTAATTTTCTTTGTGTATTTTTTGATCTTCCTAGTTTAAGTGTCAGCTCCATATTGGTATATTAGAGTTTGGCCAAACTACATTCCCTATTTTTAAAAATAATTTAAATAGAAATAGAATTAATTGTTCCTTAAATGTTTAGTACCAATCATTTATAAATTCATCTGTCAATGAATATAATAATCTTTCGTCTTCATTTAAAGTTTTCCCTAATAAGTATTTTTAAATTGTCTTTTATTGACTGCTGAAATATGCAGGGTCATCATAGTTGATCACCACACCATATTTTTATTAGTATATTTAATGTTCTTCTGGTACTATTTATTTCACTCTGCATCTCAATTCATGCAAGTCTTTCCAAGTTTTTCAGAAATATTGTGCCTCATGATTTCTTTTAAAACAATACTGTACCATCACAAAAATACCACAATTTGATCAACCATTGCCCAATTGTTGCTATAAAAAAGAGCTGCTATGAATATTTTTGCAATGTAGGATTTTTAAACATTTTCATTATCTCTTTAGGATATAGACCCAGTGGTGGCATTGCTGAATTAAAGGGTATGCCCAGTTTTATTTCCCTTTGGACATAATTTCAAATTGCTCTCCATAAAGATTGTATCAATTCACAACTCCACCAACAATACATCTGTATGCCAATTTTCCCATATCCAGCGCAACTGATCATTTCCCTTTCTAGTCATATTGACTAATCAGATAGATGTAAGCTGGTACCTCAGAGATGGTTTAATTTGAATTTTTCTAATCAATAATGATTTAGAGCAATTTTCATATGACTATAGATAATCTTGATTTTTTTCATCTGAAAACTGTCTTTCCATATCCTTTGGTCATTTATCAATTGGGGAATGATTCCTTTTTATGAATTTGACTCAGTTTTCTATATATATTTTAGGAATTAGTCCTTTGTCAGGAACACTGGTCGTAAAAATTATTTCCCAACTTACTATATTCCTTTTAATCTTGGTTGCAGTGGAAATTTCAGAAGTTTTCTCTGGATAGTCAGCACTGAGCAAGTTCACTATACATACCCAGGCCTTGGGAAAAGGTGAAAATACCTGGGACTATTTCTGTATTTTGTACTGGGGAATGCCAGGCCATCCCATAGGAAGACAGGGGCTTCCTCTGGGAACACTAGAAATTAGGGGTTCAGTTTGTCCAGATGAATTGTGCTGGCCAAGCCAGTGTCCTGGAAAGCCAAGCAGGAACTCTCTCAGTCTGCCCACCACACACAAAGCAAAGACTCCCTTTTTCACCTGCAGAGAGTCTCAGCACCAGTCTTACCCTGACACTTATGCACTGGGTGTTTGATCTCTGCCCTGGGCATGCCCATGCTCCTTATATGACAGACCTTTCTGGAAGATGTTCCACTGTATTCTTTTGTGGATTCTGTTGCTCCAAAATCTCTTAGGAGACTTAAATCATGTCAGTTCCGAGGAAAAGCCAGGAGAGCTTATAACATCTTGGCCAGAAGTTCAAATATACATTTTATGAATAATTATCATCTATTTTGATTAGAAAAATGTACCAGGAACTATATCACTCCTAATTCAGTGATTCTGAATCTAACTCTATTTGCACATCATGATATTTACTATGAGGAATTATAACCTTTTTTAGGCAGAATGGAAAAATGAAAAATAATTCGTGTTATTGCAAGATTAAGTAACATACCCTTAGGGTAACTCATGTAATATATGTACTAGTCTTAGTCCTTTATGTTCCAAGTTTCTTGATTGACCACCCTAACAAATGGCATAGTTTGATAAAAGACATTTTTCATATTTTTGTTTTTAATCAGTATTTTACTGGGTACTTCCATTTTCAATAATCATGTATCTCATGAGAGAAGGCTTTGTATTGTTTCTTCATTTCTTGCTCTCTACCAGTATTTTTTTCCTCCATACAAGTAACTTTCAACCTATCCTTTGTGTATTGTATTTCTCAAATGTAATCTAAACTCTGGCAGAGTTTATTCTCATTTTACAGAGTCAAGATGAAGAAGTAAATGAGAAATTTCCTGAACTCCTCTCCAAACAAATGTAAAATAGTGCTTCAAAATTAATTCTGGAATGGCTGAATTAACAAAAAAGTTGGCATGAAATAATTTTCTAGTCCAGGACAATTTGGAATGTTCGCAGAAAAGTTCTTTCAAACTCAGGTGGAAAATGAGCACAGTCCAGGGCAATAAATACCTTACCAAGCCAGCTGGAGACCCATAGTCCAAGGGCTGGCCAGGGACCAGGGACCCATGATTTAGAGCATTAGCCAATATTCTACCACCTCCCCCAACTTGAGCAGGACTACCCCATGGACTCAGATAAGCACCAGGTAAGTGACTAGACCCACTCTGTGGCTCCAGCACAGTACCATTTCCTTGAAATTGAGAAGACTGCATTAAATTATGAAAGTAGAATGACAAATTTTAGGCATTTAACAAATACTTGTTGGATTTGCAAAATTCCCCCTATAAGCCTTTGAAATAGATGGCAATATCTCTCTTTTTTTTACAGATAAGACAATTAAAGATAAGAGAGATAGTGTGTCTAACCCATGAATATGAAATTTAAAAAATGTCAGAATGTCATTTGTACTGGTTTAGGGCCAGAGTTATTTTCATTTTCCATATTGCCATTTTAAGATTATTCTGTTGTCAATTCATAATCCTGACTAGTTTCCACTATTTAAAAGCAAATAAAAATTCAATATAAGAAATCCAGGAACAAGATTTGATCTCATTTTTTTTTGCTGTGAAATATCAAAAAATTACCAAAAAATTACCTTGAACTGTGCTTTTATTTTCATTTAGTTGCAAACATTCAGCAATCAAGTTTGTCACTATGATTCAGATGAAAATAGTAAAGATAATAGTTTTAGTTTATATTTTGTTATTTACCCAGAAAAACCATTGCACTGCTTTCAGGATCTAAAATAGATCAGAGGGTGAGAGGTATACTTGCTGTATTTTGCTCTCTTCTAGCTTTACATAGCATTTAGAGCTCAAAAAGCCAAATCCTTCATTTGAAAAAAAAATTTTAATGATATTTTGTTTTGATATCACTTTTATTTTTCTTTAAATATGTGTAATACTTGCTTTTATCACCTAATTTTCCCATTTATTCCTTCCTAGAAATATGTATATCTATTTCTATATTCACATGTATGTGAACATATACATATAGAAGCATGTATGTAATTTATTTTATATAGATATAAGTTAATATATAATTAATATAGGAACAGAATTTTAATACATATCATCTATGATATTATGGTGTATTGTTGTGTTTATATATACCATAATATATCTTTGTATATATGAATTAATGATTAATAAATGTGTATACTTTTTAATTATTATGGTTTTCCTATTATCTCCATATTAATCAAATTTAAAAGAGAGAGAAAATAATAAAGCCCTGAATACTTTCTTGATGGTCCAGAAAAAATACAATCCCTCCTTGAGTATTTAGGAATTTTTTTCTGTTATTGTATTTTAAATTCACTTTTCCTCTAAGAAATTGTACCTGACTGGTTTCAGCTTAATTCTTTTAAATTTGAAGATTATAATTGCCACACTCCTTGATTTTTGCAGATAATTCAGATAATTGAAGTGCAACGAGCTGCATAAGATCTTATAATTATTAAACAGTGCTAGGATTTTTAAGTGAGTTCCTCTGAAGATGGCAAAGAGAAGCAACTTTATGTTTTAAGTTCTTTTGGCTTTCTCTCAGAACTGACATGAATCAAACCCCTTAACAGATTTTGCATTGACAGAAGCCACAACATGCAAATTAAAACTTCTCTGAGGTACCACCTCACACCTTTCAGATTGACCAATATAACTAGAAAGGAAAATGATCAGTATTGACAGGGATGTGGGAAAACTAGGGCACTTATGTATTGTTGCTGGAGCTGCAAACTCATCCAATCTTCTGTAGAGCAATTTGGAATTATACCCAAAGGGCAATAAAAATGTACATACCATTTGATTCAGTAATATCAATTATTGGGTCTGTGTCCTGAAGAAAACACTATAAAGGGTTTTTCTGTAGCAAAGAATTGAAAAATGAGGAGATGTCCATCAATTAGGGAATGTCTAAACAAATTCTGGTTTATGTACATGATGGAACACTTAAGGATGGGATTTTAGAGAAGTAATTGTGGAACTTAAATGAAGATCAAAACTTATCTTCAATTTTTAAAAGTTATCTATATATATTATCCCTTTTTCTCTCTCTGTTTTTTTCTTGTGTTTGAATCTGATTCTTCTCTCACAACATGTTCAGTTTTCATCCATGTTTATAATAATGTTTGTCTTTCATTTTCGAAGATCATGACATTAGGGATGTGACGTCATGACAAGCACATGAATTAATTTGGGTGAGAAGATGCTGTGCTAAGTCACCAGTGTCACTTTCTCCTACAGAGTCATCTGGGTCCAGTGGCCATATATGAATCAGGATAACTGGAGATGGCCCCGTTTGCAAAATGGGACTGTGACTTGCCAAAGATCACACAGCTAAGTGGAAAGTGTCTGAGGTCAAATTTGAACTCCTGTCCTCCTAAATTCAAATCCAAGGCTCTGTCAACTGAGAACGCTCCAATATATGTCTAGCACAGATTTTAATATAGAGTTTAGGTCAGTATGCCTTCTGTCACGGCGGGGGGGAGGGAAGAAGGGAGAAAAATTATAATACTCAAAACCCTTAAAAAATTATAGGTAAAACTACCCTTGCATGTAGTTGGAAAAACAAATAAAACAGTTAAATTAAAAAATACCTATACAATAAATAGTATTTCTTATTTTAATGTTTATACATAATGCTAAACATAAATAAAGTTGTATTTTAAAACATTTTTAAAATGTTAGGGGAAAGACCCAACTCTCTGAATTCCTCTTCACCGACTACAGCAATAATCTTCCTAAGTTTAGGAAAACTCCATTCCCATCACGTCTTCCTCAAATGTTTTAATTCTTTCTTTGAAACTCAATATCAAAATGTATGTGTCTGTGTTGCACTCATTTCTAAAAAATTCAGGCAAATGTATACTTGAACATGTTTAACTACTAACTGTTTTAAATACATACATATATGCATATAAGAAATATTTTTAAAGTTTTGTCTGAACTTTTAGCATTTTTTCCCTAATTACTTTTAAACCCAATAAATCAACAAAGCAATCAGTCAAGTGTTATTTGTATGGTTTGTCAGTTTTCAAGATGTTAAAAACTGATGCTGGATATTTATCATTCAGCTGCCTTGAGTCATTTGATTTTGCTCCAGTATATCCCTGGGGTGAACTCCTGACTCAACTATAATTTTCCACTTTATTACATTCAGATATGCTGCTTATTCCTTTATATTTTATTTTCCTCTGTTGGATATAATCACCTTGAGAGCAGGGATACATTTTATTTTTACTTGCCTTTGCTCTCAGAGTTTGGAGCAAATGGGTGGCACAGTGAATATAATGTTGGGCATGAAGTCAGGAGCACTCATTTTTGTGAGTTCAACTCTTTCTTTTCAGGTGACCCTGAGTAATTCATTTAAGCTTGCCTTGTCACAGTTTCTTCATAGTGAAATGAGCTTGAGAAGGAAATTACTCTACCATGTTTGGCAAAAAAAACTGAACTGGGGTCAAAAAGAGTCAGGAGTTTCCAAGATGATGCAATAAAAATTCAAAAATTAAGCAGTAGCAATGAACACATAATAAGCATTTCATAAATCCTTTATCAAAACTGATAATGTATATTCAAAAAAGAATAAATAAACCACTTCTACACTTCTTTTGTGAGTTGATATTTTGTTATTCATTGTATTTCTACTAAGGTATATAGCTTTGTGTTGTCTCAGTGTAAGCATTTTATAAATATTTGTATATAGATTTACTGAATAAATAACTCCATGAATGAAAAAGTATGATTTTTTTCAGGCTGTGTGAAAGAATAATGATGTTAAAGTGAATTAATATTAACATAGTCCTTTACAAAGTTCATGATTCCAACAATGATCTAATAAAACAGATTAACAAGGTACTATTTGCTGTCATTTTATAGATTAGGAAGCTTAAACTACTAAGTGACAGGACTAAACTATAAATCAATTTCTTCTGACAAGCCTTTGTTCTTTACTCTGTCACAGCTACTATTTGAGGGCATTCACTGTGTACCTACTTTCATCTCTAAAAGAATAAATTCTAAGGAAATATATACCAGGAGAATATTTTTTGTCACAATAAGTTCTGCTATTTCTGGGCTTTGTTATTAAAATAATAGACATAAACAAAAGCTATCTTAATTCAAATATGAAAGCCAAAAGTTTTTCTGGCAAACTTAGCTTCTCATGGAAATTAAGGAAAGTGATTTTTTCATTTAAGACTGCCTGAATGTAACCTCAAAATTAATCAAATTTGAAAAATAAGATAAATCCAGAAATTTAGTCATTACAAAAATTATTAGATAAGTGTTTACTCTCATCTATTTGAATATTTGTTCTTGAAGATGGTAGTCCATTCTGCACAATTCTTGTCTATATCCTGTTAAATTCACAGGGGATCTACTCAACATACGTTGGGGCATCTCAGATCAGGTTATGGCTCAAATTTTGTCTCTTACTGCATTACTATGGGTAAATCATTTAATTGTTCAGTTCTATAGGCACATCACAAAGTTCATAAAAGGTAGCCAAGGATCTAGTATTCATTGGTAGAGTTTTCATCATTGGAATACCCTTATATCAATCAAATTGGAACAAAAAAAATTGAATAAGGGTTATTAAAAGTCAAATATTTTTAATTAAGATATGATTTTCTTTATACATGAATTTTCTCAGTAATTTTATACATAAAAGCAAACCTCAGAAAAATGTGATTATTTAAATTGTGTCTTCATAGGAAATGTTAAGTAGTGATTTTTGGAAATGATATGAAAGAGGTATTTAAAATGATTTTACTGCTCAAGAAAGAATCTTAGAAGCTGAATAATATGAATTTGAATCAATATATCCATGGCAGCCAAGGGTCATATTTCACGTTAATTTTTTTCCAGAAAGGAAGCATGATAAAGTAATATTGATTATAATTTTCTTTTATATAATGCACTGCTATTGTATGCTTCATTGTATATACAACCTTGTTTTATTTTCATACCAGCAGTATGAGTTAGTTCTTATTCACTATTTCACTGTTAATGAAATTGATACTCAGAATTTGTAACTATACCCAAAGAGCAATAAAGACATCATACCTTCAGATACAACAATACTCATACTAGGCCTATATCCAAAAGAAATCATTGAAAATGGAAAAAAGTCCCATATGTTCAACAATATTTATACAAGTCTTTTTCTGGTGTGAAAGAATTGGAAATTGAGGATCTGTCCATCAATTGGAAAATGACTGAACAAGTTGTGGTATGTGAATGTTATGGATTACTACTGTCTCTAAAAAAATCATGAATGATCAGATTTTAGTGAAGCTTGGAAAGAATTACATGAATTGAGGCTAAGTGAATGAAGCAGAACTAAGAAAACATTGGTGCACATTAATAGCAACACTATGAGTTGAACAACTATAGCAGATGCAGTTCCTCTCAGCAATTAAGAGATCTAGGGAAAACCCTGGGAGATCTGTAATAGAAAATGCCATCCATATCCAAAGCAGGGGCAAAAGACAGAACAAAAACTAAAGAATCTGAATAGATGCTAGGTTCATTTTTTTTTTAACTTATGTTTTTCCTTTCTATTCCATGGCTTTCTCTCTTTCCCCTTACTCCTAATTCCTAATACACAAAATGACTAATATGCAAAAGTGTTAAAACATAAATATGCATATACAACTTTTTCAGACCATTTACCCCTCAGGGGAGGTGACTGTGAAGGGAGGGTACTAGAAAAATGTGTAACTCAAAAAACATCCAAGTGAATGAATGCTGATAAAATTCCATAACCTGCAATCCTGAGTAACAATTTCTTTTTTCCCATTGATATTCATTGGTTGCATGAGGAATAGTCTATCCAAAAGGAGATTTGAGAGACTGAATTCTGGAATGGAGGACTGGGTATATAGGAATTCTATGTTTCTTATGTTTAGTTTCATAGTCATTCAAATAACTTATATTTAGAGAATACCCTGCTATTTGATTCATAAGATTATTAAACTGACCTGTGAACTCATTGGTCAGAGAAATTCCCAAATAAAACAACAACAGGAATAACATCAAAAAAACCTTCTACTATTACAACTCAGTATTTTCTTTGTAATTTTTGAAAGATTTGTCAAATTTTTGTAAGAGGTTAATTAACTAATTCAAGTCCATGTGACCAATATGTGTGAGAGGAGGAACTTGCATACATAATTTGTCTTTGAAGCCAGATTTGTATTCATTATATCATGGTGCCTCTCAAAGAAGTTGGTGCCTCTCAAAGAACAAAACAACCATTCCACAAAGAAGAAACATGATAAAGTAGAAACATTCAATAATGCAGTCAAAATACAAAATCTTAAAATATATATATATTTTAGATTTTTTCAAGGAAATGGGGTTAAGTGGCTTGCCCAAGGCCACATGGGTAGGTAATTAATAAGTGTCTGAGGTCAGATTTGAACCCAGGTACTCCTGACTCCAAGGCCGGTGCTCTATCCACTGAACCACCTAGCCACCTCCAAAATCTTAAAATATCAAACTTGAATGCAACCTCTAAAGTCACTGAAAGTATGAAACTACTCTCCAAAAATCAGCAATCTATCATGTTCTAGAAGTCTTTGATAATGGGGAACTCATTACTTCTCATGTAAGGAGATTACTTCTTTTGAGTAATCTTAATAGTAAAGAATACTTTTTTTATACTATCTAAATCTAAATTTCCACTATTTCATTTCCAGTTCATCTTCTAGAAGCATGCAAAATACATTCAATTCTCACTTTCACAATAAACTTTTTAAAACAGTAGGACATTTAATACTTTCCTTAAATTATTTCTTAAAAATAGTCTCTTCTTTGTAAGGCATCAAGTATCATGCCATATATAGAATGATGGAAGAAACTAAGGCTTTGCTTAGAGATGCAAAGTTTGGGCAATATAATAGCTCTAACAACCTATCTGAAGCAATGTAACCTTACTATATTTGCTACAAAATGAAATAATTAGAAGAAAAGAAGGGGAGGAATGGAAAAAACAAAATAGAGTTAATGAATAGGGAGTTAAAAAAGCTAAATTGGAAAAGATTATCTACTTTTACATTATTCACTCAATGGCAAAATAATAAGCATTTATTAAGTACCTTCTACATGCCTAGCATTGTTCTGAGTAATCAATATGCATTTGTTACATAATTCAATTAGCTGATCATGCACAATATTCCAAGAAATGTTGTAGATGCTGCATGTACAAATAATAAACAAGCTTAATTGCATTTTCATTTTTTGAAACAATTTATTAAATATTTCCAACTACATGTAAAAAAACATTCTTTTTTCAAAATTTGTGTTGTAAATTCTCTATTTTCCCTTTCTTCACTTATTGAGAATTCAATCTTTAAAATATTGTATATATATATATATGTATATATATATATATACATATATATATGAAGTCATTAAAACATACTTAGATTTTATATAGTAGTAATAGGAAAAAAGTAGTAAGAAAAATAAAGTTAAAAGATCTTTTCATCTACAGTCAGAAATTAATAATTTTGTCTTTGAAAATATAAAGCACTTTTCATCATGTGTCACTTGGAATTTTCTTGGATCATTATCATGATCACAGTAGCTATGTTTCAGTTGAACATCCTTAAAATATTGCTGCTATCGTATATGGTGTTCTAACTTTGGCCTATTGAAAGCTATCCTCTTAATTTCCAATTCTTTGCTGGCAAAAATAGAGCTACTACAAATATATTTGCACAAATACATCCTTTTCCTTCTTTTATCTCTTTGGGACACAGATGTAGTAATAGTAGTAGTAGTAGTAGTAGTAGTAGTAGTAGTAGTAGTAGTAGTAGTAGTAGTAGTAGTAGTAGTAGTATTGTTGATTCATGTGACTATTAATTGATAGTTTTAGCTTTTTTCTTCTAAAAACTGCCTATTCATATCATCAACCACTTGTCAGTGGTAGAAAGATTCATTTTTTTTAAAAAAAAAAGCAATTTGGTTAACTTCTCTACATATTTTAGAAATGAGATTTATTTTGACTTTATCTAAGTGTATGAGATGTGAAGTCAATCTATGTCTAATTTCTGCTACACAATTTTACATTTTCCTGGAAATCCTTCATCAAACTGTGAGTTCTTGACCTAAAAGCATAGATAATTAATTTTGTGAAATATTAAATTATATATAGCCATTTACTATGACTAGGTACTGTGTAGCTAATCTATTTCATTAATCCAACAATTGGTTTTTCAGGCACCAGATAAATGGATTTCATGACTCATGTTCTGTAACAAAATTTGAAATCTGGAATTACATAATTGCTTTACTTTATTTTTTCATTGAATTCCTTGTTATCTTTAATTTTTATATGAATTTTGTGGCTATTTTTATAGTCCTAAAAATAAATCTTTGGTTATTTAATTAGTATGGTATTAATGAATTAATTGATCTAAGTGGGATCATCATTATTTTTTGGTTATATAGTGATCTGTCCATTCCATGACCAATTAATATTCTGTCAGTTGTCAAGACCTTTTTCCATTTGTGTCAAAATTGTTTATTAATTGTATTCATATAATCATTGGAATTGTGTTGGTAGATAGATTCTCAACTATTTTATATTATCTGCAGCTATTTTAAGTTGACTTTCTTATTCTATTTCTTGCTGTTGGGCTTTGGTGATCTATAGAAATGCTAACGATTTTTGTGGGCATAAATTTTTTCCTGAAACTTTGCTAAATTTGTTCTTTTTTTCATCTAGTTTTTTAAATTGATTCTCTAGGGTTCCCTAAGTATATTATATTATCTTATCCTCTGCAAAGAATAATAGTTTTCTTTCCTCATTGTTTGCTTTAATTTCCTTATTATTTTTGTGTTTTATGCTCTAGCTAGCTTTTTTAATATAAAAATGAATAAGTGGTGACAATAGGCATCCTTGCTTCACTCCTGATCTTAATTGAAAGGCTTTGAAATTTTACCACTTATTCATGATGCTTGTTTTTTGATTTGACTATTAATACTAATTATTATTTTAATTAAGACTATTAATTTTATGCTTTCAAATGTATTTAATAGAAATACAGGTTTTATTACATCAAAGACTTATTCCGCATTCATTTATGTAAACATGTTTTTAATTATTAATAAGGACAGGAGAAGAGGACTTTCAGTCAAGATGGTAGAGAGAATCTAGTCATTATGCTAAGGTATCCTGGTCTTCCCTCATATATAATATGAAACAAACCTCTTAATAGAAATTCGATTAACAAAACCCAGCAAAAGAAACTAGGAGAAGAACATCTATGAACAAGTTCTGTCTGTGGAAATTATGGGTAAGCCAGGGACAGAGAGCATAGAGCTTGAGAGTCAGATCAGCCAAAGAGGCTTTGACTGTGAGTGCTATGGTGCGAGAATGGGAGCCACAGTCCAAGAATCAACTAGGTTGTGGAGGCTTTGACTGTGGGAGCATTGGTCTGCAGTACTAAATTGGAACTGGAGAGCAAGTTCTGGCACAGAGAGTTGCAGAGTGCTGCTGGACATCTCTCCACTGGGCTTGGATAGTCTGGAGGACTGTGGACTCCAAACATTCATTTCACCAGAGTCATCCTCTCAGAACAAACACAGTAACAACCCCCACCCCACTCCCCAGGCTCAGGCATAGGCAACTGAGCTCCCTCAGCTGAATAGGGAGATTAATTACCCTACCCCAGGGCCCAGCAAACATTGTTCATGGATAAAATTATTCAGCAGCTTCACCCACCTCTTCCAGGCTTAGGGGGAGGGTCTCAAATCAACAGAAAGCAAAAAATTGGGTGACTTCCAACATATCCCAATGTAAAGACCAGAGCTTAATAGAAAATTTGGACACCAAATAGGAGGCTCAAGAGATACATGCAAAGGTTAAAAAAAGGGTAGAGAAAACCTGCTATCCAATCAGATGAAACTGGCCATATACCTACTTGGGAGAAATTAGTCTAATAACTCTTGAGAATTGTAATACTATTAGAGAGAAGATACTTAACCAGACATAATGGACCCTCAAGATTTAACCATAACTCTGATAGAATGATTTAAAGACAATATCTCCTTAAAAAGTGGGGGAACACTAAAGGTGGGGGATGGAGGAGATTAAATGAGGTAAATCACATTACATAAAGAGGTACAAAGGACCTATTGCAATGCAGGGAAAGGAGGAGATAAGAACCACCTGAATTTACTCCCATCAGATTTGACTAAAAGTCAACATACACACACTCAGTTAAGAAACTTATCTTACCTTTCAAGTATAAAAAGGGGAGAAGGGGTGGGGGCATGAAAAGAGGAGCTAATAGAAGGAAGAGAAAGAAAAAGAAAGGGAAGGAGAGCTGGATAAAAGGGGGCCAACACACTAAAGGTGGTGGTATTCAGAAACAAAATACTGGGGAATATTGATAAAGGGGGAAAATACAAACAGAGAGAAGATAGCATGGAGGAGAATAAAGAGTAACTATAACTTTGAATGTGAAGGGGATGAACTCTCCCTTAAAACATAAGCAAATAGCAGAGTGAATTAAACAACAGAATCCTGCAATATGCTGCTTACAAGAGACTCATTTGAAGGAGAGATACACATATAGTAAAGGTAAAAGTTTGGAGCAAAATATAATTTGCTTCAGCTGAAGTGAGAAAAGCAGGGATAGCAATCCTTATCTCAAACAAAGAACCTGCAAAAATAAATCTAATTGAAAGAGATAAGGAAGGAAACAATATCCTCCTAAAAGGTTCCATAGACAATGAAGCAATTTCAATACTAAATATGTATGCACCAAGTGGTGTAGCATCAAAATTCTTAGAGGAGAATTTGAATGAGCTGCAGGTAGACATAGACAGTAAAACATTACTGATGGGAGACATCAACCTCCCATTCACAGATTTAGATAAATTTAACCATAAAATAAACAAGAAGGAAGTTAAGGAGGTAAATATATTTTTTAAAAACCTAGACATGATAGACCTTTGGATAAAATTCAATGGGGATAGAAAGGAAAACATTTTTTTTTTCTTCAGTACATGGCACTTACACAAAAATTGACCATGTACTAGGGTATATAAACCTAGTAAGAAAATGCAGAAAGGCAGAAATAGTGAATATATCTTTTTCAGATCATAATGCAATAAAAATCACAGGCAATAAAGGACCAGGGAGAGAGCAATTGTGGTTTATGTTTATTATGGAACACTATTGTTCTGTTAGAAACCAAGAGGGATGGGAAATCAAAAAAACCAGAAGGATTTGCATGAACTGATGCTGAGCAAGATGAGCAGAACCCGGAGACCTTTTTATATCATAACAACCACATGGTTGTGATGATCAATCTTAACAGACTTGCTCATTCCATCAGTGTAACAACAATCAGGGATAATTTTGGGGTATCTGTATCTATCTGTATCTAGAGGAAGAATTGCAGGGTTTGAACAAAAACCAAAGACTATTACCTTTAATTTTAAAAATGTTATCTTATTATGTCATTTTTCGTTTTCTTAAATTTTATTGTTTTCCATTTAAGTGTATGCTTTCTCTCTCAACACATTCAACTTAGATCAACATATAGCATGGAAACAGTGTAAAGATTAACAGACTGCCTTCTGTGGGGGGGAAGGGAAGCAAGATTAGGGGAAAATTGTAAAATTCATAAGCAAATTAATTAAAAAAACTAAGGTCAGGAAGTAATCAGCAGATTCATTTGATTTCTATTTTAATCTATAACACAAGGAGAATTGGGCAGTTTTCCTTTATAATTTAGTGAATTATGGTGTCTATGTTTTTTTATCATATTTTTCAGATACTCATATAATTCTTGTTTTTTTTTTTTTTGTTTGTTTGTTTTTTTAGTTTTTGCAAGGCAATGGTTTTAAGTAGCTTGCCCAAGGCCACACAGCTAGGTAATTATTAAGTGTCTGAGGCCAGATTTGCACTCAGGTACTCCTGACTCCAGGGCCGGTGCTCTATCCACTGCACCACCTAGATGCCCCTCAAATAATTCTTAAATTATCTCCTCTTAATCTTTTCCAGATCTATTATTTCCAAATGAGTTATTGCTTGTTTTCTTCTTTTTTGTTGATTATTTGACTTCATTTTATTTGTTCTTGGTGTATCATAGAGTCATTTACTTCCACTTGATCAATTCTAATTTTCAAAGAATTATTTTCTCTTAGTGAGCTTCTGAAAATCTTTCTTATTTAGTCAAATGTATTTTAAAAGTACATTAAATACTTTCCCCATAATTATCCCACCAAACAGATTTCTTATTGTACTCTCTGTTGTATATTTTACATATTGAAAATTCCTTATAGCTCTCTCAGTAATTCTTGTGGGCTTACAATAAATAAAGTAAGTTTCTTTAGGAGAGGTTCTACTTTAGTATCATTGCCTTTTTCTTAGTTTATGTCTTGATTCTTCCTGTTATAATAGGTTTGGGTTTCATGTTAAAATTTGACATTATATATGTAGAATTGTTGAGGAGACACACTGTTTCAAGTTTCATTTTGTTCACACTACTTTTTTTAAAAACTGTTTTTTCAATTACATATAAAAATAACTGTTACTATTCATTTTTATAAGATTTTTGAGTTTCAATTATTTTTCTCCTTCCCTTCCTCCTATGTCCCTCCCTAAGCAATCTAATATAGGTTATGTATGTGTAATCAAGTAAATTTATTTCCACATTAGTCATGCTGTCAAAGAAGAAATAGAACAAAAGGGAATCAGCACAGAAACAGGCAAAAAAGTGAAAATAAAAGATTTTGATTCGCATTCATACTCCATAGTTCTTTCTCTGGATATGGTTAGCATTTTTCATCCTGATTTTGGGGGGCAATCATTATATTGCAAAGTAAATCATAGTTGATCTCCAAATAGCTGCAGATAGTATGTAATATGTTCTCCTGGTTCTGCTCACTTCACTTAGTTTCAGTTCATATACATCTTTCCAGGATGTTCTGCAATCTGCCTGTTTATCATTTCTTATAGCACAATAGTGTTCCATTATATTCTATGTCTCAAATTATTTAGCCATTCCCCAATTGAGGAGAATCTCTTCATTCTCTTAATTTCCATATCTTTGCCACCACAAAAATAGCTACTATTAATACTTTTGTAGTTGTAGATCATTTTTCATTGTTTTATGTTCTCTTTGGATTACAGCACCAACAGTGAAACTGTTGGATCAAAAGATATGCAGTTTGATTGTTCCTTGAGAATAGTCGCAAATTGCTCTCCAGAATGGTTCACAATTCTATCAATAATGCATTAATATTGAATGGGGGTGGAGTCAAGATGGCTATGTGAGGGCAGGATTTCTCAGGAACTCCCTTCCAAAATACTCCAAAAATCTTAAAATTATGACTCTACCTAAATTTAGGAGAGGCAGAACCCACAGAAAGACTCAATGAAACAATTGTCCAGGCAAGGGAAGGTTTTGTTCCACTGGGGTCAGAAGGTGCATTAGTGCAGTGGCAATGCAGCTAAGGTTGTGGTTGTGCAGAGTAATGGAGCTCAAGACATCCAAGAACAGTCCACATGGTGCCTAGGTCCCTGATGGTCCCTGCACATGTCAGCAGAAGGTGTTTCCAGTTATCCTAACCCAGGGATCATTAAGCACAAAATGGAATATCAGCAGGAAAAAACTGTGGCACATTGAATCCAGAGTCCAGGCCAGCATTGCCCTCCATGTGGACCCAATCCCAGAAAATGCAAGCAGGCCCTTGGAGGCACCCCAGCAGCTATTTCTAGAGTGCTCAGCTTGTTGAATCTAAGGAGGTGAGGGGAGATTGTCAAGGTCTTTCCACTATCCCTGAGATAGGACTCTTGTGCTTTGATCATATTGCAGACCCTGGCCACATTCTGGGGCTCCTCATTGCCATAGAGCAGGGAAATTCCTCACAGTTCCAAGGCAGAGTTGAGTGCTTATGGTCACCCACAGATCAGAGGACAGTTCAATAGATCAGTCATAACCTCTCCTAAGACGTTGAAGGAACTGGGGTCCTTCCAGAGCTGTCCCAATAACACTCAAAAGCTTAGGAAGAACCTAAAAACCAAGGCACAGGCTCGGGAAATGAGTAAACAGAGGGAAAAAAAGAATCTGACCATAGATAATTACTTTAATGCCTTAGAGGATGAAAACACACACTCAGAAGTTGACAAAGTCCAAGCTTCAGTATCCAAAGCCTCCAGGAAAAATTGTAATTGGTCTCAGGCTATGGAAAAAGTAAAAAAAGATTTTGAAAATCATGTAAGGGAAGAAAAAGAAAAATTAGGAAGAGAAATGAAAGTAATACAGGAAAACATGAAAACCAAGTCACAACTTGGTCAAGGAAGTACCAAAAATACCAAAGAAAACAACATGTTAAAAAACAGTTTTAAACAAATGGAAAAAGCAATCCATAAAATTAATGAGGAGAAGAAAACCATAAAAAACACAATTGGTCAGATGGAAAAGTAGATAACAAAGCTCTCTGAAGAAAATAATTCTTTCAAATGTAGACTAGACCTAAGGGAAAGTGATGATATTGTGAGGAATCCAAAAACAATAAAACAACACCAAAACAATGAAAAACTAGAAGAAAATGTGACATCTTTTCAGAAAATCACCTGACCTGGGAAAAGAAATCTAGATGAGATAATTTACAAATTATTGGTCTACCTGAAAGTCATAATCAGGGAAAGAAATTGACTTCATTTTTAAAGAATTTGTACAAGAAAATTGCCCTGTTATCCTGGAAGAAGTGGGAGTCCACCACTCTTCTCCTGAAATAGATCAAAAATAACTCCCAGGAATATTATAGCTAAATTCCAGAACTCCCAAGTCAAAGAGAAAATATTATAAGCAGCCAGAAAGGAACAATTTAAATTTCATGGCACTACATTCAGGATTACAAAGGACTTAGCAGAACCTACATTAAGGGGTCATCGGGTTTGAATATAAAATCTTGGAAAGCAAAAATCTTGGTATTCCACTAAGAGTCAACTACCCAGCAAAACTGAAGATACTCTTCCAGGGGAAGAGATGGATAGTCAATGAAATAGGGTAATTTCAAACTTTCCTGTTAAAATGACCAGAACGGAATAGAAAGTTTGATCTCCAAGTACAGAACTAAAGTTAAACACAGAAAAGGTGGATGAGAAAGGTAAATTATGATGAATTTAATGATGTTGAACTGCTTGTAGCTATGCATGGGCAGATGACACTGATAACTCATATGAACCAATTCAATTAATAGAGTAGTTGGAAGGAGCATATTTAGACAAGGCACAGGCAAGATGTAAATATGAAGGTATAATATATTATAAATATGGAGTCAATGAATGAAAAAGTAATATACTGGAAGAAATGGAAAGAAGTAGAATGGGCTAAGATATTTCATGTTTTACCCTTTAGGGTAAAGAAATAATTTTTCAATATAGTAGAAGTAGGGGGCGAGTTGAAGGGAAATGAGTGAGCCTACATTCTCATCAGAAATGGATCAGAATACATAAGTAATATAGTAAAGAAATCTATCTTTCCATAGAGAGAAAAAATGAAAGGGGAATGGGAAGAAGGGGAGAGTGGGAGGGAAGGAGGGTGCTGGTCTTAGAGGAAGAAGAAGATAATGGGAGAAGGTAGTCAGATACAACACACTATTTTTGTTTTTTGCAATGAGGTAGAATGGGGTGGTCTACTCGGGACCTTAGGACTTGGTAGTTATTGGGGTGCCTGGGGGAAGATTTGGGCTCAGGTTCTTATGGCCCAAGACTGGTGTTCTGTACCCAGCACCATTCAGTTGTCCATGACATATATTTGAGAAGGAACATGCTATACTTTTGAGGAGGAACAAAGTGAAAGGAGATAATAGAATAAATAGAAGTGGAGAGGAATGGATGAGGGAAATACAATAAAGCTATAACAACCAAGGGAAAAAATATAAAATCAACCTCTCTGATGGACTGAAGAAAATGAATGTGATCCACCAGAGAAAGAGCTGATGGCATCTGAACACAAAATAAAGAGCACAGTACAAATTTTTTTCTCTTGCTCTCACATTGCTTTTAGTGAAGTTTTTCTATATTGCTGAGAGAAGGAAGGATTGTGTTCACTTTTACAAAGACTATTTTAGTAAAAGGTAAATAAATTTTGTAAATGTGAAAGAAAGAATAAAAATATTGCATGACAAAATAACAGAAAAAAGAAATTGGTGACTAAATTTCCCTACAGGTTCTCCAATAATGTTTATTTTTCATTTTCTATCATTAGGCAATATGATAAGTATGAGGTGATACCTAAGGGTTGATCCAATTTATATTTCTCTAATCAATAACTATTTGGAGTATTTTTCATTTGACTATTGATAACTTTCATTTATTCATTTGAAAACTATTCATATCTTTTGACAATTCATCCCTTAAGGACTGGTATCTTTTCCTATAAATTCATTTTTAGGTTATTGCAAGGCAAATGGGGTTAAGTGGCTTGCCCAAGGCCACACAGCTAGGTAATTATTAAGTGTCTGATTTGAACCCATTGTAAGATTTGAACCCAGGTACTTCTGACCCCAGGGCCGGTGCTTTATCCACTGTGCCACCTAGCCGCCCAGATAAAACAGATTTCTTTACCCTACTGAAGTGTGTATGTTCTTTCCTCTCTGAAGCATTTCTGATTCAAATGAAAGTTCACTCATTCTCTGCCACCTTCTCTCCATATACTCCATTGCAATAGTTTTTCTTGGCCCATTCAATTTTACCCACTGATTCCAACTTTATAAAATATAATAACTTTATTTGTTTGAATGCTTTTTTTTTGTTTTTGCAAGGTAATGGGGTTAGGTGATTTGTCCAAGGTCACACAGTTTAGTAATTATTAAATGTCTGATTCAGGTTTTGAACTCAAGTCTTCCTGACTCCAGGGCCAGTCTATTCATTGAGCCAGTCTAGCTGCCCCAATATATTATATCGTTATATTCAGGTCCTCCTGTGCATTGTCTATGCTCCTTCTAACTGCTTTAATAAATGAAAAGGTTAAGGAATACAAATAGTCCAACATCATTAAATCTCTCATAATTTGCCCTTCCTGTCCAACTTCTCTATGCTTTGCTTGAATGCTGCATTTAAAGACCAAATTCTCTGGTATGCTCTGGCTGTTTCAATAGGAAAACTTGAAAGTTTCCTATTTCATTGAATCTGTATCTTTTCCCCTGAAAGAGGATGTTTATTTTTGCTGAGTAGTTGATTATCAGTTGTAATCCATGCTATTTTGCCTTCTGGAAAATCAGATTCCAAGTACTACAATTCTTAATGTAGACACAGCTAAACCTTTTGTAATCCATGCTAATCGAATTGTTTCTATAGGGTTGCATGCATTATTTTATCTTTGACTTGGAGTTCTGGAATTTAGCTATAATCTTCCTGGGCATTTTCATTTTGGGATCTCTTTCAGGAGGTGAATAGCAGATTCCCCCGATTTCTAATTTACCATCTGCTTCTAAGATATCAGGGCAATTTTTCAGGAGAATTTTTTTAAACATGAATTCTATGTTCTTTGTCTGGTCATAAATTCCAGGTAGCCCAATAATTTTTAAGTTATCTCTTCTGTATCTATTTTTACTAGATCCATTGATTTTCTGATGAGATCTTTCACATTTTCTTCTAGTTTTTCATTCTTTTGGCTTTTTTTTTTTACTTTTTCCTTGATTCCTTACAAAGCTATCAGCTACCCTTAGCTCCATTGTACATTTGAAGTGCTTATTTTCTTCAAAGAGCTTTCTATATCTCTTTTTCCATCTAATCAATTCTGCTCTTTAAGACATTCTTCTCCTTATGAACCATTTGGACTGCTTCTTCCAATTTAACAAAACTGGTCAAATCATGACAAATTTGCAGAATTTTTTTATCCCCTTCCCCAAGAATCTGACTTACTTTCATGACTTTACTGCATTGCTCTCATTCTTCTTCCCATTTTTCCCTTCTACCTCCCTTACTTGATTTTTCAAAATATAACTTGAGCTCTTCCATAACCCAAGAGCAATTCCTATTTTATTTGGAAGATTTAAATACAGAAGGTTTGAATTTGGCATCTACTAGGTGTGTATTTTGAACTTCCATAGAAGTAAAGGAATTGTCTATAGTCAGAATCAGCTCATTTCCCCAGTGTATGATCTGATTTTTTAAAAAAAATTATTTATTTTGAGTTTTACAACTTTTTTCCTAATCTTCCTTCCTCCCCCCCACCACCACCACAGAGACAGTCTGTTAGTCTTCTCAATGTTTCCATGGTATACAATGACCTAAGTTGAATGTGCTGAGAGAGAAATTATATCCTTAAGGAAGAAAAAATAAAGTATAAGATATAGCAGAATTACAGAGTAAGATAAAGTTTATTTTTTCCCTAAATTAAAAAATAGTCTTTGGTCTTCCTTCAAACTGCATGATTCTTTCTCTGGATAAATATGCCCCACAGATCCCCTCAAAATGTGCCTGATTGCTGCACTGATGGAATGAGCAAGTCCATCCAAGTTGGCCATCACCCCCATGATGTTGTTAGGTTATGCATTGTTTTTCTAGTTCTGTTCATTGTGCTCAGCATCAGTTATTGCAAATCCTTCCAGGCTTCCCTGAATTCCCATGACTCCTGGTTTCTAATAGAAAAATACTTTTTCCATGACATGCATATACCACAGTTTGTTAAGCCATTCCTCAATTGGAGTCATTCATTTAATTATCAATTTTTTGCCACCACAAACAGGCTGCCATAAATATTTTTGTACAAGTGATGTTTTTACCCTTATCATAATCTCTTCAGGGTATAGACCCAGTAGTGGTATTGATGGATCAAAGGGTATACACCTTTTTGTTTCCCTTTGGGCATAATTCTAGACTGATCACCAGAAAGTTTGCATGAATTCACAACACCACGAACAATGTAATAGTGTCCCAGATTTCCCACAACCCTTCCAACAATGATCATTATCCTTTCTGGTTATACTGGCCAGTTTGAGAGGTATGAAGTGGTACCTCAGAGAAGCTTTAATTTATATTTCTCTAATAATTAATGATTTAGAGAAATTTTTCATATGGCTATGGATTGCTTTGATCTCCTCATCTGTAAATTGCCTTTGCATATACTTTGACCATTTGTCAATAAGGGAATGACATTTTTATTCAATATAACTCAGTTCTCTGTATATTTTAGAAATGAGTCCTTTGTCAGAAATACTAGCTGTTAAGAATGCATCCAAATTTACTTCATGTCTCTTGATATTGGTTACAGTGGTTTTATCTGTGCAAAAGCTTTTTAATTAATGTATCTAGTTTGTTTTTAAACATGTTTTCCATCTCTTCTTTGGTCATAAACTGCATCCCTTTCCATAGCTGTGATAGCTAAACTATTACTTGATATTCATATTTGCTTACATTACTTTTTATGTCTAAATCCTGTATCCATTTTGATCTTATCTTGGTATAGGGTGTGAGGTGTTGGTATAATTCGAGTTTCGTCCATACTAACTTTAAAAGACAAGTTTCTTAACTTAAGTGAGTGTTTGTATAAGTTAACTTTAAGCCAAATCTTCTGAAAGGAAGATTCAGGTGGTTCTCAGTTTCTCCTTTCTTCCCATCTATTGCCATAGGTCTTTTGCACCTCTTAATGTAATGAGATTTACCCCATTCAATCACCTCCATCCTCCTGCCATTTTTAAGGAATTTTTGTTTTTAAATCATTCGTTCTGAGTCACAGAAAAGTCAAGGTACCGTCAATTCTATGTCATAATATTCTCAAAGGTTATGAGAATCTTTCTCCCAGGAGGGGATATAGTCAGTTTCAACTTAATGCATAGCTGTTTTTTTTTCTACACCTCCCCCCCGATTTTTTATCCTTTTCATGTGTCTTTTGAACCTCCTGTTTTCTATAAAACTCTGATCATTTTATCAGGAAATGTTGGAAGTCTCCCATTTTGTTAAATGTCCATCTTTTCCTCTGGAAGAGAAGGCTCAACTTTGCTGGGTGGTGTATTCTTGGCTGATCTACAAGTTCCCTTGCTCTGCATAATATCCCATTCCAGGCCCTTTGATCCTTTAATGTTAATGCATGCAGGTCCTGTGTAATCCGTACTATGGCTCCTTGGTATCTAAATTGTTTCCTTCTGGCTGCTTGCAAGATTTTCTCTTTTATTTGATAGTTCTGGAATTTGACCACACCATTCCTTGTTGTTTCCATTTTAGGATCTCTTTTGGGAGGGGATCGATGTATTCTTTCAATAAAGGATTTGCCCTAGGTTTCCATGATATCAGGGCAGTTTTCCATCAGTAAATCCTACAATATTAAGTTCAGATTTTTTTTTTCCTCTTCAATGTTTTCAGTAAGTCTGATAATTCTCAGGTTGTCACTTCTCGATCTATTCTCTGGGTTTTGTTAAGGTATTTTTACATTTTCTTCTATTTTTCTATTTTATGGTTTTGTTCAGACTCTTGCTGTCTCATGTAGTCATTAGTTTCCACAGAGTCCATTTTTTTTAGAGAAAAATGTTCTTCATTTACCGTTGCAACACCTTTTCCAATTGGTCAATTAAGAATTATTTTTGTTTTGCATTTGTCCAATTATATTTTCCAATGATTTGTTTTCTTCTTGCAACGTGATAATTGTCTCTCCCAAATTTGCCAATTGATTTTTAACTCCTTCCTGATTTCTTCAAGGAAGTCTTCCTGTGCTCGAGACCATATCACATTCTCCTCACATTCTCCTGGTTCTAGGTCTCTCTAAGTTAGAGTCTTTTCCTTCTAGGAATTTTTCTATGGACCCTTCTTTTTTGTTGACCTTTCTTCATTTTCCTCAGACCTTATGTTGTCAAGGGACTGGTTTACAGAAGTTTGGTGCTGAGATCCCTAGAGGCTTTACTCACTTGATCTAGTAGCTCCAAGAGGGTTGGCCAGTAGGTTGTATTAGTTGCTTTCTCTGGAGTGCCTGTGACCTTAATTTGAGGCCCTCCCTATTAGCCTGGAGTGGGTGGATGAAGCAATTGAGTACTTTTATCTTTGTCCAATGGTGTATTTTGTCCTAAGGAAAGGTAATTGCTCTCCCTGTTCACAGATGAGGGAGGTCTGCTGCTCACTCCTTAGCATGGAGCAGAGATGGGCTATAATTGTATTTGTTCTGGGAACAGGCTTCAACTAAAATGAAGGTATGGCTGCAGTTCTCTTGCACTGGAACTCACCCTCAAGCTCTGCAGGCAGGCTGTAGACCATCAGTGCCACAAACAAAGCCTCTGCTCCTTAGTTGTCTCGTGACCCTGTCACTGATCAGGCTTGCCCTACTTTTAGGCTTTCAGGCTCTAGTATGCCTCACTGATCAGGCTAGTTGAGCACTCAGTCTCTTGCCCACCCCATCGCCCATAAGGCTGGTTGCACTTTGAAGTCTCAGGATGTGACCCACTCTACAGATCAGGGTGGGAGAGCTCTCAGACTCTGACCCTGTCCTGTGCTCCCAGCAGAGTCCACCCTCTGTGCATGGCTCACCCATGATCATGGAGGACAAACCTTGGGGTACAAATTCTTCTCTTAGTTTATCTTTCTGGGTTTTGTACATTAGATTTCTGTTAAGAGATTTGTTTTATATTATATATGAGGGAATATCAGGCGACTTTAGCACTGTGCCTGTCTTCTCTCTGCCATCTTGGCTAGCCTATGATCTTATTTTAATGTACTTCCCAAGTTTTGAGAGGTTTTAGGACACCTCCCTCGGGATCTTAATTACTTCAAGGTCTTATGAGAGGCTCTGACTGCTCTCCTGATCTGTACTCTTATCTATGTATGATCCTAATTACTCCCTTCTACTTTGTAGCTTGGAGGAGGGTCCCTGCTCCATTAAAGTAGTATAAGGCTCCAGATTGTGATCTGAATCTTCAATGGGCAGACAAAGTAATCCTGTCCAAGTGACAGTGGTGACCTTCATTGGCTCTTCTGATCCCCTTACAATCCTTAGACTGAGCACTCTAGAAGCTGTTGCTGGGTGGTTCAACAGGCCTACTTACGATTTCTTGGCTGAGTCTGCCCTGAGTCTTGAGCTGCACTGAGTTCCATGTACAATCTGTTGGACTTTTTCTACCACCCTTCCAGTCATGGACCCAGGAGCTCCCAAGTGCCTCTCAGGCTTTCTCTGGAAGACTTGAGCTAGTTCTCTCTGGAGCACATGGCCTGGAATCTTTCCAAACTTTGTGGAATAGACCCTTCCCACAACTCTACCAAGTTGTCTTGGGCTGCAAAATTGTTTCACTCAGTCTTCCTGTGGTTCTGTCACTCTGGAATTCAGTTAGTCATAATTTGAAGAAAGCTGAAGTGTTTTGGGGTAGAGCTTCTGGAAATTCCTGTGTCAGTGCCTCCATCTTGACTCTGCCTCCTCACACTGCTATTTTTTTAGGTTTTTGCTAGGCAAATGGGGTTAAGTGGCTTGCCCAAGGCTACACAGCTAGGTAATTACTAAGTGTCTGAGGCCGGATTTGAACTCAGGTACTCCTGACTCCAGGGCCGGTGCTCTATCCACTGTGCCACCTAGCCACCCCCTCACACTGTTATTTTCAAAACAATTCCATGGAGTTTGCAAGTTTTGGGTGCTTTTAAGGCTGTACTTGATTTTTGTTCACTAGTCTCTAGCTCTATCTTCTGCTCCATGCCTAGGAAGTGTATCCTTATGAAAATGCTCCTCAGGACCTCTGCTCTTTGATACCAGGAGAAATATTGTTCCTCAATGTCCCTAATACCTTGTGACTTAAAGCAATATTGTTTATTCTTTAGACCTCTTGTTCCCTCTGTGTTCATAATTAGCATAGGTATACCCTGCAATCTATTTTTGAGAAGTTGCCTGTTCTCCTTACTGCCTCTATTTTGCTATGACTAGCTGTTGCTAGACCTTAGTCCCACAACTGGTGTTTTATTTATGTGATCTCGGTACCATTTTAAACTCCTATGTCACAGAATTAACCTCTTAACCTCCTAATTTGACTTGGCCTGGAAAAAAATCTTACCCAGAACTTTTGCTGAAGCTTCCGCTTCACAAATTTACTTTTAGTGTTATTGAAATTTTGTTTGGAAGGGAATATTAGGAGAGCTAGATTGAGTGATTCTTCTACTCTGCCACCTTGGGTTGACCCTTGCAAGCCCTTGCACTAGTTTTTAAAAACTAAATATAAGAGGCTTATTTATTTATTTTCATTCCTGTGAAGATGCATATCTTTAAGTTATAAAATCTCTTTCCACCCTCCCTTCCCACCCCCCTTCCCTAAGCTATAAACACTTGGGTTAACATTGTAGATACATATTTTTCATAAACATGTTTGATATGAGGAATTAAGGGAAAGAGATACATAAGAGATCATTTTTATAAAGTGTTCATTGGGTTCTGAAGGGTTTTTCTTCCTCTGAATTGTAATAACATTTTTGATAACTGGTCTAATACAGTTGTGCTAGCTCTCCAAATTGCTGAGAGGAATTGATTCCAACAAGGTTGTTTATCTCACGATGTTGTTGTTAAATGTACATTGTTCTCTTGGCTCTGCTCCCTTTGCTCAGCATCAGATCTTGTAAGTCATTACATGCTTCTCTAGGGTCTGATCATTTAGGGTTTCTTATAGAACAATAATATTCCAAAATATTCACATACTCCAAATGATTTAGCCATTCCCTGATTGATGGACAATACTGCAATTTCCAATGCTTTGCCCCTACAATAATAGCTGCTATGAATATTTGGAACATGTAGGATTTTTCCTATTTTTCATAATTTCTTCTGGACATAGACCTAGAATCGGAACTGCTGGGTCAAATGGTATGAACAGTTTTATTGTTCATTGGGCATATCTCCATATTGCTCCCCAGAAAGGTTGGATCCATTTACAACTCCACCAGCAGTGCACTGATGTCCCAATCTTCCCACAAGCTCTCCAACATTGATCATTTTTCCTTTATTTCATCTTAACCAATCTGATAGGCATGAAGTGATACCTCATTGTTGTTTTAATTTGCATTTCTCTAAGCAATAATGATTTGGAGAATTTTTCATATTGCTTTAATTTCTTCATTTGAAAAATATCTATTCATATCCTTTGACCATTTATCAACTGAGGAATGCTAGAAGAGGTCTCTTTTGTCCTATAAACAAAGGGAAACTATTAAATTAGAATGAATGAGAAGTTTTGCATTTAGAATATTTTATAAAATTCTAAAGGTTTGTTAAATTTATTTTCATGTCATTACTGATTGACTCAATACTTTTTCAATTATACCTTGCAGAGTATCAATTCATGCCACAAATAGTAATTTTTAAGGAGAAAATAATCACTAAAACTATCCATTTTAAATAATTAAAACCGACGGTGATAGGTCTAAAATGTGCAATTTATATTACAAGTGTATCTCTCATTTCTACAAAGTGGGTTTGAGGGGTCCTCTTATTTTTTTAAATTCAAATCTAGCTTGATTTTTATAAATGTATTCCTGTAGATTTTTAAAATATTTTTGCTTAAAATATTGTTACATTCGTGTGTTAAATTTATTTAGCCAATAATCATTGAATATCTACTTTGTGTTGAAATCATCTATTTGGAGAGATGGTAGGGTGTGAAGTTGAGCTTTATTTCAAACCCAGAAATGTATTCTAATGCCTTGCCTCTGTTTTTGCACTCTTTCAGAAATCTGTCAGCACAGAATGTTGCCAAAATACAATCTGCTGTAATCTCAAAAAACTTTAACAGAGGAGAACTAGATATATCCAATGATAATGAAAACAGGGAAGAGGAACTGAGTAAAGGGTTGATTTCTATTGAAAGTCTATGGATCAGTTCTTGAGTTGACTAATGAAGCTTTGCTGTTAAAAGTATGGTGTCAGTGGAAAGAGGTGTGACATGAGTTCATAGTAGTAGTTGGTCAGTTCTTGGCTTGTTTTGTGTTCATGTATATTTGTTTCTTTTTGTTGCAGTCAACTTTTGTATTCTGAGTACCTTAAACCATGAAGACATCTGAAACTGGTTTATCTTTTTTGTTTGTTTGCTTGCAAGGCAATGGGGTTAAGTGACTTGACCAAGGTCACACATATAGGTCATTATTAAATGCCTGAATCCTCCTGACTCCAGGGCTGGTGCTCTGTCCTCTACACCACATAGCTGACTCTGGTTTATCTTTAATGGGTAATATTTGTTCAGGTAAAATATAAGAGGTTGGAGAGGTTGGGGAGAATTAGAGAATCTATCTAGTCCTCTGTCCTATTGGTCACATGAGTGAAAAGTCTCTAAGTATAATTTTAAGAAAAATTCCTTGGTGCCCATCAATTGAGGAATGGCTAAACAAGGAATGGTAATTGAATATTATGGAATATTATTGTTCTATAAGAAACCATAAACCACAAACCCTATAGGTGCATGGAATGAGTTTCAGATCTGAAGCTGAGCAATGGTAGCATAAGCAAGACAACAATGTACACATTAACAACAATACTGTAAGATAATCAGCCTTGATTGAAGCATTTCCTCTCAGCAGTTCAGAGAGCAAGACAACTATATTAGACTGGTTGTGGACAATATTATCTCCATCCAGAGGAAGAAAAGCAAAACAAAACAAATTAAAACAAAAATAAACAAAAAATAATTGTTCAGAATATGGTGAATACTCTATAAAAAATGTCTCTTACATATCTCTTTCCCTCAATTCTAATTCCTCATAACAAAATGTAAGTATCAAAGACATGTATATATATATATATATATGTGTGTGTGTGTGTGTGTGTGTGTGTGTGTGTGTGTGTGTGTGTATGATATACATTTATATACATATATGTATATACAATGCTAAACTGAAAGTTCACCCTGAGAGGAGGGGTGTTAGGAAGGGAGGGTGGAAGGAGCATTTGTAAGTGAAAAATACACATGTGTACATGCATGAAAAAGTAGAAAAAGAAAGAAAGAAAGAAAAATTACTTAAGCAAAAAGAATTTAGGTTAGATTTCAAACACACCTTGAAATGAGAAATTATTAGAATCATTTTGCTGACATATTAAGATGAAGTTAAGTAAGATAATATCTATGCAAGAGGATAGAAAGAGATGAACTAAAACATCATTGGAAGAGAACAAAATCTGCTAAAATTGGATGAAACTTTAATCTGAGACCATTGTGCCAGATAGTCCAACTTAATTTCCTAGCAAACTTGTAAAACCTATTAGTAAGGAAATATTTAATGAATAACTGAAAAAACAAGTGATCAAAATGAGTTAGCAAAACTTCATTAAAATATAGTTTTCAACTATTATTATTTCATTCTTTATTTTTTAAGTTTTTTTTTTTTCAAGGCAATGGGATTAAGTGGTTTGCCCAAGGCCACACAGCTAGGTAATTATTAATTGTCTGAGGCTGGATTTGAACTCAGTTACTCTTGACTCCAGGGCCAGTGCTCTATCTATTGCACCACCAAGCTGCCCCTATTATTTCATTCTTTAACAAAGTTATGAGGTGAGTGTATCAAGGCAACACTATAGATAATTTAGCTTTAGTTTTCTGACTGGAGAAAAAAAAAACTGTTGTTAGATGATAGATAAGTACATGATTGAAGGACCAGATCAAACATTCATAGTTCCTTTTTGATATCAACTGTATGAAAATGGCCTATGCTTAACCTTTTGTTGTTAAAGATATTGATCAACCAACATTACAATAAAAGAGAAAAGTTGGAAAACAATTTTTCACAGTCAGTGGTTCTGATAAGTGTCTCATTTCTAAAATACATAAAGAATTGAGTGATATTTATAAGAATACAATTCACTGCCCAATTGATAAATCGTAAAAGAATATAAACTGTTTCCATGAGACAATTTTCAGATAAAGAAGTTAAAGCCATCTATTGTCATCTGAAAAAAATATAAATTACTTTTGATTAGACAAATGCAAATCAACATAACTTGGAGGTATCACTTCATACTTATTGACCATTATGACATAAAAGGGAAATGATCAGTGTTGGAAGCAATGTGGAAAACAGGGATACTAATGCACTGCTTGTGCAATTTTCAACTGCTCCAACTACTCTGCAGAGTAATTTGAAATTATGCCCAAAGGACCCTTTAAATCAGTAATACCAGCAAGAAGTTTGTATTAAAAAGAGAACATACAAAAGGAAAAGAGATTCATATGCATAAAAATATTTTACTCAGCTCTTTTTGTTCTGATTTAAGTGGAGAAATTGAGGGGATGGTCATCAATTGGGGGACTGTTTGACAAATTAAGGTACATGAATAGAAAGGAATATTACTGTTCTATAAGAAATGATGAGCAAGTGGATATCATAAAAAGCTAGATTTACATGAATCGATGCTGAGTGATGTAAGGAGAACCAGAAAAACAATATATACAGTAATGGCAACACTCAGTGATTAATTATGATAAACTTAGTTTTTCTCAGAAATACAGTGATCAAGGACAGTTGTTAAAGATGTGATGAAAAATGTCATCCACATGCTATCCACATGCTGAGGGGAAAAAAAAATCTATGGAGTCTGAATGCAGACCAAAGTATACTATTTTCACTTTTAAAAATTTGCTTTTGCTTTTTTCTTTCTCAATATTGAGTTTAGCACCAAAATACCTGATCCAGATGAGAAAGTTTGGGGTTTTTTGCAAGGCAATGAGGTTAAGTGGCTTGCCCAAGGCCACACAGCTAGGTAATTCTTATTAAATGTATGAGGCCTAATTTAAACTCAGGTACTCCTGACTCCGGAGCTGGTATTCTATCCACCTTGCAACCTAGCTGTCCCCCTTTAGTTCTTTCACAACAAAACTAATATAGAAATACGTGTAACATGATTGTGCATGGATAATCTCTTTTGCATTACTTGCTATTTCAGGATGTGAGTAGAGAATGGAATGATGAAAGCTATATTTACACATAATCACTCCAAAATCAATCAATCAATTAATTAAAAAGAAGTAAATTCATTAAAATAAATAGTAAATAATAAAGGGTAATAATTGATTAATTACATAAAATAAATGAACTACTAATTAAATAATTGATTGATGATAAGCATTCAATGCTGGAAAAATTTGTATGACTCACAACTTGAAGAGTGTTTTTGCCTTTGAAGCTAAAATGTTGCTAACTTTATATTCTCCTAAACACTAAGAACTATCACAAGACTTTGTCCTCTTGTCTTCCTTTCAGTGTGAAAAAAAAATGGCTTGAGGGTTAAACATGGCCTCAGACACAATTCTTAGAACCTTAATACATTCAGGATAATATACTAGCTATGATACTATATATCTAGTGAGTAAGCTGATCTCTGGTTCTAAAACAGTCACATTGACAAACTGCATGAGCCTTGTCATGTCAGCAGAGTACTAGTCCATAAGCTATTTTCCCCATGGTGCTGAATGGCACCCTCATAGCTTAAAATAATTAATATGGCAGCTAATATTGAATAGTTTGGATTACCAAGTGTTACTCATGCTGGGAGAGTTGAAATTAGTACAAATTTTCAACATCAGAGGAGCATTTTTAATTTTAATTAATGTTGGAAACATGTTGAGTTTTGTGTATAAAAGGCATAAACATGCAGAGTATTAAATTTTATTTAAAAAGACTAAAACGCTCTACCTAAATCATGCAAGAACATTAACATTTATAGAACAATTTATATGTAAATGAACTTTCCAAATATTAATAATAGTAATTTCATAAATAACAAAAGTACTTTCTAATTTTATTTGAAGAATTATTAATTTTGGAAAATAGGGTGTAGTCTGTAAAATTTCATAGTTATCAAAGGTTTTCAAAGTTATTCTTGAGTTTAGCACCCAAATACCTGATCCAGGAAGGAAAATAACACTTCAGTGACTACACGTGAGTGGTTTGACAAAATGAATTTTGTTTAGTTTTTGACATACTATTTGGACTGCTTTAGTAGTTTTTCCATACTGTCTTTTGATCCTTTTTGTCTTTCTGGATATGTAGATAGAGCTTGATGATGATTTAAATTAGCTGTGTCAAGTTAACCCTGAATCCAGTTTCTCAATTGCATGAATTGATTATATATTTGGTTAGTAATAACCTTCTAAGTCTCTATTTAGGAAATTTGTTGATGAATTTGATATAAATATTACTGGTTGTTTTTCTATATAAAGAGGCATTGACCCTGATGTCTGCTTGTTTTCCTGATTAACTTCAAATCTAATCCAGTACCAGTCATGTAGAATGATAAAAGGTAATATAGAAAATTCTAACTCACAACTCTGTGAGCCACTTAGGCTAAGGTCATATGTATATCTCTTTCTATCAAATTAGTTCCAAATAAAGAGTCAAAATTAATATTAAATCCCCATTCTAGTGCTTCTCTTGGAAATTTGATACATAAACAGTGTCTAATAATTTCATTTTTCTATTTTGTATGCAGAAGAGAAATTGTCCCAACAAATCATAGATAGTGTATAACACTGAAAGACTTAGAAAAGATGTATTAACATATTTGGAAATGTAGATTAAAGAGAAGGTTCAGAGTGAAAAAATATATTATATGATATGAAACATCATATTATTTGAGAGAATTTAAATATTTTTAAGTGAAAAGTAAATCAAAATGAAAACAAATCAGATGCATTGAATATTATGTAACAAGCTTTTCTTCATTATGTGTTGAATAGGAGAAAGTAAAGTGCAACTGAGTCAGAACTCTAGTGACATTACATTTAATATCTGGATGACTTTGGGAAAGTCATCATTCTCTGGGTCTGAGTTTTCTCATCTATAAACTGCAGAATTTTGATTAAACTCTAAAGTCATTTCCTGCCTTAAAATAGCAAGAACATTTTTTTTTAGTTTTTTTTCAAGGCAATGGGGTTAAGTGGTTTGCCCAAGGCCACACAGCTAGGCAATTATTAAGTGTCTGAGGCCAGACTTGAACTCAGGTACTCCTGAATCTAGGGCCAGTGTTCTATCCACTGTGGCACCTAGCCACCCAAGCAAGAACATTTTCAACACATCTTTCATTTAAAAATGATCAGACATGATGTTATCTATATTAAATTCACCATTCCGAAGAATCACCAATTTAAGTCATTTGTCCATTTTAAATGACAACTTTAGAAAACATAGTAATCTGTTGGGAGGATGATTTCCCCAATCTGTGCATAATCTACAACACCAAGAGAACATTACTAAAAATAAGAGAAAGAGGAAAATGTGTTACCTATACCAAAATAATTTTACGTCACAAAATATCTATTTTTAGTGGTAAAGAACTGGATAACAAGTAGATATTTTTAATAATGAAATGGATGAACAAATTAAAACAAATGAATTAAGAGATAATTTCATAGAAACATGGGAAATCTTAAATGCACTGTTTGACAATGAAATGAGAAGAACCAGGAAAACAAATTGTACTAAAATATTTATTTGGTGGTGTGATTAGTTTGAAACTGAATAAGGTATTTAATTTGGGGAGAATTGCAATTTTTATTCTATTAACACAAAATAACAGTGAGTAATTGATTTCCATCCCCCCCCCCCCAATTGCTAGGATCTATTAATTGCTAAGTATTTTGTAATTGTGTTCTTGTGTAAATGTGTTCATTCTGGATCTGTCTAGGGGGGAGATTCCTAATTATTTTTTGTTGCATACAATTATTTAAATGGAATGTCTCTTTTTTCTCTTGCCACTTTATTATTCATACAGAAAAATACTAATGTTTTATGAGAGTTTATTTTATATCCTGTTCCTTTGCTGAAGCAGTTAATTCTTTCACTCAGTTTTGGTTGATTGTCTAGGGTTCTCTAAATATACCTTCATATCATCTGCAAAGAGTGTAAGTTTTGCTTCCTCATTGAGAATTCTAATTCTATCAATTTTTTTCTTCTCTTATTGCTAAAGATAATATTTCTAAAACATATTGAATAATAGTGGTGATAGTGAGCATTCTTCTTTTACCCCTGATCTTATTGGAAATACTTTTAAATTATTCCCATGGCATAATATGCTTGTTGATGGTTTTAGACAGATATTGTTCATTATTGTAATCAATGACATTTATTCCTACATCCTCTAGTAATTTTAATAGGAATGGATGCTGCATTTTTTAAAGACTGTTTCAGCATCTATCATGATAATCATATGATTACTGCTAGCATTTTCAGTAATATGGTTAATTAAGTTGAGTGTTTTCCTATTATTGAACCTTCCTTGCCTACCTGGTATAAATCCTACCTGATTATGGTGCATTATCCTAATCTGTTGGAGTTGCTTTACTAAATTTTATTTAAGATTTTTGCATCAATGTTCATTTGGGAGATTGGTCTATAATTATATATCTATTTTGGCTTTTCCTGGTTTAAGTATCAGCACCATATTTGTGTCATTAAAGCAATTTGGCAGAACTCCTCGTATTTTTTACAAAAGTTTATAAAAATTGGAATTAAGTTATTTTTCTGTTTTTGGTAGAATTCAATTGTAAATCCATCTGGACAGGGAGTTATATTTTCCAAGGGAGGGAGGGCTTAGGGGAGGGGTCTATTGATAGTTTCTTCAATTTTTTTTCTGTAATGGGTTTATTTAAATATTTTGTTTCCTATTCTGTTAATTAGGGTAGCAAATATTTTAATAAATATTTATTCATTTCACTTAGATTGTCAACTGTATTGGAATATAGTTGAAGAAAATAGCTTTGATTTATGACCAATTTCATCCTCATTGGTGGCAAATTCAGGTTTTCATTTTAGATTCTGCTGTTTGGGTTTTCTTCTTTGTTAAAATCAGATTCACTAAACATTTATCAATTTTATTGGTTTTTCAAAAGTAACTCTTGATTTTATTTATTACATCAATAATATTATTGCTTTTACTTTTATTAATTTCTCCACTGGCTTTCAGAATTTCTAATTTAGTATTTAACTGTAGATTTTTAATTTTTCTTTTTCTAACTTTTTAGTTGTATACCCAATACATTGAACTTCCCTTTCTCTGCTTTATTCATCTCAACATTTAGAGATATGTAATTTCTCCTAAAAACTGCTCTCATTGTTGTCATTTTCATAGATGAGATCATTGATTACTTCTATGATTTGTTGTTCAATCCACTCATTCTTTAAAATTAAGCTATTTAGTTTCCACTTAATTTTTTATTTATCTTTCCAAAATCCTGCAATTTTATCATATTGTAATATGAAAAGCATGCATTTAATATTTCTACCATTTGGCTTTTCATTATAATATTTTTATGCCCTAGTACCTAGTCTTTTTTGATATAAGTATCAAGAATTGTAAAGAAAGAGATATATTCCTTTCTATTCCTATTCATGATTCTATTATAAACAGACCCTCTAAGGACTCTCCCTCCCTCTATACCAATATAAAAACACAACCCTCATAATCAACAGTGCTTCATGAGTCATTTATACCCAAATCCTCTAACTAAAATTCCTCCAATTATATTCAATTCTCATTAGTTAAGTGATTGGATAAAGGGTCAACACTTTTGTGGTCCTCCATCTATTTTCTCTCTCTCTCTCTCTCAGTATATTTCTTTTAACTATCGTAAGAGAAATACAATTTTCAAAAATTTTAAATATTGTCTTTCCTTATAGGGATGTATATAATTTAGTGTCCTTGATGAGCATTTCTCCCTGCTTCCCATTTACATTTTTATGCATTTCTTGTGTCTTCTATTTGGAGATAGAATTTCCTATTCTTTTTTATCAGAAAATTTTGTCTGTCCTCTTTTTCAATGAAAGTTCATCATTTTCCCCTCACAGAATATGCTGTTTTTCAAGGTAGTTAATTCTTGGTTGTGATTCAAGGTCCTTTTCCCTAAACAATATCATATACTATATCCTTCAGTGCTTTAATGGCAACTGATAAGTTTTGGGTAATTCTGATATTGGTTCCTTGGTATTTGAAATGCTTTTTTGCATGCTTGTAATATTTTCACCTTTAATTGAAAATTCTGGAATTCAGATAAAACATTCCTTACTGTTTTTATTCTGGGGTTTCTTTCTCCAGATGTTCTGTGGATTATTTCAAGGATTATTTTGTCTTCTTTGGTAAAAGTCAGATTAAGATTTTGAATCAATGTTCATTATGGAGAATAGTCTTGGGGAGGCTAGGTGGCGTAGTGAATTAAAGCACTGGCCTTGGAGTCAGGAGTACCTGGGTTCAAATCTGGTCTCAGACACTTAATAATTACCTAGCCATGTGGCCTTGGGCAAGCCACTTAACCCCATTTGCCTTGCAAAAACCTAAAAAAACCTAAAAAAACAAACAAAAAAAACCAAAAAAACAAAAAAAAAACCCAAACAATCAAATATGGAGAATAGTCTTTAATTTTCTTTGTTTTGGTTCTTCCTGGTTTAGGTATCAGCACCATATTGGTGTCATAAAAGGGATTTGACATAACTCCTATTTTTTAAATCATTTATTTAGAAAAGAAATTAATTGTTCCTTAAATGTTTGGGAAAATTCACTTGTAAACCCATCAGGACCTGAAGACAATTTCTTAGAAAGTTTATTGATGGGTTTTCCAATTTCTTTTTGAAATGCATTTATTTAGATATTTTATGTCCTCTTCTGTTAATCTGGGCATTTGATATTTTTTTAAATATTCATCCATATTACTCAGGTTATCAAATCTATTGGCATAGAGTTTGCTAAAATAGCTCCAACTTACTGCTTTAATTAATTACCCTTTTCATTTTTGATACTAGTACTTTGATTATCTTCTTTCTTTTTTAAACTAGATTAATGAAAGATTTATTTAATGTTTTTTTCATAAAACCAATACTCATTTTTATTTATTAGATCAAAATTTTTCTTGTTTTTGATATTATTAATTTCTACCTTGATTTTCTGAATTTCTAAGTTGATATTTAATTGGGGATCGTTTTCTTGCTGTTTTTCTAACTATTTTAGTTGAAAATCCAATTCAATGATCTCTTTTTTTTCCTCTATTCTATTTAAATAAATATGAAGACATATAAAATTCCTCCCCAAAACTGGGTAGGCTGCCTTCTGTAAAATTTGTTATGAGGTCTCATTTTCTTGGATGTTATTATTTCTTTTATTTTTATGGTTTACTGTTTGTTCCACTCATTATTTAAATTAAATTATTTACTTCCAATTAATTTTTGGTTTATCTTTCCATGCCCTTTATTACATGCAATTTTCAAAAAATTTATTTATTTTCATTCATATGTACATGCATATTTCCAAACTACAAAATTTCCCTCCACCCTCCCTTCCCACCTCCCTCCCTTAGCAGTGAACAGTCAGATTAGCATTTTACAAACATATTTTGTTAAACATGTTTACAAATTAGTAATTTTTGACATGAAGAATTAGGATTAAGGGAAAGAGAAACATATGAGATAATGTTTATAAAGAGTTCATCAGATTTCAAAGGGTTGTTTTTATTTCCTGTGGGTTTTGCTTTGCTTTGTTTTTCTTCTTCTGGTTGAGGACAATATAGAGTCCATAACCAGTCAAATGTAGTTTTCCTTAGCTCTTTGGACTGCTGAGAGTAGCTGCTTTCATCGAAGTTGTTCATCTCTAATGTTGCTACTGATGTGTACATTGTTCTCTCTGTTCTTCTCCCTTCACTGAGCATCAGATCCTGTAAGTCATTCCATGCTTCTCTAGAGTCCAACCCTTAATTGTTTCTTATAGAACAATAGTGTTCCATAGTATTCCTGTAACATAACTTGTTTAACCATTCCCCAACTGAGGAGCATACCCTCAATTTCTATTTCTTTGGTAAAACAAAAACAGTGCTATGATATTACAAGTAATTTTTATAGCATCATGATCTGTAAGTATTTATTATTTTTATCTTTCTATATT
Organism: Macrotis lagotis; assembly: GCF_037893015.1. NCBI lineage: Eukaryota > Metazoa > Chordata > Mammalia > Peramelemorphia > Peramelidae > Macrotis > Macrotis lagotis. The sequence goes on from NC_133666.1 coordinate 432,588,048, forward strand.
TAATCATATAGTTTTTTTGCTCTAGTACATGCTCAGTTTTAGTCTAGATGCCATGTACTGCAGAAAAATGTATATTTTTTCCACTCCCATCAAGTTTTATACAGAGATTTTTCATATCTAACTTTTCTAAGAATTTTGTTCACATTTTTAACTTCCTTCTTGTTTATTTTATGATAAGATTCATCAAGTTCTGAGAGAGGAATGCTGAGGTCCCCTATTATTAAAGTTTTGTTGTCTATGTCTCATTGTAATTTGTTTAGCTTTTCCTCTAGGAATTTGGATGCTATACCACTCAGCACATACATGTTTTCTTTTTCATTATTTGTTTTCATCCATATACACACGCATATATATCCAAATCACAAAATTTCTCTCCAACTTCCATTCCCACCCTGTTCCCCTCAGCAGAGAACAGTTAGGTTAGCATTTTACAAACATATTTTAAATAAAATGTTTGCACATTAGTAATTTTCAACATGAGGAATTAGGATTCAGGGAAAGAGATATATAAGAGATCATTTTTATAAAGCATTCATCAGATTTAGTAGGATCATTTGGGGGGTTTTTTTGTGGTTTGTTTTATTTTTATTTTCTTACTCTTGAAAGGGATAACATAGTCCATAACCAGGCAAATACAGTTGTCCTAGCTCTCTGGACTGCTGAGAGGAGCTGTTTCCATCAAGGTTGTTCATCTCATAATGTTGTTGTTGATGTGTACATTGATCTCTTGGTTCTACTCCCTTTGCTCAACATCAGATCATGGAGGTAATCCCATACTTCTCTAGGATCCTACCATTTATGATTTCATATAGAAAAATGCTATTCCATAGTATTCATGTACTATAATTTTCAATGGGGTTAAGTGACTTGCCCAGGTTCACACAGCTATGTAAGTATTATGTGCCTGAGACCAGATTTAATTCAGATTCCCCTAACTCCAGGGCCAGTGTTCTATCTAATTCAGCATCTAGCTGCCCCACCATAACTTGTTTAGCCATTCCACAATTGATGGACATCCCCTCAATTTACATTTCTTAGCCATTCAAAAAGAGCTGATAAGAATATTTTGGAGCATGTAGGACTTTTCCCATTTTATGTAATTTCTTCTGGATAAAGACCTAGAAATGGAATTGCTCAGTCAAAAGTATGAACAGTTTTATTGTTTTTTGGGGGTATAGTTCCATTTCCTTCTCCAGAACAAAAAAAGAGGTTGGATCCATTCACAAGTCCACCAACAATGCATCAATGTCCCAATCCTCACTCAACCTCCCCAACACTAATTATCTTACATTTTTTCTCATCTTGACTAATCCAGTAGGTGTGAGCTGATACCTCATTGCTGTTTTAATTTGCATTTCTCTAAACAATAGAAATCTGGAGCATTTTTTCATGTGATTATATATAGCTTTAATTTCTTAATTTGAAAACTGCCTATTCATATCCTTTGACCATTTATCAACTGGGGAATAACATGTGATTTTATAAATTTGATGCAATTCTCTATATATTTTAGAACTCCTGGTTATGAAGATTTCTTCAGTTCTTCTTTCTTTATTACTAATTTTGGCAGCTTGGTTTTATTAGTGTAAAAACTTTTAAATTTAACATAGTCAAAATCATTATTTTTGCAGTTTATATGATCTAATTTATGTTTGGTCATAAATTTATTCCTTTATCATATAACAGATAAATAATTTTTTTGGTCTACTAATTTATCTGTTGTATAACTCTTCATGTCTAAATCATATTTTGACCTTATTTTGTTATAGGGTGTATGTGATGTGGATCTATGACTAGTTTTTGCTATATTTTTTCCAGTTTTCCCAACATTTTTTGTGAGATAGTAAGTTCTTATCCCAAAAACTGAAGTCTTAGGGTTTATCAAATAGATTGCTGTAGTCATTTAGTGCGAATTATTTTGAAAATATCCTAATCCACAGATCTACTACTCTATTTTTGAACCAGTGCCAGGCAGGTTTGATGACTGCTGCTCTTTGGTATAGTTTTAGATCTGGTAGAGCTAGGCTACCTTCCTTTACATTTCCCCCCCCATCATTTCCCTTGGGATTCTTGCCCTTTTGTTATTCCAGATGAATTTTGTTACTATTTTTTTTCTAGTTTGCTAAAGTAGTTAATTGGTAGTATTCAGTATAGCACTGAATAAGTAATTTAGTTTGAGTAGAATTCTTATTTTTACTGTTTTATCTCAACCTAACCATGAGCATTTGACATTTTCCCAATTATTCAGATCTGGCTTTATTTATATGAGGAGTACTTTAAAATTATGCTTATATAATTTTGGGGTTTGTCTTGGGAGGTAGATTCCCAAGTATTTAATGTCTATAATTATTTTAAATTGGAATTTCTCTTTTATATCTTGATCTTGGGCTTTTTTGTTCATATAAAGAAATGTTGATGATTTATGTGGATTTATTTTATATCCTGTTACTTTAATGAACTTGTTAATTGTTTCAGGGAGTTTTTTGGATGATTATCCCAGATTCTCTAGGTATACCATCATGTCATCTGCAAAGATTGAAAGTTTTGCTTCCTCATTGCCAATTCTGATTCCTTCAATTTCTTTTTTTCTTTTCTTATTGATACTACAAGCATTTCTAATACTATACTGAATAGTAATGTGATAATGGGCATACTTGTTTCACCCCCAATTTTATTTAAAATACTTCTAGTTTATTCCCCATTACATATAATATATGCTGATGTTTTAGATAGAGACTATTTATTATTTTAAGGAAAACTACATTTATTCCTAAACTTTCTAGAGTTTTTCATAGGAATGTCGTTTTATTTTATCAGAGGATTTTTCAGCATCTGTTGAGATAATCATAAGATTTCTGTAGATTTTGCTACTGATATATATATATATATATATATATATATATATATATATATAATTATGTTGAGTGCTTTCCTAATGTTGTACCATCTCTGCCTCCCTGGTATAAATCCAACCTGATCATCATGCATTAAGCTGATAATAACTTGCTATAGTCTCATTGCTAGAATTTTATTAAAGATTTTTGCATCAATATTCTTTATGAAGATTGGTCTATAATTTTCTTTGTTTTAGTTCTTCCTGGTTTAGGTATCAATACTATTTTGGTGTGATAAAATGAGTTTGGCAGAACTCATTCTCCTATTTTTAAAAAATAGTTTATGTAGAATAGGAATTGATAGTTTGTTAAATGTTTGGTAGAATTCACTTGTAAATACATCTGGATTTTTTCTAAGGGAGTTGATTGATGGTTTCTTCAATTTCATTTTCTGAAATGTTTTTTTCTCATTAATTTATTTATTCTTATTTTGTCCAAATAATGTTTTTTATACATTACTAAAATATTCTTATTTAAGAGTAAACATAAAAACCCCTCCCCTCCAAAAGATATAGACCCACATGGCTGATAAAGGGGAGAAAAAAATTAAAATTAAAAGAAAAGAAAAATAACAATAATAATTGTAGGTATGACCAGGTGGAGCAGTGGATGGAGCACCAGCCCTGGAGTCAGGAGCACCCGAGCCCAAATCTGGCCCCAGACACCCAACAATCACCCAGCTGAGTGACCCTGTGCAAGCCATCCCAACCCCATTGCCCTGCAAAGACGAAAAAAAAAAGACCCAAAATAAAATAAAATAAAATAGTAATAATAATAATAGTAGGGGGGGGAGGGTGGCAGACTGAGCACTGGCCCTTGGGCCAGGAGCACCTGGGTCCAAATCCGGCCTCAGACACCCAAAAATCACCCAGCTGTGTGACCCCAGACAAGCCATCCAGCCCCATTTGCCCTGCATACCCCTCAAAATATAATAATAAAAATTGTACTTCAGCCTGTGTTCCAACACCACCAGCTCTGAGGGGGGGTAGAATCACATTATTTATGATAAGTCCATCACAAAAGTTTCTTCCATATTTTTCCACCGTTGCCATTGCTGATCGCAACTCGTACTTCTCCACTATCATGCATTCTATTTTCTCTCTCCTTTCATTCTGACTCTGCTGTAGGGTGGCACAGCAGATACATCCCTGACCCTGGGGCCAAGAGGCCCTGAGGCACATACCACCTCTTAGGCCCAGCTTCCACCCAGCCCTAAAGTCCTGGACAGGCCATCCAATCCCAGCTCTGGTTCTGCCTGCTTCTGGTTTCTGGATCTGGGCTTCCCAGGCCACTTTGCTAGCTGTGTGCCCCAAGGGCTGGGCTTCATGTACTCTCTCTGGCAGAGGTCCCCAGCTGATCCCCCAAGCTGTGCCCAGTGCTCCCCAGGGTGTAGGTCAGAAAACTGCCCCCATTGCCATGAGCCACGGCTCCCAGCGCCCTGGGGCTGCCTCCAGAAGGCTGAAGTTCCTTTACTCTGGTGGGCCACCCCTCTGGTGGGCCACTCCTCCGACCCCATGAAGCCCAGCCTTTCCACTCTTTTCTAGGTTACCTAGGGTTGGAGAACTGCCTCACTGGTACTCTCTGTGGATTCTGTCTTTTAAAAATTTAGTTAGAGTCCTTAGTTTATACGTTTTGAATGAGACCACCTAAGAGCCATATTGGCTCTGCCTGCACTTAAAAGGTTTTTTTCTTTGTTTGTTTGTTTTTAAGTAATTTATTTTCTCTCCTGTTAATTAGGGGGGTTTGTAGTTTTGTAAATAATCATCCATTTCATTCAAGTTATCCAATTTACTGGCATACAGTTCAGCAAATTAATCCTAATTTTCTCTTTAATTTCCTCTTCATTGGTGGTTAGTGGACCCTTGTTGTTTTTTGATATTGGTAATATGGTTATCTTCTTTCTTTATTTTTAATCAGATTAACCAAATGTTTGTCAATTTTATTGACTTTTTCATAAAATCAATTCTTAGTTTTATTTATGAGAGCAATGGTTTTCTTGCTTTCAGTTTTATAAATTGCTCCCTTGATTTTCAGAATTTCTTAATGCTAATTAATCAGAAATGTTTTGATTACTTCTTTTTTTAGCTTTTGTAATTGCATACCCAGATAATTGATCTCCTCTTTCTCTATTTTATTCATATAGGCATTTAGAGATTTAGAGATACTATGTTTTCCTTCAAAACTGCATTGCCTGCATCCCATAAATTTTGGTATTATATTTTGCTATTATCATTTTCTTGAATATAATTATTGTTTATTTCTATTATTTGCTGTTTGTTCCATCTATTATTTAAGATAACGTTATTCAATTTCCAATTAGTTCTTGGTTTATCTTTCCCTGACCCTTTATTATAAGTAATTTTTATTGCATCATGGTCTGAAAAGTGTGTATCATTTCTGCCTTACTTCATTTGATTATAAGTTGTTTTTTTTTTTTGCCTTAATACATGGTTAATTTTGGTGAAGGTGCCATGTACTATGACATAAAATGTATATTCTTTTCTATCCCCATTAAGTTTTTTCCAGAGATCTATCATATCTGAGTTTTCTAAGGTTTCATTCACCTTCACTACTTCTGTATTGTTTATTTTGTTGTTAGATTTATCTACTTATGAAAGAGAACAAGATTGAGGTTTCCCATTACTAAAGTTTTCCTTATCTATGTCTCCTTGCAATTCACTTAACTTTTACTGTAGGAATTTGGGAGGTGTATCCATGTTTAGTAATGATTCAGCTTCATTACCAAACATGATTTTTATGAAGAGGTAATTTCCATCCTTATCCTTTTTCATGAATTGATTTTTGATTTTACTTTATCTGAGATTAGGATTGCTACTCCAGATTTTCCGTTGCTTTAGCTGGGGAAAATATATATCATTTACCCTAACCCAAACCCAAACCCTAACCCTAACCTCCAACCTTTTACCTTTACCCTGTGTGCATCTCTCTGATTCTAAATGTGTTTCTTTTAAACAACATATTCTAGGATTCTAATTTTTAATCCATTCTGCTATCCACTTCTGTTTTATGGGATAGTTCATTCCATTCACATTTACAGTTAAGATGACTAATTCCGTATTTCCCTCCCTGCTTTCCTTCTCCATTTATATGTTTCCCTTTGCTTTTCTCTTATTCCTCTTCAGCAAAATTATACTACCTTTTCCCTTTGACATTTCTTGTAAAAATTTAGCTTTCACTTTCCCAGTTCCCCCTCCCTGTAGATTAAGTTTGATTTTTAAACCCAAGTGGGAATTTATCATATTCCCTCACTGGGTTAAATCTATTGAATAGAATTTACTCAGTATTCATATTCTCCTTCTTTCCCCACTAAAATTATAAAACTTTGTGCATCTTCCTTTGTTATTATTTATTGCTGTATTATTATTGGTCAGGTATAATCAATCACAGTTTGATTCTTTGGTTGCTTGATAAGCTCCTATTGTTATCAAGATATCATTGCAGATTGTTTACTTGATTGCTTGATAAGCAGCATTGCCTCAAATTGCATCAAATTATAATCATAATCATTTTTTACATTACCCGTTTCCAATTATCTTTCAAGTATGGTATCATCCAAAGCCATATCATTTCTTGAACTATTTGTTCCCCTCCTTGAAGGCCCATTTTCTTTCACACTTTACCTCTCCATTTCCCCACCCAGGATACTTTACACCCTGTTAAGTGAAGTAAGACCTGTTTTCTCTTCCACTTTATGCCTTTACCCCCCACCCTCCACACCTTTTCACTTGTTAATTGAAACACTGGTTAAGTCAAGCCCTGATCCAATTAACCAATAGAATCTTAAAGATCTCTAAATACTGGGAGACTCTGGAGGTCTCTCCTGAGAACCTATCAAATGATTTTAAGTTACAGAGACACTGACACAGGACTTTCCAGTTCATGATGTTTAAAAGAGTCTAAGTACTGGGGGGCTCTGGAGATTTCACAAATGATTGTAAGTGATAGAGACACTGATTCAGGTCCTTGAAGCTAATGATGCCCTCATTAGACGTGGTGTTAAGCACTGTGATGAGACGCTTAAGTTTAATGTTAACAGTCCTGCTTTTCTTCAGGACTTTTAGTCTCAAACATAGTGATGTCATTTTAGACCTCTTCAATTGAGAGATTATACCCAATTATACCCATATCCTTTAGGTTCATTCTCTTCAATTATATTCTACCCATTAATTATGCTAAGAGAACTAAAGTTCTAAAGAGTTAGAAGAAGTTTTTTATCTTCCCTTTGAGGGTTGTATACAATTTCATAGTCTTGACTAACATTTGTTTTCATTTATTTTGTTTTTTCCTTCCTGTTGGAAAGAGTTGTGTAAAGGAATACTGTAAATTATCTTCACCTGGTGTCTTTGAACATCTGAGCCTTGTTCTACTAAGTGCCATGGGAGTGGGAGTAGATAAGGGACTGGAAAGGTAGGCACTGTTGTTTTGTTGAATAAATGGAGCACTTGGAGATCTTGAGATCATACTTGTCTCCTTTGCAATCCCTGTCTCCTGCCCTTCCAATGCTTGCCTGGGGAAGACTGAGTGGGTCCAGATCTGGAACTGGACATATAGTACCTGAACAGGGACTAAACATATGGTACAGAGGCAAGTTAACTGAGTAAAGTCTGGAAGAACGGCATAGCAGATACAAGAGAACTAGGTGACATCCCATAGCAGAGGATTGGGGAAAGTAAGTTGATTTGTAATTAGGGACTTATTTTAAACAGAGGGCCCAAGTGAGAAAACAGTTAAGTAGTTAACACTGTAGCCTCTGCAGGAAGTAGGGTCTCCAAGGCAAGTGCCCCAGGGGATGAAGCTTCTTGCTCATCAGGAGTCCATGACAGCACAATGAAAGGGATAAGGAGGATCTGCTTGCTGGTCTTTTTGGCCTTGACTGCCTGCCTGACTGTGCTGTGTGCTCTGGGTAGGATCTGGGCCCCTGGAACTGTGACTGGCTGCAGAGACCTCTCTTGGCTTACACAGATGCTGACGCCTACCATGAATACAGCAAGTTTCACTTCTCGGCCTACAGTGGGGCACAACTCGGCCCTTGCTTGGGCAGCAGAGGGTTGTGAATTGTATGCTTCCTCTGTTGAAAGCTAAATGCTATTGGACAATTTGCTATGGTGATGGCTACTGTTCACAATTGTGGCAACTCCAGGTTGTATTGGTGTTAACCCCTTAGGTGATTTCAATTGCTCTCCCTCATCTTCTGCCATTCCCACCCTCTGCATAGGGAGGGGGGAGGAAGAAGAGAAGTCTTCCGTTTTGGAACTTCAGAACTCAAGCTTATGTCTCAAATGGAATGCAGACTTTGCTACAAGAACCAGACTCCTCCAAAAACTTATTTTAGAAATCAAGGGACTCCCATGCCTTCTTTCTGGTTTGGGGAGGGGGGGTGTGGGCAATGACTATCTTTTTCAATAGGTTATTCACTGTGAAGCTCTGTTTAGAAAAAAGGGGAAGATGACTTTTTTCTGGGATTGGGAAATTTACATCTTGAAGCCTGTGCCTATGATTTGTACTTCTGTTGACCCATTTTAATTGGTGTGTCATGTGTATATGTGTATTTAAACATAAATAGGATGTCTTTACATCTCTCTACTGGCCTAGAGAGGTAGGGAAATGTTTCTTTATTTTGAGATTTTGGTGCTAGCTAGGGTATCCAATAATCTCATCTTGATAAATTTGAAATACAAAAAATTTGTTTTCATGTTGGGAGTGTTAGTGTCTAAACTCTGAAATAATTAGGTGAAGTTAAATGTTACTCCTTCTAGTTTGAATTTTGAATTTGATTGCTTTGAAAGGTTTTTTGTTCGCAAAGAAAAAAAGACTTTGTAATCTGTTTGTAAATTGGGGATAAAATGTATTTCAAGGAATTTGAGAATATTGGTTTTGTTAAATTTACATGTGTATATATTTTTTTGAACTTTTGTTTACAATTTATGTTGCATTCATTATTTAATAATTTTATTAAAAAAACAGGAAGGGGGATATGTTGGGAACTGTTGTGTAATGGAAATACTGTAAATTATCTTCACCTCATGTCTTTGAACATCAGAGCCTTGTTCTACTAAATGCCATGGGAGTGGGAGTGGATTAGAGACTGACTGGAAAGGTACTTAATCACTGTTGTTTTGGTGAATAAATGGAACACTTGGAGCCCTTGATGGAGTACTTGTCTCCTTTGTAATCCTTGTCTCCCTACCCTCCAGTGCTTGCCTGGGGAAGATTGAATGGGTCCAGAACTGGGACTAGACACCTTCCCCTTTTAATTTACCATTTTTAATGCAACTCTTCAGTTTTGTATTTATCAACTGAATTCTCTGTTTAGTTTCAGTTTTTGCACCAGGAAATTCTGGAAGACTTCTATTTCATTGAAAATCATGTTTTCCCCTAACAGAATGTGCTGAATTTTTGCAGGGTAGTACACTCTGGGTTGTAATCCCAGGTCTTTTGTTCTTTGAAATATGCTATTCCAGGTCTTCCAATCCTTCAGTGTTGAGTCTGATTGTGTTTCCTTTACATTTGAATTGTTTTCCTTGTGCAGCTTGCAATATTCTCTCCTTTATTTGAGAGTTCTGGAATTTGACTATTAAAGCCCTTAGAGATTTTCTCCTGGGATCGTTTTATGGAGGGGTTCTGTGGATTCTTTCAATGGTTTTATTCTTATCTTGTTTTAGTAGATTTGGACAGTTTTCTCTTATAATTTCCTAAATGATGTTTTCCACGTCCTTTTCTTAATCCAGGCTTTCTAGTACTCTGAGTAGTCTCTCCTAGATCCATTTTCCAGGTCATTGATTTTCCATAAAAGGACCTTTAAATTTTCATTAATTTTTTTCAGTCATTTTATTTTGTTTGATGGAAGCTTGTATTCTTGTAGATTCATTAGTTTCCATTTGTTCAATACTAACATGGGGGGGTTTATTTTCTTCAATTATCTTGTGTATTTACTTTTTCCAGTTGGTCATTTTTTATTTTGAACAGAGTTGATTTCTTTGGTCATTTTTTATTAATTTTCCTGCATGACTTTCCTTTCTTTTATCCATTTTTCTTTCTCACTTCTTTGGTTTTTAAGTTATTTTTTTTTAAGCACTTTGATAAATTCTCGTATTTGAATCCAGTTTATAAAGGTTTTTTTTTGCAAGGTTAATGGGGTTAAAGTGGCTTGCCCAAGGACACAAAGCTACATAATTAAATGTCTGAGGTCTAATTTGAAATCAGGTACTCCTGACTCCAGGGCTGGTGCTCTATCCATTGTACCACCTAGCTGCGCCTATAAATTGTTTTAATAATTTGTACAATTAAATTGTGAGTGATTTTTCACTCCTTTTTTCTTCAGATATGGCATTGCAATCACCTTTGTAAAGTAGTTTTCTATAGTGAATGCTACTTTATCTTTTCTTTGCTTATTTTTGCTGTTTTAAGTTCTGCCCCTGAGGTTCAGGGTATATAGATCCAAGCTTTTTTTTCCCTCTTCAGCAGAGCTAGGGTCTGATCCCTGGCTTGCCATTGGCCAAGATGTTACCTATGCAGTCCAGGTATTGCCATTGCAGAGTATTTTTTCCCTCTCCTTTATGTTACTTAATAGTGCTTTGTCCCCAACCCACTCTTGACTTTTGTCCCAGTATTCTCAGTGTTGAGATTTTGTTTGGGACTGGAGACCTCCCTGTTGACTTGCTACATAGAGGCTGCAACCTATGCTATTTTTCAGTTGTTGGGACCTGAACTGCATTGTAGCTAAAAGCCCTCTGCTGGCTTTCTAGGTCTCCTGTCTCCTGAATTATTTCTACTTTCACCCCAAAGAGACAGATCTTCATTGAAGATCCTCCATGATGTCTATAGTTGAACACTTCTTTGAATTTTCTCTTTTTCTTGATGGGGATCTTTAGTTTAAATGTCAAAGTAGAGGCTTCATTTATTTTTGGTAAGAAAAAGTTCCACGAGCATGTTAGCTTCATGCCGCCATCTTGGTTCCACCCCAGAAGTCTTTCAGCAAACACATGCTTAATAATGATATAGCTTCACTACCTATAGTATCTTTTAAGAAGATATATCCTTTTTAATGAGATAGATTTTTGATTTTGCTTTATCTGATATCAGTATCCCTAACCATTATTATTATTATTATTATTATTATTATTATTATTAATTTACTTCAGTGGGAGCATAATATATTTTGCTCTATTCTTTTACCATGTGTGTAGCTCTTTGCTTCAAATGTGTTTCTTGTAAATAATATATTGAAGGATTCAGGTTTTTAATACATTTTAATGTATTACACTATTCCCTCATGTTTTATGGGAAAGTTTATCCCATTCACACTTACAGTTAAGATTATTAATTCTGTATTTCGCTCCATGCTATTTTCCCCATTGATATTTTTGTCTTTCTTTTCCTCTTATTCCTCCTCACCAATATTTTGCTCCTTTTCTACTTTACCTTTTTTAAAAAAATTAAATTTCAGTTTATTTTCACTCATACCTTTGCCTTCCCTTTTATCAGTCCCTTGTTCCCCTTTCTTCCCTTCCCACTTTTCTGTAGGGTATCATATTTTTTTGGGGGGGTGTTCTTTGTTTTTGAAAGTCAATATGGGTTAAGGTCACACAACTAAGTAATAAGTGTCTGAGGCCATATTTGAATTAATGTCCTCCTGACTCCAGGGCCAGTGTTCTATATATTGTGCTACCTATCTGCCCCTGGATAAAATTTTGAAACCAAATGGGAAAATATCTTATTCTCTCCTTGGGTCAAATATATCAAATAGAATTTAGTCAGTGTTCACATCTTTCCTTTTTTCCCTCTAATATATTAGAACTTTATAGCTCTTCATGTTGTGTTATTTATTGATAGAGGTACTTTCAATCAAGTTCTATCAAATTACCACCATTCAAAGTTTGATTAGTTGATTGCATAATTGCTTAATAAACTCAAAGTATTATCAATCAAGATATAATCACTGATTGATAGATTGCTTGATTATTTGATTAGTAGCATTGTCTCATAGTCATTAAGTACTTTTCCCTCTTTCTCATTAGGCATACACTTCTCAAGAATCACATCAAACTATAATCATTCCATACCTTACCCTCTTTTCAAATACCTTTCAAGTGCATAATACGCATTAATCGAGTATCATCCAAAGTCATTGCATCAATAATTTGTAACCCCCCCCAAACATACTTCCTTTCACTGCCCCTTTTTGCTCCCATACTTGGGCACTATAACCCTTGTTAACTAAAATATGGATTAAGTCCAACCCTTTAAAGGAGATTATCATCCTCTACCACTAAAGTCACCTCTGATTTAATTATAGAGTCTCTAAATGACCTAAGTACTGGGATGCTATGAAACTCTCTTAAGAACTTAACACTTGATTGTAGGAAATGGGAGACATTTGCTCCAGGCCATCCAATTTAGGATGCCCTCTGTCAAAGGAAACTGAGACACCCAAGATTAAACACCCCTGCTTTTCATCTGGGCTTTTTGCCTCAAACATAGTGCTGTCATCTTTGTCCTCTTCATTGGAAAGATAGGAAACAACCAAACCCATATCCTAAAAATCTAATCTCTTCAATTATTGAACATTTAACCATTCTAAAAGAAATACAATTCTTTAAAGTTGCAAGTATGTTATCTTCTCTTATAAGGTTGTATACAAATTGATGTTTTTAAATAACATTTGTTTTGTTTCAATTTTCTCCTTCCTGATTTCATTTTCTTTTTTATGCATCTCTTGAGATTGGCATTTGGAGACTGAATTTACTTTTCAGTTCTGGTCTTTTAATCAGAAAATTTTGGAAGTACTCTTTTCCTTGAATATCTATCTATTTCCCCTCACAGAATATGCTGAATTTTGCAGGGTAGCAAATTCGTGGTTCTAATCCAAAGTCCTTGGACCTCAGAAATGTGGTAAACCAGGTCTTTCATTCCTCCATTGTTGAAGTTGATAAATCCAGTGTCAGTCTAATTGTATTTCCTTTGTATTTAAATTACTTCTTTTTTTACTGCTTGAAATATTTCGATAATATCCATATACCACAATTTGTTCAGCCATTCTCCAACTGATGGAGATCTCCATGATTTCTAATACTTTGCTACCAAAAGCAGAAGTCTTATGAATATTTTTGAACAAGCAATGCTCTTAGCTTTTTCATGATCTCATAATAGACCCAGTAGAGGTATTGCTGGATCAAAGGGTATGCAAATTTTTATTCTCCTTTGGACATAATTCCAAATTGAATTCCAGAAAGGATGGATCAGTTCACGACCCCAGCAACAATGTATTAGTTTCCCAGATTTCTCACATCCTTTCCAACATTATTTTCCTTTCTGATCAAATCAACCAGTCTGAGTAGTATGAGATAATACTCAGAGATGTTTTATTTTCATATCTATAATCAGAAATGACTTAGAACAATTGACTTCCTCATCTACAAATTGCCTTTGTATATCCTTTGACCATTTGTCACCTGGGGAATGACTTGCTTTTTAAAAAAAATTGATTCATTTCTTTATATCTTTTAAAAATGAGTCCTTTTTCAAGAGCCTTAGTTGAAAAAAATTGCTTCCTTTTCCATAGATCTGAAGGTAAATTATTCCTTTTTCTCCTAGTTTGCTTATAATTTTGTCTTTTATGTCCAAATCATACACCCATTTTGATCTTACCTTGATATATAGTGTGAGATGTTGGTCTATTCCAATCTTCAGCCATACTATTTTCAAATTTTCCCTACAGTTTTTATCAAAGAGCGAGTTCTTATCCCAGAAGCTGGACTCTTTGAATTTATTAAACAATAGATTACTATAATCATTTTGGGCTGTCTCTTTTGCACCTTTTCTATTCTACTGATCCTCCAATCTATTTCTTTGTCACTATAAGACAGTTTTTGATGACTAATGCTTTATAATATAATTGGAGGTCTGGTAAGGCTACACCTTCTTTTGAACATTTTTTTTCATTAAATCCTTTGATTTCTTTACGTTTTGTTTCTCATTATGAATTTAGTTGCAATATTTTTTCTAGTTCAGGAAAGTAATTTTTTGGAAGTTTGATTGACATGGCACTAAATAAGTAGTTTAAGTTAGGCAGAATTATCATTTTTATTATATTAGCTCAGCCTATCTATGAACAGTTGGTATTTGCTCAGTTATTTCAATCTTACTTTTATGTCTGTGAAAAATGTTTTGCATTTGCTTACATAGAATTTCTGAGTCTTCCTTGGCAGAGAGACTCCAAAGGATTTTATATTGTCTGAAGTTATTTTAAATGTGATTTTCTATCTAGCTCTTGCTAGTAATATATAGAAATGCTTAGTATTTATGTGGGCTTATTTTATATCCTGGGACTTCACTAAACTTGCTAAATATTTCTAGTATTTTGTCTAGGATGAAATAATTCTCTCTATAATTTATTGTTTGATCCACTCATCCTTTAAAATGGGGTTATTTAGTTTCCATTTAGCTTTAGGTCTGTCTCTCCATGGTCCATTATTGCATGTGATTTTTATTGCATTGTGATCTGAGAAGGAATTATTCAGTATTTCTGTTTTGATGAATTTGATTATAAGGTTTTTATGCCCTAGCATATGATCAATTTTTTTGTGGGGGCCATGAATTTCAGAAAAAAATATATATTTCATTTTATTCCCCTTTAATTTTCTCCAAAGGTCTATCATGTTTAGGTTTTATAACATTCTGTTTACACCCTTAGCTCCCTTCTTGCTTATTTTATGTTTAGATTTATCTAACTCTGAGGGAGGGATGTTGAGTTATACTAACAGTAGAGTTTTGCTATCTATGCATTCCTCTATTTCATTCAGCTTTTCCTCTAAGAATTTGGATACTATACATATTTAGTAATGAAATTACTTCATTTTCAATGGTACCCTTTAGGAGAATATAGTATCCTTCCTTATCTCTTTTAATGAGATCTTTTTATGCACTTGCAGTTGTTGGAGATAAAGATTGCTACCCTGGCCTTTTTCACTTCAGTTAAAGCAAAATATATTATGCTACAAACTTTTATCTTTATTCTGTATTTATTTCTCTACTTTAAATGAGTTTCTTGTAAGCACCATATTGTAGGATTCTGCTTTTAAATCCACTGTACTTTTCGCTTACATCTGATGAGTGAATTGATCCCTTTGACATTCAAATTTATAATTACTAATTTTTTATTGCCCTCCTTGCTATCTTTCCTCTGTTTTTATTTTTCTCCCTTTTTCACCTTATCCATATTCCCCAGTATCTTGCTTCTAAATACCATTCTTTCAGTGGTTTTTGACCCTTACATACAGTCCCACTTCCCTTTCTTCCCCTTATCCTTTGCCTCTCCTTTCTTCCCATCCTTCTCTCAGTTCCTCTCTACCTCCTGCCTTCCCTTTACCCCTTTAATACTTGAAAGGTAAGATAAGTTTCTAAACTCAACTGAGTGTGTGTACTTTAATCCTTTTTGAGCTAAATAAGATGAGAGTAAGATTCAGGTCTTCTCACCTCTTCCCTCCTTCCCATCTATTGCACTAGGTCCTCTCTACCTCTTCACATGATGTAATTTATCCCATTCAATTTCCTCCATCCTTCCATCTCTTTATTGTTCCCCTTTTTAATGAGATGTGATTTTTATATCATTCTATTAGTCATGAACAAGTCATGTGTGTCCCTTACTTCTAGCTAAATATATTCACTGTAATAGATTTATAATTCTAAGAATTATGAGAATCTTTCTCCCAAGTAGGGATATAGCCTATTTCATCATTTTGGATAAGGTTTTTTTTTCTTTTTCCTTTTTCACCTTTTCATATATCTCTTTTGCCTCTTGTTTGAAGTCCAAATTTTCTATTTAGCTATGGTCTTTTTATCAGGAAAAGTTGAAAGCCTCCAGTTTCATTAAATGTACATCTTTTCCCCTAGAAGGGAAGTCTCAGTTTTGACAGATAGCAAATTCTTGGTTGCATTCCCAGTTCCCTTGCTCATTGGAATATTAAATTCCAGTCCCTTTGATCCCTTAAAGTTGATGTCACCAGGTCTTGTGTAATCCTAACTGTGGCTGCTTGGTATTAAAATTGTTTATTTCTGGCTGCCTGCAGGATTTTCTCTTCTATCTAATATTTCTAGAATTTTTCCACAATATTTCTAAATGTTTTTTATTTTTACTTCCCTATCAGGAGTGGATCAATATATTATTTCAATAACTATTTTGGAGTCTTCAGATCATGATGGCAGAGAAAGCCAGGCAATGACTTACACTCTCATGGCTTTCCTTCAGAACTAAAATGAATCAAGCCTCTTAATAGAAATTAGATCCACAAAACCCATAATGGGGAAAGATAGGGAACATCTATCAACAAGATATTTCTTAGGGGAGTGTGGGTGAGCTAGGGGCAGAGAGCAGAGAGCCAGTACAGGGACAGTGTAGTGAGGCCTGGGAACTAACTTGAGAACAGCCCCAGAAGTTTTGGTTTTCTGACCAGAGGATGGTGCATTTCCAGTGAGGCTAGAGGGAGAGTTCCAGAGTGGGGCTAGACATGGATCCTGTCAACTCAGCTGGTCTGTACAACCAAGGCCACCAGTCTGGTATTTTTAGTAGAGTTCTTCTGTTTCAAGTTGAGTCCCCTCTCCCCCATCCTGTGGGAGAAAACATCTCTTCCCAGAACAAATACAGTAACAACCCAACCACAGGCTTAGGCTCAGCTGTGGGCAGCAGTTCACCCTCAGTGCTGAGTAACAAATAAGGAGATAAACTCTATAGCCCAAGAGCCCAACCCATATTGTATGATTTTAACCCTGCTCCTGTTGTTGCCCCCCACCTCCCAGGCCTAGGAAATTGGCCACTAGTCAAGGTCTGAGTCAATCCAGAGAAAGCCTCTATCACCCCCCACTGGATGATCCACTTGCGGTTACTAAGACTAGTGAGCAAAAGAAGTTTTGAGGAAAATATTAATTGGTCTCCAGTCCAGAAAGATTTCTTAGAAGAGATCTGAAAGGAGTTTAAAATTCAATTGGAAAAATTTGGTAAAGAAATACAAGAGAAACTTAGCACTTTGCAAGAGAAAATTATCATCTTACAACAAGAAAATGAAAATACTGTTAGACAAGTGCAATAACAAAATAATAGTCTCAAAATCACAATTGGACAAATGGAAAACTATTTCAGAAATAGAATTGACTAGTTGGGGAAGGAGTTGAAAAAGATAAATGAAGAAATTCTTCTATAAAAAATGATTGGAAACTAATGAATTCATGAGACAACCATGTGTTTGGGATCCCAACTGTGTTTGGGATGCTCCAAACAAAAGTGCATTAGAGAAGAGGTATTAGCCTAACCATCAAACTGAAGATCTACACAGCCACTGTGCTGATTTCATTGCTGTATATTTGCATACTCTACCAGCACCATGCCAAGAAACTGAATTGTTTCCATTTAAATTGTCTTAGAAACATTCAGAAGATCACCTGATATGCTAAGATACCAGACACTGAGATCCTTTCTCAAGCTAAACTATCAAACATTCAAAATTACTACACAGAGCTTAGCTCCTGATAGACTCATCACAGATTCTTGACAAAAATACTTTAATGGAGAAGTCACACAGGAACAAGAGAGCATGGTGGGGTAAGAAGAATAGATCTAAGGACATTATAAAAGTCTCTCTTAAGAAATTTGGGAAACAATGGAACAGGACCACCCTGATAGCAGGCTCTCATCAGAGAGGGTGCTGTGCTCTATGAAAATGGAAGAATTGAAGCACTTCAAGGGAAACATGAGATGCATAAGTTTAATGTGCCCATCCCAGATGTCTACATAGACTAATTGTGCCTGGTCTGTGGTAGAGCATTCTGTGATACTATTTGGCTGATAAGCCACCATCAGACACATGGCAATTTGTCTTATAAGAACCAACCAACTAACCAACCAACACTTCACTCCCTCCTCTCAACACATTCTACACCTTAGCTATCCTTAACTACTTGCTGTTCCTCCATCAAGACACTTCATCATCTCCCATGCCTAGAATAGTTTTCCCCCTTGCTTTTGCCTCTTGTTTTGTTTGTTTGTTTGTTTGTTTGTTTGGTATTTCCTTCAAGATTCAGATCACATCCTATTTTTCAATAAGAGGTCTTTCCTGGTCCAACCACTTGGTGATAACTTCCCCAGTAAGTTACTTTCCCTCTTATCTAGATAAATATCTTGTGTATTACAAGACATATTTTATATATTACCACCCTCATTTATAGAAATTATAATTGGTAATATTGATAATTAGTAATATTAGAGAATTGGTAATATTTTTGCCTTTCTATCACTTTTGTTTAGCATTATCTGATACATAAGAACTGAATAAAAATTCTTGACTGACTAACTAGGTAAATATCATTGTTTTTAATGTCACATGGGTTTAATAATGAGAGATTTTAAAAAGATGTTTAGTTAATACAACCTTGTGAAATTGGCAGTGGAAGTATCATTTACCTCATTTTACTGAACAGAAAATTAAATGTTGAATTAAATCAATGATTTATCATCCATAGTAATTGGAAGAATTTGAATTTTATCTCAAATCATCTATCTCAAAGTATAGCCCTACACTAATACAAACACAGCATACTTTCTTCTAAAACATACTTTTATACATGCATATATGCATATTCATTTTCCAGTGATCAAAATTGCATTGGATTGATCTCAAATTTACTTGAGTCACACATCTAATTTGGATAACCAGAAGCAAAATTATACAATAATTAATCTACCCTTTACAGTAGTGCAACTATAAGCTTAAAATATTCACATTATTTCACTCCTTTAAAAAATCTTAAAAATTAGCAATTTAATGCAGATCTTGACATTTAGGTGAATGTATCCATTTTATTTTCATTTACTGGCATCCACTTAACTTGACAATATTTGTTCTACTATAGCAGAGCTCAGCAGGTTCTGCTTGTTGATAGCCACTACATACTTGTCAGCTCAACTTCCCACTGTGACAGTTAGGAGAAAAATGGGTAGCCACTGCCAAACCTTCCATCTGCATTAATTATATTAACGAAGAATTAAACACACTGCTAGTCTCTGATCTTATTTTATTAAAAAAATCACTTGCATGTTTGGCACTTTGTTTTTTTCAGACATCACTAGAAAATGAATATTTCATTTCTGGTTTCTATGTCTTGAAGGAACAGCAATATGACTTATTTTCCTCTTTTGAAAGCTGCTAGCAGTGAATAATGACAAGAAATTTTGAAATAAAACATGCTGAAGTTGTGTCTTCTTCAGTTGTTTATCCCAAGATATTTGATTTACATTTGGAGGCATCATTCATTCTCCCAAGATGGTGGAGGATATTGTTTTATTTGCCAATGATATATTTTCTTTACAATGAACATAGCAGTATTACATTGCCTCTTCCTTTTTCCCCCTCACAAAGATCATCAGTACATTGAGGTAGGAGTTGTTTTAATTGTTTTTTTGTCTTTACATAACTTGTATCTAGATCAAGATTTCACAAAAATAAGCATGTAAAACTCATCTCAAACACTTAATTTCTCTCAGCAGTACAATAATCAAAGACAAATCTGAGACTTGTGATGGAAAATGCCATTCACATTCAGAAGAAAAAACTATGGCATTTGGATGTAGATCAAAGAATACCTTTTTATTATTTTTTGAAATTTGTGCTTTTTTCTTTCTCATGGTTTTCCCTCTTTTTGTGTTTCTTCTTTCACAATAACTAATATGGCAACATTTAATCATGATTGCATATGTATAACCCATATCAGGTTACTTGATGTCACTAGAAGGGAAGGACAAAAGGGAAATAAAAAAAATGTGGACCTCTAGACAACATAAAATCCTTTATCTCCCAAGACAAAGTCAGAAACCATATGAACACAATTAAAAAGCACTTTTCATCCAAATAAGTTAGAACTAAATAATTTGAAAACATCAATTTCTCATGGTTAGGTCGAGGTAATATAATAAAAATGACAATTATACCTAAATTAAATTACTTATTCAGTGCCATTCCAGTCAACCCACCAAATAATCTGTTTATCAAGCTAGAAAAATGGTACAAAATTCATCTTGAGCAATAAAAGGTCAAAATTATCAAGGGAACTGATGAAAAATATGTAAAGGAAGGTGACCTAACTCTACCAGATATAAAACTATATTATAAAGTGGGAGTCATCAGAACTGCCTGGTACTAGTTAAGAAATAGAGTAGATTAGGATAGGGTCAAAAGAAACAGTAGGGGCAGCTAGGTTGTGCAGTGGATAGAACACTTGTCTTGGAGTCAAGGTGACCTGAGTTCAAATCTGACCACAGAAACTTAATGATCACCTAGCTGTGTGACCATGGGCAGGTTACTTAACCCATTGCCTTGCAAAAAAAAAAAAGAAAGAAAAAAGAAAAGAAATAGTAGTAAATGACTAGAGAAAACTACTGTTTGACAAACCCATAGATGTTAGCTTCTGGGAAAAGAGTTCACTGTTTGACAAAAATTGTTGGGAAAACAAGAAAATAGCATGGCAAAAACTAGGCATAGACCCACACCTCATTCCCTGTACCAAAATAAGATCAAAATGGATATAAGAAGTAGACATGAAGGGTAACACCACAGATAAATTAATAGACCAAGAAATTATCAGATCTATGTAAAGGGGACTAATTTATGACTAAAGAAGAAATAAAGTACATTTAAATTACAAATTGAATGATTTTGATTATATTAAAAAGTTTTTACACTAATAAAATCAATGCTGATAAAATAAGGAAAGCAGAAAGCTTGGATACAATCTTCATAACTAGGTGTTCTCATTTCTAAAACATATAGAGAATTGCATTAAATTTATAAGTTCAAAGTCAACCACCAACTGATAAATGGTCAAAGGATATGAAGAGAAAGATTTCAAATGAAGACATTTAAGCTATATACACTCATATGAAAAAATGTTCCAAATCATCATTGATTATACAAATGCAAATTAAATCAACTATGAGGTATCACTTCACACCTATCAGATTGACTAAGATGAGAAAAAGAGAAAATAACCAATGTTGGAGAGCTTGTGGGAGAATTGGGATATTAATACATTGCTGGTGGAATTGTGAAATGATCCAGTCATCCAGAAGATCAAAATGGAACTATGTCCAAAGAGTAATAAAAAATGTTCATTACCTTTGATTGAGAAAATCCAATTCTAGGCCTATATCCAGAAGAAATCATAAAAATTAGAAAAATTCCCACATGTTCCAAAATATTCATAGCAAGAATATTTAGGGGCAACGATTTGGAAAATGAGGGGATTCACATCAATTGGTGAATGGCTAAAAAAATTGTGGTAGATGAAACTATGACATTATTGTTCTATAAGAAACCATAAATTGTCAGACTCTAGAGAAGCAAGGAACTAGTTACAGGAGGCTGAGCAAAGAGAACAGAACCAAGAGAACAATGCACACATTAACAATAGCATTTTGAGATAATCAACCTTTATGGAAGCAGCTCCTTTCAGCTCAGAGAGTTAGGCTAACCATATTAGATGGGCTACAGAAAATACTATTCCCATCCTGAGTAAGAACAACAAAACAAAACTACTAAAAAACCTTCAAAATCTGATGAACACTTTATAAAAAATACCTCTTATGTGTCTCCTTCATTTATTCCTAATTCCTTGTGCTGAAAATGACTAATCTGTAAACATGTTTATCACAAATATGTATGTACAATGGTAACCTGACTATTCACTGCTGAGGAGAGGGGGGTGGGAAGGGAGGGTGGAAGGAAATTTTGTAACCTAACAATATACATATGCATATAGATGAATGTTGAAAATTGTTCATAACATGTATTTGTAAAAATAAAATATCAATTAAAAATGTGGAGTTCAAAAACTTACCAAAAAATATTAAATATTGTCTTTAGATATTATTGAATGAAATGAAATGAGAATAAAAAATAAAAAAATTAAAGCAGTAGAAATAATATCAAATTCATAACAAGTGGGCTGATTAGGGAAAAATAGATTAATAGAGAAAATGAATAAAAAATTGTTGAGAGTGTTTTCAATGAAAAACTTCAAATAAAAATAATCACATTATTTGAAGTGATATCTTCTAACTTACCAATACAAAATAATGGGATTTTATTTGCTTCCTAAAAATCAAGAATTATAACAATTTCAAATATATTTCTTTAATAAGATTATTTAATTAACCTCCAATATTACTAGAAACATATATTTACAGTCAACAAACAGGAGTTATGTTCAGATTAGTTTTATGGAATGACTATAAAGAAAACATGTAGGTAAGAAAAATACAATTCATAATTATCTCAGTCTACAAACTCAACTTTTCATTTTTCTATCATGAGATGAGTTTATCATGTTTCATTATTTGTTTTATGCAATTGTGGTAGCCTAGGAATAATTGGATTTACAAACAAATTATCATGATCATTTCATTGATCAAAGGTTATAAGTTTTTAAAGTTATTTTTTTACAATGTTTTTGGAATTTTAAATTTATTTTTTACACTGTTTCAGATTATAGATGTATCCTTAAGTTTTTTTTAATATTTTCCCTTGAAACAATACTTTTCATTTTTTCTAATGGTCTAATAATATTATATCACATAACTGATTTGGTCAATCTTCAATTAATGGGCATATCATAAAATTCCAAATCTGTGCTACCTCAAAAACATTAAAAATATTTTTAGATTGTTTTACTTAGGACTAATTATTTTTCTTCAGGTTATTTCTCTTTTCAGTCCTTCCTTGTTTCCTTTTCTTCTGCCATTGCCCTGTTAATTGTAATGCATTTCTATAAACAATTCTCTGTACTCTGAGCTTTAAGGAGACCTGGAAATTCTGAGAATCGACTTTCAGTGATTATTAAAGAAATTTACTGAAGCAAAAGTAAAAGCACAGAAAACTTAAAGCAATGCATTTATATTTATGCATTTTCTTTGAATTTTTCTTGAGAGTCCATATAAGGTCTCTGTTCCCCAAGATTTAATAAATTTTCAGTTCCCTACCAATGAATTTAGTACAAGTGTTTCCAAGTTCTAAATATGATAATAGAAGATTATTTCAGAAGTCAGTTACAAATATCACAGTGATTCTAGAAAGCCATATTATGAGTTTTTCAAAAGATGTCTTACTTTTTCAAAAGCAAAATAGATAAATAACAATAGTATTTCTAGTCATAGCTTCAAAATTTTTTCTGATGAGGGAAGAATTAAGAAAGGTTTAGAAAAGAAGAAAGCAAAACACTATAATTTCCTTTGAAAAAGAACATGAAATTAAGCAGATAATAATAGACTAAGGTTATAGGAACTGATAAAATTGGGGCATGGTTAGGTTCAGTAACCACAAAATAGACCTAGGAATCTAATTGATGACAATGCAAATAAGGGTCTGAAAATGAGTGAAAATTTAGGAGTGGGGGTTCTCCCAAAGACAAGAAATAAGATTCAGCATATGACTCATCCTGAACAGAGAAACTAGAGTTAGCAGGCACAAGTTGCAAAAGTCAGAACACTATGTAGAGCAGACATTAAGTAGGCAGACAGGCAGGAACCCAATGAGAGTAGTATCTTACTTAAAAGCAAGGTAGGTAACAAGGAATTAGGAAAAGTCATAAAGAAATTCCAACAATATTAAAGTACCATGACAAAATAAGCCAATGAACTGATTTGAGACGCCAAGAACAAAATAAATATTGGTAAGTAAAACAGCTTCATGACTCATTCCAAGAGCTTGAATACTCTTCCAAATTGAGCAAAAAAAAAAAAAAGGAGCAGGTCATTGGTGCAGTGGATAGAGCACCAGCCCTGGAGTCAGGAGTACCTGAGGTCAAATCCTGCCTAAGACACTTAATAATTACCTAGCTGCGTGGCCTTGGGCAAGACACTTAACCCCATTGCCTTGCAGAAACCAAAAAAGACAGAAAAATATATTACTTTTAGGAAGTGTGAACAGCAAATGAATCAATAAATTTATTCATTTGCTCACTGAGTAACTATTAAGCAATTAATATATATATATATATATATATATATATATATATATATATATATATATATATTTAACTTTGTTAGGTACAATACATTGCAAAGATAAAAATGAAACCAGATATTCTGTGAAGAATGTGTGACTTCCAGCCAGGATAGTGGAGAGAAGTCAGGCACTGTCCCAAGATTTCTTGCCTTTCCCTCAGGACTAACATGAACCAAGGCTCTTAACAGAATTTGGATCCACAAAACACAGAAAAGAACCGAGGAGAAGAACATCTACCAACAAGGTCTGTCTCAAGGGAGATTGTTTGAGATTGGGGCAGAGAGCAGACAGCCAGCCTACAGTTGATTAGATAAGGTTCGGGCACTAACCTGATTACAGCCATAGAAGCTTTGGCTTTCTGAGTGGTGGGTCAGAGAGTTCCAGCAGAGCAGGTCTTCATCGATCTTCTCAGATTGGTTGATCTGGAAGACCAGGGCTATGGGCCCCCATATTTTCAGTGGAATCCCTGTTTTTCCAGTTGAGTCCCCTCTCCCCATTCCTATGGGAGAAAGTGACTCTTCATAGAACACAAATACAGCTCACCCATGGCTCCAGGTTCAGGTGTGGGTGCAGAACTCCCCCAGTGTTGAGTGAGGATTAAGGAGATTAACTATCTAGTCCAAGGACCCAGCCCATATTGTTTGATCTTAACCCTGATCCTGTTGCATCCCCCCTCCTGTCCCAGGACTAGGGAGTTGGCCAGTTTTCAAGGTCACAGACACTCCAGAGAAAGCCTCTAACATCTCCTACTGGTTGACCAACTTGAAGTTACTAAGTCCAGGAAGCACAACCTCTAAGGGATTTCAAAACTATAGGACTATGCAACAGCCCGTCCCTCAATACAAGATGCTAGGAAAATGAAGAAAAGCCAGCAAAAAGGGGGAACCACTGAAAGATACCTAGAAGACAAAGATCCTGACTCAGAGATTTAGAATTACTAAGGAGAATATGACTCAGGCCCAGACAGATTTCACAGAAGAGATCTGGAAGGAGTTTAAAAATCAATTAGAAAAACTGGAAAAAGAAACATAAGAGAATATTAACACTTTGCAAGGGAAAATTATTATCTTGCAACAAGAAAATGAAAATAGATTTGGACAAGGGCAAAAAGGAAATAATTCTCTCAAAATCACAATTGGGCAAAAAGGAAAATTCCTTCAAAAATAGAATTGAATAATTGGAAAAGATGTCACAAAAGCTAAATGATGAAAAATCTTCTCTATAAAATGATTGGCATCAGTGGAAACTAATGACTTCATGAGACAACAAGAATCTGTTGAGAAAACCTGAATAAAAACAAAAAATAAAAGAAAGTGTAAAATAGCTCATCAGGTACTAAATCTAAAGAATAGATTCAGGAAGAAAACTTAAGAATCATTGAACTTCCTGAAAACATTGAGGATAAAAAAAGCCAGGAATCACTACTTCAGGTTAGAGTAAAAGAGAACTGCCTTGATATTGTGGAACCAGAGGGCAAAATAGTTATTGAAAGAATAAATCTATCCACTCATGAAAGGGATCCCAAAATGAAAACACCAAGGGATATTGTCACCAAATTCCAGAACAATAAGATAAAAGAGAAAATCCTGCAAGCAGCCAGATAGATTTAAATACAAAGGAGCCACAGTAAGGATTACAAAAGACCTGGCTGCATAAGCATTACGGAATCAAAGAGCCTCAAATATGATATTCCAAAGAACAAAGGAGCTTGGAATGCAGCCAAGAATTCACTATCCAGCCAAATGGTGTCTTATCTTCCAGGGGAAAAGATGGACATATAAAGAAAAAGGACACTTCCAACTTTTGCTGATGAAAAGACCAGAGCTAAATGGAAAATTTGGACTTCAAAAAGCAGACTCATGAGTCACATGAAAAGGTAAAAAACGAAAAGAAAAAAATGTATCCAATAAGATGAAACTGGCTATATTCCCATCTGAGAGAAAGATTCTCATAGTTATTGAGAACTGTAACTCAATTAGAGAGAATATACTTAGCCAGATATAATAGATACTCATGACTTGTCTGTGACTCTGACAGAATTATTTAAAAACAATATCTCCTTAAAATGGAGGGACAGTAAAGAGACAGGTGGATGAAGGGGATTGAATAGGGTAAATTACATCAAGAGGTATAAAGGACCTATTGAAATAGAGTGGAAGAAAAGAGGAGGTGAGAACCACCTGAATCTTACTTTCATTGGATTTGGCTCAAACAAGGATTAATATATCTACACACTCAGTTAAGTTTAGAAACTTTTATCTTGCCTTTGAAATATTAAGAGGGAAAAGAGGTAGGGGGGAATAAAAGAGGGATGGACAGAAGAAAGGGAAGGAAGAAGGGGCAGAGGGAAAGGGGAAAGAAAGGGGAGGGAAGTGGGAGATAAGGGGGCAAACACGCAGAAAGAGGTAGTATTGAGAAGCAAAATACTGGAGAATATGGATAACATGAATAAAGGCGGAAAATACAACTAGAGGGAAGAAAGCATGGAGGGCATTTAAGAGTTAATCATTATAACTTTGAATGTGAATTGATTGAACTCACACAGAAAACAAGCAAATAGCAGAGAGGATTAAAAATCAGAATCCTGGGGCAGCTAGTTGGTGCAGTATATAAAGCACTGGCCCTGGAGTCAGGAGTGCCTGGGTTCAAATCCAGTCTCAGACACTTAATAATTACCAAGCTGTGTGGCCTTGGGCAAGCTACTTAACCCCATTTGCCTTGCAAAAACAAACCTAAAAAAATCCAAATCCTACAATATGCTGCTCAAAAGAAATTCATGTGAAGCAGAGGGATACATACAAAGGAGTATAGGTTAAAAGTTAGAATAGAAGATATTATGCTTCAGCTGAATTGAAAAAGGCAGGGGCATCAATCCTTATCTCAGACAATGCAACTGCAAAAATATATTTCATTAAAAGATATAAGGAAGGAAACTTTATCCTCCTAAAAGGTACCATAGACAATGAAGTAATTTCAATAATAAATATGCATGTACCATGTGGTATAGCATAAAAATTTTTAGAGGAGAAATTGAATGACTTACAGAAAGACATAGACAGCAAATCTCTACTGGTGGTAGACCTCAAGTTGCCTCTCTCAGAATTAGATAAATATAACCATAAAATAAACAAGAAGGAAGTTAAGGAGATAAATAGGATTTTAGAAAACCTAGACATTGTAGACCTTTGGAGAAAACTGAATGGGGATAGAAAGGAATATATCTTTTTTTTTCTGCAGGATATGGCACCTACACAAAAAGTGACCATGTTCTGGGATATACAAACCTTATAATCAAATGCAGAAAAGCAGAAACAATGAATACTTCCTTCTCAGATCATAATGGAATAAAAATAATGTGTAATATAAGCCATGGAGAGATAGACCTAAAATTAATTGGAGTGAGTGGTAGCTATGGGGAACAGTGAATAGAGCACTAGCCCTGAAATTGGGAGGACCTGAGTTCACATATACCTTCAGACACTTAAAAATTATTTAGCTGTGTGACCTTGGGCAAATTTCCCATTGCCTTACAAAAAGTAAAAGAAAAAAAGAACTAATTGGAAATTAACTAATCTCACTTTAAAGAATGATTGGATCAAACAACAAATTATCAATAGAATTAATCATTTCAACCTAGATAATGACAGTAACAAGACAACATGCCGAAATTTATGGGATACAGCCAAGGCAGATATTAGGGGTTATATTATATTTTTAATGCTTGCATGAATAAAATAGAAAAAGAGGAAATCAATGAACTAAGCATGCACCTAAAAAAATTAGAGAACAAATTAAAAACCCCCAATTAGAATACAAAATTAGAAATTCTAAAAATTAAAGGGGAAATTAAAAA
The DNA here is from genome assembly GCF_037893015.1 of Macrotis lagotis. NCBI lineage: Eukaryota > Metazoa > Chordata > Mammalia > Peramelemorphia > Peramelidae > Macrotis > Macrotis lagotis. The sequence goes on from NC_133666.1 coordinate 432,615,860, forward strand.
AAATCAAAAGCACAAAAACTTGAATTTTTACAACTAGTGTTACTGACAAAGGATTCGTTTCTAAAATATGTAAAGAATTGAGTCAAATATATAAAAAAACAAAAACAAAAACAAGCCATTCCCCTTTTGACACAGTCAAGATATGCAAAAGCAATTTGCAGATGAGAAAATCAAAGTTAACCATTAAAGCATCATTGAGGTATCACCTCACTCCTCTCAAATTGGCCAATATGACAAGAGAGGGCAATGGTCAATATTAGAAGGATGTACAAAATCTGGAACACTGATGCATTATTGGTGGAACTGTGAACTGATTCAACCCTTCTAGGAAGAAATTTGGAATTATGCCCTAAGGGCAATGGAAATGTGTATATCCTTTGATCCAGCAATAATATTACTGGGTCTATACATTGAAGAGATCATTAAAAAGGGTAAAAACATCACTTGTACAATATTATTCATATTAACTCTGCTTGTGGTAGCAAAGAATTGGAAATCCAGTGAATATCCATCAATTGGGGAATGCCTGAACAAATTATGGTAAATGTACATTATGGAACACTATTGTTCTCTTACAAACCAGGAAGTTTGAGATTTCAGAGATGCCTTGAAAGACATGCATGAATTAATGCTGAGCCAGATGAACAGAATGAGAAGAACATTATACACCCTAACAACAACATGGGGTTATGATCAACCTTAATGGATCTGCTCATTTCATTAAGTGCACTTTAAGTTATCTACAATAGAGAATGCCATCTGTATCCAGTGAAAGAACTATGGAGTTTTAAAAAAAGTCCAAGGATTATAGGAGCACCAGGGTCCAAATCTGGCCTCAGACACCCAAAGATCACCCTGCTATGTGGCCCCAGGCAGGCCACCCAGCCCCATTTGCCCTGCACCCTCCCCCAAATAATAATAATAATAAATGTACTTCAGTCTTTGTTCCAACACCAACAACTCTGTCATGGGTGGATCTCATTCTTTATGGTAAGTCCATCGCAAAAGTTGCTTCCATATTTTTCCAACGTTGCCATTGCTGATCGCAACTCCCTCCTTTCTTATTTCTCCACTACCATGTACTATATTTTCTCTCTCCTTTCACTCTGACTCTGCTGTAGGGTCGCTGAGTGGTGCAGCAGACAGATCCCTGGTCCTGGGGCCAAGAAGCCCTGAGCCCCCATACCACCCCTTAGGTCCAGAATGCACCTGGCCCTTTGGTCCTGTACAGGCCTTCCAATCCCAGCCCCTTGCAAGAAGTAAAAAAGAAAATGTGTCATATCTGACCACTCTCCCGCCATGGTCCATCCTTTCCTCCTTTATTCACTCCCCCCCCCCCTCCCCCCTGCTTCCCCCTCCTTCTTACTTCAGATATCTATACCCCATTGAGTATATGTGCTGTTTCCTCTCCTAGCCATCTCTGATGAGGTGAAAGGTTCCCTCATTCCCCCTTGCCTCCCCCCTTCCATATCATTGCAATAGTTCATTGTAATAAAGTAAAAAAACTTATTATATGAAATATCCTGGCCTATTCCCCCTCTCCTTTTTCTTCCTCCCATTTCATTTCCCTTTTTTTTCTATTGGCTCCATTTTTACACCATAGTTTATCTTCAAATTCAGCTTTCTCCTGTGCTTCAACTATAAAAGCTCCCCCTACCTGCTCTATTAACTGAGAAGGTTCATATGAGTATTATCAGTGTCATTTTTCTATGCAGGAATACATGCAGTTCATCATCATTAAGTCCCTCATATTTCCCCCCCTCCTTCAATCTCCATGCTTCATCTGAGTCCTGTATCTGAAGATCAAACCTTCTGTTTAGCTCTGGCCATTCCAAAAGGAACATTTGAAATTCCCCTGGTTCATTGAAAGTCCATCTTTTTCCCTGGCAGAGAACATTGAGCCTTGCTGGGTAGTTTATTCTTGGCTGCATTCTAAGCTCCTTTGCCTTCCGCTATATTATATTCCAAAGCCTATGAGCTTCCAATGTAGTTGGTGCTAAATCCTGTGTGATCCTGACTGCAGCTCCACAATATTTGAACTGTGTCCTTCTGGCTGCTTGTAATATTTTCTCTTTGACTTGGGAGTTCTGGAACTTGGCTATAATATTCCTAGGGGTTGATCCCTTTCTCGGGTGGATCTGTGGATTCTCTCCATTTCTATTTTGCCCTCTGCTTCTAGAATATCAGGGCAATTTTCCTGTAGTAATTCTTTGAAAATGATGTCAAGGCTCTTTTCCTGATCGTAACTTTCATGTATTCGAATAATTTTTAAATTATCTTTCCTGTCTGTTTTCCATATCAGTTGTTTTTCAATGAGATATTTTACATTTTCTTCTAATTTTTTCAGGTTTTTTTTTTTTTGTTTTGAATTATTGACTCGTGATTTCTGGTAAATTCATCAATCTCCCTGAATTCTATTCTTTGTCTGAAGGATTTGTTCTTCTCTGAGTTTTCTTTTCTCTTTTTCCATCTGGCCAATTTTGCTTTTTAAAGCATTCTTCTCCTCAATAACTTTTTGAACTGTTTTATCCATTTGACCTAAGCTGGTTTTTAACATGCTATTTTCTTCAGCATTTTTTTTTTATTTTCTTGACTAAGCTGCTGACTTCATTTTCATGTTTTTCCTGCATCTCTCTCCTTTCTTTTCCCAGTTTTTCTTCCAACTCCCTCATTTGATTTTCAAAGTCTTTTTTGAGCTCTGTCATAGCCTGAGCCTAATTTCTGTTTTTTTTTTTTCTTGGAGTCTTTAGATGCAGGAGCTTGTGCTTCCTCATCTTCAGACTGAGTATTTTGATCCTTCTTGAGCTCATATGCAAAATATTTCTCAATGGTCTTCCTCTTGTTTCTCTGCTTGCTCATTTTCCCAGCCTATGCCTGGTTTTGGGGTGCTTCCTGAGCTTTGGGACACTCCCACAAGGGTCTCAGTGTGTGAGGCTCTGTCATCCCTCCTGGTCTGTGAATGACCATAAACACCCCGCTCTGCCATGGGGCTGAGGTGGGGGAACCCTGCTGTTCTATGGGGAGGGCCTAGACTGCTATCAGGATCTGAATGTGGTCAGAGGCCCAGAGTCCTGTTCCAGGGGCAGAGGTCAGAGCTCAGCAGTCCCTCTCTCTTCACTCCCCTCCCTCAGCTCAATGGGCTCATGGCCTGGAGGCTCCTGCTTACCGGCTCCACCTGCTTCTGCTTCCTGATCTGGGCTGCAGAAAGACCAAGCTGCCTGCTGTGTGCCCTGAGGGCTGGGCTCCACATGCTCCCTCTGGCAGAGGTACCCCACTGTTCCTCCACTTTGTTCCTGGTGCTCCCTGGGGTGTAGCTCAGGAGACTTACCCACTGCTGAGAGCCCTGGCTCCCAGCGCCCTGGGGCTGCCTCCGGGAGGTTTAAGTTCTTTCACTCTGGCAGGCCACCCCTCTGGGAGGCCGACTCTCCAACCCCAGGGAGCAGAGCCTTTCTGCTCTTTTCCAGGTTACCTTGAATACAACTGCCTCACTGGGTCCCTTTGTGGGTTCTGTCTCTCGAAGTTTAGTTAGAGTCCTTAGTTTCAAGTTTTATCAGAGAGCACCTAAGACTCCATCCCTTCTTGTAGTCATCTTGGCCCTGCCGCCCCCTATTTTTCATTAATATTTCCCAATTATATTTTGATTGTACTTGAGAGAGTTGTGAACCTTATACAGAGAAAAAAATATACTTTGCATTCTTTGAAGCCTGTAATCCATGTTTTTTAGCTTTTAAAAACATATATAATATTTTATTTACCCAAGTTATATGTAAAACAAAAACTTTTAACATTAGTTTTTTAAAGCTATGTTTTAAATTCTATCCCCTCTCCTAACCCCAATGCCACTCATTGAGAAAGCAGAGATATCCAGCAAAAAAGTAATTTCAAGAAAAAAAGGTTTAAAAACAGTATATTTCAAATATATATTCAGAAAAAAATCAGCTCTTTCTCTGGTGATGTATATCATTCTTTATCATAAGTACTTAAAGAGTTGGATTGAATCTCTGTATCACTGAGAAAAGTTGAGTCATTCACAACTGATCATCCTGCAAATTTACTATTATTTTGTACATGGTACATTTCACTTTGTATCAACTCATGTAAATTTTTCCAGATTTCTTTCTTAGAGCATCCTGCTTATCATGTCTTCGAACAAAATAGCATTCCAACATAATTACATAGCTCAATTAATTCAGCCATTCCCCAAATGATGAATGAAATGCTATGAATATCCTTTTACTTATAGGTCTTTTCCTTTTTGTTTGTCTTCCCTTTTGGAATACTGACCTATTTGTAGCATTTCTAGCTCAAAGCGTAGACGTGGCTTTATATCTCTTTGTGCTTAGTTCCAAATTGCTCTAACAGAATGGCTGAATCAGTTTTCAAATTCACCAATAATGCATTAATATTTCATTTTTCCTAGACTCCATTCAAAATTTGTCATTTCCTTTTTCTGTAGATTTCTGTAGCCAAGGGGCGGCTAGGTGGCATAGTGCATAAAGCACTGGCCCTGGAGTCAGGAGTACCTGGGTTCAAATCCGGTCTCAGACACTTAATAATTACCTAGCTGTGTGGCCTTGGGCAAGCCACTTAACCCCATTTGCCTTACAAAAACCTAAAAAAAAAATAATTACCTAGCTGTGTGGCTTTGGGCAAGCCGCTTAACCCCATCTGCCTTGCAAAAAAAACCAAAAAAAACAAAAAAAAAACCTAAAAAAAGATTTCTGTAGCTAATTCTGATGACAGTAAGATTCACTCATTCCTCTCAACTCCTCCCTTTTCCACTAGTGTTAAAGTTTTTTAATTCTTCTTTTAGGTGAGATAGTTTATCCCATTCTACTTTCCCCTTTCTTGTTCTCCCAGTACATTCATCTCTTACCTCTTAATTTTATTTTTATATACATTCTGGCATATGCAACTCACACCTGTACCCCATGTCTATTTATATTCTTTTTGTCCCAATGTTGAGTGAGTTTTCAGTATCATCTCCCCAAGTGGGAATATAGACAGTTCAATATAAATTTGTCCTGTATGGTTTCCTTTTCCCTTTTCCCTTTTCCCTTTTCCCTTTTCCCTTTTCCCTTTTCCCTTTTTTTCCCTTTTCCCTTTTTTCCCCTTTTTATGTTTCAATGGAGTCCCATAATTGAAGGTGAAATTTGCTATTCAGTTCTAGTCTTTTCATCAGGATTCTTTGAAAGTACATTATTTCATTGACCATCCTTTTTTTTTTCCCTCGGGTATGCTAAATTTTTCTGGGCAGTTAATTCATGATCGCAAGCTCTTTTTCCTTCTGTAATATCATAATGTAAGCCCCATTATTCTTTAATATGGAAGTTGCTAAATTCTGTTTTATCCTCACTGTAATACCAAGATAGCTGAATTGTTTCTACCTGTTTACAATATTTTCTTCTTCACCAGGGAGTTGTAGAATTTGTCTATAATATTTCATTTTGGGTTATTGGTGGATTCTTTAAAGATACTATTTACCCTTGGGATTTAGAATATCATTGCAGTTTTCCCCTCTATCTTCTTGAATGATGATGGCTAAGCTCTATTTTATCATGGTTTCAGTCCAATAATTTTTAAATTATCTCTTCTGAACTGTTATCCACATCAATTGTTTCTCAATGAGATATTTTTCAGTGTCTTCCTTTCTTTTCATTCTTTTGGTTTTGTTTTTAATTTCTCATAAATTCATTAACTTCCATTTGCTCAATTCTAAGTTTGAAGAAATTATTTTCTTCAGGAAACTTTTGTTTCTCCTTTTCCTTTTGATATTTTAGGGAGTTTTTCCTCCTTCAATTAATTTTTGTGCTTCATTTTTTTTTCCATTTGGCAAATTCAGATTTTTGTGGCAGTCTTCTAATCGTTTTTTTTTTTTTTGGTGTGTGTGTGTGTGTGTGTGTATTTTACCATTTGGTCTAGTAAGTTTTTTAAAGTGTTATTTTCTTCAACATTTTCTGTTCCTCCTTTATCAAACTACTGACTCATTTTTTTATGATTTTTTTGTATCACTCTCATTTCTCTTTACAATTTTTTCTTCTAATTCTCTTACTTGATTTTTAAAATATTTTTGAGCTATTCCATTGCCTGAAAGTCATATTTTTCTTAGAACCTTTGGATCTAGGATCTATTTTCTTTGTTATACGTATATTTTTTGATCTTCTTTGTCACCATAATTACTCTCTATGGTCAGAAATTTTTCTTATTTCCTCATTTTCCCAGTCTATGACTTGATTTTAACTCTTTGTGTAAGTATTGTTGTGCTAAAAGGGTATAGGGCACACTTTCCCAAGGTTCTCAGATTTTATGCATCTATTTTCAGAGATACCTATAGGGAAATGCAAGTTTTCAGTTCTTTCAAGGAAGTATGATCTAAGGAGAGATCTGATTCTAACTCTTCTGGCCTATGCTCTGGTGTGTAGGTGACCATAAACACCCTATTCTGCCCTAGAATTTTGAGCAGTGTCCCTGCTGCCCTGGGGCAGCAAAGTTTGGTGTGTGCTTGCTCCTCCTTGACCCAGATCTGAGTATGGGCAAAGCCACAGAACTCTGTCTTTGTGTTAGCAAATCTCTTTCTGAGCCCCTTTCCACCTGTGGACTGAGAGATCTGAAAGCAACTGCTGCTGCCAATTCAGTTTTAAGTCCTCTTTCTCATTAACTTGGCATCCATGGACTGTCTTCTGGAAACTACTGCTGCTTCTCATAATTCAGTCTGTTTAAAACACTTAATGGTTTGCCAGGCCAGTTTGTACTGAGTTGCATTTTGTTCCTTTCTTCCCCTTGTGACGCAGATGTTTTCTAATGACCATGTAAACTTCCATGGGTTGAAAACTGTTTAACTCTGTCTTTTTGTGGGTCCTGGCACTCTAAAAAATTTTAGAGTCATATTTAAGGTTATTTGGAGGGCATTGAGGATGAGCTCAGCTGAGTCTCTGCCTTTACTCCGCCATCTTGGCTCTACCCATACAATCCACTGGTCAATCTCCCTTTAAGTTTGTTTCATTGCTATCTTTTCCCCAAGTTCACTTCTCCTAATATCTTTATTTCTGTAGAGAGAACCACCAGTCTTTGAGTCACATAGGTTCACAGTCTTAAATGTTTTCTTGAATCATCCTCTTCCTTTGACTAAAATGCTTAATTTGTTAAGTCTTGTTGATTCTAAATTCACAACATTAAACTCAGGTACTTCTCTCCTTTCACAAAGTAATCACCTTATTTCAGACTAATATCATCTCTTGCCTTGACTAAAATTTTGGCCATCTAATTTAGATTTTTTTCTAGTTTCTTCTTTCTCCACATTAATTACTAAAATGATATTCTTAAAACAAAAATCTCACCATGTCACCTGTTTCCATATAGCTCATCATCGACTCTATATTTATTCAAGTTATTGTCATTTACCTACTTTAAATCTTTATAATTCAAGCAAGCTTTGCTAATTGCTTTCCCTATATATGATGTTTAATTTCTTGCTCTTTTTGCCTTTGTACATATTGTGCTCCCATGTCTCATAAAATATTCAATTCTTTCTTTGAAAGATTCTCTATATCAACTCATTATTTAATCTTAATTTTTATTTGATTTTTTATTCTAAATCTCCCTCTTTTATACTCAGTATGTATTTGTCCATACATATTTACTATCAAGTCATTTAAGAAACAAAGTCATTGAAGGTAGACATTATGATATTGTTCTCTTCATATATGGAGCATTCAGTGCATGGCCTGACAGAAAATATTGGCTTAATAAATATTTATTGAATGAAATAAGTGTATTTTTTCTTGCTGTTCACTCATCAATAGATCTGAAATGATCTATCGAAATACCAATGGATAACCAGTTTCAGTCATTATTACCAAGATTGTTTAAGTGAATCACCCTTTAGATTCTTCTATACAGTTTCTAGACATTTTTACTAGTTTACTGTAGGAAAATTTTTTACAACTTCACAAAGTATCAAAATAGAATTCTTGCCTTCCTAAAAATAAAAAATAATTTTCCTTTCAAAGAGATTTTTAGGATTTCTTAAAGTTTCTAATATTGGGCAAAACTTGACTTTTTAAATGATCATTAGATAAAGAAATAATAAGTATCAGGAGTATCTTATGTAATATTAGTTCCAGTAAGGAATACAAACACTACAGTCATAAGGAAATAACATGTTAGAGCAGCTGTATTCCTTGTAGAGAAATTAGCATACTTTAAGTTACTCATAAAAAAGAGCAGAAGGTAGGTCTAAAAAAATTAGAAGAAATACTAAAAGATTTCAATAAACTTTTAGCAAAACATCAGTAAACTGATTCATGGCCACTCATGAATATTGTTTTTGAATCATTTTTTTTAGTTATTTCTTCTTTTTAAGATCCCATTTGAAACTGTCTTGACAAAGACACTGGTTTAGTTTTCTATTTCCTTCCCCAACATGTTTTATAGATGAGTATCTGAAGCAGAATTAAGTAACCTGTCTATGATTAAATATTTATTAATAATCAGAAACCAGATTTGAATTGTTTTTTAGTTTTTTTGCAAAGCATTGGAGTTAAGTGGCTTGCCCAAGGTCACACAGCTAGGTAATTATTAACTGTCTGAGGCTAGATTTGAACTCAGATACTCCTGACTCCAGGACCAGTGCTCTATTCACTGCATCACCTAGCCACCCCCAAATTTGAAATTTTTAAGACTAATCTTCCTGACTCCAGGTTCAGTACTCTAGTCACTGTGTCACTTAATGGCTTCTTTATTCATAAACTGGTTGAATAGAACTTAGAGATATTAATTGTAATGCCCACCACATTAAACTAAAGTAAACTAAAATTTCAGTGTTTGAATGATATTATGTGACATCATGTAAACTGAGCACATTGGGCTTTTGGTTCATTATTTATATATATATATGTATATACATATATATATATATATATTATCTTTATAGGAAAAATTAGAATGCATAAAGAAGAATAAGTGAACTTCACATTTCTACTAGCAAAAAAATACACATGCACACAGTAATATATATACACACATGCACATACATGTACTTAATTAAAATTTAAAAATTACTACTTCTTTATGGTTAATGCAATTTTGACCTGACCTATAAAGCTATCATTTTATAAAAACTTGATTTCAAAAGGAATTTTAGAGTGGGAATGTATCCTAAAGTTCAGTCACATCATATCTTCCTTTTTCAATGAAATAACTGAGGCACAGACAAATGAATTAATTTTGGTTGTTTATGTGTTTTCATTGTGCAGATATTTTCAATTCTCACATGCACTTTGCAATTAGGGGCATGAAACTGGTGATTAGACTATCAATGGCCATGTAATAAAAATGTAGATTACCCCCCCCCATTGAATATATACCATTCTACCCTCTTATCCTTGAGGAAGTTATCATAATCTCAATTTTATACCTGAGGAAGCCAGTGCAAAAAGATATTATGTTCCTTCTTTTGTTAGCATATCTAAAGTTTAAAATAGAATTGGAACATCTTTAGTCTTCAAATGTCTCAATCAATTATCTTATCACTTGACAATAAAACATGCCATCATCTAATAATAGTTAATTCAGCTTATTTTCAATCCTGAGAATCATCCTGGCATAATAGAGTGTGATCTATCTTCAGAGTCATGAATATTTGAATCCAATTTTTGAATTTAATACTGACAGTGTCAGTGACTCAGATTTCTACCAATATAAATTGAGGGCAACTGATGCTTTACATTAACAGAATAAAAACTCTGTGTACTCTCTATAATGATATAATCATAGATGTGGTAAAAAAAGATAAAACTACACTATCTTGAATCTATGCATATATTCACATGTATATGTATATATACACATATATATGCATATGTATGGTACAAGTATATATATATATATATATATATATATATACATATACATAAGCATAAATTTTTGTGTGCATGTATATACATAAATTTCACTATTGCCATAAATGTTATGAGGAAATTACAGGAAAAGGATGGAACATGAATTTCTGTTCCTTTACCAACCATTTACCCAAGCTAATAAGGAAGAGACAAGATACATTAAATGTGTTATAATTATCACTTTAGAGATCAAAATTTTTTTTACAAATAATAATATCTTCCAGCTCATATTAGAGATGAATTCCAAGATGTTGGACAAATTAGTCAATATTATATAATGGAGAGGTAAGATTTGAACCCAGTTCTTCTGACTCTAAAACTCTTTGAACTTTCCACTAACCATCTTGGTAGGAGATGTAGCATTAAAAGGTACATCTTAAAACAAGCCCACTTGCATGGATATACCCACAGTAAGCATGTCTAATTGTGGATACAAAGTAGAAGGGCATTTAAAAAAATTAAAAAGAAAAATCAAATTTATCTTTGTATTATTTGGTGTCTATAATAGCTTAATAACTGTGATACTCTAATCCATTTCCTCTGGGTCATGAAAGTATCACTCAATCCATTCAATTTAATTAAAGAAGAAGAAGGTTTGATAGAGGAGGAAGCAAAAGTAAAAGAAAATTGAAGGAAAAAAGGGTATATATTTAGTAGTTTTGTTTCAGACTGTGACACCTGTCATTATATGTATAAATTAAATAAGCAGTCTACATTTTTGCCCTTCTTTTATAGGGAAAATTCTTGAATGATCAGATGATGGAAATCTTTCAGTGAACTATGCTATCTGCCATTCATTGATGTTGTTCTTGAATCATTTTTTAGTTATTTCTTGTTTTTAGGATTGCATTTGAAACTGTCTTGACAAAGACACTGGTTTAGTTTTCTGTTTCTGTACCCAACTTATTTTATAGATGAGTTTATCTAAGGCAGAGTTAAGTAATCTGTCCAGGATTAAATAGTTATTAATTATCAGAAACAAGATTAGAAATTTCTAAGAGTAATATTCTTGACTCCAGGTTTAGCACTCTAGGCACTATGCCACTTAGTAGCTTCGCTATTCATAAATTGGTTGAATAGAACTTAGAGATATTAATTGTAATTCCCACCATAGTAAACAAATAAAATACATTTTCCAAAGCATTCTGACTCTGTTTCCTCATCTATGAAATGGGAACAAATATATTCAGTATATGCGTCATAAAACTTTTTGAAGGGAAGTATTTTGGAAAAATAATGTAGATATATGAATTTTCAGTATTAAAATTAAATCATTAGTGTTACTAATTTTAAGGAACCAGAATGCAAACATGATGTACAACTATACTAAAACCAGGTGTAAGGAACCTTCAATTAGTGAACTATAATATGGTGCATGAAGCTTCCATGCTTTTCTATCTGTGAACTGATTAGCTCTTCTCTTAAACTGAAGCAGGTCATTCCACTTTTAGGAATTTTTTAATTTAAATACTCTTTTCCATTTCCATTTCTTAAATTAGTCTTTTTTGAAAATTTTAATAATTATGAAGATATGTCCTTTGGACTCAAACAAAACCAGAAAAATTATTTCTCCCCCATTGTGCTGTAAAATGTATGAATGACCACCATTGCATTCCTTTAATATCTCACAAATCAAGCATTTTCATTTCTTTGAACCAATATAGATAACACATTATTTTTAGATATATACAAAACATTGATCTTACTTCATTAGATATGTTCCACTTTGTTAATACCTTATTACTCATATGGCACTGTGATCTCACCAAGGTAGATCTGATTTCCATCTTTGTAAACTACACCTCCTTCACTGCTGTTCATTTAACCATATTCTACTTTAAATCTTCCTTGAGAGGTAACATTGTATGGGCCTTACTCAGAATGATCTAATGTTTCATTGTTACCAATAAAGATTATGATAGTCCAATGTTTATAAGTTGCTCTTAGAACATGACTGATTCATGATCATTTCTTCCCAGTTTGCTTTCATTACATCTTTTTTGCTTTTCTAACCACATTTTGCATTAGTAAGGTGCTATATATAGCCTTCTACTTCTCATTACTCTCTATTTGTTAATTATGTGTGTAAGTATATATACATATATATATACATACACATATATGTATATAAACATATATGCATAAATGTATATGTGTGTATATATATAAATGTATAAATGTATATATAAATGTATATATACATACATATATATGTATATAAACATATATACATAAATGTATATGTGTGATGACTATGGGTATAAGTGTATATGTGAGATATCGTCACAGATGTTTTGTAGAGACTGAAAAATATGACACAGAAACCAGTCCGTAAGCATTTTGTTCCATAGCAATAGTACATTTCCTTCCCCACCCACTAATCATTTGACATATTTTTTCCTTTCAGATATCATGAGAAACTGTTTCCCCAATGACCTCAGAATGAAGAAGTGTTTGACAGAGATTAGAAAATACTCAAATTTATCAAATTGATCTTCTTATTGTCTCATTTTGTTTTAATTATTGTCATTTTTACTTCATTTTGTAGGACAAAGTATTGATGACAGAGTTCAAATATGGTAGGTCTATTCTCAGTGCTCTTGAAATTATTTTGTTTTTTTTGCGAGAATATACAACTTATTTATTTTTACCATTATTTTCTTTTTAAATTTTGATTTCCAATTTTTTTTTCCCATTTCCCACATTTTCTTGTACACAGTGAGAAGGAAAGCAATGTGCTATTAATTATACATGTGAAGTGGGGGAAATAGATGTTACAGTGGATAGAGGACTGGGTTTTGAGTCAGAAAGATGGGAGTTTGGATTTGATTTCAGACATTTTGGCCATGTCAGTGCTTATTTCTTCATATCTGATCACTGGATCTAGATAACTCTGGAGTAGTAAGTGGTGCTGGTCACTTAGCAGAGCACCCCTTCACTCAAATCCAATTCATGTGCCTGACTTGGCGTCACCTCCCTGATGTCTTGGTCTTATTTGAGAATTAAGGACAAACATCATTATCACAATTCATGTGATGATATCCAAAATGCATTTTCATAATAGCAAGAATTTCAAAGCATAAATTAAGTAAGAAAATTATACTTTAATTTGAACTATGATGATTAATTCTTTCTCTGTGATGGATCACATTTTTTTTTCACCATGAGAGCTTTGTTATTCTCTTGGATCTTTGTATTGATCAGAGTAGCCACATCTTCTATAGTTAACCATCATTACAATATTGCTGTTAGGTGTACAATGATCTCCTGAGGTTCTCTCATTTCACTTTGAATAAATTCATAGAGAGCATACCATTTTCCCCCTAAAATCAGCTCCCTCATCATTTCTCATAGTACAATAGTACCATATCACAATCATAAGCTAGGACTTGTTCAGCTATTTCTATTCCACACATGCTAAATTAGACTAGCAGAGGAAACAAAGATCAGTGATAAGCATTTTATATGTCTCTCTTTAGTTGTAAAACATGATCAAACAAATAATCAACTAGTATACATTATATTGATTAGTATTCACTAAATTTCTAGACTGATCCTTGGAAAATTAGGGCACTATGCTTCCATTAATATAACTCTTTTGGTGAGAACTATGAATAAAGTTATAAAGGAATAGAGAGCTATGATAATATGTTGGAACAAAATGCATAGAGAACAAAATCTGGAGCCAGTAAGACCTGAAGACATGACTCAAATGTTCTTAAACTCCAAGTTCTATGACCCTGAATAAATAATTTAACATGTCTACCTCACTTTTTACTCTAGAAAATGAACAATAATTCCATCTTGTCCAAAACCAATTATGAGCCTATAATGAGATATGACATATAAAGCACACTGAAAACCTTAACACAAATATTAAGCACCATAATTAACAAACATTTTCAAATCTTAACAAATTAACTTGCATGACCGTGATGATTCAATTTTGTACATTTTCATTTATATTTTGGAAATCAAATATAGACCTTTAAATTTTTACTTAATACATTTAAATTAATAGGAACAAATAACTGAGCAGGCAGATTTCCAATGTCTTATCCACTCTGCCCCTCCTCCTCCTTTGCCTCCTTTTCTTCTTCATCTTCTCCTTGTTCTTCTTCGTCTTGTTCTTTTTTCTTATTCTTCTATTTCCTCTATCAATATAAGGAATCATTCACTTACATGTGGGTACTCTGTGCAGAGGAATATAATTTTTGATTGCTTTACTTTGGGTTTGGGGGCTAGATTATTTTTCTAACCTAATTATTATTCAATCTATATTTATTTTCAGAAAAACTGAAACTGTTAACTCTTTGTTCCATGCAATTTTCAGTTATGATTTCTCAAAATACAATATGTCAAAAGTCCATTGTCCCTTTAATGGAGGTTCTTGACTATGCCTTTAAACCCAAATCATAAGTTCAAGGGGCAGATACAAGAGGAGAGAAGCCAGGAAGCAACCTGAACTCATTTCACTTTCCTCAGAAAGAACATTAGATAAAGCCTCTAAATGGATTCTGGAATGAGAGAACCCACCACCACCCTCCCCTAAAATGAAATGAAACAATTTTCCAACTCAGGATATTATAAAGGACTTCAGGAAAGTACTCACTTGTGTAAAATGGGAGTGCATCCCAGCACAGTTGGGTTACACACAAGACTTTGAATGGCTCTTAGTTACAGCACTCTTCACAACCAAAGACCCTTGGTCAAAGTTCAAAAGGCCAGATGCATAGCAGGTCAACTATGAGGCCTCCAGTCCCCAAACAGAAAGCATACAGAGCTGCTGCAAAACCTATTTGAGCAAACCAAGACAAGAGATAGAGAACTTTTCAAATTTACAAAATGGATAATTTTGTTTAGATTAAGTAATTTTTTTTGCACTAATAAAACAAATGCAAACAAGATTAGGAAGAATGTAGAAAGTTGGGAAAAAATTTTCACATCTTATGTTTTTGGTAAAGGATTCATTTCTAAGATATGTAAAGAAATGAATAAATTTATAAGAATACAAGTCTTTCTCCAATTGATATATGATCAAAACATATGAACAGACAGTTTTCAGATAAAAGAATTAAAGTTAAATTAGAGTCCCTGAAGGAAAATAAAACTGAATACCTGAAGTACTACTATTACATCTATATCCCAAAGAGATCATAAAAAGAGAAGAAAAGTACCCACATGTACAAAAATGTTTATAACAACTCTTCTAGCAGTGTTGAAAGTTTTTAAAAAGTATGTTCTGATCTGCATTCTTGGATCATTGCATTGCTGAAAAAAACTAAGTCATTAAGTTGATCACTATACAATGTTGCTAGTATTATGTTCAATGTTCACTTGGTACTGTTCATTTCATTTTGCATCAGTTCAGGTACGAATTGGAAAAGGAGAGGATGTCCATTAAATGGTGGATGTTTGAAAAATTATGATATATGAATGTGATAGAATAGTTTTGTTCTATAAGAAATCAAGAGTGTAAGGACTTCAGAGAAGCCTGTGACCTTTGGCATGTCACTTGATACTGTTTGCCTTGCATACAAGACCATCTCTAGTTGTCCTGATACAGATCAATCCACTGGACTCAGGAGACTCCAGAGCAAAAAGTGAGACTGGTACCTTAGCACAGCTCTCCTTCACTCAAATCCAAATTGTGTTTGTCATGGTCATCTTCAATATTGAAGGACAAACATCAAATACTTCCATGAACTGATGTGAAATGAAATGAGATAAAGTAGGAGAATATTGTAGAGATTAACAGAAAAATTATGTGATCAACTACTCTCAGAAGTTCAACATTCATAGGACTTGTGATGGAAAATATCATCCAAATCCAGAGAAAGAACAATGGAGTCTGAATGCATACTATTTTCCATTTTAAATGTTGTGTTATGCTTTATGTACTTTTTTCTCTCATGCTTTTTTCTCTTTTATTCAGATTTTTTTTTCACCATGGAAATATGTCTTGCCAAAGGGGAGGGGGGGAGGGAAGGGATAGAGGGAGAAAAATGTGAAACTCAAAATCTTACAAAAAATAATGTCAAAAATTATCTTTGCATGCAGATGGAAGAGAAAATATACCATTTCCTCCCCTAAAAATAATATTGTGAGATGATCAACCATGATGGACTCAGATCTCCGTAGTTTATTGATCAAAAAATTCTAAAAGATTTGTTGTCATCCACATATAGAGAAAAAAAATATAGAATCTAAAAACAGAGCAAAATATACAATGCTTATTTACAAAAAGAGATTTTTAATGTTTTTTTATTTCTCATATTTCCCTTTAGTTCTAATTTTTTCACTACATGAGTAATCTGGAAATATGTTAAGCATGATTGTATATTTGCAACCTATATCAGATACCATAGTGAAGTGAGGAGAGAAGGGTGGGTGGTAGAAAAAAATGTGAAATTCAAAAGCTAAACCAAAAAATAAAAAAGATTGTTGAAAACTATGTTCTCAGAAAAAATATATAGATAATATGCAATTTTTTGTGTCTATTTGACCAATTGTGCTTTTGAAGAAGTTATTTTAGTCAGTAAATTTTTGTGTTTCCTTTTCCAAGCTGTAGTTCTCTCTTCCATACCTCTCATTTTCCCTCAATTTTCTACATCATTGTAAAAATGCTTTTTATTCTCTTTCAAGGGGAACTTCTGGACTTGAGACCAATTCATATTCCTCTGCAGAGCTTCACATCTCCATGTTTTTAAAATGAATTTTTCTGAGAGGGTGTTTTGATCTTCCTTATATGGTTAGGGTGTTTTTCTTTTGTTATTCTTTTTGGCCTATTTCATAGTTTTTAAAATTGAGGTCTGCTTGTATTGTCCCAAGCTTTTGGGGTTAGATGTCAGAGGCCTGCTCACTGTCTTTCCATGTGCTAGGATTTCTGGTGCTACTAGCCTTCCCACTTGTTTCTCAGACTTGTCACAGTGTCTGTACTGTGGTTCTGAGGCTGTAGTTTCCCTTCGTAAATGGACCTGGAGACCTCCCATTCCTGCTGAACGGGAACTTAGAGACCACAATTTCAAATCTGTATTGAGGACCTCCTTCTGGTTTCCCTTGATAGGCCATGTATCTCTTCCCTTGAGTGAACCAGAACTTTCTTGAATTCACTCCAGGACATTTCAAATTGTAAAGTTGGTTCAAGCTGTTTCTCCAGATTCTATTCAAAGTTGTCATTAATGTTGCTTCTGAGGGCAGGTGGAAAGAGTTCAGGGAAGATCCTGGCTTCTCCCCATCATCTTGGGTTTGTCCCCTATCTATTATGGAAATGCTTTGAGTGACCACACATATAACTACATTAGAATATTTGCTTTTAAAATAGGCAGAAAAAGTAGAACAAAGAACATTTGAAATACAAAATTTTAAAAACAATCCTAAAATATCTTTGCATAAAACTGGAAAAGAAAATTCTAAATAAATTCATTAAACTATTTCGATCTATTGAAAAAGTCATGGAAACATTACCCAAGTGACATATGGTAAAAATATGAATAGGCAGTTTTCAAATGAAGAAATTAAAGCTATATATTATTATATGAAAATTGCTACAAGCATTACTGATTAGATAAAAGCAAATTAAAACAACTATGAGATTTTACTTCACATCTATCAGATCAGATAAAATGACAAAAAGGGAAAATGATCAATGTTGGAGATGTTGTGGCAGGATTGGGACATAAATGCAGTGTTGGTGGAGTTCTGAACTGATGCACCCCTTCTAGAGAGCAATATGATACTATTCCCAAAGAGCAATAGAACTAATCCTACCCTTGGTCCCAGCAATACCAATACTAGGCTTATATCCAAAAGAAATTATAAAAAATGGGAAAAGTTCCACATGTTCTAAAATATTCATAACAGTTTTTTTGTGGAGGCAAAGAATTGTAAATTGAGGGGATGCCCATCAATTAAGGGATGACTGAACAATTTATGGTAAATGAATGGCATGGTGTACTATTAGTTCTATTAAAAAACATGAATGGGTGGAATCTGAGGAAGCATGGAGCAAATAATAAGAATGGATGTTGAGTGAAGTTAGCAGAACCAAGAGAACATTGTACACATTAACAACATTGTGATTTGATTAACTTTGAAGGATGTAGTTCCTCTCAGCAGGTCAGAGAGCTAGAATAACCCTGGGAGATCTGTTAAGGAAAAGGCTATTCACATTCATTGGAAGAAAAACAAAACAAAACAAAATAAAGAAAAAACCGACAGAATTTGAATGAACACTGTTCACTTTTTTAAAATTTCTCTTATGTTTTATTTTCCAATCTCATGCTTTTCTTCCTTTTTGAGGCCTAATTCCTCATACAGAAAATGACTAATCTGTAAACTTGTTAAATGCAAATATATATGTATATTGTTCACCATACTATTTAACTTTGAGGGGAGAGGGTTGGGAAGGGAGGATGAAAGGAAATGATGTGACATAATTATGCTTATGCATGTGGATGAATGTTGAAAAACTTTCATAACATGCAATTGGAAAAATAAAATAAAATATTTTTTTGTGAAAAGAGGATGGGAGAGAGAAATAAGAGAATGGAAAAATGATGATGGTAGGTTCATGGAAAGTTTAGTCAGCAACAAAATACTCTAACACAGAATTTAAATAAAAGAGATGAATTTAAATAAACAGACAAAAATTTTAGAACCTGTGATTGACTCTAGATGAAGAAAAGAATAAAATAGGTAAAATAGAACAAGATATATTGATATTGGACATTACTTTTCACTTGACCCCTACTTTTTTCATTTTTGTTTGTTTTATTTTCTAAATATGATGCCAGAAACAAAAGGAGGGTGGGAACATAATAATGATGATGGTTGTCTTACATTATTAAAGAAGATCATGCTATCAAGAAGGTGATACCATGACACGTACCTGAATTGGGTTTGAGTGAGGAGGTTCTTTGCTAAGTCACCAATCTCACTTTCTCCTACAGAATAATCTAGATTCAGTGGTCAGATATGAATCAGGAGAACTGGAGATGGCTCTGGATGCAAGGTAATTAGCATTAAATGACTTGCCCAAGATCACACAGTAAGAGTCAAGTGTCTGAGTCCAAATTCAAATTCCCTTCCTCCTGAATCCAAGACCAGTGCTCTGTCCATTATGCCACCTAGCTGTCCTAGGTGGGAATATATATAACAATGGAATGGGCTGAAATAAACAATAATCATAGCAAGGAATAGAAAGAATGCATACATAAAGGAGAATAGGATAGCAGTTTGATTAAAAGCCAAATTCAAGGAATAGATACCTTCAGCAAGAGATTTAAAAAAAAAAGTTCTGCAAATTAAGTATGCAAAAACCTTTGATAAATCAAAGCATTTTGCAAAATAAAATCCTAAAATAGGAATTATTTTAGTCAGAACAAAAATTTTCATAATTACAGGCAAATAAATATTTTATTAAAAAAGTAAAATAAAGCATTATCGAATTTAATCTCAAAAATAAAACAAGTTGTCAATTTTAAAAATGAAAAAGATAAAGTAGCATATAGCAAAACAGAAATAAGTGAAAGTGTTAGAAATCATTTTGCCCAACTATATGCAAATAAAACTTGTAATTTAATTTAAATATAATAATAAGTTCAGAAGTATAAAATGTTTATCCTAGTTCAAGAAGATAATGAAAATTTTCCTATTTCTCCCTTTTTAGGCCCAGTGGCTTAGGGTACAGCTATTCCTTTTTTGTTTCATTTGTTTTATTCAGTTCAAGAGTAGATTGTAAATTCCATTGCACTGGGAGTTCAGAATATGGAGACAGGTTTCCAGGCAGGATGTTGCAGTCAAATAGACTGGCTTGGAAATCCTGAGAAGTCAGCATGCAACATACTTGAGTCTCAGGAGGATTTTTTAATTTGGAAATGAGAATGTTCCATAATATATCTGAGTTCAAATATGAACCTAGCACATATCTTCTCCCCAGATTTTTCAAGGGATGGGGTAGGGAAGATTATTCCTTTCACATGTTCAATAATATTGTTGCATGTATGTATATATATATATACATATATACATATATATATACATATATATATATACATATAATCTCTTTCTATATTCCTCCTAAGTAAATATTCCTTTGTGAAAAAAATTGTTTTATTAATGAATAAATGGACACACACGCACACACACATATACACATTTGAGAAAATACAATTTGTGGGAATTGGTTCTAATTTCAGAGAGCCTAGACACCACAAAATCCCTTATGAATACTAGCATGATCCAAGGGAGGAATGAAATGCACTATCACTTGTTTGGGGTCAAGTTGGTTGAAAAAAATGACACTGAAGTATTTAAGAAGCTATTAATTCAAGATCACATTAGATATTTGAAAAGAAATAAAGGCAAAAGAAGACATTCAACCAAATTACTCCTATTATACATATGTCACTGTTCAAGTATAGAATGAGCTAAGGCAGAGAATAAATGGTAAGGACAAAAACAAGAAAGGCCTTATCAATGATTGTTAAAAAGAACAGGAAGAGCAGGAAAAGTGCTCCACAATTAAAAAACAGTAGTTGTCTTTTTTTCAAAACAAAGAATTTGAGTGGAATACTATCATTATAAACAAATGTCCTTGAAGCTTAATTACTAAGAAAATGACAGACTGAATTATTAAAGAAATGTTTAATGAGCATTTAGAAAGGAGGTAGAAATTCCTTAGGGTTCACATAGCTTCAATTAAAACAGATCATGTCAGAATAATCTTATTGACTGCTTCTTTGTTGCTCAGGCTTACCATAATGGTAGATCAGAAGAAATATAAATCAGTCAAATAACAGGATTTTATAAAATAATTAGACAATGTCTTTCATGATATACTTATAAATTAGAAAATGGAAAATTAGCTAAACAATAGTTAGCTAAAACTATTAAGAAATGGTTGAGTGATTAAACAAAGAAATTAGTCATTAATAATTCCATGATAAATTAGGAAAAAAATTCTCCAGAGGTGTACCATGGAAAATTGTAATTAATGCTATCCTATTTAGCTTTCTAGTCAGTGACAAATGTACCATGACACAGTTAATAGAAAACCAACTTTAGAGTTCAGAATCCCAGGGTTTGAGGCCTGCCTCTTCCAAAAATTATGTGGGCAATGCTAGATATTTCACCTAACCTTTCATTATCTCAAGGAATTTTCTCAGACTCTAAATGACAGAGAAAAGTCGAGACGTCCTTAAATGACAAGAACTATCTACATTGACATCACAGCTTGGATAAAAAGTAAGCAAATGACTTCACTATGTGTGTCTATACATAGACATATACACACATGTATTTGGCATTCGTATCAGGTCTTCAGTTGAGAGAAATCTAGATTTGAGAGTTAATTTATTGAATTACAGTCATAATAAAAAAAAAATCCTGAGACAGTATTGAAAAGAATTTGAAAAGAAACATTTTCATTAGTCAGTTGGGTGGCATAGTGGATAGAACTCCAGTCCTGGAGTCAGAAAGAGCCATCTTCATGAATTCAAATTTGACTGCAGACACTTACTAACTTGTGATATTGGGAAAGTCATTTAACCCTGTTTATCTCTATATGTTAATCTGTAAAAGGAACCAGAGCAGGAAATAGCATATCACTCTAGTATCCTTGCCAATAAAATCTTGTATTAGGTCATAAGGAGTCAAACATGAATAAATGACTGAGCAACAACAACATATAGGAACTTGTCTAAAGTAAAAAATAATTTCCTAAGTCCAAGACTGGGGAATTACATCTAGACAATAATGTGAAAAAAATCTATGAACTTTAGTGAACAATATGTTGACTTCAATAACCGGTTCTAACTTAAGTTACATCAAGGGAGGCAAAATGCCCATAACCAATCAATAAAAAATAATACATACATATTATGTCCCAGATGATGTCATAAATGTTGGGGATACATCGAAAGACAAAAATGACAATCCTGCCTTCAAGGAACATACATTCTAATGGGAAAGAGAGTATATAAAAAAATTCATGTACTTGTAAAATGATGGGCATTTCTAAGGGAAGCTGTTAGCAGTAGAAGAGTGAGGAGGGGAAAAATTAGAAACAATTACTAAGGGAGGTGCGATTTGAGCTATACTTTAAAAGAGGCTAAAGCAACCAAAGGGAAGAGATGAGCAGGGATTTCAGGCATGAGAGATAGTCAGTGAACAGGGACAGTCAGAAAATTGAATGTTGTTTTAGCAATTACCAGGACAGTGCCTACACTGAAGTGTCACTGGGTCACAAAGTCCTGTGGCAAATGGGGGAAGAGGACTAGAAAAGTAGAAAGGGGTCATGATATGAGGGAGTTTAAAAGAAGATGAAAAATATGTTCTGCAGGATATTAAGCAAACATAGGCATTTGTTATTCTGTATAGGGATCACATGACCAGATTGTCAATTTGGAAAAATGATCATTGAGTGGAGAATGAGCTTGAATTACGCTGAGATTTCAAAGAATATCACTATTTTGCCATATGAAGAATAATTGAAGAACATGAGGATGTTTATGCTGGCTATTCTTCAAGGATTTGTAGGGTTTTCATTAGGAAGAGGCAACTAAGACACCGGTAGAAGCCAAAGAGAGTAGTTAAAATAAACAATATAAGAAAGGGGGAAAAACACTTTTTAAAAAAATTACTAGCAAAATGAAAAATTGAATAGACTGTCAGAGAAGGTATTGGATTTCCTGTTAATGGAAATTATTAAGCAAAGGTTAGATGGTTATTTGTCAAGTATGCTGTTGAGAGGTTCTTTTCTTGATATGGGTTTGGCTAGTTGTAGTTGAAGTTCCTTCTAGGTCTGTGATTCTATGATCCATTTCTCCATTCTATCCTTTTCATTCAAAGAAAGGTCACTTCCCCCTGTACTAAATGTAGAAAGCAAAAAAGTAGAATTCATTTTAGCCAGGGATATTAGTCTCTACATGATAGTTTTAAATATTCTGTTTATTTATTCACTTCCTACTTACTCAACTTATATTTTGATTATTTCATTATTAGGAAGTGAGATGTACTGATCACATGACAAAAACAAGTGCCCACAGATGGATATCCAGAATACTTCAGTAGCCCCCTTGAAATCTTAGTAAAAATGAGAAAACTTCTAACAAATTTGCTGAAACCTCTGTGGCAAGTATGCAGGAGGATAGGGACAAATGTCTCCCATCAAGGATACTAATGAATGGTTTTCATCTGCAATGTTGGAGTGAATTTATGAATTTTTATGATCAGAGATCAATTTGAAAATTTGAAAAAGAGTTCATATTTATGATAATTTAAAGTTACCATAGTAAATTGTTAGGAACCAATAACCTCCTGTAAAATTGAAAAGATGATTTTTAAGTTCCTCCTCATTTATAATTTTATGAGATTCTAGGAACACTGACTATCTGTTCTGCATAATTTTGAATCTTGCAAACAATATAAAAAATACCAACCTTAGATGCCTGGGATTAAATCCTTACTTTTTCCAAATGACAGTAACATTTATATATTTTCCTTCTGATATATCAAGAGCCTTTGAAAATGGTAATTTCTTGAAAATTACTTTATTCATAATGTGTTTGTTCCTGTTCATTAATTACATAAAACCATGATTTCTATCTGCCCTGTATTATGACTCTGAGACATGGCTCTACTCAATACAGTTTCATGAGCTTTAGCCTTGAGGCTGATTAAAAATTGCAAGTAGATTATCAGCTACAATGAATACCGGAACATTTCAAACATGCTATTATAAAAATGGCATTCATTGCAGTTTATCTTTGCCAAAGCAGATAGAAGCAGATAATGCATAGAGAACTTGAAAATCCTAAGTACTGAATGTTTCTTAGAAATTATCTGCTTTGACCTCCTAATACATATGAGGAAGTTGAGATTAAGAGAATCAAACAGAGTTTTCATGAAAAACTAAGGTAAATCATTCTGGGAGGAAAGAATCAAGCACTGCTGTATCTCCAAGAACAACAGAACCATCCTGGCAATCAACTGTCAGGAATGGATGGAGGGAGGTAAGGCTTTAGGTTCTCTCTGATCAAAGGCTCTTAGTCCATAGCCAATGGAAGAGGCAAAATCACAAATGACTAAAGACTACAAAGAGGTATCATCAAGTCTGCATGGTATGAAGAGAAGTGAGCAACCCACATCATTCATTTCAGTTATGCCTCTTACCACAGAGAGCAATTTCTGTCAGTTGTACCATCTGTCATATCTAAAGGGCATCAATATATTACAGTGAATGTTTTCAAAGCATGGTCAAAAAACTCCTATTTTCACTTGATTTGGTGTCCAGAGGAGTCATTCCATCTAATTCAGCAATAACACTATAATGAGACCATATATTCATCCTAGTGACTCTGAGAAAGTACATTATTAATGGAATATTTAAAGTGAAATGCTAAGAGAAAGCATAATTGTGAGAGATTCATGCATAGAACAAAAGTAAAATTTATATTGAATAGTAGCCAAACTTATAATTACATTATGACTTTGAGCAATAACTAAGGTTAATGATTCTCCCAAGAAGGGGAAAATATAATTTTGCCCAAGATGACAAAATATCATTTACCATAGGACTTCATTGAGTATCTTGCATTTTTGCACTTTAAAAACTGGAGGTAAAACAGAAGTCAAACATTTAAACCTGACAATTCTGTCAAATGACTTTGCCAACATACCTTTGGAATTGAGTAATTTTTCATTATCTTCTTTGTATCTCAGTTTTCCTATCTTTTAAAAAGGTTAAAAATCATGTTTTATGGAGACAAATGAGGACAAATGGAGTATAATATTTTAAGTTAAATAAATGGGAAAATATCTGTTGTCCTCCTAGCTTGAAATAATGTATTTTTGTGAAAAAGTGAAAGCAAATATGCATTATTGGGTAGTATATTTTTTCTGGATGTTATAAAATGTTTTATATAAATTAGCCTTGATTCCAATTTCAGTCAGAAAAACAATGCCTATGTTTTGGGGACAGGAAAATTTGTTTGAGAAGCACTGAATTTCTAAATAAATAATGTAAATAAATAATGTAACTTCTAAACAAAACATTAATGTAATCATAGTATTAGTCTGCTCAATGCAAAATATGTATAATAGACTTTATTAAATGCTTCCTTAGTAATATTCAAAATATTGAAAATAACAGTTGGAGTTCTGTCACATGGTTACAAATCACCTCTTGATAAAGAGAAAGACTTCCTGCACTTAAACAGAAATTCAAGGATACTATTCAGGGGCTTCCATTAAAACATAATGATCAGTTAAGTTTAAGATCCAGAGAGAAATGTGAGTGGAAGATACATTGATACTAAGATTCACAAATATATCTGTATGCATATATGCATGTGTATATATGTAATGTTTGTATGTATATACATGTATGTATTTCCTAATTGTTCCAAGTTAATATATTCCAAATTTTGGGAAGATTTTGGCATTGCTTCACTCTCTATATCTTCCCAGATGCTGTATGTTGTATAAGTGAGCTAGGAAAAATAAATTTAGGTCCTCCATTAAAATGTGAACTTCTCTTTGCAGCTCTGGAAATTAGGATAGTGCCACTGAATAAAGTAAATGCTTAATGAATGTTTCCAGACTGACTACTTAAAAAATTTCAAAAAAAAATTTTGTGACACATCAATACAAATAAATGGAAATTTCCATGGATGTCTTCAAACCACAGCATGTTTGTATTCATGTATGTGCAATGCATGTGTGTATATATGAGTTCATTCACATATATGTGTATTTTGCATATATGCATATAAAATATATTAATTCTTCACATGTATTTACTCTGCATAATAATTATACCTGGATTAACATAGAGTTTTCACATTTTCAAAGCACATTATATACATTATTTAATTTGATCTCTACAGACCCATTTTATGCTGAGGTTGAGAAAGGTCAAATAATTTATTCATTGTCATATATAGTTAATTTATAAAGGAAACTTGAACTCATACTTTTCTGAAACCATTTCCAGTCCACTTTAAACTCTACTGGGTCTTATTTTTCTTAAGAAAAGCTTCAGGGGCATTTAAGTGGTGCAGTATATAGAGCACCAACCCTGAAGTCAGGAGGATCTGAGTTCAAATTTGACCTAAGACACTTAAAACTTACTTAGCTGTGTGATTGTGGGCAAGTCACTTAATCCCATTGCCTTGCAAAAATAAAAATAAAATAAAAACTTAAGAACTTTAGTTGTTTTTAAGAAAGCTTGAGCAATAGGAAATGAACGAACATGGGATGTTTGATTATTGAAATTATCTGTTTGTTACAAGCTATTTACCATTGAGTAGTAAGATGGTATTTTACTGTTTTTCTTCATGTTTAATTAATGTTTTAATTTTGATTTGCTCCTACAAAATGACACGTTCACACCAACAAAACTAAAAAAGTATATTTAATAAAATGATTATAAAAGAGGAAGAAATAAATTAGTTTTATAGAAAAAGCAGCCATTAAATCCTATTATAATAAAAAGAAGAACAAAACCGACATAACCATAAACATTAAGAGAAAATGTCACAGGTTCCAGGTAGCTTCAACATTTGTGTCAACATTGGCAGGGAAGTCCTACAGTACAGCCTCTAAAGTCCCATTTGGGAAAGTCCCAGGCAGAGCGTCCTTTCCATGGGTGAGACACCAATTAAGCTAAGGTCTAGCTAAGCTTTTGGTAGATTGAGAACAAAGAAAAATTTCTTATCAATTTTTTTGTGGAATTAAAACAAATTTTCCAGGTTGTCCATGGAGGGAGCCACCCCTCCACTAACCCACAAACCCTAAGAATCACAGTGTTTACATTCAGGAATGGCTAGTCCCTGATAGGCAGTGTTAATCAAGTATGATCTTGAGAATCTGGCCAGGACCCCTCAAGGACCTTTAGCAGTTCGTCTAAATGATCAAGCTGTTTTAAATAAGTGCATAGGATCAATCCTGTACATCAGGGGTGATTTAGGGGTTAGTAATTTTCTGTACACTAGAGGTACATTGGGGGTCAGTAATTCTCTGTAGCAAAACTATAAGGCCTCACCATGGAAAATCTTATATCTTGTGTATTAACCATATACTCACACACTAGTAACATCTTTCATATAGATACTCTTCTTTACCACCCTAGTCTAGGTTTCATAATATTCTGCTCTGATTTTCTAAAAGTGTCCTAATTTGCTGTTCTATTCCCCTTCAGTCATTCTATCCCCCTTTCAAATTTTCTCCCACACAATTTCCAGAATAATCATCCTTTGGTCTGATTATGCTGCTGTTTTCCTCAAAAGTGACCTTTATACCCTATGACTCTTAGAACAAAATGTAACTTTTCAGCATGGCACTTAGAGCTCCCTCATTCCCCAAGTTCAGTTTCTCACCTTTTCATTCATTCTAATTTTGTATAAATGACTTTCATACATGTTAAATTCTTGTTTAAATTGACTGTTTGCTGTTTACCACGCAAATAATTCCAATTCACACCACCATATCTTTGAAAAAATACAAATAAAACACCTGTTTTTGATATTATCTTTGTTTAAACAGAGCTCAGATACTGCTTGTTACATAGGACCTTTCCCTTATTCTCTCTCTCTCTCTCTCTCTCTCTCTCTCCTCTCTCTCTCTCTCTCTCTCTCATTACCTTTTGTATATGATTAGATTCTATTTACTTTTATATATTACCCATATATAACCCTAATAGAACATAGGTTTCTTGAATACAGGCCTATTTCAGTTTTTCCATGCCATGGAATATGATACAGTATGCATACTAATTACATAATATTAATAAGATTAAATGGAAATAAATTGAATGAAATCATAATTTATTTCATAAGTGAGGAAAACTTGTTCCACAGGAACAGTACTTTCTCTAAGTTAACAAAGATCTTAGCACCTTAAGATTACTCAGTTTCCTTAAAACTACCCTCCTCTCATGATTACAAAAAGCTTAAATATTTCACCACAAATGTGGGAATGGACAATGATGTATTGAACTCACAAGAATACCCTTAGATTTTAGTTCTAATTAGATTTTAATGCTAATTATTTTATCTTGTCCACAGGTATTTTGAATGGAATTTCTCTTTCTATCTCTTGCTGCTGGACTTTGTTGGTTGTATTTAGAAATTCCAATGGTTTATGTGGATTTATTTTGTATTCTCCTACTTCGCTAATATTGTTGTTTGAATTTGTTGTCTTAATTGACCTTCTTTTGTTCTTTAAGGATTCTATCATCTCATCTACAAGGAGATTGAGTTTGTTTCTTCATTGCCTATGCTAATTCCATCAATTTTTTTCTTCTTTTATTGCTAGAGCTAATTTTTCTAACATAATATTGAATAGTAGTGATGATCATGGGCATCCTTGTTTCAACATTGATCCTGTTGACAAAACTTCTACTCTATCTCCATTATAAGTAATCCTTGCTGATGATTTCAAATAAATACTGCTTGTCATTTTCCCCTAGTAGTCATGTTGTAAAATAAAACACAGAAAAGAAACCTCAAGAAAAATAAAATAAGAAAATAAACTTCAATTTGTATTTAAAAAATCATCAGCTTTCTCTGTCTCTCTGGTGATGTATAGTAATCTTTATCATGAATCTGTCAGACTTGTCTTGGCTCACAGAATTGCTGAGATTATTTAAGTCAATCCTAAAATTGAACTATACCTGTATAACTGCTGTAAATGATTAAAGTGTATCATACTTTAATCACTTTGCTAAAATTCTATTTAAAATTCTTGAATCAATATTCAGCACAGTGATTGGTTTCTAATTTTCTTTATTTTTTCTCTTCCTAGGTATCCTTCCTTTAGGTATCAGTACCATGTTTAGTGTCATAAAATGAATATGACAAAGCTCCATTTTGTCCATTTTTTCAAATAATTTATGTACAATTATTTCAATTGTTCTTTAAATGTTTGTTACAATTCATTTGTGAATCCATCTAGCTTTGGAGGTTTTTTCCTCTTAGGGAGATTATGGGTAGCTTGTCCAATTTCTTTCTTTTCTAAATTGAAATTATTTAAGTGTTTTATGTCCTCCTCTTAATTTGAGGAATTTATATTTTTGTAAATATCCATCCATTTCACTTATAGTAACAGATTTGTTGGCATTGGGTTGGGCAAAATTACTCCAAATTATTACTTTAATTTCCATCTTATTGGTGGTGAGTAAACCCTTTCTATTTTTTATAAAGTTATTTTTTCAGCTACATTCAATGGTAGTTTTTACCAATTATTTTTGGTTTTGAGTTTTTTTTTTCTGCATCCCTTCCTTCCTTCCTGATTTCCCCTGGCAGAAAGCAAACTGATGTAGGAGCTACATTTATAATCATGGTAAACAACAGATCCATATTGCTCATAATGTGAATAAAATTAAGAGGAGCTTAATGACCAGCAATTTAAAAAGCCTGGAAAAGAACACATTTAAAATACCCAATAAATAATAAATTAGAAATTCTCTTAGAATGATGTAGTTGCTTTCCATATATCTTTTAATCTATTTTTTTTCCTTTTGCCTTGTCTGAGATCAGGATTGCTATGTCTACTTTTTTTCTTCAGTTGAACTATAATATATTCTCTTCTTACCTTTGACCTTTATTCTATGTATATCTCTCTGCTTCAAAGATATTTCTTGAAATAGCATATTGTAGGATTCTGGTTTTTAATCCACTTAATCCATTCTGTTTGCCTCCATTTTTTGAAGACTAGGGAGCTTGGATTACAGCCCAGACTCAAGTAATATGCAAATTCAATATATTCTTTCAGCGGAAAAGTTGAATTTTTGACAAAATTGAAGCTATTCAAACGACAAAAAAAGACATTTGATCAATAAAACTTTGTCTTCAAATACTAGACTCAAGATATATGTAAAAAAGTAAATGGAAAAAAGATAATAAATAAGATTAAACTACTTACATCCCTTCATGAGAAAACAATACTTACAATTCTTAAAAATTGTGATGCAAAAAGGTACAGAGTTACAATTAGGTATGTGTTTTAATTGTATATATATAGAGTCAAGGAGAGTAAGCAATATGGCACAAAGACGAGTTTACATCTCACAGTGATTAGGGAAATGGTCTCGCTTTACAGAGGAGAAATTTAGAAAAGAGAAAGTTTGGGAGAAAGAGAAATTTAGATTTTGGACATGTTATGCTTGAGATGATTCTGCAAAACTGACTTTAAAATGTCAATAGGCAGTTAGTAGGACTTTCAGCTCAGGGGAGAAACTGCATGGGATTATATAGATCTGTGTGCCATCTGCAGAAATAAAAAAATTAAGTAATTAAATTAAATGTGTGTGCTTTTGTGTGTGTTTTGTGATGGAATAAAATTTAAAGTTTTACCCCAAATAATAACAATATAGCTAAAATAGAAAGGAAATCAGAAAACTTGGAGGGGGGGATTTATATTATCAAGTTTTTCCTGATAAAATCAAAGCCCATTTTAAATTATAGAAGAAAATAAGCCAAATTTATACAAATTCAGGAGTCAGTCTCCAATTGTTGAGTGGTCAAATATGTGGGTAGGTATTTTGAAGAATAAGAAATTTATCAAAAGTCACATGGAAAAATGCTATAAGTAGCCATTGGAGAAATTTAAATTTAAAAAAAAATATATCTCTGAGATGCGTCTTCATCCCTTTCAGATTGGATAATATGATAGAAAAAGAAAACTTAAGATTTTGGAAAAATATTTATAATAATTCGCTATTGATAGAGGCATTGAATTTGTCCAATCGTTCTGGAGAAGTATATGTTATCATGTCAAAAAGGCTATAATTTTGGATACCATTTACCCAGGAATACTACTACTTGGTATAAATCCAAAAGAAATTAAATAGAAGGGAAAATTACACACACACACACACACACACACACACATATATACCAAAATATGTATAGCAGTTGTTTTTATGATGTTTAAAATTGGAACTTGAAGAAATGCTCATCAATTGGGAATAGCCGAACAAATTGTGGTATATGATTACAATAAAGTATTATTATGCTATAAGAATAGATTATAGGAAATATTTCAGATTAAATCTTGAGAAGACTCATAGGAACTGAAGCAATAAGTAGAGCCAGGATAACAGCAATATTTTAAGCAATGTTCAACTGCAGAAGTCTAAGATACTCTTATCAAGACTGCTATCCCATACAATTCCAAAGAACTCAGGATGAAAAATGCTATCCATCTACAGAGAAAAAAAAATGATGAATTTTAAGTGCAGACTGTTGTCATTTCCTCATGTTTCTCTCTTTTTTTTTTCCTACATGACCATTAGGGAGATATATTTGTCATTGTTTCATTTGTACAATTGAGATAATACTTCTTGCTTTCTCATTGGGTTGGGAAGTGGCTGGAGGGAACATGAACATTTAGAACTAATTTAAAACATGAATATTAAATATGCATAATAGAAATTATTATAAAATTTAATGAGGGACACCTCAAAAGTAGGACTCATGAGAATATCATTGGTACAAATTGTTGATAATGAGAAAAAAACAGTCACAGTTGTATCCTCTCATCTTTTTTTTCTTTTCTTTTCCTAATCATGTCTGTGATTGTGCTAATATTTCTTAATCCACTTGATAAAAGGGAAGTAGCTTGCAAAGTATTTTTAAGGATCAAATGGTCCCTTATCTTTCACAGAATTATTTTCATCAAATCCTCTTTCTGTTTTCTTTTTTCCACTGCTTATTCCTCTTTAGGTATCACTTTAATCCTTCACTAAGGTGTCCAAAATCTTCTGCCTGAAAATTCAATTCAACTCTGAAATTCACACACACACACACACACACACACACACACACACACACACACACGGAAAATAACTTGCACTTCCATCTTCTGTCTCGGTCTATTAGATTAATCCCAAAATCTCCAATTTAACTTGAGTACCCAGGAATTTTCATGACATAGAAGATGGCAGAGTAAAGAAAGCAATAAATTGAGCTCTCCAAAAGTTTCCTTTCAACCAAATTTAAAACAGTTCCTCAAATCAAATTCTGAAATAGGACATCCAACAAACAAAGGTCAAAATGTGATATTCTTCCAATTCAAGACAACACAGGTGGTCTTAAAGTGAGATATTTGACAAGAAGGTAGGAGATTGTCCCAGAGCCCAGTTGGATCAAATACCTGTGGTGGGACTAAGTGATGGTGGAAGAAGCAGTAGCAGCTCCAGGAGCTCTCCTTTTGGAGAAATGAAATTTTTTGTCAACATGTCTGAAAAAGATTACAGTGTACCCATATTTTAGCACATATTTAGAACAGTATCAGATGCTATTTGGCGGTTTGATACAAGGTCTTTTCACTCACACACACATTAAACAAAGCCCAATACTTAAATAAAATCTCAAATGAAGAAATATGATGGAAAATGAGAAAACATCAACAAAAGAAATTAATAATAAGTACTATGGTGATGAAGAAGATCAAAACTCAGAACACAGTGAAGTCCAACAATTGCAAATAAATTCTAAAATGAAAATGTGAATTGGACATCATCAGTAAGAATTCCTGGAAAAACTAAAAACATTATTTTCAAAATCAAATAAGAGTGGTAGAAGAAAAATTATGTATTTGAATGTAAAGGAAGCATATATATGAGCTATATATTAATAATTATTATAATAATATATTTTACCAAGCTTTTGTCTAAAAAACAAAAGCTTGGTTAAAAAGACATAAAAATAGTACCCTAAAAATGTGATTTGATCAAATGGAACAGAGAACATAACATACACTAATTAAAATAACATATTAAGAAACACTGTAGTAATCAAATGGAAAAAGTTATAAATGCTCACTGAAGCATATTTAAATATTGCAATTGGACAACTAAAGGATAATGACTACATGAGAAATCAAGAAACAATAAAACAAAGTTAACACAAAATATATAACATATGAACTATTTCATTAGAAAAGGAAAATAGATTGCAAAGTATTTTTAAAGATTAAATGATCCCTTATCTTTCACAGAATTATTTCCATCAAACCCTCTTCCTGTTTTCTTTGTTCCACTGCTATTTTTCTCAATACTTTTTCTGTCCTGGAAAAATAGAAAGAGAAAAGATAATTTAAGAATTATTTAAAAACCTGAATGCCAAGATAAAAAAATACTTAGAAATTATACTTCAAAAATTTATAAAAGAGAAATGGTCCAATTTTTTTTTTCATTTTAACAAGGGACTATAGCGCCAAAAGATGATATTTTAATTCTCATGTTAATTAGATTTAAGTGAGGCAGAGTTACAAATCATTAGCTTAATTTTTTCTCTCTCAGTGTCCTCTAAGTCTAGAGGCAGTACAAAAGTTAATACAACTGGCAATAGTCTGGAACACAGTAGATGATTTTGGTGTTTTCAATACCTCACCAAGCTCTAAGCTCTCCACAAGGTCTGCTTCATTCACCTTCATGACTATTGGAAAAACAAAAACCACATTGTTCTCAATTTTTCACTATTCTACAAGGGGTAGTCTTAGTATTCTTGGAATAGTAATCTTAATACTTCATCAATGGATGTGAAGCCTGTTGGTTGCCTTTAACCTGATTTAGTCTGGCTGCAAATATGTTTCTATCCAGGTAGGCTTTCTGCACATGCTACAGATTCTTGAAATCACAGATGAGACACCAAAGGACCAATATCTTAATACTAGTCTAAGTTGAAATCTTCCCCCTAAGATTTGATCCCCAGATTTTAGTAGCCCACCTGGATTATTCAAAATGACTCACTTTACATTTGTTATTGTACTTATTGATAATATGAATTGTATTGTATTCATGGATAGTTATTGAATTCTGTATGTCAATCCTTGAAGAATTTTTGGTTAAGTGAAGCCCAGAAGAGCTAAAAGGTTTGACATCCATGATTGGAGGATAAATAGAATTTGAAAGAATCTTCAATCACCACTTGAAAGATATTCCACAATGAAAACTCCCAAAAATATTACCTCCAAATTCAAAAGTTCTAATGTCAAAGAGATAATATTTCAAGTACCTAAAAAGAAAGCATCCAGGGTGGCTAGGTTGCACAGTGGATAAAGCACTGACCCTGGAGTCAGGAGTACCTGGGTTCAAATCTGGTCTCAGACACTTAATAATTACCTAGCTGTGTGGCCTTGGGCAAGGCACTTAACCCCATTTGCCTTACAAAAACCTAAAAAAAAGCATCCAAATACTATGTAGTCACAGTCATATTGCACAACATTTAGTAGTTACCACTCAAAACCAATGGAGACCATATAAAATAATTAATTTCAAAGGCAAAAAGAGTTGGATTATAATCAAGAATATTCTACTTAATAAAATCCTTGCAAAGAAGAAAAATGGACATACAATGACATAGAGAAAAATTATTCTCAAACATTTGCCTTAAAAATCATAACATAAACATAAAAAATTATTCATAAAGACTCAATAAAACTAAACTATTTACTTTTCAATATGGAAAGTTGATCTATTCTAAGAACTTTATCATAATTAGAATAAGTCAAGGAAAACAATCTAGAAATAATGTGGAAGAGAGTCAATTATGGTGGAATATTGTAAAATCAAAATATTTAGATGAGAAAGAGGAATGCTCTAATAGAAGAAAGAAGGGAGGGGAGGAAGGGAAAATTATCTTACAAAAAAAGAGACAGGAAAGAAAAATCTTTTATAGTAGAGAGGAAAATTTTAGTGGATAGGGTTGGCAATATTTGAATTTTACATCAAAATTGTTTCAAAGAAGAAAAATCCATGCAAATACATGCATAAATATATATGAGCATGTGGTATACAATATATTTTATACACATGCACATATATGCGCATATTCCTATACTTCTGCATGCATGTGGGCTTGTACATATGAGTATACATTTATGCATGCATACATACATGTACATACTCAATTTGTCATAGGATTATATCTCACCCAACAGGAACACAGGAAAAATTAGTAATGATGTCAATGAATTCAAATGGGATGAACTCACCTAAAAAACAGAAGCAGAGAGTAGATGTTATCTGCCCTAAAAAAGCTAAGAAGTATATGAACAAAATTTATTTAATTTATATAATACTTTTTGTTCAAATAAAGACATACAAATAATTAGAGAAATATTAATTAATCATGGGTCAACTGAGTCAATTTAATTAATTTAACAATTTTACAGACTTTAATTTACTTATTCAGTGCCATATCAATCAACCAAATACTTATGTTTTTGCATGTATAAAACATCGCTTTATTTGATACATTTTATTCTATATAAAGTGTCATTGTTTCCACAACAATTACTGAAATGCAGCATAGCTGCATTAGATTGAACTTGTCCAAAGAATAGGGAAATCATAGGATTCGACAACAAAATTGCATAAGAAAAATTGAAGTGAGAAGATACTGAATTTGACATAGTACACAAATGACACTGAAGTTCAATATCTAATTATTTGGTATAACTGAATAGTTGGAAAATTAAAGTTGATCTACTGATCAACAAATAACTGTTCTGTTACCAAAGCATTAGATATTTTTTTTAATTTATTTTTATTAAAGATATTATTTGAGTTTTACAATTTTCCCCCCAATCTTGCTTCCCTCCCCCCCACGGAAAGGACTCTGTCAGTCTTTGCTTTGTTTCCATGTTGTACATTGATCCAAATTGGGTATGATGAGAGAGAAATCATATCCTTAAAGAAGAGAAGTCTAAGATGCAACAAGATGAGACAATAAGATATCTGCTTTTTTCTAAATTAAAGGGAATAGTCCTTGAACTTTGTTCAAACTCCACAACTCCTTGTCTGGATACAGATGGCACTGTCCTTTGCAGACAGCCGAAAATTGTTCCCAATTGTTGCACTGATGGAATGAGTAAGTCCTTCAAGTTTGAACATCACTCCCATGTTGCTGTTATGGTGGACAGTGTTTTTCTGGTTCTGCTCATCTCACTCAACATCAGTTCATGAAAATCCCTCCAGGCTTCCCTGAAATCCCGAACCATCATGGTTTCTAATAGAACAATAGTGTTCCATGAAATACATATACCACAGTTTCCTAAGCCATTCCCCAATTGAAGGACATTTACTTGATGTCCAATTCTTTTCCACCACAAACAGGGCTGCTATAAATATTTATGTTCAAGTAATGTTTTTACCCTTTTTCATCATCTCTTCAGGGTATGTAATGTTATGTTTAATTTGCTGGGTATTGCTGGGTCAAAGGGTATGCACATTTTTGTTGCCTTTTGGGAATAGTTCCAAATAGCTCTCCAGAAGGGTTGGATGAGTTCACAGCTCCACCAACAGTGTAATGGTGTCCCAGATTTCCTACAACCTTTCCAACAATGATCATTATCCTTCCTGGTCATATTGGCCAATCAGAGATGTGTGAGGTGGTACCTCTGAGAAGCTTTAATTTTCAATTCTCTAATAATTAATGATTTAGAGCATTTTTACATATGGCTATAGATTACTTTGATCTCCTCATCTGTAAATTTCCTTTGCATATCCTTTGACCATTTGTCAATTGGGGAATGAATTTCTGTTTTAAAAATATGACTCAGTTCTCTGTATATTTTAGAAATGAGTCCTTTGTCAGAATCATTAGTTATAAAGATTGTTTCCCAATTTATTACATTTCTTTGATCTTGGTTACATTGGTTTTATCTGTGCAAAACCTTTTTAATTTAATGTAATCAAAATCATCTAATTGGTTTTTGCTGATATTCTCCAACTCTTCCTTAGTCATAAACTCCTCCCCTTTCCATAGATCTGACAGGTAGATTAGTCCTTGATCACTGCATCAGTGAAATAGATTATATAAATATTGCAAGTCAGCAAAGGACCATAATAATCTCCCTTATTTCTCCCCAAATAATACTAGTTCTTATAAACTCTTGCTTCAAAAGACACATTAGGGTTTAATTTCAGAGGATACTTTTTATGTACAACAACCTACATTTATGAATTTGTTCATTTACAAAAATCTACATTTATTCACCTACAATTCTGTACTTTTTATCAAATATAGTCCATCATGTCATCTTCTTCTGCATTATAGACATAATTATCCAATCCTGAATTCTTGCCTGAATTTCTTGTGACTCCATTTCCTATAGAATCATTGACTCCATTCTGTCATGGCCAGCAATAGAACTCTCCTTAAATGAACCCTTCTTGTTCATGTAGCCTGCTGATACTGTGTTGGCAACGTAACTGTCAGTGTTTTTATCACAAGAATTCTTCACCCAAGTCCTAAATTCTTGTAGACTAGACTTCATAAAGTTTCCATGCTGATTTATTTTCCATTTTTCCATTTATTTATTTGTAATTATATTAATATTATTTTATAATTTAATACATATGTCATGTGTTGCAGTGGACTACTAAATGTGTCTTTCTGGTTTATGATCTTAACTGTGTCTCATTTTGGGGACTGGACTTATATTTTGAGTATTCTGAAAAATATCATGCCAGGCTTATTTTCTAGTTAGGTTATTTTTGGGAAATATGGTAGTGTCTGGTAAATCCCCAAATGGAAGCTTTTAGTAAAAGAATTCATCATTTTATTAAAATTGCTGGGAAACATGTAAAGCATATTGACAGAAAGTAGATTTACACACACAATCCAAACTGTATACCAATATAATGTTAAAATGAATAAATGATTTGGACAAGAAAGATGATATCATA
Organism: Macrotis lagotis; assembly: GCF_037893015.1. Classification (NCBI taxonomy): domain Eukaryota; kingdom Metazoa; phylum Chordata; class Mammalia; order Peramelemorphia; family Peramelidae; genus Macrotis; species Macrotis lagotis. The sequence continues at coordinate 432,653,459 of NC_133666.1, forward strand.
AGTAAATTAAGGGAATATGGAAAAATGCACTTGCTGGATTTATTGATAAAGGAGTTTATAGCTAAACAAATAGTGAGGATTACTGTATGTAAATGCATACATGCATAGATATATTTTGCATAAAATTAAAAGTTTCGCACAAAACAACAAAAGATTAACAATTAGAAAGAAAATGAAACCAGCAAATATGAACAGAATTTTTTTCTCATTAAGATCTCATTTTTGAAATGTATAGAGAATTGTGTCAAATTTTATTTACAAAATATCCATTCTTTAAGTTGTTAATTGTCAACTTTTGAAAGTAGTAGATAATAGTTGATAATAGGCAACTTTTAGAATAAGAAATCAAACCGATCTGTAAATGCTCTAAACCTATCTGTAAATTTTGGAGAAAAAGAAATGAATCAACTCTGAGATACCACTTCACATATTTCAGATTGGCTGATATCTGAAAAGGATAGTGATAAATATGGGCAGGTATGGTGGAAAAATTGGGACTCATGCATTGTTGGTGGCATTGTGAACTTGTCCAAAAGTTTTAGAAAACAGTTTGGACCTATGACCAAAAGGTCATCAAACCAGACAAATTTTTGACCCAGTAATACCACCATTACATGTATATCCATAACAGATCAATGAAAATGAAAAAAAAGAATCTTTTTTGTACCAAAATATTTATAACATTTCTATTATTTGGTTGTAATTTATTAGAAATCAAGGCAAGGGGGCAGCTAGGTGGTACAGAGGATACAGCATTGGCCCTGAATTCAGGAGGAACTGAGTTCAAATCTAACCTCCAACACTTAATAATTACCTAGTTTTATGACCTTGGGCAAGTCACTTAACCCTATTGCCATAAATAAAAAGAAAAAATTTGGGCGGCTAGGTGGGGTAGTGGATAAAACACCGGCCTTGGAGTCAGGAGTACCTGGGTTCAAATCTGATCTCAGACACTTAATAATTACCTAGCTGTGTGGCGTTGGGCAAGCCACTTAACCCTATTTGCCTTGCAAAAAACCTAAAAAAAAAGACATCATGGCAATTCCCATCTATTGGGGAATGAATGACTGTGGGTTTTTTTTTTTTTTTTATGTGTGTGTGTGATTTTGAAAGAGCATTTTGATGATGCTTGTCCTTTATTCTCAAAGAAGACAATGATATCATGGGAAGATGAGGCCATGACAAGTTTTTGAATTGTATTTGAGTGAGGAGGTACTATGCTAAGTCACCAGCCTCACTTTCTCCTACAGAGACATATAGATTCAGTGGTCAGATTTGAAAAGGGGGACTGGAGATGACTCTAGATGTGAGGCAATCAGAGTTTTAGTGATTTTCCCAAGATCACACAGTTAGTAACTTTCAAGTATCTGAAATTGGGTTTTAACTCCCATCTGACTACGAGGCAGTGCTCTATCCACTGTGTCCCTGAAAGAACTTTTTGATGCTATAAAAATTGATCAGTAGGATGATTTTAAAAACACATAGACCTGGGAAGATGTTTATGAACCAATGCAAAGTGAATGAGAACAACTAGAAGATAATTTTACACAGATAGTAACAGCAGTATTGCATTTATGATCAACTGAAAATGTAGCTACTCTAATTAAGATAATGATGCAAGGCAATTCCAAAGAACCCAAGATGAAAAATACTATCCACCTCCACAAAGACAACTGATGAACCAGAATACAGATTGAATGTTAATTCTGTTGTTTTTCTTTGTGTTTTCTTTTGCAATGTGACCAAGACAAAAAACAAACAAAACAACATCAAAACAAAAAACATATTTTGCTTGATTGCCCAAGCATAACAGAATATATTTTACCTTCTCAAGGATGGTGATAGGAACTGTAGAAATGGAAAGAATTTTGGACTCAAATTTTTACAAAATCTTTCTTTAAAAATTTTATATGTTATTGGAAATATTTAATGAAAGAAATAAAAAAATGAAGAGTGCCCAGTACAGCCATGACTCATTTCTATCTAGTCTCCACTACAAACTTCCCCTCTCATGACTCTATACAAGGTACTTTTTTACTCCCTCTTATTTTTATACTTTATTTTCATATATTATATTCCTTTCTTAATCCATATGTTCTCTTTGCACTTATTTTCATATCCCAAACATTTTATCCAAAGTCTGAAACATTATAAATACTTAATAGAAGCTTATTAATTTGTAATACCCCTTGATATACAAGAAATACATAACAGAAAGTAAAAACAGGTATAAACACATAGATGCACTGTGAATAGGTCTCGTATATTTCACTATTCTATATATAATTATAATTAATTCAATAATAAAAATATTACAGGCCAGACTTATGTACTGTCTTGTACGTGCTAACTGTAATAATCTTAGTCAAAAGCTCAGTACCCCATTTTGCATACTAAGTAGAGGCTTTCTTCCCACCACTATAAATTATTTGCCCTATCCTTTTCTTTTGGTAACAAGCTGACCCTGAATTGCTCTCATAAGTTGAGATGGCCTATGGGTAGAGAGGAGGGGTTGAATGAGAAAAAGAGGTAGTAAAGAAAGGATATATATTTTCAAATTCTAATGGCAATGATCAGATTAAATCTTAAGCAAGAAAAGTGGGAATATAGTATAAATTCTTTCAGAATTCAGGAACTGCTAGACAGTCTTTGATACATGAAAAATATTTATAAACAGGACATTGGTGAATGGGGAACTGCTTGCATAGTGGCAGGAACTAAAATTTGAATTTTCACGAACTAATACAACTGCAAATTGCCTTTCTTGATTGAAATTGTTTCTGAGGAGATGCAAACCAAGGCATTCTGTGCCTTTTAGTACACACAGGGAGAACTAGTCATTGGTAAGTGAGTCTGAGTGGCATTAGCATAAATGCAGTATGCATTCATGCATTATTCTCTTTTTAAAACAAACCTGGTAATAGAAGAATTTCACCATCCTGCTGCAAAGGTCAAAGGCTTAATGCACATAAAATCTAAATTCAATCAGTTTGTCCATTGAGCAATCCTGCTGTACTAAGAATTGATTGCATCTGTGCTTTTGTTTTGGCCTACTCACAAAAGAATGCATAAAACATCTTATCTAAATCTTTTCTTTCCATTTTATTTTTTATATATTTTTCCCCAATCTCCCCTAAACATTATGAATTTTTTTCTTAAAATTATCTGTGAACAAGCTGTGGAGTTTATCTGCTTATTCTCACTAGTGACTTTGTGACTATATTCTAGAGGATGTGAAATATGGAAAAGTAAGAGTAAATAGAAGAATTCAGAGTAATACATTTTTTGTTTTATATATACAACAATTAAATGTTCCCCAGATCAACTACTGTCAAGGATTGAGAGTCAGTATCCAAAGCATTTTTACAATACATAATTTTTAAGCAAACATAAATATACAATTAAAATGAATTTCTAAATCTTTAAGTATGCTATCTTATACAATAGTTTCATTTTTTTAGTATTTTTCTGCCATGTAACAGAGTTTATACATTCAAAAAATACAAATCCAATTAGCATAGAATGAAGACAACACATATAACAAATGTGGTCAAATATAACATAAGCAAAGATCTTGCATGAAGAGAATCCATGAGCCCATGGTATAAACATGGTTATACTCAAATATTTTACTTAAAGTCATTTATTTTCTACTGATAATAGCATCATAGTACTTCCTGGGCCATGTAGCATCTTTAAATTAGGCATTCCATTTTTGTCCCCCAATTTTTAGCAGCTGAACCTGATATTATTGTGTTCTGCATTCCAATTTTAGGTATCCAGGCATTTGTCAGAGCAGTAACTTTTTTGGACTCTTGAGATTCAAATAAGTTTTTCCCCTTAAAGGACAGGTTAAATTTGATATAGATCCAAATCAGGAATTATAACAGGTGAATCCAGACATATTGACAGTAAAAACAAAGCAACAGAAACTCTCAGGAACTGCTAAGTTTAACTTTTGTATCAGACATATACTGTGGGAAATTGAGCAAGTCACTTAACCTCTCCTTTAGTTTCTTCATTTGTAAAGGGCAGGGAGGGGGTAATAAATCCCTATCTACTTCAAAAACTTGTTTAAAGGATCAACTGAGATAAAACAAAAATACTTAACACATAGTGCCTGAAACACAGTAAATGATAAAATGTTAATTATTTTTATAATTTGTATTAAAATGTTAATAACAATAGTATATTGCTAATAATAATAATAAAATCATTATTTCTGTCTTGCTATTGTTGAAATCACTGCTTGGAAGGTAGACATTATTTCTTAAAATCAAAGCCCTTGAAGAATATTTATATTTTGTTGAATTTTGTTAATATTTATTTTTATCATATATTTGTAAAAAATTGAGTTCTGAATTCTTTCTCTCCTTTCCTTCAATCCCTCACTCATCCATTGAGAAGATAAAGAATATGATACCAATAAAGCAGCAGAAGTTATGTAAAACATTTCCAAATTAACCGTGTTTCAAAAGAGAACAAGACGAAGAAAGTGAAAATAAAATTTGCTTCAATTTTATTCAGATATTACCAGTTTTCTCTGGACACTGATAGTGTTATTTATCAAACATTATTGGAATTATCTTGTCTAATTACATTGATCTAATTAGCCAGGCATTTGCAGTTGATCATCATATGAAATTATTATAACTATGCACAATGCTATCTTGGTACATACCCAATTCAGCTGCAATTCATATATATGACATTCTGAATTTTTTTGAAATCATCCTGCTCAATTCTGAATAAAAGGAGGTGAGAAATTAGGAAGCATTTGAGGAATTGAGAAAAGGACAATGATTTGAACTGTCTTTAGAGTTGTGGAATAGATTAAGTACTAAGAACATTAGCATATTGTGTAAGTATCACAAAATAATTGTGCCCCATATTAACAAAACACAAAGGAAAGATATTTTTTCCTTTATTGAAATTTTATTTAATTTTTCCAATTACATGAAAAGGTAGTTTTTAACACTTAGCCATTTGCAGGTTTGTGACTCAAAATTTCTCTATCACCATCCCTTCCCTCTCCCCACCCCATGACTCAGCATCAGTTCATGAACGTCTTTTGAGGTTTTGTTGAAATCTGGCTATTCAAGATTTCTCACTGAACAATATTACTCTATTACATTCATATGCATCAATGTATTCTGTCATTCATCAATTGATGGACATTGCTTCAATTTCCAATAATTTGCAACTTCAAAAAGAGTTGCTATAAATACTTTTGAACACATGGAACTTTTCCCATTTTTTATTATCTCTTTGAAACACTGACCTAGTAGTACCCTTTGGGCATAGTTCCAAATTGTTCTCCAGAATGAATGCATTAGTTTACAGTTCTACCAGCAGTGCATTAGTGTCCCAATTTTCTCCACATCTCCAACACTGATAATTTTTCTTTTTTTGTCCATTTAGGCAATCTGATAGGAGTGAGGTAGTACCACAGAGTTGTTTTAATTTGAATTTCTTTTATCACTAGTGATTTGGAACATTTTTAATATGACTGTATGTAAAAAGCTTGCATTTCTTCACCTGAAAACTGGCTATTTAAACCCTTTCACCATTTATCAATTGGAGTGTGACTTGTAATCTTATAAATTTGATTCAGATCTCTATATATGTTAGAAATGAGTCCTTTATCCAGAAACACTAGCTGTGAAATTTTTTTCCAGCTTTATGCATTCCTTCTAATCTTGGCTACATTGGTTTTATTTGTGCAATACATATAGCTAAAATATAGATATTTGATTATAATATTGTCAAAATCATCAATTTTGCCATTTTTAATGTCTATTTCTTATTTGATCATAAACTTCACTCCTATGATCTAAGGTATCCTATAGCCATTTCACCCTTAATTTGGTAGAAGATGTGAGAGGAAGATTTATATCTAGTTTTTTCCAAACTATTTTCCACTTTTCCCAGCAGTTTTTGTAATTCTTATTCCAAAGGTTTAAACCTTTGGGTTTATCAAAGAATAGATTACTACTGTTTCTATTTCTTTTGTACCTAATCTAATGATACATTACTCTATTTTGTTCCTAATCTGATGATTAATCTATTTATTAACCAATTACAGACAGTTTTGATGATTGTTGCTTTTTAATATAACTTTAGATCTGGTTCAACTAGGCCACTTTCCTTTGCATTATTTAATAATTTCCCTCGATATTCTTGTCCTTTTGTTGCTCCAGATGAACTTTGTTACCATTATTTCTAGCTCTGTAAATTAGGTTTTTCATAATTTATTTTGCATGGCACTTATTAAGTAATTTAATTTCGATAGAATCACAATTTTTATTATATTAGTGTGACCTAATCATGGACAATTGACATTTTTCTGTTAGATCTCATTTTATTTGCATGGGAAATATTTTGTAATTTGTTCATGTAGTTTCTGTGCTTGTCATGGGAGGAAGATTCCCAAGTATTTTACACTGTCTATAGTTACTTTAGGATTCCCCTTTCTATTTCTTGCTGTTGTGCTTTATTGGTCATAAATAAGAATTCTGATGATTTTTGTGAGTTTATTTAAATTCTGCTACTTTGTGTAAGTTGTTAATTGTTTCAAGTAACATTTTGGCTGATATACTAAGACTTTCTAAGTATCCCATCATATTGTCTATAAAGAGTAAGAATTTTTATTTTTTTTTGTGATTCACTATTTGAATTTATCCAATTTCTTTTTTCTTATTGTTTAAGTTAGAATTTCTAATAAAACACTGATGAGTAGTGGTAATAATGGGCATCCTTTTTTCATCCCTGATCTAATAAGGAACATTTTTGACTTTATCCATTACTTATGATGCTTCCTGATAGTTTTGAACATACATTGCTTATCATTTTAAGGCAAATTATATGTATTCCTATATTCTCAAATGTATTTTTTAAAAGCTTCTTCAGCATGTATTGAAACAATTAGGCGGTTTCTATTAATTTTGTTATTTATATGGACAATTATATTGATTATTTTCCTAATATTGAATTATTTCTTCCTAACTGGTATAAATCCAACCTGATCATTCTGTATTATTCTAATAATAATAATAGTAATCCCTTTGCTAAAATTTTATTTAAAATGATTTTTATCAATATTCATTAGGGAGATTGATATACAATTTCCCTTTGATTTGGCTCTTCCTGGTTTAGATATCAGCATCAGATTGGTTTCATGGGAGGAATCTAGCAAAACTTCACTTATTTTAAAAATAATTTATATAGAATTATCATTAATTCCTTAAATGTATGTTAATTCACTTGTAAACCTGTCTGGCCCTGGATATTTTTTCTTAGTGTTCTTTACTTTCTTTTTACTGAAATGGGGTTGTTTAAATATTTTATTTCCTCTTTTTTTAATCTGGGTAGCTTATAATTTTGTAAATATTCCTCCATTTCTTAAAGGTTCTCAAATTTGTAGACATTCACTTGTGTAAAATAGTTAAAAACTATTATTTCAATTGCCTCCTCATTAGTAATGAGTTACCACTTTTCATTTTTAATACTAGTAATTTGGTAATTTTTAATTCAAATTCACTCAAGGTTTATTGATTCCAATTGTTTTCTTCATAAATTCAACTCAGTTTTATTTATTAATACAATGGTTTCCTTACCTTCATTTGTATTAATTTTTCCTTTGAATTTCTGAATTTCTAATTTGATATTTAATTGCAAATTTTAATTTGTTCTTTTTATTGTTTTTTTAATAACATACCCGATTCATTGATTTCATCTTTCACTTTTATTCAAATAAACATTTAGAGATATAAACTTTCCCCAAATAATTGCTTTGGCTGCTTCACACAAGTATATATGTTTTCTCCTTGTTGTCATTTTCTTAGATGAAATTATTGATTATTCCTATGATTTGTTGTTTTATCCACTCGTTCTTTAATGAGTCTATTTAGTTTTTAATTTTTTGTTTTTCTTTCCATGACCCTTTATTACATGTAATTGCATTATGATCTGAAAAGGATAGATTTAATATGTCTGCCTTTCTATATTTATTTGTGTAGTTTTTCTACTCTAGTACATGATCATTTTTTTTTTGTTTGGGTGCCAGGTCTGCAGAGAAATAAGCCATTTTTCCTTAATAACCACATTCAGTTTTCTACAGAGCTATATCAAATCTAAGTTTACTAAAATTCTGTTCACCTTAGCTTCCTTCTTACTAATTTGTGGTTATATGAGAGAGACAGGTTGAGGTCGCCCACCATTATCTGTTTGCCCTTTAGATCTCCTTGTACTTGGTTTAGTTTCTCCCCTAATAATTTGCATGCTTATACCATCTGGTGAATATGTGTTTAACTATGGTATTACTTCACTGAATATTATACTTATTAAAAAGATGCAGTACCCCCCCCCCCCGTTTAATGTGATCCATTATTTTTGGTTTGTCTGAGATCAGGGTTGCTAACACAATTTTTGTTTTATCATGTTTTTTTTTTCCTGTCATTGAGCACGACATATTTTACACTAATCATTTATGTTTGCCCTGTGTGTATCTTTCTGCTTCCAATATGTTTCTTTTAAAGAAACTATTGTAGGATTCTGTTTTTCAATCAGCTATTTATCTGCTTTGTTTTATTGGATAGTTCATCATATTCACATTTAAAGTTATGATTGTTAACTCTGTATTTTCCTCCATGCTATCTTACCCCAATTATGTTTTTCTCTTTTCTTCCTCTTATACTTCCTCACTAAAATTTTGCTTTTGATAACTGTCTCCTGATCCTAGAAACCTCCTTTTCTTCTCTCTTTCTCCTTTAAATTTTCTTTTTAACATTAACTTTACTTTGCCTTGTACTTTTCCCCTTTCTTTTATCAATCCCTCCTTTCCCTTTCTTTATCCCTCCACATTACTTCCTCATAGAGTAGGCTAAAATGTTATTGCTAATTAGGAATGTATGTTATACCCTCTTTGGTCTAAATCTTTCAACACTAAGATTTACTCAATGATCACAACTTACTTCTTTTTCCCTACTATAATAGGATTTTGCTACTCTTGAGGTATTGTTATTTATCCTCAAATACCTTTGTTTCTTCTATTGTTATCCTTTTTTTAAAAAATAAAAATCTTGATTGTTTTAACCATGTTGTCTACCAACAGCCTCTTCATCAAATGTTTCTCTTTTGATCTGTCCTGATAGAAGTACAATTCTCAGGAGTTGACTGACTGATTGGTTGATTGATATATAAGTAACATAAGCTCATAGTCACTTAATATACAGTTTCTGTCCAAGTACACTCCTCTTATTTGTCCCATTAGAAATACTCTTCTAAAAATCTATAAACAGCATCAAATTATACTCAAATAATAACATCTCTTTCTACATACCCACAAGATAAAGTGTTACGTTAAGCAAAATCACTTCTTGATTCATTTATGTCCAAATCCATTAACTAAACTACCTCCTTCTGTCCCTATGGTAATACAGCCCTAGTTAACTAAATTATCAAATAAAGCAATTTCCTTTCATGGTCTTTTTTTATGTACATACACTCTAAGTACACTGCTTCCCTCTGATCCAATAAAAATATAACCCTCATAAACAAAATCCATTCATGATTCATTTATACCTATACCCTCTAAGTACTATTCCTCCAAATATATTTAACCATCATTGGCTAATGTACTGGATAAAAGATATGCAGTGCCTAGCTTCATGCTTCCATCTTAACTCTACCAAAAGACTCTTCTCCCAAGACATTACTTTTGAAAGTTTGTATTAAACAGCATGTGTTGAAATTGATTCTAATGTAAAAAAGTTCCTTTCATGAATAGAGAAATAAAATAACTATGACTGATTGAATTTTACATCTTCATTATAGAAATATTACAAAAATAATAAAAGAACTTTTATTTCAATGGATTTGTGATCTCACTAAAATAATTTATCTCTACAGTAATGTAGATGATTACATTAATATTTTTATATATCTTATGTAATTCTTGCCCATGTTCTCCCCAAAATTCTAGGGTGTTTTCTCAATAAATCATCTCTAAATTTATATTTGGATCATTCCATCAAGTCAGTAAATTTGTTTTTCATTTTTGTAAGGCAGTGGGGCTAAGTGACTTGAGAAAGGTGACACAGCTAGGTTATTATTATGTGTCAGGGGCCAGATTTGAACTCAGGTTCTCCTGACTCCGGGGCTGATGCCACCTAGCTGCCCCACAATAGAATGATTTTGATCCCAAGTCTACAACATACATCCAATTATAGACAATACAAGAAGAACACAATGTCAATGATTACTTAATTGATTTTTTGAAAATAGAAAACCGAAAATGAGCTAAACAATGGTGTTCCAAATTCAAGAGAAATCCAATAAGATATATTGAGAATGAGTAACAGAGCTTGACCTGAGCTGTTAAGAAATGAATTTTTGAATGTTTTCAGGAAGAACAAGAATTCTCAGGTTGCTCCTCCTCAAATGTTGTGGCGAAATCCCAGAACTGTCAGATAAAAGAGAAAAACCTTCAAGCAGCCAGAAAGAAACAATTTAAATACCAAGGAAGCCATAGATAGGATTACACAGCACCTGGCGGCATCAACCTTGAGGGATCGAAGGGCCTGGAAAGAGATATTCCCAAGTGCAAGGAAGCTTGGAATGCAGCCAAGAATTCTCTATCCTGCAAATCTCAGCCTTCTTTTTCAGGGGAAAAGTTGGACATTAAATGAAACAGAAGAATTCCAAAGATTCCTATTGAAAAAAACAGAGGAAAATAAAAAACATTGGTCATCAAACCAGAGGTTCAAGAGAGACATTAAAAGGTTAAAAAAGTGAAATAAAGAGAAAATAACTGCTGTACAATAAGATGAAACTAGCTATATTCCAGCATGGGAAAAAAAGATTCTCATAGCTCTTGAGAATTGTAACGCTAACAGAGAGAATATAGCTAGCCAGAAGTGATGGATACTCAGTACTTATCTATGAGACTTCTATCCAATGGGATGAAACTGGCTATAACCCTACTTAGTATAAAGACTCTAATAACTCTCAAGTATTGTGACACCATTAGATAGAATACACTTAGCTAGAAGTGATGAACACTCAGAATTGTCTATTACTCAGATAGAATGATTGATTATTAGGATTTTATGCCTCCTCCTTAAAAAGGGGGAAAAGAAGGAGATAGGAGGAGGTAGTGGATTGAATACGGTAAATTTCATTACATTAAGAGATACAAAAGACTTATGGTAATAGTGGCAAAAAGGGGAGATTAGAAACACCTGAATCTTCCTCTCATCAAATTTGGTTTAAAGTTAACTTACACACATACTTAGTTAAGGGAAAATCATCTTACCTTTCTGGAATTAAAAGGGGGAAAGGGGAGGGGGGTGAGGACAGGGAGGTGGAGAAAAAGGGGAATAACAGAAGGATGAAAAGGGAAATGGGGAAAAGGGAAAGGGGAAAGAAAAGGGAGGGGTTGGATATAGGAGGGCAAACACACTGAAGGGGGTGGTATTCAGAAACAAAATGCTGAGGAATATGGATAAATGGGAAAAAGGGGAGGAATTCAAACTGAGGGAAGATAGCATGGAGGACAGAAAAGAATTAATAATTATAACTGAACATGAATTGGATGAAAGCTCCTTTAAAATGTAAGCAAAAAGCAGAATGGATTAAAAATCAGAATCCTACAATATACTGTTTGCAAGAAACTCATTTGAAGCAGAGAGATTCATAGAGAGTAAAGGTAAATGGTTGGAACAAAATATATTTTGCTTCAACTGAAGTGAAAAAAGCAGGGGTAGCAATCTTTATCACAGACAAAGCAACTGCAAAAATAGATGGCATTTAAAGAGATAAGGAAGCAAACTATATCCTCCTAAAAAGTACCATAGACAATACTACTGAATATATGCACACCCAATGGGATAGCACCCACATTCTTAGAGGAGAAGCTGAAAGAATACAGGAAGACACAGACAGCAAGACTCTACTAGTGGAAGACCTCAACCTTCTACTCTCAGATCTAGATAAATCCAATAATAAAATAAGGAAGAACGAAGTTAAGGAGGTAAATAGATTGTTTGCAAAACTAGATATGATAGACTTATGGAAGAAATTGAATGGAAATAGAAGGGATTTTACCTTTTTCTCTGCAGTACATGGCACTTAAACAATAAATGACCATGTAATAGGGCATAAAATCCTAATAATCAACTGCAGAAAGGCAGAAATAGTGAATACATCATTCTCAGATCACAATGCAATAAAAATCATATGCAATATTGGGCCAGGGAGATAAAGATCCAGAACTAATTGGAAACTGAATGACTTCATTTTAAAGAATGACTGGATAAACAAGAAATTATAAAAGGAATTAATTATTTTATCCTAGATAATGACAATAATGAAACAACATACCAAAACTATGGGATTCACTCAAAGAGCCTGTCAGGGGTTTATTATATCTTTAAATGCATAGATGAATAAATTAGAGAAAAAGGAAATTAATGAATTAAATATGTAACTAAAAAATTAGAGAAAGAAAAAATTAAAAATCCCCAATTAAATACCAAATTGGAAATTGTAAAAATTAAAGGAGAAATTAATAAAATTGAAAGCAAAAAAGCTATTGAATTAATAAAGCCAAGTGTTGGTTTTATGAAAAAAAATAAAATTGATAAACCTATGGTCAGTTTGATTAATAAAAGAAAGAAGAAAACCAAATTGCTAGTATCATAAATGAGAAAGGTGAACTCACCAACAATGAGGATGGAATTAAAGAAATGATTCAGAATTATTTTGCACAACTCTATGCCAATAAATTTGACAATCTAAGTGAAATGAACAAATATTTACAAAAATATAAATTATCCAAGTTAAATGAAGAGGAGATTAAATACCTAAACAACCCTTTCTCAGAAAAAATCCACCATTGAACTCCCTAAGAAAAAATCTCCAGGGCCTGATGGATTCACAAGTGAATTCTACCAAACATTGAAGGAACAATTGGTTCCAGTTTTATATAAAACTCTTTAGAATAATAGGGGAAGATGGAATTTTGCCTAACTCTTTCTAAGAAACCAATATGGTGCCAAAACCTACACTAGGAAGAGTTAAAACAGAGAAAGAAAATTATAGACCTATCTCCCTGATGAATATAGATGCAAAAATCTTAAATAAAATCTTAACAAAATGATTACAACAAGTTATCACTAGGATAATACATTTTGACCACTCCAGATATTCAGGGTCAGTTCAGTATTGGGAAAACTGTTAGTGTAATTAATTTTATCAACAATAAACCCATCAGAAAGTCTATGATTATATCAATAGATGTTGAAAAATCTTTTAACAAAATGTAACACCCATTCCTACTAAAAACACTAGAGAGTGTAGGAATAAATGGATTAGAATAATAAGTAGTATCTATCTGAAACCATGAACAAGCATTATATTCAATGGGGAGAGGCTAGAGCCAGTCTGAATAAGATCAGGGATGAAACAAGGATTTCCATTATTACCAATAATAGAAATGTTAACTTAGTAGAGAAGAAAAAGAAAGTGAAGGAATTAGAATTGGGAAGGAACAAAACTCCCTCTCTTTGCAGATGACATGATGGTACATCTAGAGAATCCACATTAGTCATCCAAAAACTAATGGAAACAATTAGCAATTTTATCAAATTTGCAGAATAAAAAATAAACCCTCATAAATCCTCAACTTTTCTATATATGACTAGCAAGATACAGCAGGAATAGCTAGAAAGAGAAATAACCATTCAAAGTAACCTCAGAGAATATAAAATGCCTGTGAGTCTATTTGCCAAGGCAGACTCAAAAACTTTTTGAAAACAATTATAAAACACTTCTCACACAAATTAAATCAGATTTAAATAACTGGAAAAACATCAACTTCTCATAGATAAGTCAAGCTAATATAATAAAAATTACAATTCTCCCAAAACTAAACTATCTGCTTAATGCCCTACCACTCAAAATTCCAAAAAATGAGTTAGAAAATGTTGCAAGTAAATTCATATGGAGAAATAAAAAATTTCCAGGGTTTTAATGAAAAAAAGTACAAAAGAATTGGTGGCATAGCTCTACCTGATAGAAAATTATATTATAAAGTATCAGTTATCAAAACTGTCTGCAACTGATTAAGAGATAGAGTGGTGGACCAGTGGAATAGACTAGGTGCAATAGCAGGAAATGATTATAGTAATCTGCTATTTGATAAACCCAAAGAGTCCAGCGAATGGGATAAAAACTCTCTCTTCAATAAAAACTTCTGCAGAAATTGGAAATTAGTATGGAAGAAACTTAGATTAGACCAACACCTCACACTCTATACTAGGATAATACACAAATGAATAATAGATTTAGACATAAAAAGCAACACTATAAACAACCTAGAAGATCAAGGACTAATTTATCTGTCAGATCTATGGAAAGGGAAGCAGTTTATGACTAAGGAAGAGATGAGAATATCACTGAAAACAAACCAGATGATTTCGATTACATTAAATTGAAAAGCTTTTGCAATACAAAATCACTGTAACCAAGATCAAAAGAAATGTAGTAAACTGGTAAACAGTTTTTTACAAGTAATGTTTCTGACATAGGACTCATTTCTAAAATATACAGAGAACTGAGTCAAATTTTTAAAAACAAATGCCATTCCCCAATTGACAAATGATCAAAGGGTATGCAAAGGCAATTTACAAATGAGGAGATCAAAGCAATCCATCGTCATATGAAAAATTGCTCTAAAACATTACTTATTTGAGAAATGCAAATTAAAATTTCTGAGCTACCACTTCACACCTCTCAGACTGGTAAATTTGACCAGAAATAATAATGATCATTGTTGGAAGGGTTATGGGAAATCTGGGTCACTATTACATTGTTTGTGGAGCTGTGAACTCATCCAACATTTCTGGAGATAAATTTAGAACTACGCCCCAAGGGCAAAAAAAAATGTGCATACCCTTTGATCCAGCAATACCACTACTGGGTCTATATGCTGAAAAGATGATGAAAAGGGGTAAAAACATCACTTGTACAAAAATATTTCTAGCAGCCGTGTTCGTAGTGACAAAGAATAGGAAATCATGTAAATGTCCTTCAATTAGGTAATGGCTTAGCACACTGTGGTATATGTATGTCATGCAACACCACTGTTCTATTAGAAACCAGGAGAGATGGGAATTCAGGGAAGTCTGGAGGGATTTGCCTGAACTGATGCTAAGTGATTTTAGCAGAACCAGCAACACCTTGTACACCCTAACAGCAACATGGGAATGATCATCAACCTCAATGGATTACTCATTCCATTACTGCAAGATTTAAGGAATATTTGGGGTTGTCTGTGATGGAGAATACCACATACCACCTGTATCCAGAGAAAGAACTATGGAGTTTGAACAAAGTTGAAGGACTATTACCTTAAATTTAGAAAAATAAATTAATATTTTATTATCTGATCTTTCTATCTATAATATTTTATCTTTTTCCTTAAGGATATGATTTTTCTCTCATTACATTCAATTTGCTTCAGTGTATACCATGAAAACAATGTAAAGACTGGCAAATGACTTTCTGTGGGGGTGGGGGGAAGGGTAAAAGATTAGAGGGAAAATTGTAAAACTCAAAATAAGTAAATTTTTTTTAATAAATGAAATGAATTTTTGCAGCAATGTAGAGCATGAATTTGAAATAAAAGAGACTAGAAGGGAAAACAATTTAATGTCTCTTAATAATCCAGCTGTCAAAGGATGAGAGCCTAAATAATGCAGGAAGAAGAACATAAATATAGGAGATGTTCAGAAAGTGCTGAAGAAAAATTTAGGAACTGATTAGATATTGTGTGATGGTTAGATGCAGTGAAGTAAAATGAATAATCAAGGATAATACTAAAATTGCAAAACTGGGTGACACAAAGGATGATAGCAATAGAAAGTAAAAGTATAAAAGATGAATGTTTTGGGAGAACAGTAATGTAATTCCATTCCATTCATTTTTTTATGTTCTTTTTCATTTATTGATTTATTTTCATCATATGTACATCTATAATGTCAAGTATTTGCGTGTGTTTTGTTCTGTTCTTCCTCTGGATGGGGATAACATTACTCATAGCTGATCTAATACAGTTATCCTAGCTCTCTGAACTGAGAGGAGCTGCTTCCATCAAAGTTGATCATATCACAATGTTGAAGTTAATGTAAATTGTTCACTTGGTTCTACTCCCTTTCCTCATCATGAGATCCTAAGGATCATTCCATGATTCTCTAGAGTCTGACCATTTACGTTTTCTTATAGAAAAATAGTTCAAATTCAACCTCAGGCACTTAATAATTACGTAGCTGTGTGGCCTTGGGCAAGCCACTTAACACCATTTGCCTTGCAAAAAAAAATCTAAAAAGAAAAGGAAATAGTAAAGATCATAATGATGGACTATTTATATTCCTACATGGGAAGATGATACTGATAACTAGTATGAAATTTCTTTGTCAGAGCAGAAATGAAAAAAAAAATATATATATATATGTGTGTGTGTGTGTGTGTATGTATATATATATATATATATATATATATATATGAGAGAGAAAGAGAGAACAGAGGTGTGAGATGAATATGAAGAAATTGTATCTAAAATATAAATTAAGGAATAAGATATGAATGTACTGGGAGGAAGGGAAAGGAGGAGGTAGAATAGGATGAATTATCTCACAGAAAAGAAACAAGAAAAAGGTTTTTATAATGGAGTGGAAGCAAGAAGGAGAGGGGGGAGTGAATGAGACATCAGAATTGACTCAAAGAGAAAGTAACACACACATGATTGGGTATAAATTCTGTCTATCCCTACAGAAAAGTAGGAGAGGAAAGAGGATAAGAGAAAGGGATTGGGGAAAATGATAAGGAGAAAAGACTGAGGGAGGGATAAGTCAGAAGAAAAACACTTTTGAGGAGGGATAGGGTGAAAGGAGAGAGTATAGAAAACTTGAGTGTAGGGAGGGTAAGATTGAGGGAAACAGGAATTATAAATTTAAAAATTGAAGGAATGTTATCTAATAAAGATCTCATTTCTCAAATATAGTGAACGGATTCAAATTTATAAAAAAAATTTTAATTCTCCATTGAGAAATGATAAAAAGCTATGAACCACTTTCAAATGAAGTTATCAATGTTATCTATGGCTATATAAAATATTCTTATTACAGATTGGAAAAATGCAAATTAAAGTAATTCTGAGGTAATAACTTATGCATTTTAGATTGACTAGTAGGACAGAAAAGGAATATGACAAATTTTAGAGGGAATATAGGGGAAATAAGACATTAATCTGCTGTTGATGGAATCTTGAAGTGATTCAACTATTTTGTAGACAAATTTGAAATTATACCTAAAGGGCAATAAAATCAAGTCTACTGTTTGGCCAAAACAAAGTCACATCAATATTCTAAAAGAGATGGAAAACAAAAATGAAAAGTTCTTTTTTACAAGGATATTTATAGTAGCTCTTTTCTGATGAAAATGAAATAAAAATTGAAGGGATGCCCAACATTAAGACAATAGATGAACATATTGTGGCATATAATTATGATGAAATGTTGTTCTGCTATTAAAATTGTGAGCAGGTTGCACTCTGAAAAGTCTCAAAAGTCATATGTGAGTTGTCATAAAATTAAAAGTACTGTGTAAAAAGAAACAGTCAAATTGTAGGACAATTAGCCATGAATGACTAAGCTTTTCTTAACAATACTGTGACTTAAACTTCTGAAGGACTAATGATAAAGAATACTTTCTTTTCCAATAGAATGAAGAGATAAATTGAGGTTTACTTTTTTGTAAACTTTATTTTTCTTTTGGGGAGATGGAATGGGTCTATGTTTTCTATTGGTTGCTTCACTTCCTTCCTTAAGACCAAAAATGACATCACTATGTTTGAGACAAATTACAATTTGTCTGACTGTGATTGATCAGAACAATATAAGCTCAGAATGCTCTACCAAAGGTTGGGCACAAATAGCCCATGTGAACACCTGTGATGGGTACTCTAATTTTATGGATGTCAGCTTTCTTTTGAGCTACTTCAATTCCGCCTTTCTCATAGAGTGCAGCACCCTCACTGAAGAGGGCATGCCATTCTGTGCAGTCTTATGCCAGCGTCTCCCATGCTGAACCACCAATTCTTAAGTTCATCAATGAGAGCTTCAGTGGGTCACAGTGTTGCTCCTCCTGATCCCTTTGTGAGCATTTACACTTTGTGAGTTCTCCATAAAATGTTTTTTTTTTGTAAATGTACATCTTAGCATTCTAACATGCTCAGTACCTTGTAATTGCACTCTCTGTAGTAATGTTGGAATGCTAACAGTTTAGTTCAAGAAAGGACCTCAGTGTTTGGTGTCTTCTCATGCTAAGTGATCTTCAGAAACTTTCTAAGACAATTTAAAAGGAAGTAATTCATTTTTCTCACATGGTTCTGGTAGACTGTCTAGGTTTCATATTCATTTATCAGTGAGATCATCACAATGACTTCAGCACAAAATGAGGTCAGCACAAAATCTTCAATTTGGTAATCTGTTTAATACTTCTTCTCTCCCATACCTTCTTTCAGAGTCTCTCAAATACTGAGCTAGTTCTGACAGTGCTTGTTTCAACCTCATTGTCAATTTGTACCTCCTAGGAACGGACACTTCCAAGGTAAATGAATTTGTCCACAGTGTGCAAAACTTCTCCATTTGCTGCAATCAATATTTCCACATATGGATGGTGTAGTGCTGACTGATGTAGCACCTGTGGTTTCTTGGTGTTAATTATTAGATCAAAGTTAGCACAAGCAGCAAAGAACCTATCCATAATTTGTTGAATCTCAGCTCCAGAGGTTGCACTGAGTGCCCAATCATCTGCAAACAGAAGATCACGCACCTATACTAGGCCAGCTTTGGTCTTGGTTTGTAGCCTTTTCAAATTGAATAATCGTATTTCAATAAGGTAGCTGACCTTGAGCCATGTTTATTTGCAATGAAAGTGTTTGATAACATTGTTGAAAACATTGTGGTAAAAAATATGGGTATGAGGACTCATCCTTGTTTCACTCCATTGGGGACTGGGAAATCTCCACTATCCAGAACCCAGGCATGCAGACTGTCATTAAATTGATGTACAATATTTAGGAAATTCTCAGAACAACCAAATTTTGACATAATTTTCCATAAACCTGTGTGACTGATAGTATAAAAGACTTTGGTCAGATCTGCAAATGTTGTACACAGACTTCTGTTACTGATATTTTTGCTAAATTTGTTGGGCAACAAACACTGTAACAACTGTTCCTCAACTCTTTCTGAAGGCACGCTGGCTTCAAAATGAAGGATCAGCCTATTTAAAAGGACTCTGGCAAGAATCTTAACAGCAATAACTAACAAATACCCCTGTGATTGTCACAGGACAATCTATTCCATTAACCTTTATAGAGATGGACAATGAAGGCAACCTTGAATTCTTGAGGGATAATCTCTTCATGAAATATAACCTGGAAAGTTTCAGGCAGTTTTTGGATGAGCAATGTATCATTTACCTTGTAGATCTCAGCTGGAATATAATCAGAGTCAGGTACTTTGCCACTTGAAAGTTGTTTAATGGCATTCGAAACCTTTTCTTCAGTTGGAGTTTCAGCTAGGGACTGATTAACTTCAGCTTCTGCATTGATTGATGATGGTCTATTAAGAACATTATGGAAGTATACAGATTATATCTCTGTGATCATGTCCCTATCATTAATCAATGGGTATCCATCATCACTGAGTAGTTGAGGTGCACTATATGTCTTTGGCACATATAGCCTTCAGGGCATCATAAAAACATTTTGGTTTATTACTATTTGCAGAAAATTGAATTTCATCTGCCTTTTTATAAAGTCAAGAGTCCTTCATCAATCTAAACTTTGCTTGTACTTTACTTTTTGGAATTAAATATTGTCTTCTTAAGTATGGATAAACTATTTTGCTGCTAAAACCTGTGGAGTTCTTGTTTTTCATTTAGCAGCTTCTATATTTCCACAACATTTTAATCAAACCAGTCTTGATGTATGTGAGTGTTGTGGCCCAGATGTGTAAATGCAGTGCTGTACATCAGATCTCTGAGAAATGTCTACTCTTTTTCTGCTCCACTGCAGCCAGCTGTGTTCTTTCTATTTATGGAAATATGTACATTGCATATTTTTTCATAGCATAGCTATTATGGAAATGTGTATGCAACAATATTGCAAAAATGATAATTTTAATTTCTACTGTTATTAAGGATCACCACATTTTTAATGGTTTTATATGACTACAAATTTATAACTATATGAAATCCTTTGCTTTCTCAATGAGAGGTATTATTGTAGGAGGAAGATAGAGAACTTGAAACTCAGAGATTTAAAAATGAATGCTAAAAATTGTTTTTATATGAAACCAGGAAAAGTAAAATACTAAATAATTAAATTTAAAAATGAACTTTCCTAAAGTCCTTATGCCATGAAAAGTCATAGGTGAGACCACATGTGTTGAGGATGAGAAGGGGAAAGGTATTGAGGGAGATGATGGATTGAAGACAAGGCCATAATACGCTATAGGTGGAAGGCTAAGATGTAACTCACATTATTAATCTTTTATTGGTTACTCCTACAACATTTTAGGCAAATCTACAGTCCCCATGGACATATTTCCTGGTGCTTCATAAAGTCATTACTGGCACTAATCTGTGAGAAGGGTCAAACTTAGGATCATGATCTGTCAGTAAAACTTGAAGAATATTAAAATGTAATTGGCAAATGTTTAACAAAACAAATAAAAACAATACAGGGATACTAATTAATGTTTTTTTTAAATCAATATTCAGCCATAGATATCCTTTTTCTATTTGAATCGGACAACACTATACAACATCAATTGATACTGTGTGGTGAACAACAGAACACAAAAGTTATTCAATGGTCATCTATTGCTTTTGTTGCATTATGCAACATACTCTTTGGAAACCTAAATCATTGCATCAACTTAGCGGCACACTGTAATATTTTTATAACCTGTAAATGTCTAGTGAAAGATTAGAAAATTAAAATATATCACCTCCCTATATAGCCATTCTCCATTGGTAGAATTCTTAGCTGATTATGGAATGCATAAAATTCTTTTTAAATTTTTATGACACATTTGGCTAATTACACACAATAACTGAAAAATTCTTTTGATTCTATTTCAGGGAATAGGAGGTCATTTCTCTTGAGAGCAACCATGAGGAAATAGTACAGTAAGTAAAAGTGTCAATGGAAAACATGTCATATCTATAAAGTAATTGAAAAATAGCATTATAGTAGGTTATTGTTGGAGCATTTATGTTCAAGTTCCATTAAAAATAATTGCTATCTTTAATAAAAATAATAGTAATAAAATAATTATTGTAATATTGATAATAAATAAAGAGACTTCCAGGTCAGAGCTAAGATGGTAGCGTGAAGCTAACATGCTCCCAGAACTTTTCCCTACTTAAGATAAACAAAGCCGCTACTCTGATATTCACACTACAGATCCCAGCAAGAAAAAGAGAGAATTCAAAGTTTTCAACTGTACAAATGTTGGAGGATCTTCAGTGAAGGTCGGTACTTTGGGAGAAAAGGGAAATAAAGTACAGGAAGCAAGAGAGTTGGAAAGCCAGAAGGAGGCTCTTAGCCCCAGTGCAATCCAGGTCCAGGAAGTTTAATCATAGTAGAGGTCCTGGCAGCTTAGAAAGCAAGACAACAGGGAGGATCCCAACACCAAACAACATCTGAATCCTGAAAACACAGGGGTAAAATACAGCACTGTGTCAGGAACAAACCACTGATAAGTCAGAACCTGGACATAAAGGAGGAAAAGAAAACCTCAGGAAAGGCAAGGTCTGGACTTGCATAGGTAATATTTAGGCAAACAACAAGGCAGTAATCAAACCCCAGACCCAGTAGAAAAAAGAAAAAAAGGTTGAATCTATACACCCTATAGCACAGGAGCAGATATAAAACAACAAAGATGATAAAAAAGCTAAAAGAGTGCTCACTATAGAAAACTACTGTAAAGACAAAGGTGACAGCAATGTCATGTCTGAAGAAAGCAGTGAAAAATCACTCACAAGAGAAGTATCAAGACAGTCTATAAACTGGACTCAAATACAAAACTGACAAAGGGAGAAAGAAGAAAAAAATGGAAAAAAAGACATGAAAGTTATGCAGGAAAATTATGAAAAATTGGCCAAAGAAATCAAATCTGATTAAAGTAAAAATAACCAACTAGAAAAGAAAACATAAAAGTTAATTGAAAAAAACAAAACCCTAAAAAATTAGAATTGAACAAATAGAAACCAATGAATCTACAAGACTACAAGATTCCATCAAACAAAACAAAAGGGCTGAAAAAAACTGAAGAAAATATTAAGTACCTTTTAGGGGAAATGAATGACCTGGAAAATAGATCTGAAAGAGACAATATATGAATCCTTGAACTGCTTGAAAGCCTGGTTCAGGAAAATTACCTGGAAAACATCATGCAGGCAATTATGAGAGAAAACTGTCCAAATCTACTAGAACAAGATAAAAATATAACCATTGAAAAAATGCACAGAGTCACTCCAGAAAAATGACCCCAGGATAAAAACTCCAAGGGCTGTAATGACAAATTCCAGAACTCTCAAATGAAGGAGAGAATATTGTAGGCAGCAAAAGGAAAACAATTTAAAAATAAAGGGAAAGCAATCAGACTGACACAGGACCTATCAGCCTCAACACTGAAGGATGAGAAGACCTAGAATAGTTTATTTTGGATATAAAAGGACCTGGGAATAAAGTCCAGAATGTATTATACTGAAAAATTCAGCATATATTGTCAGGGAAAAAGATTGATGTACAACAAAAGAGAGGACATAGAGAATTTCCTGACACAAAGACTAGACCTGAACAGAGAATTCAGTTGTCAAATATACAACTCGAGAGTTTTATTTTTAAAAAAGTAAATAAAAAGGGGAAGGAAAAATAAACCAAAGCAAAACAAATCTTGTTCAAGGCTATCAAATTGTATGCAACCTAAAAGGGAAGTTATAAGACCTCTAATTCTTTAAAATTGTACTTCTCTAAGGATAATTAGAAGGTAAAATATAATTGAAGAGGATGAACCTGAAGGATATGGGTACAATTGGATTTTATCTCTCCATTGTAGAGGTCCAAGATGAAATTACTATGTTTGACTCAAAAAGCCCTGAAGAAAAGCAGGGGTATTAACTTTAAAATTAAGTGTCTCATTATCCTGTGACTCACTTTAATTACATGGTGCTTAGCACCTTGTCTAATGAGGGCATCATAAGCTGTGATGACTTGAATCACTTTCTCTGTGACTTACAATCATTTGTAATGTTCTCAGCCCTCCAGAACCTTCTAGAACCTCCTAGAACTTAAAGATCTTTAAGATTCTTAAAATTAATTAGATCAGGATTTGACTTTATGGATGCTTCACTTAACAAAGGGTTTAGTATCCTGGTTGGGGAAGAGGGGTAAATTGTTAGACAGAAAAGCTCTTGCTTCACTTAATATAGTGTTAAGTACTCCAAGTCAGGGGTGGGGTACATAAACTGTGAAAGAAAATAAGCCTGGGGGGAAGAGCACAAATAGTTCAAAACTGATATGACTTTGGATAACAGTTTGGCTCTTGAGGAGGACTGTATGTACTTGAAAGATACTTAAAAAGGGGCTAAGATAAAAAATGGTTATAATTATAATTTGAGGCAAATTGAGGCAATTCTACTTATCAAGCAATCACATGAAAAATTTGATACTATCTTGATAACAATAGAAACTTATCAAACAATCAAATAATTAAATTGTGATTTATGATACCTGATTAATAATATTAGAGTGATAAATAGCACCAAGGTATTGGTATCAAATTTTAGGATTTTAGAGAGTAAGAAGGGTTAATATGAATGCTGAGTAAATTCTATTCATTAGTTTAGCCCAATGAGGGAAAAAGATACATACCCACTTGCATTTAAAAAAATCTAACTTCATCTACTGGAAAGGGAGAGACTGGGAAAGGGAAAGATAAGGGAAATAGGGACTGATAAAAGGGCAGATAAGGTATAAGTGAAAATAAACTGAAAGCTAAATTTTTAAAAGAAATTCAAAGAGCTCTTGAAAGGTAGTAAAATTTTGGTGAGGGGGAATAAGAGAAAAGGAAAGAGACAAATATAAATGGAGAGAGATAGCATGGAGGGAAATATAGAATTAGTAATCTTAACTGTAAATGTGAATGGGATTAACTGTCCCATAAAACAAGAGAGGATAGTAGAATGGATTAAAAACAGAATCCCACAATATATTGTATAAAAGACACACATGTAAAGCAGAGCACACACATAGGGTAAAGGAAAATGGTTGGAGCAAAATATATTATGCCTCACCTGAAGAAAAATAAATCTGGGGTACTAGCAATCCTGATCTCAGACAAAGAAAAAGTAAAAATCAATCTTATTAAAAGTGATAAAGAAGGAAACTAGATCTTCTTAATAGGAATCATTGGTATTGAGGCTATATCATTACTAAGCATGTAGGTGTCTAGTGGTATACCATGCAGATTCCTAGAGGAAAAACAGAGTGAATTACAAGGAGAAATAGACAGCAGAACTTTAATAATTGGAGATGTCAATCTCACTTTCTCAGAATTAGATAAATCTAACACTAAAATAAACAAGAAGGAAGTTAAGAAGCTGAATGAAATCTTAGAGAACTAAGACATTATAGGCCTCTGCAGAAAAATTAATGAGGATAGTAAAGAAATATGCCTTTTTCTCAGCAGGACATGGCACCTTCACCAAAACTGACCCTGTACTATGGCACAAAATCCTTAAAATCAAATGCAGAAAGTCAGAAATAATAAATACACACTTTTCAGATGGTGATGCAATAATAATTACATGAAATAAAATGAAAGGGAAAGATAAACCAAGAACTAATTGGAAATTAAATAACTTTATCTTAAATAATGGGTGGATCAGACAGCAATTAATAGAAATAATCAATAATTATATCCAAGAAAATGATAATAAGACATCATACCAAAATTTATGGAATGCAGCCAAGACAGTTTAGAGGAGAAACTTTATATCTCTCAATACCTATATGACTAAAATAGAAAAAGAAGAGATCAATGAAATAAAAAGATAGAAAAATAAAAAGTTTAACATCCTTAAACAAATGCCAAATTAGAAATTTGGAAACTATGGGATAGATTAATAAAATTGAATGAAAGAAAATGATTCATCTCATGAATAAAATTAAAAATTGAATTTATGAAAAATCCAATGAAATAGACAAACCTTTATTAATCTGATTTAAAAAGGAAGATAACCAAATTACCAGTATCAAAAATGAAAGGGTTGAACTAAGCACCAATGAGGAGGAAGTTAAAAAGAAAATTCAGAGTTACTTTGCTGTACTGTATGCCAATAAATTAGATAACTTGAGTGAAATGGATGAATATTAATAAAAATACAAACTGCCTAGATTAACAGAAGCGGAAATAAATTATTTAAATAACCCTATTTTGGAAATAGAAATTGAAGAAACCATCAATAAACTCCCTAAGAAAAAGTATCCAGGTCCAGATGGATTTACAAGTGAATTCTAATAAACTTTAAAAAAACATTATTTCCTATTATACATAAACTATTTTTTTAAAAGGAGAGGAAGGAGTTCTGCTAAATTTCTTTTATGACACTGATATGGTGCTGATACCTAAACCAGGAAGACCCAAAACAGACAAGAAAAATTATAGATCAATCTTCCTAATGAATATTGATGTAATAATCTTTAAAAAATAGCAATTAGACTATAGTAATTTTTACCAGGATAACATAGCAGGATAAGTTTGGATTTATACTGGGCAGACAGGGATGTTTCAACATTAGGAAAACACTCAACATAATTAAACATATCTATAGCAAAACCAACAGGAAATCATATGATTATCTCAGTAGATGCTGCAAAAGCCTTTGATAAAATAAAACATCATTCCTATAAAAAACATTTGAAAGTTTAGTAATAAATAGAGCTTTCTTTAAAATAATGAATAATACCCCTTTAAAACCTACAACAAATATTATATTTAATTGGAATAAATGGGGAGCATTTCCAATAAAATCAGGGGTGATACAAGGATGCCCCTTATCACCATTACTATTCAATATAGTTTTAGAAATGCTAGTGGTAGCAGTAAGAGGAGAAAAATAAATTAAAGGAATAAGAATTGGCAATGAGGAAGCAAAACTTTCACTCTTTGCAGATGATATGATGGCATAACTAGAGAACCATCTGAAAAACTCCTTGAAATAATTGACAAATTCAGCAAAATAGCAGTATATAAAATAAAATCATGTAAATCTTCATTTCTATAAATGAATACCAAAGCCCAAGAGCAAGAGATAGAAAAAGAAATTCATTTCAAAAAACTGTAGGCAACATTAAATACTTGGAAATCTTCCTCCCAAGACAAACCCAGAAATTCTATGAAAACAATTTTAAAGCACTCCTCGCTGAAATAAAGTCATTTTAAATGTAATTTATTTTAAAATTTAATTTGGGTAGAATTATCATTTTTATTATATTAGTTTGACTTAACCATGAGCATTTGATCTAAATAAATGGGAAAATATCAAATGCTCATGGTTAAGTCAAACTAATATAATAAAAATGATAATTCTACCCAAATTAAATTACTTATTCAGTGTCATATAGTAAAACTACCAAATTACTATTTTATAGAGCTAGAAAAAAGTGGTAACAAAATTCATCTGGAGCAACAAAAGGGCAAGAATAGCAAGGGAACTAATCGAAAAAAATATAAAGGAAGGTGGCCTAGCTCTACCATACCTAAAACTCTGCTATAAAGCAGTAATCATCAAAACTGCCTGCTACTGATTAAGAAATAGTGTAATGGATCATTGGATTAGGGTTCAAAAGAAATTTCAGTAAATGACTATAAAAATCTACTATTTGACAAACCCAAAGACCTCAGCCTGTAGCATAAGAACTCACTATTTGACAAAAATCGTTACCAAAATTGGAAAATAGTATGACCAAACACTAGGCATAGATCCACATCTCACACTATAGCAAATAAAGACAAAATGGGTATAGGATTTAGACATAAAGAGTGATGACACAGATAAATTAATAGACCCCAAAATACCCTATCTATCTTATCTATGGAAAATTCATAAATGTATAACCATATAAGAATTAGAGCACATTATATATTGCAAAATGAATGATTTTGAATGTATTAATTTAAAAAGGTTTTCCAATAATAAAATCAACATTGCCACAATTAGAAGGAAGTTTAGAAATGTGGCCAATAATTTTCACAACCAGGAGTTCTGATAAAGGTCTCATTACTAAAATGTATAGAGAGTTGCAATAAATTTATAATATCACAAGCCATTCCCAAAATGATACTTGGTCAAAGGATATGAACAGCAAGTTTTCAAATGATGAAATTAAAGCTATATACATTCACAGGAAAAAATGTTTCAAATCACTATTGATTAGAGAAATGTGAATTAAAATAATTAGGTATCATCTCACACCTATTAGATTAGTCCAGAAGAGAAAAAAGGGAATATGATCAATGTTGGAGAATTTGTGAGAGCATTAGGACATTGATGCATTGCTTTTGGAGTTGTGAACAGATCCAACCTTTTTTGGAGAGCAATATGGAACTATGCCCTAATAGCAATAAAACTGTTCATACCCTTTGACCCAGACATTCCAATTTTAGGTCCATATCTGGAAGAAATTGTAAAAAAATGGGAGAAGCTCCACATGTTCCAAAATATTAATTTTTTAAGCAGTAAAGAATTGGAAATTTAGGGGATGATCAATTAGGAAAAGGCTAAATAAATTATGGTACATGAATACTATGGCATTCTATTGGTCCATAAGAAACCAAAAAGGGTTGGACTCTAGAGACGCATGGCATGATTTACAGAATCTGATGCTGAGCAACTGGGATTAAAGCCAAGAGGACAATGTACACATGATCAACAACTTTATGATATGAGTAAACTTGATGGAAGCAACTCCTCTTGGCAGTCTGGACATCTAGGACAACTAAATTTGACTGGTTATAGATAATATTATCCCCAACCAGAGGAAGAGAAACAAAACCAGACAATACACATAGAAAATAAAAACCTTCCAAATCTGATGAACACTTTTTAAAAATTATCTCTGATGTCATACATACAATCACGTTGCCTTAATCCTAATTCCACAAGCCAAAAAATTACCAATCTGTTAACATGTTTAACAAAATGTGCATTTAAAAGGCTAACCTGACTATTCCCTGCTTAGGGTTTTGCAGGCAGGAATGAAGGGTTGAGGAAAATTTTGTAACTTGGAAATATTTATGAACATATGGATGAAAATAGATTAATAAAAAGATAATAATTCAATTCAATCAATCATCAATTATATGCAGCATGTGTTCTGAGTTGATCAATGGCAGAACATAGGAATAACTATTAATGTGTAGTGTGCCTTTGTAGCTTTGTGGCTTAAGACAACTAGAGTAATTGAGAAAGTATCACAGGAATATTGACATATATTACACAATTTGGTCATTCTGGAAAGTGTGATGTAATGGTTAAGAAATATTCAGGAAAATATAGTTAGGTAAGGTGGAGGTTCTATCCAGAATTTGTTTTTAGGATTATGTTTCAGCCAGCTCTAACCAGTTTATGGTAGCTCATTATTAAAATTTTTGCATGAACATTCATTTCTCATATGTGTAATTGCTAAAAAAAATCAAGGCTTGATTTATTGTTTTTGTTGTCTACATCATCAACATGTTAATAATGCAGATTAAACTTTATAAAATTATATTAAAACTTTTTATTTTTCTTGAGAAAACTTTTTTTGCAAGTCATTGGGGTTAAGTCACACTCACCCAAGGTCAAAAAAATTTGTATTTATTAAGTGCTTGAGGATTGATTTGAACTCAGGTCCTGCTAATTCCAGAGTCTATCCATTATTCTACCTGGCTGCCCCTAGAAAAAAAATTTAAACATTTACTGGCACTCATCTCATTTTCTCTACAAACATGCCTTCCCTTTGCAGGAAAGCACTTGAAGACCTGAATTCACCATCAGATTGGAGGTATGTTGACTGAAGGCTTATAGTAATTAAAAATGTACAAAGCTGTTTAAGGTTTTTAATAGATTTATATTCATTATTTGATTTGAACCTCATCAGAACCTGGCTAGAATGATCAAATTTTACCTGTTTGACAGAAGAAAGAGAGAGATACCTTTGCAAGCAATTTTTAATTGATATTTTATTTTTACAAATACATGTTTTGAAAGTGTTTCAACATTCATTTATGAGGATATGTATATTTTTTAAGTTATAAAATTTCCTTCCACTCTCCCTTCCTCCACCCCAGCATCAAAATTCACATTATTAGTGTTCATACCCTTTTATGTTACAGACTAGTCATTTTCATTATGAGAAATTAGGATTAAGGAAAAGAAGTGTATATGAGAATTTTCTTTAAAAAGTAAATATTGTGTTCATCAGATTCTTGAAGGGCTTTTTGTCTTATTTTTTAATTGCAAGCAATTATAAAGAAAATTTGGTTGCTTTTCTTTTTCTTCTTTCTTCTATTTCACCTTATTTTCTCCTGTTCCTTCTCCTCCTTTCTTCTTCTTCATCTCCTTTGCTTCTTCTTTTTCTCTCCTTTTATTCTTCTACTCTTCTTCCTTCTTTGCCTTCCTTCTGCCTCTCCTCATCCTCCTTGTCCTCCTCCTCCATTAACAAAAGTAACAGAAACAGTAGCAGTAGTAGTAATACTAACAGTAAGTAGTAGTACTAGTAGTAGTAGATTTATTATATCCTTTCAACCTTGCTTACATTCTTTAACCTCTTTATCTTATGTATCCATTGTCTCATATGTATTCAATAAATAAATAAAAAATCTTACAAATAGTAAAATAAGATATGTCTATCAATTTCATTTTTTCTCTTCCTTTCTCTCTCTCTCTCTCTCTCTCTCTCTCTCTCTCTCTCTCTCTCTTTAAGAAGGAATAAAACAAGAAAGAAAGGAAGAAAGAAAGCAAGCAAGAAAGAAAGAAGGAAAGGAAGGAATAAAGAAAGAAGGAAAGAAAGAAAGAAAGAAAGAAAGAAAGAAAGAAAGAAAGGAAGGAAGGAAGGAAGGAAGGAAGGAAGGAAGGAAAGGGACAACAGTAGTATAGAATGTTGAACCTGAAATTAGGAAGGCCTGAGCTCAAATGTCCATTCACCTCATTTTCATCATCAAAGGAAGTGGCTATTCCATCTCAGAACATGTGATAGATTAAGGAAAGTGATCACACCTCATATTTTAGTGGAGGAATCTCCAAAATATAAAATGAATAAATAATCTCAAATTTTATGGGATCAACATTTATCTAGAAAAGTGAAATGAAATTGTACTCCCAGAACTCCCAGGATAAGATGGTTCCATGGAAAATTAAAACTTAGAAATGAACTTAACAAGTAAAAAAAATGACAAATATGAGGAGTTGAAAGAAGCAAAAATGGATCAAAATAATCCATTTCTTAGGGGCTGGATGCCAATATAATATGAATGACAGAAACATAAACTGCATAACAGTGATATTATTTCTGCTTTTTTTTGCAAGGCAATGGGGTTAAGTGACTGCCTATGATCACACAGCTAGGTAATTATTAATTGTCTGAGTCCGGATCTGAACTCAGGTACTCCTGACTCCAGAGCCAGTGCTCTATCCACTGCACCACCTAGCTGCCCCCTAATTTCTGCTTTTCTTAAAGGGAAATGACAGTTTTAGTGAAAAGGACAAAAAGCAATGATTAATAGATTGTCAATATCTGAGGTTAGAAGGAAGATAATAAGCAAATGGATTTGGGGTTTAATACAAATTCGAAGTTTTTTTTCCAATACAGTATTTTCCATATGCATATATATATATATATATATATATATACATGTATGTATGTATGTATGTATATATGTAAAGATTTTATAAAGTTCCTTGGGAGATTTAAGCCTGATATAGGTTGGTTAAACAATTTTCTGAATATAAATATTAAAAAGAGAAAATAAAGAGCTAAGATTGACATAAGTATTTCCAAATTCATAGAAAATAGAAAATATTCTGTGCAAAATTAAACAGGAAGAATGGCCATTATTGAGTCCTAGCTATTTATAGTCATTTAAAAATGGGTCTACACAGGGGGAAAAACTTGTTGAATAATGACCATTTCCCAGCTATATTTTACTAAAGGAAGGGCATACTACTGAGATTGTCCATCATTCTATACTAATAACAAATATGCTTCCAGTTGATGAGTTAATATGGCAGGTTACTCTGACAATTAATACTTGTGAAATTCCAAAATGGAAAATATGGAAAAAATATTATTGGGAGATAAAATAATTAGCTTTAGAAACAACCCCATTTCTAAAGATGCTGGAAAGATAGACATACATAACTGTCATAAATAGTCATAGATAAATCAACACCAACATGTACTGGAGAGAGAAAATGAAACAATGCCAACATCAAAGCTTTGGAATATAAATGATTCAATCTGAGAACCACCAAATCACCCAATCAGATGTGTTTAACTCTTCATGATTGCAACTGAAAATGGAAGAATGAAATGAAACAACTATTAATAGAATTGAATAAAAGAAGCACACCACACCAAATAAATATATAAACAATAATTTTATAAATCAATAGTATACAAATTAAAAGCAAAAAAAATTAAAATATTATTTTTGGGGTTAAAAAAATTTTTAAGATTTTATTGATGTTGAGTTATACAGTTTTCCCCAATCTTTCTTCCCTCCCCCATCCCCCCCACAGAAGGCACAAAGTCAGTCTTTACATTGTTTCCATGGTATACAATGATCCAAATTGAACAAGATCAGACAATAAGATATCAGTATTGTTTTCTAAATTTAAGATAATAGCCCTTAGTCTTTGTTCAAACTCCACAGTTGTTTCTCTGACAACAGATGATGGTATTCTCCATTGCATACAGCCCCTGATTGTTGCACTGATGCAAGTGCATCAAGGTTGATCATCACCCCATGTTGCTGTTAGCCTTTTTATTTCTCCATATGAATTTACTTAACAACATTTTCTAACTTATTAAAGTAATTTTTTTTTGAATTTTGAATGTCAGGGCACTAAACAGGTAGTTTAGTTTTGGTAGAATTTTCATTTGTATTATATTAGCCCTACCTATCCATGAACAGTTAATGTTTGCCCAGTTATTTAAATCTGATTTAATTTGTGTGAGAAGTGTTTTATAATTGTTTTCAAAATTTCTGAGCCTTCCTTGGCTGCCAGGTATTTTATTTTCTCTCAGGTTACTTTGAATGGGATTTGCTCTTCACACTGTATCTTGCTAGTCATATATAGAAAAGATGAGAATTTATGAGGGTTTATTTTATATCCTGCTACTTTAGTAATATTGCTAATTGTTTCCAGTAGTTTTTTGGATGCTTTCTTGGGATTATCTAGGTATACCATCATGTCATCTGCAAAGAGTAAGAGTTTTGTATCTTCCTTCCCAATTCCAATTCCTTCAATTTCTTTTTCTTCTCTAATTGCTGAAGCTAACATTTCTACTACAATATTGAATAGTAGTGGTGATAATGGACATTCTTGTTTCACTCCTGATCTTATTTGGAATGACTCTAGCCTCTCCCCATTGAATATTATGCTTGTTGATTGTTTCAAATAGATACTGCTTTCATTCTAAGGAACAATCCATTTATTCCTACACTCTCTAGTGTTTTTAGTAGGAATGGGTGCTGTATTTTGTCAAAAGCTTTTTCTGCATCTATTGATATGATAATATAATTTCTGATAGTTTGTTGTTGACATAATGGATTATATTAACAGTTTTCCTAATATTAAACCAACCCTGCATTCCTGGAATGAAACCTACTTGATCAAAATGTATTATCCTAGTGATAAGTTGTAATAATTTTGCTAAGATTTTATTTAAGATTTTTGCATCCATATTCATCAGATAGGTCTATAATTTTCTTTCTCTGTTTTAACTCTTCATGGTTTAGGTAACAGCACCATATTGGTTTCATAGAAAGAGTTAAGCAGAGTTCCATCTTCCCCCATTTTTCCAAACAGTTTTATATAGAATTGGAAACAATTGTTCCTTAAATGTTTGGTAGAATTCATTTGTGAATCCATCAGGCCCTGGAGACTTTTTTTTCTTAGGGAGTGCAGTGATGGCTTGTTGAATTTCTTTTTCTGAAATAAGGTTCTTTAGGTATTTAATCTCCTCTTCATTACTAACTCTTTATTGTCCTTCATGCTATCTTCACTCTGTTTGTATTTTTCCCATTTTTACCCCCCATCCATATTTCCCAGTGTTTTGTTCTTGAATACCACACACTTCAGTGTGTTTGCCCTCCTATATCCACCCCTCCCCTTTCTTTCCCCTTTCCATTCCTTCTGTTAGTTCATTTTTTCTCCTGTTCCCTTTCTCCATCCCCCTTCCCCTTTTCCCCTTTTAACACTTGAAAGTTTAGACATTTTTTAACTATGTGTGAAAGTTAACTTTAAGACAAGTCTGATGAGAAGTAGATTCAGGTGTTTCTCATCTCCTCCCTTCTTCCCCGCTATTACCATGGATGTTTTATACCTCTTAATGTAATGAGATTTACTCCATTCAATCACCAACCTCCTTCCATCTCCTTTCTGCCCCCCTATTTAAGGAGGAGGTGATTTTAAAGCATTCTGAGTCATAGAAAATTGTGAATATCCATAACTTCCAGCTAAGTATATTCTATTTAATAGAGTTTCAGTTCTTGAGAATTCATCCAAGTAGGGTTATAACTAATTTCATTACATTGGATAGAAGTCTCATGGATAAATCATGAGTCGCCATTACTTCTGGGTATGTATATTCTCTCTGTTAGAGTTACAATTCTCAAGGGTTATGAGAATGTTTTTCCTTTGGAGGGATATAGCTTGTTTCAACTTATTGGATAACAGATTTTTTTTTCTTTACCCCCCCCTTTTTTTTTTACATTTTCATGTGTGTCTTGAACCTCCTGTTTGATGTCCAGATTTTCTATTTAGGTCTGGTCTTTTCTTCAGTAATTTTTGGAATTCTTCCCTTTTGTAGAATTTTCATCTTTTCCCCTGAAAAAATAAGGCTCAGCTTTGTGGGATAGTGGATTCTTGGCTGCATGCCACCTCCTTTGCCTTTGGGAATATCTTGTTCCAGGCCCTTCGATCCATGATTGTTGATGCAGCCAGATCCTGCATAATCCTTACTGTGGTTCCTTGGTTTTTAAATTGTTTCTTTCTGTCTGCTTCCAGGATTTTCTCTTTTATCTGATAGTTCTGAAATTTGGCCACAATATTCCTTGGCATTTTCATTTACGATCTCTTTCTGGAGGGGATCGATGTATTCTTTCAATAGCTACTTTGCCCTCTGGTTCCTTGATATCAGGTCAATTTTCCATCACTAGATCCTGTAATGTTAAGTTCAGGCTTTTTTTTTTTTCTCTTCAATGTTTTCAGGAAGTCCAATCATTTTCAGGTTGCCCCTCTTTGATCTATTCTCGAGGTTAGTGGTTTTGCTGATGAGGTATATTTTCTTCTATTTTTTTCTATTTTTTGGTTTTGTTTAACAGGCTCTTGCTATCTCATGAAGTCATTAGTATTTTTTTAGAGAGTAGTTTTCTTCATTTACCTTTCGCAATTCTTTTTCCAATTGGTCAATTCTACTTTTTAAAGAGCTTTCCATTTGACCAATTGAGGTTTTGAAAGAATTATTTTCTTTTTGCATTTGCCCAATTGAGGATTTGAGAGAATTATTCTCATTTTGTATTTGTCCAACTCTATTTTCCAATGATTTGTTGTCTTTTTGCAAGGTGTTAATTGACTCTGCCAGATTTTTCAAATGAATTTTAAACTTCCTTATTTCTTTAGGGACGTCTTCCTGTGCCAGAGACCAGATAATATTCTCCACAGAGGTTCTAAGTCTTTCTGAGTTAGGGGCTTTTCCTACCAAGAAATTTTTCTATGGATCCTCCTTTCTGCTGACCTTTCTTCATTTTACTAAGACCTTGAGTTGGGGAGGGTTTGGTTCACAGATGTATGGTGTTGGGATCTGTGGAGGCTTTATTCACTGTGTGCAATATCCCCAGCTGGACAGGAGGGGGTGCTAGAGGATTTGCTTATTGAGTGTAATTTCTTCAGTTGGCCAGTAGGAGGTCCTTGTTGCTTTCTCTGGAGTGCCTTTGACCTTGAGTGAGGCCTTCTCCCTTGGCCTGGAAGGAGTGATTGAAGCTGTCAAATAATTTTGTCTTCAGTCAATGGTCGGCTTTACCCTGGGGTGATTCCATCACTCTCCCTATTGTCAGCTGAGCTGGTTCTTCTGCCCATACACCTGTGCATGGAGCAGAATGTCTGCAATTGTTTTTCTTCTGGTAAGAGGCCTCAGCTGTAATGGAAGCTTGGACTCAAAATTCCCCCTGACCAGAGGAGCCCAGGGGTGATATCTGCAGCTATCCTGCATTGGAACACTCCCACCCCTGCCCTGTTGGCATGCTCCAGATGGTTAGTACCAAGCAATGCCTCTGCTCTCTAGCTGACTCAAGTTTCAGTGGTCCTGCCCCACCACTGCTGATCAAGCAGGTCTAGTTCTGGGGTCCTCAGAATCCTGGGCTCCAACCCAGTCACTAACCAAACTGATCCATGGCTGATCTGCCCTCTGTTCCCGAGCTCACCCCGGACCACGGAAAACAAATCCTGAGGTAGATGTTCTTTCTCCTGGCCTTTCTTTCTGGTTTTAAATGGATGGATGTTTATTAAGAAGTTTGTTTAATAGCATAGATGGGGAAAGATCAGGAGACTTTAGAACTGTGCCAGTTCTCTCCACCATCTTGGTCAGAAGTCCTGTTAAAATGTTTTTAAAAGAAAAGGTTCTTTTTGACTCATTTTCATTACAATGGATATTTTTATAAGAAAAATATCCTATGAAGAAAAACAAGTAGCTAAATCAATATACTAAATTCAAATACTAGAATAAAATACAAATGAAAAATTTATTGATACATTAAAATTCACCAAACTATTTGCTATTCTCTATGATCACATTCAACAATATAGTTAATTTGATTAAGACACAATTTTATTATAAAATTTGCTCTAATAAAACAATATTTTAGAAAATTACACAAGAAACAAAAAATAGAAATGTGAGTAAACTGTCATGAGAACCTAAGAGTTTTTGAATTTCAAAAAATGATATTAAATAGGCATTCCCAGATGATTTAATACTCTTAATTAATATACAAAAATACACCTCTATGGGACACTAAATTCACTAAATAAAATTAATGAGACTGAAGTAGAATACAAATAAACATGTGTGCAGCACACAATATTCTTACTGTAAGAATGAGAAAGAATATTTAATCTTGGGGTGGCTAGGTGGCATAGTGGATAAAGCACCGGCCCTGGAGTCAGGAGTACCTGGGTTCAAATCCGGTCTCAGACAGTTAATAAATGCCTACCTGCATGGCCTTGGTCAAGCCACTTAACCCCGTTTGCCTTGCAAAAAATAAAAAATAAAAATAAATAAAAGAAGAATACATAATCTTATTGAAATTGCCATCAAGATACAAACAAATTTAATTACCTAGACTATTCTGAGAATACACATTAAGCAGAATAATAATTATTATTTCCCTTTTATGATTATTCAAGCTCATACTTAATATTGTGTCCTATTTGAAGGACATTAACTCTATTAGAATTTCACTTTCTAATGTATCCTGAAAGCATTGGTGTAGTGTTTTCATGTTAAGACAGTGTTGGAATGAGCTTCAATTTCTATAGTGTTTGAATGATCAAATATATTTAGTTCTTTACAGATCAATATTAATTGGTGATCCACAAAACATGTTTCATATAGGCACAATAAAATTGAAAATATTTCAAAATATTAAAATATTTCAAAATAATATTGTGTCAACTTATTATGAGTATTAAAATAATATTAAAAATTTTGAAATCATGTAGGAAATATGTTGACCTTCAAGTTGTAGTAAAACAACATCTGCTAGTCCTCAGTTTTCAAAGTAGCCTTGTAATTATCCTAACAAGAATACCTCATTTTGACTTTTGTTCATTGATATTGTTACTAAAAAATGCAATTTTGGAAAGTTAGTTTATAATAAAATAGCATTTATGAAAGGGGTCCTGCAGCAGTATGAGAAACTGGATAAGCACATGACTAGAACTAGATCATATCTCTGGATGTGAGCTATTTAAGAAGGAAAGCAGCATATAACCAATATGTTATGCAAGTGGATTTTGATCAGTCTGCAATAAAAAATTTTGTTATTTTTATTCACTTTATAAAATACCTCTCAGTTGAATCAAAAATATTTCATCAATAATTCTTTAAAAATTTTCAATCCCAAATTCTTCCCCTCCTGTAGCTTCTTTCTCTTTAAGAAGTTAAGGAATTTGATATTGATTATTCAGTAAAAGTCATTAAAAACATATTTCAATATTAGCCATGTTGCAAAACAAAATACAAAAAAAAATAAACCAATAAAAATAAAGTATTTCTTTAAGAGTGTTTAATTTGTTCTCAGATACAGTAAGTTCTTTCAATAGAGGTAGAAATCATTTTTCATTAAGTGGTCTATTGAAATGTCCTGGATACTTGTATTACTGAAAATAGGCAAGTCATTTATAGTTGACCATCATACAATATTGCTGCTACTGTGTACAGTATTCTCCAGTTTCAACTCACTTCATTTTTCTTCAGTTCCTAAAAGTCTTCTCAGTATTTTTCCTGAAAACATCTTACTTGTCTTTCTTATAGCTCAATAGAATTTCTTTAAAATAATGTACCATAATTTGTTCAGCCTTTCCCCAATAAAAAGGAATTCATTAGATTTTCAGTTCTTAATGAAGAAAAAATACCTATCATAAATATTTTGTTTTGTATAAATGGGTCCATTATACTCTTTTCTTTGATCTCTTTGGAATACATATCCAGTAGTAGTAGTTCTGTTAGGTCAAGAGTAATTGTAAAATGTCTATCCCTTCCATTGTAGTACTAAATTCTCCTTTACAATAGTTGGACTAATTCATAACTCTACAAAAAAGTTCATTTGTGTTCCAATTTTTACTCATCCCCTTCAGCATTTAACACTTTTATTTCTATTAGCATAAGTTAATCTCAGAGGTTTGAAGTATATCTTGAAATTTTAATTTTCATTATTCTAATCAGAAATGATTTAGAGCATATCATCATGTAACTACAGATAGGTTTGATTTCTTCTAAAAATTGCCTGTTCATATCTCTTTCTATTTATCATTTGGAGTATGACTCTTATTTTATCTAAATTTAGCTCTGTTCTTTATATATATACATATATATATATATGTATATATATATGAATATATCAGAGAAATATATTTTTAAAAGTTTTTTTTTCCTATTTTCCAATTTTGACTGCATTAGTATTGTTTGTGCTAATGCTTTTTATTTTTTGTATTCATTTATACTTTCAATAATTCTTTTTATCACGTCTTTGGTCATAAACTCTTCCCTTGTGCATAAATCTAAGAAGCATATTTTCACATGCTCCCACAATTTATTTATGACATAAACTTTTATGTCCAAATCATTTCCCTATTTTGAATTTATTTTGATATACACCATGAATATTTTGAATAAGTTAGTTTTTACCAAACCTCTTTACTGTTTTCCCAGAAACTTTCATCAAAAGCTGTTATTGATAAAAAAAAAAATTTGCATCTTTTGGTTTACATAACACTAAATTACTATGGCCATTTACAAATATGTAGTAAATGGAGATTGAAACCATGTAATTGCTTCAACTGACACAATACATTATATCTTGATTAATATCAGATTGTCTTCATGATTACTGTTTTGTAATATAGTTTGAAATATTGTACTCCTAAGCCACATTACTTATCATTTAAATTATTTCTTTTTTAACCTTAAAATTTTGTTTCTTAATTACATATAAAACAATTTTAACATTCTTTTTTTTCAAAATTCCAGTCTCCAAATTCTCTCATTCCCTCACTTTTCATCACTTCAATTATTTCAATATTTTTTTTTACCTTTTGTTCCTCCAGATGGTTTTAACTATTTTTTCTAATTCTGTAGTTCAATTCTTGGGTACTTTGATTGATATGGCAAAGAATTAGGAAACTAGCAGGAAAAATTTCAATATTTATTCATCTAACTCAGTCTACCCATGAACAAATAATATTTGTTCTTTGGTTTAGATTTGCCTTTACTGCTGAGAGAAATGTTTTAAGTCATGTACCTGGGATTGTCTTAATGCATAAATACCCAAGTATTTTTAAATGCATTAACTTTCTTTAGAATTGTATTTTATTTATTTAATTACATGCAAAGGTAGTTTTCAACATTCAACATTTCACCATTGAAAATTTATATGTTCCACATTTTTCTACAATTCATACTCCTCTGCTACCTACATGGCCAGGAAAAATTTAGTTAAAGCTATGTATATACAATCCTGTTAAGCATATTTCCATATTTGATATTTGCCATGTACTGAAAGAGGAATTAGAACTAAGGAGCAAAAAAGGACAAAGAAAAGAAATTTAAATAATTCAAAATGAACGTAGCATGCTTGGTTCAGCATTCAGACTACAGATTTGTTTCTGGATAAGGATAACATTGTCCATTACACAACTCTCAGGATTGTCTTTTATCACTGAAGTACTGAAATCATCTCATATTTTTGTTATGTTCTCTTGGTTCTGCTCGGATCATTCAGCATCAGATCATATATGTCTTTCCTTACTTTTCCAAAGTCTGACTACTCATGTTTTCTTACAAATCCATAATATTCCATAATAATCATACACTACAATTTGTTCAGTAATTGAGGCATCCCCTCAATTTCCAATTCTATGTCAGTACTAAAAAGATCTGCTCTAAATATTTTTGTACATGTGAGAGTTTTTCCATTTTTATGAACTCTTTGGGACATAGACCTAGTAGTGGTATTGCTGAATCAAAATGTATGCACAGTTTTATTGCCCATTTTGTATAGTTCAAAATTGCTCTCCAGAAAGATTGAATCAGTTCACAACACTAGCAAAAGTGCATTAGCATCCCAATTTTTCCCACATCCTCTCTAACATTGAAAATTTTCATTTTTTCCCCCTCATCTTATTCAATCTGATAGGTGTGAGATGGTACCTCAGAATTGTTTTAATTTGCTTTTCTTTAATTACTTATGATTTTGAAAATTTTTTTCATATGCTTTTATTTCTTCAACTGAAAACTGGATATTCATTCCTTTGACCATGTATCAATTGGAGAAAGTTAAAGGTTTATAAATTTGATTCAGTTCTCTATATGTTTGATAAATGAGTCCTTTATCAGAAGCACTAGATGTGAAAATTGTTTCCTATATTCCTGCATTCCTACTAATCTTGGCTGCATTGGTTGTCTGCAAAACCTTTTTAATTTTTCAATTTACAATGATCTCTATATTTCTGTTTGGTCACAAACATTTTTCTTCTCCAAAGAGATAACAGAGAGAGTATTTCTTGTTCTTTTAATTGCTCTATGGTATCACCTTTTATGTCAAAATCCTGTACTCATTTTGACCTAATTTTGGCACAGTTCATGAGATGTAGGTCTATATCTAGTTTTTGTAATACTGTTTTCCAGTTTTCGTACAAGTATTTGTCACATAGTGAGTTTTATCCTATAATCTAATGTCTTTGAATTTCTCAAATATTAGATTTCTGTATTTATTTCCTACTATTTTGGTTATTTCCCACTCTATTTTGTGTAAGGCTTTTTCAGTATGTATTGTGTAATCATATGATTTATATCTATATTGCTATTGATGTAGTTAATTATGCTTATTGTCTTCCTAACATTGATCCAATTTGGTATAATTGATATACTTGGAATAAATCTACATGATTATGGTGTATTATCCTAGCAATGGCTTGTTGTAGTTCCAATGCTAAAATTCTGTCTAAAATTTTTGCATTCAGTATTTATCAGGGAGATTAGTCTATTCTTTCCTTTCATTGTTTTGATTCTTTCTGGCTTAAGTATCAGAAACATACTGTCATAATAAAAAGATTTGACAGAACACTATATTCTTCTATTTTTAAAATAATTTATATAGAAGTGAAATTATTTTTTCCTTTAATGTTTGACAGAATTCACTTGTAAATTGAGTTCTAGATTTTTTTTCTTATAGGATTTATTGATGACTTCTTCAATTTCTTTTTTCATGAAAATGGAATTATTTAACTATTTTATTTCCTCTTCTATTAATCTGAATAGTATATATGTTGATATATATTCAAACATTTCATT
Source organism: Macrotis lagotis (assembly GCF_037893015.1). Classification (NCBI taxonomy): domain Eukaryota; kingdom Metazoa; phylum Chordata; class Mammalia; order Peramelemorphia; family Peramelidae; genus Macrotis; species Macrotis lagotis. Next base: position 432,694,935 of record NC_133666.1, read on the forward strand.
TAGGTTTTTAAATTTGTTGACATATTTGGGAAAATAGAATTCAATTATCACTTTAATTTGAATTAATGAATTCACCCCTTTCATTTTTGATTCTGATATTTTTAAATCAAATCTAGCTAATCAATTTTTTCATAAAGTCAACTCAGTTCATGATCTTAGTTCACTAGTTTTCTTACATTCAAATTTATTAATTTCTCCTTTGACTTTCAGAATTTCTAATTTTTTATTTAATTGGTAATTTAAATTTTTTTCCTTATTCAGCTTTTTAAAAAATGTCAAATTCATTGAGATCATCTTTCTCTATTTCAAGTAAGATTTCAGAAATATATTATTCCAACAATTACTTTAGTTTTGCCCCCCAAGTTCTGATACCTCGTCGTTGTCATTGTCTTGAATGAAATTCTTCATTATTTTTATGATTTGTTCTTTGATCCACCCATTCTTTAAAATTAGGTTTTAATTAATTTCTAGTTAAATTTTAGTTTTTCTTTCCTGGAATTTTATTGGATGCAATTTGTATTGCATCATGATCTGAAAAGAATGCTTTCAATATTTCTGACTTTCTCCTTCATATTATGAGCTTTCCGCCCTAGCAAATGATCAGTTTTTATGTAGGTACCAGGTTCTACAGAGGAAAAGTTTTATTCTCATTCAGTTTTCTCCAGAGATCTTTCATATAGTTTAAAAAATTATGTTCTTAAATTCCCTCTTACTTATGCTGTAATATTTATTATTAGATATATCTAATTGACAGAGAGGTTGGATGAGGTCACCCACTATTGTAAAATTGCTGCTTATATTTTCCTTTTAAGTCATTTATATCCTTCTCTAAGAATATGGATATTATACAACTTGGTGAATATTTATTTAATATCTCTATTACTTCATGGTCTATAAAACTTTTTAAGAAAATGCCTTTAGGGCAGCGAGGTGGTGCAGTGGATAAAGCATCGGCTTGGAGTCAGGAGTACCTGGGTTCAAATCCGTTCTCAGACACTTAATAATTACTTAGCTGTGTGGCCTTGGGCAAGCCACTTAACCCTATTTGCCTTACAAAAACCTAAAAAAAAGAAAAAAGAAAATGTCTTTATCCCTTTTAATGATATATATTTTTGCTTTTGCTTTGTCTGAGACAAGAATTGTTATCCATGTTTTCCTTTGTATATTTAACCAAAACATAATATAATCAATCAACTCCCATCTTTTGTCTTTGCCCTTTGGTTTTTGCTCTGAATCAAATGAATTTCTTGTAAACAACATTTTGTAAGGTTTTAATCCACTTTCCTAAATACTGTTTTAGGACACAATTCATTTCATTCATATTTACAGTGATGTTTACTAACATTGTATTCCTTTCATGCTATATTACTCTATACTTTGCTCTTTTTTTCCCTTTTGTTTCTCCTTACCAATATTTTGGGTCTGCTTGCTGCATCTTGATCATTCCTTTCTTTTAGTTTCTTTCCTATTGCTTCTCCCTTTTCCCTTTTACTTTCTCTTTTAGCTTTCATTTTAACCTTCATGATCTAATATGTCAGTTAATTCTTATCATATCATGATCAATCTCTACCGATATGCTCTCTCTAAGTATATTTCTTTTAATTATTGTAAGATATAAATAGTTCTCAAGAGTTACAAGTATTTTCTTCCCATGTTGGTATGTATATAGCTTAGCATTACTAATATCTTTTCCTGCTTTCCATTTTCCCATTTATACATGTCTCAAGTCTTTTGTTTGAAGTGTGGATTATCTGTTCAGTTCTGAGCTTTTTATCAAATAATTTTGAATGTCCTCTAATTTGTTCAAAATTAATCTTTTTCCCTGAAAGAATATATTGACTGTTGTAGGGTAGCTGATTCTTAGTTGAAAACAAAGATCCTTTGTCTCCTGGAATATCATATTCCAGGTCATATCATACTTTAATGTTGAAGCTGATAAATCCTATGCTATCTTGTCTGTGGTTCCTTGTATTTAAATTGCTTTTGATTGCTTGCAGTATTTTCTCCTTTAGCTGAGAAGTCTGAAATTTGACAACACTATTGTTTGAAGTTTTTATTCTGGGATCACTTTCTTGAAGGTTTTGATGGATTCTTTGAAGCATGATTGTGTCTTCTTTTTCTAGGATGTTATGGTCATTTTCCATGCTAATTTCCTGAAACTATTTTTCAGATTCTTATATTTCATTGAAGCTATCAGGAAGAACAATAATTCATAAATTATTTCTCCTGGATCTATTTTCAAGGTTAATCACTTTGCATGAAGTTATTTTGCATTTTCTTCTATGTTTTTAGCTTTTTAGTTTTGTTTGATGGAATGTAGGTGTCTCATAGTCATTAGTTTATTTGTTTCAATGTGTAAAATTCTTACATTTAAAGTTTTATTTTCTTCAATAGCTTTTGCATTTTTCTTTCGAGTGGATAGTTTTATTTTTAAATGTATTGTTTTCCGTTCCATTATTTTTCCAGTTGGTCATTTTTACTTTTAACTATTTAATTTATGCTGTCTATTTTCGTAATTTTCCTGCACAGCTCTCATTTCTTTTCTTCAATTTGCTTCTTCCTCACTTCTTTGGTTTTGAAAACTCTTTTTGAACTCTTTCAAGGATTATTTTTGAATGTAAGACAAATTCATAAACTCCTTTGAAACTTCCCATGTAGGGGCAGCTAGGTTGCACAGTGGTTAGAGCACCAGCCCTGGAGCCAAGCAAGAGGACCTGAGTTCAAATCCATCCTCAGACCCATAATAGTTACCTAACTGTGTGAACATGGGCAAATCATTTAACCCCACTTCCTTGTTTTAAAAAAAGAAACTTCAAATGTATGTAAGCATTTTGTCATTTTTTTCCTCTTCTGAGATGTATTTTTACCATCACTATCAGTAGCTAGCTATGGCTAGCATTTTTCTGTTTCCTTATTTGTATGTTTGTATTTTGTTTTTTTTATTAATTATGATAATTGACCTCTGCTCCTGAGACACATGGATTATAATTCCCAAGATTTTTGCACTTCAATTAGAATTTGGATGGCAGGTAATCATTTGCATATGACATTGCATATGTAGCACTTTCTTCCCAACTTTAGGTAAGTCAGGCATTCTGCTTGGAAAGGTATTGTCTATTGTGATAAGGACAATTCTTGCTTTATTTCTAATATTATTGTCCAGTCTTAAAGATTATTCCTCTTACAGATAGTTCCTAGTCTTTGTCTTATAGGGATATTACTTATCAGTTATTGAAAGCTTTGATTATTTCCTAAGTCTAATGCTTTGATTAAGAATATATAAAGATTTTTTTTTTCTGCATCCATTATTTAATCACAAATTTTCTGGGTTTCTTTACTGATATGGTCAATCATGATGACAGTTTTCTTAATATTGAAAAAAGCCCTAAATTCCTGGTATAAACCTTAACTTGTCTAGCTGTAATATCCTAACAGATATTTTATTTAAAATTTGCATTGCTATTTGTTTAGAAAATTGGTCTATAATTTTCATCTTCTATTTTGTTGTACATGTAGATATCAGAAGAACTATTGCTATGCAATAAGAGAAATTTAGAAGGACACCTTCTTCTATAATTTGAAATAGTTTATATATTATTGGCATTCATGTTTCTCTAAAGGTTTGCAGAAATTCATTTGTAAATCCATCTGGTCCTTGAACATTTTCATTTAAATTTGAATGCTAGCTCATTTTATGTATATATTTTTATCATTCCTATAACTTCATTGTCTATGGTTTCTTTTATATATCATATATATATGTATATATATATATATATATATATATATACATTCTTTTAGCAAGATATATATTCCTTGTTTGATCATTTTAAGCATTCTACTTTTGTATTTATTTCTCCATTCATATGATTGTTAAAGCTATATTACTGCATGATAATAATAATATTAATAATAAAACTATATAACTGTTAAACCTATATTCTGCTAGCATCCCTTTGTTTAACTTTCTGTGTGTCAATTTGACTTGTATCTTATAAAGATTGTATTGTATGGAATGTATGATTTCAACTCATTCAGATTGACAATTATGATTGATAATTATGCATTCGCCTTCATCTGATTTTCTTCCATTTATCATTCTCTCCTTTTATGACTTTCCCCTTATTGGCATCTTTTATCTACTCACTCTTTTATCATTGCAATATTTTCTTATCATCCTCTACTCCTTACTCTTAAGTAAGATTGATTTCTATTACCTCTTGAATAGATGGATAGATAGATAGTAATAATTAGTAATAGAATATATAAATACACACACACACACACATATATATATTTATATATATATTTATATATATATATATATATATATTACCCCCCTTTGAATCAATTTTAATTTGAATGAAGTTCAACTAATGTATACTTTTTCATTATTTCCCCCTTCAACTTAAAAATTCTTCTTACAGGCCTCTTTTATGTGAAATAATTTTGCTTTTTACTTCCTTTGCTTTCTATTTTCTTCTCTAACATCACTTGTTCTCAGTCATCCAATTTTTTACATTTTCCCAATATAATCAGCTAAGTTCTACACACTATTTCTGTGCCGTATTCTTCTGCCCAAATAGTGATAGAGTTCTCAGAAGAAATATGAATCAACTTCCCAATCAAATTACCTTTATTGAATCCCTGATGATTTCTCTTTCATATTTAATTTTTAATGTTTCCCTTGAGTATTTATTTTAATTTTATTTTAAAGTCACCTGTTCATCTTAGGTCTTTTCACTAAGAGAGCTTGAAAATTCTTATTTCATTAAATATTCTTTATTTCCATCTGAAGGATAGCTCTATTTTGACTTCCTTGTTTATATAACATCACAATATTAGTGTCATAAAAGGAATTTGGTAGAATTACTTCCTCTCATTTTTTTAAACATGGTTTATGTAGAATTGGAATTAATTGCTCCTCCTTTGGTAGAATTTACTTCTAAATCCTGGACTGTGCTGGTGGTCATTCACTGACCAGAACACAGGTCAGGAGAACGGACAGAAACTCTCAGCAAACCTTGAAGGAATCAAGGTCCTGGAGGGGGGAGATGGTGTTCACCTGAAAACATTTTCAAAATCCCTCAAAATGTTGGGATAGTGTGCCCACCATCCTGGAAGCAAAACTTGATCTTAACAAAGAGTTAAAATCAAGTCATAGACTAGGAAAATGTACAAACAACAGAGGGAAAAAATATGATCTTAGAAAATTACTTTGGTCCCATGGATGATCAAAATACATACTTGGAAGATCACAAAGTCAAAGGCCCTGTATTCAAAGCCTCCAAGAAAATTATGACTTGGTTTCAGACTATGGAATAGCTCAAAAATAAATTTGAAAATTAAATAAGATAAGGAGAGGAAAAAATTGGAAGAGAGCAATGCAGGGACATCATGAAAACCAAATCATCAGCTTTGTGATGGAGATATAAAAAAAAATTATTGAAGAAAATAATAGGGTGGCTAGGTGGTGTAGTGGATAAAACACCAGCCCTGGAGTCAGGAGTACCTGGGTTCAAATCTGGCTTCAGACACTTAATAATTACCTAGCTGTGTAGCCTTGAGCAAGCTACTTAACCCCATTTGCCTTGCAAAAAAACTAAAAAAAAAAAAGAAAATGATATCTTAAAAATCATTTTAGGTCAAATGGAAAAAAGCAGTTCAAAAGATAAATGAGAAGAATGCCTTCAAAAGCAGAATTGGCCAGATGGCCCAGGGGATGCAAAAGCTGTCTGAAGTAAATAATTCCTTCAAATGTAGAATAGAGCTAAGGGAAGCAGATGATTTTGTAAGAAATCAAGATTCAATGAAACAAAACCAAAATAATGAAAAAGTATACTAAAAGTGATCATACCCTTTGACCCAGAAATTCTAATACTAAGCCTATATCCAGAAGAAATAATAAAAAATGAGAAAGGTCCCTTAAGATCCAAAATATTCATAGAAATTCTTTTTTGTACTGGCAATTGGTAATTGATGGACTGTTCATCAAATGGGGAATGAATGGACAAGTTATGGTATATGAATGTTATGAAATAACTACTGTTCTATAAGAAGTCATGAATTCTCAGACTGAAGAGAAGCATGAAATGAATTACAGGAACTGCTGCAGAGCAAAGGGAGAAGAAACAAGAAAACATTGTACATATTAATAGCAACATTGTGACTTGATAAACCTTGATGGATGCAGGTATTCTCAGCAGTTCAGAGAACTCAGACAACCTTGGGAGACAAGCAAACTATGGATGATGCCATCATCATGCAGAGGAAGAAAAGCAAAACAAACAAACAAAAAACCTTTGGAATATTAATGAACACTATACTCACTTTTTGAAAAATTTCCGTTATGTATTTCTTTCCTATCACATGGATTTCTTTCTTTTCCCTCAATTTCAATTCTTCATAACAAAAATGTCTAATCTGTAAGCATGTTAAACCTAAATGTGTATGGTCAGTATTCATCTGACTTTCACCAGTAAGAGGAAGGGGTTGGGAAGGGAGGGTAGAAGAAAATCGTGTAACTTAAAAATATGCATATGCATGTGAATAACATGTAATAAGTGAAATAAAATGAAATATTAATTGTAAAGAAAACAACTGTGAGGTATCACTTCCCACCTATCAGATTGGTTAAGTTGACAGAAAGGGAAAATGATCAAGGTTGGAGAGGTTGTTGGAGGATTGAGACATTAATTACTTTTTGGTGGAGTTGTAAATTAATCTAATAATTCTGTAGAGCAACATAGAACTACTCCCAAAGAGCAAAAAATCTGATCATATCTTTTGATTCAGAAATATCAATAGTAGGTCTATATCCAGAAGCAAAGAATTGGAAATTGAGGCCCTGCCCATAAATTGAGGAATGATTGAGCAAGTTAAGTTATATGAATGATCTGGAGTACTGTTTTTTATTAGAAACCTTGAATTATCAGACACCAGAAAAGCCTGGAAAAAAATTACATGAAATTATGCTGAGAAAGGGATCAAAACCAAGAGAACATTATACACATTAACAAGAAAATTGTGAGTTGATCATCTATGATAGATTCAGCTTCTTTCAGAAATTCAGAGATCTAGGACAACCATGGGAGACTTGTGGACAAATTCATCTAGACGAGGAAAAAGAAACAACAACCAAAACCACAGAATCTGAATGAACACAATGTACAACTTTTTCAAAAAAGTTTCTTATGTTTCTCCTTCCTAACTCATGATTTTCTTTTGTTTCCTTTAGTGCTAACTATACATACATAAAATGATTTATATAAAACATGTTAAATACAATTGTACATGTACAATGTTCAATTAATTGTTCACTGATGATGGGAGAAATATGGGAAGGAAGGGAGGAAGAAAATTGTGCAATATGCAATTGAATTACTGTTGAAAAATTTTCTTAAGTTGAAAATGAGAGAAGAAAATGAAATTAAAAAATAGAATAGGGAATGGGGAAACAAAACTCTCACACTTTATAGTGATATGTTGATTAAATTAGAAAATCCAAAGGAATCAATTAAAAACGACTTGAAATGATTAACAACTTTAAAAAATTTGCGGAATATATAATGAATCCACATAAACATAAGCATTGAATATAAATTGCAAATAGAAAGCAGTAGCAAGAGATAGAAGGAGAAATTTTATTTGAAGTCATATTAAACATTGTAATATATTTGGGTTTTACCTGCTAAGCGATACCCAAGAAAAACTCTAATTACAATTATGCAATACAATACAATAAATTATAAAATAAATACAAAAACAAAATTTTGCAAAGAAAAAAACTCTAAATATAATTATATTATTCTTTTTTTCACAAGAAAATAAAGATCACTTGATCACAGGTATACTGTGATAACATAATTTAAAAGATAACTCTAAATTAGTTGTTCTATGTCATATCTCAAACTATCAAATTTATTATAAATAGGTAGATAAAGAAATAATAAAATTTACCTGGATGAATAAAAAATCAAGAATATTAGGAATGTTAATGAAAAAATTCAAAGGATGAAGCATATCAGATTTAAAACTATATTATAAATTGGCAGCCATCAAAACTGTTTGATACTCTGAGAAACAGAGTGATGAGGTGTTGCAAGGTGGAGCAAGATGGTGGGGGGGACTAAGAAGCTCCAAATGGTTTCTTCAAAGCAACCTTAAATAAAACTTCTAAACAGGCCCTAAAACTACAAATTCCACAAAAAAAAGAATGGAACAAGTTTTTAACTCATCACATTTGAACTTCAGTAAATGTCTGTCTGGCTAAAAGGGGAGTATATCACAGCATAGACAGCAGTGTGAGAAAGCTCGTAGGATACTCTTATTTAAAACACAGGTTAGGTCAGGAATTAACAAACCTACAATGCACAAGCCAGCACTGAATATCCCAAATCCAACACAGAAGGCAAAGTTTGAACCCCATGAACATTGTTGCAACAGATGATATGGGGTTGTAATGCAGGGAACAAACCACTGTATAGACAATGTTAGAGGTAAGCCAATATTTAAAGCTACCCTAAAGGAAAGAACAAACCATTGCATAAGTAATGACATTGGCAATTGTAAATCCAGAGCTATTCTAAAGAAAAGACTTAATCATTTAATAGGCAAAGTTATGGGGAAGCTGTAAACCAGGGACCAGATTCTTACTCCAGCAGAAAAAAAAAAAAACAAAAAAAAAAAACTTGGGACTATATTCCCTTGCCACAGGAGCTCATCTCAGTAATCAACATGAGCAAAACAAACAAACAAACAGACAAAAATAGCTAAAACAACTCCTTTAAATGTAAAATTAGTGAAGTAAAAAAGGAAACACAAATGTCAACTGAAGAAAATTAATCCCTAACAATTAGATTGGACAAATGAAAATCTCTGTGAGAGTCCAAGATTCCATGTATCAAAACTAAAAGGCAGAAAAATAGGAGAACTTATAAAGTAATTTAAGAAAAATTGAATGCCCTAGAAAATATATTCAGGAAATATGACTTCCTGATTATTGGTCTACATAAAATAAAATCTGGAAAACAGTTTTCAGGAAATTATATTGGAAAACTACCTTCACAACCTAGAGTAAAAATACATAATAGTCCCTGAAAGAATTCACTGATAATCTCCAGAAAGTGATCTCAAAATAAGAACTCCAAGGAGTAGTGTAGCCAACTTTCAGAATTCTCCATTAAATGAGAAAATACTGCAAGCCACCAAAAAAGAAGTAAGTTAAAAACCAAAGAAACCCAGTCAGGATTACATATGACTTATCAACTTCAACATTAAAGGATGTTAGGACCAGTAATATGATATTCCAGAAAACAAAGACCTTAAAATACAACCAATAATTAAGGACACTGCAAAATTCAATATATTCTTTTAGGGTAAAAGGTGTATTTTCAACAAATTAAAGGTCTTCCAAACTTATTTGATAAAATGTTCTGAACTGAATAGAAAATTTGATCTTCAAAAACAAGACTCCAGAGATGCATTAAAAAGGTAAACAGAAAGGGGAAAATGCCAATACCATTGAACTGTATAAATCTCTACATGAGAAAAAAAATACTTGCAACTCCTTTTTTTAAATTATTTACAAGGCAATGGGGTTAAGTGGCTTGGCCAAGGCCACAAACCTAGGTAATTATTAAGTGTCTGAGGCCAGATTTGAACTCAGCTACTCCTGATTCCAGGGCCAGTACTCTATCCACTATGCCACCTAGGCACCCCTTACAGCTCTTGAGAATTTTATTTATTTTGTGCAGCTAAGTGGTGCAGTGGATAGAGCACTGGCCCTGGAGTCAGCAGGACCTGAGTTCAAATATGACTTGAAACACAATTACCTAGCTCTGTGACCTTGGGTGAGTCACTTAACCCCCATTACCTTGAAAAAAGATGGGAAAAAAGAAAATTGTATTTCTCTTAGGATAGATAAATGAAGAGTACTTATATGCATAGATTGATCATGATAGCGATGATGTTTTAGCTGATACATTGAATATAGTTGAAGGAAATGTACTTAAAGGGTATGGGTATTAATGGATCAGGAGTGATTTTTCCTTGCATGATACTTTAACTCATGAGAGATTTATTTTTATATAGTGTTTTTAAAATAGTGTATGGTAACAATAGATAATAATTTAAAGATACTTAGGGCTCTTGAGAATTGTATTTCTAATGGTCCAGTTGAGGGAAGAATATTTTGGCAGAGGCTGTGTGTATAAAATAACTGAGGTAATGACACTTACAAATCAACCAACCCTTTAAAATTGTACTTTTATCAGGAGAGATAAAAGGTTTGTTTGACAGAAGTTGTAAGTGTAGATTAGATTTCAAACAAGCAAGTCCTGAAAAAAAAAGGATTATGCTAGGAGAAGGAGAGAAAGAAAACAAATAGCACCACAGGAAGACCCACAAAAACCTATGAAAGTAGAAGAAAAGGAGGGCCTGAAAACCCACACTCTCAACAGATTCAGCCCAAAGAGACAATGACATGCATTCCCAATTGGGTTAAAAATTGATCCTACTCTACAGAGAAGTGGGGGAGGGGAGAGAAAATAAAGCAGAAGAAGGGATTCATAAAAGGGAGGGCAAAATTGAAAGTAAAGGTAAAGTTGAGGCTAAAGTCAAAGTCAAAAAGTAAAGTAAAAGGGATAAGGGATAAGGAAAAGGTAAAAGGACTGATAAAAAGGACTGATCTAGAGGCAGCAGTCAGAAGCAAAGAATCAGTGAAGAGGGACAAGGGGAATAAAGAAAAAAAAAGTGAAAATGGGGGAAGATGGCATGGAGGTAAAACAGAATTAGTAATCATATCTGTAAATGTAAATGGCATGAACTTTCCCTTAAAGTAGAAAATGGTAAGAGTGGATTAAAAGAAAGAATGCTACAAAATACTATTTACAAGAAATACTTTTGACATAGAGGGTAAAGGCAGTGTAATGGTATAAGTGTGAAGCAGAATGTATGAATAGAAAAAAGCAGAGATAACACTTCTTGTCTCAGATAAAGAAAATCAAAAATAGATCTTATTAAAAATAAGGAAGGAAACTAACTCTTCTTAAAAGCTATTACAAGTTAAGCACTTTGCATATTAATCATATATTTACCAAGTGGTATAGCATTCTTCTTCTTAGAGGGGATGATAAATGAGTAGCAGGGAGGCATGGATGACAAAACTATATTAGTGGTGGAACTCACCCTCTTTCACAATTAGATAAATCTCACCAAAAAGTAAACAAGAAGGCAGTCAAGAAAGTAAATAACATTTAAAAGAAGATAAGATAATACTTTGGAGAAAACTGAATGGGGATAGAAATAAAAATTTTCTCTGCAGTACATGGAATCTACGTAAAAAATTAACCATGAACTAGGGCAGAAAAACCTCACAATGAAAGGCAGAAAAGCAGAAATATTGAATGTATAATTTTTAGGTCATGATACAATAAAATTTGCATATAATAAAAGGTGATGAAAAGATAAAATTTAAAGTTATTGGAAAAATCAGAAAATCAACAAATTTTTAAAAATGAGTGAAACAAAAAGATCATAGAAATAATCTATAATTTCATTCAAACCACTGACAATGATGAGACATAATGACAAAATTTATAGGATGCAGTCAAAGCTGCTATTAGGGAAAATTTTATTTCTCTAAAGCCTTGCATGAAGAAAATAGAGAAAGAACTGATGAATGTTTTGGGCATTTAATTTAAAAAGATTGGATTGATGATCCCAATAAAATGCAAGATTAGAAATTTTGAAAATCAAAGGAGAAACTAATAAAATTAAAGGTAGGACAACTATTGAACAAATAAATAAAACAGGATTTTATGAAAAAAATAAACTATAATAACCTTTGGTTAATCTGATTTTAGTAAAAGAAAGAAGAAAACCAAATTACCAATATAAAAAATTAAAATGTTAAAAATAATTCAGAGATTTTTTGCCCAATTGTATGCAAAGAAATAATAATCTATATGAAATCTATGGACATTTACAAAAGCATAAATCACTCCAATTAATAAAAGAGGAAAAAATACTTAAATAACACAATTTCAGAAAAAGAAATTAAAGATTTCATCTATAAATTCCATAAGAAAAAATCTCCAAGTCAAGATGGATTTATAATTAAATTCTGCTAGTCATTAGGGGAAATATTAATTAATATCGATTTATACTCTTTTAAGAAATATGAGCACCATTATGGGACTGATAGCAACTAGGAAGAGCCAAAGCAGACAAAGGGAATAAAAGACCACTCTCTAATGAATATTGATGCAAAAATTTTAAATAAAATATTAACAAGAGATTGCAAGTTATAACTTGGATTTTACACCATGAACCAGGTAGGATATATATACCATGTTAAATGGATCAATATTAGAAAAACAATCAACCTAATTGACCATATCAATAAAAATTTAACATAAATCATATTATTTTCTCAATAGATGCTGAAAAACCTTTGACAAAATACAGCATGCATTTCTATTAAAACACTGGAGGTCATAGAATAAATAATTTTCCTTAAATTGATAAGCAATATCCATCTAAAATCATCAGCAACCATTACATATAATGGGGAGATACTAGGAGCATTGACAGTAAGATTCGAATTGAAAAAGTTTTCCCATCATCACCCCAGTAATTCAATATTGTATTAGAAATGTTAACTTTTGTGATATGAGAGGCAAAAGAATTTGAAGGAATTAGCATAGGAAATGAGAAAAGAAAACTTCCATTCTTTATAGATGATAATGATGATAAATTTAGAGAACCCCAGAAAATCAACTTAGAAAGGTATTGAAGCATTGGATACCTTTATTAAAGAGACAGAATATAAAATAAATACACAAAAGTCATTACTATATCTTTATATGACCAATAAAGTTTTAGAGAAAGAGACAGAAAGGAATTCCCCTTAAATCAATTGCAGGTAACATGCAATACATTAGAATCTACCTCCCAAGACAAAAACAAGAAACTAAAAGAATGCAATTATAAAATATTTTTCACAGAAATAAAGATCTAAACAATTGTAAAAATGTCAATTGTTGATGTTAGATTGAACTAATATAATAATAACAATTCTACCTAAATTAGTTACTTATTCAGTGTCATATCAAACTACCAAAATCTATTTTACAGAGCTAGGAAAAAATATTGACAAAATTCTTCTGCAGCAACAAAAGATCAAGAATAACAAGGAAGCTGGGTCAGCTAGGTGGTGCAGGGGATAGACCACTGACCCTGGAGTCAGGAGTACATGAGTTCAAATCCAGCCTCAGACACTTAATACTTACCTAGCTATGTGGCCTTGGGCAAGCCACTTAACCCCATTTGCCTTGCAAAACCTAAATTAAAAAAAAAAGAATATCAAGGAAATTAATGAAAGTAATGCAGAAGAATGTGACCTAGATGTATCTAAAATTATATTATAAAATAGCAATATTCAAAACTGAAAGTGGTTAAGAAATAGAGAAGTCGATCAATGGATAGATTAGGTACAACAAAAGAGTAATAACTGACTATAATCATCTACTGTTTTATAAAGCTAAAAGCACTAGCTTCTGCTATAAGAATTCAGTGCCAGCAAAACTGAAAAAATATAATGGCAACAATTATCCATAAACCCTCACCTCATACCTTAGACTAAAATGATGTAAAAATAATACAGGATTTAAACATAAAGTGTGAGATCAAGTAAGAGAAAAGAAATAATTTATCAGTTGGATCTGTATAGAAGAAAGATGTTTATAACCAAACAAGACATAGAGAAAAATATGAATTACAAAATTAATGACTTCAAATATATTTAAAGTTTCTGCACAAAATAATCAGTTAACTAAGATTAGAAAGATTTCAAAATGATAGAAAACAGTTTTCATAGCTAATGGCTCTGATGAAGGACTCATTTCTCAAATACATTGAGAACTGAACCAAATTTATAATCTTAGAAGCCATTCTCCAATTGATAAATGATCAAAGACCATCAATAGGCAGCTTCCAAATGAAGAAATAAAAGTTGTTTAGGGTCATATGAAAATACAATCTTAATCACTATTAATTAGAGTAATGCAGATTTAAGCAACTCTGATGTACCACCTCATACATGTCAGACTGATTAATTTGACAGAAAAATGATATGATTATTGTTTTGGGGGATATGAGATTTGCACCATTGAGGAAGTGGTGAATTGATACAGTAGTTCTGGAGAGTAATTTGGAACTATGTTAAAAGGGCAATATAAATGCATATTACCTTGATCCAATAATACCAGTACTAGGCCTGTTATCCAAAGGAACCATGAAAAAAGGGAAATGGACATAAATTTATGACTATATATAAAGCAGCTCTTTCTTGTGGCAAATAATTGGAAATTAAGGGAAAGTCCACCAAATGAGTACTGTCTGAATAAATGGTGCTTTATGAATGCAATAGAATATTCCTGTTCTAAAAGAAATGATGAACAGGCAAAAAAAAATTTGTGATCTAATGCTAAGTGAAGTGAATAGATCCAGGAAAATATTGTACACAGTAACATCAACATTGTATGTTTGTCAACTATGAGAAATTTAGAGCTTCTCAGCAATAAAATGATCCAACACAATTCTAAACTATGCAATCCACATCCCAAAGAAAGAAACTATGGGACCTGAATACATGTATGTTCACTTTTTAAAATTCTTTTTGTTTTTGATTTCTCATGAATTTTCCATTTTTTTTCTCTCTAATCTTTCTTTCATAATAAGAGTAATATGGGAAAGTTTAGCATTATGTATATTCTATGCCAGATTGCTTGCTGTTATGGAAGGAAGGAGGGAATAGTGGAAGGGAGAAAATTTTACAAATCACATATTGAAATAAGTACTGATTGTGAAAAATAAATTAAATGAAGGAAAAAAATATGGTCCCTGCAAAAATAAATAAAGAAAAATAAGAAGAAGAATAAAGTCATAGTAGTTAGAAAATCAATATTGTCAAAGGAAATCTATTTAAAAACATCTAGACTGCTTTTTGGAATGAAAAGTTGGATACCTCTAAAGCATCCTTATGGAGACTTATGACCCAATGGAATGACCAATGGCATAGTCACAGAGATCAAAGTAGTAGAATTGTAGAGGAATTCATGGATAGACTAATGAATTCTAGGTGCAAGGTTTTAAAACCAAAGAAATCCTCCTGACAAACCTTCTAGCTACCATAAAGTTCAATCACTAAACATGAGCTCATATCATGATAATGTTGAACCATGTCTTTTAATAGAATTATGAGTTATTTGCACTAAATTCAGGGAAGAATAATGTATGCCTTGTAATTATTTGTTTACAAATCTCCCTTTTTAGAAGGTCTCAGAAATAGAGAAACTATTATGATGCTTATTGTTACCTATTTAGCCTCATAACTGAAGCAACTGTCTTCTGAGAATTAATTTACATGTCTGAAATCTCTTTCTAACTGCTCCCTTCTTTTTATTCTTACTATAAATTTCCATGATAGGTAGCTATGATCCAATCCTTTAATTATTATCATAATCTCCTTTCTGATGTTCATGATTTCATACTCAGTACTTCCAGAATAATTTTTACCCCTTTTAAGAAAGGGTCAAATTCCTTATGTCAAGTATATCTAAATACTATCATATTTTTTCACTTTTATATAAAATTTATATATCATACCTATCATATCCATCCCAAATAAGGTTTTAGTCTTAGATAAGCACTTTATAATTATTGCAAGAAAGATGATAAAGTGCTTCTTATATAGTCAAAAATACCTGGATTAATTTTTTTCTGACATGGGCAACCATTCTGACCATGGGAGAGAGATTTAACTACTCTGAGCCTCAAACGTCTCATTTCTAGTCCCTATATCTAATGATATCTATAATTCCAATTAAGAAGGGCACTGAGCACAGGTTCACCAAGATGCCTTTGCTGTATTAGTCAGATGATAATGAAAGAAATGGAAAGACCAAGAGATAAAAGTTTCTGGTTAATTGATACAGAATTTATTACTTAGACTCTATTATAATTAGTAAATTGATAATCAGTGGTTTCTTTTGGTAACCAGTGACAAAACCCTAGAGATTCCTGAATACTTATTTATCTTTGAGAAAAGGGTTCCTTTGATAGGTGAAAAGCAACTTTCCTTGCTGAGCAGGAGATGGCCTAAAAATCTTCAGCTCCTCTTGCTGAGAAACTGATGTGATCATAAGATTCAACCTCCTTCATCAATCTGGACTTAGGAATCCATTTGTACCCAAACACCACTCTGGTTGGTTTTCCTCCTTCTGAATTATCCAAGACCATAACGGGAGGGAAGTTATACATTGACATAGTTTTATTTCCTAAAGTAAAGAATTCACCTAGATTGGATTATATTTATACTCTAAACAGAAGTAAGATCTATTTGGGTGGGACTCCACACTAAGATAGTAAATCAAGTACCCAGAAGATTTGGGCAATCTCACCTATCAGAAATGTCCTAAAAATTCTTATTAATATATTATAAAATAATGTTTTCAATATAATGTAAGCAGAGTTTGCAAACTTTAAAACTTTATAGAATTAGCAACATATAATGGTATCATACATAGATCAGGCAGTACTGTGAATAAGAGCTATCCTTGGTGATATCATTCCTCTACTTAGTTGCATATACATATGTATGCATACATATATTTCAGCACATATCAATATATATATTGATATAGATATATATAGATATAGATATAATTTATTTTCAGAGAGAGAGATAGAAAGAGACAGAAAAGCAGAGAGACAGATGGACATAGAGACAGAGAATGAATAAATTGGAAATGGCAACATAGTCTAGCAATCATGCTATGATTGGTCCTTCTTCAATTCATCAGGACAAAAGTAAGAGGAAACAAAGCATATATATGAGATACCCTTTACACAGCTAGTCCATGCTGTCTCATCCATGTGACTTCTAAAAAATTTAAACTTTGCATCTTTCATAGTACCAAATAGTGCTTTGTATTCAAGAACAGTTTACTAAATGTCTGGTATTGCATTTGCATGTTAGTAATAAAAATTTGATACCTAAAATAATTGCAAAGTATTTTCTCTTCCTGTTTATGACCTTACTTTCTAATAAGAGGATCACAATTTCCCTTTGTTATAATGAGTACATGTAATGTTAATATCCCTTTTTGGAGCTATTGTTATTTTTTTTTTACTACAAGTTATAGTAAATTCTAAACCTATATGACACAATTGACATTTGTAAGTAAAGTCCTTTGGGTTACAAAATCATATTAAAGTTGAGGTACCACATTGCAGTTCTGCATATTAACACAGTTTGACTTCTTTGCCTTTGTTTTGGTTACGTACAGCATGTCACTTACAAAAGACAAGATTTTTATGGCTCCTTGAGGAAAAACATGAGAAATCCTTTAAAAAGCAGCACCATAAAGTTATTCAGGAGAACTGGAAACCAGAGAGAGAAGTAACATTGTGATCAGGATACATTGTCAAAATTGCATCAGTGTTGAAATATAGGCTAAAACTCTCCAAACAACCTTGCTACACTGTAGAGTTTAGAATATGAAAGTGAGCATTTAAAATGTGTATTCTGTTGATAAGTATTTTTGGTTAGAAGAACAAGTCATCATTATTCATCCTTGGAAATTATTTCAGCTTATACTAATAAAATTCATATTTGCATAAAATCACAATTGATTTTAGAAGAAGACTTTATTTAGTAGGATTGTAAATTTGGCAGGAGTAAATTGTAAAGACAATTAGGAATCTGAAGTATAAAGAAGAAATAGTAGCATAGAAGTCAGAGATAACAAGTTAAATTAATTTTATGTTGTGTGGAGGTACATAAACCATAAAAAGAAAGTTATCTATAAAAATTGTGTGTGTTTGTGTGTTTGCACATGTATGTTGCTGTACAGAGGCTGCTTCTGTCATAGAGAGACTTCCAAAAAATGAACTGTAACTCTAAAAGAGGTGCAAATTTCCAATGAATTCATGTTCTAGATCAGAATGGAAACTGCAGATTATAGGAAACACTCTGATACTTGACCGTTCTTTATCTCATCATTGCCCATTTCTTAATGTCATGGTGGACAGGATTTGAAGACTATGACAATTATTACAGAAAAGGCACTTGATATTAATAAGGATTCAAATGTCATTTTACTTTCTTAATTACTAAAAAGATTTCACTTATTGCTCTTTGAGAAGGTACTCTCTGTGAGTGTTAAATTCTGCCCTTTTCTTCATCCATTATGTCATGTTGGGACATGACAGTTTTTGAACATGGAGAAAATGAGAAAGCAAAGTATAAAGCACTTTATCTTTCCAAGACATGTATTAAGGCACAGTTAAAAATCAATTTAAAGTACATAGAATAGCTTTAGAAGGTGATGTCAGAGGGCCACAATGTCTTTCAGAGCCTACTAAACTGGGATAAATTTGAATATAGATATGGTAAGAAAATGGAAATTTGTTATGGAAATACAGTCTGACTAATTTCAAAACAATCTTGTGTCCAATAAGCTAGTGAGCAAAGTATTTCAAAAATAATATGGGGTGACTAGGTAGCACAATGGATTGAGCACCAGCCCTGGAATCAGGAGTACCTGAGTTCAAATCCGACCTCAGACACTTAATAATTATCTAGTTGTGTGGCCTTGGGCAAACCACTTAAACACATTTATCTTCAAAAACCTAAAAAAAAAAAGAAATCACTGATCAGTTGAATTAAAATATTAATTAAAAAATTAAAAATATACCCTTTGGGCAGCTAGGTGGTGCTGTGGATAAAGCACTGGCTCCAGAGTCAGGATAACCTGAGTTCAAATTCCACCTCAGGCACTTAATAATTATCTAGTTTTGTGTCCTTGGGCAAGTCACTTAACCCAGTGCTTTAAAGAACCCCTATACCCAAATAAGCCCATGATGATAATATAAATTTAAAATAAAAATATTCAGTTAGAGAAATTTCATGAGAACAAGAATGAAATGCTGACATCAGAATCTGAAGCTACTAGATATTTCTATTTTCTTCTCCTGAAATCAGAATATCTGCCCATGTCGTGTAAGAGCAGGTTTGCCTCCCAATCTATCTTCTTATATCTCTACTGCCTAGCCAGAAGAAATGAAGTTCTCTGCTACCATACAGTATTCTCAGTTTTTTTCCTTCTCTGTATGTTTTAATACTAATGGCTTACCTTTTTCTTCTTTCCACTTTTAAAAATAACCTGAATTTCTCATTTGAATCTGTGTTCTCTCTGTTATAAGTCAATAGTTGCTCCAAAAGTGTGTCTGGAATAATGGGGCAGGTGGGATATAGTTGTAAAGTTGGTAGTTTCACAGGATTGCTGGTCCCTTTACCAACTATAGATCACAGTCTGTTCCATGGCTGATTAGATGTCATTTTTTAATTGAATTTTAAGTTATTTTCAGTTTTGAATTCTCTGCCTTACACATTATTCTCATCAGTCATTGAAAAGATAAGAACAACAAAGTTTGTTATAAATATGTTTATTTGATGAAAATAAATTTTTGTATTACACTGGTTTAAAATTAAAAAAAAGTAGAAAGAAAAACTATGCTTCAATCTACATTCTGAGTCCATATTTCACAAATCCTTTGGATTATTGGTCCTTCCATGACTTCTCCAGCATTTCTAAGTTTTTCCCAAGTATTTATCTTCACAACACAATTGTTATTGTAAAATTGTTCTCCTGGTTCTAGTCACTTCGCTTGAGATAAACTCATTCATGTTCTTAGGTCTTAGGATTGTTTTTGATCACTGAACTGCAGAGAGAAGCTGCATCCATTAAGGTGGTTATCTTACAATGTTGCTATTAATGTATAAATGTTCTCCTGATTCTGCTCATTTCAATCAATAACAGTACCTGCAAGTATTTAGAAAACTTCAGCGGCTTATGATTGCTGACAAAACAATGGTATTCCATATCATTCTCATACCACGACTTGTTCTGCCATGCCCCACTTTATGGGCATACCCTCAATTTTCAATTCGTTACCATTACAGAAAGCTGTTATAAATATTTTTGTACATGTAGGATTTTACCATTTTCATGATCCTTTCAGGATACAGACCCAATAGTAGTACTGTTAGATCAAAGAGTTTGCACATATTTATTATTCTTTGGGCATAATTCCTAATTGCTCTCCAGAAACATTGGAACAATACCTGGAAAATAGATCCAAGAGAGATAATCTATAAATTATTGGACTGAAACAAAGAAGTTGAAAATATCATGTAGGAAATTATTGGGAAAAACTGTGCAAATCTGCTAGAACAAGAAGATAATTTAACTGTTGGAAGTATACAGAGAACTCCTGCAGAAAGAGAATCCAAGATTAAAAACTCCAATTACTATCATAGCCAAATTCCAGAATTCTGAAATAAAGGAAAGAATATTGAAAGCAGCTAAAAAGAAAACAATCGAAATGCAAAGGAAGCACAATCCGACTCACATGGGGTCTATCAACCTCAATATTGAAGGACTAGAAGACCTGGAATACTTTATGTTGGATGGCAAAGGACCTGGGATTACAACCAAGAATTTACTATCCTAAAAATTTCAGCATATACTGTCAGGGGAAAAGATGGATGTTCTATGTTATAGAGCACTTCCAGAATTTCCTGACACAAAACCATAACTGAACAGAGAATTCAATTGCCAAATATATGTTCAAGAGTTGCCTGAAAAGATAAATGAAAAGGGGAAGGAAAAAAGAAAACAAAACAAAATAAATGTTGTTCAAGATCATCAAGTTGTATACAAACCTAAAAGGGGAGATATAATATTTCTAATTCTTGATAACTTTACTTCTCTTAGGATAATTAAAGGGTTGGTTATAATGGAAGAGATTGGACTTAAAGGATATGGGTATAGTTGGGTCTTGTCTCTCCATTAAACAGGTGGAAAATGACATCACTATGTTCGAGACTAGAAGACATGATGAAAAGCAGGGGCGTTAACTCTAAACTTAAGTGTCTCATTATCCTCTGACCTATTTTACTTTTATTGTGCTGAAAAAGCTAAGCACTCTCCCTGAACAGGGCATCAGAAAGTGGTTGGCATCATATCTTTTAATTATTTGTAAAGTTTTCAAATGAGACCTTCAGAGCCTCCCAGTACTTAGTGTCCTTTAAGATTCTTGTAATGAATTAAATCAGGGTTTGATTTAAATCTTGCTTCACTTAACAAGGGGTTAAGAACCCTGGGTGGGGGTGGAAACGTTTGTCAGAAAGGTTGGATCACTTCACAATTTCACCAAGAATGCATTAGTGTCTCAGTTTTCCCATATCCCATTCATTATTGATCATTTTCCTTTCTAGCCATATTGACCAAACTGAGAGGTAAGAGTTGGTACCTCAGAGATGTTTCAATTTTCATTTCTCTAATCAATAATGATTTTGAGTCATTTTTCATGTAAGTATAGATAGCTTTGATTTCACTGTCTGAGAATTGCCTTTTCATATCTTTGAATAATTTATCATTTGGGCAATGATTTGTTTTATTTTATACATTTTTCTCAGTTCTCTCTATGTATATTTTATAATTGAGTCTTGTCACTAGTTAGAAAAATTGTTTCCCAATTTACTACATTGCTTTTAATCTTAGTTGCAATGGTTAGCTCAATAATTTTCTTGTTATTGATTTTAGTAATTTCACCTTTAATTTTCAGAATTTTGAATTTGTCCTTTCTGTAATTCTTTTAGTTGAACACTTAGATTATTGATCCATTCTCCATTTTTTTCATGTAAGCATTTGGAGATATAATATTTCCCCTAAAGGATACTTTAGCTGGATTCCATAAATTTTGTTGTTGTCTCATTATTTTCATTGTCTTGTATGAAATCAACAATTCTTTCTATGATTTCTTGTTTGATCCGTGCATTCTTTAAAATTAGGTTACTTAGCTTTCAATTAACTTTAGATCTGTCTCTCCATTCCCCTTTACTGTACTTAATTTTTATTGCATTGATGATCTGAAAATATTTATTTCATTTTTTTGAGGATTTTGTGCCCCAATATAATGATCATTTTTGTGTAGGTTCAATCTACCACAGGAAAAAAAAAAAAGGTATATATTCCTTTCAATCCCCATTTAATTTTCTCCAAAGATCTATCATAAACAATTTTTCTAACAATCTATACACCTCCTTAATTTTCTTATTATTTATTTTATGGTTAGATTTATCTACATAGGAGAGGTGAAGGTTGTGGTTCCCCACCATTAGAGCTTTGTTCTCTATGTACATCATCCTTTAACTCATTTAGCTTCTGCTCTGAGAATTTTGATGCCATAATGCTTGGCACATACATGTTTAGTATTGAAATTACTTCATTGTCTATGGTGCTATTAGGAAGGATATAACTCCCTTTCTTATCTCTTTTAATGAGAACTTTATTTCAAGTGTTTTGTTATTAGATAAGGATTGCTACCCCTATTTATTTTCATTTCAGCTGAAGCATAATATATTCTGCTCCAACCTTTTACCTTTATTCTGTATCTATCTTTCTGCTTCAAATGTGTTTTTGTAAACAACAAATCATAAGATGATGGTTTTTAATTCACTCTGCCATCCATTTCCATTTTATGGGATAGTTCATCTCATTAATATTCTGAGCTATTAGTATTACTTCTGTATTGCCATAAATGTTATCTCACATCTGTTTGGACTTTTCCCTTTCTTTCGCCTTATCCCTCTTCCCCATTTTGTTTGTGAATACCAACTCCCTCAATGTCTTTCTCCCCTTCTTTCCTCCAGTTTCCTTTTTCTTGCCGCTTTCCCTTTTCCCCTTCTTCCTTCTCTCCTTTCTACTAGTAGCTCCTCCCCTCCAACCCCTCACTTCCCCTCCTCATACTTGAAAGGTAAGATAATTTCTAAATTCAACTGAGTGCATTTGTTAATTCCTCTTTGAGACAAATCCCATGAGAGTAAGATTCTGGAGGGGTTTGCATCCTCCTTCCTTTCTTTCTATTATAATACATCCTTTGCATCTCCTCATATAATGCTATTGCCCCATTCAACATCCCTTTCTTTTTATATCTTTGCAATCCTCCCCCCCAATTTTTAATGAACAAATTTATTTTTTAATTCCTTCCACCAAAGATATGGACATAGCATGAATGTCCATGGCTTCAGTCTAACCATATTACTGCCAATAGAGTTAGAATTCTCTAGAGTTTTGAGAATCATTCTCCCAGGTAAGTATGTAAGCAATTCAACTTTGTTAAATAATATTCTATTTCTTTTCCCCTGATTACCTTTCCATATATCTCTTGATTCTCTTCTGAGAAGATCAAATTTCCTGTCGGTTTTGGTCTTTTTAACTGGAAAGTTTGAAAGTCACCTATGTTGTTGGGTTTATCTTTTGCCATGAAAGAGGTCAAGTTTTTCTGTATGGCTGATTCTTAGTTGTAATTCAAGATCCCTTGCTCTCCATAATATAATATTGCAGGTTTTAGGATCATTTTTTGCAAGGTAATGAGGTTAAGTTACTTGCCCAAGATCACACAGCAAGGTAATTTTTTAAGGATCTGAGACCAGATTCAAACTCAGGTCATCTGGGCTGGTGCTCTATCGACTGCAGCACCTAGTTGTCCCCTTCTTAGATTCTTTAATGTTGATGCAGCCAGATCCTATGTAATCTTGACTGTGGCTCCATGGTATTTGAATTTTTTCTTCTTCCTGGCTGATTGCAAGACTTTCATCTTTATCTGATGATTTTGGAGTTTGATCAGAAAATTCCTGGGTGTTTTCATTTTGGGATTCCCTTCTTCAGTGTTTTTGATGACTATTTTGCTCTCTGGTTCCGGGATATCAGGTCAGTTCTCCTTAATTATACCTTGAAGAATGGAGTTCAGCCTCTTTTTAATTGATCAAGGTTCTCAGTTCATTTTATGATTCTTAAAATGTCTCTCCAGGATCTAATTTCCAGGTCAATTGTTTTACCAATGAGATATTATACATTTATTTTTATTTTTTTAAAATTTTCTTTAGCAGATGCTTGGTGTCTCATGAAGTCATTAGCTTTCACAAATATCATTTTGTTTTTCAGAAGGGGTCTTTTTCCTTTAATTTTTTTACATATCCTTTTCCATTTGGTCAAAGAACTTGTTACCTTTTTCCATTTTCCCAGTTGTGTTTTTGAGGAAATTATTTTATTTTTTTATTTGTCAAATTTAATTTGCTTTAAAGATTTTGTTTGCTTCTCCCATTTTTTATTATAAAATGTTAATTTTCTGTTGCATTTCTTTTCCCAATTTTTCCATTTGATTTTTAAACTCCATTGTGATCTGTTCTAAGAAGTCTTTGTGTAATAGAGACCAATTCACATTCTTCTCTGAAGCTTCCATATATAGTGCCCTTCTGACCTCCTTTTCTGAGCTAGTATCCTTAACTACATGGTAACATTCAATAGACTCTGCTTTACCCTGGTATTCTTTTCATTTGGGGGTTGTTATTTTTCTCTAGTTTCTTGTGTTGGGTTAGGAGATAGTTTGCAGACCTTCACTGTTGAGAATGCTAGAGACCTTGGTATTTGGGTTAGAAGCAATCCTCCGGGGGGTTACTTATAGACCAACCAGTAAGAAACCCCAGAATCTTTCTCTAGATTATTTGCTTTGGGGGTATCAATGATCCATTCCCTAGACCTGGGCCTGGGTGAATTGTCCTCATGCAACACATTCACTGAGCAAAGCCTGCAGGGATAGAAATGCCAGAGGTTCTCTCTAGATATTCAGCATTGCAGAATCCTGTCCCCAGACTGGGGTCTTGGGAAAATCTAGTGTTGTTTCTTTCTTTGTATTGAAGAAAGTCAAGCCTGCCCACAGGAACATCAGAGGCTATTATGGGAACACTTGGGTCTTGAGATTCAGACTATGGAGACCAGCCAAGCTGGCTGAATGAGTCTCCTACATTCCATGGCAGACTTTGCTAGAAGATGTTCACCTCTGTTCCCATCCAAAATCTGTCAAGAGGGTTAATTCATGTCAATTCTGAGGAAAAGCCAGGAGAGATTAGACAGTGTCAGCTTTCTCTCTGTCATTGTGGCCAGAAGTCTGATTAATAGCGTTTTTATTAAATTTAAACAAAAGCACCCATTTTGCAATTATAATGTTCTCTATCTCTTGTTTGGTCATACACTTCACCCCCTTTATAGATCTGACACATAAACTATTTTTTTTCTCCTAATTGATATGCATTTTTCCCCTCAAAATCTTGTATCTATTTTGTCCATGTCTCTGCATAGAATGTGAGATACTGTCAATGCCTGGATTTTGGTTTACTATTTCCAGTTTTCTCAACATATTTTGTCAAATAGTGAGTTCTTATCATAGAATCTCTTTTGATTTATCAAAAAATAAATCACCATAGTCATTCACAACTTATTCACTTGCTACTTTTTAGTCAGTAACAGATGGTTTTGAAGTCTGAAGTTTTTGAATGTAACAACATCTAATATAACTATGTTTCCTTCTTTTCCAATTTTTTCATTAATTCTATTGTGTTGTTCCACCAGATGATTTGTTTTACTCTTTTTTTTAGTTCTCAATTAGTATTTTTTGTCATTTGATTGTTATGATACTGAATAAGTAATTTAACTTAGTTGGAATTGTTATATTAGCTTGGCCTACCCAGGAGTAATTGATATTTTCCCAAATGGTTTATGTTCACATAGTTTCTGGTTTTGGCTTGGGAGGAAAATTGCCAAGTATTTTATGATGCCTACAGTTACTTTAAATGGAATTTCTCTTTCTATCTCTTCTCTTGGGCTTTATTGGTCATATATAGAGAAATGCTAGTGACTTATTTAAATCATGTTATTTTCCTAAAGCTATTGATTGTTTCATGTAGAGTTTTAGCTGATTTTCTAAGGGTCTCTACACTATCATATCATCTGCAAAGAGGGAAAACTTTATTTTTTATGTTCTATTAAAATTCCTTGAATTTCTTTTCCTTTCATTACCTAAACTAACCTTTCTAATAGAATATTGAACAAAAGCGGTGACAATGGGCACCTTATTTCAAGCTTGATCTTATTAGGAGGTTTTCTAGTTTATATTCATTGTATATTATGCTTGCAAATGCTTTTAGATAGATACTGCTCATCAATTTAAGGAACACACTATTTCTGTCCTATTTCTCATAGGAATGGGTACTATATTTTTATAGGCTTTTTTCACTGCTATTAAAATAATAATATGTTTTGTTATTTCTATTATTTGAATGGTAAATTGTGTTAATTGTTTTCCCAATATTGACCCATTTCTGCATTTCTGTTATACATTCCCTTTATTATTCTAGAGATAAGAATGAAATTACATTTTCCTGAGTAGTACCATGCAAAATGAAATAATAAAAATATTGACTATTTATACACCAAGTGGTACAGCATCAAGAATCTTAGAGGGGAAATTAAAATGATTTATAAGAAGCCATATATAACAAAGCCATATTACTGCAGGAACTCATCTTCCCCCTCTCAGAATTAGATAAATGTAACTACAAATTATACAAATAAGTAAATTAATAAAATGAATAGAATTTTTGAAAGATTAGATATGATAGACCTATGGAGAAAATTGAATGAGGATTGAAATGAATATTTGCTTTTTCCTGCAGTTCATGGGACTTGCACAAAAATTGGCCATGTACTAGGGCATAAAACATTTATAATAAAATGCAGAGAGGCAGAAATAGTGAATATTTCCTTCTCCAAACATAATGCAATAAAAACCATGTGCAATAATTGACCATGGAGAGACAGACATAAAACTAATTGGAAACCAAATAACCTAATTTTAAAAAATGAGTCAATCAAACAACAAATTATGGAGAGAATTAATGATATTATATTAGATAATGAAAATAACAAGACAATATACCAAAACTTATGGGATACAGACAAGGCTAGGGGATATATTATATCTTTAACTGCTTACATGAATAAAATAAAGAGGAAATCAATGAACTAAACATGCACCTAAAAAATTAGAAAAAGAACAAATCAAAACCCCCCAACAACTTAGAAATTCTAAAAATTAAAGGAAAAATTGGGGGGCAGCTAGGTGGTGCAGTGGATAAAAGCACCCGCCCTGAAGTCAGGAGTACCGGGGTTCAAATCTGGTCTCAGCCATTTAATAATTACCTAGCTGTGTGGCCTTGGGCAAGCCACTTAACCCCATTTGCCTTGCAGAAACCAAAAAAAAATTAAAGGAAAAAATTAATAAAATCAAAAGTAAGAAAACTGTTGAAATAATAAAACCAAGAGTTAGTTTTATGAAAAAAAATAAAATTGATAAACCTTTGGTTAATTTGATTTTAAAAAAAGAAGAAAACCAAATTACTAGTATCATAAATGAAAAAAAGGTGAACTCACCACCAATAAGGAGGAAATTAAAATAATAATTTGGAATTATTTTGCCTAACTGTATACCAATAAATATGATAATCTAAGTGAAATGGATAGATATTTACAAAAATATAAGTTGCCCAGGTTAAATGAAGAGAAAATGTAAATACCTAAATAACCCTATCTTAGAAAAAAGAAATTCAACAACCTATCATTGAACTCCCTAAGAAAAAATTCCCATAACCAGATGAATTCACAATTGAATTCTATCTTTTAAGGAGCAATTGTTTCCAATTCTATATAAATGTTTTTGGAAAAATAAGTGAAGACAAAACTCTGCCTAACTCCTTATCTGACACCATTATGTTGCTGGTATCTAAACCAGTAAGAGTCAAATCACAGAATGAAAATTAAAGACCAATTTTGTTAATGAATATGGATGCAAAACTCTTAAATTAAACCTTAGCAAAGTGATTACAGCAAGTTATCACTGGAATAATACACTATGACCAAGCTGGATTTATCCCAGAAATGCAGGGTTGATTTATTATTAGGAAAACTGTTAGTAAAACTGACTATATCTATAAACCTAACAGAAATCATATGATTATCTCAATAGATGCTTAAAAAGTCTTTGACAAAATACAACAACCATTCCTCCTAAAAATGCTAGAGAGTGGAGGAATAAATTGACTGTTCTTTAGAATGATAAGCAGTGTCTATCTGAAACCAGTAGGTATTATATGCAATGGGAATAATTTAGAGACATTCCTAATAAGATCAGATAATGCTCATTATCACTACTACCATTCAATTAGAAATGTTAGCTTCAGCAATAAGAGAAGAAAAAGAAATTGAAGGAATTAAAATTGGGAAGGAAGAAACATAATTTTTGCTCTTTACAGATGACATGATGTTATACACAGAGAAGTCTAATAAATCATCTAAAAAAACTACTAGAAGCAATTAGTAACTTTAGCAACATTGCAGGATATAAAATAAACACACATAAATCCTCAGCATTTCTATAAATTACTAGCAAGATAAAGCAGAAAGAGCTAGAAAGAGAAATTGCATAAATACTTGGGACTCTACCTGCCAAGGCAGATTCAGAAACTCTACAAAAACTGCTATAAATCACTTTTCACACAAATAAAATCAGATTTAAGTAAACTGAGCTAATATAATAAAAATGACAATTCTATCTAATTTAAACTACTTATTTAGTGCCTTACCAATCAAAATTCCAAAAAACTTACTTTAATGAGCTAGAAAAAAAATTGTAAGTAAATTCATATGGAGAACAAAAGAAGTCAACAAAATCCAGGGATTTAATGAAAAAAATAGTGCAAAAGAAAGTGACTTAGCCTTAACAGATCGAAAATTATTTTTAAAGCTTCAGTGGCCAAAAGTATTTGGCATTGGCTGTGAAATAGAGTGCTAGATCAGTGGAATAGATTAGATGCTAAAAGAGAAAGGATGAAATAATTATAGTTAAGTCCTGTTTGGTAAACCCAAAGAGTCTAGCTCCTGAGATAAGAATTCTCTGTTGTATAAAAACTACTGGGGAAATTGGAAGTTAGCATGGCAGAAACTTGGATTAGACCAACATCAGACACCCTATACCAAGATAAGATGAAAATGGGTACAGGTTTTAGTGATAAAAGAAGATATTATATGAAAATAAGATATCAACAAATGGTTTGCCTGTCAGTTCTATCTATGGAAAGGGCAGCAGTTTATAACCCAGGAAGAGATGGAGAACATCATTAAAACCAAATTTAGTTAATTTTAATTACATTACATTTTAAAAAAAAGACTTGTGTACAAACAAAACTATTGTAACCAAGATCAAAGGAACTGTAGTTCGTTGGGAAGCAATTTTTACAACTAGTGCTTTTGGCAAAGGACTCATTCTTAAAATATAAATAGATTTGAGTCTTTATAATTTATATATTTATCTTTATAAATTTATAAAAAAAAACCTTTCCCCAACTGACAAATTGTCAAAGGATATGCAAAATGAACTTACTGATGAGGAAATCAAAACTATCCACAGCATATGAAAAATTGCTCTAAATCATTACTTCTTAGAGAAATGCAATTTAAAGCAGCTCTGAGGTACCATTGCACACCTATCAGATTGGCCAATATTAGCAGAAAGGGAAATGTTCAACGTTGGAAGTGATGTGGGAAATCTAGGACACTAATACATTGTTGGTTGAACTGTGAATTCATCCAAACTTTCTGGAGGGGAATTTGGAATTATGGCCAAAGGGCAATAAAAATGTGCATACCCTTTGATCCAGCAATACCACTCCAAGGCCTATACCCTGAAGAGATTATGAAAAACAGCAAAAACATCACGTGTTCAAAAAATATTCAAAACCCTGTTTGTGGTAGCAAAGAATTGGAAATCAAGTGAATGTTCATCAATTGGGGTATGGCTGAACAAATTGTGGTATATGTATATTAAGGAATACTATTGTTCTATTAGAAACCAGAGGAATGGGATTTCAGAGATGCCTGGAAAGACTTGCATGAACTGCGGTTGAGTGAGTTCACCAGAACTAGAAGAATATTATACATCCTCACAGCAAGGTGGGGGTGATGATCAACCTTAATGGACTTGCTAATTTCTCAGTGCAACAATCAGGCAAAATTTTGGGATATCTGCAATGGAGATTATTACTATCTGTATCCAGAGAAAAAAAATTGAGGAGTTTAAAAAAAGACCAAAGTCTATTACCTTAATTATTTTAATAAAGTGTGTTGTGTACTACACATCATTTTACTATCTCTAATTTTTTATTTTCTCAAGGATGTGGTTTCTCTCTAAACACATTCAATTTGGATCAAAGTATAGCATGGATCTAATACAAATATTATCAGACTACCTCCTGTGGGGGGATGGGGAGGGAAGGAGGGAGGTGGAAAAATTGTAAATTTCAAAACCATACAAAAAACCTTAAAAAACCTACTATTGTATATAAGTAGAAAAAAAAATAAAATATTCATATAAAGAAATGATACGCAGGTGAACTTCAGAAAAAAAATCTGAAAATCTTGCATGAACTTCATTTTTAAGTGAAGTGAGCAGAAAGAGGATTACAGCAATACAGTGATCAATTGCAACTGTGTATGACATGATGAAAAATGCCATCCATGTCCATAGATTGAACTATGAAGGCTGAATGAACATCAAAGATTATCATTTCACTTTTTTATTTTCGTCATTTTTTTTCTTTTTCATGTTTTTTTCTTTATGTTCTGTTCCTTCTTTCACAATATTATTAACAGAGAAATATATATATATATGTATATATATATATATATATATATATATATATATATATATTCATGGGTAACCCTATGTCAGATTACTTTTAGCATTGGAGGAAAAGATCTGATTATGTTTTCAGGTGGCAAAGTTAGAGTCACTGGATAAGAAAAGTCTGAAGGACAGGAGAGACACATGGAGAGAAACAGTGACAAGAGTCATGGTCCTCAAAGTTCCAGGAGGAAGAGGAGTCAAGAACCAAAGTAAAATGACTAACCTCATCAAGGGAAAACGTCACTCCATTGATCATGACACATGAAAGTGAAAAAAGCATGCATGATTTTGAATAGGGAATTTAAATACCTAAAGAGGAAGACATTTTAAAAATAATGATCTCAGGGATGGCTAGGTGGCGCAGTGAATAGAGCACCGGCCTTGGAGTCAGGAGTACCTGGGTTCAGATCTGGTCTCAGACACTTAATAATTACCTAGCTGTGTGGCCTTGGGCAAGCCACTTAACCCCATTGTCATGCAAATTCTAAAAAAAACAAAACAAAAAAATAATGATCTCCATTTTCAAAGTAAAATTGCTAAGACAATTCTCAAATGATGAAGAAGCAAAAGGAGAAAATATAGGATGCTTGCATATCTAAGAGACAATTGTTATACTTGATAGGTTTAATTAGGTAAAAATAAATTCATAGTCATCATATCAAGTTATTTTCTCCAGCAACATGAAGCAGAAAATGAATAGAAGCAGAGAAAGTAGATAGTAGTTATTATCGATAATATGAGTTTAGCAACGTATGTCTGGTTACTGGACAAAAGTGTAAGGAATTCCAGGGGACATCACAGTGCATGTATGAAATGGACTGCTTTCAGAGTATGCTGGGAAATGTAGAAAAAAAAGTATACACATTTGCTATTCACTCATATATGACATCATTCGGGCTTTTCTAGGCAAACATCCTAGGGTAGTTTGCCATTTCCATCACCAACTTATTTTTTTAGTTTGATTTTGCAAGACAATGGGGTTAAGTGACTAGCCCCAGGTCACACAGCTAGGTGATTATTAAGTGCCTGAGGTCAGATTTGAACTCCTGATTTCAGGGCTCCTGCTTTGTCCACTATACCAGCTAGCTGTCCCCAACAACAACTTATTTTACTGATGAATAACTAAGATAAACAGTGTTATGTGGCTTGTCCAAAGTTACACAGCTAGAAAGAAATCATGTTATTTAAATTCAGAAATCCAGTGTTCTATTCCTGCAGACTGCAGACTTTTAAGTTTACTTGACAATATTTACATTTTAAAAATCACTTTCTTCAGTTTTGATAATCAAAAACATAACTCCATTCTTGATATTAAGTGCTTGCTGCAGATTTCCCAGATTTAAATGCTCACACTGAAAAGTTAAGGTTTAATTTCTTGAGCCAGCACAAACTAACTCTGAAAAATCATTCACAAGATTATAAAAGCTAGAGAGTTTGATGAGGCAACACATAAAGGCAAAAATACTCAAGATTGTGCTTAGAAGAAGGAAAAGGTTCTGAGATGGAGAAAAAAATTAAAGGTATATGAAGTAGTAATCAGAGAGCAGTATTTCAAAGTTATGAATCATTGAAGGAGTCCTTTTATGACTGTCAGGAAGAATATTAAAATGGACTACTTCCTGAAGTGGTGGTGTGAGAATGAAAATAACAGAAGTGGAAGAATTTGGGTGTTTAATGCAACATCAAAGCATATGAAGATACCCCTAAAGATTAGGGCAGAAGATAAGAGGTAAGCTATAGCTTATTCAGGTAGT
This sequence comes from Macrotis lagotis, assembly GCF_037893015.1. NCBI lineage: Eukaryota > Metazoa > Chordata > Mammalia > Peramelemorphia > Peramelidae > Macrotis > Macrotis lagotis. Next base: position 432,727,397 of record NC_133666.1, read on the forward strand.
AGCTCTTTCCACTAATCCTCATAATTCATGGACACAAACCTTTATTATCTAGTTTTCCTTCCATAGATAACCTCTAGTTCATCAATATTCTACTTACAGCATGATAACCAAAAGTGATCACAGTAGGCTAGATGAAATATGATTAGAAAAGAGTATACTGATACTAATTCCCTGTTTGGTGAAGCTATGCCTCTCTCCAAGTAACACCAAATCATGTTTGCATTTTGGCTACAGTCTTACACTACTAATTCTTATGGACCCGAATTGTATTTTTTTTTGTCTTGCTTAGTAGGCTGATTAATTTTGAGTGGTCATGGATGGCATTAAGAAATTAAAACATATTAGTATTTGATGCTAATAGTTTTCTGACCCCTTGCAGACTGCCAGGGATAGCTGGACTGCACTGTGAGACCTGCAGGTCTAAAACATTAGACCAAGTCTAATAGGAATGAAACCAATAGGAAAAAATATAAAATCTTATATATAACCCTGTTGTTCCATATTTTTGTACTGTCTAGTTTCCATGCCTGGAATATATTCCCTTCTCATTTTTATCTAATAAAATCTCTCTGGCCCCTTAAAAATAAAAGTAAAGAACCACTTTCTGCATTAAGTAGTCTGAATCTATAACAATATTGTCTTCCCTCTCCCTCAAGCTTCCTTCTATCTCTATTTATTCTCTTAGTATTCATTTACTATATGCTTATGCATTTACTTGTAGTTTGCCATATATATATATATATATATATATATATATATATATATATATAGTCTTAATCTTAATCCACCCTGTGCCTTAACATGGTGCCTTTTAGTAAATGGCAGGCTTTTAATCAAATCTTATTATTTGATTGAGTGATTAATTGAATGTTGATAGTCATATGCCCTATGATATACATATTAAACTATAATATATAATCTTAGATTAAAATTATTATTATTATTATTAAACTGGTCCTTAAAAAAGATGCATGGTTTAATTATTCTTAGCTGCTTCTAGTTATAAGTGGTTCTCTCTCATTAGAGATCTTCAAGAAAAGTTTCCACCTCCTTTTGTCGCACCTGTTCTTTAGGAGGTTCCCCCAACAGTTACAGTTTGGCCTGAAGAACTCCTATCAACTCAAAGAACTTCAGAGGGCAAATTGTCAACTCAGTACTCTTAAATTGCTAAAAGTTAAATATCTGAAGAATAATCCAAAATGTTTCTATCTAATTAGCATTATGAATGATGCTAACACCTATTATTTTCTTTTTAAACATGAATTAACTTTTCCTACATAGTTTGAACCTGGACAATAGTATTGTTAAATTCCTTACTCCTTTCGATTCACTGGTAATTTTATGTCTCAGTGCTTTTGGACTGGGGATACTCAAGAAAGCATAGTCACAAGACACTCTTCTGGGTGGTTGGTTGTTTCTTGTAGAAAATGAGAGAAGCATAGCATCCTTTTTATCATGAAATAAATTCTGTCCCTCCTTTTTTCTTTTCCTAGATTAGAATTTTCCAAAGTAGCATTCTATCTTCTTTTAGAATTAACCGTAGGCTTGTCTCCAGCACAATTAAACCATATCCTTTTCAATGCTTCTCTACTCTACAATCTACTGTATTGCAATTTGACTGACTTAGGGATAGACTATTCAAAGACATTATAATTTAGATTAATCCCAACATCTTCAGCAGTAGCAAAAAATTTTTAAAAATCCTTAATTAGATAGTAGGCATGGGTACATTGGCTTGAGACCTGTGCTATACATAAAATATGAGCCACACAACTCCATCAATCAATAGTGGACTATAAATAATAATTTTAAGTTGGTAGAATAATTTAAATTATTTTAAAGATAGAAAATGAATTTAAAATAAAAGAAGCATTCATGGACTCTCATATCCCCATCCTGAAATCATCTTAGACCAGGTTAATGATCATGATCTTATTACAACCTCATAAATAAGAAAATATGGAGAAATTTTACTTTTGATTTCCTGTATTAATAATTATTAAATAGTTTAAAAGATCTTTTACATAAGTATGAAGAAAAAGGAGAGAAATTATCATCTCTCCTTTCTAACAATCATAAATATTATTAATTCTGGGGGAAAACTTGTCACAGACATAAAAGATAAAGAATTCATTAAAAAATCTATCATTCACTCATTTGTGTGTTTGTGTGTGTGTTTGTGTGTGTGTGTATGTGACTTCCCAATAGTGCCATGGATGCATATTAATAAAACAAGATAAGTCCATTCCTCTAACTTGCTTTCACCCTGGGGTACATTTTCTAGTCTCTCAGTCAACAATGATTTCTGGTATTAGGCATCATTCTAGTGCCAAACCTACAAAAAATAAATAATAAATGATACTATTCTTAAAATCCTGGAGGAATGTCCTAATTCAAACCTTGGTAACATTACCAAGCAAAAAAGTGGATTAAATTATGAAATATTATTTTGGTTATCCCCTTTTGAGTTTCACAAATTCAGATCAACTAAAATGACTTTCTTTCTAAACATATTCATTTATCTATAGTAATACTATTTGAATGACCTCATTATACCAACTGAATACCAATACTCTAAATATTTACTTTTCTCTGTGTTTATTAAGAGAAACAATGGAAGGCTTATTTTTTGCTATTTAATATGTCTCACATATCTGTTGTGTACAATATGTAGAAGAATAGACCTCAGCCTTCTAAATGCCTAGACATTAAGACTGTTTGATTTTCTTTATTGATTCTTGAAAAATTAATTTGGACTAATGAGATAATAATACTCCATTCTGAGTTTACTGAACAAGATCACAATTGTTTTCTTCTTTATGTTGACTGTGCCAAAATTCTTTTGTTTGCTTTTATTATTTCATGTAATAATTATTAAAATACTGTAGTAATAAGGATAAAATTGGTTAAATGCATAAAAACTAATATACTTCTGAATGTCAATTCTTTTGTAGGATAAGGATATGCAGGGTAGAATCTGATTTTTAACTTTCCAACATGCTTGCTTTTGAATTAATAATATCTCTCTCTGCAATGCATTTTGCTTCTATGATGACCAGTTTTGTAGGAATTTCTGAAGGGAAAAAATTTTTACTTCTAATTTTTGCCATTTAATGTACTCTTCATCATTTAAGTTTAATTTAATTGATCATACCACTTCAGGTATCCTTCTCTGTTCTCCTCACTGTCATTATACAGCTTGGAATAATCTTCCCTTTTATATATCACTAATTTATTTTGTATTGTTCAGATATAGTTATTTATTTATACATTTTAACTAATTATTTAAAAATCATTCTCTAATTATCCTGGAAATTTATTTGAAAACTCCATAATTTTTTTGCAATGCAGTGGAGTTAAGTGACTTGTCCAAGGTCACACAGCTGGGTAATTATTAAGTGTCTGAGGTCAGATTTGAACTCAGGTCCTCCTGATTCCAGGGCCTGTGCTCTATCCACTGCAAAATTTTCAAAAAAATAAATCTCAACTGTAGGTATGTCATAAGTGTATTGCATATCTCTATGTTCTAGTTCCATGAGTTCATAATTAATCAAGAATTTTTAGGACCTAAAAAAGCTCTCTGGCATTTGTAATTGTACTATGTAAGATGCAAGTAGAGAGATTCAGTTATTGAGATAAGGTCTTCATTTTGGGGTTTTTTTTAATTCTTTAAAAATTTTATTTCCTGTTTTTTTTTTCTTTTTTCTAGTATTCTACTTCATCTTGACTAACACCAAAGACTAACAAAAAAAATTGGAGGTGCAGGACTGCCAATACATACATACATATGCTTTTATGTATTCTGAAGGAATATGGAACCAAAATTCAAACCCAATAAATAGTCCTATCTGCAAGAGTATTACCTTAAAGAAAAAAGAACACAGAATGAAAATGTTGTGCACTAGGATACTATCCTTTGTTTTTCTTCCTATTTCTAATCAGAATAAAAGGTTATGTTTGGTAAAGGGTTAATAATAAATGCCATTCTCATCTCTGAGAGCTTAATATTTTGCAATATTAAACACAACTATGCAGTTGATCTTCAATGATTATGGAACCCTAAATATTGTGGCTAAATAATAGTGCTTATTCTTTAGATGTAGTTAGATGATATGTTTTTACTTGATTAGAAATTTCATTTGTATTGTTATAACCAGAAGTTCAAATCATGTTTTATGAGGCAGCATTTAATGGCAATGATAGAAATTTGAAAGAGAACAAGCAAAACTCATATTTATCAAATTTCTGATACAATTTTATGGTTCTCAAGGTGACTTTTTAAATCTTTCTTAGTTTTTCTCCTCAATCTGCCTTTCTTCTTTGTATCAGCCCATTCCTTCTCGACTTACTGCCACTAATCCTAATGAGGTATTAATACAAAAATATTTGCCATGTTGGTTTGGGCAGCCCCACAGGAGAAGGTTACATTTGATTGTCAATAAACCAAGGATAGCTTTGTTCATTTTTTTTCCCTTACTTTAATTTTTACATATATACAAAAACAAAACAAAGTGAAAGGTGCTGGTATTGTACTTTTAGTTTCTTTATTTTTTAGATTTTTGCAAGGCAAATGGGGTTACGTGGCTTGCCCAAGGCCACACAGCTAGGTAATTATTAGGTGTCTGAAACCGGATTTGAAACCCAGGTACTCTTGATTCCAGGGCCAGTGCTTTATCTACTGCGCCACCTAGCCAGCCTGGACTTTTAGTTTCAATATGGAACTTGCTACTAAGAGAACTTCTCTGAATGCTTATTCTTCTTGTTGTGGTTACTTATATAGCTGTCTAGAGGACTGAGGTATACATGAATGACCCACCAAAAAAAAAAAATGAAAAGCAAATCATAGTAGATGTGTTCCCAAATATGTTTTATGTTTTTGTTGTTGTGACTAGACAAATGGTACAAAAAAAATGACATAAGAGATATGAATAGAGAATTTGAAGTTAGATCCTCTAAAACTTGGGTTAAAATCCTGCCTCTAACACTAATTATCTGTGAAACCTTACACAAGTAGTTAAACCTTATTAAACTCTAGTTAATGCCATAAAAATTATTGGTTTATCATTAGAAAAATCTACTAATCTAATACTGATGAAACCACATTTTTAATAATACAAATTATATAATTATTTTACCTTTTATGGAGCATATTTGAAGCTTAAAATTTCAATTAACTTATTTGGATAGTTGTCCAATTACACATAAAAGCAAACTTCACTTTTATGATGGTGTGGTTTCTGTTGTACATCACCAGAAAGAATGAAAGAAGTTGACTTTACTGTATAGATGAACCAATATTTTATCACTGGATGTCTGACATTATTTGTGGATTGTGGGATGAGTTTATTTATTTTTTGCAGTAAAATGGCTCTCTACAGATTGGTAAATTAATTTTCAAAGGAACAATTTATATATTGGGACTCATCTAGGGATTTTTGATATAGGTGATCTAGTCCTCCCACAATAAGTTTCTCTTTTCAAGCCAGCTTTTCAAGTTGTTAGAATCATTAGTTTATTCCTTACATTTCAGTATGCCAAAAATAATGACATGGAAAGACCATAACATTATTACCTTGGAAAAAAACTAAAAAGAAAAAAAGTAATCACTTTGCCACTTTGAAAATAGGAAAAATATCCCATTTTTCTAATTATAATATAATGTTCAGAGGTAGAAGATTTGTGTCCCAAAGGACAGAGGAATGATTCAAGATTTATTTTGTATTAGAAAGATGACAATGAATTGTATAACTCTTCAAATATTGGCCAATTTATTTTTTTAATACATTTAATAATGAGGAGTAAATGTAATGTGATTTGGGGGAAATTATCTTTTGGTCTTCGAGTTAAAAAATCAATAGCACTAAATTGTCAAAGGAATAACCAAAAAGAATCCAAAAGCATAGTGCCAATTGTCATTTAAATAATAACTGAAAAAGCAATAAATTAATATTTTAATTTTTTTCATATTCATAATCTTAATTTTTGGGCTCTTACAAAGCATGACATATATTAATCAATGTGAGTGCAAAATTTATAGAGGAATTCAAATAAAGAATTTTAGTCTTTTTAGAAAATTCTCAATATAGGAGTTCTTTCTGCATATCCAAATGAAAAACTACTCAATAATTTTTTTATCATGGTTATGTAATTCTTTTCCTTTGTTATCAAAGAAGACCAAAATGATATCACTATATTTGAGAAAAAAATTCAATGTGTCTTTCTAACTGTGACTGATCAGCCTGATATGACCTCAGAATTCTCCTCACAGGTCAGGCACAAATAGTCCATGTGAATACTTGGGATGGGTACTCTAAACTTATACATGTCATATTTCCTTTGAGTTGCTTCAATTCTCCCTTTCTCATAGAACTCAGCACCCTCTTTGATAAGGATACTAAGAAATAGGCCCCTTTTCTAGCCCCTTCCACACATCAGGAGGTGAGTAGTGTGATCCTTAAAAAGTCTACTCAGTCACTTAAGGGGCTACTGAATCTCACTGCTTCTTTCAGTGGGGAAATAACCCTGTGACCTGGGTTGCCTATGTGTCATGTGGCCCTATGCCAGTGTCTCCCATGTTGAATGATCTATTCTTAAGTTGTTCAATTGGACATTCAGGGTGTCTCAATATAGTTTCTTCTAACCCCTTTGTGAGCACTTGACCTGTGTGAGCACTTGCCCTGTGGCAAGTGTACATCTGGCATTCTAACAATTTGTCCAACCCATCATAGTTCCATTGTCTATAGTAATATTTAAATGTATGGAGGGTTAGTTCCAGAAAAGACCTCAGTGTCTGGTATCTTCTCCTACCAGGTGATCTTCAGCATCTTCCTATGACAATTTAACTGGAAGTCATTCAGTTTCCTGACATGTTACTGGTAGATTGTCCAGGTTTCAACGCAATGAGGTCAGCACAACAGCTCTGTAGAATTTCAGTGTGGTAATCAGTCTAATACCTCTTCTCTCCCACACTTTCTTTCTGAGCTTCCCCAAAACTGAGCTAGCCCTGGGAATATCTGTGTCTATGTCATTGTCAATGTGTATCTTCCTGAAAAGGACACTGCCAAGGTAATTGAACTTGTCCAAAGTACTCAGAATTTCTCCATTTGATGTACCCAATGGTTCCACATATGATGAGGTACTGACTGATGGAGCACTTTTGTTTTCTTAGTATTGTTACACTAAAATTAACATAAGCAACAGAGAATCAACTCATACTTTGTTGCATCTCTGCTTCAGAGGCTGCATTGAGAACACAATCTTCAAATAGAAGACCATGTACCAACACCACCTTGACTTTGGTCTTAGTTTATAGCCTTTTCAAGTTGAAGAATTTGCCATCAGTGCAGTAAGCTGATTTTGAGGCCATGTTCACCCTCAGTGATAATTGATAACATTCCTGAAAACATTATGCTTAAAAGCATTGTTGCAAGGAGACATTCTTGTTTCACTCATCGATGACAGGGATATCTCGAGAGCATCACCCACTATCCAGAACCTGGGCATGTATGTAATCAGAAATTTACACATAATATTAATGAACTACTCAGGGCAACCAAATTTTGACATAATTTTCCATAAACCCACATGATTGATGCTATCAGAGGCCTTGGTTAGATCTACGAATGTTGTTTGTAGAACTCTATTCTCTTCTTGGAATTTATCCTGGAGTTGTTGGGCACCAAACATCATATTGGCTTTTCTTCAACACTTTCTGAAGCCACACTGGCTCTCAGGGAGATCATCATGTTGCAAGTGCAGAATCAGTTTACTGAGAAGGGTCTGGCAAAAATATTATCAGCAATGACTAAATGAGAAATGCCCCTGTGATTGTAACAGGACAATCTATTCCCTTCACCTATGTAGTGATGGACAATGGAGGCATCTTTTATTTCTTGGGGGGATAATCTCTTCATGTCATGTACCCTGGAAAATTTCAGTCAACTTTTGGATGACCCCCCACCTTGTAGATCTCAGCTGGAATAGAATGCATACCAGGTACTTTGCCATTTGAAAGGAGACTAAGGATGTTCAAAACCTCTTCTTCAGTTGGAACTTCACCTAGGGACTGATTCCTAAATAGAGTACAATTAATAATAATATGCTCTTGTTTCAGGCATTTCACAGCACATATTTTAGCTGCCATCATGTTCACTGGAACAAATTGATCTAATCCATCCATTCCACAAGGGGAAGTTTCCACATATAAAAGGAAAATATCCCCTCAATCAGCAACATATTTGAGGCATGTCAATTATTTTCTGAGTTTGGTCATAAATCCAAGTAAGCAAGAGCATTTAATGCATGCTAGATTATTAGCAGTAGTTTGGTAAATGTATATAATTATTTAGCTTTTTTATTGCTGTATTGTATATATATATATATATATATATATATATATATATATATGTGTGTGTATGTGTGTATATATTTATACACACATGCATATTGATATATTTACATGCAAACTATATAGTATTGCACATATATACATTCATATGTTTTTGTGCATTGTGTATGAATGCATGCATGGATTTTGTGCATACTCCATTAAATTATGAGTTGTTTTTCCTTGAGAGTAGGCGATGTGAAACACAAAGCAAAGCACAATGTAAATCCTTAACAAATATTGCCTAATTCATTGATATCGATACAAGATGAAATAGCGAATAAAGAAGATATTAAGGAAGTCTTCACAAACATGATCATGATGAGTCAATTGTAGAAGAATTGATATATTAATATAATAGCCTTTAATCAATTATGGTTTGCTCTAAATAAGGGATGGATTAAGTCAATTTTGCTTTTCTTATAAAATTAAACATTTTAAATAAAGCATTCTTTTTAAAACCATTAATCATTATATTTATATTTAAATGGTTGCTTCAAGATGCCTTGAGACCAAAGAAGCTCAGGGTAACAGAGGAAAATAAAGTAAGTTTTGAATTTATCTCCAATATTGACTGAATGAATGTGTTTGTTCTCAAAGAAAAAATTTAGCTAAATTTAAGATAGCTCATCCCTGAAAGGTAATTTGTCATATGATATTGTATTCTATGTTTACAACATCTGAAGGCAGGTTATTAAGCCATGAAGAAGGGTTAGAATTTTCATTGAAGAAGAAAGCACTTACATTGATGATATGAAAGGAGGTAATAAAGCATGTTCATTCTTTATTATGTTTTTAAAAAATATTTTTAAAAGTTACGTGCATAAGTGACCTGGATTTGCATCAAATGTCATCTCCTTTTTATTAAGAAAAAAAAGGGGAAAACATACCAACAAAGCAAATCAATACAACATAGTTACAAGAATATGGAGGATAGATGTCATTTAATATCTCTGTTTTGGAACAAAATGTGAAATTTACAACTTTGCAACATTAAATTATAATTGTCTTTTCTTTGTATTTATATTTTTATACCTGCATATATCATTTTTTGGCTTTTCTTCTCTTCCTTTGGTATCTGTTCATTTGTATTTTTTTATTTCACTTTCCTTCATTCATCATATCTTTCATTTATTAAGACAGTACAATTCCATTATATTCATGTACCAACATTTATCATGATGACCATTTTTACTCAGTTCTTTTCTATCAAAGTCATTTTTGCCATAATATTTTGGTATGTATAGCATCTTTCTTTTATCATTGACACTAAGCCTATAAACTTAAGCAGAAGGATATAATTTTGTTGGTCTATTTTCAAATTGCTTTCTAGAATGTATATACTCATTCATAGCTCTTCTAACAATGCATGGAGGTATCTGTTTTTTTTCACAACTTTTTCAACATTGACTAAGCCCATCTTTTTTCATCCTTTCCATACTAATTACCATAGAATAAGTTTAAAAAAACAAAGAAAGGTCTTTTAAAAATATCTTTGTTTAATAAACTCTTGGCAATTAAACACTATGTCTTCAAAAACAATATGACTTTTGCTTAGAATTCTTTGAAGTTAAAGAAATTCTTCACCTTGGACTTAAACCTTGGTAATTAAAAATGGCAATTGAAATTTTTCATCTGCTGCCAAATGTGAGAACGTGGCTTTGCTTTTTTTTTGCTTTTTTTTTATCATATAGCTTCATGATAATGCTATTCATTTTTCAGTTCTCGTATCCAAAATAGTCCTTCAGCATGAATAAGAATAATTCTCTCAATTTTGAGGGCAGAAAATATGTTTTAATTAAGTTTGCATTTTCCCCACTTCCTGTGTAGTATAATTTACATGACCATGTTTTTCATTAGTTGAAATTAATTCACTCTTTTATTCTCAGTGTCAGATCAGAAACTGGATCATTAATGAAATTCATTCTTCTCTTCCCAGTTTAAGGGCAAAAAGAAAATTATTCATGAGCTTTTCTTTTCATTGTTTTTCCTCCATTAAATGTAGAATTAATGTAAAAGCAATTTTACATGTAATTGTGAATTATTTTTAATGTATATGCATATTTTCAAAAAGTTTTCAGTCTAACTGTTTATTTTTCTTTTTTTTAAGGAATTGGGGTCTTTTTCACTCCTAAATATATTTTAATAAAAATAAAAAATATATTAGTATTGCATAGAATTTCAGAAGAATTCATAAGTCTCTCTTTATATCATTTACCTTCAGCATTGATAGTGATGATATGCTTTTACTTTTTTGCATTGCTAATTAAACCCAATTAAAGAGAGTCCTAATTTTTATTTTTAACATTTTTATTTATTTCGAGATCCAAATTCTATCTCTCACTTTGTTCACCTCACCTTGAGAGATATAGGGTGTAATAAGTTAATTAACAATAGTAATAGTAACAATAACAATACTATGTAACTTAGTTATCTCCTTCAAAAATTTTCTGATTTTTCAGGGGGGTGAGATTAGGAGTCTGAGGATAAAAAGTGGATTCACATAGAAATATTACTAATACAGAATTCAATCCAACATTAAGGGGCTTCAATTGTCAACTTTAATTTTAAGCAATACTGGAGGTAATTGTTCACTTAAATAAAACTTTAATAATATTTAACTTAAACCATAATTTATTCTATAAAGAGAAATTCAAGATAGACATTATCATAAATATCATCGGTTATGAAACTTTGTTAATTTGTTCCTTGCTAATTCATTATTTCTTTGGTGCAAATAGTCCATCTACTAGTGTAAAATATAGTTATTCTTTTTCTTCAAACTATGAGATTCCTTGCTCTTCTTTCTTATATACTCTATACAGAAAATCTATCCAGCACTTAGAACTGAGTTATAGGTATAGAGTGGGAAAATATCCCAATGTCTTCTAGATAAACTCTCATTTGTTCTTAAATATTAATATATTTACATTAATTAAAATATTGATAACAGTATTTTTATAAAAGTTAATGTTTCGAAATTTTTGAAAATATTATATCTCATTTTATCCTCATAAATACCCTGTTGAGTTGGTGTTATTATTATCCCCATTTTATTGATGAAAAAACTGAGAGAGATTAAGTGACTTCCCCAAAATCAGATTAAATGTCAGAGGCAGGATTTAAACTCAGTTTTTTCTGACTCTCACCCAGCAGTCTAATATACTGCACCACCTAGATGTTGAGGAAAGTAAGCACTGGAGAGAATCTTTACATTTAAGCCAAATTAATTAATTAATTAATTATTACATACAATGCATTATGTAAAAAAGCTAGAAAACAAAGGAAGAGAAAAACAATCACTTTGCTTAGGGAACTGAAAGAATGATAAAGACTACATAGAGAAACATACAAACACATTTGAAAACATATATATATATATATATACATACATATATATATATATGAAGGCATGGGCATATAAACACATATATATTCATTGTATGGATATACTTCCATGTGCATATGTATTTACAAATATGTACACACACATACAGATAGATAGATAGATATTTGTTTGGATAGTTACATAACCAAATTGGTATGAATGCGTACATGCATATACATACATATATGTTCATATATGCTTTGTGTATGCACATACCATATACACATGTTTATATGTCTGAGCATGTGCATATATGTATGTATATGTCTATGTATGAATTAAAAATAATCGATAGAGGGAAGAGATAAACATGAGGCAAAGTGAAAATGTTTCTTATAAAAAAGTGTATGAACATGAAGAAAGTACAAGAAAGAGAAGGTTGATATGAGCAGTGAAAGAATTTCAAGTATGAGCAACAATCAGTGAAAATATAGAAAGTTCAAAGATTGATTGACTTTTTTAATATTTAATTTAATGTTTTTATTTACATGTAAAAATAATTTTCAACTTTTATTTGTGTAAGATTTTTTGAGTTAGGAGCTAGGAAAGGGTCATGAAGAATCTTTACAATAAAGAGAGCATTTTATATTTGTTACTGGAATTGATATGTAACAAATGGAATTTTCAAGTTGAGACATATGATTGTCAAACCTATTCTTTATGAAAATTAACTTTATAGTCGCATGCAAACTGGACTATCATGGAACAAGATCAGAGACTGGGGACATTATAGATAGACTATTGGAATTGTTCAAGAAAGAAGTGATGAGAACCTAGAATGTGGTGTGGTAGTTGCATATATTTTTTTGACATAATCTCCATCATTTGTCACTTTACCCTTCTATCATTTTTACCATTCTCGTAGGTGTAAAATGATATTTAAAGGTTGTTTTAATTTATATTTCTCTAATCAATAATGATTTGAACTGTAACATTTTTATATGACTATATGTAATTTTAATTTCTTCATTAGAAGATTGTTTGTATATACTATTTGATCATTTATCAATTGAGGAATGACATATATTCTTTTAAATTTGACAAAATTCTCTATACATTATAGATATGAGACCTTTAGTTTACAGACTGAGTATTAGAATTTTTTCTATTATCTGCTTTCTTTCTGAACTTGCTTAAAATTGTTGCAATTGTAGTTTTATTTTAATTTACTATAATTGAAATTATTTATTTTGCACCTAACTTTAATATTTCTTGTTTATTCATAAATTATTCATCTATCCTTTAATCTGATTTCTTATAAAATTTCTTTAGACTCAGACTCAGAAAGAGTCTGAGGGCAGATCTGAACTCCAGTCCTTCCTAACTGCAGGACAAATGTTCTATCCACTATGCCATCTACCTTTTTCATTTATGGATAAATATATTTAAAGCAACTTTCAATTAATAAAGAATCCTTTACTTTGCATTTGAAGCAGGATATCTTCCATGACACTAGCTAATTGATTTACTAAAAATTAATGAACTATAAGCACAGACAAGTCTGTTCATATTTTTTAACTGTGTCTTTTAAAGTTGTTAGCCTTTCATACAAGATACACAATTAATGTACAGTCTCCTTGCATAGTTCTGCCATCATAACTGATGATAGCAGAAATCTATAAAAATGTAATAGATTTGTTCCATTTCAATCCATATGTTGCCTTCTTTTCATTTCCATCCACTCATATTCTCAAAATAATTTAGGTTAATACTTTATGATTAAAAGTAGAACTCATATGCAAAACCTTACTTTATTATGACAATATTTTGAAGTAGATATCAAAAATGGTGTTATTAACATTTTATACAGGATAAAATGTCAGCATAGAGAGATTAATTGGTTTCCAAATGTTTCCTTGTTATCAAAGTAGAATAGTCAAAACTCATGTCCAGGTATTTTGCTTTTAAATCCAATGACATTATTTTTTTTCATTGAAAATAAAAGAAGGTGGGGCAGCTAGGTGGCACAATGGATAGAGCACCAGCCCTGGAGTCAGGAGTCCCTGAGTTCAAATCCGGCCTCAGAAACTTAATAATTGCCTAGATGTGTGGCCTTGGGCAAGCCACTTAACCCCATTTGCCTTGCAAAAAAAAAAATAAAAAATAAAAGAAGGCAAAAATTATGAAAATAAAAGAAAAGTGGTATTTTAGAATGTCAAATCCAATTTAACAGAAGGTGAAGAGTAGGTTAGAGTATATGAAAATAGATATTTGAAATAATTAAAGGTTAAATGTTTACATTTTAATAGAACATGACTATGCAAGAATAGGAAATTAAATTAATAGTTTAATTATCAAGTTTATCTGAAACCAAAGTTTCCAATTCTGTCAAGGCCAATTAAGGTCTTTCTGAAGAAGATAAATGGAAGTTAGTGACTTTATTGTGAAGTCTTAAAGGAGAAATGTAAAATGCATATAGCACTTCCTACTCTGCATAATGTTATCACTATACTCTGCTTTAAAACCAGGATTTCCCTAATACCATTAGTCAAATTTCTGTAACTTAGAAGAAAACTACAGACTCCTGAGATTTTCTTTTATCCCTCAACACTATTAACCACCCTATAAAAGTCAAATTAATTTATTTTTATTTTTATGCACACTATCTAAGGTGAATTTTACAGGCTTTAAAGACAAATTCTTGGTAAAGAAATCTTGCTGTAGTTAAAAGTTTGGAGGGGAAAAATAATCCTTAGCAGCTTTGTTTCCTATTATCTTTCTCATCAGCTACCTCTTTTGCTTGTTGCTATAATTTGTTGCTTTTTTATTTAAAAGGCAACAGTTTTTCAGCCCAAGATAACTTGGCATACCCAAGGGAAGGCTCTGTTCCATTGGTCAGAGGGGGCCAAAAACAGTATGGGCCATGCCACACAGAAGCAAATGAGCTCCAGTCTTCCAGGAACAGCCCACTGGGCACCTGGTCATTGGAGCTGCCTGGGTTTCTGGCAGACCTCCAAACTCACGGATCACCAAAGACAACTTGAAAGGTTAGTGACAGAATGAGCCTAGAATTCAGTGTAGCTCAGAGCTCAATTCAGACCCAGCCCTGGAAATGGAATAAGGATTGGGGAGCCACTCAGTAGGGAGCCACCTGGCAACAGTTTTCAGTTCATTCAGTCTTCAGATATTAAGGAAGAGACTATCCAGATTTCTCTGCTATCACTGGGACAGGATTCTGTTACTTTATCCATATTCAGACCCTGGTTGCAGTTTGGGGCAACTGCAGGAATAGGGACCTTGTCAAATATCCAGAGGTGAAGGGAGTGTTTGTGGTCTTCTGTGGACCAGAAGACAGGCCACAATAGCTATCAGAGCCTCTTAAGATATTTAAGCAATTGAGTTCCTGGGGCAGGATTTGTACCAAAAACCCTCAAATGCTTTGGAAGTACATTAAAGTCAAGTAATAGCTGGGGAAATGGGTAAACAGAAAAACAAAAACAAAAAAATTCTGATCAGAAATAATGACTTTGGGGGCAGCTAGGTGGGACAATAAATAGAGCACCACCCTTGGAGTCAGGAGTGCCTGGGTTCAAATCCAACCTCAGACACTTGATAATTACCTAGCCATGTGGCCTTGGGCAAGCCACTTAACCCCATTGCCTTGAAAAATCTAAAAAAAAAAAAAGAAAACGAAAACAGAAATAATGACTTTGATTTCATGCAGGACCAAAATCACACATTCAGAAGAAGAAAAAGTCAATGTTTCTGCATCCAAAGCCTCCAAGAAAAATTGGAATTGGTTTCAGTCTATGGAAGAACTAAAAGAAAGATTTTGAAAATAAAGTAACGGAGGTAGAAGAAAAATTGAGAAGAAAATGGAAGTGATGCAAGAAAATCTAAAAACCAAGTCAACAATTTTGGGAAGGAGATACAAAAATAAATATCAAAGAAAACAACATGCTAAAAACCAAATTAGGGTCAAATAAAAAAAAAACAAAGTAAAAGGTCAATGAGGAGAAGAATACCTTACAAAGCAGAATTAGCTAGATGGAAAAGGAGATAAGAAAACTCTCTGAAAAAAAAGCAACTACTTCAAATAGAGAATGGAACCAAACAAAACTGAGGACTTTATGAGAAATCAAGAAACAGTAAAAGAAAACCAAAAGAATGAAAAACTAGAAGAAAATGTGAAATATCTCAGTGGAAATACAATAGACTTATTAAACAGATCTAGAGGGATAATTGAAAAATTATTAATCTGCCTGAAAGGCATGACCAGGAGAAGATACTTAGATTTCATTTTAAAAGAATTTTGCCAGGCAAATTGCCCTGATATCCTAGAAGCAGAGTGCAAAGGAAAAATTGAGGTAATCTACCAATTTCCTCCTGAAAGGCCCCCCCAAAAGGCTCCAAGGAATTATATAGTGAAATTTCAAAACTCTCAAGCAAAGAGAAAATATTAGAAGCAACCAGAAAGGAATCATAGCCTTATAATCAGTATTACATAGGATTTGGCAATATCTTTATTACAGGCCCAGAGGACTTAGAATATGATATTCTGGAAGGCAATGAGCTTGGACTACAACCAAGATTCAACTACCCAGCAAAACTGAATATCCTTTTTTGGGGATTAGATGAAATAGGGAACTTTCAAACTTGCTGTGATGGCCAGTTTCCAATTCAAGCAATTAAAAATATATAGATAGATCTATCTCTATCTATCTATCTATCTATCTATCTATCTATCTATCTATCTATCTATCTACTCATATAAAAAAGTGCTCCAAATCACTATTGATTAGAGAAATGCGAATTAAAACAATGAAGTATCATCTGACACCTAATGGATTACCCCAGATGAGAAAAAATGAAGATGATCAATGTTGGAGAGGCTGTCAGAGGACTGAGACATTGTTGCATTGCTGAAGGAATTGTGTGAATAGATCCAACCTTTCTGGAGAGCAACCTGGAACTATGCCCAAAGAGCAATAAAACTGTTAATAACTTTTGACCTAGCAATTCAAATTCTAGGATTATATATGGAAGAAATTGTAAAAAGTGGGAAAAGTCCTACATATTCATAAATATTCATAGCAGTTCTTTCTGTAGTGGCAAAGAATTGGAAATTGAGCAAGTGCCCATCAACTGGGGAATTGCTGAACAAGAATACTATGGAATATTATTTTTCTATAAGAAACCATAAATGGTTGGACTCTAGAGAAGCATGGAATGACTTCTGGGATCTAATGCTAAGTGAAGAGAGTAGAGCCCAGAGAACAATCTACACAATGACAACATTATGAGATGAACAACCTTGATGGAAGCAATTCCTCTTGACAGTCCAGAGAGTGAGAACAACTGTATTTGACTGGTTATGGTGTATATTATTCCCAACCATAGGAAGAAAAACAAAACAAAACACTTTACAAAAGTTATCTCTTGTATATTTCTTTCCCTTAATCCTAATTCCTCATGCAAAAAAATTACTAATTTGTAAATATATATTTGTAAATGTATTTGACAACATAGGTATGTAAATTGCTAACCATGACTATTACCTGCTAGGGGGAAGGAGAATGGGAAGGGAGGGTGGAGTGAAATTTTGTAACTTGGAAATATGCATGTAGAAATGAATGGAAATAAATTATTAAAAAATAAATGACCAGAGATGAATAGAAACTTTGATCTCCAAGTGAGAGACTCGGGTGAAGCATAAAGAGCATGGATGTGATGGGAAAATTATGAGGGATTTGTTAATGTTGAACTTCTTGTATTTTTGAATGAAAAAAATGATACTGATAACTCATATGAACCTTCTTATTTAATAAAGCATTCAGAAAGAGCATATACCCAAGGCAAAGGAGGGATCTAAATGTAATGGTGTAATGTATTACAAAGATGGAGTCATTAGTCAAAAAAGGAGAAAGGGAAAGAAGTGGAAGAATGGGTTAAGATATTTCATGTAGAAGTGTCAAGGAAAAAACTGTTGTAATGGAGTGGAAGGAGAGAAGGTAAGGGGGAATTAGTGAGACTTCAATCCAATAAGAAAGGGCTCAGAGAGGAAACAACATACACACTCAATTAAGTATAGAATTTTACCTTACCTAGAGGAAAAAAGGAGAGGAAGGAGATGGGAGAAAGGGGACAAGAAGACTGGGTGTGTACGTGATAGAGGAGAAAAAAGATCCTGGGAAAAAGTGGTCAAATATAACACACTTCCTATTCTTTTTGCAAGGTGGTGGGGTTGGATCGCTTGGCAGGAGTCATATGTCTGGACAGTTGTTGGGTGTCTGATTCCAGATTTCTTTGTGCATACTCCTGACTTCAGGGTCTGTGCTCTGTCTGCTGCTCCACTTGCCTGACACATATATTTGAGGAGGGACAAAATGAAAGGAAAGAGACAATAGAATAAATGGGAGTGGGGGGGAATAGATGGAGGAAATACAGTTAACAATAGTATCTCAGGAAAAAAAAAAATTTGAACTTCTCTGATGTACTTATGATAAAGAATGAGATCCATCCCAGAGACAGAAATAGGTATCTGAACACAATGAAATACAATATTTTTTTCTTTTGTCTCATTTTATTTTTCTGGAGGTTTCTCTATTTTTGTTGGGGAGAGAATTATGTTTACTTTTACAACAAGTCTATTGCAGTAATGTGCAAATGAATTATTTTTTAAAAGGAGGTATGAGTAGCAAAAGTTCAAATTTTGGCAATCCATATATTAGCCTCAAAACATGAATTTCAAATGCTAAAACTGCTCTAAAATAAAAATCTATATGGATCGTTTCCTTCTTTTTACCTATTTCTTTGTCTCAATTTCTATATTTAAGTGTAATATTTTCTAAACTTGACTATACCTCTTGTCAAATATAATTTAATAGTCTTTTTCATTTTTTTCTTCATGAAATGGCTTCATGAGATGATATTGTTCATATTCTTCCATCATCCTTCTGTTATGATTTTATTAGTTCAATAAGATTGCTGAGTTGTTTTGATCTTCTCATCATGTAAGTTGATTTTTGTCAATTAAATTTCTGCATGAAATAGCAAGATTCTTTATCAATTTCACATTTTTCTTCATTATTAAATTTTACTTTTTAAAGTTTTAGTGCTTTTATTTTTATATTACATACAATATATGTTACATTTTCCTTTAAAAGTCTCTTTTAACAAAGTAAAATGGTTAAGTAAAAGTTACAATGACTTCATCTGAAATCGCATGAAACATTACATGCCTGTAGAGACATTACCTTTTTCTTATTAAAAATAAATAAACCAGAAATTACATCTCTCCTAAAACCCATTTTATTGGGGAAGAAAAACAACATGCATATATATAAAATTCAAATGCCCTCAGTGATTGCAAAAAACATAAATATACCTAATATTCACTAAGTGTATTATCTTGAGCAATATGATTCATTATTGGTCCTTAGGAAATATGAATAGAGTAGACATATTGATCATACTTCTTATAACTTTTAAAGTTGATATTTCCATTGTTTTTTCCATATTATTATATTCCTGATTCTGTTCATTTTATCATTCCTCTATTTTAAAAATCCATCAAAATATTTGTTATATGACGTTATATGATGATTTTATATGCTGTCATGATATTCTAACTTAAATTTTCCTTCTACTTGCTTTAGTCATCCTCAGTTTTCATAAGCTTTCTCCATTTCTTTGTTGTCTTCATTCATTTAACAATACAATAATACTCTATCACATTCTTTTACCATAACTAAATTAAACATTATTTTCATGTATTGACAATCCTCTTAAGTTCTAGTTGTTTTGAGCTTTTTTTTTGTTTGTTTGTTTTTCTTTTTCTTTTCCCCCACCCCAAAAACACTATTATAGACTATTTTTTCCTTTTTCTTTTTATTCTGAGAATATTCCTACCATTGGTATAACTAAGCCAAAGACCACATACTATTTAGTTTTGTTGTCTTTTTTTATATAATTACAATTTTTCTACAAACTAGTTGGAGCCGATTCCAAGTCCATTAAAAGTGTAAAGACATTCTTATTTTCCCACCAACCCTCCAATTATTATTGCTTTTCTTTTTTATTACCTTGATCACTTTGATGGGTATAAAGTGGATTTGAAAATTAGTATGATTTACTGTGATAGGAACCATTTTATATGTCTATGAATAACTTAAATTTCTGTGAATTTTCTATGTATATTGAATATCTTTAGATCATTTTTCAATTGGCCAATTGTTCCTTTCTTGTAAATTTTAAATAGTTCCTTATATACCTTGCAAAAAAGACTTTTCAAAGAAAAATATAAAAAGGTCATATTGGAGTTAATTTAGGCATGCTCCATATGAATTCTCATTGTATGTATTATTTTAGAGTGTGCGTTTGTGTGTGTGTGTGTGTGTGTATGTGTGTGTGTGTGTGTGTGTGTGTGTGTGTATGTTCAAGTGTAGCCATCAGTTTAAGGAATTTGGCCAGGGTAACAAAGATAATAAGTGTCAAGTGTGAGGCCTTCCTATGTCTAGGGTCAGTGCTCTATCCATTGCTCCACTTGGCTGCCTCTTACCTTTATATTAATTCTAATCTTGGATATAATGCATCAGTGGCATACTCTGATTCAATAATAACATTTTTGAGAGTAGTAAATTGTTTTATTTCTACTACAATATATTTTTCCAGTTAATTAAAGTCCATTATGTTACATTCTGTTAAGTCCCTTTCTGGACTCCCTCAATCTTCCCAAGGTGAGCTTTGAAAGGGTGGGAGACAAGGAAGACAAGGACGACAAGTTCTCCAAGATTCCCAAGTACTCGGTTTATTCACCAGAATACAAGTGCTTAAATATCCTTTCCAGTTTCTAAACTACTCCCTCTCTAGTGGCACTTAGTAAAACAACAGTCTGTTGCTTAAGGGCAACAGATGATGAAGATTCACAGTATTCCCACACAAACAACAGTCCCTAACAACATTCCTCATAAGTTTTTGTAAATATTAATAACATATAGATCCATAGTTTCTGTTTATTATACATGTTTTGGGGAGCCAATAATACTAATGGATTTAGAATCAAGAAAAAAATAAGTTTATATCCAGTCTCAACTACTTACTAATTATGTGACTCCAAGTGAATCACTAAATCTCTGTCTGCTTCAGTTTACATAATTCTTACATGCTGTTAATAATACAACTGTCTATTAAGAGTTGTTATGAAGATAAAATTGCATAATATTTGTAAAACTCTTATTACAAGGTCTGGCATATAGGTATATAGGCATATAGGTAAATGATAAACATTTCCTTGTAACTATTTTTTAACCATTTTGAAAATTTTGCAACCTTGCTTGAACTAAGTTTCGTGTTAATGTTGATTTAACTTGGTAGGTAATTTAGAATTCTTTAACACAGTAAACCACCTATTTTCCCAGCTGCCAAACCTTGCCAAAATGCACAACTGAAGCATCATACTTAACCAATGAACATTTAAAATGGCTCTCTATTGCCTCAAGGATATTTTTTTAATCACAGTCTGGAATTAAAGACCATAACAATATGGGTCTCATCTGCTTTTCGATCCTGAAATCACATTATTCTTCCATTTGCACTTTTCCATTTGGGTCAAAATGATGTTACAAGTATTTCCTAAATAAGTCCCTACTTCTCTGGAATTGTTACAATGCCTGGAACACATTTTTCCATCATTTCTACTTTGTGGAATCCTTTAATTAGAGGATGTCAAATCAGTAATTTTCTACACATCAGTCAAAATTTATTATTATTAAAATTATTTTGCATCTGCTTGCTTATAGTAAAATTAGTAACATTATTAATTCATTTCAATTTGTTTAACTTTCTTTTACATATCTATGTTGGAGGGGTTGTGGGAAGATTGGGACATTAATGCACTGCTAGTTGAGTTATGAACTGATTTAACCATACTGTAGAGGAATACTAATGTATGCTTAAGAAGCAATAAAACTGATCATACCTTTTCACCTAGCAATATGAGTACTAGACCTATATTCAGAAGAAATCATAAAAAATGAAAAATTCCAATATTCTAAAATATTCATAGTAACTTTGCCACTAAAAAAAGGGAAAAGTCTTACATGTCCCATTAATATTGTGCTAGAAATGTTACCTTTACTGCAAGAGAATAAAAAGCAATTGAAGGAATTAGAATTAGAAGGAAATGAGGAAACAAAACTCTCACTCTTGCCAAAAGATATTTTGTTCTATTTAGAGAATCAACTAAAATCGATAAAGAATCAACTCAAACAAAGTTGCAGATTATAAAATAAACTCACAAAAATAAGCGGCATGTCTATAAATTATCTAATGACCTCAGTAGCAAAAGATAAAATTAAAAAAAGTTTATTTAACATATCTATATACAATTGAAAAAAATTAGGAGTCTAGTTTCCAAGACAAATCCAGAAAGTAAATGAATACTATTATAAAACTATTTTCACACAAATATAGACAAATGTAAACAATTGAGAAAATATCAGTTACTCTTTGGTAGGCCAAGTTACTGTAATAGAAATGACAATATTACCTAAATTATTTAACTTATTCAGTGCTATACCAATGAAATGAACAAGGTATTTAGAGAGCTAGAAAAAAATAGTAAAAAAATATCATAAAAACAAAAGATCAAGAATTAAGGAACTTGTTGAAAAATATTGCAAAATGATGTGTCCTAGCTGTACCAGATCTAGTGATATTTTAAAGTGTCTATTATCAAAATTATTTGTTTTTAGCTAAGAAATATAGTGGTATATTACTGTAATAAATTAAGTTCAAAACTCTCAGAAGTAAATAATTACACTCATCTATTGTTTGATAAACTCAGTGTCTCCAATTTCATGGGACAGGAACTCACAACTTGACAAAAACTACTGGGGAAAATTAGGCAACACTGTGGCAGTAACAAGGAATAAACAAAAATTTCCCACAATATACTATCCAAAGATATGTATCCATATACATTATTTTCAGAATACATAATTTAAAACACACAATTTAAAATTTTGCATAATTTTTCATAATTTAGAAAGGTTATATCATAAGTTAATTAGGAGAAATGAAATCATTTATCTGCCAGTTCTATAAAGAGGGGAAGAGCTTATGATCAAATATGAGATAGAGAATATTAAAAACTGCAATATAGCTAATTTCAATTTCATTAAATGAAAAGGTTTTGCACAAGCAAAACCAATGCAACAAAGCTTAGAATTAATGAAGAATGTTAGGAAACAATTTGCATAGCTAGTGTTTCTGATGAAGGATTCATATATTGAAAATTGAATAAAATTTATAAGAATACAAGTTTAATTCCTTATTTTATGTATATGTATATAAAATTATACATATATATGTATAATTATATATATATGTATATATAAAGTTATAAGCAGTTATAAATGGTTAAAAGGTATGAACAGGCAGTTTTCTAATGAAGATATTAAAGTTGTCTATAATCATATAAAGTGCTTTAAATAACTATTGTTTAGAGAAATGCAAACTAAAATGATTCTGAAGTACTATCTCATGTGATTGTGTAATATATCAGAAAAGAAAAATAACAAAATCTGAAGGGGAACATGGGGAAATGGGACACTAACATACTCATGGTCTAGTTATGAATCAACCCAACTTTTCCAGAGATTTGGAACTATGCCCAATAGTCTGTAAAACTGTGCATACATTTTGATCCCCCCCCCCATAAAGACTACTAGCTCTTTATCCCCAAAAGATCATAAAAATCTAAAAGAACTGATATGTGCAACATATTACAAGCATCTCTTTTTGTGTCATCAAACACATAGCAATTGATGCCATCAATTGGAAAAAGACTGAACCAAGTTTTTGCATATGAATTGAGTGCATAAGAAATTATGAGCAGCTGGATTTCAGAAAAACCTTGAAAGATTTGCATGGAACAATGTTAATAGCAACAGCAACATGGTAGAATTATCAACGTTAAAAGACAGTTTATTCTCAGTAATACAATGTTCAAAGACTGCTCCAAAAATTTGTGTTGAAAAAATGCTGCCCACATCTTTCCCGAAGAGGGGTGGTGGGTGGGGGGAAACTTTAAATAAAACATATCTTAAAACAACAGAAACCCCTATAAAGCTAGGGAGAAATAACCTTTCAGCTCAAGATAGTTTGAATAAACTTCCAGAAAGGTCTGTCTTACACATTCTTCTGTGATTTAAAGTGGAGCACAGTCCAGCATAGACCAGGAGGCTAGGAAACCAATAGGAGACTGTAGCTACAGTGCACACTAACTGAAGCAACTGGGTTGAAGCTCGGTAGACAATACAATACAGCAGGCTAGTAATGAAGGTTCCAACTGTAGCTCAGTAAGCAACATTTGAGAGCAGAAACAACAGTGCAACAAACAGGACTGGATTAGGCTACCCAAACCAAAGAAGTAACCCAGGAGCACCTGAGATGCCAAAGGAGAAAGTCACAGAACAGAATTCCCCACCCACAGCATAAAAAACTGGGAACTGTGTACCCTGTTCCCAGGCAGCATAATTCGGCCATCAAAATGAGTAAAGATACCAAAAAAGCACTAACCATAAAAGCTATTATGCTAATAGGGAAGATATAAGCCAAGATCTCAGAGAGGAAAACAATGGCAAAATGCCTACATGTGAAACCTCAAAGGGGATTATGAATTGGTCTCAAGTACAAAAAACCTCTAGAAAGAACTAAAAAAAAGAAAGAAAAATAGGAAAACTGGAGAAAATAAAGGAGAGACATTCAAGGGAATCATGAAAAATTAATTCAAGAAAACAATAAGTATGAAATTGGACAAATGGAAAAAGAAAATTAATTCTTTAAAAGTAAAATTCACAAAGAATAAAGAAAACAATTTCTTTAAAAGCAAAATCAATCAAAGGAAAAGGAAACACAAAAGCAAACTGAAGAAAATAAATTATCAGCTAAAGGAAAAAATACTGCCAGCAGTCAAAAAATGAGAAATTTAAATAAAAGAAAACCACAGTTATAACTATGCAGAACTAGGCAGTTTAAACAAAACATGTTTTCCCTCAGAGGAAAAATGGAAGAAAAATTTTCTGAAGAAAAAATAGAGGCCTTTCCAACTTTCCTGATAAGATTACCAGAATGAAACAAAATTTTATTTTCAAATACAAAACTCATGAGATCCATGAAAAAAGAAAGATAATAGTCAATAAGACTAAAGGATTTACATCACTACATGTGAAGACAATACTGGTGAGAATTGTGTTTCTCTTAGGATAGTTTAAAGGAGTATATTTAGACAGATAAACTGATTATGATGTGAAGATATTTACCCCTTGACAGTTATACATCTATTAGGACAGTTGAAAGGAGATTTCATAGAGGATTTGGGTACAAGATGACTTAAAATGTCTAGGGAAAAAAAGATGGAAAAAGAAGGAAGAAGCAAAACAATACTTAATTAATACCAAATGAAAAGGCACAAAGGACCTATTAGATGGAAAGAAGAGAAAGTTTGAGTAGGGAATATATCTTACAATTAACAGATTTGGTTCAAAAAGGGAATAACATGCATTCCCAATTGAGTTTAAAAATTTACCCTACCATACAAGGAAGTAGCATGGGAAAAGGGAAAAGAAAAGGGAAGGAAATGATGAATGAATAGTTATGAAAATATAAATTATTCAGATTAAGAGAAGAGGAAATAAAATATTTAAATAATCCCATTTCAAAAAAAAGAAACTGAACAATTCATCAACACCTCCCTAAGAAAAAATCCCTAGGGCCATTTGGATTTACAAATTAATTTTATCAAATTTTTAAAGATCAATTAATTCCAATTATATATGAATTATTTGAAAATAGAGAATTCTGTCAAATTCCTGTTATGATACAAATATGGTATTGTTTCCTAAAGCAATGATTTTAATGTATATGCAATTTGGCTATGGTTGAAATATACAGGAAAGTAGGACACTGAGTAATGTGTTTGAAATATTAGGAAAGATAGATAAAATACTAGGGTGAAAATACAACAGGCAGAAAAGGTGGCAGAAAAATGTGGTAAATATCCTGCATGTAAGAAATGTACAATAAAAAGTTCATGTACTCAAATCTCTTTCTTTGCCTGGAGAGCTGCTTTGATTGGCCATGTGCTAGCTTCAGATGCTTTAAAAATATTGACACGGTGTGGAAAAGTTTCACTTTATTTTATGAAGAATTGAGAATTGAGAATAGAGAATTTCGAACTTGGAATTTCAATGGAAATCTGATGAACATGACTTTTAATTTTTTAAAAAATTGTCTTTGTATTTCATTCCTTTAATTCTAATTCTTAATACAGAAAATTATTAATCCATAAGTATGTTTAACACAAATATGAATATACAATGTTCACCTGGCTGTTTGCCCATGAAGGAAGGGTAGAAATAATTTATGTAATATAAATATATGAATATTAAATATGAATATTAAAAACACTTTCATAACATGTGAAAAAAGTCAATGGAAAAATTTATAGAGTAGATGTATCCAACGGACAGCCCGTTGGGTGCATGTGGTCCTCAATGCTAATCCATGTGGCATTTTTTCATTTTATTATTATACTCTTTGACATTATATTTGACATTGCAGTCATAAATAAATATTAATTTCTATATGTAACTCTTGACAAGTATTTTTGAATGATGCATCTCTGTCGACTTAAAAGATTGGACACAAAAGTTATAGAGCATTTGAAGGAATCAAAATGGAGGACACCATGTGTTGTAAACCCTTTTTGTTATATACTGTTACTTTGAAATCTTTGGAAGTTAGTTTCAGTTAATTAGTCAATCACATAATATAAAATTATTGGAATAAATAATCACTTATCAAAATCTAATACTAAATAATTGAAATTACAAACAGACCTCTACCACACTGGGAAAATAGATCTAAGTGGAGTTGAATATATTCTGGTCTCATTTTTAAGCAAAATTTGCTAATACCACATTGAAATAAATTAAGATAGTGCTTTAAAATATTTTAAATTACAAATTTATAAACTTCATAATTTTTGCCTTAATTGAAAGAAAATTCATTAAAAATTATTTGGATCTTACTTGTGATATTATGAGATTGTTAAATTACTTATTTGGAATTAATGCTTTGAATAAGTATTTAATTAGATATTATTAAAAGAAAATCTTGTTTCAACTCTGTGTGAGAATTGTTAATGCTGTGGAATTCCTATAGAGATCCTTGCACAAAATGGGTTGTATTTGTCAAAGTTGTTTGATTAGCAGATAGATTTAGGTATAATTAAATTGGCAAGTTTAAAGCATTAGCCATGCTTGTTATTTCTAGGAATTTAGTGAATTATGTGTGGCTATTTATGATATATTTTTCCTTTCTTATTTTTTATAAAAATATGCCAAATTTTCAACATTCTTTCTTTTTCAAGCTTTTGAGTTCCACATTTTTACCACTCTTCTTTTGCACTCCCCACCCAATGCCAGCAAACAATCTGATATAGTTTGTATATGAACAATCATGTTTATCATATTTCTTTTTAAGACATATTGTAAAAGAAGCATAAGAACCAAAAGAAGAAAAGATCATGAAAATAAAACATAAAAGAAGTTTTTAAAGTAAATATAGTATGTTTTGCTCTGCATTGGGACTCCATAGTTTATTCTCTGGATGTGAATTGCATTTCCCATAATAGGTCTTTCCTTGTTGTCCTTGACGATGAATTATTGAGAAGAGCTGCATCCAGATAGTTGTTGTCATAGTGTTGCTACTAATATTTGCAATGTTTTCCTAGTTCTATTCATTTCACTCAGGATCAGATCAGGCAAGCCTTTTCATGCTTTTCTATAATAAGGCCATTCATAGCTTCTTTCAGAACTATAGCATTCCATCATATTTTTATACCATGAATTATTCAGCCATTCCCCAATTGATGGACATTCCCTGAATTTCCATTTCTTTGATATTTCAAAAGGAATTGCCAAAAATATTTTTGTGCATATGAATCTTTTCTGCTTTTTGATGACCTTCTTGGGATATAGAACTTACAATGGTATTTCTGGGTAAAAGAGTCTGCAGTTTTATTACTCTTTTGGGATAGTTATAAATTGATCTTCAGATTTGTCATATTAGTTCACAATTCCAACAACAATTAAATAATGTTCCAGTTTTTCAATGTCTAATACTGATCATTTTCCTTTATTCTCATTTTAGTGAATCTAATAGGCATAAGGTGGTACTTTGGCCTTATTTTAAATTTCATTTCTTAATTCAATAATTATTTGGAGAGGCATCTAGGTAGTGCAGTGAATAGAGCTAACCCTGGAGCCAGGAGGACCTGAATTCAAATGTGATTTCAGACACTTAATAATTATCTAGCTATGAGACCTTGGGCAAGTCATTTAATCCCATTCCCTTGCAAAAACAAAAAACCAAAACAAACAAAATAAAAACATTTGAAGCATTTTTGGTATGATTCCGGATAGATTTAATTTCTTAATCAGAAAACTACCTTCTCATATCATTTGACTGTTTTTAAATTGAAGAATGACGTACAAAATCTGTTGAGATTTGCTTTAGATAATGTTTTTCCCTTTTCACTCTTTAGTTTGACAAAACAGATTTTTTAATTCAATACTGTGAAATTTCATATTTGGAAGTCAGTATTTGCACCAATCTTTGTATAAATTTTAACTTCATATGAAAAATTACAAAATTAAGGATGAAGTAAATTAATATTTTAATTGAATTATAAGAACCATGAGCTCTGAGATGTGGTTTAATCTGTCAATTAAATATCAGATGCCTTGAGTCCCAATGGAAAAAAAGATGAAAATATGCAAATGACTTTGGGCAATCACTTTACTTTAATGGGCTCATTTTTCTATTTAAAAAAAATTAAGATTTAAAATATTTTTACAGTATCACACAAAATTTATAATGCAAAGATTAATTACCAAACATAGATCATGAAGGTGTATTTATAAATTTTGAAGCAGAATTCAAATTATTAAAATGTTAATATTATACCATTTTCATCATAAAATTATTAATACACTTCTAAGTATACTACCTGGAAAATCATTTTATCAATAACATACTAAGACATATCTATGTGTAAATTTAAAAGAATCAAAATTGCTTCATTTAAAATATTTATAATACAGAGTTGTTACTAATATAGCAAAATTGAGCCTCCTATGCCTTTACTCTTCCTATTCTCAAATTATTACAAATATTAATATTGCAATATTATATCTTTCAGTTTTGGAATTTGTCATCAATTTGTAAAATGCTAGAGTATAATAGATATATGCAACCAGAATACTTTGGGGGCAAAATAATTTCTTCTTTTTTCTTCAAGTTATTTGATAACCATTTATTAAGCACTTATTTTCTAAGAGACACACATAAGCAGGTTCTGTATCAGTAGAAGTTTGTCTAAGGCAATTAATTGTCCAACTAACTTCATAATTGAACACATCATTATACTAGATTGCTAAGTTTCTGCAATTCAGGAAGAAATTGATTATTTACCCTTTACAGGATCAATAGCTAGATTTCTAAATAGATACTTGCTTTACTAGGAAACTAAAAGTCAATAGAATTAAACATTGCATTCTAGAATTGCACAATGGAGAATTATAATTTTAAAAATGGGAGAAATAACCGTTCTTCCCTTATCACAATAACTAGAATAATGACACCTACAGTATTTTAAAAGAGGGTAACTAGTATGATGTGAGAACTATGTAAAATATCATATGTTGTTTGTTATTGCCTGTCCTTTGTTCTTGAAGATGATCATGGGATGTCATGAATTACAGGAGAATTGTATTTAAGTTATGAAGGACTATGCAAAGTTGCAGGTCTTACTTTCTCCTCTATAACCATCTGATCCAATGACAAGATGCAATGGAATATACAATCAAATGAAGATCAGTTTCAAAGAAATAGTGATAGCAACCTAATGAAGTGATGCTTCAGAGAGCACATGCTAGCAATTTTCAAGTATGTGAAGGGCTTGTCATGAGAGTTCTATATATTTTATTCTGGTGCTGTATAAGAAAAATGATCAGAGCTCCTATACAGAAGGTCAGAATTTTTTACTTTCACTTTTATTTCTCGTTCTTCATATTTGCCATTTTCTATGAACTGTTTATTCCAGTAGAAGGTGAAGCAGCTTCATCCTTAAAAAAGGAATAATAATTTGCAGTTTAAAGTATAAGAGATAGCCTGGATTGAAAGTAAGTCAAAAGTAGTCCTGTGGTGGATTCGTGCTGAAACATTGAACCATGGGATAAGCCATTATTTGGTGCTCTGGAGACAATGATATAGGTAGAGCCTCAAATAGGTATGTGGGAGAAGTCACTTTGACAAAGGACAGAACAATAACTAGGCAGTTACCTGGCAGAGTGGATAGAGCACTGAGTTTGGAGGCAGAAAGACTTGGGTCCCAGTAAAATTTCATACACATTATGTGATTCTGGAAGAATAACTTGATCCCTCAACTGAAATATGGAGTTTATACGAACTTCTATGTCAAAAGGTTTTTGAGAGAATCAAATATTTTTAAACTGCTTTGGGACAGCCCCCAGAACAGAGTACAATCTTTATAGCTACTTACTCTTTACTTCCTCTATAATTCTACCTCACAGCACAAACTGTTCCAGCATCCCATATATTCACCATAAAAATAAATTGCCTTGGTAAGAGCAAGATGAAGACCTGGATATAGCAGAGACTATAACCAGTTCTTATGAGACTTCTTCATTGTTATTTATACTAGTGTTACAATGTGAGTGGTGGACTTGTTTTTAACTTCAATCAGTTATCTTCAGTATTTTGTGGTAAGGTATAATCCCATCAATAGGATTAAGCATAGTCTATCAATTGGATTGTATCTGTGCTAAAATGTCTTCAAACTATCATATACCAATAGAAGTTGCTATATTCTAATTTATGCTTTCTTTCTTTTACATAGAAAAGAAGCACATTTTTTTTAATTGGGCCATCCATTTAAAAGAATTTCCAATTATCTGACCTTAGATGAATGAATCACTCAATTAATGAATCAATACTGAAAATTATTTATTAGACTACTACTAAGTTACTACTGCTACCCTATTTTCTACCAAGTGCTGAGGGCAAATGCAAAATTAGTATGACACCTGATGTCAGGGGAAATTTTCCCTTCCTTGTTCCTAAGAATGAGGAATCTTGCATCATGGTTAGAAGATAGTTTATTAGCATCTTTTCCCCTTCTGTAGTCAGGATCTCAGCTCCAGCAGGGAGGATATGCTTGTTTGGAATAAGGTATCAGTAAAAATACAATGTTGAGATATGAATAATTAATCTTTTCTTGCCAGGTTAGGTTATTAGTAATACCTGCAGTCTGAGTGAAAGTTGGCCTTCTCTTTTCTTTTTATTAGTTAGATTCTAGGTCATGTTTTGAAATGAGATTTTGGTCTATAAATATTTTACCAAAAGAGCTGTTTTAGAATGTGCTCAAATAAATGTGTTATCTTTCTATGCTTCCAATAATTTTGATTCATTCCTAACTTTCATTTAAAATGAAAAGAATATCTATTTTCACCCTTTCATGTTCCTTAGAGGTAACACACATTTTAATCTTCTGACTGCATTTAATTCCAAAAGATTTTGTCCACAGGGTAATTGAAAAGACATTCAAAAATGGCTTTACTGATTATGATATTAATAATGAGCATCTATTAACTGTACCACTTAACAATTATACAAATGGACAACTTTTATATTGGGGTAAAAAAGAAGTGAATTGCAAATGACAAGTGATTGATAGTAATGACTAAATTTGTAAGAATATTATCTGAAATCACTAGTCATATTATTGCTCTCTGAAATGGATTCTGGTTTGGCTTATATTTTAGCATGTTGCTCTGTGGATGCGAATAATGTTGCCATAATTACTTTTGATTTGTTGCCTCTTTTATAGAATTAGGTGTAGTGCTACTTCTGAAAAAAGTTCCATAACATTTTTCATATATCTATGCTCAGGTGATAATGCTACAATTTATCTCAATCAGTTTCTTCTTTAAGTGGCTTATCATCCATCCATGAATGAATGTTGTACTTTTTTTAAATAATAAAGGAATAGAAGGAGGAAATAATTAGTCCTTTGTGAAATGGAAGGGGTCTTAATGGAACTGATTACTTATTGCTCAGTTTTCAAATCCTTTTACAATCTTTTCTATAATATTCAACTTCTTAGTCTTGCCTAGAGATAAAGATATTATCCTTTCAACAATGTTTCAGTATGATGTTAAAGAATTAAGTTTTGTTACTGGAGTTTTTATTCTTATTCATTAAAACAAGGAGAAGTATGATTAAAAGGTTTTGCTTTAAATTAAATCTGTAAATTTATTATCAAAGTTATGTAGGTTTCATTATTTTTCTTAACATTCCCCAAACTAATTTGCACTTTGAGACTTAAAATCACAATTGAAAGAAACCATAAATGATGACATTAAGAATAAGAAGTAGGATGGTTCCCAGGAATGCAATTATTAATTATATAATATATATTATAATATAATATATTATAATATATAACATCATATATAATTATATAATATATGTATGATATAATATATAATATAATAAATATATAATTATATAATAATTAATTATATCAATAACATACCTATCAGAAATCATATGATTATATCAATAAATGCTGAAAAAGCTTTGGACAAAATACAGCACCCATTCCTAATAAAAACCCTAGAGTGTAAGAATAAATGAATTGTTCCTTAGAATAATAAGCAGTATCTATCTGAAGCCATCAACAAGCATCCTATGCAATGGAAATAGGCTAGAGGCATTCCCATTATGATCCGGGGTGAAACAAGTATGCCTATTATCATCACTACTATTCAATATTGTATTAGAAATGTTAACTTCAACAATAAGAGAAGAAAAAGATATCAAAGGAATTAGAATTGGGAAGGAAGAGACAAAACTCTCACTCTTTGCAGATGATATGATGCTATACCTAAAAAATCCCCCAAAAATTATCTAAAAAACTACTAGAAATAATTATCAATGTTTGCAAAATTGCAGGTTATAAAATAAATTCTCATAAATCCTCAATAATTCTATATATAACTAGAAAGATAGAGCAGAAAGCCCTAGAAAGAAAAATCCCATTCAAAGTAACTTCAGACAATAAAAAGTACTTGGGAGTCTACCTGCCAAGGCAGACTCATGAACTTTTTGAAAACAATTACAAAACGCTTCTCACACAAATAAAATCAGATTTAAATAACTGGGGAAATATCAACTGTTCATAGATAGGCCAAGCTAATATAATAAAAATTACAATTCTACCAAAGTAAATCTACCAAAGTAAAGTACTTGTTTAATGCCCCACCAATCAAAATTCCAAAAAATTGCCTTAATGAGTTAGAAAAAAATTGTAAATAAATTCATGTGGAGAAACATAAAGTAAAGAATTTCTAGGGATTCAATGAAAAAAGTGCAAAATGGGGTATCTTACTCTTACCAGATCTAAAATTATATCATAAAGCATCAGTTATCAAAAATGTCAGCTATTAGCTAGGAAATAGAGTGGTTGATGAGTGCAATAGGCTTCATGCAATAGCTGGAAAATTATAGTAATCTGCTGTTTAATAAACACAAAAAAGTCCATCTATTGGGATAAAAACTCTCTCTTTGATTAAAAACTGTCAGGAAAATTGGAAGTTAGTATGGAAGAAACTTAGATTAGGCCAATACTTCACACCCTATACCAAGATAAGTTCAAAATAGATACAGGACTCAGAAATAAATACAATATTATAAGCAAACTAGAAGATCAAGGAGTAGTTTACCTGTGAGATCTATGGAAAGGGAAGCAGTTTGTGATCAAGGAAGATTTGGAGAACACCATTAAAAACAAACTAGATAATTCTGATTGCATTAAATGAAAAAGCTTTTGCACAGACAAAACCACTGTAATCAAGATTAAAAGAAATGTGGTAAATTGGGAAACAATTTTTACAATTAGTATTTCTGACAAAGGACTCATTTCTAAAATATCGAGAGACGTTTGTAATTTTTTTTTAAAAAAAAGCCATTTCTCAATTGACAAATGGACAAAGGATAGGCAAAGTCAATTTACAGATGAGGAAATCAAATCAACACATAGTCAAAGGAAAATTTACTCTAAATGACTAATTATTAGAGAAATGCAAATTAAAGCATCCCTGAGTTACCACCTCTCACCTCTCAGACGGGCTATTATGATCAGAAAGGATAATGATCAATGTTGGAAGGTTTGTGGGAAATCTGGGACACTAATACATTGTTGGTGGAGCTGTGAACTCATCCTGCCTTTCTGGAGAGCATATGGAATTATACCTAAAGGTCAACAAAAATGTGAATATCCTTTAATCCAGCAAAACCATTACTGGGTCTATACCTGAAGAGATTATGCAAAAGTGTAAAAACATCACTTGTACAAAAATATTCATAGAAGCCCTGTTTGCAGTGGCAAATAACTGGAAATTAAGTGAATGTCCTTCAATTTGGGAATGGCTGAACAAATTGTGATATATGTATGTCACGGAACACTATTGTTTTATAAGAAATCAGGAGGGATGGGAATTCAGGGAAGTCTGGAATGATTTGCATGAACTGATGCTGAGCAAAATGAGCAGGACCAGAAAACCATTGTACACCCCAACAGCAACATGGGGGCAAAGATCAAACTTAAAGGATTTGCTCCTTTCATCAGTGCAATCATCAGGCACAATTTGGGGAATCTGCAATGGAGGATACCATCTGTATCCAGAAAAAGAATTGTAGAGTTTGAACAAAGACCAAAGACTATTATCTTTAATTTAAAAAACAAACAAACATTATCTTATTATGTAATTTTGCTATCTCTTATACTTTTATTTTTTTCCCTTAAAATATGATTTCTCTCTCATCACACTCAACTTAGATCAGTGATTGCCTTCAATGGGGATTGGGGAAAGGGAAGCAAGATTATGGGAAAAATTGTAAAACTCAAAATAAAATATTTCTTAAAAAAGAATAAGAGAGAAAGGCATAAGTGGAAAAATAGGTGAGTATTCACTATTGATAGGATAAAAGCTTTATTTAAGGAAATTAAAAAAATAACATAGAATTGAGGTTATGAATATACTGTTGTAACTATCACCAACATCTTATCTCACCGTTCTTATTAACAATAAAATTTTGGATAAGTTCAAACTTATCCAAGTTTTAACATTTAGCTTTCAACACTTTATACTGTCTTGCCTTTCTTGAAATAATTTCTTTTCTTTCTTTTCTTGTTTCCTATGACACTGTAGAGTGAGATGTCTTTTATCTAATGAACCATTTTCTGTTACCTCCTTAAATAGTTATCTGCTGTCTGTGTGCTTAAATAAGGTTGCCACCGAACATTCTTTTTTTTTCTTTTTTTCTCCTTGTTCTCCATCTTCATCTTCAAAAGACATGAAAAGTTAAACATGTTTATTGGTTTGTATGTTTTTTTTTCCTTTATACAGTAGATGAACTGATATATCAGATGAACTTTATAAAAAAATTGTAATTGGATTTCAATATAACATTTGATGATAATCTTCCAGTTAGATAAAATGGAATGCTATGAGATGAATGACAATGTCAATGTAAGAATTAAAATTGAGAAAATAAAAATTATTATCAATTCTTCAAAGTAGTGGTTCTTTGGGGATGCTAGGTTTCACAATAAAGAGAACAATGGTCCTGGAGTCAGGAGTACTTTAGTTCCAATCCTGCCTCAGACACTTAATAATTACCTAGCTGTGTGGCCTTGGGTAAGCCACTTAACCCCACTTCCCTGCAAGAAAAAAATAGTGATTCTTTGCTAAGAATTGAATAGAATTATAAATTTTTAAGTTATTGCAAAATATGCATCAATATGTATTATGGACCAACTATTGACATTTCTGTTATGAATAGAATGTTCAGTGCTCTTAAGGATTGTAAATAATCAAATTCAGTTGTAATTCTGATTCCATAACAACCTTTAATCCCATATTTTCCCAATAAAATGATATTTATAGTTTCAAGGAAAATTGTTCTAACAGTCTAAACACAAAGGGCAAAACAGAAATCGAATGAAACCACCAATCAAATGAAAGAGATCCTAAATGGAAAACAACCAGGAATGCTATAGTCAAATTTCAGAGCTCCTTTGTCAAGGAAAAAATATTGCAAATAGCAAGAAAGAAAGAAAGAAAATATCGCAGAGGCACAGTCAGGATAACAAAAGATTTATCAGTGTCCATGAATTGTAAAAGATGGACATTCAATGAAATGGGGTTCTCTCAAACTATCTTCATGAAATGACCATAGCTGAATAGAAAATTTGATCTTAAAGTGAATTTACAAGTGAATTCTACTAAACATTTAAGGAAAAATTAATTCCAATTCTACATAAAGTATTTAGGAGGAGTTCTGTGAAAATCCTTTCATGAAATCAATGTGGTGCTGATGCCTAAACCAGGAACAACCAAAAGAAAAAGATAAAATGATAGAACAATCTCCATAAAGGGCATTGATACAAAAATGTCAAATAAAATTTTATCAAAGAGATTACAGTAAGTTATTATTAGGATAATTTCCCATTATCAATTAGGATTTATGCCAGGAAAGCAAAAATGATTCAATAATAGAAAAACACTCAACATAATCAGACATATCAATAACAAAAACAAATAGAAATCATAAGATTA
Organism: Macrotis lagotis; assembly: GCF_037893015.1. Lineage (NCBI taxonomy): Eukaryota > Metazoa > Chordata > Mammalia > Peramelemorphia > Peramelidae > Macrotis > Macrotis lagotis. Next base: position 432,763,884 of record NC_133666.1, read on the forward strand.
TCCCAATGGATGCTGAAAAAGCCTTTGGCAAAATAGAACATTATTCCTATTAAATGCCCTTGAGAATATAGAAATGAATGGAGTTTTCCTTAAAACAATAAGCAATATCTATCTACAACTATCAATAAATATTATATGTAATAAGCACAAACTAAGAGTATTTCCAATAAGGTTAAAGGTGAAACAACAATGCCCATTATCACAGTAGTCAATATGATATTAGATATTTTAACTTTAGCATTAAGAGAAGAAAAAGAAATTGAAGGAATTCGAACTGGCAGAAAGGAAGCAAAATTTCACTGTTTGAATGTGGTATGATGGTGTACTTTGAGAACCCAGGAAAATCACCTAGAACAGTACTTGAAACAATTAACAATTTCAACAAAGTAGTAGGATATTAAAAAACCCAAATAAATCATCAGCTTTTCCATATATGAACAACAAAGTCCAAGCAGCATAAGAGACTGCAATTGCAGACATTAAATACATGGGAATCAAGCTCCCAAGACAAACCCCAAAACTGTATGAACCATAATTATAAAACACTTTTCATATAAATAAAGTCAGAGCTAAAGAATTGGGAAAATGCCAATTGTTCATGTTTAGGTCAAGATAAAATAATAGAAATGGTAATTCTGTGCAAATTAAATTGCTTATTTAGGGTCATACCAATTCAATACCAAATAACATTTCACTGAGTTAGGAAATATAGTAACAGAATTCATATGGAACAACAAGAGTTCAAAATATAAAGCGAAGGGATAAAAGATATTATAATGGAAGGTAGCCTTGCTGTACCAGATCTAAAACTAATACCATATAGTGGCAGTCATCAAAACTGCCTGGTACTAGTTACGAAAAAGAGTAATTGATCAATGATTTAGAATAGATTAAAAAGAAGCAATAATAAAGGACTAGAGTAATCCACTGTTTCATATTAGTTCCTTGGATAAGAGCTAACTATTTGTCAAAAATTACTGGTAAAACTGGAAAATAGCATGGCAAAAACTAGGCACACATCTCCAGATCTCATACCATACAGTAAAATAAGGTCAAACAGGGTATAGTGTTTAGACAAATAGATTGATACCACAGGCCACTTAATTGATCATCAACAACTCTATCTGTCAAATCTATGGAAAGGTAGGGAATTCATGAACAAATAAGAATTAGAAAACATTATGAATTTCAAAATTGATGATTTACTATATTAAAATAAAAAAGGTTTTACCCCAATAAAACAAATGTTATCAATATTAGAAGAAAAACAAAGCTGGAAAACAATTTTCACAGATAAGTGTTCTGATAAGGGTCTTATTTCTAAAATACATAGAGAATTGAATCAAATTTGGAAGTTTACAAGTCATTCGCAAACAGATAAATTGTCAAAGGATAAGAATAGGTAGTTTTCAAATGATGAAAAATTTCCAAATAATTACTGATTAGAGAAATACAAATTAAAACAGCCATGACATACTATCTCCTATGTATCAGATTGGCTGATATGGAACTCTGCCCTAAGTAAAATAAAACTGATAATACCCTTTGATAAAGGAATACCAATACTAAACATACATACAGAAGAAATCAAAACATGGGAAAAGTCCCCAATGTTTCCAAATATTCATAGCAGCTTTTGTGTAATGGCAAACAATTGGATGTTGAGGTACTGCCCTTCAATTGGGGCAAGGTTAAACAAGTTATGGTATATGAATCTTAGGGAATACAATTAGTTGTATAAAAAACTATGAATGCGGGGCGGCTAGGTGGTGCAGTGGATAAAGCACTGGCCCTGGAGTCAGGAGTACCTGGGTTCAAATCCGGTTTCAGACACTTAATAATTACCTAGCTGTGTGGCCTTTGGCAAGCCACTTAACCCCATTTGCCTTGCAAAAAAAAAAAAAAAAAAAACTATGAATGCTCAGACTCTAGAGAAGCATGGAATGACTTAAATGATCTGATGCTTACCAAAGGGAGCAAAACCAAGAGAATATTGTACCAGTAACAACAGCAATGTGATGGACCCAGCTCCACTCCACACTTCAGAGACCCAGGACAACCCTGAGCGACCTGTTATAGACAATGCTTTTTACATTCAGAGGAAGAAAACAAAAGTAAGAAAAACAAAGAAAATCCTATGGAATCTGAATGAACAGTATGTTCACTTTTTAAAAATTTCTCCAATGCTTTTCTTTTCTATCATGTGATTTTCTTTCTTTTCCCTTAGTCTTAATTCCTTATAAAGAAAATGACTTGGACTAATAAAACCAATGCTGCCAAAATTAAAAGGAAAGCAGAAATCTGGCAAAAATTTTAACAACTAGGAGTTCTGATAAAGATCATATTTCTGAAATATAGAGAGAGTTGCATCAAATTTATGAGGTTACAAGTCATGGCCCAATTGTTAAATAGTAAAAGGATAGGAAAAAGTAGTTTTCAAATGAAGAAATTAAAGCTATATATAATCATTTGAAAATTCACCAAATCATTATTGATTAGAGAAATGCAAATTAAAAGACCTCACACCTATCAAATTGGCTAAGATGAGAAAAAGTGAAAATGATCAATGTTGGAGAGGTTGTGGGTGGGTTGGGACAATGATGCATTCCTGGTGGAGTTATGAATGGATTTAAACATTCGGGAGAACAATATGAACTATGCCCAAAGAGCAATAAAACTGTATATTCCCTTTGACCCAGCAATTCCAATTCTAGGTCTATGTTCAGAAGAAATTAACAAAAAGAAGGAAAGGACATATGTTTATGTCATTTTGATGGCAGGGAGCTAGAAATTGAGGTGCTGCCCATTAGTTGGGGAATGTCTGAACAAAATATTGTATGTGATTAAGATGAAACACTATTCTGTTTTAAGAAATGATGACTACCCAAGGGCAGAGACAAGATGGTGACATGAGGGCAGGAATTCCAAGAGACTCTTCCCCAAAATGCTCCAAAAGTCATAAAACTGTGACTCTAGTCAAAGTTTAGAGGGACAGAACCCACAAAGGAAGACTGAATGAAACAATTTCCCAGTCCAAGACAACTTGGTAAATCTATGGGAAAGATCTGTTCCACTGATACCAGGGGTTGGAAAAAAGCTATAGTGTAGCCTGGCTGCATCCCCACTGTGCTCAAACAAGCCAGTTTCTGCCTTTCAGTAACTGACCAAGGGGCATCTGTGTCCTAGGCATATCTAGGTTCTGTGAAGGAGTGGTTTCCAGAACCCTTGGCCTAGGAATCACTGGGACATAGGGTCAGCAGGAGCATTGCCACACCAGAATGAGCACAGAGCTCACACCAACACCAGCCTCAGGGCACCCCAATGGTGAGGACAAAGTCACCTAGCAGCTATTTCTAGAGCACTCAGGAAAAGGAGATTAAAAATCTCTCTAAAGAAAGAGCTACATTTTCAAATGTAGAATGGAACTAAGGGAATATAATTTTGCGAGAAATCAAGAAAATTTAATTTGTTTCACAAAACCAAAAGAACAGAAAAACTAAAAGAAAATGTGAAATATTTTCCTGGAAAAACAGCTTACCTAGAAAACAAATCCAGGAGAGATAATTTAAAAATTATTGGACTGTCTGAAAGTCATGACCAAGAGAAGAGCCTAATCTTCATTTTTTTTCAAGTAATAATACAGGTTGGTCTTCTGATCAAGATGGTGGAGAAAAGCTAGGCACATTCTTTAGTCCTACTGACTTTCCCTAAAAACAAATATGAACCAAGTTTCTTAAAAGAATTTGGATCCAGAGAAGCCAGAGAAGAGCCTAGGAGAAGAACTTCTACTAACAAGGTCTTTCCAAGGAGAGCATGAGCAAACCAGGCACAGAGAGCCAGCACAGGGGAGGAGGGGGGAGGCCCAAGGACCAAATTGAGAAGAGCAGTAGATACATTTGCTTTGTGTTCTGTGGCAGAGAGATCTGGCACAAAAGTCTTTACTTCATGGAGAAGGACAACCACAAACCCCCTGTGCCTTCAGCGAAGTCCTCATCTTTAAAGTTGAGTCCTCTTCCCCCCATTCCTGTAGGAGAAAGTGACTCTTCCCAGAATCCCCCCTCCAACATGCTCAGGTTCCCAGTGCAGATCTCCCCTAGTGCTAACTGAAGATTAAGTTGATTAACTACACTGACCAAGGTCCTATCTCAAGGATTTTATTTAAGGATAATCCAGATCCTGTGTTCCCCCAACCTCCCACCACCCCAGGGCCTAGAGAGTAGAACACTAATCAAGGTCACAGACACATCAGAGAAAACTTATAGCATCCCCTACTGGCCAACCCACTTGAAGTTCCTAAGCCCAGTGAGCAGAGCCTCTAGGGAACTGAACACTAAAGGACTGTGAACCAGTCCCTACCAAAACAGAAGATTCTATGAAAATAAAGTTCAGCAGAAAGAGAGTCCATTACAGGAAGACATATGTAGCAAAATTCTATTGGTGGGAAACCTCAAACTTGCTCTCCAAGAACTGGATAAATCCAAACATAAAATAAAGAAGGAGGAAGTTAAGGAGTAGAATAGAATGTTAGAAAACTTAGACATGATAGACCTTTGGAGAAAACTGAATGGGTATAGAAAAGAATATACCTTTTTCTTTTTTTAATTTTTATTAAAGATATTGTTTGACTTTTACAATTTTCCCCCCAATCTTACTTCCCTCCCCCCACCCCAATGAAAGCAATCCTTCACTCTTTACTTTTGGTCCATGTTGTACATTGATACAAATTGAGTGTGATGAGAGAGAAATCATATCCTTAAGGAAGAGACAAAAAGTCTAATAGATAACAAGATCAGATAATAAGATTTTTTTTAATTAATGGGAATAATCCTTGAACTTTGTTCAAACTCCATGTCTCTTTATTTGGATTCAGATGGCACTCTCCTTTGCAGACAGCCCAGAATTGTCCCTGATTGTTGCACTGATGGAATGAACAAGTTCATCAAGGTTGATCATCACCCCCATGTTGTTGTTAGGGTGTACAGTGTTTATCTGGTTCTGCTCATCTCACTCAGCATCAGTTCATACAAATTCTTCCATGCTTCCCTGAATTCCCATGCCTCCTGGTTTCTAACAGAACTATAGTGTTCCATGATACATATACCACAGTTTCCTAAGCCATTCCCCAATTGAAGGACATTTAATTGATTTCCAAGTCTTGGCCACCACAAACAGGGCTGCTATAAATATTTTTACAATGATGTTTTTATCCTTTTTCATCATCTCTTCAAGGTATAGACTCAGTAGTGGTATTGCTGGGTCAAAGGATATGCTCATTTTTTGCAAAATAATTTCAAATTATTACTTTAATTTCCTCCTCATTGGTGGTAAGTTCACCTTTTTCATTTATGATACCAGCATTTTGGTTTTCTTCTTTCTTTTTTTCAGTCAAATTGACCAGAGGTTTATCAATTTTATTGTTTTGTTGATTAATACAAACATTTGGTATTATTTATTCATTTAATAGGTTTTGCTTTTGATTTGATTAATTTCTCCTTTCATTTTTAGAATTTCTAATTTGATATTGAATTGAGGATTTTAAATTTGTTTTTCCTCTAATTTTTTTAGTTGCATGTTTATTTCATTGATTTCCTCTTTCTCCAATTTATTTATGTAAGCATTTAAAACTATAATATATCCCCTGAGAGCCACCTTGAGTGAATTCCATAGGTTTTGGTATGTTGTTTCATTATTGTCATTATCAAGGATAAAATGGTTAATTCTTTTTATAATTTGATTTTTGGTCCACTCATTCTTTAAAATGAGGTTTTTCAGTTTCCAATTTGTTCTGGTTCTATATCCCCTTGGTCCAAAATTGCATATGACTTTTATCGCATTGTGATCTGAGAAAGATGTATTTACTATTTCTACCTTTCTGCAGTTGATCATTAGGTTTTTATGTCCTAGTAAATGGTCAGTTTTTGTATAAGTTCCATGTACTGCAGAGAAAAAGTTATATTCCTTTCTATCCCCATTCAATTTCCTCCATAAGTCTACCACATATAGTTTTTCTAACAATCTATTTACCTCAACTTCTTTCTTGCTTTTTTTATGATTCAATTTATCTAGATCTGTGAGTGGAAGGTTGAGGTCTCCCACTAGTAGAGTTTTGCTGTCTATGTCTTCCTGTAGTTCTTTCAGCTTCCCCTCTAAGAATTTGGATGCTATCCCATTGGGTGCAAATATATTTAGTATTGAAATAACTTTATTGTCTATGGTACCTTTAGGAGGAGCAAAATATATTTTGCTTCAGCTGACATAAAAAAAGCAGCTGTAGCAATCCTTATCTCAGACAAAGCAGAAGCAAAAATAGCGTTAAAAGAGATAAGGAAGGAAACTTTATCCTCCAGAATATTGTTGGATTCTGGTTTTTAATCCACTCTGCTATTCACTTACATTTTAAGGGAGAGTTCATCCCATTCACATTCAAAGTTATGATTACTAATTCTTTATTGCCCTCCAGCTATTGTCCCTCTCTTTGTATTTTACCCCTTTCTCCCTTTATCCATATTCTCCAGTATTTTGATTCTGAATACCACCTCCTTCAGTGTGTTTGCCATCCTATATCACCCCTCCCCTTTCTTTTCCCTTTCTCCCTTCTCTTCCTTTTGTAAGTACACCTTTTTTCCCACTACCCCTCCCTTTCTCTCTCCCCCCTCCCCTTTCCCCCTTTTAATACTTGAAAGGTTAGATTTTTTTTAAGTTAACTAATTATGTGTAAATTTTCTTTAAGCCAAGTCTGATGAGAAGAAGGTTCTGTTGTTTCTCACCTCCTCCCATTTCCCCCTCTATAACCATAGGTATTTTGTACCTCTTAGTGTAATGAGATTTAGCCCATTCAATCTACTCCATGCTCCTGTCTCCTTCCTTTCCCCCTTTTTAAGGAGGAGGTCTTTTTAAATCATTCCATCTGAGTAATAGACAATTCTGTGTGTCCATCACTTCTAGCTAAGTGTATTCTATCTAATAGGGTTACAATACTTGAGAGTTATTAGAGTCTTTCTCCCAAGTGGGGTTAAAATCAGTTACATCCCACTGGATAGCAGTCTCATGTATAGATCATGAATGTCCATCACTTCTGGCAAGGTATATTCTCTCTGTCCGAGTTACAATTCTCAAGATTTATGAGAATCTTTTCCCCCATGCTGGGATATAGCCAGTTCCAACTTATTGGATAGCATTATTTTTTCTTTTACCCCCCCCCTTTGTTTTACCTTTTCATGTGTCTCTTGAATGCCCTGTTTGATGTTCAAATTTTCTATTTAGCTCTGGTCTTTTCATCAGAAATTTTTGGACTTCTTCCATTTCGTTAATTGTCCATCATTTTCACTGGAAGAGAAGGCTCAGCTTTGCTGGATAGTGAATTCTAGACTGCATTCCAAGCTCCCTTGCTATGCAAAATATCTTGTTCCAGGCCCTTCAAACCCTGAATGTTGTTGCTGCTAGGTCCAGCATAATCCTTACTGTTGCTCCTTGATATTTACATTATTTCTTTCTGGCTGCTTGCAGGATTTTCTCTTTTATCTGATAGTTCTGGAATTTGGCCACAACATTCCCTGGTGTTTTCATTTTAGGATCTTTTTCTGGATGAAATCAATATATTCATTAAATGACTACTTTGCCCTCTTCTTCCGTAATATCAGGACAGTTTTCTATCACTAGATCCTGTAATATTAAGTCCAGGCTTTTTTTTCTCTTCAATGTTTTCAGGAAGTCCAGGAATTTTCAGGTTGCCCCTCCTTGATCTATTCTCCAGGTCAGTGGTTTTGCTGATGAGATATTTTACATTTTCTTCTATTTTTTCTATTTTTTATTTTTTTAACTGGCTCTTGCTGTCCCATGGACTCATTTTTTTCCTACACACTCCATTCTTTTTTTTAGGGAGGAGTTTTCTTCATTAACCTTTTACAACTCCTTTTCCAATTCATCAATTCTACTTTTGAACAAGGTTTGCATTTGTCCTAGTGAGGTTTGGAGAGAATTATTTTCTTTTTGCATATGCCCAATTGAGGATCTGAGAGATTTATTCTCATTTTGTATTTGTCCAATTGAGCATCTGAGAGATTTATTTTCATTTGCATTCGTCCAATTGTATTTTCTAAGGATTTATTTTCTTGTTGAAAGGTATTAATTGTCTCTCCCAAATTTTCCAGTTGATTTTTAAACACTTTCCTAATTTCTTCAAGGAAGTCTTTCTGTGCTGAAGACCATATTGTATTCTCCTCAGAAGTTCTAGGTCTCTGTGAGTTAGGATCTTTTCCTTCCAAGAATTTTTCTATGGCTCCACCTTTCCACTGATCCTTCTTCATTTTGTTAAGACCTTTTGGTTCACAGGGGCTTGGAATCACTAGAGGCTTTACTCACTGAATGAGATTTTTCTGGCTGGCCAGTAGGAAGTGCTGGTTGCTTTCTCTAGGGTATCTGTGACCTGGATTGAGGCCTACTTCCTTAGCTTGAAGGGAGGGGTTGGGGCTATTGAATTTTTTTGCCTTCAATCAATGGTGGGATTTACCCTAGGGTGAGGTCATTCTTCTCCCTATTGTCAGCTTGCCTGGTTCTTCTGTTCACACACCTGTGCCTGAGGTACAAGTAGTCTGCAAATGTTTGTTCCGGAAAGAGGCCTCAGCCATGATGGAGGCGTGGACTCAGAGTTCCTCAGGCCAGAGGACTAGGGATGGTGTCTGCAGCTCTCCTGCACCGGAACTCTCCACTTAGCCCTGTCGGCAAGTTCCAGAGGGACAGCACCAACACCAGTGCCTCTGCTCCCTAGTTGACTCAAGCCCCTGCCTTCTAGCCCCACCACTGATCCAGCAGGTCCGGCTCTCAGGCCCTCAGACTCCCAGCTCCAATTCAGCCGCTAATCTGTCTGATCTGGGGCTGAACCGGCCTCTGAGCCCAGACTTACCCACCCAAATTTTCGCAATGCTGCAGCAGGAGACAAATGCTGAGGTAGATATTCTTTCTCCTGGCTCTTCTTTCTGGGTTTTGTGTTTGGATTTCTGTTAAGAGATTTGTTTCAGAGGTGGCGGAGCCAAGATGGTGACAAGAAGGGATCCAGTCTTAGGAGCTCTCTGATAAAACCCATCAGCTAAGGACTCTAACTAAACTTTCAAGAGACAGAACCCACAAAGGCACCCAGTGAGGCAGTTCTCCTACTCAAGGTAACCTGGAAAAGAGCAGAAAGGCTCTGCTCCCTGGGCTCAGTGGGGGGCTGCCAGAGGGGTGGCCCACCAGAGTGAAAGAACTTCCGCCTCCTGGAGGAAGCCCCAGGACACTGGGAGTCTTAGCTCACAGCAGCAGGGGAGTCTCCTGAGCTGCACCCTGAGGAGCACCGGGCAGAAAGTGGGGGAACAGTGGGGAACCTCTGCCAGAGCTAGCACGTGGAGCCCAGCCATCAGGGCACACAGGGAGCAGCTTGGTCTTTCTGGAGCCCAGAGCCGGAAACAGAAGCAGGCAGAACCAGGAAGCAGGAGCCTCCAGGGCATGAGTCCATTGAGCTGAGGGAGGGGAGTGAAGAGAAATTGGGAGCTCGGTCCTCTGCCCCTGGAACAGGACTCTGGAGCTCTGACCACATTCAGATACTGATAGCAGTCTAGGCCCCCCCACAGAACAGCAGGGCCCCCCTCCCACGTCAGCCCCATGGCAGAAAGGTGCTCTTATGGTCATTCACAGACCAGGAGGGAAGACAGAGCCTCATACACTGAGACCCTTGTGGGAGTGCCCCAAAAGCTCAGGAAGCACCCCTAAACCAGGCCCAGGCTGGGAAAATGAGCAAGCAGAGAAACAAAAGGAAGACTATTGAGAAATATTTTGCAAATGAGCCCCAGAAGGATCAAAATACTCAGTCTGAAGATGAGGAACCACAAGCTCCTGCATCTAAAGAGTCCAAGAAAAAAAACAGAAATTGGGTTCAGGCTATGAGAGAGCTCAAAAAAGACTTTGAAAATCAAATGAGGGAGTTGGAATAAAAACTGGGAAAAGAAAGGAGAGAGATGCAGGAAAAACATGAAATGAAGTCAGCAGCTTAATCAAGGAAATCCAAAAAATGCTGATGAAAATAGCATGCTAAAATCCATCTTAGGTCAAATGGATAAAACAGTTCAAAAAGTTAATGAGGAGAAGAATGTTTTAAAAAGTAAAATTGGCCAGATGGAAAAAGAGATAAGAGAACTCTCTGAGGAGAACAAATCCTTCAGACAAAGAATAGAACTCAGGGAGATTGATGAATTTCCCAGAAATCAGGAATCAATACTTCAAAACCAAAAAAAAATGAAAAATTAGAAGAAAATGTGAAATATCTCATTGAAAAAACAACATATGGAAAACAGACTTAGGAAAGATAATTTAAAAATTATTGGAATACCTGAATGGCATGATCAGGAAAAGAGCCTTGACATCATTTTCAAAGAATTACTACAGGAATATTGCCCTGATATTCTAGAAGCAGAGGGCAAAATAGAAATGGAGAGAATCCACCGATCCCCCAGAGAAAGAGATCCCAAAAAACCCACCCCTAGGAATATTATAGCCAAGTTCCAGAACTCCCAAGTCAAAGATAAAATATTACAAGCAGCCATAAGGACACAGTTCAAATATCATGGAGCTGCAGTCAGGATCACAAAGGACTTAGCAGCAACTACATTGGAAGCTCGTAGGGCTTGGAATACAATATACCAGAAGGCAAAAGAGCTTAGAATGCAACCGAGAATCAACTACCCAGCAAGGCTGAATTTTCTCTTCCAGGGAAAAAGATGGACTTTCAAAGAACCAGGGGAATTTTGAATGTTCCTTTTTTGGAATGGCCAGAGCTGAATAGAAGGTTTGATCTTCAGATACAGGACTCAAGTGAAGCATGGAGATTGGAGGAGAGGGGGGAAATATGAGGGACTTAATGAGGATGAACTGCATGTATTCCTGCATAGAAAAATGACACTGATAATACTCATATGAACCTTCTCAGTTAATAGAGCAGGTAGAGGGAGCTTTTATAGTTGAACCACAAGAGAAAGCTGAATTCAAAGATAAAATATGGTGTAAAAATGTAGTCAGTAGGACAAAAAGGGAAATGGAATGGGAGAAAGTAAAAGGAGAGGGGGAATAGTCCAAGTTATTTCACATAAGATTTTAATTATTACAATGAGCTATTGCAATGATATGGAAGGGGGGAGGCAAGGGGGAATGAGAGAACCTTTGCTCTCATCAGAGATGGCTAGGAGAGGAAAAAGCATATATACTCAATGGGGTATAGATATCTGGAGTAAGAAGGAGGGGGGAGCAGGGGGAAGGGGTGGGATGTGAATAAAGGAGGAGAGGATGGACCATGCGGGGAGACTGGTCAGATATAACACATTTTCTTTCTTACTTCTTGCAAGGGGCTGGGATGATTGGAAGGCCTACCCATCACCATGGGGCCAGGTAGATGCTGGGCTTAAGGGGTGGTATGGGGGCTCAGGGATTCTTGGCCCCAGGACCAGGGATCTTTATGCTGAGCCAGTCAATGACCCTACAGCAGAGTCAGAGTGAAAGGAGAGAGAAAATAGAGTACATGGTAGTGGAGAAATAAGAAAGGAGGGAGTTGTGATCAGCAATGGCAATGGTGGAAAAATATTGAAGTAACTTTTGTGATGGACTTAGCATAAAGAATGTGATCCACCCATGACAGAGTTGTTGGTGTTGGAACAAAGACTGATGCACATTTTTTGTTATTATTATTTGGGGGAGGGTACAGGGCAAGTGGGGCTGGATGGCCTGCCTGGGGCCACATAGCAGGGTGACCTTTGGATGTCTGGGGCCGGATTTGGACCCAGGTGTTCCTGGCTCAAGGGCCAATGCTCTGTCTGCCACCCAGCCACCCCAACTATTATTACTATTTTATTTTATTTTGGGTCTTTTTTTTTCTTTTTCTTTTTGGTTTTTGCAGGGTAGTGGCTTGCATGTCACACGGCTGGGTGATTGTTGGGTTTAGGAGGCTGGATATGGACTCGGGTGCTCGTAACTCCAGGGCTGGTGGTTCATCCATTGCACAACCTGACCATACCTACAATTATTACTATTATTGTTTTTATTTATTATTGTTTTTATTTTAATTTTTTTCTCTCCCCTTTACTTTTTTCGCCCAAGCAAGTCTATCTATATTCATGGGGGAAGAGGGGTATTTTGTTTACTTGTAAACAAGAATATTTTATTAATGTAAAATAAACCATTTGTACAAAATGAGAATAAAAAAATAAATTAAAAAAAAGAAAAAAAGAGATTTGTTTCATATGATAGATGGGGAATGATCAAGAGACTTTAGAATTGTGCCTGTCTTCTCTCTGCCATCTTGGCCAAAAGTCCAGAATATACCTTTTTCTCTGCAGTACCTGGCCCATAGACAAAAATTGACCATGTACTAGGGCATAAAAACCTCATAATCAAATGCAGAAAGCTAGAAGTAGTGAAAACTTCCTTTTCGGACCATAATGCAATAAAAATCACACACAATTATGGTTCATGGAGAGATAGATCTAAAACTAATTGGAAACTAAATAATGTCATATTAAAGAATGAGTGATCAAACAAAAATTTCTGAACAGAATTTATGATTCCATCCTAGACAATTAAAATACCAAGAAAACATGCCAAAATATATGGATATAGCCAAAGCAGTTATTAGGGGATATTTTACATCTCTAAATGCTTACATGAATAAAATAGAGAATGAGAAAATAAATAAACTAAGCCTGCAAATAAAAAAATTAGAGAAAAAATTAAAAACTCCAATTAAAAACCAAATTAGAAATTCTAAAAATTAAATGAGAAGTTAATAAAATTGAAAGCTAGAAAAGTATTGAAGTAATGAATTGAATAAAGAGTAGGCTTTACGGGGATAAAAGCAATAAAAGAGATAATGCTTGGTCTAACTTAATTAAAAAAAGAAAAAGCCAAAGTAGTAGTATCAAAAATAAAAAAGATGAGCTCACTACGAATGAGGAGGAAATTAAAATAATTCAGAACTATTTTGCCTACCTGTATGCCAATAAATTTGATTATCTAAGTGAAATATAAGAATATTTACAAAAAAATGTGTAAGTAGCCCAGATTAAATGAAGAGGAAATAAAATTCTTAAACCTCTTTCAGAAAAAGAAATTCAACAAGCTATCAATGAACTCCCTTAGAAAAAAATCTCCAGGTTCAGATGGATTCATAAGTGAATTCTGTCAAATATTTAAGGAAAAATTGGCTCCAATTCTATGTAAGCTCCTTGGAAAAACAGGTAAAGCATAACACTGCCTAATTTCTTCTATGACACCAATATAATGCTGATACTTAAACCAGGACGAATCCAAACAGAAAAGGAAATTTATAGACCAATTTCTCTAATGAATATGGATGCAAATATCTTAAATTAAATGTTAGCAAAGTAAATACAAAGTTATCAGTAGGATAATACATCATGACCAAGAAAGATTTATTCCAGGAATGCAGGGTTGGTACAATATTTGAAAAACTAACATCTTAATTTACTATATCAATAACAAACCTCACAGGAAATGTATGATTATCTCAATAGATGCTGAAAAAGCCTTTGACAAAGTACAACCCCCATTCCTGCTAAAACCGCTAGAGAGCATAGAATAAATGGATTATTCCTTGGAATAATAGGCAGTATCTACCTGAAACCATCAAGAATCTTTATATGAATTGGACAAAAGCCAAAGGAATTCCAGAAAGATCAGGTATGAAACAAGCATGAACTTTATCACCACTACTATTCCACATTGTACTAGAAGTGGTAGTGTCAGAAATAAGAGAAGAGAAAGAAGTTGAAAGAATTAAAATTGAGAAGGAAGAAACAAAACCTTCACTCTTTGCAGATGACATGATAGTATCCCTAGAGAACCTTAAAAATATCATCTAAAAAACTAGCAACTTTAGCAAAGTTGCAAGATACAAAATGAACCCACATAAATCCTCAGCATTTCTATAATTTACTAGCAAGAATTTGAAAGAGAAATTCCATTTAAAATAATTTCAGACAATAGAAAATACTTGGCAGTCAACATGGCAAGGCAGACTCAGAAATTCTATGAAAACAACTGCAAAACACTCTTCACACAGATAAAATCATATTTAAATGACTGGGCAAATATCAATTGTTCATAGATAAATCAAGCTAATATAATAAAAATGACAATTCTCCCTAAATTAAGATATTTATTTAGTGTCATAGTAATCAATCTTCCAAAACATTACTTTAATGAGCTAGAAATTTTTTTAACATAATTCAATTGAAGAAACAAAAAGTCAAGAATATCAAAGAATTTAATTTTTAAAAGTGCAAAGGAAGGCACCTTAGCCTTACCAGAATATAAAATTATATTATAAAGCATCAGTCATCAAATTGTTCTGGTGCTGATTAGGAAATAGAGTAGTGGATAAATGCAATAGACTAGTTGAAAAAAAGAGAATAATTCGTGATTATAGTAATCTGTTGTTTGATAAATGCAAAGAGTCAAGGTTCTGAGTTAAGAACTCACTCTTTGATAAAATGAGTTGGGAAAATTGGAAGATAGTTTGGTAGAAACTTGGATTAGATCAGCATCTCACACCCTATACCAAGATAAGATCAAAATGGTTGCATGATGTAGACATAAAAGGCAACTAAAAGAACAAGGAATAGTTTTTCTGTCAGATCAGTGAAAAGGGGAGCAGTTAATGACCAAGGAAGAGATAGAGAACATCATAGAAACAATCTGAATATTTTTATTGCACTAAATTAAAAAGCTTTTGCACAAACAAAACCATTCTAACACAAGATCAAAAGAAATATAGTAAACTGGGAAACAAATTTTACCACTAGTGGTTCTGGCAAAGGACTAATTTCTAAAATATATAGAGATGAGTCATTTAAAAAAATACAAGCCATTTCCCAATTGATAAATGGTCAAATGCTATGCAAAGGTAATTTGCAGATGAGGAAATCAAAGCTGTCTATAGTCATATGAAAAATTTCTCTAAATCAAAACTTATTAGAGAAATATGAATTAAAACATTTCTAAGGTACCATCTCATTCCTCCTAAATTGACCAATTTGAACTGAAAGGACAATTTCAATGTTGGAAGGGATGTGAGAAATCTGGGACAGCAATGGATTGTTGATGAAGCTATGAACTGATTAACCCTTCTGGGAGAGCAGTTTAGAACTGTGCCCAAAGGGCAATAAAATGTGCATACCTTTTGATCCAACAATACCACTTTTGGATCTATACCCTGAAGAGATCATGAAAAAGAGTAAAAAAAACTTTACTGGTACAAAAATATTCAAAGCAGCTCTGTTTTTGATGACAAAGAACTGGAAATCAAGGGGATATCCATCAATTGGGGACTGGCTAAACACATTGTTGTATATGTATGTTATTGAACACTTTTGTTCTATTAGAAATCAAGATGCATGGGATTTCAGAGACGCTTGGAAAAACTTGCATGAATTGATGCTGAGTGAGATAAGCAGAACCAGAAGAAAGGTATAGAATAGCATCATGGGGTAGCTGATGAAAGATAATGTACTTGCTCACTCCATCATTACAATAATCAGGAACAATTTTATAGTGTCTGTGATGGAGAATACCATCTGTATCCAGAGACAGAACAGTGAAATTTAAGCAAAGATCAAAGACT
This sequence comes from Macrotis lagotis, assembly GCF_037893015.1. Lineage (NCBI taxonomy): Eukaryota > Metazoa > Chordata > Mammalia > Peramelemorphia > Peramelidae > Macrotis > Macrotis lagotis. The sequence continues at coordinate 432,779,542 of NC_133666.1, forward strand.
ATTAGCCTTTTAAAAAAAAGTTGTCTTATGTATTACATAATTTTATCATCTTCAATTTTTTATTTTTCTCAAGGATATGATTTTTCTCTCATTACATTCTACTTGATCAATGTAGAGCATGGAAACAATGTAAAGATTATCAGACTACATTCTACAGAGGTATGGGGAGGGAAGGGAGGGTGAGGGAAAAATTATAAAATTCAAAACCTTATAATAACTGATAGAAATGAGTATTGAATATAATTTTAAAACAATTAAAATATTTAAGTATTTAAAAATTAGAAATAATTTAGTAAAATTGTGCTGAGATTCTAGAAGAGGATAAAATAGATATTGAGGGAATACACTGATCATTTCTTGTAGGAGAACTACACCTACCCCCAAAAACATATCCAGGATTATCGTAGCCAAATGCCAAAACTCACAATTGAAGAAGAAAATAATTTAAGCATTCAGAAATAAATAATTCAATTACCATGGTGCTGGAGTCAGGATTACTGATAGTATATACAGGATTTGGCAACATCTACATTAAAGTCTTGTAGGACTTGGAACATGATATTCCAGAAAGAACCTTCTATTACAACTGAGAATCACCTACCCAGCAAAACTGAACGTCCTCTCCCAAAGGAAAAGATGGTCTTTCATTGAAACAGGGGATTTTCAAACTTCTCTGTTGAAATAACCAGAGCTGAACAGAAAGCTTGATCTCCAAATACAGGAATCAGGTGAAATGTAGAGAGAGTGAATATAAAGGAGTAATTATGAGGGATTTAATAATGCTGAATTGCTTATATTCCTGCATGGGAACTCGTATTTCATTTATAAGAGCAGTTAGAAGGAACATATAAAGACAAGGCAAAGAAAGGAACTGAATAAAATGGTACAATATTAATAACAGATGGAGTAAATTGGTGAAAAAGTACGGGAGAAAGGGAAAGGAGAGGTTACTTAAGAAATGCTTTACAGAAATCCAGGTTTTCTCTACCATCATGGGTGAAGTCCTATGACTTTACACTTTTAAACTATATCAAATAATTTGCTTTCCCAATGAGAGGGATTGGGGTGTGAAGAAGGGAGAGTATTCATAACTCAAGGTTTAAAAGTAAATGTTGAAATTTGTTTTGGGGTAACTTTCAAATATTCCTAGCAGATGAAATAGGTAACTTTCAAATATTCCTAACAAAAAATTCAGAACTGAACAGAAAATTTAATCTTCAATCAGAAAACTCAAGAGATATTTATAAAAGTAAATCAGGGAAAATAAAAAAGACTTATTCAATAAGATTAAACTGGTTACATCCCTACATGGGGTGAAGATTTTCATAACTCCTGAGAATTATATCTGTATTCGAGAGTATACTTAGACTGAAGTTATGCACATGAATACATTTAAATGGAATGATTTAAAAAACAATTAAGATATTTTAAAAAGGGATCATAATGAGACAAGAGAAAGAGGGAGTAAGAATGAGAAATTGAATCACAAGAAGAGTCACAGAGGGAAAGAAGGAAAGAGGTGAAAAATTGCTTGAATCTTACACTAATTGAATTTGACTCTAAAAAAAATAATAGATTCACTTGGCTGGGTTTAGAAACTTATGATCTTCCACTATTAGAAGGGGAAAGGAAGGAAGGAAATGAGGGGAAAAAAGTAAAAGGGGAAAGGGGAAAGAAAAATAAAGGGACAAATAGAAGGGGGAAGATTAAGGGAGCCAGTGTTCAGTAGCACACTACTTGTGAAGAGTGGTAGAGTTAAAGAAAAAAGGAAAGTGCTAACAGGGGAGTTAGGTTGGAGGATAATAAAGAGTTAGTAATTATAACTGAGAATGTGAAAGGGATGAACTCTGGGGATGAACTCTATCATAAATTGGAAATGGTTAGCAGAATAACTTAAAAACTAGAATCCTACAATATGTTATTTACAAGAAACATGCTTGGAAAAGTAATAGGCCATAACAGAATATATTATGCTTCAGTTGAATTGAATAAAGCAAGAGTAGTGCTCCTTATCTCAGACAAAGCAAAGGAAAAATAGCTCTCATTAGATGAGATAAGGAAATAAGCTATGTACTCCTAAAAGGTACCATAGACAATGAGGTAATACCATAATAAAATTAATGCACCAAGTGGTAAAACATCAAAATTCTTAGAAGAGAAACTAAATGAGTTACAGGAAGACAAAGACAGTAAAATTATACTGGGGGGAGGGGTACTTGCACTTTGTTTTCTCAGAATTAGATAAAACTATCCATAAAATAAAAAGAGGGAAGTTAAGGAGGGGAAAAGAATATTAATAAAGTTAGATATGATTGGCATCTGGAGAAAACCAAATGAGGATAAAAAGGAATATGCCTTTTCTTAATAGTGTATGACACTACACAAAAATTGATCAGGTATAGTAGCAGAAAAAGCTCACAATCAAATGAAGAAAAGCAGAAACATTAAATGTATCATTTTGCATGATGATGCAATAGATATCAGATAGGATGGAGGGGCTTGGAAAGATATAGTAAAATTTAATTCAAAACGAAGCAACCTAATTTAAAGGAATGTAAGGATCAAAGAGTAAATTATAGAAACAATTTCTTCCAGGAGAAAACATACCAAAATTTGTGTAATAGAGCCAAAGCAGTCATTATGAGAAATGTTATTTCTCTTACAGCTTACATCAATAAAATAGAGAAAGTGGGGATCAATGAATTGGGAATGTAACTAAAACATTTGGAGAATGAACAAATTAAAAATCACCAAATAAATGCTAAATTGAAAATTCAGAAAAATAAAAAGAGAATAATAAAATCTAAAGCAAGAAAATTATTGAAATAATAAAAAAATACTTAGAGTTGATTTTGTGGGGAAAAAATAAAATAGATAAAATATTGGGTAATTTGGTGGTGATAGCTAAATCAGGAAGAGTTGAAACAGAGAAAGAAAATTATAGAGCAATTTCCCTAATGAATATTGATACAAGTAATTTGTATAAAATATTATCAAACTGATTTTAACAAGTTATCACTAGCAAAATACTCAATGATCAGGCATAATTTCAACCAGGAATACACAGTGGGTTCAATATTAGGAAAACTAACATTATAGCTGACTATATTAATAACAAAACTAACATAAATCATTTGATTATTTGAATAAATACTAAAAAAGCTTTTAATAACATACAACACCATTCCTATCAAAAGCATTAGAAGACAATAATAAATGGAGTTTTCCTTAAAAATGATGAGCAGTATCCATCTAAAATCATCAATAAGCACTATATGTAATGGAGAAAAATTAAGAGCATTTCCAAGATCAGCAAAGTTGAACATAGTGATCATTGTTATTCAATATTGTATTAGAAATGTTATCACCTGTGAAATGATCAACCTTGATGGAAGCAGCTCCTTTCAACAGTTCAGAGAACTAGGACAATTTTATTAGACTAGCTATGGACAATACTACCCCAATCCAGAGTAAGAAAAACAAATCATAATAAAATAAAAAAAAAATCTTCTTAACACTTTATAAAAATTATCTCTGATATATCTCTTTCCCTTAATCCTAATTCATCATACAAAAATGAATAATCTGTAAACATGTTTATCAAAAATTGTATGTGCAATGTTAACCTGGCTGTTTGTCATTGAGTATAAAGGGGGTGGGAATAGAGGGTGGAAAGAAATTTTGTAACTTAAAAAATATATATATGTATATGGATGAATGTTGAAAAAACTCAAATAATATGTATTTGAAAAAATAAAATCTCAATTTAGAAAACAAATAATTGTTATCACCAGGAATAAGAAGAGAAAAAAATTCAAATTATTAGAATAAACAATAAATAAACTGCTTGCTCTTTGCAGATATGATATACTTAAGAGAATCTTAGAAAATCAACTAAAAATTAGCTGTTTCATAATATAAAATAAACCCACATAAATCATCAGCATTTCTATCCATTTCCATCAAAGTCCAGTAGCAAGAGATAGAAAGACATTCCAATTAAAGTTACTATAGACTTCTGGTCAAGATGTTGGAGAGAAGTCAGGAACTGCCTTAAACAGTCTTGTTTTTCCCTTAGAAACAATATTAATCAAGCCTCTTTACAGATTTTGTAATTACAGAACCAGCAAAATAACAAAACAGAATATCTTCCAACAAGGTCTGTCAGAGGGGAAATTTGGATGTGCTCAGGGGAGAGAGCAGAGGCTCAGAGAACCCAAGTCGGGTTGAGGCAAGGACCTCAACCTGAGAACCTTGACTGTAGAAGCAAAGGCTTTTTGAGTTCAGATTGTATGGTGGGCAGGGTGAGAAAGCTGCAATGATGGAAAACCTCCAGCATGGATGCCCAGAACCCTCATTCAGCATTCACACTTGGTTTAGATGATCCAACTTGGAAGGTGAGCCACTGGTATTCCCAACAGCAATGGTCTGGTGTTCCTTGTTCCTTGATGGGAGGACGTGGTATTCCCAGGCAAATAGCCTAGAGTCAGTCACCAATTTTCCAGGGAGCAATTGAGCACCTGACTTGCCCAGTACTGATGGCTCAGAGATGGCAACTTAAGGCATTCCTTAACAGTCATTCCACTGAGTAACCCACTGGATGTCCAGGACAGGGATCAAACCTCTAAAGTTCTCAAAATCAAAGGTTTGTGAGCAAACCCCCTTCCAACATAAGACCCTGCATATAGGCAACAAATCCCAAAATAAATAAGAAACATCAGAGAAAAGTAGATTCTTGAAACTTATCTTGACTATGAGGATGGACAAAATACTAGCTAAGAGAAGGATGACTGAAACTGTTTTTCCCTGTGAAACTTTGAAAGAAAAAAATATATATTTATCTCCATTCCAGAAAGACTTGTAAGGAGAGCTCAGAAAAGATTTACAAATAAAAATGGAAAAACTAAGAAACAAAATGTAAGAAAATTAACATCTTACTACAAATAGTTACAGAAGAAAATAGATCTTTTAAAATTACAATTGGGGGGGCAGCTAGGTAGAGCAGTGGATAAAGCACCAGCCCTGGCATCAGGAGTACCTGGGTTCAAATCCAGTCTCAGACACTTGATAATTACCTAGCTGTGTGGCCTGGGGAAAGCCACTTAACCCCATTGCCGTGCAAAAAAAATTTTTTTTTAAATTACAATTGGGAAAATACAAAAAAGAAAATAATTTATTCAAAAATAAAATTGGGCAAATTGAAAAGGTTGACAGCTCCCCTAAGAATGGAATTGATCAAATGAAAAAGGAGATGGGAAAATTAACTGAAGAAAATAACTACTTGAAAAATAGGGTGGGTATGAAGAAAGCTAACAACTTCAGGAGACTCCAATGATCTGTTAAACAAGTATAATTTTTAAAAAATTAAAAAACAGAAGAAAATATAAAATAACTCATTGGTAAAACAACTGAACTGAAAATAGAAGCAGGAAGAGATAATGTAGCTATTGAATTGCCTTAATGAGAGAAAGAGAGAGAGAGAGAGAGAGAGAGAGAGAGAGAGAGAGAGAGAGATAAAGAGAGAGAGAAGAGAGCTTTCTTCAGGAAATCATCAAGAAGAACTTTGCTGATACCCTGGAACCAGAGGGCAAAATATTCAATGACAGAATGCACCAATCATCTCCTGAAAGGGAACTCAAAATGAAAAGACTAAGGAATGGAATATTATAGCCAAACCTCAGCATTATGAGATCAAGGAGAAAATCCTGCAAGCAGTCAGAACGAAGCAATTCAAATACAAAGCAGCCATAATCAAAGTCAAGATTTCACAGAACCTGGCTCTATCAATGTTACATGAGTGAAGGAAAAGATGCGCATTTATTGAAATGGGTCACATTTAAACAGTCCTGAAGAAAAGGCCAGAGCTAAAGAGAAAATTTGATCTTTGAACAGGAGAAAAATGACTACAATTAAGAAGACTTAAATTGTTTCATCTCAAGCTGGAAGAAAGATAGTCAAACTTTTTGAGAATTATTTTAAAGAGAATATACTTAGTCAGAAGGTATTAACATAAATTGATTTTCATATAATAATTTTAAAAATTAAGACATTAAAAAGGGAAATTATAATGAGACAGGTGGAAAGGGGAGGCAGAATGGGGTAAATTACATCATATGAAGAGGTGTAAAGGACCTACTAAGGGGAAAGAAGGTAGGGTTTGAATACGACTTGAATTTTTTTCTCATCAGATTTGGCTCAAAAACAGGTTCAGTTATGCTTTAGAAAATTATCATATCCTTCAATATTAGAAGGGGAAAAGAAGGAAGGATAAAAGAGATTGATATAGGTGAGGAAAAGAAGAAGGGGAAAAACAAAAGGAAGGAAGTAAAGGATTGGAGCCAAGATGGTGGCTTGAAGACAGGATTTCCCAGAAACTCATTCTCCAAAAACTTCAAAAGACATCAAATTATGACTCTAGCCAAAATTTAGATGGGCAGAAGCCACAAAAAGACTGAGTGATACAATTTACCAGTGCAAGACAACTTAGAAGTTTTTCGGGAAGGTCTTTTCACCAGTCCCAGGGATTGGAAAAAGCTGTTGCAAGCACAGCTGCAGCTGCTGCCTCAGTGCAGTGCAGCCATTCCAAGTGCCTAGATCCCTGGGAGTACCTGGGTCCAGGGCCGAGGTGGTGGTTTCCAGATCTCTTAGTTCAGGGATCACTGGGAACAGCTTGAAGGGTTGGTGAGTGAACTCTGCTACACCAGAGTGAGTGCAGAGCTAGGCCAATATCAGAGCAGCCTTATGGTGAGAAGTTGCCGTGGGATTTTGGAAAGCCAACCTGCACTTCCAGAGTACAGCCCACAGACAGTAACAGGATCAGGTGAGACTGCAGAGGTCTCTGTGCTCTCCCTGGGGTTAGGACTCTGCGGTTTACCCTCACTCAGATCTAGTTTTCAGTTTTGGCTTCCATACCACCATAGCCAAGCAGGAATCCTCCTCACAACTCCATGGCAGAGGGAAATGCCTGTGTTTATCAACATAACAAAGCACAGGCAAGAAAGCAGTCAGAGCCTCTCATGAGACCTTGGAAGTCCCTGCGGGGTGCCCTAAATTCCCCCAAAACCTTGGAGGCACAATAAATCAGTCATAGGCTGAGGAAATGAGCAAACAAAAGAAAAAGAAGAATTTTAACACAGAAAATTACTTTGATCCCATAGAAGATTCAGAAGATGGCAAAACTGAAGCTTATGTATCCAAAACCTACAAGAGAAATAGAAAATGGAGTCAGGACATGGATGAGCTCAAAAAATATATCATGAAATCCAAATCAGCAGATTGGTGAAAGAAATACAAAAATTACTAGAGAACCAGCCCTGGAGTCAGGAGTACCTGAGTTCAAATCCAGCCTCAGACACTTAATAATTACCTAGCTGTGTGACCTTGGGCAAGCCACTTAACCCCATTTGCTTTGCTAAAACCTAAAAACAAACAAACAAAAAAAATGCCAGGTTAAATCAAAAGGAAAAAAGAAACACAAAAGGCAAATGAGGAGAAGAATACCTTTAAAAAGCAGACTTGGCCAGATGGAAAAGGACATTAAAAAAAGCTCTCTGAAGAAAATAACTCCTTCAAATGCAGAATGGAACTAAAAGAAGCCAATAACTTTGTAAGTAATAAGGAAAAATAAAACTATTCCCAAAAAATAAGAAAAAAATTAGAAGAAAATGTGAAATATCTCATTGGAAAAACAGCCTACCTTGAAAACAGATCCAGAAGAAATAATATAAAAATTCTTGAGCTACCTGAAAGTCACAACCAGGAAGGAGCCTAGACTATATTTTTCAAGAAATAATACAAAAAATGGCTCTGAGATCCTGGAAGCACAGGGTAAAATGGAAATTGAGGGAATTCACTGATCATCTCCTGAAAAAAGATCCCCAAAGCAAAATTTCCTGGAATATTATAGCCAAATTTCCAAATTCCCAAACTCCCAAGTCAAAGAGAAAATACCAAAAGCTTCCAGAAACAAGCAATTCAACAAGCAGGACTCTATAGTCAGGATTACACAGGATCTAGCAGCATCTACATTAGGTTGTGGAATTTGATATTCCAAAAGACAAAAGACCTTGTTTTACAAGTGAGAATCAACTACCCAGCAAAACTGAACATCCTCTTTCAGGAGAAAAGATGAATATTTAATGAAACAGGGGACTTTAAAACTTTCCTGTTGAAACAACCAGAGCTGAACAGAAAGTTTGATACTCAAGTATAGGACTCAGGTCTACCATAGGAGGAGTGGGCGAGAAGGACTGACTATGAGAAACTTAATGATGCTGAACTGTATGTATTCCTGCAATGGAAGAAGATACTGATAACTCATATTAACTTTTTAATTTATAAGAGCAGTTAGAAGGAGCATATATCGACAAGGCATACAAAGGAGCTGAATATAATGGTACAATATAGCAAAAATATGGACTCCATGGGCAATAAAGGAAAGTACTGAGAGGAAGAGAAAGGAAAGGAAGAACGGGTTATGATATTTCACAAAAGAATCAAGAAAAAGCTTTTTGAATAGAATGGAATGGGGGAAGGTGGGGGGGGGGGGAAATGAGTGAGCCTTCATTCTCATCAGAAATGGCTCAGAGAGGAAATAACATACACACTTAATAAGGCATAAAAATCTATCTTACCCTAGAGAAAGATAAGAAGAAAGGTATGGGATAAGGGGAATGGGGGGAGGGAAGTGGGGAATAGGTGATAGAAGAGAGGGAAGATAATTGGGAGAGGGTACTCAGAATAGGAACATGACAAAAGGAGAGGAGGAGAGAGAGAGAGAGAGAGAGAGAGAGAGAGAGAGAGAGAGAGAGAGAGAGAGAGAGAGAGAGAGAGAATGCAGTAAATGAGTGTGGGAAGGAATAGAGTGGAGGAAAATACAGCTAGTAATAAATAACAACTGTGGGAAAAATATTCAAATTTATTTGGTGAAGTTGTGATAATGAAGGCAACTCATCCCAGAGACAGAGCTGATGGAATCTGAACACAGCCAGAAGTACATTTTTTCCTCTTTTTCTATTCTTGAGGTTTCTCATCTTCTGGGGGGGTATGTTTACTCTCATAACAATATTATTGTAATAATAACATAAAATTTTTAAAATGGTGATTTAATAAAAATGATGGAAGAAAAGAGAGAAAGGCAGACAGTTTGAGAGAGGTGGTATACACAAGCAAAACATTGGTGAGGAGTGATAAGGTGAAAGAAAGGGGGAAAGGTACAAATGAACCAGAAATAGCATGGAATATAGTAAAGAGTTAGCAGTTATATAATATTGAATAATAGTAGTGATGATGGACATCCTTGTTTCACCCCTGATTTCACTGAAGATGCTTTTAGGTTATTCCCATAACATATAATGCTTGCCTATGGTATTAGATAATTAGTGTTTATCATTTGAAGGAAACCTGTTTATATTCCAGTACTCTCTAGTGCCTTTTTCCTCATAAAATGGTATTTTTTTGGTTCAATAATTTTCCTACTTTCAATTTTATTTTTCACCCATTTGCTTTTCAAAATTTATAATGTTTTATTTAATAAAAGATTTTTAATTTCTTCTTTTTCTAGCTTTTTGAGTTGCATGGTCATTTCATTTATCAACTCTTTATTTTATTCATGTAAGCATTTAGTGATACAACATTCCCCCTAATAACTGCTCATACTGCATCACATAAGTTTTGGTAGGCTTTCTCCTTTTTTTTTATTTTCTTGGATGAAATTATTTTTTCAATGATTTTTTGTTTCATAGTTCATTCTTTGACATAATATTATTTTGTTTCCAATTATTTTTCAGTTTTCCTTTCCATGACCCTTTATTACATGTACTTTATCTGATATCATGATCTGAAAATTGTGCATTTAATATTTTTTTATTTCTCAATTTGATTGTGAGATTTTTGGCCATAATACATGGTATATTCTCCTGTAGGTGCCATGTACCACAGTGAGAATGGTATGTTCATATCCATCCCCATTCAATTCTCCAGCTATCTATCCTAGTTAACCTTTCAAAATTTTTATTCACCTCCTTAAATTCCATCTTGTTTATTTTGTGATTAGATTTATCTACTTTTGAGAGAAGGAATTTGAGATCATCCCCATTATAATTTTACTGTTTGCGTATTGCTTTAACTCATTTACCATCTCCAATAAGAATCTGGATTCTATACTATATAGCACATATATGTTCAGTGTTGGATTACTTCATTGTCTGTGGTTTCTGTTAGTCTCCTTCCTTATCTATTTTAATGAAATCTATTTTTGCTTTTTTCCTTGTCTGAAATAAAGATTGCTGGGGCGGCTAGGTGGCGTAGTGAATAAAGCACTGGCCTTGGAGTCAGGAGTACCTGGGTTCAAATCCAGTCTCAGACACTCAATAATTACCTAGCTCTGTGGCCTTGGGCAAGCCACTTAACCCCATTTGCCTTGCAAAAATCTAAAAAACAAAAACAAAAACTAAAACAAGAAATAAAGATTGCTACACCTACTTTTTTCACTTTAGTTGAAGCATAGTATATCCTGCTTCAGTCTTTTACCTTTGCTTTATGTGTATCTCTCTGCTTCAAATGTATTTTTAATAAATCACATATCATAGGATTCTGGTTTTTAATCCATTCTACTATCCCCTTCCATCATATGGAAAAAGTTCATTCCATTCACATTCACAGTAATGATTAATAACTGCATTTTCCTCCATTCTATCTCCTCTTCATTTGTTCTTTTTTCCTTTCACTCTGATTTTCTATCTGCCTCCCTCACTTTTCATTCCCCTTCCTTCTTTTACTTTTTCCCCCCCTTATTCCCTCCCTTCTATGAATCCCTCATGTCTTTCACCCCATTTTTCTTTTCTAATTTCCTATAGGGAAATATAAATTCCTTACCCCAACTGAATGTTTATGTTTTTTCCTTCTTAGAGTCTTCCAGAAATAGACCTTCCTCATTGAGAATGGTAAGACATACTTTGGGCTGGAGCTTTCCACATGGAGAATGCAAGAAGATTGCTCTCTGGGTTTTGTCTTTCAATGGAATCTCCCAATGTTGAACAGGAGTCCTGGAGTACCTATATTGTAGCTCTCCCAATCTGTTTGTTGGGTCACTGGCCTTCTGAGCTGGGATTTAGGAGCGTCTGTCACAGAACTCTGCTATGCTTGAAAGCCTCTGATTGACCTCTTCTGCTTATGCTTCCAGTTTGTGCTGTTTTCAAATACTTTCAACTGACTTTGTTCCATATTCCTGGATACAGGAACCAGCCAAGACAGAACTTGGTGGAAAATGCTCTGCTCTATTCTTTGGTGGATTCTGTTTCTCCAAAATCCATTAAGATGTTTGAATATTGCTTTTTTTTTCCCCTGAAGGAAGTCACTGACAACTTAAGGAAGTTCTGGCTTCTCTTCACCATCTTGGTTCTATCCTTTTCCCAAATTTTTCAATTAAATATTCATTTCTGAAAAAAATATGCTGTTCATATGCTTTTAGTCATATCTAAATCTCCATAAATTTATTCTTGTCTCCTAGGCAAAGATATTTGTGTGGTTGTCTTGTCTTTCTTTAGCTCATTTTACAGGAGAGAATGTTGAGACCAACAGGGTTAAGTGAATTCCTAAGGGTCACACAGCGAGTAAGTCAGTGGAGGAACATGAGATTTTCTGATTCTGATACCCACTACACCACTTAGTTGGCTATCTAAAGGTTGGTGTATTTTAAATCATTAAATGTAACTCTCAAAAAATAATAGGGAACATAAACAATGGCACTGATATAGAAGAAAGAGACCAGCCCCTCATAAACTTCTCAATTTATGCCCTGTAAACCTAAAAGGTAAATGTTCCTGGTTTGTTTCTGGCAGAGGAGTCAGTTTGGTGTATAAATATATGCCTGTTTGTGTGTGTGTGTGTGTGTGTGTGTGTGTTTGTGTGTGTGTGTGTGTGTGTATGTCTTCAGGTATAAAAGTATATATATATATACTTTTATACCTGAAGACATTTCACAAATATCTAGATAGATAAAAACTAAATGCATGCATGTTTGCACACAAATGCATACATAGAAATCTATAACTTTATGGAGATATTTGCATACATATGTGTTCATATGTAAATATATAGATGTTAACATGAGTATCAGTGTGCAATGTATGAATATGCATGTACATGTGTAATATACATACTAAAATATATAATGTATATGTATGGTGTTTTGACTAGACAAAAAGATCATAGACTTTTTCACTCTAGAAATTTCCCTCAATCTTCAGAAGCAAAGAATAGTGAAAGTCCTGAAATGGTGGCACAGGAAAATCATTATAGGGTAAGAAGAAAAGCTATCAAAGTGCCTGAAATCAAGATTATAAAAGGAAATGAAATACATATTTAATGTTAACAAGTATTCCAAAAATTAAGTGGTCTGAGGATATTTGTAAACTATTTTCAAATCATGCAAATTAAACTAGTGCATAAAGAAAAATCTGTAAATGAAATTCTGATGTTATCAACATCCATAAGAATTATAAAATATGAAAACAGTCAATTCTGCAGGGACAGAAGTTAAATATGTATACTACCATTATGTTGATTGAATTAGAAGTGGTACAAATATTTTGGATATGTATTTGGAATTATTTGATCACTATGAGAAATTTATTTGTGTCTTGATTTTGCAATCTCATTATTATCTTTATACACTAAAAGGTCAATGAGAAGAAATAAGGTTGTATAAGAACTATCTATAACTATAACTATATTCATATGTTTATCAATTTGCTTTATTACTACCATATATACATTTGAATAATTATTTTTTATTTTTTCCAATTACTTGAAAAGATAGTTTTCAATATTCATTCTTCTGAATGCTTTTGCATTTCACATTACTCTACAATCCTGTTCCCTCCACTCTCACTATGAAATTGAATAATCTAATATAGATTATACATGTACAATTGTGCTTGAGATATTTCCATATTAGTCAAGTTGGGAAAGAAAAATCGGGAATTAAAGAAAAATAATGAGAAAAGAAAAAATACAAAAAACAACTTTTTAAAAGTGAATTTAATATACTTTGCTCTGCATTTACACACTACCATTTTCCTCTGCATGTGGATAGCATTTTCCATAGCAGGTCTTTAAGAATTTTCCTTGATCAGTGACTTGCTGAGAGAAGTTGAGCATATCATAAGTCATCATCTCACAATGTTGCTGCGAATATGTTCAATATTCTCTTGATTTTGCTCAATTAATTAAGCATGGATTCATTTAAGTCTTTTTGTGCTTTTTGGAAATAAGGCAGGTCATGATTTCTTACAGAACAATAGTCCTCCATCACATTCATAAGCTACAATTTGTCCAACCATTCCCCAATAAGGCACACCTTCTCAATTTAAAATTCTCTGTCACTACAAAAACAAATACTATGAATAACTTTCTACATATGTATCTTTTTGCCTTTTCTATGGTCTATGTGTGATATGGATACATTAATATAATTGCTGGTTCAAAGCATTTAACCAGTCTTATTGCTCTTTGGCAATTTTTCCTCAATTGGGCAATTGCTTTTAGTCAATCTGATACATGTGAGGTAATATTTCAGAGTTGTTTTAATTTGTCTTTCTCTTATCAATAATTTGAATATTTCCTATTCATATCATTTGAGCATTTATCAATTTGATAAGTACTTTTATTCATACAAATGAAATTCAGGTCTCTGTATGTTTTATAAAGGAGTCCATCAGAATCATTAGCTCTGAAAATCATTTCCCAGTTTTCTGCATGCCTTCTTTTTTTTTCTTTTTTAGGTTTTTGCAAGGCAAATGGGGTTAAGTGGCTTGCCCAAGGCCACAGAGCTAGGTAATTATTAAGTGTCTGAGACTGGATTTGAACCCAGGTACTCCTGACTCCAGGGCCGGTGCTTTATCCACTGTGTCACCTAGCTGCCCCTCTTCATTCCTTCTAATCTTGATTGCATTAATTGTGTTTGTGCAAAAAATGCTTTCATTTAATGTATTTGAAATCATCAATTCTGAAATTTTTAATGTTATCTATTTCTGGATTTGTCATAAACTTCTCCCTTTTCCATTGATTTGACAGAAAATTTATCCCATGTTCATCTAAATGGCTTATGTTATCACCTTTTATGTCTAAATCCTGTACCCATTTGGATCTCTTCTTGTGGAATACAAGATATTGGTCTATGCCTAGTTTTTGCCATAGTGTTTTCCAATTTTCCCAGAAAATTTTGTTAATTAGTGAGTTCTTATACTAGAAATTGGAGTCTTAAGGTCTATCAACCAGTTGCTTATTATATTCATTTGCAACTGTTTATATTTCACCTAATTTTTTTTTTGTTTGTTTAGGTTTTTGCAAAGCAAATTGTGTTAAGTGGCTTGCCCAAGGCCACACAGCTAGGCAATTATTAAATGTCTGAGACCGGATTTGAACCCAGGTACTCCTGACTCCAAGGCCAGCACTTTATCCACCTAGCCACCCCTCACCTAATCTTTTCAATTGCTCCATTTCATAGACAGTACCAGACAGATTTCACGACTGATACTTTAAAGTATAGTTTTGAACTCAAAGAGCTAGGTCACCTTTTTTTTGCATTTTTTTCATTAATTTCCTCGATATTCTTGACATTTTGTTCATTCTGTATGAATTTTATTACTATTTGTTTCTAAGTCTGTAAAATATTTTTTGATATTTTGATTGGTACAGCACTGTATAAGTGATTTATGTTAAATAGATTTGTAATTTCTATAATGTTGGACAAGTTTACTATTTATTTTTGACATTTTACCAGCTGCTTAGATCTGACTATATCTGCGTGAAAAAGTAATTTTTTTTAATAGTTTCTGGACTTTGTCTTTGAAGGTAAATTCCTGAGTTATTTTATCTTGTCTGCAGTTATTTTAAATGGGGTTTCTCTTTCTATCTCTTGCAGTTGGGCTGTGTTGGTCACACATTATACATATACACATACACATACACATGCACATACATATACATATATACATGTGCATATGTATGTGTGCGTGTGCGTGTGTGTGGCGTGTATGCATTCATATACGTGTTTGTGTATGTGTATGTGTCCATTTATGTGTATGTGTATCTGTGCGTGCATATACATATGTGTATATATATAAGCACGCACATATGTATACACACATTGATAAATGGCAATTTTATGTAGGCTTATTTGGTATGCTGCTTATTTGGTAAAGTTTGTAATTTTTTTCAAGTAGTTTTTTTTTATTTTATTGGGTTTTTTATATCATCTTATCATTGACATAAATGAAGGATTTGTTTCTTCATTGTTCTAATTCCTTAAGTTTGTTTTTCTTTTCTTATTGCTAAAGCTAATGTTTAATAATACAATATTGAATAATAATGGTGACAAAAGATATCCTTGTTACTTCTCTGCTCTTATTGGGAATGTTTCTCACTTAACCCCATTACCTATGATGCTTGCTGATGGGTTTTAGATAGATACAAATTATCATTTTAAGGAAAAGTTCATCTATTCCTATGTTCTCTAGTGGTTTTATTTTTTAATGATATATTCATTTATTTTCACATTACTACAATAGTTTTGTTGTGCAAACAACCATAACACCCCCAATCCCCCAAATCAGAGAAAATTCAAGAGAAATGAAGTGGCAGAAGAAAAAAAGTGTACTTTAATCTGTGTTCAGATATCATTGACTCTGTCTCTGGAATGAGTTACATTCATTATCATAAGTCAATGTTTTAATGTGATGTCCCAACACTGAGATTATCTTAGATGGATTTGGTAGTTCTTTAAATGGATTTTGTTTAATCCATTCATTATTTTAAAATTAGATTAATTTCCAATTAATTTTTAATTTTTTCATATTCCTATTAGATTTATCTAATCCTGAGAAAGGAAGGTTTGAGTACTCTATTAATATAACCTTACTCTCTTTGTCTTCCTGAAATTCACTTTGCTTCTCCTGGAAAGAATTTAGAAGCTATACTACTTGAGGCATATGTTTTAATATTGACATTACATCATTGCCCTCCCTACCTTTTAGGAAGAAGAAATTTCCTTCCTTTTCAACTTTGATAAGATCAATTTTTACTTTTGCTCTGTCATCAATATTTCATCCTCTGCTTTTTGTGTTTTTTACTTCAATTGAAAAGTAATGCATATACCACAAACAGGGCTATATGTATTACTGAGTGAGATGAGCAGAACCAGAAAAATACTGTATACCCTAACAGCAACATGGGAGTGATGTTCAACCTTGAAGGACTCGCTCATTCCATCAGTGCAACAATCGGGAACAATTTGGGGCTCTCTGCAAAGGAGAGTGCCATCTGTATCCAGATAAGGAGCTGTGGAGTTTGAACAAAGTTCAAGGACTATTCCCTTTAATTTAGAAAAAAACAGATATCTTGTTGTCTGATCTTGTTACCTCTTAGACTTCTCTTCTCTTCTTTAAGGATATGATTTCTCTCTCATCACACCCAATTTGAATCAGGGTACAACACAGAAACAAAGTAAAGACTGACAGATTGCTTTTTTGGGGGGGGGAGTAAGACTGGGGGGAAAATTGTGAAACTTAAAT
The DNA here is from genome assembly GCF_037893015.1 of Macrotis lagotis. Taxonomy (NCBI): domain Eukaryota; kingdom Metazoa; phylum Chordata; class Mammalia; order Peramelemorphia; family Peramelidae; genus Macrotis; species Macrotis lagotis. The sequence goes on from NC_133666.1 coordinate 432,796,116, forward strand.
AATATCTTTAATAAAAATTAATAACAAAATAATAAAAAAGAAAAGTAATACATTCTGCTCTTGCCTTTTGCTTTTGCCTGTGTATAACTCCTTGTAAAACTCAATGTCAGATGTGCTTTTTGTAACCAACATATTTTAGGATTCTTTTTTTCTTAATCCACTCAGCTATCTATCTATGGGAGAGTTCATCCCATTCACAATCACATGATTACCAATTCTGTATTTTATTCCATCCAATCTTAGCTCATTTGTACTTTTCTCTCTTTTTTCACTTTATCCTTCCTAATCAGAGTTTTGCTTCAGCTGCCTTCAATCTGCCCTTTCTTCTATCAGTTGTCTTCCTTATTTCCTCTCCTTTTCCTCTTATTTTTTCTTTCCTTCCTTTCCCTCCTTTTTATCAACATCTTCTTCCCCATTTTCCCCTTTCCCCACCTACTTTCCAGTATGATAGGATACATTTCTAAACACATTTGGGGATGTATTCTATTCTCTTTTTGAACCAAATCTATTAAGAGTAAGTTTTAGACAATGCTCACAACCTCCCTTCTTTCTCTCTACTAAAATAGGCTCTTTGTACCTCTTCATATGGTATTATTTATCCTCTAATGTCTCTTCCTTCTTGTTCTAGTATAGTCTTTTATTGATGCCTTAATTGTTTTTTAATCTATCATACATATGCCCTCTATCTAAGTTACTTCTTTCAACATTCTACTAAAATTATACTTCTCAAGGATGATAGGCATTATTGCATTTTAATCAGTTCATTCCTACACCCTCTATCCAACTACATTCCCCCAACTGTCCCATAAGAAATATGATTCTAAACAGAAAGGGGGGGGGTGGCCAGGTTGTGCAATGGTTAGAACACCAGCCTTGGAGTCAGGAGTAACTGAGTTCAAATCCCACCTCAGACACTTAATAATTACCTAGCTGTGTGACCTTGGCCATTTGACTTTCAAAAAAACCTATAAAAATATAATTCTGAAGAGATGTGTTTTATCTCACCACATATCATGCCATCATAATTATTTTATACCTACACCCACTGCCTAAGCACACTCAGACTGTGACTAGAGTCTGGATATGGACAAAGTACCAGGGTCCTGTCCCAGGAACAGAGATCTAAATAGTCTCCCTTACCTTCCATGAGATGGGGGCTCTGGGAGCAACTGCTGGGCAGCTCCCTGCTGGGTGGTTCTGCGGGCCTGCTTCAATTTACTGGGGTCAGGGCTGCACTGAGAGAGACATGGCTGCATGGGTTTCACCCTTGCTCTGGCAGAGATTTCCCAGCTGATCTCCCAAGTTGTGCTTGGTGTTCCCTGGGTTTGCAGGTCAGGGAACTGCCAGTGACCCAGGTGCCCCAAAGACTATTTGCAGAAGGCTGGAGCTCCTTCACTCTGGTGCAGTGATCCTGGCTGCACTGCTGCTCCCCTACAACCCCATGGAACACAGCCTTCCTTTGATGTTCCAGGTTACCTTGGACTGGATAATTGCCTCACTGGATATTGATGTGGGTTTTGCCTCTCTAAAATTTAGTTAGAGTCATAATTTTAAGGTATTTTGAAATATTTTGGAGAGAGCACCTGGGAAAGCCTGTACTCATATTACCATCTTGGCTCTGCCTTCCTAAAGATTTTAATACCATCAAATGTATTTTTTTCCTATAGGAAAGGTTAATCTTCATTAACAGAATTTTGTACAATAATTAATTATATTTCAGATCATCTAGGTGGTGCAATAGACAGAGTGCCACTCCTGGAATCAGGAAGACTCGTCATCATGAGTTCCAACCTAACCTCAGACATTTAATAGCTATGACCTTGAACAAAGTCATTTAACCTGATTTATTTCAGTTTCTCATTTGTGAAGTGAGCTGGAGGAAAAAATGTCACTTCTTTCTAGTTTCTAGCCATGGATACTCCTAATTAGATCTTAGGGTCAAGCACAACTAAAGCAATTAAACAACAAAAATGAAAAAGTAGTAGAATAGAACCAGAATATCAAAATATCAAAATATGAAATAACTATGCAACAGACAGACTCCCCAGTCATTCAGTTTAAAGTCTAAAAATAAAGTTGTGAAATATAAATCTTCTACATCATTTTTGAATCAGTAATGAAGTTGAATTCCTGACTGAAAAAGACAGGAACAGTAGAGGTGAAAATAGGTTGAGCAAACATCAGTTAAATAGAGGTTAGGGACTCTAAATAGCCTCTAACTAAATAGTTTATTTGATGGTTTGGGCAAAAGTTATAGTATCTATGTACCCTCAACAGTTGCCTACTTATTAAACTGCAGTGGCTCCTTATCACCACTGGTACCAGTGCAAAATATTTTGTTTAGTAATTAAAGTTTGCATAATATATTTTCCCCTTTACTCACTATAAACACCTTTCTGGGCCTACATCTTCTTATTTCCCATATCCATTTATCCAGTGATAATGGACTCCTTGCTATTCCATAAAAATGACACTATTTCCCAGCCCTGGGCATTTTCTTTGGTTTTCTTTCTTATCTGAAATGATACTCCTCCTCTCATTTGTCAAATCTTGTCCAAAATCTTGTCTTTTACAACCAGCCTTTCCTAAACTCTCTTAATGTTTGTACATCCTTTCATTTAATTATTTCTTATTTGTACTGAAATATAAGTTATTTGCAAATATGAGTTTGATTATGGTCTCCCTCATTAGATTGTAAGTTCCTTTTAACTAGGGGATGCTTTTTTTTCTCTCATTTTTCATATCCCTGGTACTTAGCACAATTTTTAGCACAGTAGATATATATTAAATATTTATTTAATCACTCTCTGTCTGAGGCCTAGCATAATATTGGTCCATCATCCATGTTTGCTAAATGAACAAAAGAAAGAAAAATATATTTAGGTGCAAATTAAACAAATTTCCCTGGACACTGCTTGTCTCATGACAAATCAATAGTCATACCATAATAGTAAAAAGATTCTTCTTTGTTACTTTTTAATCAGGTCTACAATGAATGAAGACTCAGTAATATCCTTAAGATAGAAGCAAGCAGATTTTCTTTACTTTCTTGTTCTATGGTAAAAGTAACATTATGCCTTTAGCTGCTCTGGTCTTCATTTCAGAGCCTTCAAAGAAAATGTGTCTTATAAATGAACTTTTTATTTTTATTAGGGTAAATTAGTGAGAATAATACAATATGACATGATCATTTGAATTGACAGAAGCTTTATTAGAGAAAAAAAAACAGAAAATGAGAAAAGGAATGAATACATGTCAAGCCAGAAGAAACAAATAATTTTATAAAATAGCGCAACAGAGAATAATTTACTCTAGGAAAAATATTTCCCTTCCAGAATATTCTTATTGGATGTTAGGATTGAGTAGACACCTAGATTTATCTATTTTTTTCTTTCTTTTTCAGTCAATGCATTAAGTGAAAGACATTTAAAAATGAGGTGTGGAAACTCTGTATTATAATTCAAAATTCCACCTTCTTCAAGAAGCTTTTTCAAGATCTCCTCATTTCTTGTACCTTCCTCCTCTATTTATTCCAACTTATCTTCTATATAAGAACTAGGTAACCCAGAGAATAGAGAATATGAAACAGGAAGATACATTCAAATATAGCCACAAATATATGCTAATTGTGTGACCATGGTCAAGTCACTTAATCTCTGCTTTAATTCCAAGTCTGGGAAATAGTATTAATAATAACACATTGTTGCTGTACAATTCTTTGTCTGTTGTGTCCTCTTTAGTCTACAAGTGCAATGAGGAAAGGGACTATTGTTTGTGTTTTGTGGGGTTTTTTCTTGTACACCTAGTTTTTCACTGTGTCTGGTGTATCTTAAGTGTTCAATAAATTCTTCCTCACTGAATGATTAAAATAGCTGTGTTTTATAAGTAGAACTAAGTTCTCAAGAAAATAAGATTATAGTCTATAGTTTTAGGTTATATTATATTAAGTATCATAATTTAGTAAGTGGTATTCATAAGGCATGAGGATCAAAAGATATTACTTGATATCTTAAAATTTGGTTGGCATATATATACCAAATTTTAAGATATCAAGTAATATCTTTTGATCCTCATGCCTTATGAATATATATATTCATATATATATATATATATATATATATATATATATATATGCCTCCCAAAGACATATATTAACTCTGTTGTTAATATCTTAGACTTTATTTACTGATGTAAATTGCTATTACTATTGTTCTTGTAACATAGCCTTATAGGTTCTTGGTCATCTACCTACCAAGAGAGGGTCTTGAAATAAGATGTTATTGGAGAGCATATTAATAATTTTATATTTCAATATATTTGTGTAAATGAAGGAATATTCAAGAAACAATTGTCAGTGATATTTACTATGCAGTATCATAGATTTTTGTATCCTGAAATAATAAAAGAATAAATTTAATGATGTGATATGGAGGTAACCTTGAGTTGACAAAAGCTATGAAACACAAATTTCAACAATTTCCTAATAAATGAAAAATATTTAAAGAAATGTTTCTCAACTTCAGAATTGTTTATAACTTTTCTTTAAATATAATCAGTCTCCTTACTATAGACATCAGAAAACATTCTAAGAAAGGTGACATAGGCTTCAACAGACTCCCAAATGGATCTACAACTGCAAAAAATATTAAGAATTTTTGATTCAAACCATAGGGCAAGAAGAAAAGTCAATCATATGAACAAATCAAACTACAGGATTTCCCAATCTATGTTAAAAAAATCTTGATCTACTACAATGGTTAATTTTCACTTTACTAGAATCCTAGAGGTGAACTATTTAAAAGATCCAGCTGATTATCCTATTCAAAGCAATTTATAAGCTTTTCAGAATCAGAAGATTAACCTTTATGCCCAAGAATATACCAATTCCCCACAATCACAATAAAATGATTTTGATGAAATTGTAAATGATAGATTTTCAAGTTGACAAATAATGTAAAACTGAAAATATATAGTTAAAAATGATAGTAGAAATCTAACACTATGGATTATATGAATCCCCAAAAATAAAATAAGTATATAAGCACAAAATAAATAAGACACAATAGAAAAAAAAACAATTAAAATGGATGAAAAACATTTTACAGTTTGAAAGGTTTTAAGCTGCATGAAGAAAAATGTCACAAAGCAACAGATTGCACTAATATCAGAGAATGTGGGTTCAGAACCAATCTCTGAGATTTAACATATCAGGAAATTTAACAGATTATTCAACATCCTCATGTCTCACTTTCTTTCCCTGTAAACCAAAGTTGTTGTGCAAAAGATGGTATGTTCAAAGCTCTAAATCTATGATTCTCTATCAGAAGTAAGATGTAAACTTTGGTATTCATGATTCTAAATACAGAATTTTAATGACTGCTCTGCCTCTTCTCTTGGAAAAATAATAATGCTATTTCTGATTGCATCTTTATTCTTCCATAACATCAACTTCTTAGAGGAAAAGACAAAACCAACATCCATATTTACCATTTTTGTATAGGATATACAATACAAATTGAAGGAAATTCTTTTTAGTTCTCTTAGTTCATGGTGTTATACTGCTTGAATCAGTCCCTTCTACCAACTTCAGTAACTTTAAAGTTAAATCCACAATGACATAAATGCATTCAATCTCATAATTCATAACATATGAAAAATATCTATGTTCCTTGTTGATCAATTAAATTCAATTTTAAAAAAAAATCATTATTTGTTGCATATCAGTGTGTAGATACAGATATATCTTAGACAGAGAAGTTTAATGATAAGTTGGATTTTAAATCAGAGAGGAAACTATAGTAGACTAGGTTTTATTTAGAACATCGAAGTAAAATTTTAACAGTTCCAAACTGTTTCCTTAAGAAATGGTAGAACAGGTGTGGGTGTCAGTGATTCATATTCAAGGAAGAAATATAGTAGGACAAGAGGGAGATAATGACTTTCCCTTCTTTGCTTAGTTTCTCCCTTTCTTCATGTAGATTTCATGATACATTCTAAGCATTTATATTCTTTTAAAGGTTTAATAGTATCTAATACACAAAAAATTGAGGGGTTTCTTTATCAGAAACTCCCTAGAACAGGTTTAAGAGAATGGAACATTGATGTGAAAATTAACTAAAGATTTAAAATGAAATCTAATCATAAGCAGTAAGACAAAATAGATTGAAGAAATCAAAGTTTAAAAAAAAAAACCCAGGCAATAGTTATCTTATATTGATCTTTGTTCCACACTGACTCATAAACTGTAGTATAAACTTTTGGAAGGAAAATTCTATCACAGATAAAGATATGAAAAATACTCTCTTCACAGAAGTAAAGACAATTTAGGGGCATTCTTCTCTTTATTAAAGAAATTATCTTTCTAAAAATACAGTAGAACAAATAAGTAAATGAATATCTACATAAGTAGGTAAATAAATAGATATTTACATAAATAAAAAATTCAATCTATAGAACTTCTATGTCATAAGCTAAAACATAGTATGGGTGGCAACTCAGCTGAGGATAACAACTGAAGCTAAATCCTTCTAAATACAGACAAACTTCAGTCTTGTGCCCACTGAAATATTTATGTGCTCTACATTTCTTGGGGGAATATTTTATCAATATTTTTCCTATGCTATTTTATTGAATGTCTTTCCTGAATTTGTCTTCTGGATGAATAGTGAAAGTAAATAAATTGATAGGAACTCATAAACTATAGTTTTGAAAGGAGATGATATTGAAGAGCCTTTTTTCCTGCAGTATCTTTCAGAAAATTTCTGTTTTGTTAGATGGTGCTCATTTCAATATACTCCACATACACCACTACCATCCCACCTATATGTATGTATGCATGCATTCCTGCATACATGCATAAGTATTTTCATATGTATATGGGCACATGTTTGCATGTACATACAAATGCATCCATGTGATCTGTATATCCATACATATATGCAACAAAATTCACACATATGTTTGCATTTAGATATCTTCACGATGTATTAACATATATGCATATATACATAATATATATTTCTAGTATTCTTCTAGTGCTCCAGTATGGCTACTAATTACAGAATAATCCAAAACTCAAAGAATCAAACTAGCTGGGAACATAACGAGCAATGTAATATTGCATGGCACCTAGAAGTAAGGTGGCTATGCAGCAATGTGACACATGGAATTGAGTGACAGATCTGATGCCAGACAGTTTCTAGCTCTGTGATTCTAGGAGACTCAATTAAGCCTGTTTGACTCAGTTTTCTCATCTTTAAAATGAGTTGGAAAAGGAAATGGCAAACCACTCCAATACCTTTACCAAGAAAAGGTCCAATGAGGCCATAAAGGCTTGTATATAAATGAAAAATGATTAAACAATAGTAGAATAAAAGTTAGTCACATAATATTATTAACACTATCTCATATATGTCTATAGAGGTATCATACAGCAGGAAAAGTAGGATAAGTATTAGGGTAAGTATTTAGTAAGAGCTAATAAAAACAAGTAATTAGCCTACATGTTTTATTTTTGCTGTATTATGAAAAACTTATCTGGAGTGTAATTCTCCATCATGGTACTTGGAAGACTGGCACACCATGAAAAGATGTACATAGGTGGACAGCTGCATTATGATGGTGAGCATATAGATGTATATCCTCGCCATCATAATATAGCATACATATCTATATCTATATCTATATATATATACAAAAGTAGATAGATGATAGATAGATAGATATAGAGATACATACATATAGTCATGGATATATTTGGATATGTAAATATGTTATGGGTTCATTGAAGTTTGAAATAAATTAATATGCCTTCAGTTTATAACAGGTAAGTTTGCTTATGTTTATATTTTAACTCCTAAAAAAATGAACCAATGACTATACTCAATTTTGCTAAATTCATTTCCTAGGAAACTTCCTAATATTAAAAGGTTTTTCAAACACTTTAGGGGTGGCTAATCGGTGCAGTGGATAGAGCACAGGCCCAGGAGTCAGGACCTGAGTTCAAATAAAGTCTCAGACATTTAGTAATTACCTAGCTGTGTGACCTTAGACAAGTCACTTAACCCCATTGCCTTACCAAAAAACAAAGATTTTTAATAAGTTAATAACACAAGCAGAAGTCAAATAATGAAGAAAATTATATTCCCTCTATCTCTTTGTAACATTTTAATAAACTTTTAGACTGAATTCTCAGTTATTAATAATATACATCTTGAGGAATAACCAAAAAAAATCACATCCCTTTTCAGATACTTGATAAACTGCCTGTAAAACTCTGAGGACAGGAAAACCATCTTGCTTTTATTAATTAATACAGGAACTCAGTAGCTCATATGGAATATGCCTTCTATTGAATTACTTTCATGAACAGACCATTCAATCTATTCATGAAATTGGAAATATAATTTTTATAAACATGTACCTTGATACAAAAAGGAAAATATTTTTAATTTAAAATGAGTTGTTTTGTTTTTTAAATTCAATTTTGGACATCTTCCTGACAATTAGAAAGATTTATAGATTCAATTTCAGAATACCTGAATTCTACCTCATGCTCTCTATGGCCTGGGATGGATTTCTTCATAATTTCCTAAATTGGAAAATTATAATCTTTGATGTGCCTACTACTATAATATTTTGTGACAGGTAGCATAATGCATTGTAAAGAGTACTGGGTTTGAAATTAGAACACCTGGATTAGAATGCCAGCTTTGCCATTAAATAACTGTGAGTCAGGAGATTGCTAAACCATTCTGTGTTTCAGTTTCCTCATCAATATAATTAAGGATTAATACAAAAAAAAAATCTTACAGATTCTCTACTTTGGTAATAAATAATCATAAAAATAATGAAATCATTTTAAAAATAGTTCACAAAAAAAGATTCACCTAGAAAAATGCCTAAATACAGCCTATTATTATTCTATACCTTTTCTTCCTTCTTTTATAAGTTCCCTTCTCTAACTTTAAAGAATAAAAGAATTTGCCTACAGCAAAATCCATCAATAAACCTTTCTGAGCATTGAATCACATGCAAATAAATAAATACAGAAAAGAATATTTCTTTTTATTATTCCTCTAGGATTATCATCTCATTTCTTTTACATCTGTTATCTGATTTCTTTAAAGTTCAGACTAATTTCTTTTATACCATGATGATGTCTTAATTTTCAACAATGAATATCATATATTTTCAATCTACTTCAATTCAACTGTTTCTTTTTCAAGTCAGGGACTTAATTAAATAATGATATTGGACATTTTAGTTATTGTCAAATATATCTTACTCTCAGAACTTGAAATGAAATAATTATTCATTTTTATCATATTTTCCATCTAGTCTAAGTCAAAACCATTCATACAGATTTTCTAAGACAATAGAATGATTTAACTCATACAAAAAAATGAAAATTTGAGTACCAAAGCAGTTTTCAAGTTAAAATAGTTTTATTAATGCATATTTTAGTTGTGCTTTGTATTTAGAGTAGTCATTTCAACTCCTTCCCACTACTAAAATCTCTTCAGTGACTCTCTCCCAAAATATTAATTAGAAACAATTATTCTACTGAAGTCATATAAAAATATATACAAAATTTTCTTGAGTTTCTTCTATTAATGCAAAGTACATTTTTTATTCTCTATTTTTCAAGACCTTCAGTTTTTTCTATTCAATTTTTCAGAGTTGCCTTATTATTGGTTTCTCCTCACTGATTGTATTTTAAACCATGTGTATTCTATAATAATGATTCTGCTAATTTCATTCAGCATTAATTCATTCAGATATCCTTATACTTCTCCAGATTCCTCATTTTGACTTTTCTTATGGCATATGTCATTTCTTACTTGACAAGGATATTCTTACAATCAATTATACCATTTCCTAAGTATTTTGACAAGCTGAAAAGCATAGTTAATTTTTATAATACCTAAGAATATTTAGTATTGAGTATATGTATAATTCTAAATTTTCTCCAAACTGAGTACAAGTCAAATTGCTAATGAAAATATCATATTTATTTCCATTTTTTTGGAAATTTTTGGTCAAATATACATGGTGGTGGGCATTCCTTTTTTTGCATATGCAATCATACAACCAACATTTTCATGGAAAAGAAAAGAGATAATTTGGAATAGGTAACTAAAGTTGGTGTATGAATTAATGAATGAATTTGTCCTGTGACATTGTTGCTTGTATAATTTGCTTATCTATATATTATGTTAAATATAAGTACCTGACTTATTTGGAAGATCTGGCCATTAACTCTGTCAATGACAATTTCTGGGAAAACTGTACCATTTCTATGTATCATTTGCTTTATCTGCAAATGATGTGTCCTACTTGTTTAATAGGATTGTTGTGAGGCATTCATGTTATAAAATATGAAATATGATATAAATATGATATAATAAGAATATATGGATACACATATTTAATTTAAAAATATAGAAAAAAAGAATGTCAGAAGAAAATAAGTAAAACTTGCAGTATATTAGGTACTTTTTTGGTGAACTTTTGGGGAGATATGGACAAGAATTATAAATGATGGGCAGGCAAAAAGAGATTGAGTCTAATATTGTTTCCCACTCTGAATAAAATGATTTATCTGACATCATCATTCTGATTGTCTCAGTATTTATTCTCAGCTTCTCAACTCCTCCTTCACCTCGTCCCTCTTATTGGAGGACTGAAAGATGTAGCAATGACCATCTTCTAAAACCTTCCTTTATAGAGTCCTGGGATCTGAATTCATAGGTTAACACTCCATTTTCCATCTGAAGTTCTATTTTGTTTCCAATATAGTTAATGTCACCCTCCCCTGCATGCGGGCGCACACACACACACACACACACACACACACACACACACACACATACACACACTAACAAACACACACACTTGCAACTTTTTGGTGCACTCCTATCTTGATTTTCATCCTCCTTTAATGACTTATATTTCTGTATTAGACTGAAAACTACTTAAAGGCAGAGAATGTTATTCTTATTTATATCTCTAATAATTACTATAATGCCTGGAATGTAGTACATAATTCAGGATTGATTGAATTGAATTATTGGGAGGATGATGATAATGTTCATCCTTCTAATCAAAGTGGGCCATGTCATCATTTATGAAATTATGACTTTTATAATTATATTTATTATCATAAGGGAAATGTTACAAAAAAGATATTCTCACTTGAGCCCAAGAGCAAGAGATAGAAAGAGAAATTCCATTTAAAATAGCTATAAACAATATTAAATAATTGGGAATCTATCTCCCAAGACAAACCCAGAAATTATACAAACATAATTATAAAGCACTTCTAACCCAAATAAAGTCAGATCTAAATAATTAGCAAAATGTCAATTGTCCATGGTTAGGTCACATTAAAATAATCAAAATGGCAATTCTACCCAATTTAAATTACTTATTTAGTGCCTTAGCAATGAACTACTTTACCAAGCAAGAAAAAAGTGACAAAATTTATCTGGAGCAGTAAAAGTTCAAGAATAACAATGGAAGTGATGGGAAAAAAGTGTAAAGAAAGGTAGACTAGCTATAAGTGGTCTAAAACTATACTATAAAGCAGCAGTCATCAAAACTGCCTGGTACTGATTGAGAAATAGAGTGATGGATCAGTGAATAAATTAGGTTCAAAAGAAGTCAGAGAAAATGACTACAGCAATCTACTGCTTGACAAACCCAAAGACATCAGCTTCTGGGATAAGAATTCAATATTTGACAAAAATTATTGGGAAAACTGGAAAATAGTATCACAAAAACTAAACATAGACTTGTCAGACTCCATTGAAGCATGTAATGACTTATGGGATCTGATGCTGAAGAAAGGGAGCAATACCAAGAGAACAATGGACACATTATCAACAACTTTGTGGATGGGAAGTGGGGAGGGGTTGCAAAATGGCAGAGTGAAGGCAGGAATTTCCAGGAACTCATTACCCAAAAAATTCCAGAAGTCATCAAATTATGACTCCAGGCAAAATTTAGAGGGCCAGAACCCACAAAAAAACTGAGTGACACCATTTCCCAGTCCAAGCCAACTTAGAAGTTTTGTGGGAAACATCTGTCTCACCGATACCAGAGTTGTTAAATGTTGCTGCAAGGACAACCACAGCTGCAAACAGAGCCCCATTCATCGAGCAGTGCTTCCCAGGTGAGTAACTAGATCCCTGGGGGAGACTAGGACCATAGCAGAGGAGATGGTTTCCAAACAACCTGGCCCAGGGATCACTGGGAACAGCTTGAAGAGGTGGTGGATGAATTCTACCACACCAGAGTGAATGGGGAGACAGCACCAGCCTCAGAATAGCCCTGCAGTGAGAACCTACAGCAGGAATCAAGGAAGACAGCCTGCACATCCAGAGCACAGCTGCAAGATGGTACTTCAGAGATCTCTCTGCTCTTCCTAGTGCAGGACTCAACTATTTGTCCATACCCAAATCTAGTTTGCAATTTGGTCTCCCATAAAACCATAACTGAGCTGGTACTCTCCTCACAGCTCCTGGGCAGAGGGGAGGGCCTATGGTCATCCACAAACTAAAACACATTCAGAAACTCTCACAAGACCATGGAGGAATTAAGGTCCCTGTGGGATTTCCCAAAAAAGGCCCCAAAGTATTAGAAGTGTGGTAAATCAATCATAAGCTGAGGAAATGTTCAACCAAAAGAGAAAAGAATCTGACCATAGAAAATTATTTTTGTCTCATGGAAGATTCAGAAGATGACAAAATGGAAACTTCTGTATCCAAATAAGACAAGAAATAGAAAATGGTTTCCAAAAGAAATAGAAAATGCGCTCAGACTATGGATCAGATCAAAAAAGCCTTTCAAAAGCAATTAAGGCAGGGTGGCTAGGTGGTGTAGTGGATAAAGCACCAGCCTTGGAGTGAGGAGTACCTGGGTTCAAATCAGGTATCAGACACTTAATAATTACCTAGCTGTGTGGCCTTGAGCAAGCCACTTAACCCTATTTGCCTTGCAAAAAAAAACCTTAAAAAAAAGCAATTAAGGAATTTAGAGGAAAAATTGCATGAAAAACAAATCAGCAGATTGGTGAAAGAACTACAAAAAAATATTGAAGAAAATAATATATTAAAAACCAGTTTAGGTCAAATGGAAAAAGGCAACACAAAAGGCAAATTAGGAAAAGAATGCCTTTAAAAAGCAGCACTGACCAGCTGGAAAAGGAGATAAAAAAAAGTTCTCTGAAGAAAATAATTCCTTCAAATGCAGAATGGAACTAAAGAAAGTCAATAACTTTCCAAGAAATCAGGAAGAAATAAAACTATTCCAAAAAGACAAAAAAAAAAAACAATAATTACAAGAAAATGTGAAATATCTCATTGGAAAAACAACCCACCTCAAAAACAGATCCAAGAGAGATAATTTAAAAATTCTTGGGCTACCTGAAAATCATGACCAGGAAAAGAACCTAGGCTTTATTTTTCATGAAATAATACAAAAACATTGCCCTGAGATCCTAGAAGCAGAGGGTAAAATAGAAATTGAGGGAATTCATTGAATACCTCCTGAAAGATATTCCAAAATAAAAACTTGGGTGACTAGGTGGCATAGTGGATAAAGCACTGGCCTTGGAGTCAGGAGAACCTGGGTTTAAATCTGGTCTCAGACACTTAATAATAACCTAGCTGTGTGGCCTTGGGCAAGCCACTTAACTCCATTTGCCTTGCAAAAGCCTAAAAGAAAAACTTGCAGCAATATTATAGTCAAACTACAAAACTCCAAGTCAAAGAGAAAATACTGAAACCTGGCAGAAACAAGCAATTCAACTACCATGGATCTATAGTCAGGATTAGAAAGGATCTAGCAGTGTCTACATTAAGGGCTTGTAGGGTTTGGAAGATGATATTCTGGAAAACAAAAGATCTTGGTTTACAACTGAGAATCAACTACCCAGTAAAACTGAACATCCTCTTTCAGGGGAAAAGATGGACTTTTAATGAAATTGGGGTCTTTCATACTTTCCTATTCGAAACAACCAGAGCTGAATAGGAGTTTAATCTCCAAGTATAGGACTCTCATTTGAACCATAGAGAGTGCAGACAAGAAGGACTTACTATGAGGAACTTAATGATGTTGAACTGTTGATATTCCTGCATGGGAAGAAGATATGGATAACTTATATGAATGTTCTCATTTATAAGAGCAGTTAGAAGGTGCATATATCGACAAGGCACAGGAAGGAGCTGGATATAATGGTATAATATAACAAAAAGATGGAGTCAATGGATAATAAAGGAATGTACTGGGAGGAAGAAGAAAGGAGAGAAAGAAGGGTCTAGGATATTTCTCAAAAGAGTCAAGAAAAAACTTTTTCAATGCAATGGAATTGGGCAAGGCAAGAGGGGAATGAGTGAGCCTTAATTCTCATCAGAAATGGCTCAGAGATGAAATAACATACATAATAGTGTATATAAATCTATTTTACCCTAGAGAAAGATGAGAGGAAAGGGATGGAATAAGGGGGAAGGTAGGGGAGGAAAGAGGGTGATAGGAGAGAAAAGATCATAGGAGAGCATAATCAGATACAACACAGTTTTGAAAAGGTACAGGGTGAAAGGAGAGAGAGAATAGAAGAAGTGAAAGTAGGAAGCAATAGAGTAGAGTGAAATACAGTTAGAAATAGCAACCTTGGGGAAAATATTGAAATGACTTCTTTGGTGGACTTATGATAAAGAAGGAAACTTATCCCAGAGACAGAGCCGTTGGAATCTGAATACATAATGACTGAAGTACATTTTTTCTCTCTCACTATTCTTGGGTATTCTCATCTTTTTGGGGGGTAGGGGGGTTTATGTTTACTCTCACTACAAGATTACTGTAATAATACAAACTAAATAAACCAAAAAAAAGAAAAAGAAAACCAAAAACATTGTGATATGATACACCTTGATGGAAGTAAATCCACTTTGCAGTTCAGAGATCTAGGACAGCCATATTAAACTGGTTATGGATAAGGCTATCCCAATCCAGAGGAAGAAAAACAAAGCAAAAATGAAACACTTCAGAATCTGATGAACATTTTATAAAATTCATCTCTTATGTTTTCCTTAATCCTATTTCCTAATGTAAGAATGACTAATCTATAAACATCAAAAAAAAATCAAAAAACATCAAAAAATAAATATGTACAAAGCTAATCTAATTGTTCACTGCTGAGAGGAGGGGGGTGGGAAGGAAGGGTGGAAGGAAATTCTGTAACTTAAAAATATACATGTTCATATGGATAAATAAATAAAACTAATATTCTCACTTGCCAATGTCAGAAATATTTGATACCACAGCCTGATCTGATAGGAAACAGTACTACTGGCAATTGTATGACTGCTGTGGGAGTCTCTTGCCTTTTGAATTGGTTTCTCTTTCTCACGAATCATCAAGGCACCTTGATGCTCCATCAATGCTTGGCACAGTACCAGTATGGGGTATCTTGTGAGGATTTGCATCATGTCAGGTACTATGACATTGTAACATCACACTGTACCAACAAGGCTAATCCAAACCTATCTTTCAGTGAGCTAATTGTAAGTATTGTCTTCCTTTCAGAATTTTAAACAAGAGTATAATGTCTATTCTGGTGCTCTACTCCATGCTCTGTATCTTGCCATTCATAGGAGTCTGAAGAGTTTGAGTTCCCTGGATGCCATGGGAACCAAAGTATTTTCCAAGGCCCAGGACCCTCTCTGAGTGTACTTATTCCAGGACAGTCCTGACACAAAAGATAACACCCAACATGGGGCATAAATAAGTGCAGCTGAGATAAAATGATCTCATGCTCTACTAATTTATCTAGTCAGGTCATCAGTAAGGTAATACTAACCTGTCTCATTATCTAATCCAGCTCATGTTCCCTATTAGTGAGTGAACAGTCAACTGTTTGGTGAATTCTGATTCCCAAGGGTATGAAGCATCAAACTTGCTAAGTAAAGAGATCACGAAGTCCTCTAAGTATAGTTCAAAGGTAGGAAGAAACACTTAGTTAATGGTAATCCTTATCATGTTTCTGGATAATACCAATAATAGTAAAATATTAATATATTTTTCAGTTTCTAATGGTGGTATATCTAAGAGTATTTCTTGGTCAATTGTTTCCTGTTATCTAATCATAACATAAAGAATCATAGATTAAAAGCTAATGGAGACCTTAAGGATCAAAAAGTCAAACTTTTCCCATTTACAAATGGAGAAATAAAGACCAAGACAGGGCTGCAAAGGTAATAAGTACCAGAGATAAAATGTGAATTCAGAGCTTTTAAAAAAGAACACACACACACACACACACACACACACACACACACACACACACACACAGAACCAGACACATATACATATTGCATTGTTTTATTCATGCAGTATTTTTCTCCACAATCAGGACTTCTTTGAAAATTTATTTTCAATATAACCTAGGTTAGAAGGAATATTATTGATGAAGATGAAGATAATGATGATATCTAGACATTATACAATAATTTAAGGTTTACAAAATGTTTTTTACAAATGTTTATATTCAAACCTCATGACTCTGTGAGGTACATTTTTCAGAAATTATTGAAAGTAGAACATAAATCACAGTCTGGATAGACAAATAATTAAGTGTTTTGTTATATTTATAATCTAATTTTCATTGTATCCTATTATTACTATTATTATTATTATTATTATTATTATTATTATTATTATTATTATATAATTCTGTTTTCAAACCAATACTAGTATCACTGGACCAATTCATGCTATTATTTTCCATGAGGGCAGAATGTAATTATTTTAATGAGCACTAAGTGAGTCTCTTGAATTTTGTTTATTTTTGACATTTTTAAAATTTTGACTAAAATCATCATGATTAATACATATTTTTAAATATATATTTATATATCTCAAAGTAAATCTGAGCTTTGTAAAGTTTACCATGCTGCCAAATGGAAGAAAATGCAGTCATTCTTCACTTAATAGTCTCAAAGATTCAAAAGCACACACAAAAATGTCACCAAAAGAATTTGACCTCTGTGAACAATTCATAATTTTGATAAATATGCAGTAGTTTATTAGATGGACATATTATAACATATCATATTTAAACTCAATAAAGCCTGTGTTCCAATAGTGCCTCAGATACATACTAAATATGAGACTGGAGAAGTCATTTATGTTCTCTTTGCTTTAATTTTCTCTTTGTAAAATGGGGATATTTGAAATGCCTGTCTCCAAAGCTTGCTGTGATGATCAGATTTGTTAATAGGTGAAATCCTTTGTAAACCTTAAAGAATTACTTAAATAATAACATTTATAACTAATTTAATTTACCAATTAGGTGTTCTTTCTTTTCTTTGACTATAGCAATTTTCATGTCGGAGTGTATATGCATAAATGGATAGATATACATATATAAGTTGTGTGTAGAAATTCACACGCATATAAATATTAGGCATATAGATTTGTCTATCTCTGTGTGTATTATATTCAAAAGCCATCAATATCCCACATGTTCCTAGCCTGCATTTGCTATTATATTAGAAAGTTTGGGGAATTTTCCATTGAGAATTCTCCTCTCTGTCTCTTTGACCATTACACAATTTGCATGATTTCAAAGTGGGGGGACTCCTCATATACTATATGATATTACTACCTTATACCAAAATGTATTGTAAATAAGCCAGGCCAGATTTTATCACTTTGATTAAAAATTGAAGTTATTTGTTTGCTTGTTTGTTTGTTTGATTACTTGGTTGATAATTCAAAGAAATATTTTCTTCTTACAAACAAGCAGTAAAACAGTTATGCCTCCATAAAATCATTTGGAGTAATGGGGAAAAGATGCCTTTTCTTTTATCTAAATAAAGAACAAACAATTTAAAATTAACTGAAAATTTAAAACACTTCCTTTGTGACTTTTCCTATGCAATATAACAGTCATATTAATGGCAAACATCAAGACAGTCAATAAAATTAGCAAAGTGTTTTACATATATTTAATCACTTGATCTTCAAAAGAACCCATGAGATAAGAGTTATTAATTCAATTTAACTGAGTTTGAACTCAAATACTCTAGATGCTAATTCCAGTGCTCCACAAACTAGTCCCTGAATTACCTTCTTCTTTGGTTAAGCAGGAGGTTTTTGCTACTATATATTCCTGTTCCAAAAGTTCACTCTAAGTTCAGCTCTTCTAATGGCCCCCACTTCACAACCATGTACTTGAGTCTATTCTTTTAAATACTATATAATTGATTCTATAGATTGTGCCAAGTCCAATTATTGTTGGCAATTATGTTGAATAAATCACTCTCTGTACCTCCATAAAGTGGAGATAGTTTAATTTATTTAAAGTTATATAAAATCAAGGCGAGATGATTATTATTGCTGAATTTATTAGAGCAATGAGAACAGTAATCACAAGTGCAAATTGCCACCATTAAACATGTCAGTCTCAGCTGTGTATACATGGCACCAAAAACATTATCTTCTTTCTTTCTCTCCATGACAAGTTGTTTTACAGTACCTTGCATTCATTCCAGAGATGACCAATAAATATGTGTTAATGCTAACAACGTGAACAATCTTTCTCTGCAGAGGAACAAGTTACCTATTTTGCTTTGTATTTCTGGTACTTCTAAATTGAACATAGGAGGCACTTAATAAATGCCTGTGCTTAATTTTGTTAGTCTAGGAAGTCTTCTTTTTCCCAAGAATCCTTATTCAGCAATAATGACCATATTTCCTCTCCTTTTCCCCAAAGTGATCTGAGAGAGTCATTGGTACTGAAACAATTACCTCCTTATAACAACAAACTTTTCAGTAAATTTAATTGGAGGTGACAGAAGGCTCTGTGGCCATAATTGGTATGACTGTATGTATTTGTATGTGTTTGTAATTGTGATTGTGTACAATTATTCATAATTTACTCTGTAGTTTTAATTTTCCTTTCAGAAATATTTACAACTGAAATCAGAAGTCATTTGGAGCAGAAATACTGACCTAGAGAGATGCTTTTGAACTTTATGTCAGGGAACAGTCAGGAATGCCAAAATATTTTTGCTGAATAACAGTAATGAACTTCAAAAGAAACCAAGTCCTTGATTATATGGTTCCACATTTATTTACAAAATCACGCAAAATGAACTCCATTATATTAAAAAAAAAAAACTTGCTTCTAAAGAGTGGTCCACCATAGTCATAGAAAATATTAAGAGTAATAACCTGATTATTGTTATGGAAACAGATTTATAGTTACAGTTGGATGAAACCTTTAAGCTTGGAGGTTATGTCTATCACATTGAGCAAAAGAAGCTAAGTGCCCAAAGTTATAAAATTGTTAAGGAAATAAGGATATGATTTCTGTCTCATCACATTCAGATTAGATCAAGGAAACAACATAAAGACTAACAGACTGCCTGGGGTGGGGCAGGGGCAGGAAATAGAGAATAGGGTAAAATTGTAAAATTTAAAATAAATATTTTTTTTAAAAAAAGAATTGTTAAGGAAAAACTTGAACCCAGGTCCTCCTGACCTCAAATTCAATTTTCTTTTCCAGACCATCATCTTACCTCTCACATGACTCCTTTCAAACTCAGAAATCTTTCTAGATAGACTTCTTCAGTCTTAGACTAGGGAACCAACTCATTTATTGACTCACTTTGATATCTTTAACCATGTGGAATAAATATTGTAGCAAATACTTATACTATTGTATTTATCAGTGCTTTTATATATTAGAATTTGTAGTGTAGAAGGAAAATGACTTTGTAACTAACAGGAAAGCAACTGACATCCTCAAACAATTATCTTCAGTTTTGCTAATATAAAACTTCCCAGGTTATTTGAACAGAACAAGAAATTATGGAATTTAAAAGAAATATTCTTACTTGAACTCAAGAATGTACTGACCTAAAAGAATAACACAGAAACAATAGAAAACAATTTTTAAAAGAAATCTAAAGCCTTGGATTGAAGACAGTATTACTCATAATACATTAGTTTCACAGGGCATTCATTTTCAAAGATCATCCCCCATGACCAGAGTGTTCTCCTTCCTTATTTCTGCTCCCTGGTTTCCCTAGTTTTCTCCTGGTCTCAGTTAAAATCCCTCATTTTCTGAAAAAAAGACTTTCCATACTCATCCTTAATATTAATTCCTTCCCTTTAAGGGCATCAAAGTGATTGTTTAATAAAAGATTATTGACTTACTAATTTAAGGGCTGCTATGATTGACTGGCTATGAATAGGAAAAACAAATAGTTTAGATGGTTCCCAAAGCTATGAACTAAAAGAACTGAGAACTGTCTCTCTCTCTTCTTATGAAAAAGCAATTTCATGGTGTTTTCAATTCAAAAATGAATTATGCATTGTGAATTGCATATCCATCGAAGATTAGCTACACAGAAATGCCATCAATTTGACCATATTTTGTCTCAATTCTTACCTGGCCCTTAATCATTAAATGGAAATTGTCTCAGAGAGTAAGATATGGCAAAGATATCAATTTAAAAAGATATAGGCCATTCACTGCATCCTGAGCCATCTCCAGGTTTCTTGACTTTTGTCTTGCCACTGGACGCCAATGACAGTGGAGGAGAGAATGAAACTGCCTCCCTTAAATCCAATCCACTGAACTGTCAAGACATCACCCTCACAGTTCTCTAACCCTTTAGAGAATGAAGGACAAGCAGTAACAATTGAGAAGATGAAAATAATGCCTTTATTATTCAAACATGATATAAATTTTTTGATATTGTTTATGGCAACTTTTAGCAAAATGTAGCTTCCCTGATGTTGCCCTTTAATTAGGTCTATGTTAGCTTTGATTTGTCTTAGATCAAGATTGCAACTTCTGATTTTTTTTCTTCAATTAAAGCATAATAATTTTTTAACTCTTCATTTTAATTTTGAAAGATTTTTTAAATATTTCTCATACATAATCTACTGTTGTATTCTTGTTATAATTTAGTCTGTTATCTACTTCTGTTTGAGGGTCAGTATATCCCATTAACATTCAAAATTATGATGACTGTACATTTCCTTTCATAATTTCTTTTTTTTTTGGTGATTTTTTTATTTGTTTTTTTGCAAGGCAAGGGGGTTAAGTGGCTTGCCTAAGGACACACAACTAGGTAATTATTAAGTGTCTGCAGCTGGATTTGAACTCAGGTATTCTTGACTCCAGGACTGGTGCTCCATCCACTGTGCCACCTAGCCACCCCACCTTCACAATTTCTTCTTTTTATCTTTCTATCACCTTTCTATTCTATGCCTCTTCAAAAATGTGTTTTGCTTCTGACTACCTCTTCCCTTAATATTCTTCACTTTTATTATTCCTCTTAAATCTCTTATCCCCATCAGATAATCTCCCCATTATTCCCTCTTTGAACAAATTCTGATTGGTGCAAGGTTCAAGTATTGCCTTTTTTCCTCACCACTATCCATTATAAAATGTTTTCCTCTTCCACATTCAAAAATATACCCCATTTTCCCTTTTTCTTTTCTCCTTCTTTCTTACCGCACACCTTTTTTGAGATCATATCAATATAATTCATTGATGACTATAATCTCTCCATATATAAACTTCTTGTGAGGCTCTAAAATGTTAAAGTTCTAAAGAATTATATCTATCTTCATACAGATGCTAAAAGTTTCACCTTTTTGAATTCTTCATGCATATACTCTTATGTTTATATTTCTGAATTTTACTTGAGGCTGATTTGAATGTCTTTGATACTGATATGGACTTGTTCAGATTTGGAGATCACTTTGTGAACTCAAAAGGGAAGTAAAAGAAAAGGGAAAATTAAACCATGCAGTTCTAGAGAAGGGGGAAAACCAGCAGCAGGCTTTAAGCCATAGTATAGTTTAGGGCCTAACAGTTTGGCAATAACATAAAATCTGGCAGGTAGGAAGCAAGCCAGCAGTAGGGTCCCAACCACAAAGTCTGAACCCTGAGAATACTAGGGCAAACGATAGGACTGGACTATGAACAAAGTAATGCCAAGGCAGAACTTGGACATAAAGGAGGAAATAAATCTCTGCAAAGGCAAGGCCTAGACTACGTAGGCAACATCTTGACCAATGACAAACCAGAGAACAGACAGCAGAACCAGCATAAAAAACTTTGACCTATACACCCCATACCCCAGGAGCAGAGTTAAAACCATAAAAATGAGCAAAAAATGCTAAAAGAGCACTCACTATTAAAAAAACTACTTTGCAGGTAAAGATGATAACAATGCCATGTCTGAAGAAGAAATCAGTACAAAAACTACACACAAGGGGAATTTCAAAAGAGTCTATGAATTGGACACAAATCTAAAAGCTCATAGAAGAGCTTTAAAAAGAATTTAGATACTAAAGAAGAGAGGGAGAAGAAAAATGAAAGAAAAATTAGAATTATATGGGAAAATTATGAAAATTAACAAAAATGTCATTCAAAATAAAAATAACTAACTGGAAAGGGAAATATAAAAGCTAATTAAAGAAAATAAAACCATAAAAATGAGATTTAAATCTATGAGACTCCAAGATTCCATCAAACAATTAAGAAGGAAAGAAAAAAATTGAAGAAAATGAAAAGTAACTTTTAGGAAAAACAAAGGACCTGGAAAATAAATCCAGGAGAGTTAATTTACAAATCAACAGATTACCAGAAAGACTAGATAAAAACAAGAACCTGGAAAACAACATGCAGGAAATTATCAAGGAAAACTGTTCAATTATTCTAGAATAAGAAGATAATATATTTATTGAAAGAAAATACAGAACTCCACACCCACCCACCCCAGTCCTGCCAGAAAGAAACCCCAGGATAAAAAAATCCATGGGTTGTTATATCCAAATTCTAGAACTCTCAAATAAAGGAGAAAATTCTGCAAGCAGCAAAAAGTAAACAATTTAAATATAAGAGAAACATAATCAACTCATACAGGACTTTCCAGCTTTAACACTGAAGGACAGGAGGCCATGAAATACCAAATACTGGAAGACAAAGTACCTGGAATTGCAACCAATATTTGCTACCCTGAAAAATTCAGCATATATTTTCAGGGGAAAAGATGTATGTTCAATGAAATATAGGACTTCCAAAAGTTCCTGACAAAAATATCAGAATTGAACAGAGAATTCAATCATCTAATACACTACCCAGGAGATGCATGAAGAGATTGGATTTAGAGATATGGTTGGATCTTCTTTCTCCTTCGAAGAGGTCCAAAATAACATAACCCTGTTGCAGACCAAAAACCCTGATGAAAAGCAGGGGTGTTTAATCTAAACAAGTGTCTCAATTTCCTTTGACATACTGTGCTCACAAATCTTAGCACTTTATCTAATGAGGGTATCATAAACTGGGCAATCCTGAGTCAATGAATCCCATATACAAAAATTCTTAAGTGAGACCTTCAGAGTGTCCTACTCAGAATCCTTTGGAATTCCTATAGTTAATTAAATCAGGATTAGTCTAATCTATATTTTGCTTAATAAGAGAATAAGAACCCTGGGGGGGTGGAGGTGGGGAGTGAGATTCTTATGGTTAATTAAATCAGAGTTGGACTTAATCCAAACTTTAATTAATAAAGGGTTAAATACCCTAGGAGGTGAAAGAGGGAAAGTGTGGGAGAAAGCATACTTAGGGAAAAGGATATAAATTTTCATGAAATGATTTGACATTAGATGATAATTTAGCTCTCAAGAACTGTGTGTCCTGGGGGCGGTTAGGTGGTGTAGTGGATAAAGCACTGGCTTTGGAGTCAGAGTACCTGGGTTCAAATCCAGTCTCAGACACTTAATACTTACCTAGCTGCGTGGTCTTGGGCAAGCCACTTTACCCCATTTGCCTTGCAAAAAGCTAAAAACAAAACAAAACAAAGAATTGTGTGTCTTTGGAGGATACATGAAAAGGTGGTAAGGAAAAAAATGATTATTAATTTGATGTAATTCAAGATTCTTCAAAAGCATGCTTCAGGGGGGCAGAGCCAAGATGGCAGCATGAAGGCAGCATTTCCCAGAAACTCCTTCCCCTCAAAACTCCAGAAAGCCAACAAATTGTGACTAGCCAAAATTTAGAGCAGTGGAAACCAAAGAAAGCCTGGGTGATATATTTTCCCAGTCCATGATAATTTAGGAATTCCATAGGAAAGGTGTGTTTCACCGAGCCTGGGGGGGTTGGAAAAAAGCTACCAGAAAGAGATTCAAAAAAAACAATGCCAGGAATATTCAAAACTCCCAAGTCAAAGAGAAAATACTAAAAGAAGCCAGAAGGACACAATTCAAATATTGTGGAGCTGCAGTCAGGATCACACAGGACTTAGCAGCAAATACATTAAGAGCTTGTAGGGCTTGGAATATAATATTCCTGAAGGGAAAAGAGCTTGAAAGGCAACCAAGAATAAATCCTATTGAGTGTGTTGGACATCCTCTTCCAGAGGAAAAGATGGGCTTTCAATGAATCAGGGGAATTTCAAATGTTTCTGTTGAAATGACCAGAGCTGAACATAAAATTTGACCTTCAAATACAGGAATCAGGTGAAGCATGGAGAGCATACGAGAAGAGTAAAGTATGAGGGACTTAATCATGATGAACTGCATGTAGTCCTGAATAGAAAAATGATACTGACAATACTCATATGAAACTTCTCATTGAATAGAGCAGGTAGAAGGAATTTTTATAGATGCAGCACAGGGGAGAGCTGAATCCAGACATATAATATATTGTAAAAATGAAGGTAATGGCTAAAAGAGAAAGCCACTGGGAGTAAGAGAAAGGAGAGGTGCAATAGGCTAAGATATTTTGTATGAAAGATAATTTAAATTTTTTTTTTACAATGAGTTTTTGCAATGATATGGGAGGAGGGAAGGTGAGGGAGAATAAGGGAACCTTCACTCCCATCAGAAATGGCTCAGAGAGGAAACAGCATAGACAATCTATAGAGTATGGACATCTAGAGTAAAAAGGAGGGAAGGGGGAAAGGGGGAAGGGGGGCATATGGGTGACAGAGGAGAGGGTAGATCATTGGAGAGAATAGTCACATATAACACATTTTATTTTTTTGCTTCTTGCAAGGGGCTGGGATTAGGTGGCCTGTCTGGGACCACGGGGCCAGGTTGTTGCTGTGTCTCAGGGTGGTATGTGGGCTCAGGACCTCTTGGCCCAATGTTTGGTGATCAGTCCACTGTGCTACTCAGTCACCCTACAGCACATTTTAGAAGAGGGACAGAATGAAAGGAGAAAGAAAATATAATATATGGTAGTGGGGAAGAATGAATAGAGGGAATTACAATCTGCAACAGCAACAGTGCAAAAATATGGAAGTATATTTTATGATGGACTTATCTTAAAAAATATGATCAGCGGAGACAGAGCTGATAGAATCAGAACACAGACTGAAACACATTTTTTCCCCTTTCCTTTACTTTATTTCTCATGAAGGTCTATAATTTGTGGGGGGGGGGGGATGGCATTATGTGTACTCCTTATTTTGGGGTTATTTTGCAAGACAAATGAGGTTAAGTGTCTTGCCCAAGGTCACACAGCTAGGTAATTATTAAGTGTCTTAGGTCGGATTTGAACGCAGGTACTCCTGACTCCAGGGCTGGTGCTCTATCCACTGTGCCACCATGTTTCCTCTTAAACAAGAATATTTTAGTAATGTATAAAAAAAATCACTTGTACAAAAATATACATTGTAGCTCTGTTTGTGGTGGTAAAAAAATCAGAAATTAACATAAATGTCCTTCAATTGGGAAAAGGCTTAACAAAATGTGCTATATGTATGGGATGGAACACTATTGTTATATTAGAAGCCAGGAAGGATGGGAATTCAGGGAAGCCCAGACAGATTTGCATGGACTGATGCTGAGTGTGGTGAGCAGAACCAGAGGAAGATTGTGCACCCTGGCAGCAAAATGAGGGTGATGACCAACCTTGATGGACTTGCCCATTCCATAATTGCAACAATTAGTCACAATACTTTATTTTTCTTCCTTATGGATATTATTTCTCTCTCATCACATTCAACTTAGACCTGAATATCATGGAAACAAGGGGAGGAAAGTAATATTAGGGGGGAAAATTGTAAAAAATTAAAAATTCAAATTAAAAAGATGAAAAAGAGTGTTTCAAATGAGACAGAAGAGGGGAGGGTATTTAGCGACTTTGAAGCAATTCTGCTTATCAAAGAATCAATCAATCAATCTGTGTTGGTAAAATGTGCTGTAGGGTGACTGAGTAGCACAGTGGACCAACTATTAGCCCTGGGGTCAAGAGGCTGTGAGTCCAGTTGCCACCCCTGAGACCCAGCAATCACCCAGCCCTGTGGTCCCAATGCCAGCCCTTTGCAAGAAGTAAAAAGGAAACTGTGTTGTATCTGAATGTTCTGTCCTATGGTCTACAATAAACTGTTTGCTTATCAAGCAATCAGTTAATCAAGCTATGTTTGTTGATATCTGATTAATAGTAACTAAGTAGTAAATAACATCTGGTGAAGAGGCACAAAGATTTTTAAGAGGAAAAGAAGGGAGGGCATGAACACCAAGTAACTTTTATTCAATAGATTTGGCCCAGAGAGGGAATAAGATGCATTCCCACTTGGTATAAAAATCAATCCTTCTCTACAGGGAAAGTGGGTGGGCAGGGAAAGGGGAAAGATAAGGGAAGAATGAACTGATAAAAGGGAAAAGAAAGGTATAAGTGAAAATGAACTGAAAATAAAATTTTAAAAGAAATGTTATAGGGGAAATGGAGTAAAACTCTGTTGATGAGGAACAAGAGGAAAGGAAAAAGTAAAATATAAATGGGGAGCAATAGCAAGGAAGGAAATAAAGAATTAATAATCTTAACTGTAAATGTGAATGTGTGAATGGAAATGGATAACAGAATACATTAAAAACTAGAATCCTACAATATGTTATTTGCAGGAAATACATTTGAAGCATAAGGATAGGGTAAAAGTAAAAAAAACACAGTAAAATATACTATGATTCAGCTGAAGTAAAAAAAAAGGGTGGGAAGCAATTCAGATCTCAGAAAAAGCAAAAGCAAAAATAGATATTAAAAGGGATATTGAAGGACACTATATCTTCTTTAAACATACCATAGGTAATGAACTTATAGCATTATTAAACTTGTACACAACTAAAGGTATAGCATTCAGTTTCCTAGCAGAAAAGTTGCATGAATTACAAGGAGATATAGTCAGCAAAACTCTAAATATGGGGGACTTCAAACTCCCTCTCTCAGAACTAGATAAATCTAGACACAAAATAAACAAGAAGGAAATTAAAAGGTGAATGAAATATTAGACTACCTTCATGCAATAGACCTCTGGAGAAAAATTAATAGGGATAGAAAAAAATGTACCTTTTACTCAGCAGTATTTGGCACCCATATCAAAACTGACTATGTAGTAGGTCATTAAAACCTTTTCATTAAATGCACAAAGGCAGAAATAATAAATACATACTTCTTAGACCATGATGCAATAGAAATTACATATTATAAAGTTATGGAAAGAGAAATAAGAAACTAATTGAAAAGAAAATAACTTAATTTTAAATCTTGAATGTTTTAAGCAACAAATCATAGAAATTATCAATAATTTTATCCAAGAAAATGATAATAATGAGACATCATACAAAATTATTGGGATGGAACCAAGGCCATTTTAAGGGGAAAGTTTACAATTATAAATACTTATATGACTAAAATAGAGATAGAGGAAATCAATGAATTTGGTATACAAGTAAAAAAACTAGAAAAAGAACAAATTAAAGACCTCAATTAAATAGCAAATTAGACATTCTGAAAATCAAGGGATTAATTAATAAAACTGAAAGTTAAATAAAATAAATAAAACTAAGAATCAGTGGAAAAGCCAGTAAAATGGTTAAGCTTTTGTCACCAATGAAGAGGAAATTAAAGAGATAATTTGGAGCAAATTTGCCCAACTTTATGCCAATAAATTTGTTAATCTTAATGAAAAGTATGAATATTTACAAAAAAATACAAACTGCTCAGATTAACCAAACAAGAAATAACATATGTAATCAACTCCATTTCAGAAAAAAGATATTGAAGAAGCCATCAAAAAAAACACCCTAAGAAAAAGTCTCAGGTCCAGATGGATTTACAGGTGAATTGTACAACATTTCAAGAACAATTAATTTGTATTCTATAAAAACTACTTTTTGAAATGGAAGGATTTATGTGCATTTTTTTATTTATGATTCCAAGATGGTACTGATGCCTAAACCAGGAAGCACCAAAATAAATAAATAATCTTTTAGACCAATCTTACTAATGTATATTGATGCAATAACCTTAAGTAAAATTTCAGCAATGAGACTACAAGTTATTACTAGGATAACGAACCTTGATCAGGTAGAATTTATACCAGGTAGGCAGGTATTATCCAATATTAGGAAAACAGTCAACATAATTGGACACATCAATGGCCAAACTAACAAATATCCTATGATTATCTCAAAAGATTTTTAAAAGACTGGTGATAAAATGCAACATCATTCCAATTAAAAATGCTAGAAAGTTTAGGAATAAATAGAGTTTTTAATTAAAATAATAAGTAATATCTAAATTAGTATTATTTATCTAAAATCATCACCAAATAATGGGGATAAACTCAGAGCATTTCCAATTAAGATCAGGGGTAAAACAAGGATGTCCATTATCACCATTACTGTTCAATATAGCTTTAGAAATGTTAACTCTAGAAATAAGAAAAGAAAAAGAAATTGAACAAATTAGAATTGTAAATGAGGTAGAATAGCTTTCACTCATTGCAGATGATATGATGGTATGCTTAGAGAACCTGAGAAAATCATTTAAAAAAACATCCTGAAATATTTAACCAGTTCAGCAAAATAACAGAATATAAAATAAACCCACATAAATCTTCAGTTTCTATGTACAGCAGTGGCCAAGAGCAAGAGGTAGAAAGAGAAATTCCATTTAAAATAACTGTGGGAATAAATACTTTTATTAAGTAATATATTATTATTATCATTATAATAAATAATAAATAAATATAATATATATTTATATATAATAAATAATATTTATATATAATAAATATAGTATGTAAAATATAATAAATGAATAAATATAATAAATAATATTTATAATAAATAAATACTTTTAATAAATAAATACTTTAAAATACTTGGGAATTTTCATCCCAAGACAAACCCAGAAACTGTATGAACACAATTATATAGCACTTCTCACCCAAATAAAGTCAGATTTAAATAATTGAAAAATGTTAATTGCTCATGGTTAGGACAATTGTAATCAAATTAAATTACTTATTCAGTGCCATGCCAATCAAACAACCAAATAATTATTACACCATGCTAAAAAATAGTAACAAAATTTATCTGGAGCAACAAAACGCCAAGAATGTTAAGGAACTGATTTTAAAAAATGGAAAAGAATGTGGCCTAGCTCTACCAGATCTAAAATTATAGTATAAAGTGGCAGTCATCAAAACTGCCTGATACTGGTTAAGAAATAGAGAAATGAATCAGTGAATTTGGATAGGTTCCAAAGAACTGGTACTAAATATCTACAGTAATCTATAGTTTGAGAAGCCCAAAAAACAATACCTTCTGGGTAGGAACTCAGTATTTGACAAAAATTGCTGGGAAATTGGGAAAGAACATGGCAAAAGTTAGGCATATACCCATATCTGACACACTATACCAATGTAAGGTCAAAATGGGTAAAGAATTTGAGCATAAAGACTGACACCATAGATAAATTAATAGACCAAAAAATACTCTATCTATTTGATGAATGGAAAGGGAACAAATTAATAGCAAAACAAGAAATAAAACACATAATAAACTGCAAAATGAATTATTTTGACTTTAATAAATAAAAAACTTTTTGCACTAATATAATCAGTCAATAACTTTAACTTTCAATAACTTCCTTCTAACTGAAGAAAATCAGAAGCTCAGAAAAAATCTTCACAACTAGGGGTTCTGATAAAGGTCAAAGTTTTTAAATTTAACTTAATTTTTTGGTTTTTTCAAAGCAATGTGGTTAAGTGCCTTGCCCAAGGTCACACAGCTAGGTAATTATTAAATATCTGAGGCTAGATTTGAGCTCATGTCATCCTGACTGCAAGGCTGGTGCTCTATCCCTCTATCCATTGTACCACCTAGCCACCCTACAGGTGACATTTTCAAAATACATAGAGAACTGAATCAAATTTTTAAAGTTGTAAGTGATTCCCCAATTGATAAATGGTCAAAGGATATGAATAGACAGTTTTCAAATGTAGAAATTAAAACTATATAATCATATGAAAAAAATTCTCCAAATCATTGATTAGAGAAATACAAATACAAACAACTCTGGGATATCACCTCACATCTATCAGATTGGCTAAGATGACAAAAAGATAAAATGATCAGTGTTGGAGAAATTGTGGGAGGATTGGGATATTAATCCATAGCTGGTGGAGTTGTTAAGTGATCCAACCATTCTGAAGAACAATATGGAACCATGCCCAAAGAGCAATAAAACTGTTCAAAACCTTTGACACAGCAATTCCAGTTCTAGGCCTTTATCAGGAAGAAATATTAAAAAATGGGAAAAGTCCTATATGTTTCAAATATTAAACTCTTTCTGTAGTGCAAGGAATTGGAAATTTAGTGGATGTCCATGAAATGGGGTGTGGTTAAAAAAGCTATAGTCATGACTCTTATGAAATATTGTTGTTTTATAAGAAACTACAAATTGTTGAACTCTAAAGAAGCATGGAATGGATTACAGGGTCTGATTAAATTTTAGTAAGAATGATTGCTGTATTTTATCAAAAAATTTTCAGCATCTACTGAAATAATCATATATATTTTTAGACTTGTTATTGATATAGTCAATTACTCAAAC
Source organism: Macrotis lagotis (assembly GCF_037893015.1). Taxonomy (NCBI): domain Eukaryota; kingdom Metazoa; phylum Chordata; class Mammalia; order Peramelemorphia; family Peramelidae; genus Macrotis; species Macrotis lagotis. The sequence goes on from NC_133666.1 coordinate 432,827,053, forward strand.
ATTTTTCCTAATATTCAATCAACCCTGCATTCCTGGAATAAATATTGCTTGGTCATAGTGTATTATCATGGTGATAACTTGAGTAATTTGCTAAGATTTTATTTAGTTTGTTTCCTTCCAAATGCATTAGGGAAATAGGTACATAAATTTCTTTCTCTGTTTTGACTCTTCCTGGTTTAGGTATCAGTAACATATTGGTGTCATAGAATGATTTTCTTAGCATTCATTCTTCATCTATTTTTTAAAATATTTTATATAGAATTGAAACCAATAGTTCCTTGAATGTATGATAGAATTCACTTGTGAATTCATGAAACCATAGAGATTTTTTCTTAAGGAGATCATTGAAGGCTTTTTATATTTTCTTTTCTGGGATAGAGTTACTTAAGTATGTCATTTCCTCTTCTTTTAACCAGACATTTTATATATATATATATATATATATATATATATATATATATATATATATATATATATACATATATATATATATGTATATATATATATATATGTATATATATATATATACATATATATATATATATATATTCATCCATTTCACTTGGATTGTAAAATTTATTGACATACAGTTTGACAAAATAGTTCTGAATTATTACTTTACCTTCTTCCTCATTGTTGGTGCATTCACCATTTTCAATTTTCAAACTAGTAATTAGGTTTCCTTTTTTAAATCAAATTAAGTAAAGATTTATCTATTTTGTTTTTTCATAAAATGACTATTTTGTTTATTAGTTCAATGGTATTTTGATTTCAATTTTATTAATTTCACCTTTAATTGTTAAAATTTTTACTTTGGAATTTAATTGGGAATTTTAAATTTGTTCATTCTCTAACTTTTTAGTTGCATTTCCAGTTCATTGTTCTTCCTTTTATCTATTTTATTCAAGCAAGCATTTAGAGATATAAAATATTCCCTAACCACTGTTTGGTTTTAGCCAATAGGTTTTGCCATGTTGCTTCATTATTGTCATTGTCTTGGATGAAACCACTAATTCTATGATTTATTGTTTGTTTCATGCATTCTTTAAAATTAGCTTATTTAGTTTCCATTTAGTTTTAGGTTTATTCTTCTCTAGGCTTTTACCTTTGCTCTGCACATATCTCTCTGCTTTATATGTTTCTTGTAAGCAGCATTTTGTAGGATTCTGGTTTTTAATCCACTGTGCTGTCCCCTTCAAATTTATGGTAGAGTTCATCCCATTTACACTGAAAGCTGTCATTATTAATTCTTTATTGTCCTCCATTCTATCCCCCTGTATTTGTATTTTTCTGCTTCTTTCACCTTAACCCTCCTCCCTATTATTTAGGTTCTGAAAACACCTCCCTCAATGAATTTATTCCCTTCTATCCACCCTTTCCCATTTCATTCCTCTTTCTTTTTTCCCCTTCTTCTTTCTCTCCCTTCTGTTAGTGTTGCCTTCCATCCCCCCCTTTCCTCCCAAAACATGAAAGCTAAGATATGTTTCTAAGCTCATATGTTAATCCCTTTGTGAATCAAATGTGATGAGAGTAAAATTCATGTGGTTCTTACCTCCTGCCTTCTTCCACTTTATTACTATAGGTTCTTACACTTCTTCATGTGCTATAATTTACACCATTCTTCCTGCCCCTTCCTTCCATCTCTTTACTATCCCTCCCTCTTTATTAACATATATATATATATATATATATACATACATGTATGTATGTATGTATGTATATACAACACACACACACATACATACATCCCTCTTACAGGGGTTCAATTATCAAAATTCATGAGAATCTTCCTCCCAGTTGAAAATGTAATAAGAGAAATCTTATTGGATGTTAGTTTTTTTTTTTATTTTCCCCTGTATAATTTTCATATATCTCTTAGGTCTCCTGTTTGAAGCTCAAATTTTCTCTTCAGTTGTGTTTTTTTTCATAAGGAAAGATTGAAGGTCATCTATTTCAACAAATTTCCATCTTTTCCCTCAAAGAGAAGACTCAGCTTAAATGGATAGCGTATTCTTGTTTGCAATACAAGCTCCCTTGCTCTCCAGGACATCATATTCTGGGCCCTTATATGTCTTAATTTTGCTGCAGTCAGGTTCATTGTAATCCTGAATGTGGATAATTGACATTTGAATTGTTTTCTTCTGGCCACTTGCAGGATTTTCTCCTTGATCAACAATTTTGGATTTTCATCTCAATATTCCTTGAAATTTTCATTTTGAGGTCCCTTTCAGGAGGGGATTGTTCTATTCTTTCAATGAGTAATTTGTCCTCTGCTTTGAGGAAGTCAGATTAATTTTCCTTAATTATATATTGTAAAATGGAATTCAGGCTTTTTTTTTCAAATTTTTCACATAATACTTTGATTTGAAATTGTCTATTCTGGATCTATTATCCAGGTCAGTCATTTTACCAATGAGGTATTTTACATTTTCTTCATTTTTTTAAATTTTGTTTGGCAGAGTCTTGATGTCTCATGAAGTCGGTAGTTTCCACAGATTCCAATTTTTTTGGGGAGAAGAATTTTCTTTATGAAACTTTTGTATTTCCTTTTTCAATTGATCAATTCTATTTTTGAAAAAATTGTTATATTTTTCCATTTGCTCAATTGGGTTTATAAGGGAATCATTTTCTTTTTACATTTGTTCAATTGTATTTTTAAAGTATGTTTTATTGTCATTTTTTTGTTTAACGATGACAATTTTCTCTCTTATAGTATAAATTTTGTCTTGTATTTCTTTTCCCATTTTCCCATTTGATTTTTAATACCTTTCTGATACTACCAAGGAATCTTTCTGCACCAAAAACTAATTCATACCCTCTTCTGAAGTTTCGTATAGTGTGCCCCTCCTGTCCTCCTTTTCCAAGTTTGTATCAAGGTAATGTTCAATCAATCCTACATTGCACTGGTCTTTGTTTTTCCATTTTGTAACATTAACTTTCCCTATGTTCTTGTGTTAGGAGAAGGGTTGGTTTACAAACCTTGAGATCTCTATAGAATTTAAGAAAACATAGATATAATAGACTTCTGTTGAAAAAATTAAACTTACAGAAAAATTGGCCCTGAATTAAGGTATAAAACATCACAATCAAATGCATAAAGGAAGAAATATTAATTTTGTTTTTTCAAATCATTATGCCTCACAAAATGCATTTAGTAAAATGTCATGAAAAGACTGCTTAAACATCTATTGGGTACAAAACAATATCATCGTAAAGGTTAAATGGAGAAAGAACAAATGATAGAGAAAATAATTCATTTCATCAATGAAAACTACAACATTTGGTGAACATGTAAATATTTATAGGATAGAGTTTAAGTTGTACTTAAGAGGAAAATTAGTAATATTAAATTCTAATATCAATATCATAGAGACAAAAATGACTAAATTGATCGTTCATACAACTAAGATACTCAGAAAAAGAGAAAAATATTAAGAACCATACTAGATATCAAAAAAGTCAAAGGAGAGATTGATAAAAATGAAAGAAAGAAAGTCATTGAACCAATAAAATTAAGGATTGGTTTTATTAAAAGAAAACTTAAAATAGATGAAAATTTGGCTAATAAATTTTTTAAAAGAAGAAAACTAGAATGGGTCAAGTTCTCCACCAGTGGAGAGGATATTAAGAAGGAGGGGGCTACTTTGCTCAATTATATGCCCATAAATTTGAAAATCTAAGTGAAATTGATGAATATTTAGAAAAATGTTTATTGTCCAGATTAACAAAATGGGAAATAGAACACTTATATAAGTTTTCTTTTGAAAAAAATAATCTATCCATCAATTAATTCACACAAAAGTACCTAGAGCTAAATGGATTTACAAGTGAATTCTGGCAAACATTTGAAGGAAAAAAAATAATTCTAGTACTACTTAAACTATTTGACAAAATAAGCAAAAAAGATTCTACCCTAATTTGTATGAGATAAATATAATGTTGATACATAAACCATAATAATCAGATACATAAAGCTATATAACAAATTCTCTAAAGAAAATTAATGAAAAGAATTTTAAATTAAATACTGGAAAGGATTTATATATCATCAATATCATACTCTGGATGACCAGGTTGGATTCTCGTACCATGAACTGAAGAAAGCAATCAACATAATTGACCATATCAATAACAAAATTGAGATAAATCATGCAATTATCTCAATATATGCAGAAAAAGCTTCTAACAAAACAAACCACCCATAGGGATAAAGGGAACTTTCTTTAAGGTGAAAAATATATGCATATATACATAAAATATATACATATATATAACTGCAAAATTAAATATTTTGACTATATTAAATTATAAAGGGTTTGTACTAATAAAATAAATCTTGTCAAAATTAGAAGGAAAGCAGAAAGCCAGGAAACAGTTTTCAAAACTAAATAGGAGTTTTGATAAAGGTCTCATTTCTAAAATATATAGAGAATTATGTTAAATTTAAAAAATCGCAAGTCATTCCCCAATTAATAAATGGTCAAAAGATATGAACAGATGGCTTTCAAAAAAGAAATTAAAACTATACATAATTATATTGAAAATACTCCAAATCATTAGTGGTTAGAGGAATTCAAATTCAAACAACAGTGAGGTATCATCTCGCACCTATCAGATTGGTCAAGATGAGAGAAACGGAAAATGATCAATGTTGGAATTGTTGTGGGAAAACTGGATCATTGGTGCATTGCTTGTGGAGTTGTGAAAGGATGCAACCTTTATGGAGAACAAGATGGACCTATACCCAAAGAGCAATAAAATCTGTTCATACCGTTTGACTCAGCACTTCCGATTCAAGGTCTAAATCGAAAAGCAATTGTAAAAAGTGGGAAAAGTCCTACATGTTCCAAAATATGCTTAGAAGCACTAAAGTAGCAAATAATTGGAAATTAAGTGGATTCCCATCAATTGGGGAATGGCTAAGCAAATTATGGTACAAGAATGCTATGTAATATTATTGTTTTATAAGAATCCATAAATGGGGGGGTGACTAGATGATACAGTGGATGGCCCTGGAGTCAGAAGCACCTGAGTTCAAATGTGGCCTCAGAAACTTAATAATTACCTAGCTGTGTGACCTTGGGCAGGTCACTTAACCCCATTGCCTTGTCAAAAAAATTTTTTTTTTAAAACGAATCCATGAAGGGTCATACTCTAGAGAACCATGGAATGTGCTATGGGATCTGGTGCTGAGTGAATGGAGTAGAACAAGAGTAGAACCAATGTACACATTAACAAAATTATGAGATGAACAACTTTGATGGAAGCAACTCCTCTCAACAGTCCTCAGAGAGAGGGGAAAACTGTATTTGAGTGGTTATGGACTATATTATCCCTAATCAGGGAAAGAAAAATAAACCAAACCAAACAAAAAAGAACACAGGGGGAAAATCCCTTCTAAATCTGGTGAACACTTTATAAAAATTATCTCTTATGTAGCTCATTCAATCCTGATGCCTCATGTCAAAAATTACTAATTTGTAAATATATTTAACAAAATATGTATGTAAAATGCTAACCTGACTGTTCCCTGGTGAGGGGGTTGGAGTTGGAAGGGAGGGTGGAGGGAAATTTTGTATCTTGGTAAGCTGCATGTACAAATGGATGAAAATAAATAAATTAAAAAAATTAAAGGAAAACAAAATTTATCCATTAAAATCTGTTTACAAAAAAGCTTTGTAATTGTATTCATATTATTTCTCAGTTTCTCTTGAGAAGTAGATTCCCACATATTTAATGTTGTCTGCAGTTACTTTAAATGGAATTTCTCTTTCTATCTCTTATCCTGGGTCTTTGATTTTCATATATAGAAATGCTGAAGATTTAAGTGGCTTTATTTTATATCCTGTAACTTAAATGAAATTGCTAATTGCTTCCAGTAGTTTTTAGATGATATTCTCAGGTTCTCTAAGTATACCTCCATATCATATGAAAAGAATGAAAGTTTTGCTTCCTCAATGAGAATTCTAATTCCTTCAATTTCTTTTTCTTCTCATATCGCTTAAGCTAGCATTACTAATACTATATTAAATATTAATAGTGATTATGAACATCCTTGTTTCATCTCTGAACTTAATGGAAATGCTCATTGTTAATTCCTATTGCATATGATATTTTTTAATAATTTTATATAGATACTGCTTATTATTTTAAAGTAAAGTCCATTTATTCCTGTGCTCTCTAGTGTGTTTAACAGGAATGGATGTTGTATTTTATCAAAGACTTTTTCAACATCTATTGATATAATCATATATTTTCTTTGCTTTTGTTATTGACATGTTCAGTTATATTGAGTGTATTCCTAACATTGAACTATTTTGCCTACCTGTTATAAAACTTACCTGATTGTGCTGTTTTATCCTAGTAACAATTTGCTGTAATAGCTTTGCTTAAATTTTATTTAAGATTTTTGCATGGGAGATTGGATTATTATTTTCTTTGAATTGTTTGGTTTTTCTTGGTTTAGATATTGACACCAGATTGGTTTCATAAAAGGAATTTGACAGAACTCCTATTTTAAAATATTTTATGAAGAATTGGAATAAATTTATACTTAAAAAAATTTGGTAGAATTCACTTGAAAATTCATCTGAACCTGGAACCTTTTCTTTAGGGAATTTATTAATGGTTTCTTCAATTTCCTTTTATCTGAAATGGGATTATTTTTGTATTTTATTTCCTCTTCTGTTAATCTGAACATGTTGTAATTTTGTCAATATTCAGCCATTTGATTCAGATTATCAAATTTATTGGCTCACAGACAAGACAGCTGTGAATTATCTCTTTAATTTTCTCCTCATTGATGATTTCATCCATTTCATTTTAGATACTAGGAATTTGGTTTTCTTCTTTCTTTTTTTTAAATCAGATTAACCAGAGGTTTATTTCTTTTATTTTTTTCATAAACCAACTCTTAATTTTATTCATTAAGTCAATGATGTTTTACTTTCAACTTTATTACTCTCTCCCTTGCTTTATAGAATTTCTAATTTGCTATTTAATTGGAGTACTTTTTCTAGCTTTATTTGTTGCAAATCCAATTCGTTGATCTACTCTTTCTCCATTTTATTCATATAAGCATTTAGAGTTGTAAAATTCCACTTAAAACTTGCTTTGACTCTATCTCATAAATTTTGGTATGTTGTCTCATTGTTATTTTCTTGAATGAAATGATTGTTTTTATGATTTGTTGTTTGATCCATTCATTCCTAAAATGAAGCTATTTTGTTTCCAATTACTTTTTGCTCATTATTGCATGGCTTTTTATTTCATATAATTTTGTTCTATAATGATTTGAAATATGCATTTACTATTACTATCTTTCTGTATTTGATGTAAGGTTTTTTTTGTCCTAGCACAGGTAAGTTTTGGTATAGGTGCCATGTACAGCAGAGAAAAAGACATATTATGTTCTGTCATCATTCAGATTTCTCTGGAATTCTATCATAACAAAGATTTCTAAGATTTTCTTCACTTTCTTAACTCCTTATTTATTTTGTGGTTAGATTTATCTAGTTCTGAGAGAGAAGTTGAAATTCCCCATGCTGTTAATGTCTCCTTGTAAATAATCCTGCATCTCCTCTAAGAATGGTACATATACGTTTGATATTTGGTCATTGCCTGTGTTGCCTTTTAAGAAGAAACTTCCTTCCTTATCACTTTTAAAGTGATCTAGTTTTACTTTTGCTTTGACTGAGATCAGAATGTCTACCCCTGAATTTTACTTCAGTTGAAGCATAATCAATTTACCTTGTGTGTATCTCTCTGCTTCAAATATGTTTCTGGTAAACAACATATTGTGGGATTCTTATTTTTAATCCTTGCTTATTTCCACTTCCTTTTTATAGGAGAGTTCATTCCATTCAAACTTATAGTTAAGATTCCTAATATTTTATTTCCCTCTCTGTTATCTTTCCCTGTTTGTACTTTTCTCTTTCCTTTCTTCTTATTCCACTTCACCAATGTTTTGTTCCCTTTCCCCTTTTACTTCTCTTGTAAATTTTAGCTTTTATTTTACTTTCACTTATACCTTCAACTGACCTTTTACCAGTCCTTTCTTCCCTTTCTTACCTTTTCTCCACCCCTTACTTCTCTATAGAGTAAATAGATTTTTATACCCAATTGGAAATGTTTCTGGGTCCAAGCTATTTAATAGGATATACTCAGGGTTCACATTCTTCCTTCTTTCCCTCTACTCTTTTGTTGTAATTCATATAGGTCTTTATGCCTCTTCACCTGGTGTTTTCTATCAACTAATACCTAGCCTTCTCTTTCTTTATGTGGTTTTATTATTTTCAAAGTACTATCAATCAAAGTGCTATTAATCAAAGGTTGATGGATTGATTGATTGACTGATAAGTAGAATTGCTTTATAGTAACTAAGTATCTTCCCCTCTTCTGTCTCATTAGAAATATTCTCAAGAGTGATGAATCACATCAAATTATAACTACTTTATACTTTGCCTCCTTTTCAAGTACCCTCTATGGACGTACAATCCTCATCAGCTAAAGCATCATGTGAAGTCAAATCATTTTATCATACCATTTATATTCACCAAGCATGCTCTTTCCCCCTCCCCCCTTTTAGCTCACCAACCACAATAGTTAGACCTTCAGTTAACAGAAGTAAGAAGTCTGTTTTAATCAATGATCACTTCCTAATTCCTTTATCTGTAACCCATCTAAGTAGGTTCCCACTCTCTCTGTCCCTATGGTACTACAAACCTCTATCTAGTGGATTACAGTGACTTCTTATTTAATTAAATATAAAGTCCTTAGTACTCTCAGTACTGGCACATTCTGAAGGTATCTCTTAAGAACAATTAATGTTCAGGTATGAGAGACACTAGCGCAGTACTGTTCTGCATAAGATGCCCTCATCAGAGAAAGTGTCAAACTCTATAAGCTAGGAAAAATTAAAGTTGGTCTAAGGAAACATGAGATGCATAGTTTAGAATAAACATACAATTAGAATAAACAAACAATTTGTGCATGATCTATGGTAGAGCATTCTGAGCTCATATTGGTCTGATCAGTCACAGTCGGGGTTGCTCTGAAAATTGGCTCAAACACAGTGATGCCATTTTGATCTTCTTTAATGGATAAAAAACAACCATATCCATATTCTCTAATTACAACCTTTTCAGTTGTATTCAAAAACTTTCATTATCTTAAGGTAAAAGCAATTCACAAGAGTTTCAAGTATTATCTTCCCTTGTAAAGATGTATACAACAATGTTCTTGATAAACATTGTTTTGAGTTTTTCACCCTTTCCATTTACTTTTCAGGCATCTCTTGAGTCTTGTATTTGAAGATTGAATTATCTGTTCAATTCTTGTCTCTTTATCAGTAAATTCTGGAAGTCCTCTATTTTGCTGAAATCCTCTTTTCACCTGACAGAATATACTGAATTTTGCAGGATATTAAATTCTTTGTTGTAATACAAAGTCTCTTATCTTCATATTCCAGCCTTTCTAATCCTTCATCATGAAGCTGATATGTTCTGTATAAATCTGATTATGCTTCCTTTGAATTCAAATTGCTTTTTTGGGGAAAGTTTACAAGTTTGAGAATTCTGGAATGTACCTATGAAACTTGGAGTTTCATTCTGAGTTCTCCCTCTGGAGAGTTCAGTATATTCTTTCAATAGTTATTTTGTCTTCTTGATCTAGCAAATTTGGACAGTATTCCCTGATAATTTGCTGAAATATAATTCCCACGTACTTCTTAAAAATCTAAGCTATATGGAAGGCCAAAAATTGGTTTATTGTCTCTCCTGGATCTATTTTCCAGGCCTTTTGTTTTTCCTAAAAGTTACTTTATATTTGTTCAGTTTTTTAGCTTTTTGCTTTGTTTGATGGCATATTGTCTTCTCATAGATTCATTGTATTCTATTTGTCCAATTCTAATTTTTAGCATTTTATTTTCTTCAGCTAGCCTTTCTGTTTCCTTTTCCAAAGGTGAATTTTACTTTTTTATATTGCATTCCCTTTCCAATTGGTTGATTTGAGTTTTAGATGAGTTGTATTCCTTTTTCAGTTGATCAATTATATTTTTTGAAGAGTTATATTCTTTTTCCAATGGTTTAAATTTTCTTTTAAAGGAGTGGATTTCTTTAATTAATTCTTCAAAATTTTCTTACATTGTTCTCATTGCTTTTTCCATTTTTTTATTCATTTCTTCTTTGGTTTTTAAATTCTTTCTTAAGCGCCTGTATGAGGCTTTAGATATGAGACCACTTCATAGACTCTTTTTAGACTTCCCATATAGGAAATGTTTCACTGCTTTCTTCTTTTGAGGTGGCATTTTTTATCATCCCTTTCTTGCATCACAGCTTTCTATGGTTAACAGTCTTTTAGTTTTTTTGCTCATTTTGATTCTTTGAGCTCTCCTCCTTTGATATATTTGTTGTGCTGGGACTGGTGTGTGATCCCTGACTAATCACTGGCCATGATGTTGCCTAGGCAACCCAGAGTACCCAATGCAGAAGGTTGTTCCCTCCTTTATGTCCAGATTCTACTAATGGTTTGATCCCAACCCAATCCTGTCTGTGCCCAGTGTTCCCAGGGTTCACACTTTGTTGGGGGTTGGGACTCTTCCCACTGGCTTTCTATTTAGCTTCCAGCACCTCAAATGTACTGGGACATAAAGTCTCCTGCTAGCTTTCTGCTCTCCCAAATATCTGGGCTTTATTTTCTCTTTTCCCCTCTGAAGATATCCTCCATGATGTCTACAATGGAAAAATTGTTTTGATCTAGTCTTTTTTGTTGTTGGTAGCTCTAGTTTTAATGTCTGTGTAGAGGCTTCATTTCATGTTGTGTAGGGAAAATCTCCAGGATCATGCTAGTTTGTTATCTTGGCTCCACCTGGGAAGTCATGTGTTTCCTTTTGCAAGATGTTGAATTTATCTTGCATTACTTTTCACAATGTTTTTCCATTTTCATTTTGGGGCTCTTCCAAGAAATCTTTTTTTGGTGTTGGGGACCAATTCATGTTCTCCTGTGTCACTTCAGATGTAATGTTTTTTCAGTCAACCTTTTTCAAAATGATGTTTTGTCTATCCTTCCACTTCCCATAGACTATGCTTCTTTTTTCTGACAATGAGTTTTGCTACTGGACTCTTTATCAAGTTTCTTGTATTGCATGATGGGCCAACTTACATATGGGTCTGGGGCCATGAAAATTTTAAACTCCAGGGGTTGCTCACTGGATAAATCACCTTGTGAACACCAGCTGCTCACTCTGACCTTCCACCTTGGGAATACCTTGGACTTGCTCTCTGCATCATCTATGCCAGAACACCGGTAGCTTGTTCACTGGTTTGATTTGGCCATCCAATTTGGGAATGCTAGTGTGGGTTGTCCAATACAATTGTGCCAGCTGAATGAGTGTCTGGGGCACCTACATTAGAGTTTTCCCTACTGGACTTCTGTGCCATTACCTTGTTGAGCCCAGACACTAAGGGCCTCTACTGGAGAACTCTCCTTTAGAAGAGAATGTCTTATTGAACCCCACCTTGCCCTACCTCCCTTCCCTGAGTACATTCATGCTCTTCCTGAGACAGATCATGCTGTCAGATGTTCCACTCCGTTCTGTTGTGATTTCTCTTGCTCCAAAATTTGTTTAGAGGCTTAATTAATGTTCTTTCTGAAGGAAACCTGGGAGAACATAAAAAACTTACTGACTTCTCTCTTCCCTCTTGACTCTACCTACTCTTTAGTCCATAAGCTGGAGTCTCTGAGTTTATCAAATAGTAGATCATTTTAGTCATTTACTGCAGCTTCTGTTTTGCCTAATCTATTACCCTGATCCACCACTCAATTTCTTAGACACTACAAAGCAATTTTGATGATTGTCACATTATAATATAGTTTTATATCTGGTATGGCTATGCCACCTTTCATTTTTCACTAATTCTTGATATTTTGCTCTTTTAACTGATTTTTCTTTCTATTTTTTCTAGTTCTATGAAATCATTTATGGGTAGTTTGATTGGCATGGCCCTAATTAAACAATTTAATATTGATAGGATTGTCACATTTATTTTATCAGCTCAGCCAGGACCAATTGACATTTTTTCCACTTATTAAGATCTTATTTTATCTGTGTGAAAAATATTTTATAATTATGTTCTTATAGTGGATTTGTAGATTATATAAATAGACTAATGATTCATGCCGATTTTTAAAAATCCTGCAAATTTACTAAACTTAATATTTTTCTAAAGCAGTTTTTTTAGTTGATATCCTAGCATCCTCTAAGCAAGCCATCATATTTTCTTCAACAAGTAAGAGTTTTATTTTTCTCTGCCTATTGTAATGCCTTCAATTTCTTTTTCTTCTCTTTTTGATAAAGCTTACATTTATAATATAATTTTGAATGAGAATGTTGATAAACATCCTTGTTTCACCTCTTATGATAAACTGGAATGAAGCTATCTAAACTCCATTACATAAAATGTTGGTTGATAGTTTGTAAAATAGATGGTGCTTAACATTTTAAGGAAAATTGCATTTATTCCTATTCTCTATAGAGAATTATCATATCTAACTATTCTAACATTCCATTCACCTCCTTAACTTTTCTTTTTTTATATTATTAGATTTCTCTATTTCTTAGAGGAGATCCATGTCCTTCACTGATATAGCTTTGCTGTTTTTACATTTGTAACTCATCTAATTTTGCCTCTTAGAATTTGAATGCTTCACGATTTGATCCTTAAATGCTTAATATTGATACTATTTTATTGTCAGTTGCATCATTTGATGCTTTATATTGCTCTTACTTCAGTTTTTTATGGTACCTATTAGAAAGATGCAGTTATCTTCTTTGTCTCATTCAATGAGATCTATTTTTGTTTTTGCTTTTTTTCTGAGATCAGGATTTGTACCCCTACTTGGTTTTATTTTGTTCATTCAATCGAAGAATAATATATTCTGCTTGAACCTTTTTGCTTTAATCTGTGTGTATCACTGTTTCTTGAAAATAGCATGTTGCAGGATTCTGGTTTTTATTCCACTCTGCTAGCTGTGTCTATTTTATGGGAGAGTTCATCCCATTCATATTTACAGTTACAATTGTAATTCCACATTATTCTCCATCTTTTTTTCTCCCCAACTATATTTATCTCTCTTTCTTCATCATATTGCACCTCATATTGTTTTACTTCTGATCACCAGCTCCCTCAATCTGCTATTCCTTTTATCAGCCACCTCTCTACCTTTCACCTTCCCTCTTCTACTTCAACCCTGTCTTCTTATTTTCCATATAAATACATCATTCCCTTTTTTTCCCCTTTTCTTCCTTCTTTCCCTTCCTACTTCCATGTATGGTAAGATTTCTTTATTATCACATCAAAATCAACTTACTCCCACACCTTTTCTCTAAATATATTCCTAATAGATACAGTTCTAAACAATTATAAGCATCATCTTCCTGGAATATAAGCAGTTTAATCTTATTGTGTTGAGTTCCTTTCCAGACTTGTTTATCCTTACTCAGGCAAACATTGAAGGAGCCAAAGACAAGGAGCACAAGTTCTCCAAGATCTCCTAGATCTCCCAGAACCACATTTTTTTTTTTTACCAGAATACAAGCTTAAATATCCTCCCCAGGCCCTGGTCCACTGCCAGTCCCATGGCACTCTATTATCAACCAGTAAATAACACTCTGGTGCTAGAGGACACCAGGTGATAAGGCTTTACATTACTCAAAAACACAGCAGTCCCTTAAATATCTTCTTTGTTTTTTTTTTCGAAGCAAAATTTCTTAATTCAATTACAAAAGGAATGCCACATAAGCTGTAAACAAAAAAATCAGATAGTAAAAATGTCTTTCTCAAAAAAAATCATTAAATTATATGATTCAGTATTCCCAAATTCCTTGAAATACAATTTATTCCAATTATATTTGCCTTCTTAACACACACAAATTCTCAAGACTTGTTACAAAACTTAGGTGACTAAATTACTCAACTTACAAACTTTCAAATTGTATAAACAGATGGGCTCAGATCCCAACAACATTAATTACTTAAATTAGACCTTTTTTAAGCAATTAAATTCAAAATACAAAGAGTAGCATTTAACTTTACCTAACTATTTCAGATCCTAATCACAAACACACACATACAAACACACTAACACAAACACAGAAACAATTCTCTTGTATTACATTTAACAAGCTGAGATTGATACTCTGGCCAGTAACAGATCTCAGAATATAGAAGCATTTTCCCACCTCTCCTTCCAGTAGAGAGATGTAAAATGTCCTATGGATGTTTAAATACACATCTATACACATAACACACTAAAATATTATCCATAAGCACAGGCTTAATTCAAAAAATGAAATATGAATTTCCTATTCCCAGATAAAAAGTCTTCTTCCCCTTTTTTCTTAACTAATTGATCACGAAGCTTCCCAATCCCTCCTCCTCCCCAAACTAGGAAGAAGGCATAGGGCTGTAATTCATCATAGGCCTCAGGGTCAGTGTCAGTGTCGGCATCAGGATCTGCATCAGGGTCTCTGTCATCAATGAGAAGTCTCTAATGTTGGTCCTAGTTTTAGGGGTTTGGGTCAAACAGCCCAGTCAGACAGGCAGCAATGGTCAAAAGGAACAGCAAGCAGGTCCTCCACATCCCATTAATGCTGCAGTCCGTACTTAGGACTGCTGCTTAGCAAGAAACTCCGTCCTCTAAGGTGCTGCCTCAGAGATTCTGCTTCCCCCTTCCTCCTCAATGCTAAATACTTATTTGTTTCTCCTTGCTTTCTCTTTATACCTCCTTGTTCCAAGTTCCTTAAAGTCAGGCCCCTAGTGACAATCAAACTGTTACCTCTCTGAAGTTCTCTGTTCTGGGATGTCTCCTGGTTCCTATTGCTTGTATCTGCTAGTCCTTATCCCAGATTGCACTCAGATAGCTCCTCCTTTGTGTCCGTGTGATGGTGCCATTTGTTATGTTCCTGTTAGACTAGCAGCTCAGGAAGTGTTAGATTCCTGCCAGCTAGCCTATCCTTACCCAGGCAAAGGTTGGAGGGGAGAGAGACAAGGAGACAAGGTCTCCAAGGTTTCCTAGATCTCCCAGATCTCCATTTATTTACCAGAATACAAGTGCTTAAATATCTTTCCAATTGCCTGGTCCATTCCCACTACCCTGGCACTCTACAATCAAACAGTAAATAATCCTCTGATGCTAGAGGTCACTAGGTGATGAAGCTCTAACAGTACTCCCACACACAACAGTCTCTCACATTATTGAATAACTTTTTTTCTTTCCTGTTTACCTTTTTGTACATATATTGAGTGCCTTTCTTGAAAAATCTTATTTTTAGTTCATGTCTACTCTTTTCATCATGAAACTTTGAAAGTTGCCCATATTGCTGTATCTTCATCTATTCCCCTGAAAGAGTATGCTTGGTTTGGCAGGGTAGTTGATTTTTTGGTTGTAATCTAAGCTTATTTGTTCTCCAGATCATATTCCAGATGGTATGATCCATTATCGTTAAAGTGGCCACATCCTGTTTAATTCTGACTGATTCCTTGGTATTTGAATTATTTATTTCTCAATGCCTTCAGTATTTTCTTCTTGAACTGATAATTCTCAAATTTAGCTATAATATTCTCTTTAAGTAATCATATTTCACTCTGGTTCTAAGTTAAAAGAGCAGACTACTTGATGATTTCTCGAAAGATGTCATATAGGCTCTTTTTATGACTTTCAGAGACTACAATGATTCTTTTTTTAAATTTAATTTAATGTTATCCCCCTCCCAGTTATTTGTGAAAACAAACTGCAATATTCACTTCCAGTGCCTTGAGTTCTAAATTCTCTCTCTTGTTCCACTCTACTTTCTCTCATTTAGAAAGTTAGTTACCTAATATAGGTTAAAAATGTGTAGCCATGAAACACATTACTACAATAATCATGTTGTAAAAATGAACATAACCCTACATCCAACTCCCCAAAAAAAATCTTCAGAAAAATAGTGGAAAAATATGCTTCAGTCTATATTCAGATACCATCAGTTCTGTCTTTGGATAGTATTCTTTTTCTTAAGTGTTTCAGAGGCCTCTTGGGTCACAGCATTGTTGATAAAAGGCAGGTCATTCACAACTATCATTTTGTAATATTGCTGTTACTTTTGTATAAAAAACATTTTCCATTACATCTGCTCATGTAAATTTTGTTTTTACTGAGCATTCTATTCACCATTTCCCATAACCAAACGACATTTTATCTCAATCACATCTCACAATTTATTCAGTCATTCCACAACCACTGGGAATTGTCTCAAATTTCAAAGATTCTTTTCATCTTTTTTTAAATCTCTTCATCAGTATTTCAACTGTTTGGGTACTACTTGATCAAATGGTAGGCCTGATTTATAGCCCTTTGGGCATAGTTTCAAATTATTCTACAGAATTGTTGAATTCTTTCACAAGTCCTCCAACTGTGCATCAATGTCTCCATTTCCTGAAATACCTTTCAAACATTTGTCATTTTTCTCCTTATGTCCTATTCACCAATCCAATAGGCACAGATAGTACTTCATAACTGTTCCAACCCACATTTCTCTAATCAGTGGTGCATCAGGAAAATTTAAACTGATTAAAAAGATTTCATTGATAAACTAATCTGAAAGCTGTTTGTATCTCATGATCAGGACAGCTTGGTTGTGCAGTGGATATAACACCAGCCCTGGAGTCAGGAGGACCTGAGTTCAAATCCAGAATCACACACTTAAAAATTGCCTAGCTGTGTGGCTTTGTGCAGGTCACTTAATCCTATTGCCTTGCAAATAATGTAATTTTTTAAGTACTACATATCTCACAAACATTTATCATTTAGAGAATGATTCTTTTTTATAGATTTTACTCAATTAGCTATATTTGAGAAACTTTTATTAGAGAATTATGCTTCAATATTTTTCCCACAATTACTACTGCTAGCTGTACTTCCCTCCACTCTATTCCCCCCACCCCATTTATTCTATTCTCTCTCCCTTTTCACACTGTCCCATATCAAAAGAGTATTGTATCTAACTACCTCTCCCACAATCTTCCCTGTCTTCTATATCCCTCTCCCTATCCCCTTTCTCTTTTCCCTTTCTTCTCCTACCTTTTCTAGGATAAGATAGAATTCTATACCCAAATGAGTGTGTATGTTACTCTATCTCTGAGCCAATTCCAATGAGAGCAAGACTCACTCAGTCCCCTTCCCCTCACCCTCTTCCACTCCCCTGAAAAATACTTTTTCTAACCTCTTTTATGTAAAATAACTTATCCCATTCTAACTCTCCTTTCCCTTTCTCCCAGTCCATTTCTCTTTTATCAACTAACTCCATCTTTTTAATATATTATACCTTCAAATTCAACTCCAAAGTCACTTCCTAAGGTTATGATGTTTTACAGTTTCTTACTCATTGTCAGCTTAGGTTATAGTTACAAAAGTTGAACTTTGCTCCTGGTCCACAGTGGGGCACCCTCCCAAGCTTCTTCAACTGGAGACCAAAGGCTAGCTCATTATCTTTCTGAACTGTGGGGCTTGAGGTACTAGTGGCTTCCCCTCTGTGTGCAGTTCACTGGCCTACCTTCACCAGTTATGCTGTGGTTCTGGAGCTCACAATTTTCTTTCTATGCAGGACTAGAATTATTTCACTTTGCCTGCTGTACCACTGACTTGTTGAAGTCTAAAGGGGCCTTGGATTGCCGAACTGTGCTGGGGTAGGGGGGAGCTTCCCAATACCTTTCTCTGCATTGATCTGACCTGTGTCAACCTTCCCTCTTACCCTCTAAGCCTTTCATGAACTCCCTCCAAGATATCTCAATTTTGAAAATTGATCCATTATATCTCTTTAAAGATTTGATTATTACTGTTTCTGAAGGAAGTTGAGAAGATGTCAAGGTAGTTTTTGACTTCTCTCTGCCATTTTGTTTCTGCCTTCTACTTACATCATAGCCAGTGAGTAATGGCTGAAATTACAATCAGTTTGGCAAAGGAAGGCCAGAGAAGCTGTGTCATAAGCATTAAGTTAGATCTCAAGAACTAGAAGATGATGGAAGAAGTGAGAAAAAAATATGTAAGATGAATGCAAGTTTTAGTTCTTATTTAAGAGATGTTCTAGAAGGAACAAGGGAAGGAATGAGTGGGGACCTGGTATTTAGGGGTATAGAAAGAAAAGTTAAGAGTGCTGGAGATCCCAAACTGAAACAATGAGGAACAAAGAAGAAGGTCTTAATAATTCCAGGAAAGTGTTCAGAATTATAATAGTGAGATGTTACTGGATGAAAGATTGCTAATTACAAGAGAATTAGTTCAGAAAGATTAGCAACTTAATTTGGCATAGCCTCAATACCAGGAAGCATCAATTTAGTGAGTGTATCCAGTTCAGAAATTTTTGGACAAAATTCTGGCCTGACCTATCTGTAGAGGGAGAAGAGAAATGCATTTAATTAGTTTTTCCTCTTGTGAACTATCTAATGATTTGAGAGGACTCACCTCTGAAACTGAACTTCAAATGAAGTTGCTAATCTTTCTGAACTAACAAATCCCAGAGACAACTCCTTTCCTAACACTAACCAATGTAGTGGATCCTAGCGTAAAGATGCAAACCATATAGAACACAAACAGATAAATCTAAATATCTAAATATCTTTTAATTTTATAACAAGTCTGATAATCTCTTCTTACTAATTAGAAGTTTGTGTTTTTGAGCAGAAAGATTAGTATGCAGGCGCTAGATTGTGCTAGAATATTACAGGTGCCAGGAAGATATAGCTTCATATGTATCAAAGCCACAACAGTAGTTATTGCCCATGCAAATTATTTCTTGTTTGAAAATGTATTATTTTCCTATACATTTAAATTAATACATTTGAGTGTACTTTTCATTTTTCCTTTTGTCTTTATCTGACCAATAAGTGTTCAGGCTGTAGAGCAATATCTGTTTATTGCTCTGTCTATAGAATAATGATTATAAATAAACTATTTTATATAGACCTACTACCAGTATTATTTGCTTTTCATGCTTTGTTTATGATTGATTGTGAAATACTATGGTTATGTACACACTCTTGCAATGTACATCCTCAGGTAATAACTTAAATAATGAAGGACAAATCTTCTGTATGCAGTATCTAGTGCATATGTTGATTATCTGGTGCACAAGGGAAATCATTTTAATTTCAAAGTGCTGATGTTTGTGCTTATGGTATGTAATTACCATATTTCAAGTATCCCCCAGAGAATTTTTCAAGACCCTACAAAAATGTGTACCCATGTGAGGGATTTAATAATAAGCCTATTACCATCCTCATTGGTGGGGATTAAATGCTCAATGATACCTACTCTATAAAGGTGAAGAGGATGAGAAATCCAGAGAAGAAAGTTTCTAGTCTGTCTTCTACCTACCAGAAAGAAGATAGGTCTTTCCAGAATGAGAGGCCCGTAAATGGAGAAAATGACCCTGAGAAGACAACATGCAAAATATCTACTACCTCAATCATGTATCTGTGCTCAGTTTGCTCACCTGGAAACTTCAGGAATTTCATTTGAATTTAATTTAGGACACTGTATGTTATACTCTAATATTTCACTCTCAATATTAGATGCATAAAACTTCTATGATTTTTATTTGGTTTTATTAAAAATTTACTAGATGAAGTAATTGTGTGTTAGGTATTTGTTGAGAAGGGGATGCCACTTTGAATATACATCTTGACACATGTTTTCCTTAATAAAGGATAAAGATTAAGAAGATTTTTTTTCATTTCAAAATTATTTCCTCTTGGATAAAGCTATTTCATGGATTTTATCTGTAATTCTTGCCAGGTATCTTTTCTCTGAAGAAATCAAAGTGGTGAGCAACGAGAGAAAAATACCTTTTTTTTCTCTTTCTTGCAATAATCAATATCTTTGGTGAAGGGTGAGTATGAAACACTTTAGAGATATCTAGCCATGTCTGCCTGAAAGTCACATCTGCACTGACATATATGGACACAAGTAACCCACATAAGCCACAAACACATATACTTGTCTTATATTCATATTTAATGTTATATTTATCTTACCTATTTTGTTTGTCTTCCAAAATTCCTCAACTCTGAAAATCGTTAACTCAGGAATACTTAGAAGTTTCCAGTTAAGAGTAGAATAAACACTCAGCCAAGTTCATTTATCATTACTCTCTAAACATCTTTAAAATAATACCTTAATACACTTAGAATAGCAGAGCAAAAAAAAAAAGCCAAGGTGGCTGGAAAGAAAAATTCTGACAAGTAGATGGAGGCTGTGACAGAGTTCATGTTTATGTGAACTGAGTGATAGAAATAGGTGGTGGCAACAGAATGAACAAAAGTTAAAGGAGTAGGGAAAACAATATGGTATGGAGGAATCAGTAACTTACTTATGCTCTCCTGGGTTTCCCATAGAAACAACATTAAATGGAGTTTGGAGCAACATAATGGCCAAAACAAGAGTGGAGCATTGTTGAGCAAGATCTGTTTCAGGTGAAGCATGACTGTGACCAGGGCAGGAAGTAGAAAATCAGCATGAGAGCAGTATGGCAAGGTGGGAACCAACAGGAGCTTCTCAGCCATAGGAAAGGTATCCCACTGAGGTCTTTAGAGTCCAGGATCAGGAGGTCAATGGCACAACAAGTCATCTGGAAGAACTCCAACACAGATAATCCAGACCCTCAATCAGATGGCATTACTGGACTGGATTGTACAACCCAGGCAGCAAGTTACTAACAATCCCAACTCAGAAAGCCTAATCAAGTGAGCAAGCCACTAGCATTCCCTATGTAGATGAAAAGAGAGCAAGCTACTGGCACTCATAACACAGATGCCTCAGTGAGTAATTCCCTGGTGCTCCCTATATGGATGGTTCTAGACTTCTGAACAGGCCTCTCTATTCTCAATGCTCAAAGGCAGTGAGTGGGTCCGTCACCAAAACAAGAATCTTGAAAAAAGAATCCAGTAACAAAACTGAAAATGAGTAAGAAAGGTCAGAGAAAAACAGGATCTATAGAAAGCTACCTTGGAGTTAAGGATGGGCAAAACACCATCTCAAAAGAATATGGCTGAAAACGCATTACATATGAAACTGCACAGGATAATATGAATTGCTCTTGAGACCAAAAGACTTCTTAGAAGAACTAAAAAAAAAGATTTTAAAAATCAATTAAAGGCTAAGCTAGGTGGCACAGTGAATTGAGCACAAGTCCTGGAGTCAGGAGGCTCAGAGGTCAAATCTAGCCTCAGACAAATAATACTTCCTTAGCTATGTGAGCTTGGACAACTAATTTAAGCCAATTTTCTTGAAATAACAAAACAGAAAATAAGTCAAGTAGAACTGAATAATGATAAAATATGGTTAACTTATTCATCTAAGTAGTACAATAATCAAAGATGATTCCAAAATATATGAGATGGTAAATACCATCCATATTCAGAGAAGGAAATGTGGAGTTTAAATGTAGACCAAAGCCTACTATTTTCAGTTTTCAAAAGTTGTCTTTTCTAATGTTTTGCTTTCTTCTATTTGGATGTGATTCCCCTTTCACAACTTTTTCTATGTTTAACATGGCTGTATTTGTTAAAAAAAATATTTTTTAAAAATAACCATTGTATGTGGTTGGAAAAATAAATAAAATATTTAAATTTAAAAATCAAGTAGAAAAATTTTGAAAAGAAATGAAAGAGAAATTCAGCATCATGCAAAATGAAGTACAAAAATAGAAGAAGAAAATAAATTCTGCAAAAATACAATTGAATAAATGGATAAACAAATGGGAAAAGATAACAATTACTTTAAAAATAAAATTGATTGGTTTGAAAAGGAGATACAAAGGCTAACTGAAGTAATTAATTCCTTGAAGAAAAGACTGAAGCAAGCAGAGACTAATGACTCCATTAAACCTCAATAATCCTTGAAGCAAAAATTTTTTAAATGATTTAAAAAATAGAAGAAAATGTAAAATATGTCATTGGAGGAGCAAGTGATCTGGAAAGTAGATCCAGGACAGTTATATCATTTAGTAAAATAGGTGCCCTTAATATTTTCCTGATTAAGAAAAGAGGAATGAACAAAAACAAAAAAATTCATCTTCAAACAGTGTACTCAAAAGACACACAAAAAGAAAAATGGGAAAAGGAAAAAAGACTGATATTCAATTACATCAAACTTTTGCCTACTTATGTGAGGTATATTCTCATAATTCTTCAGAATTTAACTGTATTAGAGGGAGTATACTTAAACTGAATGCATGTTGATTTGGGATGATTTTAAAAAAAATTAAAGTATTTTAAAAAAGATCATAATGAGGTGAAGGAAGGAGACAGAAACATGATACAATAAAAATAATAAAGGACTATCAAAATATAGACTTAAAATGAATTGGAAACTAAATAACCTAATTTTAAAGAATGAACCAATCAAACAGCTAATCATAGAAATAATGAATAATTGCATCCAAGTAATAAACAAAAGGAGACAACATACCAAATCTTGTGAGAAAGAGGCAAAGGAAAGATTAGGAAAGATTTTTCTACCTATTAAAGCTAGATGAATAGAACACTGAAAGAGGAGATCAATAAAAATGGCATAAAGAAGTTGAGAAATAATAAATTAAAAATATCTTGTTAAATGTAGAAATTAGAAATTCAGAAAATCAAAGGTGAGATTAATAAAATCTAAAGTATGAAAGTTATTAAACTAGTGAACAAAACTAAAAGTTAGTTTTATGAAACAAAACAATAAATATATGAAACTTGGATTTATTGGATTCAAAAAAGAAAAAAAAAGATAAAACACAAAAAGGGCATTATAGAGCAATTTCCCTAATGAGTGTGAATGCCAAAATATTAAAGAAATATTAGCAATGAGATATATCAATTTGTCGCTAGTATAATACACTATAATCAAGTAGGATTAATATAAAAATGCAGGATTAGAAGTATATTATGAAAACTCTAAGAATAAATGACCGTATCAATAATAAAATTAACACAAATCATTTGATTACTACAATAGATACTGAAAAAGCTTTGTATGTTGTATACAGAACCTATTCCTATTCAAAACACTAGAGAATTTAAGAAGAAATGGAGCTTTACTTAAAACAATAAACAGTATCTATCTAAAACCATCAACAAGCATTATATGCAATGAGGATAAACCAGAAGCATTCCCAATAAGATTGGGGTTAAAAAAGATATCAGTTATCAGCACTATTATATTCAAATTTTAGTTTTGTCAAATAAGAGAAGACAAAGAGATTGAATAAATAAGGAAATGTATTGAAGAAACAAAATTATCATTCTTTGCAGTTGATAATGTTGGTATACTTAGAGAATCCTAGAAAATCAACTAAAACATACTTTAAAAAATAACAACATTAGCAAATCCCACTTGAATCATCAGCATTTCTTAATATTACAAACAAAGTCTAAAAGAAAGTGATGAAAAGAGAAGTTACAGTTAAAGTGAATGCAGATAAAATAAAATCCTTGGGAGTCCATCTACCAAAACAAACTCAGAAACTATATGAATAGGATGATAAAACATGTTTCATGTACATAAAATCAGATCTAAATAATTGGGCATATGTCACTTGCTTAGAGGAAGACTGTGTTAATATAATAAAAATGACAGTTCTACTTAAATTAAATTACTTATCCTGTGCCATACTAATCAAACTTCCAAAAAATACTGTAGTGAGCTAGAAAAAAATCATAACTAAATTCGTATAGAGGAATAAAAAATCAATAACATCAAAAGAATTACTGAAAAATATGTAAAGCAAGGTGACTTAATGAATGACATCTAAAAGTATATTATAAAATATCAGTCATCAAACCTGTCTCATACTGGCTAAGAAATAGAATGGTGAATCAGTGAAATAGACTAGGTACAAAAGAAATAGTACTAAATGATTATAGTAATTATCTGCTTGATAAACACAAAGACTATCTTATGGAATAGCAATTGACTGATAAAATAATATTGAAAGATAGTATGATAGAATAATATGATAGAAAAATGGCATAAACAAATTTCTCCCACCCTGTACCAAGAACAAGTCAAAATGAGTACAGGATTTAGTTTTAAAAGCTGATACCTTAGGTTAATTAGGAGAACAAAGAATAGTTTATCTGTCAAATCTATTACGATCAAAGAAGAGATAGCCAAAAGTTTAAAATTCAAAAAAGAATAATTTAAAATATCTTGCACAAATAAAACCAACACAACCAAGATTAAAACGAATGAAATAAATTGGAAAATAATTTTTACAACACATGTTTTTGACAAAGGACTCATTTCTAGAATATATTGAGAATTCAGTCAAATTCATAAGAACATATGTCATTCCCCAATTGATAAATGGTCAAAAGATATGAGCATTCATTTCCCAGATGAAGAAATTAAAACTATCTCTACTTCATAGGAAAAATGCTCTAAATCATTATTAATTAGAGGAATGCAAATTTCAACAACTTTGAGGTACTACTTCACATCTGTTAGATTGGCCACTGTCACCAAAAGAAAAATGGATAATGATTAATTTCATAGGGGATGTGGGAAAACCAGGACACTGCATTTTTGCTAGAGTTGAGAAATGATCCAACCCTTCTGGAGAACAATTTCAAACTTTGCCCAAAGGGCAATAAAAACTGTGCTTACCTTTTGATCCAGAAATACCACTTCAAGTCTATATCCTGAAGAGATCACATAAAAGAATCAAAAACCCAAATAAACATAATTATTTTAGCAACTCTTTTCAGAGTGGCAAAGAAATGAAAATTTTAAAATGTCTATCAATCGGATATGGCTAAACAAATAGCAGTATATGAGTGTAATGTAGCACTATTTTCATGTAAGAAATTATGAAGAAGAGGATTTCAGAAAAGCCAGGAAAGACTTGCATGAACTGCTGCTCAATGATTTGAACAGAACCAGAAAAATATTGTGGACACTAAAAGCAATATTGTGTGATGATTGACTGTTATGTACTTGCTCATCTTGCTACTACAATAATCAAAGACAATTCTAAAGGACTTATGATAGAATACATTATCCACATCTAGAGAAAGAAATTTCTTTGTCAAAACAAAGCTTACTATTTTTAACTTTTAATATTTAGGTGTTTTGTATCTTTTTCTCTCAAGGTTTTCTTCCTAATTTTGATTTTGTATTTCTTTCACAACATGATTAATGTGTATATATGTTTGACATAGCTATATATGTAAACCTGTATTGGACTGGTTTCTGCAAGGGTAGGGAAAGGAAAGGAGGGGGAAAGAAAAATGTGAAACTCAAAAGCTTTCAAAAAAGAAGATTGTTGTAAACTATTTTTGCATGCAATTGGAAAAAAATAAATGAATAAGTAAATGCTTTTTAAAAGTTCCAGATCAAAGTTAGAGAATGAAAGAGGTCCTGGAAATTAAACATGGAATAATTTCAGGGGATCCTTATGCTACCATAAAATACAGGAGTGGCAACTATTTGGCAAATCCTTCACCTATAATACAATTCTTGGACACACTTCCAGGGAAGGGAGAAGCAGAGCTGGTTGGCATTGTCCCTGAGAAGCCCTATCACTTCTAGCCCTATCTTGCTGAAAATATTCACAGAAAGTGAAGCAATATCAATACTGTATTCATCCAATTGTGTAGCATCTTATTTCTTAAAGGACATGTTATATGAATCACAGAAGTAGATACACAGTAAAGTTATTTTATTAAGTGACCATAGCTCTCCATTCTCAGTGCCAGATAAAACTATCCATGAAATAAATAAAAAATAACTTAATGAGATGAATATAATTTTAGAAAAGTTAAATATGATGGACCTTTGAAAAAAATTGAATGGCATGAGGAGCATATCTTTTTCATAACATTATATGACAGCTTCACAAAAAAATATGACACAAAACCTTGAAAACTAATGAAGAGATATTAAAATACTTAGTCTCCATTTATGAGTCCCCCAAAATTTCTATTGTCTCTGTACACTTCTTTATTGCTTATATTCTGGTGGCATTTCCCGCTTCTATTGATGCTATTAACCTCCCAGGGAACAGTTCCTTTCAACTGCACCAACTGCTTTAATTTTCTATCTTCATTAGATTCTGCTAAACATAGTAATGCTTAAACAAAATCCCTTTCTTTGCCCCTAAATACTTCTGGGTCAAATTCAAGAATTTTATGTATTCATCATACATTAGAACCCAAAACTAGAACACACCCCAAAACATTTTTAAACTTTGTCATTTGGTTCATTGAGTAGATTTCTAATAGGTTGGTTGAGCTCTGTCCCCAGATGAGTTGCTTTTCAAGTGAAGTATTTCATTTTATTTTGCCAGTCACCACTTTTTGCAATGCACTCTCTATTTCCCTTTCTGACCAAAGGACACAAGTTTGAGCATAGTGCCCATAACAGATATCCTGTTTTACTGTGACTGTTGCAGTATTCTGGAGATCCTGTGAATAAGAAATTAAGATTTTTATATGAGTAAATTCACTTGAGCCTGTATGAGAACATGTCCTTCCCCCCGGGAACATGTCATCTATGTGATTTGACCACATTCTTAGAGTTCCAGGAACTAGTCATTCCTTAGGAACATAAACAGTACTGAAAAGAACTGGCTATTCTCACAGTACTGACCTTAATTATGTTGTGTCTTACGGCCCCATATGACTTCTTCCTAACATCATAACACTGACTTCCTACGTTCATGATAAGAACTCTGGGATCCTTTCCAATTGAATTTGGCAACAAGCCTTCTTTGTTCTCCCCTAATAAATATCCTGAAACTCCAAGCATTCATTAGAAGAAGAAAGAAGAAGAAGAGGAGGAGGAGGAGGAGGAGGAGGAATCTATTCCTTGCATTATTAAAATACTTTCATTTTCAACTGCTTGAGAGCATCATTTACAGGAACGAATCCTAACCTCATTAAAATCACAATATATTAATTGGCATCACGAACAGGATTCGTTGTTTAAATGCCTCTATTTAAGAAGACAGCAGAGACCCCCATCCCTGTAGAAGTACCAGGATGGGAAGACCCTCCCTTTTCGACTTTAGCAAAGGTCTGGGCTCAAAATACGGCTGATGTGAAGATTGGGGAAGCCACTTTAGGCATGGAAAGCCTGCCCAACTTACTGAGTGCTTAAGTAAAATTACCAGAGAAAAGGGAAAGGAGATGAATGGTATTTGCAGAAGGGGATGGGCTCTTTTAACCGAGTATTGGAAGGTATGTCAAGCTTTGAATAAGATTGATGGACTCCCTGTTCCTGATTTGTTCAGGATGGATAAGGAGAAGAAAGTAGAAATAGGGAAATTAGGGCCACTCCATCAGCACCCTCCCTTTACCCATATTTGACCTATCTTAAAGGAGAATAGTATATAGGGACCAAACCCCAGTAAGGGAGATCAGACAGAGAAACTGCCGGTCTCTCATAAGACTAATTAATTATAAATTAGAAAAATGGATATACAACTGTTACTAAAGTTTGTTTGCTTCTTTGTTTTGTTATGTTTTGTTTTGAAATTGGGGTGAGACCTCTTTGATGGATGGCAATCCTAGTATATTTAGAAATGGAAGGTCTGCTAAAATTACAGGGTTGGGAGGAAAAGAAATTTAGGTAAAACAAGATAAAATAATGATAAAGGTAGGTCAATTATGCAAAAAAGGAGTACTCAGTGATGATTGTTCCCTTTCTCCCAGAGTACATATTAATACATTTTAAGGGGGATGACTCTCAATTTACCTGATGAGAAATTATTCTTGCAAAAGTACAAAGACCATTACAATCTGTAAAAGTTTAAGTATACAATTGAATTAGGGACATTGAAAAATGTTGCCCAAGAACTTGTAAATAGAACTATGCCTATTTAGCTGCAAAAGTAAGGTTTTAAATAAATCATTGGATCTGGTCATGAACAGTGTGTGTTAAAATAAAATATGTGTTAAAATAAAAGAAGAAGACAGGAGGGATGAATAAAGTCTGAAATATGCTTAAGTAGTATGTTAAGAGAAAATGCAAGTTGTGCAATCTGAATACTGTATTTAAGTACTTGTGAAGAGAATAATGAAAAGGGTGCAAAGAAAATTTAGAGGCATAGAGAAGGTTAGGTTCTTTTTAATTTATGGAAGCTAAACCATATAGAATGAAGGTATGAGCAAGTTTGACTTTGTATAAATAAGATATTGCTTTTGGAAGTTTTGAAAATTGATTTTAAATCAATGTAAAGTAGGAAAGAACATAAAGAGATATGAATCAACTAATAAGTTATGGAATTTCTTCTGGGATTGGCAACCCAGATTTGTACTAAATTGAGATATGTTCTTAAAAGTGATTGGAGCAATTTAAAAAAAAATTAATATTAGAGTGCTACCTGTGAGAAAGAACTATACTCCTTTTGAACAATTGCTAGCTGCATATTGGGCATTAGTAGAAACTGAACAGTTCCCTTTAAATCATGAAGTTCTGTTAAGGCCCCAAATAACTATTATGAAGTAGATAAATGGAGACTGATCTCTCATAAGACAGGACATGCACAGAAGTCCCATAGAATTAAATGGAAATGGTACATACAGAACAAAACTAAACCAGGAGAATCTGGCATCTCTCCCCTGCCTGAGAAAACATCTGAATTAACCTCAGTGCAGTCTCCACTGACCACTCCCCCTCACAAGGCAGTTTCATCAGTCAAATGGAATCAAAGATATGATGCCTTGAGTCCTGAATAAAAGAAAAACACTTGGTTTACCAGATGGCTCTTCTAGATATTGAGGACAAATTAGGTATTGGAAGGCTGTAACAAATAATATTTTAGAAAGAACAGGAAAGCAGTCAATGGACAAAACTGATCACTGTATGTCAAGTATTGAAACAAGAGAAGGGGAGACAATGTCATATTTTATTTTTTATTTTTTACAGACACCTGGGTAGTGGCAAATGGCATAAACACTTAGATGACCATGTGACATGCAAAAATTGGGATTTTTATGGGAAACAAGTTTGGGTTTATGAAATGTGGAAAGATAAATGTACTTAGGTCCAGTATACTAATACGTCTGTGTTTCATGTAGATGCCCATGTGAAAGTTAATTCAGTGGAACGTGAGTATAATGCCCAAGCTGACAAACTCTCAAAAGTAGAAGGAAAATCCCTGCAAATTATGCCCCTGGAGCATAGGGATGATTTGATGCTAGGAAAATGTATTCACAACCCTGCAGGCCATCTTGGCACTCTTGCATCTTACAGGTGGGCATTGGCTAGAAGAATTAATATTCCCTTAGATATTTTTAAACAGATAACTCAGGAGTGCCCCAAATGCCAGATCTTCAGTCAGTGCTCCATACCTCGAACTGTAACTGGAGAATTGGCTAGAGGTACTTTGCCTGCCCAAATTTGGCAGATTGATTATATAGGCCCATTACCTCCAAATCAAGGGTGCCAATATGCTTGTACTTGTGTAGACACTTATTCAGGAATATTAATTGCTTGCCCATATAGACAGGCAACCCAAAGGAATACTTGTAAGACTATTGATATTATTTCCTTATACTATGGAACCCCTCTACAAATTCAAAGTGACAATGGAACTCATTTAAAGGAAAAGGATATTGATGCTTATTATGAATATAATAATATTGAATGGATATATCATATCCTTTACTATCCACAGGTGGCAGGCCTCAATGAAAGGATGAATGATCTGTTAAAAGAAAGATTAAAGAATTTGGGGGATAATAATTTAAAGAAAAGAAAGAGAATTTATTTGAAGCTTTGAAGCAATTGAATAATAGACCATTGGCTGACAGGGAAGGTACTCCATTGTCCAGAATGATGACGCCTAACTTACAAATAAGGAAAGCATCTAACACTCCTACCATACAATGATGGAAATTTCATGATAATGGCAGGGAACCTTGGAAGGCCTCACTTGGGTCCGCAGGCTATGATTTATATGTAATACATGATGTGGAAATAAAACCTCAAGGCCAATTATCATGTAATACCAGTATTGGGGTCAAACTACCTACTGGATATTATGGCCAGCTATTCTCTACATCCAGCTTGACCAATAAGGCACAGGTACATGTACTGGGAGGAGTAATAGATAATGATTATAGAGGAGAAATTAAAGTTTGTTTGAATAATTCCCATGTGTCTGAAACCTACTCCTGTAAGACTGGAGAGAGGATATGTCAGATGGTTATATTACCAAACCTCATTGGACAATGGACAGAAAAAACCCAACTACTAGAGGGGATCAAGGATTTGGTAGCTCAGATGAAATGCAATGGGTACATGAGAAGATAATCCCAGAAACCAAAGTATGGATAAAAAGACACCCTACAGATGCTCCTAGGCCAGCTGGATTAATAGCCCAAGGGAATAATAATACAGCTATTATTTCTTATTCAGGAGATGACACTTGGCATCATGTTCCACTAACCCAAATGTTTATTTGCAATTAAGTGTTTTATAGGCTTCTGGTTTTTTGCTGCAGTACAGACTTGTACTGCGGGAACCCTGTTGAGATTCTACGGGAACAAGATCCTATTGAAATGGTGGTCATCTATTGTTCCTTCACAACAGTGAAATTACACCTGCCCTGCATTCAACTTTTGTAACATTGCTAATTGGACTATTACTAATGCTACATTTTATCAGACTCCTTCATCCTATATCCTGAGAGGGCTTTCTTCTGTGAACTTAAGTTTTACTGTCTCTTCATAAGTTAACATTTCATGTTGTATTACTCCTCTTCCCTTTGCATCCCGGGCCTCACGGTGTAACAGATTAATTCAAAGTTGGACATCAACAATGGAACAAGAACTAATTAAGAATTGTACACAATGGAATATAGATAACTCTACTTATAATATAAATGTTACTACTGAAAGTAGATGCCGGTATTTAGTCTGCTCCAATGCTTCCACTATAGTGTACTACATGGATACAATATATATCATTGTTACCAGAGATTCCACCTAATCAGTATCCTCCTTCAGTAGTACAGGTTCCTAAATCTTGTGTAAATCTATATATTGCTCAACATAAAATTGCACTTTATTATAATGTCCTTCTCACCTTTATTCACCTGTAATAGATTTAAAAGAGCTTGGTATGATACCCTATTTGGAGCTGGAACAGGTTTGGGTATAGTAAATTCTATAGATCTTGAGACCTTGGCCAGCAGACTGCACAGTGCTGGGCAGGATGTATCTCAAGCTTTAACAATTAATGCTAATTGGTTGTCCACAACGATCCCGCCACACCAACCTACTTTAAAATACCAAGGCCAATTCTTACAAGTTTTTAATGATAGAATTCTAGCTAATATACAGGTGGACACCCAGATAAGTGGCCTGTTTAATTGGAACAAATGTTCTTTGCAAAACATGTACACTTTAGTACAAAAGGAAAATGCTCAAAGGTTATTACAAGAGGGAGATACTCACATTTGGGACAGTGTGCTTGCTAGAATGGTTAAATATTGGAAGTGAAACAAACCTGAACAAGCTCGATGTATCACGTTCACAATATGGAAAATTATGTGTTAATTCCATGTGATTCCTTTTGCGTTACATGATCATTTTGCTTTGCCACATGTATATAGCAACTATGTAGATCAAGACAGTGTAACTCATACTTTACAGGACTGTACTTTCACTAACCAAGGTATTGTATGTGGGATGATGACCCGGCAGATGGAGCCCTGCCTTCTCTCACACTCCTCTAGCCTATGTGACTTAACTGTATATCCTCTTTATAACTTTTCAATGTTATATGAAGTATATTCCCAATACATTTGTTTAACCTCTAATGATAGTACTGATTTAGCCTCTGTCTCATAGAAACCCCCTTTTTCTGGATGTCTTGCTAACAGCTCTTTCCTACACTGGCAGGGTGATGCTTTTTACTTTTCCCCTGATCAAATGGATGAAGTACATATCTCCACTGTTGGGGTGATGATTTTTTTTGCTTTCCCCTGATACAGATTTTGTTAAGAATTTGACTTGGGTACCCAAATTGTTACCTTTTCCCTATATTTCTTTATACTAAATATTTTAACAGTTTAGCTATTCCTATATTATTGTTAATGATTTTCTTCCTGTTATTCATTTGTAATTGTTTTATATATATATATATATATATATATATATATATATATTAAAATGAAATAAATTTATAATCAGTTTACCCCCATAGTCCTGTCCTCATACATTTCTTGTGACCTTAAGGCCAAATGAATAAGAAATTAAGATTCTTATATGAGTAAGTTCACTCGAGCATGTATGAGAACATATCCTCCCCCCCCCGGAACATGTCCTATGTTATTTCACCGTATTGTTAGAGTTCCAAGAACTAGCCATTCCTTAGGAACACAAACAGTCCTGAAAAGAACTGGCTATTGTCACAGTACTGATCTTAATTATGTTGTGTCTTACGGCCCCATATGACATCTTCCTAACGTCATAACACTTACTGACTTCCTACGTTCCTGATAAGAACTCTGGGATCCTTTCCAATTGCATTTGGCTACAAGCTTTCTTTGTTCTCTAAGCATTCATTAGAAGAAGAAGAATAACAAGAACAAGAACAAGAACAAGAACAAGAACAAGAACAAGAACAAGAACAAGCACAAGAAGAACAAGAACAAGAACAAGAAAAGAAGAAAGAAGAAGAAAGAAGAAATGGAAGAAGAGAAGAAGAACAAGAACAAGAACAAGAACAAGAACAAGAAAAGAAGAACAAGAACAAGAACAAGAACAAGAAGAAGAAGAAAGGGAATCTCACCCATGGAGAAGATTTTCTGCCTGGCATTCTTTCCTATTCAGGACTCAAAGACTGCTATTGAATCAGAATTCTCCAGCCAAGGCGATTAAGAGTTGGTGCTCCCCCAAATTGGTGATGTTTTCTTTATCTTTCTCTTCTACTTTTGTTATAGTATTAATAATCCTTTCATATATATATATATATATATATATATTATTTGCTGTATTGAATATTATTGTAAGCAATCTATTCCTTGCATTATTAAAATACTTTCATTTTCAACTGCCTGAGAGCATCATTTACAGGAACGAATCTGAACTTCATTAAAATCACAATGCAACCTGTCCCAGGAATACTATGGCAGCCTTCCAGAGACCCTATCCTAGAAGCCCCTTCAGCAGTTGCTGCAACCCAAAGTTCTGGGAATATCTGGGCATGAGACTACCTGTCTACTCCTAAAAGGATACTGAGATACCGGTTCAGTCCTATAGTCTGAGATCGCCAATACCTGTAATCAAACTTGCTCAACAGATGCTACTTGTAAAACTTGTTTATAAACTATGCCGATGTTTTGGTCTAGTCTCCCAGAGATAGGAGCCCACTACAAGTTGTTCTGGTCTAGTCTCTCAGGGATGCTAGAAGTATACTGAATGTTGCTCTGTTTCTAAGGCTTACAATTTCTAGGGTTATAGCATCATGAGCTTCAGTTTCTTAAGAAAAGAAATATCTTGTTATTTTTTTTTAAATAAACTAATTTGACTTCTGGGCAAGATGGTATAGCAAAATCAGGCACTGTCTTAAGCTCTCCTGAATTTGCCTCACAACAAACATGAACCAAGTCTCTTAACAGAATTTGGTTAAGAACTTGGAACCAAAGATCCCAGAGAAGAATCTAAGAGAATGTCTGCCAATAAGATCTGTTACAGTATTGGCCAGCCAGGGGCAGAGAGCAGAGAGCAAGTGCAGGGGGAGTAGGGAAAGACCCAGGGACTCCCGTGAGAACAGCGTGGAAGTTTTGACTGCATGCACAGGAGTTGTGAGAGCTACAGCATGGCAGCTGGACATCTATCCCTTCAATTCAACTGTT
Source organism: Macrotis lagotis (assembly GCF_037893015.1). Lineage (NCBI taxonomy): Eukaryota > Metazoa > Chordata > Mammalia > Peramelemorphia > Peramelidae > Macrotis > Macrotis lagotis. The sequence goes on from NC_133666.1 coordinate 432,860,939, forward strand.
CTGGAAGACCGGCGCCATGAGCTACTGTGTTTTCAGCTATGTCCCAGTATTTCCAATTGAGTCTTTTCCCATACCCTGACTCAGTATTCCTATAGGAAAAAGTGACTCTCCCCTAAAAAAGTGCAGTAACAATGACCCACCCAGACTCAGGTGTGGGCTGCTGATTTCCACCCCCCCCCCCCAGTGCTGATTAAGGAGTAAGTGCATTAACTATATAGAATGATTGCCCAGGCCACATTGGTCAAGGGTAAGTGAGATTTTGCTGTCTCCCCGACCCCCCCAACCCCAGGCCTGGGAAGTAAGTCATTAATCAAAGTCACAGACACTCCGGAGAAAGCATCTAGCATCCCCTACTGGTCAGTCTACTTGGAGTTCCTAAACCCAGTGAACAAACCCACTAGGGATGTCAGCACTGAAGGTCTATACCAGACCCTCCACCAACACAAGATCCTAGTAAAATGGAGAAAGGTCAGTGTAAAGTGGGGTTCATTGAATGTTACCTTAAAGAAAAGGATCCTAACTTAGAGAAGATTAGAGTTTCAGAAGAGAATATTAACTGACCTCCAGCCCAGAAAGATTTATTAAAAGAGATCAGGAAGACTAGGCATAGACCCTCATCTCACACACTATACCAAAATAAGTTCAAAATGGGTATGACCCCATAGATAAAGATGACACCACAGATAAATTAATAGACCAAGAAATACTCTTATCTATCAAGTCTATAGAAAGGGTATAAATTTAAGACCAAACAAGAATTAGAGTACATTTTAAATGTATGATTTTGACTATATAAAAATAAGAAGTTTTTGCACTAATTAAAATCAAGTCTTCCAAAATTAAAAGGAAATCAGAAATCTGGGAAACAATCTTCACAAAAAAAGAATTCTGATAAAGGTCTCATTTATAAAATAAGTAGAGAATTGCATCAAATTTATAAGGTTACAAGACATTCACCTAATTTATAAATGGTCAAAGTATATGAATAGACAGGTTTTTTAATTTATTTCTTTATTTTCATCACTATGCCCATGTATATTTTTAAGTGACAAAATTTCCTTCCACCCTCTCATCCCATTCCCCTCTCTTCTGCAGTGGGCAGTCAGATTAGCATTGAACATCCATATTTTGATAAGCATGTTTACAAATAAATAACATTTATTATGAGGAGTTAGGATTAAGGGAAAGAGATATATTAGAGTTAAATTTTATAAAGTGTTCAACAAATTCTGAAGGGCTGGAGATTTATGTTAATTTTTGTTTTATTTTTCTTCCTCTGCATGTGAAGAATATAGTACATAGCCAGGCCAATACAGTTGTCCTAGCTCTCTGGGCTATTGAGAGGAGCTGTTTCAGTCAAGGTTGTTCATTTCACAATACTGTGGTTGATGTGTACATTTTTCTCCTGGTTCTACTGCCTTCGCTCAACATCAGACCCCATAAGTTATTCTTCGCTTCTCTAGAGTCTGACAACTAATGGTTTCTTGTAGAACAATAGTATTTCATCGTGGTTGTGTACCATACCATGAGCCATAACAATAACCATTCCCCAACTAATGGGCATCCCCTCAATTTCTAATTCTTTGACACTACAAAGTGCTACTTTGAATATTTTGGAACATGTAGGACATTTTCCTTATTTTATAATTTATTCTGGATATGGATCTAGAACTGGAGTTGCTAGGTGAAAGAATAAGAACGGTTTTATTGCTCTTTGGGCATAGTTCCATATTGATCTCTAGAAAGGTTGGATTCATTCACAACTCCACCAGCAATGCATCAATGTCCCAGTCCTCCCACAACCTTTCCAGTATTGATCATCTTCCCTTTTCCTCATATTGACCAATCTGATAGGTGAGAGATGATACCGCATTATTGTTTGAATTTGTATTTCTCTAATCATTAACAATTGGGAGCATTTTGTCATATATTATATACAGCTTTAATTTCTTCATTTGAAAACTGTCTGTTCAGATCCTTTGACCATTTATCAATTGGAGAATGACTTGTGACCTTATAAATTTGATGCAATTATCTATATGTTTTAGTAATGAGACCTTTATCAGAAGTCCTAGTTGTAAAGATTATTTCCCATTTTTCTGCTTTCCTTCTAATTTTGAAAGCATTGATTATATTATTGCAAAAACTTTGATATATTCAAAAGTGTTCATTTTTCAGTTTATAATGCATTCTAATCTTGTTTGCTCATAAATTGATTCCCCCAAAATCTGATAGAGTATTTATTGGTCTATTAATTTATCTATGGAATGGCTCCTTATGTATAAATCCTGTAACAATTTTGACCTTATTTTGGAATAAGGTATGAGATGTGAATCTATTCCTAGTTTTTCCCATACTATTATCCAGTTTTCCCATCAATTTTTGTCAAATAGTGAGTTTTTATGCCAGAAGCTTATGTCTCTGGATTTGTCAAATAATTGATTGCTGTACTCATTTGCTGCAAACTTCTTTCGTACATATCCTAATCCACTGATCCATTACTCTATTTCTTAAGCAGTAACAGGCAGTCTAAGTGACTGCTACTTTATAGTGTAGCTTTAGATCTTGTAGAAATAGACCACCTTCCTTTACATTTTTCATTAGTTCCCTTGCTATTCTTGCCCTTTTGTCACTCAGATGAATTTCGCTACTATTTTTTTCGAGCATGGTAAAGTATCTATATGGTAGTTTGATTGGTAAGGCAATGAATAACTAATTTAATTTGGGTAAAATTGTCATTTTTATTGCATTAACTCAACCTAACCATGAACATTTGACATTTTTCCAATTATTTAGATTTGGCTTTATTTGGGAGAGAAGTACATTAAAATTGTGTTCATACAATTTCTGGGTTTGTATTGGGAGGTAGATTCCAAAGTATTTAATATTGTCTATAGTTATTTTAAATGGAATTTATCTTTCTATCTCTCACTCTTGGGGTTTGTTGTTCATATATAGAAATGCTGATGATTCATGTGGGCTTCTCTAATATCTTGCTGCTTTGCTCAATTTGTTCATTGTTTCCGGAAGCTTTTAGATGATTTCTTCAGTTTCTCCAAGTACATCGTCACATCATCTGCACATAGTGAAAGTTTTGCTTCCTCATTGCCAATTCTGATTCCTTCAATTTCTTGTTCTTCTCTTATTGGGCCTACTAGCATTTGGAATGCTATATAGAATAGTAATGTTGATAATGTGTATAAATAGACAGTTTTCAAATGAAGAAGTTAAAGCTATAAATAATCATATGAAAAAATTGCTCCTAATCATTATTGATTAGTGAAATGCAAATTAAAGCAAGAATAAGGTATAAGCTCATACCTACCAGAATGGTTGAGATATGAAAGGGGGAAAATGATCAATGTTGGTGAGGTTGTAGGTGGATTGGGACATTGATGCATTGTTGGTGGAGTTGTGAAAAGATCCAATCATTCTGGAGAGCAATATGGAACTATACCCAAAGAACAAAAAAATGTTCATTCCCTTTGAGCCAGCAATTCCAATTCTACTACTATACCCAGAAGAAATCATAAAAAATGGGAAAAGTCCCATGTTCCAAAATATTGATTACAGATAAATATATGTAGTGGCAAATATTTGTAGCAGCAAAGAATTGGAAATTGAGGTAATACCCATCAATTGGGTAATGTCTAAATATACAGTACATGAATACAGTGGAATATTATTGTTCTATAAGAAATAATAAATGACATTCCAGAAAAGCCTGGAATGATCTGATGCTGAGTCACAGGAATAAAACCAAGAGAAAAATGTACACATCAGCAACAACATTGTATGATGATCAACCTTGATGGACACAGCTTCTCTCAGCATCTCAGAGAGCTAGGGCAACCATATTTAAACAGCTATGGACATTTAATGAAATAGGAGACTTTCAACTTTTCCTGATGAAAAAACAAGAGCTAAATAGAAAATCTGCACTTCTAACAAGAGACTCAAGAGATGAATTAATAAGATAAAGGGGGGGGAGGAAAAAAAAGCTGTTATTCCCTCATCCAGAGGAAACAAAGAAACCCTCCAGAATCTGATAAACACTTTTGTTGTTGTTGTTGTTGTTGTTGTTGTTGTTGTTTTGTAAGGCAAACTGGGTTAAGTGGCTTGCCCAAGGCCACACGCCTAGGTAATTATTAAGTGTCTGAGACCAGATTTGAACCCAGATAGTCCTGACTCCAGGGCTGGTGCTTTATCCACTGCACCACCTAGCTGCCCCTGATAAATACTTTCTAAAAATTATCTCTTTTTTATCTTTTACCCTTAACCTTATTTTCTCATATGGAAAATGATTAATCTGTAAACATATTTATCAAAAATATGTATGTACAATGCTAACCTAACCATTTATCCCTGAAGGAAGGGGGCTGAGATGGGAGGGTGGAAGGAAAATTTGTAACTTACACATATACATGTGCATATGGATGAAAAAATAAATAAATAGATAATTATTTTAAGAGGTGATCAGGAATGAACTTAAAAATAAATGGTAAAATCAGGAAAAGAAATGCAAGAGAAAATTAACACCTTCCAAGAGAAAATTAAAATCTTGCACCAAGAAAACAAATCCTTTGAAACTATAATTGAAGGTGGCTAGGTGGTATAGTGGATAGAGCACCAGCACTGGAGTCAGGAGTACCTGAGTTCAAATCTGGCCTCAGTCACTTAATAATTACCTAGCTGTGTGGCCTTGGGCAAGCCACTTAATCCTATTGCCTTGCAAAGAAAAAAAAAACTAAAAAAAAAAGAAAATATAATTGAACAAGTTCAAAAAGAAAATAATACACTCAAAACCACAATTGGAAATATGAGAAGCTCCATCAAAAATAGATTTGACAAATTAGAAAAGGTAAATGGTAAATGGTAAATGAAGAAAATTTTCCCCTAACAAAATTTGTAATCTGTGGAACTTAATGACTTTATGAAACAACACAAATCTGTTAAACTATACTAAAAAAATTTTTAAAATAGATGAAAATGTAAAATACCTCAACTGCAAAACAACTGACCTGGAGAATTGATCCAGGAAAGACAATTAAAGAATCATTTGACTTCCTGAAAACTTTGAGGAGAACAAAAGTCTGGACTACATACTTCAGGATATAGTGAAGGTGAATTACCCTGATATCATGGAACCAGTTTGTAATGAATGTATTGAAATGTATTTAAAGAATTCAAATGCATTGAATATATTGTAATAACACATTGATCCCCTCATTAAAGGGATCCCAAAATGAAAACACCAAGGAACATTGTGACCAAATTCCAAAACTAACAGATAAATGAGAACATCCTGCAAGTATCCTGAAAGAAATCATTTAAATACCAAGCAATCACTGTAAGGATTACACAGGACCTGATCCCATCAACATTAAGGGACACTCATAACTTGTCTTTGACTGATAGAATGATTTAATAATAATCTCTCCTTAAAAAGGGGGGAGAGTAAAGAGAGGAGAGAATGGAAGATATTGAACATGTTATATTACATCACTTGAAGAGATGAAAAGGACCTATTGAAATAGAGTGGATGAAGGGAGGACATGAAAACCAACTGAAATCTCATCAGATTTGACTGAAAGAAGGAGTTACATAAACCTACACAGTTGAGTTAGGAAGCTTATCTTACCTTTCAAGCATTCAAGTAGTGAAGGAGGGAAGGATAGCAGAAAAGAGGAGCTCACAGAAGGAAGGAGAAGAAAAAGCCTAAAGGGAAAGGGAAAAGAAAGGAGAGGGGAGTTAGATATAAAGAGGAAAACACACTGAAGGAAGTGGTATTCAGAAGCAAAATACTGAGAAATAGCCATAAGGTGAAAAGCGGGGAAAATACAAGAAGAGGAAAGAAAGCATGGAGAGCAATTAAGAGATAGTAATTATAATTTTTAATGTGAATGAGATGAACTTTACCATAAAACATAAGAAGATAGCAGAATGGATAAATACCAGAATCCTACAATATGCTGAAACTCATTTGATGTAAAAAGATACATACAGAGAAAGGTAAAAGAATGGAACAGAATATATTATGGCTTAACTCAAGTGAAAAAGGCAGAGATAGAAAATGTTATCTCAAACAAAGGAAGTGGAAAATAGATATCAGTAAAAGAGATAAGGAAGAAAACTATTTCTCCTAAATGATACTATTGAAAATGAAGCAATTTCAATAATAAATATGTATGTACTAAGTGGTATAGCATTCAAATTCTTAGACGAGAAACTGAATGAGTTACAAGAAGACAAAGACAAGCTTCCAGACAAAATGGTGGAGATAAGACAGGCAGTGTGCTAAGGTTTCCTGATCTTTGCTCATATATAATATTAAACAAACCTCTTAACAGAAATTCGATTGTAAAATACACAGAAAAAGAAACTAGAGGAACATCTACCTCAAGGTCTGACTTCAGGGATCATGGGTGAGCTGGGGCAGAGAGCAGAGAGCCGGCCTAGGGGAAGGGAGGTGAGACTGTAACTAACTTAAGATCAGCTGCAGAAGCGGTGACTGTGGCAGCCATAGTCTAAGAGCCAAATGGGGTGTGGAGATGTTGGCTATGGGAATGATGGTCTGGGGCATTCCAGCAGGGCTGGAGGGTGACTTCCAGTGCAGAGAATTGCAGACATATATCTGCTGGGTTTCTCTGTTCTGGAGGATCTCAGAATCCATACTTTCACTTCCTGGAAGAAACACAGTAGCAGCCCCCCTCCCCCCAGGGGGGCCAGCAGAGCTCTCTCAGCTGAATAGAGTAATTACCTTGCCCCAATACATAGCCCACTTTGTTCAAGGATAAAAGTATCCAGTAGCATGACTCAAACCCCTCCAGGCCAAGGGAAAGGGCCCCAAATCAAGGTAAAAGACATTCCAGAAAAAGCAATCAGTACTCCCTTAGTGGCCAGCTTATTTGGAGATATTATGCCTAATGAACAAAGCCTCTAGCATTCCCTACTGGCCAGCTCACTTACAATTATTAAACTCAGTGAATAATGCCTCTAGGGATACCAACACCAAATCTGTGAAACAGCCCCTCCCTCAACATAAGATCACAGGAAAATGAAGAAAAGCCATTGGGGTTGAGCATAGAAAATTACCTGGCAGATAAAGATCCTAACTCAGAGAGACCTAGAACCACTGAGGAGAATATGATCTGGTCTGCAGTACAGAAAGAATTCCTTGAAGAAATCAGGAAAGAGTTAAAAAAGCAAATGGAAAATTTGGGAGAGAAAATTAATACCTTGCAACAAGAAAACAAATCCTTAGAAAATACAATTGGACAAATGAAAAAGAAAATAACTCTACAAAACTTCAGTTGTCAAATGGAAAAACCTTTCAAAAACAGAATTGACCAGTTGGAAAAAGATATGCAAAAAGGTAAATGACAAAAATTATCTTCTAAAAAAAAAAGAACAGAGTCTGTGGAAATTAATGATTTCACGAGACAAGAATCTGTTAAACAAAACCAAAAAAAATTGAAAAATTAGAAAAAATAAAAAAAATACCTCATCTGTAAAACCACTGACCTTGAGAATATAATGAGAAGAGACAGCCCAAGGATCATTGGGCTTTTTGACCATATTGAAGAGGAAAAAAAGACCTGGACTAAATATTACAGGATTTAGTGATTAAAAATTGCCCTGATACCATTGCACCAGAGAGCAAAATAGCTATTGAAAGAATACATTGATCCCCTCCAGAAAGGGATCCTAAAATCAAAACACCAAGAAAAATTGTGGCCAAATTCCAGAACTATCAGATCAAAGAGAAAACCCTGAAAGCAACCAGAAAGAAACAATTTATTTACCAAGGAGCCACAGTAAGGATTATGAAGGACCTGGCTGCATCAACAAGAAGGGATGGAAGTGCCTGGACTGTGATATTCCAAAAGGAAATGGAGATTGGAATGCAGGCAAGGATTCATTCTCTGGAAAAACTTAGCCTTCTCTTCCAGGGGAAAAGATGGGCATTTAATGAAGTAGGAGACTTCCAACTGTTCCTGATGAAAAGACCAGAGCTTAAAAAAAAATTTGGACTTCAAATAGGAGATTCAAGAGAGCAAGAAAAGCTAAAAAAATAAGCTTAGGGGGCGGCTAGGTGGCATACAGGATAAAGCACTGGCTCTGGAGTCAGGAGTACCTGGGTTCAAGTCTGGCCTCAGACAATTATAATAATTACCTAACTGTGTGGCCTTGGGCAAGCCACTTAATCCCACTGGCCTTACAAAACCCTAAAAAAATAAGTTTAAAGAAAAAAGAAAACTGTTATCCAATAATATGAAACTGGCTATACCCCTACCTAGGAGAAAGACTTTAATGACACTAAAAAATTGTACTAGTATTAGAGAGACTATACTTAGCCAGAAGTAATGGACACTGATAACTTTTCTGTGACTCAGAATGATTTAAAAGCAATATCTCCATGAAGAGGGGGACAGTAAAGAGACAGGAGGTTGGAATAGAATGAATGGGCTAAATCTCATTACATTAAGAAGTACAAAGGATTTATTGCCATAGTGGGGAAAAAGGAGGACATGAGAATCACATGAATCTTACTTTCATCAGATTTGCCTTAAAGCTAGCATAAATACACTCAGTTACCTTAAAAACCTTATCTTACCTTACAAGTATTAAAAGAGAAAGATAGGAGGGGGAGAAGGAAAAGGGCAAATAATATAAGGAAGGCAAGGAAGAAGGGGCAATGTGAAAAGGGAAAGAAAGGGGAGGGGTTGGATATAGGAGGGCAAACACACTGAAGGTGGTGGCATTCAGAAACAAAATACCTGGGAATATGGGTAAAGTGAAAAAAAAGGGAAAATACAAGCAGAGGGAAGATAGCATGGAGGGCAATAAAGAATTAGTATTTATAACTTTGAATGTGAATGGAATGAACTCTCCCTTTAAATGTAAGCAAATAGTAGAATTGATTAAAAACCAGAAGCAGACAGATGCATGTATAGGAAAGGTAAAAGGTTGGAGCAAAATATATTGCCTCTGCTGAAGTAAAAAAAAAAATCAGGAGTAGCAGTCCTTATCTCAGACAAATCAGCTGGAAAAATAGGTTTCCTTAAAAGAGATAAGGAAGGAAACTATATCCTCCTAAATGGTACCATAGACAGTAAGTCAATTTCAATACTAAATAACTATGCAACAAAAGGTATAGCATCCAAATTTGTACAAGAGAAGTTGAAGGAGTTACAGGAAGATATAGATAGCAAAAAACTACAGGGGGGAGACCTCAACCTCCCACTGTCATATTTAGCTAAATCTATCCATAAAATAAACAAGAAGGAACTTAAGGAGGGAAATAGAATGTTAGAAAAGTTAGACAGGATACACTTATGGAAGAAACTGAATAGGGATAGAAAGGAATATAAATTTTTTCCTGTAGTACATAGCACTTTCACAAAAATTAACCATGTACTAGGGCATTAAAAACCCTAATAATCAATTGCAGAAAGGCAGAAATAGTGAATACATTTTTCTCAGATCATAATATAATAAAAATCAATATGCAATATTGGGCCAGTACAATATCATTCCAAAACTAATTAGAAATTAAATATCTTCATCTTAAAGAATGAGTGGATTTAATAAGAAAATATAGAAAGAATTAATGATTTCTTCCTAAATAATGACAGTAATGAAGCAATATATACCAAAACTTATGGGATACAACCAAGGCAGCTGTCAAGGAACATATTATATCTTAAAATGCTTATGCAAATAAATTAGAGAAAGAGGAAGTCAATAAACTAAGCATGCAACTAAAAAAATTAGAGAAAGAACAAATTAAAAACCCCCAATTAAATACAAAATTAGAAATTCTAAAAATTAAAGGAGAAAATAATAAAATCAAAAGAGGGAAAATTATTGAATTAATACATAAAATCAAGCATTGGTTTTATGGAAAAACCAATAAAATCTATAAACTTCTCGGTAATTTGATTTTTAAAAAAAGAAAGAATTATAGAATTCCTAGTATCATATATGAAAAAGGTGAACACACCACCAATGAAGAGGAAATTAAAGTAATAATTTGGAATTATTTTTCCCAACTTTATGTCAATAAATTTGATAATGAAAAGGAAATGGACAAATATTTACAAAAATGTAAGTTGCCCAGGTTAAATGAAGAGAAAATTAATACCTAATTAACCCTATCTCAGAAAATGAAATTCAACAAGTCTTTATTGAACTCCCTAAGACAAAATCTCCAAGGCCAGATGGGTTCACAAGTGAATTTTATCAAGCATTTAAGGAACAATTGGTTCCAATTCTATATAAACTCTTCAGCAAAACAAGCGAAACAGAACTCTGCCAAACTTTTTCTATGACAGCAATATGGTGCTGAATACCTAAACCAGGAAGAGTTAAAAGAGAAAAGGAAAATTATAGACCTATCTCCCTGATGAATTTAGATGCAAAAATCTTAAATAAAATCATAGCAAAATGATTACATAAGTTATCACTTGGATAATGCTTTATAACCAAGTAGCACTCATCCCAGGAATGTAGGAAAACTGTTAGTATAATTAATTATATCAATAACAAACAAATGAGAAATCATTGATTATATCAATAGATGCTGAAAAGTTTTTTGAGAAAATACAGCAGCCATTCCTACTAAAAACACTAGAGAGCATTGGAATAAATGGATTATTCCTTAAAATAATAAGCAGTATCTATCTGAAACTGTCAACAAGCATTATATGTAATAGGAATAGGCTAGAGGCATTCCCAGTAAGATCAGGGGTAAATCATGGATGCCCATTATCACCACTACTATTTAGAATTGTATTAGAAATATTAGCCTCAGCAGTAAGAGAAGAAAAAGAAACTGAAGAAATTAGAATTTGGAAGGAAGAGACAAAACTCACTCTTTGCAGATGACATGATGGTATACCTAGAGAATCTCAAAAAAAATCATCTAAAAACCTACTAAAATTATTAGCAACTTTAGCAAAGTCACAGGATATAATATAAACCCTCACAAATCCTCAACAATTCTATACTACTAGCAAGATGCAGCAAAAAGAGCTAGAAAGAGAAATCCCAATCAAAGTAACCTCAGACAGTATAAAATACCTGAGAGTCTATTTGCTAAGACAGATTCAGAAACTTTTTGGAAACAATCACAAAACACTTCTCACGCAAATAAAATCAGATTTAAATAACTGGGCAAATATTAGCTCTTCATGGATAGTCTGAGCTAATATAATAAAAACTACACTAAACTACCCATTCAGTGCCCTAGCAATCAAAATTGCAAAAAATTACATTTTTAAAGGATTATTAAAAATTGTAATTAAATTCATATGGAGAAATTAAAAAGTCACAAATTTCCAGGGATTTACAGAAAAAAAGTGCAAAAGAAGCTGGCTTAGCCCTACCAGATTTAAAATTATATTATGAAGTATCAGTCATCCAAACTGTCTGGTGTTGGCTAATAAATAGACTAGTGGATTAGTAGAATAGAATCACTGCAATAGCAAGAAATGATTATAGTAATCAATTGTTTGATAAACCCAAAGATTCCAGCTACTGGGATAAAAACTCTCTTCAATAAAAAACTGTTGAGAAAATTGGAAGTTAGTATGGATGAAACATATATTAGACCAACACATCACACCCTATACCAAAATAAGATTAAAATGGATACAGGATTAAAAACAATAAAAAAAACAATATTTTAAGCAAACTAGGAGAACAAGGAATAGTTTACCTGTCAGATCACTGGAAAAGGAAGCAGTTTATGACCAAGGAAGAGAAGGAGAACGTCATTAAAAACAAACTAGAATATTTTGATTACATTAAATTGAAAAGTTCTTGCATAGACTATAATCAAGATCAAAAGAAATTTAATGGGGGCAGTTAGGTGGTGCAGTGGATAGAGCACCAGTACTGGAGTCAGGAGTACCTGAGTTCAAATCTAGCCTCAGACATTTCATAATTACCTAGCTGTTTGGCCTTGGGCATGCCACTTAACCTTATTTGCCTTGCAAAAAAAAATAGAAAAAAAAAAGAAATGTAGTAAATGTCGTAAATTGACAAACAATTTTTACAACTATTATTTCTGATAAATGTCCCATTTCTGAAATATACAGAGAACTGAGTCAAATTTTTTTTAAAAAATGCCATTCCCTTATTGACAAATGGTCAAAGGACAAGCAAAGACAATTTATAGATAGGAAATCAATGTGTTCCATTGTCATATAAAAAATTGCCCTAAATCACTACTTATTAGAGGAATGCAAGTTAAAGAATCTCTGCTGTACCACCTCACACCTCTCTGACTGGCCAATATGATCAGAAAGGAAAATGATCAATGTTGGAAGGGGTGTGGGAAATCTGGGACACTAATTACACTGTAGGTACGGGGCTATGAATTCATCCAAACTTTCTGGACAGCAATTTGCAATTATGCCCAAAAGGCAACAAAAATATGCATACCCTTTGATACTACTGGGTCTATACCCTGAAGAGATTATGAAAAAAAAAAGGGAAAGATATCACTTGAACAAAAATATTCATAGAAACCCTGTTTATAGTGGCAAAGAAATGGAATTTGAGTCAATGTCCATCAATTGCAGAATGGGCTTAATAAACTGCTGCATATGTATGTGACGGAAATCTATTGTTCTATTAGAACCCAGGATCAATGGGAATTCAAGGAAGCCTTTAAGGATTTGTATGAACTGATGCTGAGAAAGATGAGCAGAAACAGAAGAACATTGTATATCCTAACAACAACATGGTGGTGATGATCAAGCTTAATGGACTTGCTCATTCCATCAGCATAATAGTTAGGCACAGTTTTGGGATATCTGTAATGGAGAATATCATCTGTATCCAGAGAAAGGATTGTGGAGTTTGAACAAAGGCTAAAAACTATTACAACTTAAAAAAATACTATTATCTTATGTAATTTTGCTATCTTATACTTTATTTTTTTCCCTTAGGGATATGATTTCGCTCTCATCACATTCAAATTAGATTAATGTATACCATAGAAACAATGTAAATACTAACAGACTGTCTTCTCTGGGAGATGGGGGAAGGGAAGCAAGATTAGGTGAAAAATCGTTATATTCAAAATGAAAAAAATAAATTAGAAAAGGAAAGGAAAAAGAAGACAAATACAGCAAAACTCTACTGTTGGGAAAATCCAACCTCCTCTAAGAATTAGATAAATCTAACCATAAAATGAATAAGAAGGAAGTTGAGGAGTTAAATAGATTATTTAAAAACTTGAAGGGCACAGTGGATAGAGCACCAGCCCTGGATTCAGGAGTACCTGAATTCAAATCTGGCCTCAGACACTTAATAATTACCTAGCTGTATGGCCTTGGGCAAGCCACTTTACCCCATTGCCTTGCAAACAATTTTAAAGAATTAAAAATTTTAAAAATTTTTAAAAAATCAAAAATAAAATAAAATAGAATCAAATAAAAACTTGGACATGTTATATCTTTGGAGAAAATTGAATGGGTATATTAAGGAATGAACCTTTTTTCTGTGGTACATGGTACCTATGCAAAAATTGACCAGATGCTGGGACATAAAAACCTCATAACCAAATGCAGAAAGATGGAAATAGTGAATACTTCCTATTCAGACCATAATATAATAAAAATCACATGCATTAATAGACCTAAAACAAATTAGAAACTAAATAAACTCATTTTAAAGAATGAGTCGATTAAATGACAAATTATAGATAGAATTATTTCATTCTAGACAATGACATTAATAAGACAACATACCAAAATTGATTGGACACAGTCAAAGCTGTTATTTTAGATATATTATATCTCTAAATGCTTACAGGAATAACATAGAATGTGAAGAAATCAATGAATTGAGAAAACAACTAAAAAATTAGAGAAAGAGCAAATTAAAAATCCCCAATTAAATACCCAAATAGAAATTCCCAATTAAAGGAAAAATTAATAAATTCAAAAGCAAGAAAACCATTGTACTAATACATAAAATCAAGAGTTGGTTTTATGAAAATAAATAAAAAACCTTTGTTTAATTTGAATAAAAAATGGAGAAGAAAATCAAATTACCAGGATCAAAAATGAAAATGTGAGCCCATCACCAATGTGAAGAAAATGAAAGTAATAATTCAGAAGTGATTTGCCCAACTCTATGCCAACATACTTGATAATACAATAAAAATTGGTGAATACTTAACAAAAACATAATTTGCAAGGTTAAATAAAGGGTGAATTAAATACCTAAATAACAAGCTATCAAATAACTCCCTAATGTCTCCTCTACCAGATGGATTCACAAGTGAATTCTATGTAAACTCTTTGAAAATACAGGCAAAGCAAAACTCTGCCTAATTCCTTCTATGACACCATTATGGTGTTGATATCTAAACGAGGAAGAGTCAAAGCACAGAAAGACAACTATAGACCAATTTCCCTAATGAATGTGGATGCAAAAATTTTAAATAAAATCTTAGCAAAGCGATTATAGCAAGTTATCACTAGGATAATGCATTATAACCAAGCAGGATCTCTTCCAGGAATGTAGGGTTGGTTCAATATTAGGAAACTGTAAGCATAATTTACTATATCATCAACAAACCTAGCAGAAATCATATGCTTATCTCAATAAATTATGAAAAAGCCTTTGACAAAATGCAGCGCCCATTCCTACTGAAAATTGTATAGAGCATACAAGTAAATTGATTGTACCTTAGAATGATATGCAGTATCTATCTGAAATCATAAACAAGCATCATATGCAATGGGGATAAGCTAGAGGCATCACCTAAGATCAGGCATGAAACAAGGGTGCTCATTATCACCACTACTATTCAATATTGTTTAGAAATGTTAGTTTCAGGAGCAGCTGGTGGCACAGTGGATAAAGCACAGGCCCTGGAGTCAGGAGTACTTGTGTTCAAATCTGGCCTCAGACACTTAATAATTACCTAGCTGTGTGACCTTGGGCAACCCACTTAACCCCATTTGCCTTGCAAAAGAAAAGAGAAATGTTAGTTTCTTGGGAAGAAAGAAACAAAACTCTCACTCTTTGCAGATCACAAAATATTATACCTTGTGAACCCTAAAATATCATCTCAAAAACTTCTGGAAACAATTAACAACTTTAACAATTTCTCAGGATATAAAACAAACCCCCCAAATGCCCAGCATTTCTATATATTACTAGCATGATACAGAAACAAGAATTAGAAAGAGAAATGCTATTTAAAGTTACTTCAGACCACATAAAATACTTGTTAGTCTGGAACTGCCTTAGAAGTAGATTAATGGAATGTACTATGTGCAAAAGAGACAATAGGAAATGATTATAATTATCTCCTATTTGTTAAACCCAAAGAGTCCAGTTTCTGGGATTAACTTTGCTTAAAAACTCCTGGAAAAACTGGAAGGTAGTATGGCAGAAATTTGGATGAGACCAACATCTCACACCCTGTACCTGTAAGATCAAAATGTTTTCAGGATTAAGACATACAAGACAATAATACATGTGAACTGGGAGAAGAAGGAATAACTTAACTTTCAAATCTATGGATAGGGGAAACATTTATGACCAAGGAAGTGATGGAAATAATCATTAAAAAGTAAGTAGGCAATTTTCATTACATTAAATTAAAAAGCTTTTATACAGATGAAACCACTGTAACCAAGATGAAAAGAAATGTAGTAAACTTGGAAATAAATTTTATGACTAGTGTTTTGGACTAAGGACTCATTTCTAAAATATATATACAGAACAAGCCAAATTTTTAAAAAATCATTCCCCAAATGATAAATGGTCAAAAGATATGCAAAGACAGTTCGCAGCCGGGGAAATTAAAGCTATCTATAACCATGTGAAAAATTGCTCTAAATCATTACTGATTAGAGAAATGCAAATTAAAGCATCTCTGTCATATCACCTTACACGTCTCAGATTGGACAATGATCAGAGTGGAAAGTATGTGGGAAATCTGGGACACTAATGCATTTTTTTTGAGCTGTGACCTGATCTGATCTCTCTGTAGAGCAATTTTGAATTATGCCCAAAGGGCAACAAAAATGTGCATACCCTTTGATCTAGCAATACCTCTACTGGGTCTATACTCTGAAGAGATCATGAAAAAGGAGTAAAAACATCTCTTGTACAAAAATATTCATAGTAATTCTGTTTGTAGTGGCAATAAATTGGAAATTGAGGGGTTGTCCATTAATTGGAGAATGGTTAAACAAATTGTGGTATATGTATGTTATGGAACACTACTGTTCTATTAGAAATTAGGAGGGATGCAATTTCAGAGAAGCCTAGAAAGACTTAGATGAATTGATGCTGATTGAGATGAGCAGAACCAATTGTACACCCTAACAGCAACATGGAGATTATGATCAACCTTAATGGACTTGTTCACTCCATGAGTGTAACAGGGACAATTATCGGATAGCTGTGATGAAGAGCACTATCTGTCTCCAGAGAAAGAACTGTGGAGTTAAACAAAGACCAAAGGTTTTTGCATTCAATTTATAAAAAAGTTGTCTACATAATTTATCTATCTGTAATATTTTATTTCTTCCTCAAGGATGTTTTTTTTTCTCTCAACAAATTCAATTTAGATCAATGCATATTGCAGAACCAATATAAATATTATCAGATTGCCTTCTTATGGGGAGAGTGGGGAGGGGGGGGGAATAGTAAAATTCAAAACCTTACAAAAATGATTGTTAGATACTACTCTTTTTTATAATTTTGAATAGCAAATAAAATATTTATATAATTTTAAAAATAAAAAATTAAGAAATAAATTAATTTTTTCAACTACATATAAAGATAGATTATATAGATCATTTTTTCCTCTGCTATATCCCACTCCTTTACCAAGATAGAGATTAATCTGGATTATATTTGTGGAACTATATTAAACATTTTCTTATTAATTATTTGCAAAAGATTCAGAATAAGAAGGAAAAAACTTAAAACATTAAAAAAACTTTAAAAATTGAAATTAGTATATTTTGTTCTTCATTCAGACATCAAAGTTTCTTCTTTGGATGTAAATGGTATTTTTCCTCACAAGTCATTTAGAATTATTATTAGATTATTGTCCTGTGGAGAAGAGCAAATCAGCATAATTGGTCATCACAATATGTTGTTATTAATATATTCTAATTCTGTTCACTTCATTCAACAAGAATTCATGCAAGTCTTTCCAGGCATTTTTGAAATCCCACTGCTCAAGATTTCTCACTGAAAAATAGTACTCCACCACATTCATATATCACAATTTGTTCAGTCATTCCCTAATTGATGGGCATCACCTCAATTTCTAATTCTTTGTCACTACAAGAAGAGCTTTTATAAATATTTTGTATATGTGATCTTTTTTCCCTTTTCAATGATTTCTTCAGAATATAAACTTTAGAAGTGATATTGGTCGATAAAAGTATATGCACAGTTTTATGGCCCAAATTGAACCAAATTGCTCTTCAGAAAAGTTGGATAAGTTTCCAAATCCACAAACAATACATTAGTGTCTCAGTTTTTCACATCCTCTCTAACACTGATTTTTTTCCCTTTGTTGCCATAGCAGCCAATATCATAAGTATGATATAATACTTCAGAGTTGTTTTGAATTCCATTTCTCTAATCAGTAATGATTTAGAACTTTTTTCCTTGATTGTAAGTAACTTTTATTTCTTCATCGGATACTGCTTGTTCATATCCTTTGACCATTTATCAATTGGAGAAAGACTTGTATTCTTATAAATTTAACTTAGTTACCTATATATTTTAGAAATGAGTCCTTCATTAGATAGAAACACAAATTGTGAAAAAAAAAATTTCCCAACAATGCATTCTTTTAAATCTTGGTTGCATTGATTTTATTTGCATAAGAACTTTTAAAATTTAATGTAATCAGCATTGTCCAGTTTGCATTTTACAAAGTTATCTATTTCTTGTTTGTTCATAAACTGTTCCCATTTCCTTAGATTTTCTCCTAATTGGCTTATGGTAACATCTTCTATGTCAAAAAACATCTTCTATGTCAAAATCCTGCATTTATTTCCAACTTATCCTGGTAGAGGATATAAAATTTTAGTCTAAACTTTATGTCATATTATTTTTTTAGCTTTCCCAGCAGGTTTTATTAAAGAGTAAGTTGTTATACTAGAAGCTGGAATCTTTAGTTTTACCAAAAAGTAGACTACTTAAGGCATTTGTAATTATTTCTTTTGTACCAAATCTCTTCCACTGATCCACAAATTTTTTTTTAACTAATATGAAACAATTTGGATGATTTCTTCTGTACAATATTATTTTAGCTCTTTTACAGGTAGTCTGTCTTCTTTTGCTTTTTTTCATTAATTCCTATACTATTCTTGATCTTTTATTCCTACATATGTATTTTCATACTATCTTTCTAAATCAACAAAATGATTTTTGGTAGTTTGATTGTTATGACACTGGAAAAGTAATTTAACTTAGGTAGAATTGCCATTTTTATTCTATTGGCTCAGGCTGTGCATGAGCAATTGACATTTTTCCAATTGTTTAGATATGACTTTATTTGAAAACTGTTTTAAGATCATATTCATCAAGTTTCTGAGTTTATCGTGACAGGTAGATTACCAAGTATTTTATATTGTCTAAAGTTACTTTAAATGGAATTTTTTTCTATGTCATACTGCTGGACTTTGTTGGTAATATTTAGAAATACTGAAAGTACTGAGCATGTGTCTCTAAAGTTGCTATTACTAGGACTGGAACAACTAAAGGAAAAAATGACCATAAATTATAATCCTTTCTGGGTTTTAACTGAAGAGTTTTAATTGACTTATAAAAAGAATTTGAAGCAAAAATATAGAAATTTGTGATTTTCATTATTACATCTCTCATAAGTTTCCACGCATTCACCTTCTCCATGGGACTGAGTATGGTTCTACCTACTTCACCCTCTGTCTCCTTTTCACTTCTCTGGCATGGTAGTCATTTGACTTTCCTTTCTCCAACTCCCACATGCTGAGACATAAAAGTAAAAGTGAATATAATAAACATACTCTGTATTAATTAGGCAGTCAGGTAGTTTTGTAATTCTCTTCTTTGAGAGAAAAATCAAAATGCCTTTCAAAGTATAGCATGTAGTTGGAAAGATTTAGGAAACAGAATTAAAGCTTAAATGCTACTAGATAAGCAAGAGTAACTACAAGTGCTTCAAGTCTTTCCTCTCCCTTGAACCATTTTCAAGTGGCTGTGGCATAATGCGAAATTAAAAGGAAGTTTTTGTTTTAAATAGAAAGAATTTAGAATGAGAATTTGCATTTTCATTTCATCTAGAACAGAAGATTCAGTCTGCATTTGACTTTAATCTAGGTGGAAAAAATGTATTACCTGATTATGATAATAGTCATACAAACTTTAAGGAATAAATCTATGGGAAGCCTTGTTTTGTAAGTTAATAAAAATGGGAAAAGAAAAAATAACAGAAGTCATCATGTGTTCAATCTTTTAACTTTGTTTATTGGTTTTTAAGCCAAGTTATGTGACATATAAAAACAAATCAGTGAATTGCCCCCTCGGTCCTCGTACAGGTCATTTCATTATAGAATGATGTTATAAGAACTGCTTTTTATTATATTTTTAAATAAATAATATTTAACTTCAAAATTTTGCACTTTTGTGTGTTTTGATTTGGTTTTTGGATATTCAGTGCTTTTAAGAAAGTTTTCTTTAAGAAAGACTATATGTGTGCTGTCGCTAATTTTCTGATTTGTTTCTTGGCTTTGGTTCTGCCCCTTGATGAAACACAACTTAGATCAGGAATGCAGATTTTGGAAAGAAAATAGAGATTTATTAAAGGAAGTTATATCTTATAAGAAAGCAATAGCAAAGTTAAAAAAAGAGTTTAAAGAGAAGACCACATGGGTTCCTGATTGAATTGGCTAGGCCAGTAGACTAAGGTTCAGCAGGAGGCTGGAAGGTAAAAGGGACTAGTCCCTCCTCTGGATATCCTTAAATTTTCTCCCAGAGTCCATGGCAAGGGGTGGTGACCTGGGAATGTCCCAAGTCCCTCTTTGGAGATTTTGCCTTTTGGAGAGGGGTCTCTTTTGGAGAGATGGTCTTCCAGGGTCTGTGCTCCCTGGCTGCCCCACCAAAAAAAATATAACCTCAATCAGGTTGAAGGTCAGACCTTCAAATGTGGCTTAAATTAGATGATAAAGGAAAGAAGATTCCCTTTACAATACAAACAAAAGATTTACAAAGTTTTTCTCCAACTGATCTCATCATTCCCATGCCCAATTTTCTCTGCATTTAACAAAGTCACCTGAATTGTTACTTTGTGAGTTTTGTCTCAAGTCTTAAAATATGTAATATTGTTTATAGGGCCTTATACCTCTAAAATTCTTGCTATGACCATGAGTAAAAGTCATTTCTCTTATACTCTAAGTATCTGAATGTTTATTGATATTTCATTTTTCTAAATACATGTTATTAAAGTTTTCCAATATTCATCCATATGCACATGTATATTTTTAAGTTAGATAAGTTCCTTCCACTCTCCCTTCCTACCTACCTCCACTTAGTAACAAACAATCAGGTGATTACCGTACATACATATTTGTGTTAAACATGTTTACAGCTTAGTCATTTTCAGTATGAGCATTTAGGATGAAGGGAAAGAAATATATAAGAAAGATGTTTTTAAAAAGCGAATGTAGTATTCATCAGATTCTGAAGGATACTTTTGTTTTGTTTTGTCTTGTTTTTCTTCCTCTGGATGGTAATAGTATTGTCTGTAGCTGGTCTAATAGGGTTGTCCTAGCCCTCTGAACTGTTGAGAGCAGCTTCATAAATCAGGGATGATCATCTCATAATATTGTTAATGTGTACATTGTTTTCTTGGTTCTGGTCCCTTAGCTCAGCATCAGATTCTCTAATTCATTCCAAATTTCTCTGAGGTCTGACCATTTATAGTTTCTTATAGAACAATACTATTCCATAGCATTCATAAACCTAATATATGAAATTTCTAAAAAATAAACCATCTATAACTCTGAAATTTTGTAATTTGAGAAATTAGCAATTTCCCTGCTTTTGTTTGTATTTGAAAGAAGATGAACTTAAGGTTATTTGACTATGATGAAAATTGTGAAATTATCGAAAATAATTATTGGGGGTTTTGTTTTTTTGAGTGTGCTACTTTGGTATTGTGATAACCAAATAATTTTAGATACATTTCCTCTTCAGGCAAAGGTGAATCTGTCATTGAGAGAATTGAAGTTATCCACCTTTGCCTGAAGTTAAGAGGAAATCTGTCTACAATTTTTTGATTATCACTAATGAAAGTATAAGCTAAAGTTGTCATTATTGTAAAACCTAAAACTGGTAATTGTTAATGATCTGTTCTTTATATTAGGACAGATAGACTTGAAAAGACTGAAAAGAAGAAAAAAATCATTAAATCCTTTATGTATCTTTGAAATGCTAGCCTTTTTTTTTTTTTACATATTAAAGGAAAAAGAACTCCCTAATTTGTGACCAGGAAAACTTGCCATTTAAGGTAAAAGCCTTTGGGATTATAATCGATTTTAAGGTCTGAATTCAGGTGTAAGTTGTCTGATGGATCATTAAGACAGTAATCTATCATTCAAGAGAGTTTCCATAAACTACTCAGAGAGGCTATGGTCCTGAATGGGATAAAGTTTGAGACTTCTTCAGTAGAATATTATAGATTAGAAATAGATGGGCTGTGTGTTATACATCTTCTGCCCCTCCTCCCCTGACAAGCAATTTAATGTTACCTTGTCCAAAATGTAAAAAGTAAACTGATGCTGTCACATCTGTATTGAAGTCCAGATGTTTCTACATTGCTTGTCCTGGAGGGGGAGAGAACCTGTCTCTGTTTGAATTATATGCTGTTTCTTTAGAGTAATTTACACATCTAGATTGTGAAGACCAAATTCTTCACTAATGAGGATGGGTCAATGCCCTGCCCCCCAACCCCCCAGGGATCCCTTTAGGATAAATAGATTGTGAATTCCTTGTTCAGTGTCTCTTTTTTTCAGAATGTGGTCCATTATTGAGAATTGAATAAAACTTTTCTCTTCATACCTTAAAAATCTCCAAATTTTATTTAAGTGGATAGAGTCATCCCACAAATTCCTGAACTGACTGTACTTGTTTGGGAAAAGCCACAATTACTACTTCTCAGTCAAAAGTAGTAGCCATGTCCCCTTCTGTCTTAATTTTCCTATTATGTTCCTCTGAAAAAGAATGCTTCCCATCTGTTTATTCCTAAATCTGAAAGTGAAGTGAACTGTTACTACAGATGTCAACTGTCACTTTTACTTGAAATCTAACAAAAACTAACAATGTTTTAATTATGATCTATATGTGTTACGTCAACAAGGACTCTTTGGTGTTGTGTAATTATATTCTAGCTTTCACTCTTTATATCAGATCTCCACAATCAGAACAAGTGGTCAATAAAAGTGGAACCATATTATGTCCCCCTTTCAGCTGGAAGTAATTTCAAAAGGAGATACTTTTTCCAATTTCTCAAAATAATTTATGGCAAATGTAGTTGGAGAAATATTGAGCAGAGAAATAGGTTTTATAATTAATTTGTTTCCTTTACATTGATCATATCAAATAGATAATATCTAAGCTGACCTTACATTAACAATTATCTCCATCTCATTGTCCAAACTATCAAAATGAGATCAATGAGCATTGGTAGAGTATCTTGCCCTTCCCAGTTAGGGATTAGGTAAATCCTTGCCACCAAGCATAAGAAAAGCCCATGTCAAAAACAATGAATACCTGTCTTTACTGGAAAGGATTAAGCTTTTGAGCTACTGCCTCTGAGGTACAGATGATTAAATAACTTTACTCTCCTCTTTTAACTATACCTTCTCCTTCATTTAGCTCATTACCTCTGATCTTTGAGCTAATGTCCTCCCATCTATGTAGTTATCTTCCTGCCCCTTTAAAAGTTTTCTCTCTCCTCAGTTGAGTTGCAGTCTCCCTTTGGATCCCCCAAATAAACTCTCTTGTTCCTATACAATTTCTTACTACGTATACCCTGATGGCAAATTACCTGCTCCTTCCACTACTGCCAATTGTCTTAGAGAATTAGTCACTTGCAAGTGCCACATTTGCCTGTACCTTCTCTCTCTCTCTCTCTCTCTCTCTCTCTCTCTCTCTCTCTCTCTCTCAGCTTCAGTTAACCACAGTAATACTTAAATAAACCATTTTAACCCCCCAAAGAAATAGTAAAATAACTATTTAAATTATTTAAAATTACATTCAATAAAACACTTGAATTGCCTAAATTAATTTAGTTACTCAGTGTCATACTAATCAAGTGACCAAAGAATTATTTTATAGAGCTAGAAAAATAATACAAAAACATTAATGTGAATGAACAAGTCAAAAACATTAAAGGAATCAATTTGTTTTAAAAAAAATGTGAAGGAATGTGACTTAGTATTTGATTTCAAAGCAGTGATCATGAAAGCAATTTGTTACTTAACAAGAAATAAAATAATGAACCATTAGAATAGACAAAAAAAATCTCTAGTAACTTCATATTTGATAAACCTAAAATAAAATTTTTAGCGTAAGAACCTACCATTTGAAAAAAAAAAATTCTGGGAAAATTCCAAAGCACATTGGAAGAAAGTTAGTATAGACAAACATCTCACATTTAATGCTAAAATAAAAGAAAATTGATGAATTGTCTAGATTTAAAGAAAATAAGAGGGGCAGGGAAAATTGTATCTTTCCTCTATATGGACAAGCAATGAGTTTGTGACAAAAGAAATAAAAAAGAAGATAAGAGCAAGAAGAATAAATAATTTCAATTACATGCAATTTTAAAAGTGCTTCATGAACAAAATAAAGAAGCCAAATTTAGAAGGAAAAACAGGAAACTGAGCAGCATTTATTATCAGTTTCTTTGATAAAATCCACTTTCTAAAAAGAATCAAGAATTGAGTCAAATTTATGAAAAAAAATCATTCCCCAGTTTGAAAATAAGGTAAATGATAATGAACAATCAACTATTCATGAAAACTTGAAAAAATAATTTATCACTACTGAGTAGAGAAAAACCATTTAACACAACTCTGACATGTCAGCTTCATTTGTCATATTAACTAACATAGATGAAGTGAAAAAAGATAAATGCTAGATGGGATATAGAAAAATTGAAACACCAGCTCACTGATGGTGGAGGTGTAATATGTTCAAATTATTTAGGAGTAAAATTTGGAACTAAATTCAAAGAGCTATTAAACTGTACAACAATTTGATGCAGCAATAAATATGACTATTAGATCTTTATATCAAATAGATGAAAGACAAAAGGAAGAGGACCTATTTTCCCAAGAATATAAAAGCAGTCCATTTTTATGGTGTCAAACAAATGAAAATTGAGAGGATGCTAATCAATTTAGGAATTCCTCAATAAGTTTTTGTATATGACAATAGAACACTTTTGTTGTTGTTGTTGTTGTAAGAAATGACTATGATAGTTTGAGGAAAACCTTGGAATTGATACAAAATGAAGTGATCAGAACCAGGAGAACATTATACACAGAAACAAGAGTATGCTAATTATATTCAAGTGTGAAAGACTTAACAGTTGTGCTCAAGAAAATCATTCAAAACAATTCCAAAGGACCCAGGATGAAAAAAATCCCATCTATCTCCTAAGGAAGAACTGATGAATTCTTAGTGCAAAAAAATCCTTTTTTTTAAAAAAAAAACTTTCTATATTGTTCTTATTTTTTGGTGCATATTGTCATTTGCAACATGACTGATATGTTTTACATGACTTCATATGTAAAACCAATAATTTGCTTGACTTTTCAATCACTAACAAAGAAAGATAATTTTCAAATTTTTTCAGAAATTATATGTAACTGAAAAATGCTTAATGAAAGAAATGAAATATTTTTAAAATGTTTAGAAATTATTTATTTCCTCAAATATTCATTTTCCCTCAGTAGAAGGGATGTATTTCTCAAGGCAAGTTATTGTTGTTAAAATCCATATTTTTTTGTCTTTTGGAATATCATATTCTAAGTTCTTTGGTTCTTTCCATTGAAAGCTACAAAAATCTTATCTTAGCCAGATTATTAATTATATATATTGAATGCATATTTTACTTTCCCTTGAAGCTTTGGGTTGTAGCTATGGGGTTCCTAGGTATTTTGATTTGGAAATTTTTGTAGGACACTAGTGAATTTTTCTATTTTTACTTTGTCCAGTGGTTCTAATGGAAAACAACTATTTGCTTTTATTGATTATTTTATATAATATAAGTTCTTTAGATTTTTCATGGCAATGGGGTTAAGTGGCTTGCCCAGGGCCAAACAGCTAGGTAATTATTAAGTGTCTGAGGCTGGATTTGAACTCAGGTACTCCTGACTAAAAGGTAGGTGCTCTATCCACTGCACCACCTAGCCACCCCAATAATACAATTTTTGTAAATATATTATTATTTTATAATTATGAAAATATCATTATGTTAACACAGGTAGTCATATTGAAGAGTTCTGTGTAAAGCAAAATAATCTTTCAATGAAATCAACTTTTTAAATTTGAAAATGCAATTATATGGTAACTGTTATTCAATAATCTTTATTTTCTGGCTGTTTACCTTTTATTACTATTAGCCCTCAAAGAATCCAGGATTCTTATTTATTTCCTCTCTTTCTACCAAAACTTGTTCTAAAATAGATATGACAATAAGAAATGCTACAAAATCTCAAGAACATTTATATTTTAACAAACTCAAATTCTCTAGGTGTGTATGCAGATGAATGCTGGTAAGTTTTCTGCATTTTTATGGTATGCTATACCACAGATCAAGCACAAACTATCCTTATGAACAACTGGGTTGTACTCTTAACTTGTATACTTCATATTTCTTTTGAGCTGCTTCAGTTCTACATTAGTTATAGAGCATAGTACCCTCTCATGTCTATGCAGGCTAGTCTTGTGATCATGGTGGGCAGTTTGTCCAATGCTACATCATCAATTCCAAAGTTCTTAAAAGAGACCTTGAGAGTATCTTGGTTATGCTTTTTCTAACTTCCCTGTGAGCATTTTCCCTGTATGACTTCTTAATAAAATCCTCTTTTTGACAAGTGTGTGTTTGACCTTTGAACAATGTGGTCAGTCCAATGGAATTACTGTCTCTGTAATAATGTTCCAATGCTTGATAGTTTAGCTGGGAAAAGTACTGCAATGTTTGGTATCTTATCATGCCAGGTGATCTTCAGAATTTTCCTAAGATAATTTAAATGAAAATGACTCAGTTGCCTGGCATAGTATGGTCCATTGTCCACACAAAAATTTGATAAGCACAACAGCTCTGTAGATCTTCAGTCTGATAGTCATTGCAATACCACTTCTTTCCCACACTTTTTTGGAGCCTCCCAATGAACTATGGCAATGTGTGTGTCAACATCTTTATCAATGTATACCTCCCTAGAAAGTGTATTTTCAAGGTAAATAAACTTATCCACAATATTCAAAATTTCTTCATTTGATGTAAACAATGGTTCCATATATAAATGATGTGGTGCTGCTTGATGGAGCATATGTGTTTTCTTGATGGTAATTATTAGGTCAAAATTAGCACAAGCAGCAGATAATCCATAATTCATTGCATCTCAGTTTCAGGGACTGCATTGAGTGCACAATCATCTAGAAACAGAAAATGAAGTATAACACTTCTGACTCCTGGAATTTTTCCTGTCATTGTTGGGTAACAAACATTATATAATTGTTCCTTGACCCTTATTAAAGTCACACTGTCTTTCAATAGGTGACCATCTTCCAATTAAAGGAACAGTCTTTTAATGAGGAGTCTGGTGAAAAAAGATGAGGAGAAAACTCCTCAGTGATTGGCACAAGGCATGCTTATACTCTTGAGGGATTACCTCCACATGTTATATAACCTGAAAATTTTCATTCTACTTTCAGATGAGCAACAAACCCCCAATTTGCTAAATCTCAGCTGAAGTAGAATTAGCAGTGGATACTTTGTCACATGAAATAATCCTAATTGCATTCAAAACCTCTTCTTCAATTAGAAATTTAGCAAGGGATTAATTGACTTCAATTTGAGACTAAAGGTTAGTGGTTTCCAATTTGAATGATGACAATCTGTTAACAACACTCTGGCAGTGTTCAGCTCATCTCTCTAGAATCAAGTCCCTATCATTAAAAAAATGTGAGTTGTTGAGATGCATTTTATGTCTTTGGATCATAAATAGCCTTTAGAACATCATAAACACACTGCAGATTATTGCTATCCATATGAAATTGAATTTCATCTGCATTCTTAATGCATCAGGAAAACTGCATCTTGCTAAACTTCACTTGTAGTTTACTTTTGTTGGAATTAAATGCTACTTTCTTAGAAATGGAAGAACTATTCTGCTGATAAACACTGTGAAGTTCTCATTTTTCATTTACTAACTTCTGTATTTCCTTATCATTTTCATCAAAACCAGACTTGTTGTTTGTGAATGTTCTGTCCCAGAGGAGCAAATGCAAGGCTGTATATCAAATCTCTGAAAACTGCCTACTCCTTTTCTGCTTCACTGTTGCCAGATGAGTGTTAGCTCAATTTTCCTTCTAAGTAAACAACAAACTGATACTTTCTCTACTCTCTTGAGCTTAATTCTTCTAGTAGACATTTTGCCTTAGGGCCACAGTTGAATGTGAGTATTTAACTTGGAATGTATGAGTCTTCAATAGTAAGTTATTATTGCTTTTGAAGTTTCCAAATGCATTCTTCCCAAGGTCTTCCTGCCATATCTGGTAGCCTGAACCAACTCTACCATTAAAGTCACCCAGAATTATAATGTTGACTTCTTTTGGTACACTGAGGATAAGGGCCTCCGAGTCTTCAAAAAATTTTTCTTTGACCTCAACAGTATTCTTCATGGTGGACCACAGGCCCTGAAGATGGTGGCATCACTTTTTTCTACAAGTGGTAATCACATTGTTATTCACAACTTTTGGTATGCATTCAAGCTTGTTGACTAGATTAGTCCTCACTACAATACTTGCATCAACTTCATGGAATTCCCCTTTATTGTGACCACTACAGAAAACATGTTGGTTAAATGCCTTCTGAAATTCACCATAGGACTGTATATATATTCTGAAGTCCCAACTATTAAGAGGGCATTCAAGGAAAATTTTTCTTGACTTTTACTTTGTGGTTTCTTTTTTTTAATTGATCATTACTTAGAAATGCAAAGATATCAAATGGAATCAAATGTAGGATTGAAGGAATCCAAACTATAAAAGGGCCCATTTTCTCTAAAGGGGTATCCTAGCTAGAAGCTTCAATTTTTATATTAAATTGAAAAAAATGGATAACTCATATAGTATAATTTGTAGTTAACATATTTATTAGTGCTGTAGTGAACTCTGTGCTTATTTTTAATTAGAACATTCTTTTCTATGTTGAAGTATTTAAAATATAATAATGAAAGATTTAGACATCTAGGTTATCTTCTTTAAAGAAATATTCAATTAATCTCAAAAAATTTGATTTGATATTTCCCACAAGACAAGTGAAACCCACATTTGTTAATTGAAGCATAAACTATACAATGATAATAACATATCTGTCAAAATCATATGAGAACACTAGAAATTTAACACCTACACTAACACCTTCATTTTCTGGCAATAACGTAGTTATCAAATTTGTCAAATCCCACTAAGAATTTCTCATCTCACCTAAAATGTTAGTTTTGAAAGAAAGAATTATATTTTTAGACTAAAGGAACTTGAATATGACATCAAGCTATATTTGTAGTAAATTATTGCCATGATTCTTAAAAATAACTATATTAGATTTATCTTTTCAAATGAATTTTGTTCTTTTAAGTCGTCATAAAGCAATATACTTTTTAATATCAACAATGCTGGCAGTTTGGTCAATTAATCCTATACTTACATATCTATGTGTATGTACATACATGTGTATGTATATAGACATCTGTAGAAGTCTGTATATAGGCTTATATATAGCTCAGTAAGATATGAATGTATTTGCACACTTATATATACACAGACATAAGCATGTATATGGGTATAAATATATATCCATTCATGTGGACATATTTACATATAAATGTATTGATGTATGTGTGACTATGCAGATATCTAAATACATATGTACATGTGTATAAACATATATCTATCTGTGTAGGTCATACAATATAGATGTATACCTTATACATACAGCTAGGTGGGATAGTGGATAGAATTCAAATCTGAAGTCAGAAAGACTCATCTTCATGATTTCAAATTTGATTTCAGACACTTTCTAGCTGGTGACCTTGAACAATTCATTTAACTCTTTTTTGCCTCAGTTTCTCATCTAGA
The DNA here is from genome assembly GCF_037893015.1 of Macrotis lagotis. Taxonomy (NCBI): domain Eukaryota; kingdom Metazoa; phylum Chordata; class Mammalia; order Peramelemorphia; family Peramelidae; genus Macrotis; species Macrotis lagotis. Next base: position 432,890,354 of record NC_133666.1, read on the forward strand.
AAATGAGGAGAAGCATTTTTAGTATCTCTGCCTAGGAAACATCAGATGGAGTCAGGAGTGTAAGGCATAACTATTATCTCTGTAAAACAAATAAAAAGATATATATACATAAATTGAATTGTGTTTATAATCTTCCTCAACTAGAGAGAGACAGACATAGATGACAGAGGAAAAAAGAGTTGAATTGGCAAAAAGAATGAGAAAAAGAAAGAATGATGCTGATAAGGATAAATATAAAGAATAATTATATAATTATATAGATATAGTTATCTGTACTGATAATATATATCTGAGTATATATGCATTTCTATATACATATAGAAATGCACATATATTCAGATTCAGAAATTTTTACTTCAAATCCCTTTTGTCTTTTTTGCCCTTTCCCCTGAAAAAAAAGAAATAATGAAAGCCAATCCAAAAGATGAAAATTTGATGGCACTGAAGATGTTTTAAAGCATATTCTATAAGTTCCAAAGGCAATTTCAAAAGAGGTGATTAGAAATGCTATTATTTCAGTGAAATTTCAAAGGTAACTAAATGAATACAGCAAAACTCTTGGGGAAAGACTGCATGTAGAGGAACAAGTGACTCAATGATTCCTCTATTTCCCTGTACTTTTTTCTTGATTTCTTTTTAAATTTAAGGAAATGGGGTTAAGTGACTTGCCCAAGGTCACACAGCTAGGTAATTATTAAGTGTCTGAGTCAGGATTTGAACTCAGGTCCTCTTGACTCCAGGACCAATGCTCTATCCACTGCACCACCTAGCTGCCCCCATTTCCCTATACTTTTAACATCACTTTTTTTAAACAAGTGAAGACTGATAAATTTCCCCTTTGTGAGATATGTGACTCTATATCTTTGAGAGTTAATTCAACTAAGAGCAAGACAAAAATCTCATATTGTAAAATTTTCTGAAGATACTGATGTAAGAATCTGTGGAGCATGAGCAGGGATAAAGATATGAGCAAATATCTAGTTTGTATATGGCCTTCTTCCCACAGACGTTCTCTCCCTTCAGCTATTAGTCTCTGAAGAGAAACAGGAACTGTGTATGTTAGCTCTCAGAGTTGAAGTACAAAATCTAAGATCTCTTCTGCACCAAGTTCTCATCAACTCTATGTTAATCTCCATGAAACCCTTGAACTTCATGTATAATCAATCTCAACCATCAGGTAAAGTCTTATGAAGATGACTCTTAAGGCTTGAGTTGCTTTGGTGCTGTATTTTATCCATTGGGATTAAAGTAAACAGGTTTTTTATCAAGCACTTACTATGTGCCATGCATTGTGCTGAGGAATTTACAAACATCTCATTTGATATTCACAACAACTCACTGAGGAAACTGTTATTAGCAATATGCTATAGTTCAGGAAATCAAGGCAGAGAGAAAAGAAGAGACTTGTCCATGGTCACACAACTATTAAGTTTATGAATACAACTTGAACTCAGATCTTGCTAACTCCAGATTCAGTGGTCTTTTCACTGTGCCATGTACCCCCTTCTAATCAAGATATTTCAACTATATTAGGTTATTACTTTGACTTTTATTTAAAGCAAAATATTAATTAATCTATTACATTTATTTGTTTTTCCTTCTGATATTTATGTACTTGAACAAACATAATTGTTACAAATGTATTGTAAATATCACTTAATTCAACTCAAATATCCATGGTAGATAATTTTTTTTAACCTAAAATTAAGAACTTTAAAATAGAGTTAAAATAACAACAGTAAAGAAAAATAGATTAGACAATGAGTTTTATTTCTTGGGGAATTAGCCATCACCATTACATAATGGAGACCATCTCAGAATGGGAGCAGAATGTACCTAACAAAAGTAAACAATACCTAGAGCTTGTCTAGAGATCATTCTATTATTTGATGGAAGAGGACCATTCTTCCTCAAAGCTATTTTTCCTTGAGGGAGGAAATTTTCTTTTTATGTTTAAGTACCAGGAGGGCAGGGTAAGCACTTGTTTTTAAAGACTAAAGGTGGACTTAATTCTTTCTTGATTTAAGGGGGGTCACACAAGATTTTCTTTTCAAATTACAAAGGGATTAAAGTGGGCAGGACTAGTCTTTCTTTCTAAATCTAAGGGGGACACATTCTATTCCTCACAATAGCTAGGAAAACATCAACCTTTGAACAGGAAAATAGTTTCTAAAAAAACTTATCATAATTATCATGTTTTTAACATTTTAATGATTAAAATTAATATCAGAAAATCATAAAATACCAAAAGCTTGAAGGAACTGGAAAAATCTTATATTTCAATTCATATTTGAACAAGCATGCACTATAAAGCAGAACTGAAATAGTGACATATTCCCTGAGGCTATACATTTTACATTGCCTTAGTTTTAATCTTGGAAAAAAAATATGTTTTTGATGTGTTATTTTTCCTTATAGCAAGTCTAATTATTTTATTTTTACCACTTTAATTTATTACTCTTAGATACATGCTCTTGATGATATTGGAAAAATAACAACAGAAACAAAAAAAATATGTAAATTTTTCCAAGTAAAGGTACTTCAAGGCAATTGGAAGACAATAAGTATTTGTTACTTGTGTTCTCTGCCCCAGGCAGTGTGCAATGCATTTTCTTCAAGTTGAAAGAGAATTATAAAATTGTGTTCTAAATTTTCTCTTGCTTATGAAAAATTTTTCTTTAGGACATTTTTTTAGAATTTGAAACTGGTGCAGGAGAAAGATGAAGAGAATTGTGAATGTAACAGAAAGAATTTGGGTGGAAATGTAAATTGACTTGAAGTAGAGAATTATGATTGTAATGGAAACAATTGTAATCTTGAGGGGGGACCCTACCCTTTCTTAATGTGCCATTGATTCATTGTTTAATGCAAAATCTGTATCCTGATCTTCTTAGACTTTACCCTCTAACTAATTCCCAGTATAGGGGAAAGGAGTTCACCTTTTGCCCTCTGGATGAGAGGCAAGACATAAAAACCTGAGCTTGAATCCAGCTCAGTGCTGCTTCTTCTCTGACCATGACTCAACCAAGGCTGCTTGACTGTTCTTTTATCTCTCTCTCTAGCTCTCTCTCTCTCCCTAGCCCCTCCTATGTCTTGTAATCTTTTTTTTTAAGTTTTTGCTAGGCAATGGGGTAGCTTGCCCAAGGCCACACAGCTAGGTAATTATTAAGTGTCTGAGACCAGATTTGAACCCAGGTACTCCTGACTCCAGGGCCGGGGCTTTATCCACTGCTCCACCTAGCTGCCCCTCTTGTAATCTTTTAATAAAGTTTTGTTTTATTTCCACCCATGCTTTCCCAAGTCTGAATAATGATTTCTCATAGACATCACTGAACCCAAGTAGCCAATAGCGACAAAACCATGAAATTATTGTTCCCAAAATTGGTGGGACAACATGAGTGTGCCAGAGCAGAGAACAGAAACCCAGTCATTGGATGAGATGGGGACTGCACTAGGATTCTTGCTTGTGGGAATGCGGGCTTTTGCAGATTGCTCTTCACTGTGGGTAGATTGGAAGAGCTCCAGCATGGGCGCCCAGGATGCCCAATCATTGGGTATGACTGGCCCAACTTGGATGGTGAGCACTTGGCATTTTCAACTGGGAGAGGCTTGTCCTATCCCAGAGGGCCAGCACAAGTGGTCTAGAGACAGTTCCAGGTGTTCCCACCTTTCCCAATGACTTAGGGAGTGGGCAGTTGACATCCCCAGCCCAAGGCAGTCCAGAAAGAGATAGCCTTTGGTGTTACTTACTAGTTGGTGTACTGAAAATCCCTTGGGGCTCCTAACATCAGTGACCCCAGAGTGAGAACTATCTCATTGGAAAAATGACTGACACAGAAAATAAATTATCTCATAATTTAATATTTAATATAATTTCATATTTGATATTTATTAAATAATTTAATATTTAATATAATTTTTAAATAATTTAAGAGATAGTTCAAGAATAATTGGACTTATAATTTATAAGCAAAAAGAGAGCCTGGACCAGGAAATCATCTAGGAAAATTGTCATGATATCTGGAATCAGAGGGCAAATTATCTTTAAAAGAATCCATTGGGGCAATCAGGTGGTACAGTCGATAGAGCACTGGTCCTGGATTCAGAACTTAAGTGCAAATCTGGCCATAGAATCCACTGATCACCTCTTGAAAGGGATCCGAAAATGAAAATGCCAAGGAATACTATGACCATAATCCAGAATTATCAGATCAAGGAGAAAATCTTGCAAGGACCCAGTAATTAAAATACTAAGGAGTCACAGTCAAGATTACACAGGACCTGACTGTATTAGCATTATAGGATTGAAGACCTGGAATATGCTATAGTGCAGAAAAAGTGAGCTTAGATTACTATCAAGAATCAACTTCCCAGCAAAATTGAACATATGCTTTCAGAGGGAAAAATAAATATTTAACAAACTAGGAAAATTTCAAACTTTCTTAATGAAAAGACCAGAGTTGAAGAGAAAATTTCATTTTTCAAACAGGAGACTAAGAAGGATAAAACAGATAAACAAGGGAAAAGAAAGATACTATCATTCAATAATATTAAACTGGTCACATCCCTCTCTGTGAGGGACTGAAGGTAGGGACATGTTGATCTTGATGGAATGATATAAAAATGGACATTAAAAAAGGGAGATTTATAATGAGACAGCAGGAAGGGAAAGGCAGAATGGAATAAATTACATTACATAAAGAGGCACAAAGGACCTATTGCAGTACAGAGAATGAAGAGAGAGTGAGAATTTCTTAAATCTTAATTTGATCAGATTTGGCTCAAAGAGGGAATAATACATACTTTCAGGTGGTTTTAGAAATTTATCTTATTTTACCTCTCAATTTATCTTATTTTACCTTGGGGAGGGTGAGGGGAAGGGAAAGAAGAGCTTACAGAAGGAAGCAAAGAAATAAAGGGAAAATGGAAAGAAGGAAGAAAAGTGAGGGTGTCTGATAGATGGGGGAGACAAATGTTAAGAGGACAAATGCAGAAGGAATATACTGGGAAGGAGGGATAGAATAAAAAGGAGGGGAAAAACTTACAGAGGGAGATAGCATGGAGAGTAATAAAGAGTTAGGAATTATAACTGTGAATGTGACTGGGTTGAGCACTTACATATAATGGAAGCATATAGTAGAGTTCATTAAAAAACAGAATCCTCCAATATTGTGCTTAGAAGAAACACATCTGAAGCAGAGAGATAAGAACAGAGTAAAAGTAAAAGTCTGTAGCAAACCATAATATATTTTAACTGAAGGCAAAAATACAGGGGTAGCAATCCTTATCTCAGACAAATCAACTGCAAAAATAAACCTCATTAAAAGGGATAACAATGAAAATGAAATCCTCCTAAAAGATACCCTTGGCAATGAAATAATTTCAGTACTAAATATGTATACACCAAGCAGTAGAGGATCTACATTCTTAGAAGGAGACAAAGAAACAAGAAAGAAATTAAGAAGGTGAATAGAATGTTAGAAAATTAGATATGATAGTCCTTTGTAGAAAACTGAATGGGAATAGAAAGGAATATGCATGTTTTCCCCATGGTACATGGCACCTATACAAAAATTCACCATATATCAGGGCATAGATAATTCATAAGCAAATGAAGAATGGTTTGAATATTCAAGGCATCCTTTCCAGATCATGATGCTATCAAAATCATATGAAATAAAGGGCCATAGAGAGATGGATCTAAAATTTATTGGAAACAAACTAATTTTAAAGAATGAATGGATCAAAAAAAATCATAGAAATAAAAAATTCATCCAAGACATTGACAATAAGGAAACATAGAAATACATGTGGAATACAACCCAACCAGTTATTAGGGGTAATATTATATCTCTAGAAGTTACATGAATAAAATAGAGAAAGAGATCAATGAATTGGACATTCAATTTAAAAAACTAGAGAAAGAACAAATGAAAACTTCCCAATTAAATACCAAATTAAAAATTCAGAAAATTAAAAAGATAAATTAGCAAAATCAAAAGTAAAAAAAATAATTAAATAATAAATAAAACTGAGTCAGTTTTAAGGGGAAAGAAACCAATAAACAGATAAACTTTTGGATTTAAAAAAGAAAGAAGAAAACCAAATTATCCAGGATCACAAATGAAAAAGGTGAATTCACCAATGAAGAGAAAATTAAATCAATAAATCATAGCTATTTTGTCCAATTGTTTGCCTATAGATTTGATAATTTCTGTGAAATGGATGAATATTTACAAAAATATAATCTGTCCAGGTTTAAAGAAAAGGAAATTAAATACTTAAAAAACTCCATCTAGGAGAAGTAAATTGACCAAGTCTTCAATGGGTGCTAACGAAAAATCTCCAGAGTCAGATGGAATTACAAATGAATTCTACTAAAATTTAAGGAGCAATTAGTTCAAATTCTATATAAACTATTTGGAAAAAATAGGTGAAACAGGAGTCTTGTCAAATCCCTTCTATGACATTAATTTGGTACTGATAACTAAACCAGGAAGAGTCACAATAGAGAAAATCAATCATTGACCACTTTCCCTCATGAATATAACTGTAAAATATTAAATAAAATAATAGGAACTCAATTTCAGGAATAATCACTCACATAATATGTGATGGTCAAGCAGATTTTTTTATCAAGAATGAAGGGTCGGTTCAATATTAGTAAAACTACAATCATAATCAACCTATCATTCACAAATCTAATATCAATAACTAATATCAACAGAAGTCATATCATTATTTCAATAGATACTGAAATTTCTTCTGACAAGATATAGGACTTATTCCTATTAAAAACACTAAAGAGCCTAGGAATAAATGAAATGTTACTTAAAATGATAAACAGCATCTATCTGATACAAACAACAAACATTATATGGAATGGGGATATCATAGAAGTATACTCAGTAAGATCAGAGCTGAAACAAAAATGCCCATTATAACCTCCATTATTTTATATTATATTAGAAATAATAGCATTAGCAATAAAAGAAACAAATTGATAGAATAATAGTTAATAAAGAAACAAAACTCTCAATTTTACCAGTGAAATGATAGTATACTTAGAGAACCCTTGAAAAACAGGTAAAGAACTACTTTAAACCATGAACAATTTTAGCAAAGTTGCAGAATATAAAATAAAGCCATATAAATCATCAGTATTTCTATATATTACTAACAAGACATAGTATCAAAGGATAGAAAGAGAAATTCTATTTATGTAATTGTAAGGAACATAAAATACTTGGGAGTCTATCTCTGAAACTATATGAAAACAACCATAAAACACTTCACATAGAAACAAAATCATATCTAAATTACCAGGCAAATGTGAATTGCTAATGAGTAGGCCAAGCCAATATAATAAAAATGACAATTCTACCTATATTAAATTATGTATTCAGTTCCATACCAAACTTCCAAAAAATTTATTTTATTGAGCTAGAAAATGTAGTAATTAAATTTGTATGGAAGACAAATGATCAAGTATATCAAGGGAATTAATGAAAAAATCCAAGGGAAGGTAACCTAGTCATAACAGATCTAAAATTATGTTAAAAATATTAATCACCACAATTGTTTGTTACTGTTTAAGAAATAGAGTAGTGGATCAATGGAATACATTAGGTGCAAAAGAAACAGTAGTAAATGACTATAGCATGCTAGTGGTTAATGAAACCAAAGATAACAGCTTCAGGGAAAAGAACTCACTCATTGACAAAAAAATATTGAGAGAATTGGAAGACAGCATGGCAGAAGCCAGGTATAGCCCAACATCTCACATCTTATGTGGACATGATGGATACAAGTTTTAGGCAGAAAAGGTGATATGACAAGCCAAATAGGAAACAAGGAATAGTTCACTGATCAGATATATGAAAAGGGGAACAACTTATGACCAAAGAAGAAATAAAGAACATTAAAAAATCAATATGGATAATTTTAATTATGTTGAATTGAAAAATGCTTTGCACATATAAAATCAATACAATCAAGATTAAAAGGAAGGCAGTGAAGTTGGAAAACAAGTTTTACAAATAGAATTTTGGACAAAGGACTCATACCCAAAATATATAGAAAACTGAGTAAAATTTATAAGAATATAAATCATTCACCAGTTGATAAATGGTTAAAGGACATGAAAAGGAAATTCTCAAAAGAAGAAATTAAAATTATTTGTAGTTATATGTGAAAATGCTCTAAAATATTATTGAATAGAGAAATGCAAATTAGATACCACCCCACATCTATCACACAGCCAATATGACTAAAAAGGAAAATGGTCAATGTTAGAGGAGATGAGGGAAAATTGGGACACTGGTGCATTGTTGGTGAAGTTGTGAACTGATCCAACATTTCTGCAGAGCAATTTAGAATTATGACCAGAGGGCATTATAGCTGTGCTTAACCTCTGATCCAGCAATACCACTACTAGGTCAATATCCCAAAGTTTGTAAAGAAGGATAAAAGACCCAAATGTTCCAAAATATTTATAGCATTTATAGTGGCAAAGTATTGGAAATTGAGGGGATGCCCACCAACTGGGGAATGGCTGGACAAATTGGATTAAATGACTATGATGGAACACTATTTTTCTATAAGAATTCATCAGGGATGATACTTCTGAATAGCCTTGAAAGACTTGCATGAACTGATACTGAGTGAAGTGAATAGAACCAAAAGAGCATTATTCATACTAATAGCAATATTGGTTGATGGTTAGTTAAGATAGACTTGTTCACTTCAGCACTACAATAATCAAAGACAATTCTAAATGATTTGTGATGAAAAATACCATTTATATCCAGAAAAGGAATTGTGGAGTTTAAATACAGACCAAAATATATTATTAGCATCAATTTTTAAAAGTTGCCTTATTTTTCTTTTTAATTTTTATATTTCTTTTTAATTTTATTTGATTGTTATCAACATGTATAGCCTATATTAGATTGTTTTCTGTTAGGGGGAGGAGAGAGGGTAAGAAGACAGGCAGAAAAAAAATGTAAAACTCAAATCTTTGCAAAAACTGGTTGTGGAAAACTGCCCTTGCATATCAATGGAAAAGGAAGTATACATAGTATTTCTTTAAAATAGGATAAAATAATTAAAATTGGTAAATTGGTTCTCTCTGACCTATTGATGGTCTGATTCTAGATCACATTCCTAATAGCATTCAGTAAAAATAATTGGGCTATTCTGCATCCAGAAAAAAAAGCAAATATTTTATCAAATATTATCTTGAATAGTTTTGCCATCAGTTTTATATTTCTTGCAGAAATCTTCACTCTTAGCAGAGTGTTTATTGGGAAACAGTTTCGAAATATTTGCATGAGCCAATTAATTGGATCAAGACAAAATGGATAGTGCCATCTGTGATTGGAAATGATCTTTTAAGGTGTCCCTGTTCACAAGCAGGGAATTATAAGCGTGTTAAAAGTTCTGTAGAATCTCTAAACTTTCATAGGAAAGTACATCCAAATGGATGTCCTACTAATAGTCAAATGAGTTACAGTTATGGAATCAAAGAAAGGCATTATGAAGTAAGGTTAAGAGAACAGGCTGCAGAGCAAAGGAGACAGGTATCCATGTCCTTTTTCTGATAGATATACTTTGGGCTTGTCATTTAAGCTATCAGTTCTCTAGGCATATCTCATCAGAGAAGGTAATAAACTATCAGTAGGCATTTCCTTATCTGGGATTGTTTTAGGCCAGTGAAATCACAGATCCAATACATTCGACAGATAAGCTCTTCATTATTCAGCTAACAAGTTACTGAAAGACATAATCTATGCACATTTTAAAGTGCATCCATATCCATATTATAACACAAGCAATTATAAACAAAGAATGAATAATAAATAAGACAAAACTAGTTAATTGAAATGTTAACACTATTAATAGTTAGAGATGAAAAATAGTTCTGTTGATATATCACAGATTCTTGATAACCTGGCCCTGATAACTCACAATCATCACAATTAAAAGACTTTTAAAAAATTGATCATATCCTATTGCTATTGGTTACTTGAACTAGAGTTGGGCTATCTTCACTGAGTTCTCTTGATACTGCAGTATTAAGCTTGAATTTCATGAATTTTTCTTTTCAATTAGATGGTTTCTTTATGTCCTACTAGGAAACAAAGCTCGTCAAGCAAATTCTTAAAACTAATATCATGGCTTAATCTTTCCATTCAGCAAAAACAACAAAAACAGCAACCACAAACATCTCTTGTCTTCTTTACCACTATGTACCTTTTTAAGTCCTTGGTTGAGCTTAGTCATAAGTAAGGTGAATAAAACTTCATGGCTATCATCAAACCTGCTAGATATTTGTCCTTGTCAAATGAAATCTGAAACCCCACAATTTAATATTCAATTGACTCACTTTCAGTGATAAATTAAAGTTTGCTGGATGACAAGGTGACTCCATACTAATGCTAAACCATTTAGACCCTAATATATTGCCTTATTCAGTTACCTTAGCATAATATATGAAACATGATCAAGTTGCAACTGTATATCTGTTGAGTTATTAAAATATACAAGGCATAAAATAAGAAATCATTCTTCCAAGGATTTTCTACCTGTTAAGTACTTTTCTTTTAGCCAAATAATTTATAAATGGAAAGAGAAAAGCAAATTTACTAAGCTTATAAAAGAAAAATTCCCCATGGGGTTTTTTTGTAGACATTTAATTTTAACCCTAAATTTGAAAAAAAAGCCTTTTAGACTGAGAATGAAATATATTCAATCTTGTATTTTTCATTATTGTAATTGCAATTATTCATTATTACATTTTTTAAAAATAAAAAATACCATTATCTCTACTACATATTAAATGTGAATTTTTAAAAATGTAACAAAGTGTTTTCACATTCAGGCCCATAATCTGTCTTGTGGTAAACTGAATCAGTTTGTGGTCAAGACCTGTTTCTGTAGGTAATTCTTGTTTTTTCTGCCCCATAGAGTACCGTAACAGCATTCAAAATAAATGACCAAATATTCAATTGTTGATAGATGTATATTTTATACATAATGAACATATTTGGTGAATATATTGTGATTTGCTATCTGTGATTACATTGGCATAGGAAACTCAGAAACTATTTCAAATTGGAACCTGTTTTGTGACTTGGCTTAAAGTCTCATAAAGTTTTTGGGACATAGGATGCACAGAAAGGTAAAGGAACTTGCCTATGGACACATTCCCTAAGTCAGTGTTCTGAAGTCTTTAAAATTCTTTCTTTTCAAGAACAAATTTACTAGAGACAATTGATTACTAGGTGAAGACACTAAGGACTGGAATAAACTGCAAGATATTATTTGCTCCAGAACAACTAGACAAGGGGGACAAATTTTTTACAAAGAGAATGAATCATAACATTTTCTTAAAGAACTCCAGGGACATCTTTCTAGAATCAATTTATTGTTCTCAATTGCCATTTTGCTAGATAGCTATCCTTTAGAATAATTTAACTATTTGTCTTTTCACTTTACTCTCATATAATCTAGTTTTCTTTCTGGTAAAGAGAAACAAGCCTAGTGTAATGACAGACTTTTTTCATCCCTCCTACTGAGGATGTTAATGCTTTTTAATCATTTAATTTAAAATGTTCACGGTTGTCTCAGCTGTAATGTGGTTACAACTAATTGAAAGTCTACACTAAATTCAACACCACTGTGTAGCAACACCACCCAGGTGTATTCTGAAGGGATACATAGCTAGTCTATATGAGATATAGAAAGGAAAGGGAAGGGAAGATAAGGGGAGGAAGGGGAGGGGGGAAGGAAAGAAAGAGGGAAAAAAACAGTTTATGTTTAAAATTCAAGGTAGTTTGAAACATTGTAGATTATATAATAAATAATTCTAATATCTAGCCATTTTATAAAATTATTCATTTTTTCCATCAAAAATAATTAGACCTACAGGCATTGATGAGTGTTGATTTTTCATTGAATAACCTTTTGTCATTATCATTTCAAAGCTGGTAATACTTAAATTACATAACACCAATTTTTGACATTGTAATATTTTAAAAAAATTATTGATTGATTGATTTTAATCAATTTGAACATGCATATTTCCAAGTTACAAAATTTCCCTCCACTCTCCCTTCCCACCGTCCTCCACTCAGCAGGGAATAGTCAGGTTAGCATTTTAAAAGCCTATTTTATTAAAAGAATGTTACAAATTAGTAATATTTGGTATGAGAAATAAGGATTAAAGGAAAGAAATACAAAAGACAGAATTTTTAAAAAGTGTTCATCAGATTCGGAAAGGTTGTTTATTTTCTGTGTGTTTTGTTTTCCTTCCTCTGGGTGGGAATAATATTGTCCATAACCAATCAAATACTAGCTCTTCGGACTGTGGAGAGGAGTTGCTTCCATGAAGGTTGTCATTTCATAATGTTGATGATGTATACCTTTCACTCAGTGTCAGATCCTGTAAGTCAGTCCATGCTTCTCTAGAATCTATTTATGGTTTCTTATAGAACAATAATATTCTATAGTATTAATGTACTATAACTTGTTTAGCTATTCCCCAATTGATGGTCATACCATCAATTTCAATTCTTTGCCACTACAAAAAGAGCTACTATTTTGGAACAGGTAGGATTTTTCTCATTTTTTTTTTTTACAAATTCTTCTGCATATAGAAATAGAAATGGAATTTCTGGGACAAAGGGTATGAACAGTTTTATTGCTCTTTGGCATAGTTCCATATTGCTCTCCAGAAATGTTGGATCTGTTCACAACTCCACTAGTAATGAATCAATGTCGCAATCCTCCCATAACCTCTTCAACTTTGATCATCTTCCCTTTTTTTCATCTGGGCTAATCTAATAGGTGTGAGATGATACCTCGTTGTTGGTCTGATTTATATTTCTCTAATCAATAGTGATTTGGAGCATTTTTTCATATGATTATATATAGTTTTAATTTCTTCATTTGAAAACTGTCTGTTATATCCTTTGACCATTTATCAATTGGGGACTGACTTGTGATGTTATAAATTTGATCCAATTCTCTATGTATTTTAGAAATGAAAACTTTATCAGAACTCCTGGTTGTGAAGCTTTCTGTTTTTCTTCTAATTTTGGCAGCAATGATTTTATAAGTGCAAAACCTTTTTAATTTAATATAGGCAAAATCATTTATTTTGCATTTTATAATCTGCTCTAATTCTTGTTTTGTAATAAATTTATCACTTTCCCATAAATTGGATAGATGGAGTATTTTTTGGTCTATTAATTTCTCTGTGGTTTCATTATTTATGTCAAAATCTTGTACCCATTGTCACCTTAGTTTGTTATAGGGTGTGAGATGTGGATCTATTCCTACAGTTTTTCCAAGAATTTTTGTCAATAGGTCTTATCCCAGAGGTTGATATCTTTGCCTTTGTCCAATAGTAGATTGATGTAAACATTTACTGCAGTTTCTTTTGAACTTATCCTAATCCACTGATCTATTACTCCATATCTAAACTAGTACCAGGCAGTTTTGATGATTGTTGCTTTATAGTATAGTTTTACATCTGGTAGAGCTAGGCCACCTTCCTTTACATTTTTTTTTTCATCAATTCCCTTGCTATCTTGCCCTTTTGTTTCTCCAGACAAATTTTGTTCCTTTTTTTCCTAGCTCAATAAAGTAGTTATTTGGTAGTTTTATCAGTATGGTACTGAATAAGTAATTAAATTTGGATAGAATTATCATTTTTTATTATATTATTTCATCCTATCCATGGGCATTTGACATTTTTCTAATTATTCAGATTTGACTTTTTTGGGTGAGAAGTGCTTTATAATTCTGTTCATACATTTTTCTGGATTTGTCTTGGGAGGTAGATTTCCAGGTATTTAATATTGTCTACAATTATTTTAAATGGAATTTCTCTATCTCTTTTTCTTGAGCTTTGTTGTTCATATAGAGAAATGCTGATTATTTTTATGGATTTATGTCCTGCTACTTTGCTGAATTTGTTATTGTTTTAAGGAGTTTTTAGATGATTTTAGATGATTTTCTCAGGTTCTCTAGGTATACCATCTTATGTTCTGCAAAGAGTGAAACTTTTGCTTCCTCATTGTCAATTTTGATTCATTCAAATTCTTTTCCCTTCTCTTGTTGCATTTCTAATAATGTATTGAATAGTAATGGTGATAATGGGCATCCTTGTTCCACCTCTGAATTTATTGGAAATGCTCTTAGTTTATTCCCATTAAATATAATATGTATTGAGGATTTGAGATAGATACTATTTATGATTTTAAAGATAACTTCATTTATTCCTATACTTTCTGGTGTTTTTAATAGGAATGGATATTGTATTTTTTCCAAGGCTTTTTCAGCATCTGTTGAGGTAATCCTATGATTTCTGCTGGTTTTACTATTGATATATTTAATTATGTTGAGTGTTTTCCTAAAGTTGAACCATCCCTGCCTGCCTGGTTTAATCCAACCTGATCATGGTGTTTTATCCTGGTAATAACTCATAGTCTAATTGCTAAAATTTTATTTAAGATTTTTTCATCAATATTCATTAGGGAGATTGGTCTATAATTTTCTTTGTCTGTTTTGGTTCTTCCTGTTTTAGGTATCAGCACCATCTTGGTGTCATAAAGGGAGTTTGGCAAAACTCCTTCCTCTCCTATCATTTTAAATAGTTTATGTAGAATAGGAATTAATTGTTCCTTAAATGATTGGTAGAATTCACTTGTAAATCCATTTGGTTCTGGAGACTTTTCTTAAGGAATTTTTTGATGGTTTCTTCAATTTCTTTTTCTGAAATGAGTTCATTTAATTAATTTATTTCCTTCTCTGTTAATCTGAGCAGTTTGTGTTTTTATAAATATTTATCCATTTCATTCAAGTTGTCCAATTCATTGGCATACAGTTCAGCAAACTAGTTCCCAAATTATCTCTTTGATTTCCTCCCTCATGGGTGGTTAGTTCACTCTTTTCATTTTTGATACTGGTAATTTGGTCATTTTTCTTTCTTGTTTTAAATTAGATTAACCAAATGTTTGTCTATTTTATTTTTTTTTATAAAATCAACTCTTAGTTTTATTTATGGGATCAATTGTTTTCTTGCTTTCCATTTTATTTATCTCCCCCTTGATTTTCAAAATTACTAATTTGGTATTTAATTGGGGGTGTTTAATTTGATCTTTTTCTAGCTTTTTTAGTTGCATACCCAATTCATTGGTCTCCCCTTTCTGGATTTTTTTTCATAAATGCATTTAGAGATAAAAAGTTTCCCCTCAAAACTGCATTGACTGCCTACATAAATTTTGATATGATATCTCATTAGTATCATTTTCACGGATATAATTATTGATTATTTCTATTATTTGCTCTTTTATCCACATATTAGTTAATATAAAGTTATTTAATTTCCAATTAGTTTCTGTTTTATTTTTCCCTCACCCTTTATTACATGTAATTTTTATTGCATCATGATCTGGAAAGTGTGTATTTATTATTTCTGCCTTTCTGCATTTGATTTTAAGATTTTTGTGTCCTAATACATGGTCAATTTTGGTGAAGGTGCCATGTACTGCTGAGAAAGAAGGTATATTCTTTTCTATCCCATTCGTTTTCCCCAGAAGTCTATCCTATCTAAATTTTCTAAGATTTTATTCACTTTTTTAACTCCTTGTTTATTTTGTTGTTAGATTTATCTAGTTCTGTGAGAGGGAGATTGTGGTCTCCCATTATTAAAATCTTGCTATCTATTAAATCTTGTAATTCACTGAACTTTTCCTCAAGGAATCTGGATGGTATAGCACTAGGTGCATACATGTTTAGCAATGATATAGCTTCATTTCAAAAGGTGCCTTTTAAGAAGATGCAGTTTCCTTCCTTGTCCCTGTTAATGAGACTGATTTTTGCTTTGACTTTGTCTGAGATTTGGATTACTATCCCAGATTTTTTTTTACTTCTCCTGAGACAGAATATATTTTGCTCCAACTTTTTACCTTTACACTGTGTGTATCTCTCTGCTTCAAATGTGTTTCTTGTAAACAACATATTGTAGGATTCTGGTTTTTGATCCATGCTGCTATCTGTTTCCATTTTATGGGACACTTCATACCATGCACATTTACAGCTAAGATTCCTAATGCTGCATTTCCCTCCATACTATCTTTCTCCATTTATATTTGTCTCTTTCCTTTTCTCTTATTCCTCCTCACCAATATTTTACTATCTTTCTCCTTTGACTTTTCCTTTAAAATTTAACTTACAGTTTATTTTTCACTTATACCCTCACCAACCTTGCTAAGTAGATGCTATTATTATGCTCACTTTACTGATATGGAAGCTAAGGCAAACAGAGGTTATGATCACAAAGACAGTAAGCATCTGAATCCAGATTTTAACTCAGATCATTCTGAAATCCAGTGCTCTATCTTCTATATCATTAGCTACTTCCAAAATAAAAATAAATTGACCTTGATTATGGGTTGCCTTCACAGAATCTATTGAAAACATTTTATTCTGTCACTTACAGTTACTTTCTTCTGGCTCAGGGTGTCCTCTGTTATTAGTTTTTTAGCTCAAAAATCATAAGGCTCTGTATAAGCATAGAATACCAAGACCACACTGCGACAGTCACTCATAATTGAAATCAAGTTCACCAAGCCTTGTAGAAATAGAACCAGGTAGATATTATCTGTGCATATATCAGATATAATACATCAGTCATGGAAATCTGATCAGGCTCTGAAGACTGGTCCCCGATGACCAATTAGTTTCATTCCATTATATTATTATTATTATAAAGTATATGGTGTAGAGTAACAGCATTATTGTTTTAAGAAATATTTTGAATAAATTATTTTGACTATTATAAATATCCAGATTAACTATAGAGAAAATATGAAGAAAAAATGTTATCTTCACCAGAGGAAGAAGTGATGACAGAAGTGTGTGTAGAATAATTTCGTATACAAACATATATATGTATGCACACACATATTTGCGTGTAATGGTGGTGGTCATATATTCAGGGGCAAAAAAGAAACGTAAATGATAACTCTGTTTTAAACAAATAGTAAATTGTACATAGCAGACATACAATTTCATGTGCAATCATATTATTATTATTATTATTATTATTATTATTATTATTATACTGTGTTATAGAAGTGAGTATTTAATTCCATACATTAAAAACAAAATAATTTTTTAAAAATTAGTGGAATTTGGCCTGATTGTAGATAGATTTCTTTTGTATAAAACTCTATTATTTCTGATTTAGGAAACTAGATGGTTCATTGGATAGGGTATCAGAGCTGTAGTCAAGAAAACCTCATCTTTTTTTTCTTTTTTTTTTTAGGTTTTTGCAAGACAAATGGGGTTAAGTGGCTTGCCCAAGGCCACACAGCTAGGTAATTATTAAGTGTCTGAGACCGGATTTGAACCCAGGTACTCCTGATGCCAAGGCCGGTGCTTTAATCCACTTGGCCACCTAGCTGCCCCGAAACCTCATTTTAAATCATTACTTTGACACTTACTATCAGTATAACTCTGATAAGCCTTTTGACCTGTGTAAACCTCAATACAGTATTCTATAAGATATGGATAACAACAATCCCCTGTTTGTTGTTGGAAGTATCAATTGAGATAATATATGCAAAGTATTGTATATGCCTTTAAATCATGTATAAATGTTAGACATTAGTATAACTCTCTCCTCTCTTTTTTCTTTATAACCCCTAGGGGGAAAAAAGCACATTTTATTATCAACAGTGTATGAAGGCAGGATAGAAAAGATAAACATTGATGTGGGTTCTGGTTAAGGACATCCAAAGATAGCAGCAAATTGGAAAGAAGACAGGTGCAACATCAGAGGCAACTAGGTGTCACAGTGGATAGAGCACTGACCCTGGTGGCAGGAGGATCTGACTTCAAACCCAGTCTCAGACAATAATTACTGAGCTGTGTGACCTTGAGCAAGTCACTTCAACCTCTTGCCTTGCAAAAAAAAAGAAGAAGAAAGGATCATATAGGCAATGTCAAGGTCTCCTGATTTGATTCAGAGAGGAGAGGACGAGTCAGTGTCCTGAGAAGTGGATTGGATAACTTCTTACAGGCACAATATTTAAGATATTTTCTGAAGGTTACCCAAGTAATTACCAACTCTCTTGTAGTCACTCTGACTCTTTGCTTCCTCTACCTTTTGGTGTCAATATTTTTTTTTTTTCAACACCACTAAGGAACTGAGGAGAAAAGTGGTTGTTCCTTTAATGCCCATTGACTCTAATATGTTTGAACCTGTGAGGCCTCTAAGGTACCTTGCTTTCTTCTCATTTTTATTTTGACATGATCGATTGCTGAAAAAAGCAGTCAATGCAGTAAATTCAGGTCAACCTCAATGTTACAAAATAGAAAACAAAACTAAATCATTCTGACAAATAGAACAGAAAATGTAGACAAGAAAAATGATTCTCATATTTGTTCACAGCTACTGATCATGGTTTATTTCTTTGTGTTATTTTCTTTGTAATCCATATTCTTGATGCTGTGAATTAATAACTGCAATATTCTATTCTATGATTATTTGTGCTGCTTATAACTTTCATTTAAATAATCGCATACTTTTACATTAAAAAATTCTGCTCCATTTTAATATTTTAAAACAAATTGAGAATGGCTTCAAATAAAGGGTTCAAATTATGTGGGTGGAATAATTCTATCATTCTCACATTTTTGACCATTGTGTAATGTCTTGCATTAAGATTCTTTCCCTTCTCTTTCATTTCCTTTGATGAAGTAATAAGAAGATATGTCTGGACATATTATAAATATAAATATTTTGTAGCTAACATACACTTATACATAGAGGTATATACACATGGGTTTGTGCATATGTGTGTGTACCCATTTTGACAACTTGGAGAACTGAAATGTATATAACAGAATAATTTACAAATAATATCTCATTTTATTCACACACAA
The DNA here is from genome assembly GCF_037893015.1 of Macrotis lagotis. Lineage (NCBI taxonomy): Eukaryota > Metazoa > Chordata > Mammalia > Peramelemorphia > Peramelidae > Macrotis > Macrotis lagotis. Next base: position 432,909,314 of record NC_133666.1, read on the forward strand.
TTATGTGAGGTAGATTGAATAAATACAACTAGTTTATTATATATTTGAGGAAAAACATTAGAACTTATTTAAAGGGGCTGCTAGGTGGTGCAGTGGATAGAGCACCAGCCCTGGAGTCAGGAGGACATGAGTTCAAATGCAAACTCAGACACTTAACACTTACTTAGCTGAGTGGCCTTGCATAAGTCACTTAATCCCATTGTCTTGCAAAAAATATTCAAAACTAAAAAAACTTATTCAACTTAATATATATAATAAGTGGCACTTTATCAGAAATATTTTCTCTAATTCTCTGTAAATAATGCTTATCTCAGAGCAAGGTATTCAGTATGCCTTTATTCCTGAGAACATGAATCACCAAGGCACTACAAATATATTTACTTTTTGGTATATAGACACAATTATTTTAATCTAAGACTGAATGAAGAAGCAGAATAAGGCTTATAATAAAACATTCTTCCCATGAAGTTAAGGATTACTGTCTAACAAATACACACACATGCACACACACACATACATACGTACATATAAACCGTTGAAGGAGATTGAAATGAAATATAGAGATAACCCATGGTAAGGCCTCTTTAAGAGGTAAGCTTACTCATGGGTCAGCAAATCCTTCAGTTGCAATGGACAGAGATAGAGATAAAGAGACAGAGAAAAACAGAGAGAGAGAGAGAGAGAGAGGAGAGAGGTTGTTTTTAAATAGATATAGTTTATATTTATATCTAACTATAGAAGAAACAAATATATAGACTTTATCATAAAAATAAGAGTTAATACTGAGGAAAAACAAAGCAGAGGAAATGAGGAGAAATGAAATATATAAATATATGTTTGTATGTGTGCATATGTAAATATATACATATATGGATAGGTATATGCTATTTACTATATTTATTTGTACTCTACTTTAAACTATTATTTTACAATATTTTAATTAAATTCTTTAAAGTTGTCATTTCTTCATCCTCACCACTGTTTCCATCTGCATTTATTAAACTCTATTCTATTCTATCTTTAAAAATGTAACATATAAAGAGGTGGAAATAGATCTCTCAACAGAGAATAAATTATTCTTTAAGAAGATTTTAGCCTGATACTTGACATAAATAGCCAAAATTTGATTAACTGAATAAGCAACTCTATTTAAATAAAAGTGTGCACATGAACATGAATATGAACACATATTTATACACATCTATGAAATATGCACACACAATACATATAAACATACACATGATTACACATATTACATAAATATTATATACATATATAATCTATGGTTTTACATACATGCACGTATATTTATAATTATATGTCTACACACATGCATGCAAACATACAGATATAGATGTGAATAGAGATAGAGACAAAGATAGTGATGTATTATAAATATGGATGAACTGATCAAACAAAGCAGTGATTGAATTTACTCTCCTTTGCTTTTTTTTACTATGTAGTTTTGCATTGGATTTATAGATTTGGAGCACAAGAAACCTTAGTTTAGTTCAAACTTCTCATTTATAAATGAGGAAAGTAAAGCTACTAAATAACTTTCTCAAAATCTTATGAATTGTGGAAATTCAAAAACTCAAGTTGCTACTGAATGTACTAATTAATTAGGTTAAGGTAAAATAAGAGCCTTAAAGAATGCCATAAATTTTATAACTTTGTAGGATCTTTATTTCCTCTCTTTGCTGTAATCACTTGTATGACAAGAGTAATTTTGAATTCACTAGATTTTGTCAAAAGTTTTTAATATTTCATCATTAAACCATAGTTTCATCACACTATGTATTAAGTGCAGCTTTGTTGAATAATGCATTTTCTGATGTCGAACTTTAATTTTTTATTTCATTTAATTAGACAAATTCTCAAGACAGTAAAGTATGCTTATTAAATGTTAGATAAATTTCTTCATCTTTGGTGATATGAAGCATAGTATGAGGTAATATACTATATTCCATTTTATAAGAAGTTATATAATTAGGATATAATTTGGTTTCTCAATTAATAAAGACATTTATCAGAGTTCAACATTCGGTCTTAGGGAATGTAACTTCCAGACGCATTGGCTATTAAAAAAAAATACTAAAATGTATTTTGCAGAGAACATTTTACTGTGCAATGGAGAACCATGAGCAGGTTCATTTGGACTATTGACAGTATTTTTTCAGACATAACCTTGACTAAATAAAAATATGTATGATGCATATTTTGCAGTAAAATGAAGATGCTCAGACATTACAGGGCCACCCTGACTTCTGACTTTGAAAATAACTTTTTCTGAAAAAAAAATGAGTTTTTTTTATAAAAATTACTTTTTTTGGGGGGGGGGTCTCCTAGGTGGCGCAGTGGCTAGAACACTGGCCCTGGAGTCAGGAGTACCTGAGTTCAAATCCGGCCTCAGACACTTAATAATTACCTAGCTGTGGCCTTGGGCAAGCCACTTTAACCCCATTTGCCTTGCAAAAACCTAAAAAAAAATAACTTTTTTTGTTTTCAAGCACTCATAAAGCAAGTTTTTGTAACATTTTCCTTTCATGGTAGGATTTAGTATGTATGATTTTTTTTATTTTGTGATGTTTTTCCTTCAACTTCATGCCGGTGAAATTTCAGTCCAGATTACTGAATCATTCCCTAATTTCCAGGGCTCTTTAAAAATCTTTGCCTGTTGATTGAGGATTAATTTAGCTACTTCAGTGAAGTTTTTTTTGGTCAGTGGAAAAAAGGTCTGACCTGTGATTTACAAGTGTCAGTTTTAAATTTTGTGAATTAAACATTAGAAATGAGAGTGATTAAGAACAATGAGAGTTCAGGTGACAAATTTGAGAACCTAATGGCTTTCTCATGGTAGACATGGTAGAAAGAAGGGAATTTTGATCAAAAAAATTTTGAAGAATATATATATATATATATATATATATATATATATATATATATACACATACACACACATACATACATATATATGTATGTATATCCCATTCCTTTCAAGATGATAAAGGTCTTCTATGGGGAAAGGCTAGTAATAATAGTAATTGTGGAAATAGAAAAAAAGTTTTATTTTATTATTCAGAAATTGAGAAAAATGTAGAGGGCGATGTGGGTACATGTTGCTATTACTTTTTATTTTATTTTTTTTAGGTTTTTGCAAAGCAAATGGGGTTAAGTGGCTTGCCCAAGGCCACACAGCTAGGTAATTATTAAGTGTCTGAGGCCGGATTTGAACCCAGGTACTCCTGACTCCAGGGCCGGGTCTCTATCCACTATACCACCTAGCCGCCCTTGCTATTACTTTTTAAATTTTATTTATTTATTTTCATACATATGGACATACATATTTACAAGTTACAAAATTTTCCCCCACCCTCCCTTCACACCCCTCTCCCTTCCTCAGGGATCAGTCAGCTTAGCATTTTGCTTACATATTTGGATAAGCATATTTACAAATTAGTAATTTGGGGGATGAGGAATTAGGATTAAGGGAAAGATATATATATATATATATATATATATATATATAATATATATATATATATATATATATATATATATATATATCTGATAATGTTTATAAAATGTTCCTTAGATTTGGAAGGTTTTTTTTTTCTGTATATTTTGTTTTGTTTTGTTTTTCTTCCTCTGGGTGGAAATAATATAGTCAAATACAGTTGTCCTAACTCTCTGGACTACTAAGAGGTGGTATTACTTTGTAAAATAGTTATGTATTTATATTTGTGTGTAACATTCTCATAAATTCCTAACAGATGTCTTCTTCTCTTGCATAAGAAATGGGTGCTAATGATTATTTAATAAATAAGGGAAAGAAAATTTAAATATTTTTAAAAGTTTTTTGTGAAATATAAATTCTTTGGGATTTTACTGACCACAGTGCCATACCATTCAGCAGATCAATACATGTTAAGCTCTTATTATAATTTGTTCCAAGGACTGTGTAGGCCATGACAAATGATTTTGATAATGGAATAATATACAGCCATTAAAAAACTTGAAATTTATTGTGTTAAAAAAGACATAATGACTCTTAAATGAAACAATTTGACCATAATAATACATGGGGAATAACTTCTAATAATTCAGTTATAAGTAGTTATGCAAACAAAATCCAATCTTGTGATTACACATTGTAATAGCCTTGTCATCTTATCATAATAAATATTAGTCTAGTAATAAAAATCATTACATAAATTATACAATACTTAGACTCTTTTGTTCATTGACCTCAATAAATTCATAAACCTACCAAACATGTCTTCATAAGTTTAAAGAACATGGAAAAGTACTTGAAAAATTTTGTCACATGCAAATATTATGGAAATATAGACTTATCCCATTCAACATTAATTTAAAAAGGACAATAGGAAATTCTAAAATTCTCTCACAATTTTCCTTAAAGATCTTTATACTCTTCATTTCTCCATTAAGTAGCCACATACAGAGAAACTGGTGGGGAGGGAGTGCCTGATATTAGAAAAGTAAAAGAAAAGATTTCATTTTTAAACTTACATACAAATATGACTATTGTGAAATGCAAATTAAGGTTAATAAATAAATCTATTATTTAAAAATCTCCCTTAAGGTTAATCCAGGAGAAGATAAGTTTTAGTAGAACCAAAAAAGATAAAAAGTATTCATGTAAGGGTTTAATAATAGACTATGACTTTACTCCCAAAAGCAAACTCAAGACAAACAAAATTTAGAAGGGGAAATAGAATAAAAGTTTAGTGTGGTAAAATTATCTTAGAGGAAAATAAATTTTCCTATATTATGGGTCCTTTTGCCTCTACCAAAACAAGAATCACATTCTCTCTGGACAAAATTACTGAGATATCCATTATTTTTTCTTCTTCAACAGTTTATTCATATGCTCACTTATAGAGAGAAAAATATCTTACATGGCCAGTAAATACCTGAAAAAAACTGTACTATCTTCCATGTTGTTGTTAGGGTGTACAATATTCTGGTTCTGTATATCTTGCTCAGTGTCAGTTGATGCAAATCCTTCCAGGCTTCCCTGAATTCCCATCCCTCCTGGTTTCTAATAGAGCAATAGTTTTACATCACATACATGTACCACAGTTTATTAAACCACTCCCCAGCTGATGGACATTCTCTTGATTTCCAATTCCTTGCAAACACAAACATGGCTACTATGAATATTTTTGTTGAAGTGATGTTTTGCCATATTTCATAATCTCTTCAGGGTATAGGCAAAGTAATGGTATTGCTTTTTTCAAAGGGTATGCACATTTTTATTGTCTTTTGAGCATAATTCCAAATTGCTCTCCAGAAAGATTGGATGAAATCACAGCTTCACCAATAATGTATTAGTGTCCACATTTCCCACATCCATCCAAGATTGATCATTGTCTTTTCTGGTCATATTGGCCAGTCTGAGAGGTCTGAGATGGTACTTCAGAGATGTTTTAATATGCATTTCTTTAATAAGTAGTGATTTAGAGAAATTTTTCGTATGACTATGGATAGTTTTGCTTTCCTCATCTGTAAATTGCCTTTGCATATGGTTTGACCATTTGTCAATTGGAGAATGATTTTTTTTAATTTGACCTAGTTCTCTGTATATTTTAGAAATGAGTCCTTTGTCAGAAATACTAGTCATAAAATTTGTTTCCCAATTTACTACATTTCTTTTGATCTTACTTACAGTGATTTTGTCTGCAAAACGTTTTAAATTTAATCTAATCAAAATTATCTAGTTCATTTTTAATAATGTTCTCCATCTCTTCCTTGGTCATAAACTATATCCCTTTCCATACATCTGACAGGTAAACTATTCCTTGATCTCCTAGTTTGCTTATAATATTGTTTTTGATATCTAAATCCTGTATCCATTTTGATCTTATCTTGGTATAAACTGTGAGATGTTGTCTAATCCAAGTTTCTTACAGGCTAACTGAATTTTCCCAACAGATTTTATCAAAGAAAGAGTTTTTCATCCCAATAACTGGACTCTTTGGGTTTATCAAACAGCAGAATAATATAATCATTTTCTGCTATTTCACTTAGTCTATTCCACTGATCCACCACTCTATTTCTTAGCAAATACCAGAGTTTCTTTTAAAATTTTCTTTAATTTATTGACACATGAATAAAATATTCTTGTTTAAGAGCAAATATAATACACCCTCCCCCACAAAAATATAAAGCTTCATGAGAAATAAAGTAAATTCTGCATTCTGATGCCATCAGATCTGTTTCCAGTGGGTCACTTTCTTTACATTAATCCATTATAGTAGTTACTTCCATATTTTTCCACAGTTTCTGTTGCTGATTGTAATTTCCTCCATCCATTCCTCTCCACCATCATCTATTATATTTTCTCTCTACTTTCAATCTGTCCCTCTTCAAAAATGTGCTGTCAGGCAGCTGAGTGGCCCCAAGTCTCTTCATCCCACACCAGAAACCCAGCAACCACCTGGCCCTGTGGCCCAGACAGACCACCCAATCCCAGCACCTTGCAAAAAGGAAAAAAAAGAAAATGTGTTATATCTGACTGTCCTCTCCTGTGGACTACACCGTCCTCTATCACCCAAATCCCCCCTCTCCTCCTCCTGTCCCCCTTCTTTCCTTTTTCTTCCAGATGTCTATACCCTATTGAGTGTGTATTCTATTTCCTCTCTGAGCCATTTCTGGTGAGAATGCAAGTCCCCCCATTTCCCCTCGCCTTCCCCCTCTATACCATTGCAAAAGCCACATGAAATATCTTTTAGATGAAATATCTTAGCCTATTCTACCTCTCCTTTCTCTTTCTCCCAGTACATTTCCTTTTCACCCATTGACTCCATTTTTATAATATATTATTATCTTCAAATTCAGCTCTCTCCTGTGACTCATCAACTCTTTCTACCTGCTCTATTAAATGAGAAGGTTCATATGAGTATTATCAGTATCATCTTTCTGTGTAGGAATACATGCAGTTCATCATCAAGTCCTTCATAATTTACCCTTTTCATCCACCTTCTCTATGCTTCATCTGAGTCCTGTACTTGATGGTGAAACTTCCTGTTCAGCTCTGGTCATTTCAATAGGAACATTTGAAATTCCTCTGTTTCATTGAAATTCCATCTTTTCCCCTGGAAGAGGATGGTCAGTTTTCTGGTTAGTTGATTCTCAGGTACATTCCAAGATCTTTTGCTTTCTTGAATATTATATTCCAACCCCTGAGAGCCCTTGATGTAGTTGCTGCTAAGTCCTGTGTGATCCTGATTACAGCTACAAAATATTTGAATTGTGTCCTTCTGGCTGCTTGTAGTCTTTTCTATTTGAATTGGGAGTTCTGGAAGATGGCTATAATATTCCTGGGGTTTTTTGGATCTCTTTCCAGGGGAGATCAGTGTATTCTCTTAATTTTCATTTAACCCTCTGCTTCTAGGATATCAGGGTAATTTTCCTATAGAAATTCTTTAAAAATGAGGTCAAGGTTTTTTACTGCTCATGATTTTCTGGTAGCCAAATAATTTTAAAATTTTCTTTTCCAGTTCTGTTTTTCCAGATCAGTTTTTTCAATGAGATATTTTCTTTTCTTCTAATTTTTCATTCTTTTGGTGTTGAAAATTGTATCTTGATTTCTTGCATTTTCTTCTAATTTTTCATTCTTTTGATGTTGAAATATTGTATCTTGATTTCTTGCAAAGTCATCAGCTTCCTTTTGCTCCATTCTACATCTGAAGGATTTGTTTTCCTCAGAGAGCTTTCTTATCTCCTTTCCCATCTGGCCAATTCTTCTTTTTAAAGTATTCTTTTCCTCAATAACTTTTTGAACTCTTTTTTCCATTTGATCTAAGCTGGTTTTTAACATGTTATTTTCTTCAGCATTTTTTGGATCTCCTTAACTAAGCTACTGACTTCATTTTCATGTTTTTCTGCATTTCTCTCATTTCTTTTCTCAAGTTTTCTTCTATCTCCTTTACTAGATTGTTAAAATATTGTTTGAGCTCTTTCATAGCCTGAGCCCAACTTCTATATTTCTTGGAGTCTTTAGATACAGAAGTTTGGACTTTTTCATCTTCAAATTGAGTCCTTCATGGGACCAAAGTAATTGTCTATGGTCACGTTCCTATTTTTTCCTGTTTGCTTACTTCTCCAACCTGTGCCTGGTTTGGGGCTGCTACCTGAGCTTTTGAGTATTATTGGGACCCCACCCCCCTATACCACCCTACCCTCCTCCAGCAAGGATCTGAGTGTGTGAGGCTCTGCCTGCTCTTCTGGCCGGTGAATAACCACAAGCTCACTCTTCTTCCATGGGACGGGGGTTCCCTGCTCTGTGGGGGGACCTAGAATACAATCAGGGTGTGAAGTTTGTCAAAGCCCTAGAGTCCTGTCCCAGGGGTAGAGGAAAGACCTTGACTGTTTCCCTCCACTCCCTTACCTTTATTGGATCGAGTACTCAGTGTGCAGCTACCTGGAGGCCCCTGCTGAGTAAATCCATAAGCCTGTTTCCACTTCCTGGGATCTGTGCTGCTGTGGCCCCACTGTGTGCCATGGTCATACTGAGGGTCTTGGCTTCTCACTTGCTCTGACAGAGGTCTTCCTGCTGATCTTCCAAGATTTGCTTGGTGCTCCCTGGGGTGAAGGTTAGGAAACTGCTTCTGCTGCTGGGAACCAGCAATCCCAAGGATCTTAAAGCTGTTCCTAGGAGGCTGAAATTTCTTTGGCTGTCTCTGTTGCAGTGTCACCCCACCTATCCTGTGGAACAGTTTTCCCACTATTTCTAGGTTATCTTGGACTGTAGAGTTGCCTCACTGAATCTTTTTGTGGGTTTTCTTTCTCTCAAAAATTTATTTAGAGTCATAAATTTAAGGTTTTTTGAAATATTTTGGGGAAAGTACCTAAGAGAGGCTCTTCTGTTCCTACCATCTTAGCTCTGACCCTAAGAGGAGACAGTTTTGATGACTGATGCTTTATAATATAACTTTAGTTCTGGTAGGGCTGAGCCACCTTCTTCTAAAATTTTTCATTAAATCATTGGAAATTCTTGCCTTTTTATTTCTCCACTTGAATTTACATCAATTTTTTTTCTAATTCATTAAAGAAATAAGTAAGTTAATGTAAGTAGAATTGTCATTTTTGTTATATTAGATTGGACTATCCATGAGCAGCTGATATTTGCCCAGTTATTTAAATTTGATTTTATTTGCATGAGAAGTGTTTTGTAATTGTTTTCAAAAAGTTTCTGAGTCCTTCTTGAAGGTAGACTCCCAAATATTTTATATTGTCAGTTACTTTAAATGGAATGTCTCTTTCTAGCTCTGTATGGCTGCACCTTGCTGGTTGTATATAGAAATTCTGAGGATTTATGAGAGCTTAATTTATATCCTGTGACTTTACTAAAGTTGCTACTTATTTCTAGTAGTTTTTTAGATGATTTATTGGAATTCTCTAAGTATACCATCATATCATCTGCAAATATTGAGAGTTTTGCCTCTTCCTTCCCAATCTAATTCCTTCAGTTTCTTTTCCTTCTCTTATTGATGAAGCTAACATTTCTAGTACAAATTTGTATAGTAGTGGTGATAATGGGCTTCCATGTTTCACCCCGATCTTAACGGCAATGCCTCTAGTCTATCTCTATTGCATGTAATGCTTGTTGATGGTTTCAGATAGATACTGTTTATTATTCTAAAGAGAAATCCATTCTAGCTCACTAGTGTTTTTAGTAGGAATTGGTGCTGTATTTTGTCAAAAGCTTTTTCAGCATCTATTTATATAATCACATAATGTCTGATAGATTTGTTATTGATATAGTTAATTATACTAAGAGTTTTCCTAATATTGAACCAACCCTGCCTTCCTCAGATACATCCTGCTTGATCATAATGTATTATCCTAGTGATAACGTGATGTAATCGTTTTGCTATGATTTTATTTCCGATTTTTTGCATCTATATTCATCAGGGAGATAGGTCTATAATTTTCTTTCTTTACTTTATGACTTCTTGGTGTATGTATAAACACCATATTGGTGTCTTAGAAAGTTTTAGTCAAAGTTTCATCTTCACCTATTTTGCCAATCAGTTTATATAGAATTGGAACCAATTGTTCCTTAAATATTTGACAGAATTCATTTGTGAATCCATCTGGCCCTGGAGAGTTTTTCCTTTGAGATTTCATTAATAACTTGTTGAGTTTCATTTTCTGAGATAGGGATATTTAGGTGTTTAATTTTCTCTTCATTTAACCTTGGCAACTTATATTTTTATTAAAATTTGTCATTTTCACTTAAATCATTAAATTTATTGGCATAGAGTTGGCCAACATAATTCCTAATTATTAATTCTAATTTCCTTCTCATTGGTAGTGAGTTAACCTGTTTCATTTATGATAATAGCAATTTTGTTTTCTTCTTTCTTTTTTTAATCAAATTAAACAGAGATTTATCAATTTTCTTGTTTTTTTCTGGAAAACAAACCTTAGTTTTATTTATTTCAATAGTTTTCTTGCTTTCAATTTTATTAAGTTCCCTTTTAATTTTTAGAATTTCTAATTTGGTAATTAATTGGGGTTTTTAATTTGTTCTTTTTCTAATATTTTAGTTGCATACTTATTTCATTGATTTCCTCTTTCTGTAATTTATACGTCTAAGCATTTAAAGATATAATGTATCCCCTGATAGCTGCCTTGTCTGTATCCCAAAAATATTCATATGCTTGTCATTATTGTTGTTATCTAGAATGAAATAATTAATTCTTTCTATAATTTGTCTTTTGATCAACCCATTATTTAAAATTAAGTTTTTTCATTTCTAATTATTTTGGCCAGTACTGAATGTGATTTTTATTGCTTTATGATCTGAGAAAGTTGTATTCACTATTTCTTCCTTTCTGCAATTGATTATTAGGTTTTTTGCCCTAGTACATGATCAGTTTTTATGAAAGTGTACTGCAGGAAAAAAGTATATTCCTTTCTATCTTCATTTTTCATCCAATCGGTCTATCCTGTCACAGTTTTCTAACTATCTATTTACCTCCTTAAGTTCCTTCGTGTTTATTTTATGCTTATATTTATCTAAATCTGAGTGTGAGAGGTTGAGGACTCCCACCAGTAGAGTTTTACTGTCTAGGTCTTTCTGTAACTCCTACAACTTCTCCTCTAAGAGTTTGTATGCATTACCATTTAGTGCATGCATATTTAATATTGAAATTACTTGATTGGGGGTGGCTAGGTGGCACAGTGTATAAAGCGCTAGCCCTGGAGTCAGGAGTACCTGGGTTCAAATCCGGTCTCAGATTCTTAATAATTACCTACCTGTGTGGCCTTGGGAAAGCCACTTAACCCCATTTGCCTTGCAAAAACCTAAAAAAAATTACTTGATTGTCTGTGTTACCTTTTAGGAGGATATAGTTTCCTTCCTTATCTCTTTTAATGATATTCATTTTTAAAGCTGCTTTGTCTGAGATAAAGATTGCTACCCCTGCTTTTTCCACTTCAGCTGAAGCAAAATATATTTTACTCCAACCTTTTACCTTTACTCTATATGTTCTGTCTGCTTCAAATGAGTTTCTTGTAAGCAGCATATTGTAGCATTTTGGTTTATAATCCACTCTGCTATTTGCTTATGTTTTAAGGGAGAGTTCATCCCATTCACATTCAAAGTTATAATTACTAACACTTTACTGCAATCCATGCTATTTTCCTTCTGTTTGTATTCCCCCCTTTTTTTCACTTTATCCACATTCCCCCGTATTTTGTTTCTGAAAAACACCACTTTCAGTATGTTTACTGTTCTGTATCCAACCTCCCCTTCCCCTTTATTTCCCCTTTCCTTTTACCCCTTCTTCCTTCCCTTCCTTATGTTGGCTCTCCTTTTCCTCCCCCCCTCCCATTTCCCCCTTTTAATACTTGAAAGGTAAGATAAGTTTCTTAACTTAAATGAGTGTATGCATGTTAATTTTAAGCCAATCTAATGAGATTAAGTTTCAGGTTGTTCTCACTTCCTCCCTTCTTCCCCTCTATTTCTTTTCTTTTTAGGTTTTTGCAAGGCAATGGGGTTAAGTGGCTTGCCAAAGGCCACACAGCTAGGTAATTATTAAGTGTCTGAGGCCAGATTTGAACTCAGGTACCCCTGACTCCAGGACTGGTGCTCTATTCACTGTGCCACCCAGCCACACCCTTTCCCCTCTATTTCAATAGGTCCTTTGTGCTTCTTAATGTAATGAGATTTATGCCATTAAATACCCTCCATCCTCCCATGTCTTTATTGTACCCCTTATTAAGGAGGTATTGTTTTCAAATCATTCTATCTGAGTCACACAAAAGTCATGAGTGTCCATCACTTTTGGCTAAGTCTATTCTGGTAGGGTTACAATTCTAGAGAGTTATTAGAGTCTTTCTCCTAGGTAGGGATATAGCCACGTTCATCTTTTTGGATAGTAGGGTTTTTTCCTTTACTTTTTTTAAAAATCTTTTCATGTGTCTCTTGGGTCTCCTATTTGAAGTCCAAATTTTACAGTAATTTAGGGCCTTTTCATCAGGAAAAGTTGGAAGTCTCCTATTTTATTAAATATCCATCTTTTCCCCTGGAAGAGACAGCTGAGTTTTGCCAGATAGTCACATTCCAAGACTTTTGATCTCTTAATGTTGATGCAGCCAGGTCCTGTGTAATCCTTACTGTGGCTCCTTTGTACCTAAATTGTTTCTTTCTGTCTGCTTGCAGCATTTTCTCTTTTATCTTTTAGTTCCTGAATTTGATCACAATATTCCTTGGTGTTTTCCTTTTGGGATTACTTTTCAGAGAAGATCAACGTATTATTTCAATAACTATTTTGCCCTCTGGTCACATGATGTCAGGGCAATTTTCCATCATTAAATCCTGTAATATTAAGTCCAAGCTTTTTTTGTCTTCAATATTTTCAGGTAGCCCAATGATTCTTGTTTCTCCTCATTCTTTTCTCGGGGTCAGTTGTTTTGCATATGAGGTATTTTATATTTTTTTCTCTTTTTTCCATTTCTTGATTTTGTTTACCAATTCTTATTGTCTTATGAAGTCATTACTTTCCACAGGCTCTATTCGTTTTTTAAGAGAAGACTTTTTTTCATTTACTTTTTGCAACTCCTTTTCCAATTGGTTAATTCTATTTTTGAAAGGGTTTGACATTTGAATAATTGAGGTGTTGAGATAATTATTTTTTTGTGCATTTGTCCAATAGTATTTTCCAAGCATTTCTTTCCTTTTTTGCAAAGAATTAATTGTCTCTCCTAAATTTTCTAACAGATTTTTCAAACCCTTTCTAATTTCTTCAAGGAAATCTTTCTGTGCTGAAGACCAAATTATATTTTCCTCAGAGATTCTATATCTTTCTGAATTAGAGTCTTTACCTTACTGGTAATTATCTATGCATCCCCCCTTTTCACTGGCCTTTCTTCATATTCTTCTGTTTTTGTGTTTGGAGAAGGACTAGTTCATAAAAGTTTGTTGTTGAGACCCTTAGAAGCTTTACTCACTGAGTTTAATAAGTCCAAGTGGTCAGGCTAGTAGGGGATGTTGATTGCTTTCTCTGGAGTGTATGTGACCTTGATGTGAGGCCCTTTCCCTTTGCCTGGAGGGGTTTGGGTGATGCTACTGGATACTTTTATCCTTGTATAATGTGGGCTATGCACTGCAGCAAGGTAATTACTCTCCCTATTCAGCTGCTGAAGTTCTACTGCCCATGACTGAGCCTGCAGTGGTGGTGGTGGGGCTGTCTGTTTTGGGATGAGGGTAAGGCTGAAATGAATGTTTGTACTCTGAGATTCTCCAGACCAGAGAACCCTAGAGGATCAATGTCTGCAACTCTTTGCACTGGAATTTGCCCTCCAGCCCTACTGGAACACCCCAGGTCATTAGCCCCAAAATCAAAGCCTCTGCGGCTGATCTTAAGTTAGTCCCAGATTCACCGGTTCCCAGTTGGCTCTCTGCTCTCTGCCCTAAGCTCACTCATGATTCCTGATGACACACCTTGAGGTAGTTAATCTTCTCATAGCTTCTTTTTCTCGGATTTGTCTATTGAAATTCTGTTAAGAGGTGTGTTTCATATTGTATGAGGGAAGATCAGGAGACCTTAGGAGAGTCCCTATCTTGTCTCCACCATCTTGGCTGGAAGTAATACATTATTTTTTACCTATGCATTTTCTCCAAATGAAGGTACTAAGAGTTATATATGATTATTCTGCTTTTAAGTATCGTTCTTTGATAAATAGCATCATGATAAACTATAGCCCTGAAATATTATAGTTACAGGAATTATTCAAGTACAAAATAAAGAAAGCCAGTGCTAGACATAGCATAAAAATAAATCAGTGAGATGTGACAAAGCAAGAATAGATCAGTCATGTAACATGTGATTTTGTAAAAATCTACATATTTAATAAGTATGTTATAAAACAGTGCATAAATATAAATGACCAGCTTTAAACAGTATTTTATTTGTAGTAAGAATATAATAAGTGCTTTGGGAGGTTCCTAAGATCTGTTACCTCAATTTACTTTTATCTCATTACTACTAATTTGGAATTTTTAAATATGGCTATGGAGAAATTGAATTTATTCCTTTGAAAACTGCTTCCTCCTAATATTTTAATAATCACATAATATCTCTTACTATAATGAAATTGGAATAAATTCAACATAAACTTTATCAGAGTATTTTTCTGTAAAAATTGGTTTTCCTCAGCTATGTACCATCTAATTTTAGTTGTATTGAACTTATTGGCACTAATAATTTTTAAAATTTTAGGAAGAAAATTTATTATTTATTTATTTATTTTTTTTTAAATTTATTTATTTATTTTTGTTATTTCAAGTGGAATTCTTGAATTTCCTTTGATATTATATTACTATTTTCTGGCTATAAAAAGTAGGGACCAGCTAGGTGGCACAGTGGATAGAGCACCGGCCCCGGAGTCAGGAGTACCTAAGTTCAAATCCAGCCTCAGACACTTAATAATTTCCTAGCTGTGTGGCCTTGGACAAGCCACTTAACCCCCATTGCCTTGCACCAAAAAAGTAATCTCTATTAGTTTGATCAGTAAGGAATCAAATAGTAAATTAAAATAAGTAGAAATATCATTTTTTGACTTAGCTTACTCATAAATTATTAAGATTTTTACAGTTATTTCAGTCTCTAGTTCCACCATGAATAGGTGGTAGCTGCATTCCTAGAATTCCTTTGTCTACATATATGTGTGTGTGTCTGTGTGTGGATGTGTGGATGTGAAAGAGAGAGAGAAAGACAGACAGATAGCCACACAGACAGATACCAGAGAGAGAGAAATATTTCATAAAGTCATATTAACACAAAATCAAAAGAAAATATATTTCATTTTATAAAATGAATCTTTAATAAAATTGTGCACTTATCAACTTTCCTGATGAATTTACCAGAACTTCATAGAAATTTGTATTAAAGAGTACTCTAAAACATTAAAAAATTGTGAATGAAAAAAACATGGGGAAATATGACTTCTCTAAACCCCATCATCACTCCGGTCAAAATGGAAGCATAATGAAACAAGGTATAAAAGATATTCTGCTATCTCTTGACCTTAAGAGGAGAATAGAAAGAGTGGGGAAAAAGACCATAAGGGTAGGGGAGAAATGGGGAAAAAAAGGTTGAGAAAAATTCCTTCTTATATAATCAAGGTATACAGGTAGACACTTTTATGCCAATAAGGATGTGAAAGTGTAAGAAATTCATATCTTAGATGGTTAAAAGAATGAAAAACAAATATAGAGAGAACAAAGCAATTCATTAAACAAGGAATTAGGAAAAAAGAAAGGGGAATGAGGGAAGGGTAGTTTAAAGGATAGATCAAGCGAGATATGAGGCCTTGTAGAAGAATCATTTTGAAAATTTATTTTACAAAATTATAACTCTTTTAGAGGTGCTTAAGAATAGAAATCTGTATGGTATCTCTATAAATTGGGAAATGAATGAATAATTTATGGTAAAAAATGTGGTGCAATTCTGTTGTACTTTAAGTAAGAAGAAATAAATAATCTCAGAGAAACTGGGGGAGACTTTGCTAAACTGATGTAGAAGAAAGTGAATGTTTTCAGTAGAATATTCCATATAGTATCAAAAGTACAGTTAAAGTAAACAAATTTTAAAGAATTTGGAACTCTACCATAATGACAAAGCACAATTTAAGCAAACCAATAATTTAACACACCCATTCAACTCCTAAGTAAAAATAGTATTCAGAGTACGGAAAGAAAGGAAAAAGAAATGAACTTTTCCAATATGGATATTTTTTTCTTGACTACACATGCTCATGATGAATTTCTTTTTTTCTTTACTTTTTGATTTGGGTCTCTGTAAATGGGATTGCAATAGCAGAGTTGAGCAGGAAGAATTTTAATCATTCCACAATCATACATATCATTCAGATCATATGGATCATATTTATAAATGGAATATATACTATTTAGAGACTTGAAAACATTAGCCAATTCCACAAAAGAAGAGAATTTCTAAAGATTTTTATTTGCCTTTCATAATCAAAGATGAAGAATCATGTTTGCATTTCACCAGCTCAAAATCTATGCTATATATAAAGTGACGGTAGCAATTAAGGAAATTAGCAGAGAAGCTACATATGATCAAATGCAAGCTAAATAATTCTCTATTGAATACAATATATTTCAAAGGCATCCAGCAAGTGAAAGTCTGATATATAATCCTTTAATTAACTTGTGCTAATTCATAATAGATCAATTTGATTATACAAACATGAAAAACAAAGTAGATTAAAAAAGTGTTACCAAGATAATGAGATACATATAATTAATCAACTTATCCTATTATTCCATAAGTCAAGGAATTGATACAGATGGGAAATAGATTTAGCATGACAGCAAGTTTTAACGTAATATTGAGGTGGATTTAATTTGAATGATCATGTAGTATTTTCAATTATTTGGAGCTAATCTCAGCTACAAAACTCCTATCTTCAAAACCAGAATTTTATAAAATAAATTGTCTTTGAATTATGTAATTCCATTGTTATGGATTAATGAACTTTATAGGAAATTCAAAGAAGAAGGAAATAGGCATGTTCTTTATGTCTGACTGTAGTTTTTAACCACCAAAATCGTGTAAAATCAAGCATTAAATATAAATTTAAAAAGTGGATGAGTGGTTTGCTATTTCCTTTTTCAGTTCATTTCAGGTGATGAACTGAAGCAAACAAGCTTTAGATAACTTGCTCCAGGGATCACAACCAATAAGTGTCTGAGGCTGTATTTGAACCCAATTCACGATTAATCCAGGGCTAAAGCTATAGCCACTGTATCATTGAACTACCCTTTTTACTGTAATATCAACTACTATATTCAACTAAAATGCTTTTAGACACAACAGTTTCATTCATTCTTCCCAATAATGAGTTTAAATAATGGTACAGTTTTCTTTATATGCATTAATTTGGAACTTGTGAAATAAGCAACTTCAACTAAAGATTATTTATTGATCATTCTTTAATAACTTGCAAAAATTCTGGCTAATGAACTCTTCTAAGCATTTATATTTAGCCCTGTATCTATATTTTTCTCCAAATAATCAGATGACAATGATAGTGGTTAGAAATTTGCAAATGACATAATGCTGGGGGAATAATTAATACAATTGGATAATAGAAACAAGAGGCAGATACATTTTAACAAATGCAAAGAATAGACCAATGGAATTAAAATGAAATTCAATGGTGATAGAATTTTACACTTTAAACATATGTTGCAGACTACTGACCAAGATGGCAGAGAGAAGCCAGGCCCTGTGTTAAGGTTTCCTGATCTTCCCTCATAAACAATATGAAACATACCTGTTAATGGAAGTCCTATGAACAAAACCCATAAAAAGAGGCTAGAAAAAGAACATTTAACTCAAGGTCTGTCTTCGGGGATAGAGGATGTGGCAAGTGCAGAGTCTGACAGTCAGGGAGAAAGCAGGACTAATCTAAGATCCGACCCTGGGGCTTTCACTGTTGGAAGCACTTCTGCTGTGGGAAGCACTTCACTCTGATACAGGACCATTGAGTAGATGCATGGGTGTATGACTGACAATCAGAAATTACAGGAAGCACTGGAGGGTAGGTTCCAGCCTCTACCTTACTGGTCAGGAGGAGATATTACATTCAGTAAGTAAAGTCTCTAGGGATCTCAATACCAAACCTCAGTGAATCAGTCCCTCTCCCAATACAAGATCTTAGGAAAATGAAGAAATGCCAGCAGAAGGGGGGAACCATAAAAAAATTCCCAGAAGCAAAAGACCCTAATTCAGAGAAATGGAGAACCTCTGAAGAGAATATGATTTGGTCTCCAGCACAGAAAGATTTCCTAGAAGGACCCAGGACAAGATTAACACCTTATAACATGAAAACAAATCTTTGGAAAATACAACGGACAAATGCAAAAAGAAAATAACTCTCTCAAAACCTCAAATGATCAAAAGGAAAGTATTTGCAAAAATAAACTGAACCAAATGGAAAAGGAGGTGAAAAAGGTAAATGAAGAAAATTCTTTCCTAAAAAAAAGAGTGGAGTCAATGGAAACCAATGACTTTATGAGTTAATAAAAATTTGTTAAACAAAACCAAAAAAAATGAAAAAAAGAGAAGAAAATATTAAATACCTTGTCAGCAAAACCACTGACCTTGAGAATAAATGGAGGAAAGATAATCTAAAAACTATTGACCTTCCTGAAAACATTGAAGAGAAAAAAAGCCTGGACTCAATATTATAGGATTTAGTGATGGAAAACTGCCTTGATATCATGGAAACAGAGGGAAAATAATTATTGAATGAATATATCAATCCCCTCTGGAAAGGAATCCCAAAATGAAAACGCCAATGGATATCATAGCCAAATTCCAGCACTATCTGATAAAAAGAGAAAATCCTACAAGCAGCCAGAAAGAAACAATATAGATATCAAGGAGCCACAATAAGGTTTATACAGGACCTGGCAGCATCAACATTAAGGGATTGAATGGTCTGGAATGCAATATTGCAAAAATAAAGAGAGCTGGAATCCCAGTCAAACATCCATTATCCAGCAGAACTGAGCCTTCTTCTCCAGGGCAAACAATGGACATTTAAAAAAATAATGAAATAGGAGACTCCCAACATTTCCTGATGAAAAGACCAGAGTTTAGTAGAAAATTTGGACTTCAAACAGGAGACTCAAGAGACACATGAAAAGGTAAAATTGAAAAAAAATATCCAGGGGAAGGGAAAGAAAAAACAACTGTTTTCAAATAAGATGAAACTAGCAATGTCCATACCTGGAACAAAAGACTCTACCAACTCTCAAGATTGTAACTCTGTTAGAGAGAATTTAATTAGCCAGAAGAGATGGGCATCAATGACTTATTTGAGAAACTGTTATCCAATAAGATGAAACTGGCTATATCCTTACTGGGTGAAAGACTCTAATAGCTCTCAATAATTGTAATTCTAGTCAAGCGAATAGTCAGAAGTCATGGGCACATGAGCACACAATAACATTTATGTGACTTAGATAGAATGATTTAAAAATAATACCTCCTTAAAAAGGAGGACAGTACAGATCTATGGAAAGGTGAGCAGTTTATGACTAAGGAAGAGATGGAGAACATCACTAAAAATAAACTAGATGATTTCTATTACATTAAATTAAAAAGGTTTTGCACAGATAAAACCACTACAACTAAGATCAAAAGAAATTCAGCAAATTGGGAAATAATCTTTACAATTAATGTTTCTGACAAAACACTCATTTCTAAAATATACAGAGAACTGAGTCATATTTTTTTAAAAAGCCATTCTCCAGTTGACAAATGCTGAAAAGATATGCAAAGGCAATTTACAGATGAGGAGATCAAAGCAATACATAGTCATATGAAAAATTGCTCTAAATCATTACTTATTAGAGAAAAAATTTAATGCTTCTCTGAGGTACCACCTCACACCTCTCAGACTGGCCAATATAACCAGAATGGATAATGATCATTGTTGGAAGGGTTTTGGGAAATCTGGGACACTATTACATTGTTTGTGGAGCTGTGAACTCATCCAACCTTTCTGGAGAGGAAAGGGAACAAAATTGTGCATACCCTTTCATCCAGCAATACCACTATTGTATCTATACTCTGACAAGATGATGAAAAAGGGTAAAAACATCACTTGTACAAAAATATTCATAGCAGCCCTGTTTGTGGTGACCAAGAATTGGAAAGTAAATATCCTTCAATTGGGGAATGGTTTAGTAAACTGTGGTATATGTATGTCATGAAATACTATTGTTTTATTAGAAAACAGGATGTACAGGAATTCAGGGAAGCCTTGAGGGATTTGCATGAAATGATACTGAGTGAGATGAGCAGAACAAGAAAAACACTGTAGTCCCTAAGAGCAAAATGGAAGTGATGATTAAACTTGATGGATTTGCTTATTTCGTCAATGCAACAATCAGGGACAATTTTGGGCTGTCTGCAAAGGAGAGTGCCATCTGTATTCAGATAAATAACTGTGGAGTTTGAACAAAGTTCAAGTACTATTCCCTTTAATTTAGAAAAAAAGAACCTGCTATGTTATTGGCTGATCTTGTTATCTCTTCTCTTTTATGTTTCTTCTTTAAAGATATGATTTTCCTCTCATCACACTTAATTTGGATCAATGTACAACATGGAAACAATGTAAACACTCACAAATTGCTTTCTGTGGGGGAAACAAAGTGAGATTAGGGAAATATTGTAAAACTCAAAATAAATAAAAAATAAAAAATAAAAGAGGACAGTAAAGAGATGGGAGGATAGGAGACTGAGGGGGTAAATCTCATTAAATTAAGAGGTACAAAGGATTTATTGTAATAGAGGGGAGGAAGGGAGGAGGTGAGAACCACCTAAAACTTACTGTCATCAAATTGGCTTAAAGTTAACATACACATACTCAGTAAAGTTTATAAAATTACCTTACCTTTCAAGTGATAAAAGGGGAGGGGAGAAGAAAGGGGGAATCAACAGAAGGAACAGAAGGAAGAAGGGGCAAAGGGGAAGGGGAAGAAAAAGGGGAAAGCTGTTAATTATAGAAGGGCAAACATGAAAAGTGGTGGAATTCAAAAACAAAATACTGGAGAATATGGATAATGGATAAAAAGGAAAACATACAAACAGAGGGAAGATAACATAGAGGGAAAGAAAGAGTTACTAATTCTAACTCTGAATGTGAATGGGATGAACTCTCCCTTAAAACATAAGCAAATAGCAGAGTGGATTAAAACCAGAATCCTACAATATGCTGCTTAGAAGGAACTCATTTGAAGCAGACAGATACACACAGAGTAAAGGTAAAAGGTTGGAGTAAAATATATTTTGCTTCAGCTGAAGTGAAAAAAGCAGGGGTAACAATCCTTATCTCAGACAAAGTACCTGCAAAATAAATACTGTTAAACGAGATAAGGAAGGAAACTATATCCTCCTAAAAGTTACCAAGGATAGTAAAGTAATTTCAATACTAAATATGAATGCATGCAATTGTATAGCTTCCAAATTCTTAGAGCAGTTAAAGGATTTACAGGAAGACATAGATAAAACAACAGTACTAGTGGGAGACCTCAAACTCCCACTCTCAGATTTAGATAAATCTAACCATAAAATAAAGAAGAAGGAAGTTAAGGAGGGAAACAGATTGTTAGAAAACCTAGTTGTGATAGATTTATGGAGGAAATTGCATGGGGATAGAGAGGAATATACTTAATTTTTTCTGCAGTACACATAGTACTTACACAAAAATTGACCATGTTCTAGGGCATAAGATCCTAAAAATTATTTGTAGAAAGGCAGAAATAATGAATACATCTTTCTCACGTCATAATACAATAAAAATCACTTGCATTATTGGGCCAGTAAGATATAGAAACAAATGTAATTGGAAACTGAATAAATCATTTTAAAGAATGAGTGGATCAAGCAACAAATTATAGAAAGAATTAATTATTATATCCTAGATAATGACAATAATAAAACAATATTTAAAACCTATGGGATGCACTCAAGGCAGGTTTCAGGGTATATATTACACCTTTAAATGCTTATATGAATAATTAGAGAAAGATAAAATCAATGAACTAAATATGCAACTAAAAAAATTAGAGAAAGGACAAGTTAACCCCCACAGTTATATACCAAATTAGAAATTCTAAAATTTCAAGGAAAAATTAATAAAATAGAAAGCAAGAAAACTATTGAACTAATAAATAAAATCAAGACATGGTTTTATGAAAAAAACAATAAAATTGCTAAATATCTGGTTAATTTGATTTAAAAAAGAAAGAAGAAAGCTATATTGCTAGTATCATAAATGAAAAAGATGAATTCACTACAGATGAGGAGGAAATTAAAGTAATAATTTGGAATTATTTTGCACAACTCTATGCCAATAAATTTGATAATCTAAATGAAATGGATAAATGTTTACAAAAAATAAAAATTTCCCAGGATAAATGAAGAGGAAATTAGATACTCAAATAACCCTGTCTCAGAAAAAGAAATTCAACAAATCATTATGGAACTCCCTAAGAAACAATCTTCAGGGCCATGTGCATTCACAAGTGAATTCTATCAAACTTTTAAGGATCAATTGGTTCCAATTCTACATGGACAATTTGGAAAAATAAATGAAGACAGAACTGTGCCTAACACTTTCTATGACACCAATATGATGCTGATACCTAAAGCAGGAAGAGTTAAAACAGAGAAAGAAAATTATAGACTTATCTCCCTGATGAATATAGATGCAAAAATCTTAAATAAAATCTTGGCTAAACAACTACAACAAGTTGTCACTAGGATAATACATTATGACCAAATAGGATTTATCCTAGGAATGCAGGTTTGATTCAATATTAGGAAAACTGTCAGTATAGTTAATTATATCAATAACAAACCAATCAGAAATCATATGATTATATCAATAGATGCTGAAACAGTTTTGACAAAATACAACACCCATTCCTACTAAAAACACTATAGAGCGTAGGAATAAATGGATTGTTCCTCAGAATGATAAACAGTATCTATCTGAAACCATCAACAACCATTGCATACAATGGGGACAGGCTAGAGGCATTCCCAATAAGATTGTGGTGAAAGAAGGAGGTCCATTATCACCACTACTATTCATTATTGTATTAGAAATATTACTTTCATCAATGAGAGATGAAAAAGAAATATAAGGAATTAGAACAAGGTAGGAAGAGACTAAACTCTTATTCTTTGCAGATGATGACATGATGGTATACCTAGAGAATCCCCAAGAAATCATCTAAAAAAATTTACTAGAAATAATTAGCAACTTTAGCAAAGATGCAGGATATAAAATAAACTCTTTTGAATACTCAACCTTTAAATATATATATATTGACTAGCAAGATGCATCAGAAAGAGCTTGAAAGAAAAATCCCATTCATATTAGCCTCAGACAATATAAAATACCTGGGAGTTTATCTGCCAAGGAAGACTCAGAAACTTTTTGAAAACAATTACAAAACACTTCTCACACAAATAAAATCAGACTTAAATAACTGGGCAAATATCAACTGCTCTTGGACAGGCAGAGCTAATATAACAAAAATGACAATTCTACCAAAACTAAACAACCTGTTTAGTGCCCTACCAATCAAAATTCCAAAGAATTACTTTAATGAGATAGAAAAAATTGAAAGTAAATTCATATGGAGAGACAAAAAGTCATGAATCTTCAGGGCTTTCAAGAAAAAAAAAAGTGCAAAGAAAGTGGTTTGACACTACCAGATTTAAAATTATATTATAAAACATTGGTTATAAAAACTGTTTAGGTTTGGCCAAAAATAGAGTGGAGGATCAGTAGAATAGTCCAATTGCAATAGCAGGAAATAATTATAGAAAAAATGCTGTTTGATAAACCCAAAGAGTCCAGATATTGGGAAAAAACTCTCTCTTTGATAAAATCTGTCAGGAACATCTGAAGTTAGTAAGGCAGAAGCTTGGATTAAACGAACACCTCACATCCTATACCAAGATAAGATCAAAATGGATATAGAACTCAGAAATAAAAATAAACAAAGATCAAGGGATAGTTTACCTGTCAAAACTATGGAAAAGAAAGCAGTTTATGATCAAGGAATGGACAGAGAATATCATTAAAAATAAACTAGGCAATTGTCATTACATTTAATTCAAAAGCTTTTGCCCAGACAAAAAACCATTGTAACCAATATCAAAAGAAATGTAGTAATTTGGGAATCAATTTTTATGACTACTTTTTCTGACAAAGAATTCATCTCTACAAATAGGGAATTGAGTCAATTTCTTTTAAAAAAGGACAAAGCCATTCCCCAACTGATAAATGGTTGAAGGATATGCAAAGGCATTTTACAGATGAGGAAATCAAGGCAATCCATAGTCACATAAAAATTTCTCTAAATCACTAATTATTAAAGAACTTCAAATTAAAACATCTCTGAGGTAACACCTCACACCTCTCAGACTGGCCAATATGACCAGAAAGGATAATGATCAATATTGTAAGGGATGTGGGAAATCTGGGACACTATTACATTGTTGGTGGAGCTGTGAACTCATCCATTCTTTCTGGAGAGAAATTTGGAATTATGTTCAACGGCAACAAAAAGTGTGTATAACCTTTGATCCACCAATACCACTATTGGGTCTGTACCCTGAAGAGATTATGAAAAAGGTTAAAAACATCAGCCTTACAAAAATGTTCATAGCAGCTCTGTTTGTGGTGGCAAATAAATGGAAACTGAGGGAATCAATTGGGGAATGGTTTAACAAACTGTGTTATATGTATGTGATGGAACACTATTATTCTATTAGAAATCAGAAGGGATGGGAATTCATGGAAGCCTGGAAGGATTTGCATAAACTGATGCTGATCGAGATAAGCAGAACCAGAAGAACACTGTATACCCTAACAGCAACATGAGAGTGATGATCAAACTTAATGGGTTTGCTTAGAGAAACAGGGCAAGAATCAGGCACAATCTTGGGATATCTGCATTGGAGAATGCGGTCTGTATCTTGAGAAAGAATTGTGGAGTTTGAACAAAGACCAGACTATTACCTTTAATTAAAATAATGTTATCTTCTCATGTAATTCTGCTATGCCATATACTATATATTTCTTCCTTAAGGATATGATTTTTCTCTTATCACATTCAATTTAGATCAATGCATACTCTAGGAATGATAAAGACTAACAAACTGTCTTCTGTGGGGAATGGGGGGAGGGAATCAAGATTGGGGGGAAATTGCAAAACTCAAAATTAATAAAACCTTTCTAAAATTAAAAAAATAAACATAACTTGCAAAAAATTCAAAATGACAAAATGAGAAAATTGTGGTTACATTTTTTTTAGAAATTTAGTGATCAAAAAACTCAGAATCAAAAGAATTTTTTGATAAACTAGAAAAATGAAATAATTCCAGGACAATGGAAATTATACTCAAACATACTACCCTGGACAAACAATTTAGAAATTATTTTATTCAATTTCAGAAACTATATAATTTCATCACTTTTTTCCCTCTTTTTTGGTTTTGTTAACAGTCTTGCTGTCTCATGAAGTCATTGGTTTCTGCAGACTCCATTCTTTATTTTAGAGAGGAGACTTCTTCATTTACCTTTTGCAACTCATTTTCCAATTGTTCAAATCTATTTTTGAAAGAGTTTTCCATTTGACCAATTGAAATTTGTGGAGAATTATTTGTTTTGCATTTTTCCAGTTGAGGCTCTGAGAGAATTATTCTCATTTTGTATTTGTCCAATTGTATTTTCCAATGGTTTGTTTTCTTGTGGCAATATGTTAATCTTTTCTTTTCCCAAATTTAGCAATTGATTTTTTCTTTTTTTTATTAAAGATATTATTTGAGTTTTACAATTTTCTCCCAATCTTGCTTCCCTCACCCCACCCCAACCCCACAGATAGTACTCCGTCAGTCTTTACTTTGTTTCCATGTTGTACCTTGCTCCAAATTGGGTGTGATGGGAGAGAAATCATATCCTTAAAGAGAACAGAATTCTCACAGGTAACCAGATCAGACACTAAGATATCTGGTTTTTTTCCAAATTAAAGCGAAAAGTCCTTGTACTTTGTTCAAACACCACAGCTCCTTATCTGGATACAGATGGTACTCTCCTTTGCAGACAGCCCAAACTTGTCCCCAATTGTTGCACTGATGGAATGAAGAAGTCCTTCAAGGTTGAACATCACTCCCACGTTGCTGTTAGGGTGTACAGTGTTTTTCTAGTTCTGCTCATCTCACTCAGCATCAGTTCATGCAAATCCCTCCACGTTTCCCTGAAATCCCAACCCTCCTGGTTTCTAATAAAACAATAGTGTTCCATGACATACATATGCCACAATTTGCTAAGCCATTCCCCCATTGAAGGACATTTACTGGATTCCCAATTCTTTGCCACCACAAACAGGGCTGCTAGAAATATTTATGTACAAGTAATGTTTTTACCCTTTTTCCTCATCTCTTCAGGGTATAGACCCAGTAATGGTATTGCTGGGTCAAATGGTATGCACATTTTTGTTTCCCTTTGGGCATAGTTCCAAATAGCTCTCCAGAAAGGTTGGATGAGTTCACAGCTCCACCAACAGTGTAATAGTGTCCCAGATTTCCCACATCCCTTCCAACAATGATCATTATCCTTCCTGGTCATACTGGCCAATCTGAGAGTTGTGAGGTGGTACCTCAGAGAAGCTTTAATTTGCATTTCTCTAATAATTAATGATTCAATGAGTTCAATAATGGCTTGTTGAATTTCTTTTTCTGAGATAGGCTTGTTTAGGTATTTAATCTCTTCTTCATTTAACCTGGGAAACTTATATTTTTGTAAATATTCATCCATTTCTCTTAGATTATTAAATGTATTGGCATAGAGTTGGGCAAAATAATTTGAAATTATTACTTTAATTCCCTCCTCCTTGGTGGTGAGTTCACCTTTTTTCATTTATAATACTAGCAATTTGGTTTTCTTCTTTCTTTTTTTTAATCAAATTGACCAGAGGTTTATCAATTTTAATGTTTTTTTCATAATACCAACTTTTGGTTTTATTTATTAATTCAATAGTTTTTTTTTGCTTTCAATTTTATTAATTTCTACTTTAATTTTAAAAATTTCTAATTTGGTATTTGATTGGGGATTTTTGATTTGTTCTTTCTCTAATTTTTTTAGTTGCATGTTTAGTTCATTGATTTCCTCTTTCTCCAATTTATTCATATAAGCATTTAGAGCTATAATATATCCCCTGAGAGTTGCTTTGAATGAATCCCATAAGTTTTGGTATGTTGTTTCATTATTATCATTATCTAGGATAAAATGGTTAATTCTTTCTATAATTTGTTTTTTGGCCCCCCCTCATATTTTAAAATGAGGTTATTCAGTTTCCCCTTTGCTCTTTGTCTATATCTCCCAGGCCCAGTATTGCATATGACTTTTATTGCATTGTGATCTGAGAAAGATGTATTCACTATTTCTGCCTTTCTGCAGTTGATCATTAGGTTTTTATGTCCTAGTACATGGTCAATTTTTGTATAAGTTCCATATACTGCAGAGAAAAAGGTATATTCCTTTCTATCCCCATTCAGTTTCCTCCATAAGTCTACCATATCTAATTTTCCTAACAATGTATTTACCTCCCTAATTTCTTTCTTGTTTGTTTTATGATTTGATTTATCTAGATCTGCTAGGGGGAGGTTGAGGTCTCCTACTAGTAGAGTTTTGCTGTGTATGTCTTCCTGTAATTCTTTCAGCTTCTCCTCTAAGTATTTGGGTGCTGTACCACTGGGTACCTATACATTCAATATTGAAATGACTTTATTGTCTATGGTACCTTTTAGGAGGATAAAGTTGCCTTCCTTATCTCTTTTAATGCTATCTATTTTTGCTGCTGCTTTGTCTGAGATAAGGATTGCTACCCCTGCTTTTTTTACTTCAGCTGAAGCAAAATATATTTTGCTCCAACCTTTTACCTTTACTCTATATGTATCTCTCTGCTTCAAATGAGTTTCTTGTAAGCAGCATATTGTAGGATTCTGGTTTTTAATCCACTCTGCTATTTGCTTACGTTTTATGGGAGAGTTCATCCCATTCACATTCAAGGTTATGATTACTAATTCTTTATTGCCCTCTGTGCTATCTTCCCTCTGTTTGTATTCCCCCCCCCCTTTCTCCCCCTTTTATCCATATTCCCCAGTATTTTGTTTTTGAATACCACCCCCTTCAGTATGTTTGTCCTCCTATATCACACCCTCCCCTTTCTTTCCCCTTTCCCTTTTTCCCTTTTCCCTTCCCTTCCTTTTGTTATTTCCCCTTATTTCCCCCACTCCCCTTCCCTTTCTCCATCCCCCCTCCCCTTTTCCCCTTTTGATACTTGAAAGGTTAGATGTTTTATAAGTTAACTGAATATGTGTAGGTTGACTTTAAGCCAAGTCTGATGAGAAGAAGATTCAGGTGTTTCTCCTCTGCTCCCTTCTTCCCCTCTATTACCATAGGTTTTTTTGTACATCTTAGTGTAATGAGATTTGTCCCATTCAATCCCCTCCCTCCTCCCGTCTCTTTCCTGTCCCCCTTTTTAGGGAGGTAGTGTATTTTTTTAGATCATTCTATCTAGGTCATAGAAAATTCTGAGTGTCATTCCCTATCTTCCCTCGGAGCCCAGACTCACCTACCGGTACTCAGCCAAGGCTGCTTTTGGGAGACAAATCCTGAGGTAGATTTTCCTCTCCTGGCTTTTCTTTCTGGCTTTCCTGGTTTGGAATTCTTTTAAGAGGTTTGTTTCATGTGATAGATGGGGAAGAGATCAAGAGACTTTAGAACTGTGCCTGTCTTCTCTCCGCCATCTTGGCCGGAAGTCTCCCCCAATTGATTTTTAAACTCCTTCCTTATTTCTTCAAGGAAGTCTTTCTGTGCTGGAGACCAGGTAATATTCACCTCAGAGGTTCTAGGTCTCTCTGAATTCAGGTCTTTTCCTTCCAAGAATTTTTCTATGGATCCGCCTATCTGCTGACCTTTCTTCATTTTGCTAAGACCTTGAGTTGGGGAGGGGCTGGTTTACATAGGTTTGGTATTGTGATCCCTAGAGGCTTTATTCACTGAGTGCAGTATCTCCATCTGGCCAGTAGGGGTTGCTAGAGGCTTTATTCACTGAGTGTCATTTCTCCAGCAGGCCAGAAGGGGGTGCTGGTTGCTTTCTCTAGAGTGTCTGTGATCTTCATTGAGGCATTCTCCCTTGGCCTGGAGGGAATGATTGAAGCTGTTAAATACTATTGCCTTCAATCAATGGTGGGCTTTACTCTAGGGTGAGGTCATTCCTCTCCCTATTGTCAGCTGGGCTGGTTCTACCGCTCACACAACTGTGCCTGGGGCAGAAGGTTTATAATTATGTTTGTTCTGGGAAGAGCCTTCAGAGAAAATGGAGGCTTGAACTTGGAGTTTCTCCAGACCAGAAGAGCCCAGGGATAATGTATGTACCTGTCCTGCACTGGAATTCTCCCCCTATCCCTGTTGGCAAACCCCAGACTTTAAATGCCAACACCAATGCTTCTGCTCCCTAGTTGACCCAAGTCGCCAAGGAGAACCAGGCTCTAGTCCTGCAATTGAACAAGCATATCTGGTTCTTGTACCCTCAGGCTCCCAGGCTCCAACCCAGCCACTAATCAGACTGATATGTGGCTGACTCACCCTCTGTGCCTGGACTCACCCAGGACTGTGGAAGACAAATCGTGAGGTAGATGTTCTTTCTCCTGGCTTTTCTTTCTGGGTTTTGTTGATTAGATTTCTGTTAAGAGGTTTGTTTTATATCATATATGGAGAAATATCAGGAGAGTTTAGAACTCTGCCTGTTTTCTCTTTGCCATCTTGGACAGAAGTCGGAAACTAATTTCAAATAACATTGAAAAGTCAATGAGCATATAGAAGAGAACAACCAGGAAAACATAAAGACTATACAAATTATATATATATATATATATATATATATATATATATATATATATATATATATATATATATCATGGATAAAGGAAGATTTGTGGTAAAGGAGGGGATGCTTTAAGATATGACAATGTATTTCACATATTTAAGCAAAAAAGTGAACATTATAAAGTGACCATTTGTAATCTGATGCAAGCAAGCAAAAAGCTTTCTAAATATTAGATGTATTAAAACGTGTGTTTATATATAGATACATAGCAACATTCCTTTTACAAATTGAATTCCAAATCTCTCTCTCTCTCTCTCTCTCTCTCTCTCTCTCTCTCTCTCTCTCTCTCTCTAATTCATGCCTGTCCAATGAGAATGCAGGCTATCATTAATTATACATGTGAAGTTTGGAAAACATATTCCTTTGTTAGATGTTTTAAAAAGTGCAAGAAATATAAAGAAAATGGAAAAAAAGTGTACTTTAATCTTTACTAAAGTTCTTTAAGTATTTCTCTGGAAATGAATAGTATTTTTTATCTTGTGTTATCTTACATCATTGATTACTGAGAGTTAAGTCTTTCATAATTGACCATCATAACAATATTGTTATTACTGTGTACAAACTTCTCTGGTCATATATATAAATCTTCCCAAGTTTTTTCCTGAAACATCATGCTCTTAATTTCATATAGTGCCTTAGCATTTCATCAATCATATACTGCAAGTTCTTCAGTGATTTCAAAATTAATAGCAATTGAGGAGATTGCTAGTACAAGTTAGAATATATTGTCTCTGAATCCCCTTATATCTTACTTTCTATGAATATTTAAGAAGAAAATTTATAT
This sequence comes from Macrotis lagotis, assembly GCF_037893015.1. Lineage (NCBI taxonomy): Eukaryota > Metazoa > Chordata > Mammalia > Peramelemorphia > Peramelidae > Macrotis > Macrotis lagotis. The sequence goes on from NC_133666.1 coordinate 432,940,153, forward strand.
TTTAACTTGGAAACTACTTACATTATAACCTAGTGGTTTGATAGTCACCAGAAATAAAAAGAGGCTGAAGCTTACATTTTGTTGGAGGATAAAACATTTGAAACAGATAATCAAATACAAGATGACGAGGCAGGCAACAACACATTCAAGTATTTGGGTGGAAGATATTCAGAAGCTTCACATTGGAGTAGACCTCAAGCAAAGTCATGAAGAAAGATTAAAAAAAAAAACCTAAGGACATAGTTGAGGACAGAAGGATTTTCAGAAATAGGGAAATACCCATAGAGGGGTACAAGAGCAGGGCACAGAGGCTGGTGGTAAAAAATAGCAAGGATCTTAGTTTGACTGGAGTTTATAGAGAGGGTCAGAATAATAGGTAATATATATGAAATTACTAAGCATGTGTTAAGATTGGTACCCAAGTAGCATTATAATTAAATTACTGAAAGGAGCAAATACTTTGGAAATAGATTGTGTAGAAATATGATCCAAATCCTGGAAAGTGCTATAACTCTAATCCAAAAGTGGAACTGCTCTCTTGCCTATCTTTGGAGTTATATAACCTCATTCCAGCAAGATTTTTTTTTATTGTTGGATTAAATACTATTTAACAAAGATTTAAAAGGAAGTCCAGTGGATGACTTTATTGTGGTCAAAATTTAGAAATTCCATAAGCAAGGATGGGGAATCTTTTTTTTCCCCTAGCCAAAAGGCATTTGGGTATTTCTTTTAGGTTTTTGCAAGGCAAATGGGGTTAAGTGACTTGCCCAAGGCCACAAGGCCATGCAATTATTAAGTGTCTGAGGTCGAGTTTGAACTCAGGTACTCCTGACTTCAAGGCTGGTTCTCTATACACTGTGCCACCTAGTCACCCCTGCATCTGGGTGCTTATAATGTAATTCATGGGTCATAAAAATTATCAATTTAGGAATGAATCTGCTATATATTTTTCATAAATTTAATTAATTCAGTTCTTAAAAAGCTCCTAGCTTTATTCAATTTGGAGTTTCACCTGCAATTCCCTTGGTAGTACCATATATTTCCCACCCCCTGCCATAGAGGATTCAGGGTTATTCCTTGAAATATTTCCATCCATAAAATTTTAAAGGTTCCTCAACTATAATTCAATGTGTTCTTCAACTAAATGAAAAAAAGACATACAAATCAGAGTCATGTTATGTAATTTAATTAATTATAGTAATTGGGGATATATAATTTAGAAAACAGAAGACAATAGGAATATTGGAATTTTTTAAGTATTTGAAGGTAAAATAATATGGAATAGAGATTAGACCTGCTTTGACATCTGAAAGGAGAACAGGAATCTGGAGAAAGAAATTAAAGAATAATGAATACAACATAAGGAAATGCTTGTCAAACCTCTGAAAACTGAAGGGACTGTGTTAGGAGGCAATAAATGAGCTGTCATTTCAGGTCAACTTAATGACCACTTACTGTGGATGTTGCATTGCTGAAGGCAGAGAATGGAATAGATGAGTTCTGAGATGTTTCTCTATGATACCAAAATGTTTTCGAAGTTGACCCCATTCACATTCACAGCAGTGATAACTAACCATTTGCCTCCATCCTGTCTTCACCCTATTTTCACTTTCCTTTCTACTTTCCCCTTATTTCTCCTCACCAATATTTTATTTCTGATTCCTCCCTCACTGAATCTATAGGATAGGATAAATTTCTTTTTTTTTTTAGTTTTTTTTTCAAGGCAAATGGGGTTAAGTGGTTTGCCCAAGGTCACAGCAAGGTAATTATTAAGTGTTTGAGGTCAGATTTGAACTCAGGTACTCCTGACTCCAGGGGCAATGCTTTATCCACTGCACCACCTAGCTACCCCTAGGATAGGACAAATTTCTAAACCTAATTGGAAATATATATTATTCTCTCTTTGAACTAATCTGTTGAGAATAATATTTCCTTAGAGTTCATGCTCTCTTTTCTTTTATTCTTTTCTTCCTCTTCTCTTCTTTAGGTCTCTTCATGTGGTGTTAATTATTATCTAAAGTATCCACCTTCTTCTCCCACTATAATTATTTTTTCATGTCTTAACTGTTTTATGCATGTCCTGCATCCAGACCCTCTGTCAAAGTATTTTCATTTTGTCTGTCCTGATGAATGTCTAATTCTCAAGAGCCATAAGTATCAACACATAATGATCAATTTGTCTCCACACCCTCTGTTCAAGGACATTCCCTCAAACTGTTCTAGTAGAAATACAACCCTCATTAGCTAAAGTATCATCACATCATGATCAATTGATAATCACACTATTTGTCTAATTATGTTCCTTTTCAGTTGTTCTAAGAGCAATACACTCTCAAGAGTTACACGTATTGTCTTCCAATGCAGGGAATAAGACAGTTTATTGTCTTTGGTTAATAATTTCTTTCTGTTCACCATTTTACACATCTCTTGAATCCTGTACCTGAAGATCAATTTTTCTAATCAGTTCTGGATTTTTTTTTTATCAGGTAAGAATGAAAGGCTGGTATTTTATCCAAAATCCATCTTTTTCCTTGAAAGGCTATGTCGAATTTTGCTAATTGATTCTCTGCTGTAATTCATGTTCTTTGTACTCTGGAATATAATATTTCAGATCTTCCAATTAAACCATGAAAATAAAAATTTTTGTGTAATTCTGACAGCAGCTGCCTGATATTTATATTGCTTCTTTTTGCTAGTTGCAGTATTTTCTCCTTTAGCAACTTTAGAATTTAGAGAATTATGATATTTGGCTATAATATATCTTGAAGTTTTAATATTGGGATCACTTTCTGGGGGTGATAAATTGATTCATTCATGGACTATCTTAGCTTCTTTTTCTAAGACATTATGAAAATTTTCCTTGATAACGTCCTGAAAGATATTTTTCAGGCTATTTTTCTGATTGTGACTTTCAGGGGGACCAATAATTTCTAAAATATTTCTCTATATATTGTCAAGGTAGGTTATTTTTTCCAATTGCTACTTTACACATTCTTCTATTTTTTAAGCCTTTTGTTTTTGTTTGATGGAATCTTGGTGACTTAGAGTCATTAATTTTCGTTAGTCCAATCTTAATTTATAATGCTTTGTTTTCATCAGTGACTTTTTTGTTTCCATTTCAGCTGGTTAATTTTATTCTTAGAGGAGTTTCTTTCATTTTACAGTTGGTTGATTTTACTTTTAAAGCTTTTTTCTTCAGTAAGTTTTTCAAAATTTTCTTCCATGACTCTCATTTTTTCTCCATTTTCCCTCCACTTTCTTATTTTTAAAATCCATTTTGCTCTCTTCCAAAAAGTCCTTTTGAATTCAAAACCAATTTATAAATTTTTTGAGTCTTCACTGCTTTTTAAGACATTTTGTCACTGGAAATGGAATTTTTATTATTCCTATCATAATAGTAGGGTTTTTTGTGCTCAATGTTCTTTTTGTTTTATTGCTCATTTTCATAGTTGAACTCTGCTCCTAGGGCAAAGGAGGCAGAGTCCCAAGTGTTTTTGTTCTGAGGATTTTTTGTGCTCTGCTCTGGTCTTGCCTGCTGCACCAGTGTTCCAGGGTGCAAACTTTCTCTTCCAAGCTGGGAATGGGACCTCATGGCTGGCTGCCTGACCACTGGTCTGCTGAGTCAAGGTCTGAGTTTTATTATGGCAAAGAACCTTCCACTGATTTCCCAACCTTCCTGCCTATGCAGGGTTGTACTCTCTTTTACCCAAATCAGACAGAACCTTTCTAAAGATCCTCAATGATATCTTGAGTTGAGAAACTGTTTCAATCTATTTTTGTGGGTTCTGTCACTTTAGGGTATGTTTAAAGACTTCATTTAAAGTTGTTTCAGGAAAAGTTCCATGAGCTTCTTATCTTCAACTGCCATTCTGATTCTAACTCCTGAAGTCAAGATTCTTTGAAAGCAAAATTTTCAAATGTTATTTGCTTTCTTGATTTTGAGGCTGAAATATAATAATATAAATTAATATTTAAAATAGAATTGTTTTAACATTTTCAGTATTTTGTGCTTTATATTATTTGATTCTCTTCTTTCTTCCTTTTCCATTCTTCCTTTTTTCTTGCTCTCTTCATTCTTCTTGTCATCATCCATGCCCTTTCCATCTTTCTCTTCATCCTCTTCTTCCCCCTGCCTTCCCTCTTCCTTCTCTTCTTCCTCTTTATCCTCCTTCTACTACTAGTTACTCTACTAAGCATTATATAAATACTGTGACATTTTACCTTTGAATAACCTGGAAGGTAGTGTAGTAATACTATTATTATCCCATCTTACAGATGAGGAAACTGAGAAAGATATTTAATGACATGTTCAGAAGCACATCTCTATCTAAATTTTCTTCACTAAAAAAAAAAAAAAACTAAAGTTCTATTCTTTATACCATCTATCTACCCCAATTAATATATATAGTTATAAGTATTTCCTTTTTACCGATGGTAAAATTTAGTCTCAGATGAAGTAATAGACTTGGCCAGCACACTAATAGATTCTGAGGCAGAGTATGTATCTGGAATTTTCGTATTTCAAATTGAGTATTCTTTTTTAACAATTATTTTTCTTTATTATTTTATTTTATTCTTCCAAATACATATAAAGGTAGTTTTCAATATTCATCTATTTGTAAATAAAAAAAATCTAGTAATTATTGTACAGGCATAATTGTGTTTAATATATCTTCATATTTTTCTTGTTGTGAAAGAGAAATTCCAACTAAGGGGGAAAAAGAAAAAATATATAAAAGCAGTTTTTAGAAGTGAATGTAACATATTTTGCTCTGCATTCAGACTCCCTAGTTTTTTCTCTGGATGTGAATGGCATTTTGCATTACTAATTTCTCAGGATTGTTCTTGATCATTGAACTGCTGAGAGGGAGCTAAGAATATCATAATTGATTATCTCACAATATTGTAGTTAATATGTACAATATTCTCCTGGTTCTGCTCACTTCATTCAGCATCAGTTCATGAAAGTCAGTACTTTTTGTAACTCTGGCTGTTCATTATTTCTTATTAACCAATTGAACTCCATAACATTTGTATACCATAATTTGTTCAACCATTCCTCAATTGATGTGTACCCCCTAATTTCCAATTCTTTGCCCGTAAAAGAATAGTTTCTATAAATATTTTTGTACAAGTGGAACTTTTCCCATTTTTTATGATCTCTTTGAAATGTAGACCTAATAGTTGTATTGCTGGATCAAAGTGTACACATGATTTTATTACACTTTGACCATAGTTCCAAATTGCTTTGCAGAATGATTGGAACAGTTCACAACCTTACCAATAATCCGTTAATGTGCTGATTTTCACATACTTTTCCATATTGATCATTTTCTGTTTTTGTCATCTTAGTTGATCTGAGTTTTGTGAGTTGGTACTTCAGAATTGTTTTAGTCTGCATTTCTCTAATCAATAATGATTTGGAGCATTTCTTCATATGCCTTTGAGCATTTATCAATTAGAGAATGATTTGTAATCTTATAACTTTAATTCACTTTCCTATATATTTTAGAATTTATCAGAAAAACTAGCTGTGAAAATTGTTTCTCAACTTTCTTTATGCATTCTAATATTGACTGCATAGGCTTTATTTATCCCAAACCTTTCTAAATTAATGTAGCCAAAATCATCTATTTTGCAATTTATAATGTTCTCTCTGGTCATAGTATTTCTTGTTCTTTTAATTGGTTTATGACATCATTGTTTATATATAAATCCTGAACCCATTTAGACCTTATTTTGGTTTAGGATGTGTGATTTTGATCTAGACATAGATCCATTTTGCCATTCTATTTACTAGATTTCCCAGTAGTTTTTATCTAATGATAAATGACTAACCCCAGAAGTTTTTGTTTATCAAATAGTAGATTACTGTAGTCATTTACTACTGTTTCTTTCATACTTAATCTAATCCATTCATCTACTTTGCTATTTCTGAGCCACTTTTGATGACTACTGCTTTATGATATAGTTTTAGATGGTACAATTAGTTGTTTGCTTTGCTTTTTTTCATTTATTACCTTGATTTTCATCACCCTTTGGTACTGCAGATAAATTTTGTTACTTTTGTTCCTAGCTCTGTAAAATAGGTTTTGATAGTTTGATTGATTTGGCACTGTAAATTCAATAAATTGGTTATCATAACCTATAATGAGTGCTATTATTCCTCAACTTTATTTTCAAAGAGGATTAATGATGAAATGTGATGATCACATGACTTGAATATGAATTTGATTTAGGTGAGGTTGAGTTGTACAAAAATGTCAATCTCTTTCTTCCTGAGTCATCAAAGTCCCATGGCAAGAACAAAGTCAAGATGACTGGCAATGACCCAGGATGCAGGGGATAATCTTGTTATCTTTTTGGCTGGTCAAACTGTCAGTACTGCAATGTACCTGCTTCAGCTATCTTCATGACCATTGGAAAGAAAAAAAAAATCATCTACTTATTCTCCTTGGAAAACTTATTTCTTTTTTATTTTGCAAGGCAAGGGGGTTAAGCAACTTTCCCAAGGACACACAGCTAGGTAATTATTAAGTGTCTAAGGACAGATTTGAACTCAGATACTCCTGACTCTAGGACTGGTGCTCTATCCACTGTACTACCTAGCTGTCCCCTGAAAAACCATTTCTAGGCTAGGCAGAGATATAGACCTAATTCATTTTCAGGTCTGATGTGATCATTTCACACACTAATACTGTAGCTTATGAAACAACTTCTTTGAGTCACAGATTAGATTGGTGAAAGCAGGTATGAAAAGTAGGTGAACAACGCTTTAGGACTGTGCAAGCCTTTACAATAGATGTGCAGGTACTCCCTGAATACCTAATACACCAAATAGTGAATATATACCTATCAACAAAAATCACAATCAAGAAAATTTCTTATCAATACTTAGTGTATTCCAGTTCATACCTCTTAAATAAAATATTTAAACTTCAATGAGACAGATTAAAATAATTCCTATAAGATCTATAAAAGATCATTACAACTGACTTTTCTGATTACCTTATGAATTGCTATGTAATTTACACAGAAAAATGGTGTGGTTAAGTGTAACTTCTCGGAATTAATGCCGTCTTCATTTGGATCAAGAGGGTACATTTTATTTCTTTGTCTTTCTTTCTTTCTTTCTTTCTTTCTTTCTTTCTTTCATTCTTTCTGTTGAGAAGGATTCTCTTTATAAATGAAAAACTGGAAGGAGTCCGAGTAAAAAAAAAATTAAGACCAGTACAGTAGCTTTCTTATATTTTGGTGCCTAAAATAATCATTCAGAACATCTTGCAGGCAAAGAGTTTGACTTTTTGTCCATCAAAGGTTGTCCATTGATTTTGGGGGAAGATCTCCTTTTTTATAGTTTCTTCTGCCTGGGAATCTTTCTGTGTGGACTTTGTCACTTTAGAGGAAGATCGATTTCTACCACTGAGAAAGTTGCAGGAAGCAATGAGAAATTAAATGACTTGCCCTTGGTTCCTCAGCCAGTATCGATCCCAGGCAGAATTTGAACCCAGGTCTTCCTGACTACAAGGCCTATCCTTTCTTCACCAAAACATGCTGCCTCTCAGTTTTGCTCAACTTGTTGCTGTCAGACCTCAATGTTTTAACATCAGATAGATTTATAACATAAACTACATGTGACTTTTAGAGGCTATTTTCAGTTTTAAAACATTGGAAGATTCTCAACAAGCATTTATTAAGCATAAATCTCAGGGAAGTGAATAAATCATAGTCTCTGCCTTCAAGAAGTTTATCTTGAAACTAAGGCTATAATGAGTATGCAGAAAAGTTTGATACTTAGGAGAGAATAGGATTAGATTACAAAATCAGACAGAATGCTCTAGGAAAATCTGAGAAAGGAAGAAAATACTCTAAGCTAGGGTGGGGAGAAGAGGTGAGGAAAGGAAAGGAAGATGCCAGGGGAAAATTTCATGGGGAAGGCTGCACCTGAGCCTAGCTAGGAAGGAAAAGAAGTACATCAGAAGGAAGAGCTGTAGAAGGAGATATCTGTAGCTATAGATGTGTGAGTCTATCTGTTTATCCATATATAAACATATATTAATGTACTGAGGCAGTGAAGGGCAGACTGATGAGTTTCCAACTAGTCTAGTTGAACAGGAATATCATATAATGAATGAAAAGATTTAGAATAAAATGTGACTGAAAAGTTAACTAGAAAAAAACAGGTTGAATTTGTATTTTTATCTTTCTTTCTTTTCTTTCTTTTTTTCTTTTCTTCCTTCCTTCCTTCCTTCCTTTCTCTTTCTTTCTTTCTTTCTTTCTTTCTTTCTTTCTTTCTTTCTTTCTTTCTTTCTTTCTTTCTTTCTTTCTTTCTTCCTTCCTTCCTTCCTTCCTTCCTTCCTTCCTTCCTTTCTTTCTTTCTTTCTTTCTTTCTTTCTTTCTTTCTTTCTTTCTTTCTTTCTTTCTTTCTTTCTTTCTTTATCCCCCTCTCCCTTCCTTCTTTTCTTTCTTTTTCTTTATTTGTTCCATATGTACATGTATATTTTTAAGTTACAAAATTTCCTTCCACCCTCCCATCTCACCCCCCTTCCCAAAAGGGGAGAGACAGTCAGGTTACCATTGTACACACATATTTTTGATAATCATGTTTACAGATTAATCATTTTCAGTATGAGGAATTAGGATTAAAGGAAAGAGTTACATAAAAGATAATTTATATAAAGTTTTCATCAGATTCTGAAGGATTTTTTTTGTTGTTTGTTTTTCTTCCTCTGGATTGAGATAACATTGTCCATAGCTTGTATAAAACTATTGGTCTAACTTTCTGAACTGTTAAGAGCAGCTGCTTCTATTAAGATGACTATCTCACAATGCTGTCTTTAATGTGTACATTGTTCTCTTTGGTTCCGCTCCCTTCACTAAGCATCAGATCCCATAAGACATTCCATGTTTCTCTAGAGTGTGATGGTTTATGGTATCTTGTAGAACAATAATATTCCATAGTATTCATGCACCATAACTTTTTTAGCCATTCCCCAGTTAATGGGAATCCCTGAAATTTCCAATATTGACCACTACAACAAAAACTGCTATAAATATTTTGAAACATGTAGGACTTTTCCCTTTTTGATAATTTCTTCTGGATATAGACCTAGAATTGGAATCACTGGGTCAAAGGGTATGAACACTTTTATTGCTTTTTGGGCATAGTTCCATATTGCTCTCCAGAATGGTTGGATCTATTCACAATTCCACCAGCATTGCATCAATGTCCTGATCCTCCCACAACCTCTCTGACCTTGATAATTTTTCCTTTTTCTCATCTTGGCCAATATGATAGGTGTGAGGTGGCACCTCATTATTGCTTTTATTTTCCATTTATCTATTGTATAATGATAAGGATTATTTTTACTTGAATATATATATATATATATATATATATATATATATATAGAGAGAGAGAGAGAGAGAGAGAGAGAGAGCTTTAATTTCTTCATTTAAAAAGTGTCTATTCATATCCTTTCTGCTTTTATCAATTGGAGAATGACTTATAATCTTATAAATTTGATACAATTCTCTATATATTTTAGAAATGAGATGTTTATCAGAACTCCTAGCTGTGAAGATTGTTTCCCAGCTTTCTGTTTTCCTTCAGATTTTGGTAAGATTGATTTTATTTGTGCAAAAACTTTTCAATTTAATTTAGTCAAAATCATTCATTTTTCAGTTTACAATGTACTCTAACTCTTGTTTAGTCAGAAATTTGTTCCCCTTACCATAGATCTGATAGAGTATTTCTTGGTCTATTAATTTATCTATAGTATCACCCTTTATTTCTAAATATTATACCCATTTTGATCTCATTTTGGTATAAAGGGTGTTAGATATGGCTCTATGCCTTGTTTTTTTCCAGACTATTTTACGATTTTCCCAATAATTATTGCCAAATAATAAGTTCTTAAGAGGGTATAATTTCAGCATTGTTCAGGCAATACTACTTGCAAAAGACATAAAGAAAAACTTTTATTCATCCAAAGTGGAATGTTTTCAAGTTCTCTTTTCTTTACTTGGAAAATTCATTGAAAAAAATAAAAAAATGAAATTTGAAAAAGAGGAGACAAATAGAGAAAAATTGATACAGAGATAAAGAAAGAGAGATGGAGAATGGAGAGAGTGAGAGAGGGGGAGAGAGAGAGAGAAAGCTTAACTCTATCATTGTGACAACTATAAGAGAGCAATTTTCCATTTATGCCCAAGCATTAGTGATTCTATAAAATGTTGCATGGTTCCTTATTTGTATTGATTAATATATGCATATTTATTAATATACATTATTATGCAAGAAAAACCAACAGACATAATATAAATAATGAATCATGACCTTTTCAAGTGACACTGAAAATATTAAGCATAAAGATACTTGAGATATTTCATCAAATTATAGATACTCACCTAAACTTTCAGCAATGAGATTACAATTTAGTTATGAACATGTACCACTAAATAAAGTATTTAAATATATCCATAAAAATAGTACCTGTATATTGTATAGGTCAGTCTATGAAAAGGTACAAATACCACTCTTCAGAGACAAAAGAGATCTCATCATTCATCATGTCCAACCAATCCCCAAAAGAATTTTTCTTATACCATCTTTAGTGAATGGTAAATTAGCCTCTACTTGAACAATTCAAACAAAGAGAAACTAATACTTTCTAGGGCAAATTGTCCCACCATTACACATCTCTAACTGGAAGTATGACCTTCTCATAACTCTACTCTACTTCAAACATTTAAATAAAATTGAAATCTTCATTTCCTAAGGGCAGAAAAAAGAGTTATAGGTAGAAGCTGAAACAAGAACAATTCTTATCCCTCTTCCACTTGATAGCCATTCAAATACCTGAGATGGGAAAACTCTTCTGTCTCCCATGAATCATTTTTTAAAATCAATTATTATAAAGTCCTTCAAACTTTAAAATTAGACCTTCATCATCCTGATTGTTCTCTTCTGTATATTACAACTAATTGTTTCTTCTTAAAATGTGGCACTTAGAAGTGAACTTATGATTGATTTGAATAATATACAGTATCAATGAATTTATAACTCTTTATTCCTAGAAACTATGGCTCAATCTAAAATTGCATTAATTTCAAAGTATTCTTGAGAGAACCAAGAATTAATACAGTTATTCTGTAAAACCATATAGAGGTTCGAAAATATAAAAGCATGCTTTGATCCAGATATTATAGCTGTAGGAATACACAGAAGCATTCACAGACCAAAAAATAAAGGAAGAAAGAAAGAAGCAATTTATATACAACAAAATATTTAGAGAAGTACTTATTGTGGTAGCAAAGAAACTAGAAACATAACAGATACCCAGTTATCAAGGAATGACTAAACAAATTGTGGCAATTCAATATAACAAAATGTCACATTAGTCTCTTTTGTTGTCACATCAGACTGCATTATACCAAACATACAATCCATTAATGTTAACAGATCTTTAAAAATGTTTAAGATATCTTGCTACCATAGGCTGGAATTTTTTTTATTATTTTGATGGTTATCATTGCCTTATTGATAAATAAATGCTTCTCTTTTTTTATTGATAATAAAATTTTCCAGGAAATTTGAACTGAAGTGTAAGCTCTTTGCTTTTCAGAATATACAATTCCTTTCAGTAAAGTATTGCCATGGGGGAGGACTTAATCACATATAAATAAGGTATTCAATTTTGGGACTTGCAAAATTTGTATTTTTGTCATTGGAATTGTTCAATGCAACCATTTTATATTTTAGTGGTTAAAGCATAGGATGTTTTATGCCATTTTCTTGAGATAGTTTAAATGTCTTCAATTGATGCACTATTTATCCATAATTTCAGAATATTTGGTTTAAATTTTTTTTTGCATTATGGTATTTATGCTTCTCTTTTATTTTGACATTTTGTACTTGGTAATCTATAATCCTTAATTTATTTTTATACAGTATCTTCAAAAGTAATAAAAATTCATATATATTCTTTTAATATTGTTACCCTTTGATTCTATCCATCTTTATCTTTGTAAATATTTCTGTTTCCATTTTACTATTTCTGAATAATTTTAATTTTCAAGAGCTCTTTCATTGCAGATTTATCCTATTGAATTATTTTATATATTCTTCTTTGAGAGCTCTAGATTCTCTCCTTAATTCTAACTAAATTGTATTATAATTTCAATTCAAAATATTCTCACCCTCTTTTCCTCCTGCTCCATCCATTGAAATGGTAAGAAAAGCAAAGTCTATTAAAAATATGTATTTTCATCCATTAACCATAAGCAAAATAAAAAAAAGAAAAAAATTCAACTGACCTCTGAGTCCAATAGCTCTCTCTCTATAAAGTAGGTTTTATCTTGAACCCTTTGGAATTGTCACACATTTTGTTGATCAGACTTACTAAGTATTTTGAAGATGTTCATTCATCAGTTTTTACACGTGAACCAAGAACAGTGAAAATCTTTCAAGGAAAAAAAAATATTCTTATCTTGGCATCCATAAAATAGATGCAGACCCTGACTAGAAGTAGTAGTCATTACTTCACACCTCTTTCTCGAAGGCCCTGGCAAAATTACTCTTTCTCGAAGGCCCTGGCAAAATCACTCTTTCTCTTTTGTTTCAAAATGGTAAGGAGCATATGAAGAACCCCTTCAGAATCTTTGTTCAGGAGGGAAGGAATATGAATGTGGAATATAGGCTCCAATCCATGGAGTGCCTTGTGCTATTTCTTCAGTAATCATAGGGCCTGATAGAGAAGAAATATTGATTGAATGCTTTATCAATTATTATTCTCCAATGTTATTAAAGAAAGATTTTTACCTATGAGAATTCAGTCTTTGGACTGTATATCTACCTCTAATTCTTTGAATTTTAGCACACAGTTCCTTTTCTTCTGGGACTTTCAATAGTTAAAGGAACTGGAGAAAGTATCAGGTCAGATTGGACAAATCTTTTGGAACTTATTAAAATTACTTATTCTGAGGACAGCTATGTGGCACAGTAGAGCACCGGCCCTGGAGTCAGGAGGACCTAAGTTCAATCTGGCCTCAGACACTTAATAATTACATAGCAGTGTGACTTTGGGCAAGTCACCTAGCCTCAATGCTTGCAAAAAAAATATTATTTATTATATTGAGAAGAGCAATGATCTCTCATTCTGCCATATGTAGAATCATATCTATCTCTATCTCAATTAATATTGATATTGACATCTATATAAAATATTTATGTATATAATTATATACATATATATATATTATATATTTATATATATACAGAGGGAGAGGGGGGGAGAGAGAGAGACAGAGAGAGAGAGAGAGAGAGAGAGAGAGAGAGAGAGAGAGAGAGAGAGGAGATGGAGCAGCACTCAGGATCAAGAAAAACTGGTTCAAAACTAGCTTCAGACATTTAGTTTCTATATGACTACAGGCAAATAGCTTAGCCCTCTTTGCTTCAGTTTGCTCAAAACTATATGACTATATATATATATATATATATATATATATATATGTATAAAATATACACACAGATACAGATATAGTTACACATACATATACAGCTATGTGCTTGTATGGTTTCTATTTTTCCCTTGATCACTTTATGATTGACAAAGATTAAACTCATTGAAATTTCAGAGATCAATTTAGGCTAAATGTGACATAAAGATTTTCTAACCAATGAATTTGTCCTAGAGTCAAATTGGCTTCTTTGCCAAGTAATTTGTTTCCCATCAGTGGAAGCCTTCAAGCAAATGTTGGCTAATCATCTGTCACAGATGGTTGTAGAGAGGATTCTTTCTAAATGTAAAGACTGGATTGAAGATTTTTTGATCTATTCAAATTCTCAACTTTTGTTTCTATATTTTTGACCATATGTCACAATCATGTTTACTTCAGTTCCACCAGTTCTCCATCAGTTGCACCCTATACCACAAAACTAAAAGAAAGTGAGATGTTAAAGAAACCTCATGGACAAAGGACATTTATCAACTCTGCAGCAAAGCCATATCTTCCCTAAGCTAATTATGGCTTTAAGCGAGGACACAAACTTGGATACTTTTAAGTTTGTTGAAAAAAAAATTAAAAGTTATAGAGCTTTTACTTGAAACTATACCATGGGTATCCAAAGGAAAGGGAAAAAAGTAAAAAAAGAAGCCAAAAGAGATGGATAATAATATCACAATACTACAAAGAAGACTTATAGAGACACTGCATTAGCTAACTGCTATTAGAAAGGGCAGGTAGAAATCAAGCATTCAGTATGCTGGAATGCTTATTGTACTGATTGGGTATGAGATATGTGATCGAATGTTAAGGATGTGATGTGCCAACAGATTAAAAACCTATAGAAAGAAATTTTGAAAATTAGCTGTAGCCATTAATGGCATTTACTCTGGCATAGAATTGTGTGGGTTTTGCCTTGATGATTGATTTATGAGTTTCCAGTGAAAACATTATAATTCTTGTGGCAGATGTTGAATTCTCAAGAATATGACAAATGTTTTATCATTTCATATGCAATCTAATTTCATTTTTATATGTTTAAATATTCATCTGTAGATAATAAACATTTTTCTAAAGTTGACACATGATCCCATGCTGTACATTAATTTTTTGTCCCACATCTTGTAAGATATTTTCTATATAATACCATTATTTGAACAGAATTCCAGATCAAGTTGTCTGGAAAATTGTTTCTGAACAAATTCAGGAAAGAATTTCAAAGGTCATCAGGAATTCAACTATTATTTTCTTTTACAGCTTTACAAATTAGGTCATTAGAGAATATTAGTGCTATTACATATCACTTATGGTGTTTCAAAGCCAAATTCCTACCAATAATAGAATTTGACAAGATTTATTCAATTCATTTTGCTCTTGCAATTTTTACTTTAAGTGAGTGTATGGATTCTTCCCATCATGGTCCTGGCCAAATATCAAGAATCTTAGAGAAATGACAGTTTTGATATACTGGGAACCATGATTACAAAAGGGAATTTGTGCCATGCAATGCTAATTGCAGCATAGGAACAAGAAAGGTTTCTTTGATGAAAGAGACAGGAGAGTTTGTTAACTGACTTCTAAGGTCTCTTCCAGCATTAGATGATTCTATAAATAAGGCAGAAAGGAAGAGTGACATGGAGATCAATTCCTTTTTTATAGGAATTAAGCAATTAGTTCGCACTAGATCATATATTCTCAAAGTTTACTAGTGTTTTTATTCATTCACCCTAAAGTGCAAAAAATTACTGAGGATTGTGTTCTGTGCTTCAGGTCTATATGTATTCCATGACAATATTAATAACAATGAATTGTTCTAAGATGATCCAAAAAATTAGTGTGAGGTAGAACATTTTAATTGTAATTATACCTCAACCAAGGATGATGTTACTAGTCAATTGATTGGCAGAGGGAAAATCCTGATAGATTAAACATGGAAACTATTTTTAAAATATTCATGTACTTACCCTGTTTAAATACTTTCATTGAAGATACCTGTGTGGAGATGTTATCATTTTTTTAAATCAAAGATATTTTATCAATTGCCCTTATTTATCAGTGGCCCTTAGTTAGGACATGGGATGATTAAAAAAGAAGTTATTATGACCAGTTTCTTGGATTAGGTACAATCACCAAATTGAGCTCTATGGGGATGTTATTAGACTGGGGTCAATTTTTAAATGTAAGGACTAAGAACAATGCCTGATAGTATTAGTTACTAAAATATATATTTTTTCCTGGAAGTTGAGACAGAGTTATGTTTCCTTTTTATAGAAAAGATAGGATGAAATTAATTGGAATCCACTGGAAACTTACCATTTTCTTCCGTCATTTTACAAATATCAAATTAAGATATTAATGATAGAACAAAAAAAGTAGAATTCATTCCCTCAAGGAATTTATATTCAATAA
This sequence comes from Macrotis lagotis, assembly GCF_037893015.1. NCBI lineage: Eukaryota > Metazoa > Chordata > Mammalia > Peramelemorphia > Peramelidae > Macrotis > Macrotis lagotis. The sequence continues at coordinate 432,956,068 of NC_133666.1, forward strand.
GATTTTTAAAAGTACCTAGTAAATACCTTAGTAAATATTAGGAATATAAAATAATTTTAAAATGTTGAACATACTAATACTGGCACCAAATTGAAAAAGACAGATAAAATAACCTTTGGCTATCATGACCTTTTTAAATTAATATCTATAAATTTAAAGTATCCCAGATTGCTTTAGAATTTGGTTCCCTGGTATCATCTGCTCAGCTCAATGAATTAAGCTACTCTGCTCCTTAAACTCTCCTTTCATTATGGACATGTAATAGTCTATAGGTTCCTTTTCTATATGTGTGTGTGTATATATACATATAGATATACATACACATACATATACACACACATACACATATACACATACATATGCATATATATATGTATATATGTGTGTATATATATACATATATATGTATATATATATATACACACACACACACACACACATATATATATATATATATATATATATGAAACTCTCACTCAATCTGGAAATTCACTTTGAAGTTCAAGTTGCATTGCAAAATTAATCAAAATTTTAATTATTATGCACAGTTTAAACTACCACCACACAGAAATTTGGGTTATTTATGCTATTATAATGTGCAATCTCAATGGGATTAATTTTGCTTCCAAGCTAATAGAAATAATTTTGCTTCTAGGGCATTAGCTTAAACAATAATAGCCATTGCCACACAGGTTGGTTCTGCCTGGTGTCAGAGTTTTACCTATAGAAAGAAGGTGCAGACTTCAGCATTTTTAGCAAAAAAATTCCAACAAAAAATTTTTTAGGACAAATAGAACTGGAATCAGCAAGGGAAGATCAATGATGCTTTGTAAGGTTTTATTTATATTCTGTGCCTTTTTGGCTAGTCTCATAGGAGGGTGCTAATTAACTTGCATTGTTTCTACTAGTCCTTTGCCTCTATCTATGGTTATACCTCTCCAGATCCAGAATAGTTGTCTTTTACTTTGACCTTAAAATGACCTTTAAATGAGATCAATGTCTTTTTGAAATTGTACTCTCCAAATACCCTTCTATGCCTAGAGAACTTTAAAAATCTTAACATCTTATTTTTACAATGTAGTCAAAGCTATTATAAAACTTCAATAATCTAGAGTGCAGTACTACGAAGTTCTCATTTTTTGATAATTTGTTACCCACAAATCCAAACATTTCAGTACTACAAAATCACTCTCTTCTTAGTCCTTATAATTTTTTCTCTCAGATAGGTTACCAAGTCTATTGATTGATTTCATCAGCAGAGTTGAGCTCATAACTTTGCCAAAATGATATAGTAGCTAAATAATGAATTTTTGAACACAGTTAATATGCAGAAGTATGAATATAAGATTTAAAATTATTTTACAATTCCATTTCATGAGTGAAAACCCATTTGAATGATGAAACCTATATGTATGGAAACTACTATTGAAGATGGAGAAAATGTGAAAGGGAATAAGTATTCTTAAAATATTAGATAAGGAATAATTGTATTTTAATTGGGGGCAAAAGGTAAGGCAAGACAAGAGCATATTGATTTAAAAAATGATAGAATACATATAATCAGGTGTTCATATCCCACAAAAATTGAAACGCTGACATATAGACTATAATGAATAAAAAGATAAATCTCATATCTGTAGAATCTGCTAGACAGGACTATGGTTTGCCTATGACTTTATTCTTCTTTCTGACTATTTCTTTTTGCTAATTTACACCTTAGCAGTACTTCTAATTATTCAGAATAGATTAGGGCATTTAAAAAATTATAAACCTATCAATTCTGTTACCATTTTATATATTTATCACCATTATTTACATGAGCTATAGAGAATTGTCTTAAAAGAAGTGTTATAAATGCTTAAAAATGCATTGAAAGCATGACATTTGAATAACAGTAATCTTGTGTGCAGAGAAGTTAATTCTAATAGTTTAACATTCATTTAAAGAACTATTCAGCATAAAACATAAGGTAAGTTCAATTGAATTGAGTCTTCTTTCCCCAGAGTCATTTTATTTAATGAATAGTTATTTCTGAAAACTATTTTCCTGTTTAATAAAAAATCATTCCTTGACATTTTTTAGTTTCCTTAAAATGCAGGTATTGAGAATATTATTAAATTTATTATTTATCCTTTAAGAAGAAACTTAATAAAAAGTCTTGCTAAGCATACTACCGCATTTCCCAGAAGTTTTACATTTCGTAAAAAATATTTTAAAATATATCTTATAGCCTCCCTTCAAAAGGTAAATTATTTTTACTTTCAACGTTTATTATATTACATTACTAAGATGTAGTCAGCTATTGCAGTGAAAAGTACATCAGGTCTGGAGTCAGGAAGATGTGATTTCAAAACTGACACCAGACACTTACTATCTGGTTACAAATGGTGTCATGAAGTATTGGACAAAACTGAAACCACAGAACAGATAAATAAAATATTCGCAAACAAAAAGAACAATAGAATTCTTAAGTGAAGACTATAAATCTGAAAGGCATGAATTGGATTATCCATATAAAAGTGAAGGAACTTATTTCATTAAAGAAATTTCAGTAGTTCAACAAGTGAGAACTATTTCTTAGGAGCATGTTTATAACATTCATCACAATGTAAATTAACAAAATTTAAATTACAGCTTCATTTAGGACTTGTTCTTTTTGTCATCCTTTTTATATTGTTGCTATAAAGCACTGAGCATTTCCCACATGTTCTCAACACTTTGTAAAGCACTGGAGGATAGAAGCAAGATTGCCAAGATATAATTACAAAATAATTTCATTTATCATGAATAACAATCATTACTCATTGTAGAGAATTAATAGGGAGTATTGTGCATCAGAGAAACTCACAATTTAATCAATATTGAAAATATTTGAATTAGGAAGTAAGAACCTGTGTCTGGTTTCTTTCCTCCCACTTTTCCCAAAGATATCTCCTAGGATTATAGAAGATAAATATTGGCCATTTGAATCAATATCACATTATATAACTCATACATATTATGTAAAAATTTAATAGCATTTAAAGTTATAAATAAACATCATTATAAAATATTCCACAATAGGAAATCTAGGGTAGTCCAGAATAACCCCTGATTTGGCAAAGCCAGTCCTTTCAAAAATAAGTTTTCTTTGCTCTAACCTTCCCTTCTTTTCACCTTCTAACCATCTAAAATGTACCTTTTCAAAACTCTCCCATCTTCCAAAAATCTAGAATCCATATTGCTGAAGAATCTAAGCTATCGAATTAATTTCTAGTGATATCAAAGATAGAAAACTGAATAGAAAAGTCTTCTTCATGGTCTTCATGATCATAACCTTATAATTCTTCATCTTTCTTTGCATTGCTAAGTGGCCTGGTTGTTGAAATAACTTTGGGAGTTATAGCATCTAAGAAATAGCATCTAAGAACTTTGGGAATAAAGGACAGATTGAAATGATAGAACTATGAGGTAAGGAATCAAGAAATGTTTCAATCTTGACAATCTTGCTCTATCCTCCAGTAATTTACAAAGTACTTCCCCCCCCCCCCAGCAATTATATCTGCAATTCCTTTTTTTTGGAACCATGTTGAATCATTGGAAATTTTCATTATGGGAAAAGCTGTCAGAGTTCTATGGGTCAAAGATCACCATCATACAACAAAAATAATTTTATGAAGGATAATTAAGTATCTCCTGGTTGATTATATATTTTCTTCAAAGAACTCTTCACAATATCTTTTATCTTGCCATTTGACTTGGGTAATTCTGTAAAACAGAATGAAACTGAAGACTTTGCCTAATTTTGCCTCATTTAATTCATGTTCATGTACTAGTCAATACATCATCCCATGATGTCAGATTCTCCTCAAAAAAGAAGGACAAACAACTAAAGAGAATCTAATCCCTCTGTCTGTTGATGACACCTAGCAAAAATTTCCTTAGTTGGTGAATAAAACTTGAATACAATGGAAATAGAATTTTCCTTTTCCTTGTACAATGTAACACCTCTTGAACATGAAATGGAAAGGACAAGCGATGCGAGATCACATTTCACTCATTAAGCTTCAATAGTACCATTATACTCAGGGATGATAGTGTTATGCAGCATAAATCCTTTGTTTAGAAAAGACTTTAACAGAAGAAAATGTTATGTTCAATTAATAAGTTGAATTATTCCTTTCAAATAGTATAATTATGTAGAATTCAATTAATTTTATGTTTTTATTACAATTCACATGATTGCATTCATTGTATATGCTATTGTATCATTATCCATAAGCATTGTTGCCAATTTTTATTGACATTTATTTGGTTTAACTAAAGCAAATTTTGTAGAGAATAATATTTTTAAATATTTAAAATGTATTTTACATAATCTTTTCTTTTTAAATCACTTTGATTTCCAAATATATTCAACTCTACTTTTTTTTCCCAAGAATCAAATCTATTGTAAAAATAATAATTAAAAAGGGGGGGGGAATAGTTTCAAAATTAGCCAAAACAACAATTAATCTGTTAGTATATGCAAATAAATATTCCTGAAAAAAGGGGAGGGAAATATACTTTCTCTTGTCTTCCTCAATACCAAGTTGATCAGTATAACTATTAGTCACTCAACTAGCATTTATTAATCATATTCTATGTTTTACAAACTATGTTAGGCATATGAAAAACTATACTAAAATGTTATGTTCAATTAATAATTTTAATTATTCATTTCAAGTATTATGGTCATGTAGAATTGAATTAACTTGCTGATTATATTTCTATTCACTTTGTCACATTCAGTGTGTATGCCATTTTCCTGATTGTATTCATTTAAGTTAGAATAAGTTTATATATTTTCCCATGTTTCTTTTTATTCTTTACATTCACATTTTCTCAGGGCACTGATTCTGAGAATTATGAATATTATCTTTTATGTTGTTAAGTCTTGTTAAAATGTGGAAGACTCTTTGCACTTGAAATGTAAATTGACCTCTATTGTCTTATTGTTAAATATAAAATTTGTATCCTGTTTCCCCTTGACTCTTGCTGTTTGTATACTGTCTCCACATTCTTCCTTCACCTAACTTCAGGTTCTCAGTTAACTTACCTACTGATGCTAGTGTGACAGGAAACAACATATTGAACTTAGAGATCTTGCACCTTGGTACCAGAAAGACCAGTACATCCTTCCCCATTGGAGAATACCTGGATCAGGTGCTAAACCAGTCCCCAAATGTCACCCCTTGTTCAACCTATTGCAGAACTTTATTTAAGAGGAACCAGTGTCCCCTTCTTCCTTCTTCTGGACTCTACCTTCCACCTTGTAGGATGTCTAGGATGTCTTCATCTCTCCTTCCTTCTTAAGGCTATGTGCTTCTTTGCTAGGCCCTGGTGGTTCACCATGAACACCCATGCCAAAAGACTAGGGCTCTCTTCTCTCTCTCTCTCTCTCTCTCTCTCTCTCTCCCTCTTTCTTTCTGTCTGTCTCTCTCTGTTTCTCTCTATTTCTCTCTCTCACTTTGTATCTCTGTCTGTATCTGTCTTTGTCTCTCTCACTCCAACTTCACCTAGTCTACCCTTAAAGTGCTTGCTGATTTCCTAGGGGTTATAACATTTTTTACTTTGTAACAATTTGTAATAAAATCCTAAGCAGTTTTAAAATCACAGAGAACACGCAAATTCATTTGTCTTTCAGTAACACTCAATTTCTATCTTTAATTTTTGACCCCAAATCCCATCAGTAACAGTGCAATAATATATATATATATATATATATATATATATATATATATATATATATATGTATGTATGTATATATATTGCATTCATTTCGTTTAGGTATTTAAAGTTGATGGATGCCTACTTTACTTCCAAGGCCACATTCTTTTGAAGTGGAGGAAGACCTTCATGATTTTCATTTCTTAAGCTGGCAAAGTTCCCATATTAAACCTTTTCTTGGAGAGACAATAAACTACCTGAGGACAAGTTGAAAGCCAAAGGTCTAGACAAGAATGCCTTAGGGAAAGAGAGAAAGGAAAACAGCCATGGTAACTGCCTGGGTTCAGGCAAGAGGGAAGTGTTGGCTAAACTTTTATAGTCATGCCCAATTTCTGTGCAGGGAAGAGTCATGGAAAAAATGAGTAAAAATGGGGGATTCCCACCCCCTCTATGTGTTTAAGTCTAGGTTCCCATTATGAGAGGTGGGAAGTTGGAGGAAGTTTAAAGGGATGAGCTGAGGATGCTCTAATCTTTGCAAATTTAAATTTAGCAATGATATCAAGGAAAATGCTGGTGAGCCATAGTCTATAGAACTAAGAAAAACCCAAAGGGAGGGCTTTTGTTGAACTTTACAGATAAAAGGTTTATTTGGATAAGAATTGGGAAGGTGGCTTTTCAGTGTGTTTTTAATTTGGACCCTTTCTGACTCTGTTCGACAAGAATATAATATTTGGAAAACATTTTTCACCTGGTAGACTTCATATACGACCTGGAGCAATTGTCTACCTACATTACCTCTGCCTGGAAGAAATACCTAAAAACTTGAGGGACCATTATCCTTTCTTTTATGTCCCTTGTCTTTATAATACAGTGTTAGAATCAAGCCAAATAATCAATAATAAAATCATGGATAGAAATTTAAGAAATTTCAGCCTACATTTATTCAAATTCTCATAGCCAGTTTGATTAGTTTCCAGTTTCACATCACTTTTGCAGTAGGAACCTTCATTGTTATGGAAGTTTATTTTTTTAAGTGGTAGAACATCCTCCAAATGGAATAAAAAATAATAATAATGACAATATCAATTAATCTCTATCTATAATTGAATTTTCTGTGAATATCAATAAGGCAATTGATAAATCATTGTAAATAATTATGATCTAAGGAATTCCAGAATTTCATTTTATAGTTATAATAATAGTAAGTGAATTTGTTTAAAATGGTAAGATTTTAAGAAAAAAGGAAAATTTCTATAAGTAACCTGGATTGAAGAGAAATGACATCATAAGCTATAGAAATGCATAATGTGGCTCCAGAAGAAATGGACCTGGATCTTTCTATACTGATTTGCACTTCATCTATATAATCTATATAATCAAAAGGTTACTGCCCCCATTGAAACTTCATAATTTACCTCTTGACATTGAAATTTTATTACCTACTTTATGTATTGTTCGGATATTATTTTTTGTCTGCCCATGTTTATTAGAAAAAATTACATTCCAAGGGATACATTCTTTTTTCTCCTCCAATGTTCCCGTCATTTCCCAAATTCTTTATTTGATTGATATATACAAATAACATTTACATCTTTCTATATAAAAATGGGGAAATGTCTAAGTATGAAACAGTTTTTCATTTTTTTAAAAAAGATTTTATTTATTTTGAATTTTACAGTTTTGCTCCTAATCTTGCTTCTCTCTCTCTCTCCACCCCCCCACAGAAGCAGTCTGGTATTGTTGTTTCCATGGTATACATTTCCATGATATACATTGATTTAAGTTGAATGTGATGGGAGTGAAATTATATCATTAAGGAAGAAAAATAAAGTATAAGAGATAGCAAAAATAGATAATATTCATCAGGGAGATTTGTCTATAATATTCTTTCTCTGTTTTAACTTTTCCTGGTTTAGGTATTCAGCACCATATTGGTATCATAAAAAAGAGTCAGGCAGAGTTCCATCTTTGGCTATTTTGCCTAAGCGTTTATGTAGAATTGGAACCAATTGTTCCTTAAATATTTGACAGAATTCACTTGTGAATCCATCTGGCCCTGGAGATTTTCTTTGTCTGAGATAGTGTAATTTAGGTTTTTAATTTCTTCTTCATTTAACATGGACAACTTATGTTTTTGTAAATATTTTTTTATTTCTTTTAGATTGCTGAATTTATTGGAATAGAGTTGAGCATAATAATTCTTAATTATTGCTTTAATTTCCTCCTCATTGGTGGTGATTTCACCTTCTTCATATATGATACTAGCAATTTGATTTTATTCTTTCTTTTTTTCAATCAAATTAACCAGAGATTTATCAATTTTATTGGGTTTTTTCATAAGACCAACTCTTGGTTTTATTTATTAGTTTTTTAGCTTTTTTGCTTTTGCTTTTTAATAATTTATCCTTTATTTTTAGAATTTCTAATTTGGTATTTAACTGGGGGTTTTTAATTTGTTCTTTCTCTAATCATTTTAGTTGCATATTTATTTCATTGATTTCTGCTTTTTCTAATTTGTTCATGTAATCATTTAAAGATATAATATGTCCCCTGACAGCATCCTTGAGTGTATCCCAAAGGTTTTGATATATTGTTTCATTACTGTCATTATCTACAATGCAATAATTAATTCTTTCTATAATTTGTTGTTTGATTCACTCATTCTTTAAAATGAGGTTATTTAGTTTCCAATTTGTTTTGGGTCTATATCTCACTGGTCCAGTAGTGTAAGTGATTTTCATTGCATTATGATCTGAGAAATATTCACTATTTCTTCCTTTCTGGATTAGATTATAAGGTTTTCATGCCCTAGTACATGGTCAATTTTTGTCTAAGTGCCAGGTACAATAGGAAAAAAAAATAAGTCTATTCCTTTCTATTTCCATGAAATTTCCTCCATAAATCTATCATGTCTAGCTTTTCTAACAATCTATTTAACTCCTTAACTTCCTTTTTTTAATTTTATAGTTAGATTTATCTAAATCTGAGAGTGGGAGGTCGAGGTCTCCCACTAGTAGAGCTTTGTTGTCTATGTTTTCCTGTAAATCCTTTAACTTCTCCTCTACAAATTTGGATAGTATACCATTGGGTGCATACATAGTATTTAAATTACTTTGTTATCTATCTCATTTAACCATATCTATTTTTGCAGTTGCTTTGTCTGAGATAAGGATTGTTACCCATGCTTTTTTAACTTCAACTGAAACAAAATATATTTTGCTCCAATCTTTTAGCTTTACTTTATGTGTATGTTTGCTTCAAATGAGTTTCTTGTAAGCAGCATCTTGCATCCACTACGCTATTCACTTACATTTTAAGGTGAGTTCATCCCATTCACATGCAAATATAATTACTCTCTTTATTGCCCTCCATGCTATCTTCCCTCAGCTTGTATTTTCCCCCTTTTTTTCACTTTATTCATATTCCCCAGTATTTTGTTTCTGAAAAGCACCACTTTCAGTGTGTTTGCCCATCTATAAGTAACCCCTCCTTCCCTTTCTTTCCCCTTTCCCTTTGCCCCTTCTTCCTTCTCTTCATTCTGGTGGTTCCCCTTTCCTCTCCCCCTCCACTTTTCCCCTTTTAATACTTGAAAGGTAAGGTACATTTCTTAAATTAATTGGTTATATGCATGTTCATTTTAAACCAATCTGATGAGAGTAAGATTCAGGTGGTTCTCACCTCCTCCCTTCTTCCCCTCTATTGCAATAGGTCCTTACTAATTATTAATGATATTTACCCTATTCAATCTCCTCTATCCTCCCATCACATTACTGTCCCCCTTTTTAAAGAGGTATTGTTTTTAATTCATTCTATCTGAGTCACAATAAAAGTCATGATTGTTCATTACTTCTGGCTAAGTATGTTCTCTCTAATAGAATTATAATTCTCAAGAGTTATGAGAATTTTTCTCCCACATGGGGATATAGACAGTTTCATCTAATTGGATAGCAGTTTTTTCCCTTTACCCTCCCCCCCTTTTTTTACCTTTTCATGTGTCTATTGCATCTCCTGTTTGAAGTCCAAATTTTCTACTCAGCTCTGGTGTTTTCATCAGAAAATGTTGGAAGTCTTCCATTTCATTAATTATACATCATTTCCCCTAGAAGAGAAGGTTCAACTTTGTTGGATAGTGGATTTCTGGATGAATTCCAAGCTCCCTTGCTCTTTGGGAATATCTCATTAAAGACCCTTTGATCCCTTAATGTTGATGCATCCAGGTCCTGTGTAATTCTTACTGTGGCTGCTTGGCATTTAAATTATTTCTTTCTGACTACTTGCAGGATTTTTTCTTTTATCTGATAGATCTGGAATCTAGACACAATATTACTTGGTGTTTTCATTTTGGGATCCCTTTCCCAAGGGGATCGATGAATTCATTCAATAACCATTTTGTCCACTGGTTCCATGTTATCAGGGCAGTTTTCCATCACTAATTCCTTTAATATTAAGTCCAGTCTTTTTTCCCTCTTCAGTGTTTTCAGGGAGACCATAATTCTTAGATTGTCTCTCCTCAATCTGTACTTGAGGTGAGTGGTTTTGCTGATGAGATATTTTGTATTTTCCTCTATTTTTTAGATTTTTTTGCTTTTGCTTAACAAAATCTTGTCTCATGAAGGCATTAATTTAGAGATTCTATTCTTTTTTTTAAGAGAAAAATTTTCTTCATTTACCTTTTGCAATTCCTTTTTCAATTGGTCAATTCTATCTTTGAAGGAGTTTTCCATTTGCCCAACTGTAGTTTCAAGAGAATTATTTTCTTTTTGCATTTGTCCAATTGTTTTTTCCAAGGATTTATTTTCTTTTCCTTTTTATAGGTTTTTTTTGTTGTTGTTGTTGTTGTTGCAAGGGAATGGGGTTAAGTGGCTTGCCCAAGGCTACACAGCTAGGTAATTCTTAAGTGTCTGAGGCCAGATTTGAACTCAGTTACTCCTGACTCCAGGGCGGTGCTCTATCCACTGCACCATCTAGCTGCCCCAGGCTGTATTTTCTTATTGCAGGTTGTTAATCTTCTCTTGGCTTGCTTTTCCCAAATTTTCCATTTGACTTTTAAAGTCTTTCCTGATTCCTCCTTCAAGGAAGTCTTTCTATGCTAGAGATCAAATCATATTCTCCTCAGAGATTCAAGATCTTTTTGAGTTAGGGTCTATACCTTCTGTGAATTTTTCTATGCCTCCCCCCCCTTTTGTCTGGTCTTTCTTTATTTTATTAAGATCGTATGTTGGTGGAGGGGCTGCTTCACAGAGGTTTGGTGTTAGGAGCCCTAGAGACTTTATTCACTGGGTTTAGTAACACCAAGTGGGCTGGTTAGTGGGTGGTGCTATAGGCTTTGCTCACTGTGTTTAATAACTCCAAGTGGCCAAGCCAGAAGAGGCTTCTGATTGCTTTCTCTGGAGTGTTTGTGATTATGATTTGAGGTCCTTTCCTTTGGCCTCGGGGGCAGTGAGTAGCGCTGCTGGATACTTTTAACCCTGGACAATATGGTCTATACCCTGGGGGGAGGTAATTACTTTCCCTATTCACAGCTGAGAAGGCTCCCTTGCCCATGCCCTAGCCTTGGGGGTGGGGATGGAGGTGGCCTGTTTGTTCTGGGAAGAGGTTTCAGCTGAAATGAAGGTATGGAGTCTGAGCTCCTCTAGACTAGATCCCAGTAGATCAATGTCCAGTTGCACTCCATGCTGGAGCTTGCCCTCCATTCCTGCTGGTAAGCCCCAGACCACCAATCCCACAGTCAATGCCTTTGTGCCTCAGTTGACTCTTGGACCACTAGCCCCAAAGTCAATGCCTTTGCAGCTGATCCCAGATTAGTTTGGTTCTCACCTCTCAGCAGGGTTTCTCCTCTCTGCCCCTGCCTCACCAACAATTGGTAAGACCAACCTCGAAGTAGATGTTCTTCTACTAGCTTCTTTTTCTGGATTTTGTCGATCTAATGAATTTCTCATAAGAGGTTTGTTTCAGATTATATATGAGGGAAGATCAGGAAACCTTAGCAAAGTGCCTATCTTTTCTCCTCTATCTTGGTCAAAAATCAATTCTAAATTTCTAATAAAAATTATTCTCCTAACTTTAAATTTATAGTTATTGATCTGAATGTTGTCTCAGTGTGTGAAATTGTCAGTCTGCCTTGTAAGGCCTGTCTCCTACATCAAAAATGTTGACTAGGTCTGTGCCAATACTCCCTTGAAAGCTTAGTGATAGCACCAATAAATCCCTTTACCTGGATCAGCAACCACAAGCTAACAGACATCTTGGAAAAGGATAGAGCAATCATATGGGTATAAGTAAATACTCCTTCTCCAGCCTAAGTGGGATTTTTATCAATAGAAATTTGAAACAAATATTCAAAAATATAAGGGGATTATATTGTAAGAGGATAGAAGTATTGTTTTAAACTAAGCATACTTCTGTGATTTAAAATATATACTTATATATACATTTCCATACAAATATTTATATGTTTATTATTTTTGAATCATGTTAATTAGGAGTGGTCAAAAATAATTTTAGAGTCTATTATAATTTAGTAATGAACCTTGTAGTACATATTAAGTTTTCAAAGAATCCATCAGTAATTAAAAATTCTTGATGTAAATTGATTTTAAGTTACCTTGCATAGAAGATCAAATCCAGTTATTAAATTGCATAGATACTAATAAAATTGTCAACAATCGTATAGCAAATACTTCCATGCAACCCATTTTAAAGCATTTCATTTAGATTACTTTACTGATAGGATTTACAAATATAGCAATCTGGTGTGAGATTTTACCTTTACCTCATTTCTCATTAGAACACATCTTAATTGAACTCCCTAATCCCAGAAGGAGACCTTAAGTTAATTTTGGATTGTCAGTTCCCATATAGTTTTTTCATTTATTTTAAAAATAAAATTAGAATTTACCACTTCAAGCAATTAATGACAATCCATTTTCTTCTAGAAGCTCTTTTAGATATTCCCTGGATGATGATCAGGCAAGGTGCCCTCCCTCCCCCATGGGTAGGGCTTTCCTCCTAAACTCCTAGATATGTGGACAGGTTTGCTGTAAATTCATAATGACAGGAGCAAAAGCTGAATGGCCTCTTGCATAAACTTGGGAAAAGCTGCACCTCCAAATCAGGAAGATGGTATGATACATTCCCTCAGATAGCTATGTGGCCAGGGCATACTTGAAGAATTTACCAGATGTAATGGAGGAGTGCTGGCGTGAGCAAGTTCAACAAAGTTGATCAATACAATGTAACTGCTTCTGTGTACAAAGTTCTGGTTCTGCTCCCTTTACAAAGTATCAGTTCATGTTCATTTTTCCAGGTATTTCTGAAGTTCCCCCCATCATTTCTTAAAGAGCAATAGTCTTCCATCACAATCATATACCATAATTTGTTCAGTCATTACCCGGTTGGTGTGCATCCCCTCAGTTTCTATTTCTTTGCAATTATGAAAAGAACTGCAATAAAAAATTTTGTATATGTGGGTATTTTTAATCTTTTTTTTAAAATCTGTTTCCTAATGTAGTAAGAATTTTACATTTTGCAATTTATAATGTTAATATCTTCTTTGGTCGCAATCTGCTTTAGTGTTCCATAGATCTGAGAAAGGAACTATTCTTTTTTCTTCCACCAGGATTATGGTATCACCTTTTATGTATAAATCCTGCACCCATTTCAGCATTATATTGGTATAGAATGTGGGATTTTGGTCTATGCTTAGTATCTACTGTACTCTTTCACAGTTTTCTCAACAATTTTGTAAAAGAGTGAGTCCATCACTTCTGGAAAAGTATATTCTCTCTGATAGATAGAACTATAATTCTCAAAAGTTATGAGAATCTTTTTCCCATGCTGGGACCTAGCCAGTTTCATCTTATTGGATTATTGTATAGCAGTCTTTTATTCCTCTTTAGCCCCCTCCTTTTTTTCTTATCTCTTTATATGTTTCCTGAAACTCCTGTTTGATGTCCAAATTTTCTATTTAGCTCTGTTCTTTTCATTAGGAATTGTTGGAAGTCTCCCATTTTGGTAAATTACCATATTTTCCTCGGGAAGAGAAGGCTCAGATTTTGCCAAATAGTGTATTCCTGGCTGCATTCCATGTTCCCTTGCTCTTTGGAATATCTCATTCTGGCCCTTCGATCACTTAATATTGATACAGTCAGATCCTGTGTAATCCTTACTGTGGATCCTTGGTATTTAAATTGTTTCTTTCTGGCTACTTCCAGAATTTTCTCTTTTATCTGATAGTTCTAGAATTTGGCCACAACATTCCTTGCTGTTTTCATTTTAGGATCTCTTTTTGGAGGGCATCACTGTATTCATTCTTTTCTTTTTTTAGGTTTTTGTTTTCTTTTGCAAGGCAAACAGGGTTAGGTGGCTTGCCCAAGGCCACACAGCTAGGTGATTATTAAGTGTCTGAGACTGGATTTGAACCCAGATACTCCTGACTCCAGGGCCGGTGCTTTATCCACTATGCCACCTAGCCACCTAGCTGCCCCTTAATCACTGTATTCTTTCAATAATTATTTTGCCCTCTGGTTCCATGACATCAATGCAATTTTCCATCGTTAAATGCTGTAATACTAAGTCCAGGCATTTTTTTTTTCTCTTCAGTGTTTTCAGGAAGACCTATAATCTCAGTTTTTCCCTCCTCAATCTATTCTCAAGGTCATTGGTTTTGCTGATGATGTATTTTACATTTTCTTCTATTTTTTTTTTATTTTTTCATTTTGTTTAACAGTTTCTTGCTGTCTCATGAAGACATTAGTTTCCAAAGACTCCATTCTTTTTTTCTAGAGAAGAATTTTCTTCATTTACTTTTGGCAACTCCTTTTTCAATTGATCAATTCAGTTTTTGTAAGCATTTTCCATTTTACCAATTGAGGTTATGAGAGAATTGTTTTCTTGTTGCAATGTTTTAATTTTCTCTCCAAAATTTTCCAATTTTATTTTAGACTCTTTCCTTTTTTCTTCAAGGAAGTATTTCTGTGCTAGGGAGCAAGTTATATTCTCCTCAGAGGTTCTAGGTCTCTCTGTGTTAGTGTCTTTTCCTTTCAAATTTTTTTCTATAGACACTCTTTCACTCTGGTCTTTCAGCTGGCCTTTGTTCATTTTCCTTAAACTTTGTGTTGGGGCTTGTTCACTGAGGTTTGGTGTTGGGATCCCTAGAGGCTTTACCCACTTAGTATAATATACCCAGCTGGACAGTAGTTGATGCTAGAGGTTTTGTTGACTGAGTGTAATATCTCCAGCTGGTCAGTAGGGGTGTGTTGGTTGCTTTCTGTGGAGTGTCTATGACCTTGATTGAGGCCCTCTCCCTTGGCCTGGAGGGATTGGTTGAAGCTGTTGAATACTTTTATCTTTGATCAATGCTTGACTATTCCCTGGGGTGAGGTAATCACTCTCCCTATTCACAACTGAGGTAGTTCTTATGCTTGGCCTTAGCCTGGGGTGGTAGGTGGGCTGTTACTGTGTTTGTTTTGGGAAGAGCCTTCAGCTGAAATGAAGGTATGGAATCTGAGTTTCTCTGGACCAGAGGAGCCCAGGAATCAATGTCTACAGCTCTCCTGCACCAGAATTCTCCCTCCAGCCCTGCCTGCAAGCTCCAGGTGGTCAGCGCCACAACCAATTCCTCTGCTCCCTTGTTCACCTATGTCTCTGGGCCATCTAGGCTCTAGCCCAACCACTGATCAAGCCTTTCCAGTTCTCAGGCCCTCAGGCTCCCAGGCTCCTGGCCTGTAGCTACTCAGGCTAATCTGAGGCTAATCCATACTCGCAGGTGCTTACCTGGTCCAGTGCATCCCGCAGAGTCTGCCCTCTGCAAACAGACCCACCTACAATCTTGGAAGACAAATCCTGAGGTAGATGTTCTTCTCCTGGCTTTTCTTTCTGAGTTTTATAGACCAGATTTCTGTTATGGGGTTTGTTTGTTTCATATTTTATATGAAGTAAGATCAGGAGACCTTTAGCAGTGGGCCTATCTTCTTTTCACCATCTTGGCTGTTGTAATAGTATCTTTCTGTAGTTATGACTCATTTTCCTCCCTCATTTTTAAAGTTAAGCTCTGGGGAGGCTAGGTGGAATAGTGGATAAAGCACTGGCCTTGGAGTCAGGAGTACCTGGGTTCAAATCTGGTCTGAGACACTTATTAATTACCTAGCTGTGTTGCCCTGGGCAAGCCACTTAACTCCATTTGCCTTGAAAAAAACAAAAAAAAATAAAAAAAATAAATAAAGTTAAGCTCTATTCCCAAGGCACCATTGGCACAGCCACAAGTTTGTTTGTTTTTTATTTTTTTGCTTGAGGGTAATCCAACCCAGTCTTATCTATTGTATTCCTGTTCAGGGACATGCAGTATGTCTTCTGCATTGAGGCTGGGGTCTTCAGATCTCTCCCGCTGTTCCATTGATCTGTCTTCCTAGAACCAAAGAAGACTTGTTACTGATCTGTGCTGCAGTTAAAAGTGACTCACAGGCTTGCCCAGTGCTGGATTCTGCTCCTCTTTTTTCCCAAGTGAGACAGACCTTTCCTGAAGTTTCTCCAAATTATTTTGACCTGGAAAATTGTTCCATTCCATCTTCTTGGTTTTCTTGTTCCAAAATTTGTTTAAAGGCCTCTTTTAAAGATCTTTTAGAGGAGGAAAATGAGAAAGACTCAGGAACCTACAACTTCTCTCCATCATTTTGGCTTTGTTCAAGAGATTCCCACATCAAAGATTAAGTTCTTACTCTAGAAGTTGGACTCTTTGAATTAATCAAACATTGGATTACTGTGATCACTTATAAATGTGTCTTTTGTATCTAAACTATTCCATTGATCCACCAAGATTTTTAAAAAGTTCCAGAAAGATTTGATGATTGCTGCTTTATAATAGTTGTGGGGATTATAATAGTAAGTGAATTTCCTCTGCACATTTTTTCATTACTTCTCTTAATATTCTTGTTCTTTTGCTCTATCAGATGAACTTTGCTATTGTTTTTCCTAGTTTTATCAAATAAATTTTAGAAATTTTGATGATATGGCATTGAATAATAATTAGTTTCTCTACTCTACCTCTCCTTTTCCTTTCTCCAAGTACATTACTTTCAAACCCATTAGCTCCATCTTTTTAATATAACTTCAAATTCATCTCTCTCTTGTGCCTTGTCTATTTCTGCATCTTCTAACTGCCCTAATAAATGGGAATGTGCATAAGCATCATCAGTATTATCTTCCCATGCACAAATACAGGCAATTCAATCATTAAGTCCCTCATAACTTGCCCTTTCCATCCAACTTCTCTATGCTTTACTTGAATTCCATGATAAAATTTTCTGCTCAGCTCTAGATGTTTAATTAGGAAAGTTTGAAAGTTTACTATTACATTAAATGAAAGAGTATGCTAAGTTTTTCTGGGTAGTCGATTCTGGTTTGCATTCTAGAATATGATACTCCAAGTCCTATGAGACCTTAATGTAGAAGCTCCTAAATCTAGTTTTATACTGACTGTAGCTTCATGATATTTGAATTATTTTTTCTGCTTGCTTGTAATATTTTTTCCTTGACTTGGGAATTCTGAAATTTGCCTATTATATACTTGGCCATTTTTATTTTTGGGATCCCTTCCAGGAGGAAATCAGTGTGTTTTTTAAATTTCTATTTTACCCTCTGCTTCTAGGATATCAGGGCAAATTTTCTTAAGAATTTCTTGAAAATGAAGTCTAGTTTCACTGTGTTGTTCATCACTTTCAGGTAGTCCAATAAATGTTCAAATATCTCTCCTGGATCTGTTTTCCAGGCCACTTGTTTTTCCAATAATATATTTCACATTTTCTTTTAATGTTTTATTGTTTTGATTTTACTTTATTCTTTCTTGATTTCTCACAATTTTATCTTGCTCCTTTAGCTCCATTTTACATTTGAAGGAATTATTTTCCTCAGAGAACTTTTGTATCTTCTTTTCCAAGTGGTCAATTATGCTTTTTTGAGACATACTTCTCCTCATGGGTCTTTTGGACTGCTTTTTTCATTTGATCCAAGTTGGGGGTTTTTTTATGTTTTTCTTTGCAAGGCAAATGGGGTTAAGTGGCTTGCCCGAGGCCACCTGGCTAGGTAATTATTAAGTGTATGAGATCGATTTGAACCCAGGTACTCCTGACTCCAAGACCGCTGCTCTATCCACTGGGCCACCTAACTGCCCCAAGTTGGTTTTTAAGATGTTATTTTCTTCAGTATTTTTTGGAATGCCTTCACCAAGTCATTGATGGGTTTTCATGAATTACCTAAATCATTATCATTTCTATTCCCAATTTTTCCTCTGCCTCCCTCACATGACTTTCAAAATATTTTTTGAGCTCCTCCATAACCTGAGACCAATACATATTTGTTGCAGACTTTGAATATAGTAGCTTTGACTTTCTTATCTTCTGAGTTTGTATTTTGATCTTCCATGGGACAAAAGTAATTGTCTATGATCTGATTTTTTTCTTTTATTGTTTGTTTATTTCCTCAGCCTATGCCTTGTTTTTAACTATTTGTTAAATTGGGGCTTTGTTTCCAGGGTGGAAGAGACACTGTACCAAGCTTTTGAGGGATTATGCAACTGTTTTCAGTTACAGTTCCTCCAGGGACCTCAATTAATTGAAGGTTTTATGAGAGGATTTGACTGCTCTCCTTGCTCGTGTTCTAATCTGTGGATGATCATAAGCACTCTCTTCTGTTCTGGAACCTGAGGAGAGACCCTGATCTACTATGAAAGTAAAGTTTTTTCCTAGACTGAGGTCCCAGACTACAACCAGGATCTGAATGTTGGCTAAGCAACAGACTCCTGCCTCAGGGATAGATAGAAAAGAGATCTCTGTAATCTCCCCAGATTCTCTTACTCCTCTATGGGCTGAATTCTCTGGAAGTAGCTGCTGGGTGACTCCCTGTTGAGTCACTCCCAGATCTGCTCATGGTTCTTGGGGGTCAGGTCTGTGCTGAGGCTTGTACTGGTCTGGACTCTGCTCTCACTCTGGTGCTCTGCTGAGCTTCCCAATTGTCCTTGCCAATCTCTGGACAGAGAAGTCTGGAAACCACCACTATTTCCATGGAACCAAGCATCCTCAGGGACCCAGGCACCCTATGGGATACTCCTGAATGGCTGATCTGTTTGCTCTTATGGTCAACCTGGGCTCTTCTTTGAGTCCTTTCAAACCCTGGTTTAACAGATCCTTCCTTCAGATCTCTCAAGTTGTCTTGGTCTGTCAAATATTCTTCACTTATTCTTTTGTGATTTTTTTTACACTCTAAAATTTGGTTAGCATCACCATTCTAAAGATATTTGGAGTATGCTTCACCTGAAGCATAATAGACTTCTCCAGCTCCTTACCTTTGCTCTCTCTGTGCCTCTGCTTCAAGTACATATTTTTTTGTAAATCATATGTTGCTGGATTCTATTTTTATTTCAATTTTCTATCAACTTCACTTTTGGGGAGACTTGCTGCCATTTACTTTCATACTTAGGACCAGTAACTCTGAATTTCCCTCCAGTCTAGGCTTCCTCCTTTTTGTCCTTTCTCTCCTTTCAATTTTTGCTTTTTAAACAGTGTTTTGATTCTCACTACTGTATTTTCTAATCTAGCCTCATTTGTATAATATCAGCTCTACATGTATAACCAGACTGATCATGGATCCATATTACTCATCTTGTGAAAGAAGAATGAAATCAAACAAAATAAAAAGTATTAAAGAGAAAAAAATGACAATGCATTCAACATTTAAAAACTGAAGATAATAAATTGCAATCTTCATTTAAACTCCAAGTTCATTTTCTGCGTATGGATGATAATTTCCTTCACAAGTCTTTTTTTTTGTTTGTTTTTGTTTTTGCTAGGCAATGGGGTAAAATGGCTTGCCCAAGGCCACACAGCTAGGTAATTATTAAGTTTCTGAGGCCGGATTTGAACTCAGCTACTCCTGACTCCAGGGCCAGTGCTCTAGCCACTGTGCCACCTAGCTGCCCCACAAGTCTTTTAAAATTATCTTTTATTCTTGTATTGTAGAAATGAATAAATCCATCATAGTTGCCCATCATGCCATGGTTGTATAATGTTCTTCTGGTTTGGTTCAATTCACTCCATACCAATTTATATACGTCTTTCTGGGTTTTTCTGAAATTTTATCCCTCATTATTTCTTGTGGAACTATAGTACTCTATCACATACATGCACCTCGATATGTTCAGCCATTCCCCAACTGATGGGCATCCCCTCAATTTTCAATTCTTTGTCACTATTAAGAGAACTGCTATGAATGTTTTTGTATATGGGGGATTTTTACCCTTTTTCATGATTTCTTCAGGATACAGTCTTAATTGTGGTAATTCTGGATTGAAGGGTATGAACATTTTTTATTGCTGTTTTGGCATAATTTCAAATAACCCTCCAGATAGGTTAGATTGTTTCACAACTTCACCAACAATGTATTAGTGTTCCAGTTTTCCCACATCCTATTCAACACTGATCCTTTTCTTTTCTTGTCATATTGGCCAATCTGGTATGTGTGAGATGGTATATCAGAGATGTTGTAATTTACATTTGGACAATCAAAAATGATTTAGAGTAATTTTTCATATGACTATAAATAGCTTTGATTTCTTCATCTGAGAATTGCCTTTCCATATTCTTTGATCATTTATTAAATTGGGAATATTTGGTTTCATTTTTTAAAATTTGACTCAGTTCTCTACATATTTTAGAAATGAGCCATTTGCCAGAAACACTAGGTGGAAAAATTGTTTTCCAATTTACTACAATTCTTTTAATATTGATTGCAGTGGTTTTGTTTGTTTAAAATGTATTAATTTAATGCAATCATAACTGCTCCCCCTCTTTTTAGAACTGACAGGTAAGCTATTCCTTGTTTTACTAATTTGTTTATAATATTATCTTTTATGTCTAAATCCTGCATCCATTTGGACCTTATCTTGGTATAGAGCAGGAGGTGTTAGTTAATGTCTAGGTTCTTCCAAATATCTTCCAGCATTCCCAGAAGTATTTATCAAAGAGTGAGATTTTATCCCAGAACATGGAATCTTTGGGTTTAGCAAACAGATAGTCATTTACTACTGTCTTTTTTTGCACCTATTCTATTACAATGATCCACCACTCTATTTCTCAGCTAGTACCAAATAGTTTTCATGACTGATGGTTTATAAATTAATTTTAGTTCTGGTATGAATAGACTGCCTTCTTTTGCATTTTTTTCATTTATTCTCTTCATATAGTTCACTTTTTATTCCTCCATATGACTTTAATTACAATTTTTTTCTAGCTCACTAAAGATTTTTTTTTGGAAGTTTGATTTGCATGGTACTGAATAAATAATGTAACATACTTTTGGTATAAGTGTCCTTTTTATTATGTTAACTAGTCTTGCCCATGAGCAATTGGCATTTGCCCAGTTGCTTAGATATGATTTTAATGTTGTGAAAAGTGTTTCATAGTAGTTTTCTTATAGTTTCTAAGTCTGTCTTGGCAGATAGACTCCTAAGTATTTTATGTTGTCTGTAGGTTTTTTTTTTAATGGGATATCTCTTTGTATCTCTTACTGCTTAATTTTGTTAGTAATACATATAAATGCTGAGGATTCATGTGGGTTTAATTAATATCCTGTGACTGTGCTAAAGTTCCTTATGATTTCTAGTAGTTTTTAGATGATTTTCTAGGATACCATCATATTATCTGCAAGTGATTTTTGTTTGTTCATTACTGAATCTAATTCCATCAATTTATTTTCTTACTGCTAAAGCTAACAATTGTAATGAAATATTCAATATTAATGTTAATAATGGGCATTTTCATTTCACCCCTGGGAATGAGTCTAGATTACCCCCATTATGTATAATGATCATTGATGGATTTGGATAGATACTACTTATCTTGTTAAGGTATATTCTTCTTATTCCTATGTTCTCTAGTGTTTTAATATGAATAGGTGCTGCATTTTGTCTAAAGCTTTTTCAGCATCTATTGAGAGAGTCATATGATTTCTGTTAGGATTTATTAATTGATATGGCCAATTATGCTAATAGTTTTCTTAATTGAAACAACCCTGCATTCCTGCTATAAATTCTACTTGATCATATTGTATTATTCTAGTGATATCTTGCTGTAATTACTTTGTAAAAATTGGATTTAAAATTTTTGGATCCACAATAGTTAGAGAAATTGGTCTATGATATTCATTCTTTTTTTGGCTCTTTCTGGTTTAGGAATAAGCACTATATTGGTATAATAGAAGGATATATTCATATATTTTCACCAATTTTTAATAATTAATTGAAATTCCTTCTTTCTTGAAAGTTTGGTATAATTTTCTTGTGAATCTATCTGGTCCTGAAAATATTTTCTTAGGTAGTTCCATGATGGTTTGTTCAATTTCTTTTATTTAGATGGGCTATTTAAGTATTTAATTTCATCTTTGAATCTGGGATGTTTATATATTTTAATATTCATCCATTGCACTTAGATTGCCAAATTTATTGATAACAGTTGGACAAAATATTTATGAATTACTCCTTTACTTTCTTCTCACTGTGGTGCTTTTTTATTTTTGATACTGGTAATTTGGTTTGATTTTTTTAATTGAAGAAATCAAAGTTTCATCTAATTTATTTAATTTTTTCATGAAAACAACTCAGTTTTATTTTTTTAGTTCAATAGTTTTCATGCTTTTAGTTTATTAATTTCATATTTTTCATAATTTTCAATATGGCCTTTAATTGGGGATTTTTAAATTGTTCTTTCTATAACATTTTTAGTTGCATGTCCAGTTCATTGATCTCTGCATTCTCGATTATATTTATGTAAACCTTTAGAGAGATGTTTCCTTTAATAATTACTTTGACAATGGGCCATAAGTTTTGATATATTGTCTCATTAAAGTCTTCTTTTGATGACATTATACTTTCTATGATTTCTTGTTTCATCCACTCATTCTTTAAATTTAGATTATTTTATTTCCTATTAGTTTTAGGTTTATCATTACATGGTGATTTATTGCATATGATTTTTATTGCATCATGATTTGGAAAAGATGATTAAATATTTCTCTTGCTGCATATGATTATGAGGTCTTTATGCTCTAATACATGGTGAATTTTTGTGGAGATGCCATGTACAGAAGAAAAAAAGGTATAGCCCTTTCTACCCCCTCTCAATTTGCTCTAGTCATATGTAACTATTTTAAAATTCTATTCAGCTCCTTAATTTCCTTTTTGTTTATGCTAAGGATGGATTTATCTAATTCTGAGAGAGGGATGTTGAGGTACCCCACCAAAAAAGGTTTTACTATCTATGTTTTCCTGTAATTCATTAGGTTTCTCTTCTAAAAATATGGATGCTACACTTCTTTATGCATATGGGTTTAGTATTGAAATGACTTCATTGTTTATGGTACTTTTTAGGAAGATATAGTTTCCTTCCTTATCTCTTTTCATTAGATTTTTTTTTCAATGACTTTGTCTGAGATAAGGATTGCTACTCTTATTTTTTACTTCAGCTGAAAAATAATATATTCTGTTCCAGCATTTTGCCTTTACTGTTTCTCTATCTCTAGACTGTAAAACTGTTTCCTATAAACAGTATATTGTAAAATGCTGTGTTTTTTTTTTTCATTCACCCTGCTATCCACTTTCATTTTATGGGAGAGATCATCACATTCACAGTTATAATTATAAACTCTTTATTACCCTCTTGCCATCTCCTATCCATTTTTATTTTTCCCCTCCTTTCAGCTTATTACTCATTCTCAGTGGTTTGCTTTTGAATACTACTTCAGTATATCCCCCTTCTATCCTCCATCCTTCCTTTACTTTCCTGTTTCCCTTTTCCCCTTATTTCTACCAACCCTTCTCCTCCTCCTCCTCCTCCTCCCTTTGCCCTCTGTATATTCAAAAGGTAAGATAAAATTTCGAAATTCAGCTGAATGTGTCTGCTAAACCTTTGAGGCAAACTCAATGAGAGTATGACTCAGATAGTTCTCATATCCTCCCTTCATCCCCTTTATGGTAATAGGTCCATTTCAATCCTTTATATGCTATAAATTATATTATTCTACCTTCACCTTCCTCTAATTTCTTTAAAGTTTTCACCACCTTTTTTAATGTTTTAATATTTTAATCATTCCATTTAATCATTTCATTTAATCATTTTAAATAATTTTAATCATTAATCGTTTTTAATCATGGACACATCATGAATCTGCATACCTTCAGCCTAAGTATATCCCCTCTAATAGAGTGAACTCACAGTTTGTGTTGTAGTCACTTTACTGTTATTGGATAACAGTCTTTCTTTTCCCCTGTTTACCTCTTCACTGTATCTCTTTAAAATACTGTTTGATATTCAAATTTTCTGTTCAGTTCTGTCTTTTGATCCAAAAAGTTGGATTATTTCATTAAGTGTCCATTTTGTTCCCTTAAGAGAAGGCTCAGTTATGCTGGATACTAATTCTTGTCTGTAATCCAAACTCCTTTGCAGTCCAAAACATCATGTTCCAGGCCCATTGTTCTTTCAATATTGATGCAGCCCAGTTGCAGTGTAATCCTGACTATGAATTTTTGGTATTTTGAATTACTTCTTTCTGGCAGCCTGCAAGATTTTCTCTTTGATCTGAAAATTCTGGAGTTTGGCCATAATATTATTAGATATTTTTATTTTGGAATCCCTTTCATAAGATGAGTGATGAAATTTCTCCTTATCTATTTTCTTAAGCATTCTGTCCAGGCTCTTTTTTTTTAAATCAAGGTTTTCAGGTGCTCCTACAATTCTTAAATTGTCTCTCTTTAAACTATTTTCCAGATCAGTTGTTTTACCTATGAGGGATTTTACATTTTATTCTATTTTTCCAATTTTTTAAGTATTTTGTTTAACACATTCTTGTTGTCTTATGAAGTCACTAGCTTTTACCAATGCCACTCTATTTTTTTCAGGAAGATAGTTCCCTCATTTAGCTTTTGCATCTTCTTTTCTCTTTAGCTAATTCTATCTTTAAAGGAGCTACTTTTTTTCTATTTGCCCAGTTATGTTTTTTCAGGGAATAAATTCCTTTTTCCATTTGTCCAATTTTAATTTTAAAGGATTTGTTTTCTTCTGTCACTTTTGTTACACTTTAATTTCTCTTACATTGCTTTTTTCCCAGCTTTCCATTTCCAGTTTTCTTGTTGATCTCTTCTAAGAAGTCTTTCTAGACTGGAAACCAATTCATATTTTCCTCTGAAGTTTCACATAGAGCAACCATTTTGTCCTCCTTTTCTGAGCCAGTATGCACATTTCTAGGAAACATTCAATGGACTCTGCTTTTTGCTGACCTTTCTTCATTTTCATTTCCTTATGGTCTTGTGTTGGTGGAGGGTCTTATTCACAGATCTTTAGTATTGAGAACTATTGAGGTCTTGCTTCTTGGGGTTAGGAACTACATGGTTACTCAATGGACCAACCAGTCAAGAATGCCAGAAGCTTCCTTTGGATTGTGTTAGGGATGTCAGCCACCCACTCACTATGCCTGAGGCTGGATCTGGACTGTCAGTGCAAAACTCAGTCTATGGGGTAGACCATCAGCATTAGAAACACCAAAAGTTCTCTCTGGATAGTCAGTTCAGCACCTGTGAGAAAGGTGCTAACATCTGGAGCTGTTTCTGTGCTGTTTGTTCTAGGGAAGACTAGACACTTTCACAGGAATGTTATGGACTCCTCTAGGAATGCCAGGGGCCCAAACTTCTGGCCATCCAGATTAGCCTCTATGTTGACTGAATGGGTATCCTGGCAAATATGCTGGAGCTATCCCAGTCTGTCCATCAAGCGCAATGCAAAGACTTCTACTCCCACCCCCGAAATTATCAGGTTTGTCTCCTGACCCTCCTAGCTGGGTTTCTGCTCTTGGCCCTGGGTGTGCTCATGCTCTGCTGTGACAGATCTTGCCAGAAGATGTTCTTCTTTGTTATTTTGTGGGTTTTGTCACTCCAAAATCTGTTTAGAGACATTATTCATGTCAGTACTGAGAGTACGACCAGAAGTTTAAAATTCCAGGAGAGTTTAAAACACGTGTAGCTTCCATCTACCATCTTGATTAAAAGTGGTAAGAGAGATTTCCAAATTAAACTAATTGCATTTATTATTCCAATTTATGACTTAATTCTGCTGAAAGTGAGGTTCAAACAATGTCCTTCACCTACCTTTCCATAATCCTTTCCAGTGGACTTTTGCACCTCATCAAGTAAAATAATTTATACCATTCTATCCCACTCATTCTTCCATACCCAGTATATTCAACTTTCTTAGCTCTTAATGAATTTTTTGTTGATTCCTTCAATTTTTCCTTATAATCATAGACTCTGTCTACATATATTTCTTATAAATACAATATTAGTAACAATATAATTATCCTTAAGATTCTACTAATGTCTATTTTACCCCTCTAGTTTCAAGATCAGGATATCAGGGCAGTTTTTTTGATAATTTCTTAGAACAAGCTTTCCAGGTTCTCCTTTTGATTATGATTTTTCAAGCACTCTAGTACTTTTAATATTATCTCTCCTATGTCTATGTTTCAGCTCAATAGTTTTCCCTATGAGGAATTTTACATTTTCTCCTTTTTTAATTCTTTTGATTTTGCTTAATTGCTTCTTGATGTCTCATATAGCCATTATCTTTCACAGTCACATTCTATCTTAGTAGGGTTATTTACCCAAGTTTTTATACCCCGTTCACTATTTGATCAAATGTATTTTATAAGGAATTGCTTCTTTGGGAGGGCTTTGGTATCTCCTTTTCTATTGGACCAATTCTACTTTTTAAAAAGTTGATTTCTTTTTACAAGCTGTTAACTCTTTTTTCCCCATAATTCTCTTCAATAATTTACTTATTTTTAATTTTATTTATTTTATGTTTAAGCATATTTTTGAGCAATTGTCATGAGTTTTTCTGTATTGGAGATCAAATCTCATTTTTCCTTCATGCTCCAATGATAATGATAGGTGTTTTGACATTGATATTCTCTTCTAAGTTATGTTTTGATCATCTTGATACTGTCTGTTCTATGATGACATTCATTTTTGTATTGGGTTTTTTTGCTCATTTTTCTGACCTTTTCTAATTCATTTTAAATTTGAGTTCAACTCCTGCAACTTGAAGAGGCATTTTCTTGAGCCTTTTCCAGGGGAGGCAAGTCCTGCCTGTTTCTTCAGTGCTACAGTAATGCTTCCTTAAGGTTCAAGGAAGGGATCATTTTATTGGTGATATACTGATGTGATATAGGGGGGGGAGATGACTGGAACTGCACAAGGTTATGGTGTTTTATAAGTATCTGGTGCTGAGCCAGGGTTTCAGTGCTGGTGTCTGACTTGTGCTGAGACTAGAGATAAATGAACCTGCATTAGTGTCTGCCTGTTTGTCCAGCCCTGAGTTGATGCAAATAACATTTCCTGGAGCTGAACTCTGCCTGTTCCTCTGGCTGTGCTGAGGTACATGATACATCCTGGTATTGGTTTGCATGTTCATCCACACTGTGATCAGGATCTCTTGATGGTTTGTTGAGGTAAGGTTTGTTGCTGGGTTGCTGATGACTTTTCCTGGATAGAGCTTTCCATATACAGCAGACTTTTCCAACCAAAATATCAAATTTCTTAATTAGAGAATTGTTTCATGCCATCATTTTTTCTGGTTTTGAGGTTTAAAGACTTATTTTGGGGTTCTATTTTATGTTTTTTGGGAGATGAATATGGGATAAATTAAGCTGATTTCTTGCTCTCTCCAATATCTCACCCCCTCACCTTCTAAACTTTTTATGGAACATTATTTTCTTTGTTATAATGTATCAATTGTTCTATTCAGTCAATTTTGATTTTTTAATTCTTTCCTCTAGTGATTTCCTTGAATCACATTTTCTACATTGATGTTTTCATTTTTTTTATTTAGTTCATTTCTTCAAAAAAATTTGTGCTTCTTTTACCATTATACCAACTGAATTTTAAGCTGTTATTTTCTTCAGGATTATTTAGTGCTTTTTTTGTAAGCAAGGTATGAATTCTCTCTTTTTAATTTTCTCACTTCTTTTCTCAGTCTTACTGCTTTCCCCATTTTTTCCCTCCCCTAATTACTTTTATCACTTTTTCTCATCATTCAAGTACTTATTTGATTTGAGTTCAGTTAGCATTGGTGATTATGCTATTGATTTCTGATTTATGAGATGTATATTCTATTCACATTCATATATATGATTTCTATCTGTGGATTTCCTTCCATGCTGTTTGCTCCTTCTCTTTGTCCTCTCTCTCCTTTTGTCTTTTCCCTTGTTCCCAAAATTTAACTTCTATCTACTATCTCACCTGCTTCTCCCTCCCTTTTGCCATTCCTAACATGATCTTCCTTTGCTTAATCTTTTTCTTTCTTTCTAGCCAATTGGATAAGGTAAATTTCTTTATTAAACTGAGTGAATACATAATTTCCATTTTAAATTAATACTGATGAGGTTAAGGTTCAGGCTATGTTCATCACCCAAACTTCCATAATCTTTTTCACTGTAATGGGTCTTCCTTGCCTCTTTCTTCCTTCTACACCCATTGTACTTCTCTTTGTTATTCCCTTAATTCCTCTAATTTATGCACCCTCTATCTATGTGTATTCCTTCTACATTTACTATTAGTGATACTTTTTTTGAAAGAATTATAACATCATCTTAATAAGAAGGAATGCAAACTATTTACTTCTGATAAATTCATTTTTTTTTTCTTTTTCAGTTTTTACCTGGTTATGTTTCACAGGCTATTGATATTAGAAATCAAATTTTTGATTTACCTCTTGTCTTCTTATGAAAGCTTAAAATTCTTCCATTTCAGTAAATAATTATATTTCCTTTAATGTATTCTATTTGATGTATTTGATGGCTTAATTTTGCAAGCTAAGAGATTCTTGATTGTAGTACTAGTGCCTTTGCTTCTGGAATATCACAATTCTTAAACTTTTATTTTTTTATTTTTGTGACTGTCAGACTTGTGATATCTTTTTTAAAAAAAATTATTGATATTAAAGATATTATTTGAGTTTTACAATTTTTCCCCAAAACTTGCTTCCTTCCCCCTACCCCCACCCATGGAAAGCATTCAGTCAGTCTTTACTTTGTTCCAAATTGGGTGTGATGAGAGAGAAATCATATCCTTAAAGAAGAGAAGAGAAGTCTAAGAGGTAACAAGATCAGACAATAAGATAACTGCTTTTTTCTAAATTAAAGGGAATAGTCCTTGCACTTTGTTCAAACTCCACAGCTCCTGATCGGACACAGATGGCACTCTCCTTTGCACACAGCCCAATATTGTTCCCAGTTGTTGCACTGATGGAATGAGCAAGTCCTTCAAGGTTGAACATCACTCCCATGTTGCTGTTAGGGTGTACAGTGTTTTTCTAGTTCTGCTCATCTCACTTAGCACCAGTTCATACAAATCCCTCCAGGCTTCCCTGAAATCCCGACCCTCCTGGTTTCTAATAGAACAAGAGTGTTCCATGACATACATATTCCACAGTTTGCTAAGCCATTCCCCAATTGAAGGACATTTACTTGATTTCCAATTCTTTGCCACCACAAACAGGGCTGCTATAAATATTTTTGTACAAGTAATGTTTTTGCCCTTTTTGATCATAGACGCAGTAGTGGCAGTGTGGGGTCAAAGGGTATGCATATTTTTGTTGCCCTTTGGGCATAGTTCCAAATAACTGTCCAGAAGGGTTGGATGAGTTCACAGCTCCACCAACAGTGTAGTAGTGTCCCAGATTTCCCACAACCATTCCAACAATGATCATTATTCTTCCTGGTCATATTGGCCAATCTGAGAGGTATGAGGTAGTACCTCAGAGAAACTTTAATTTGCATTTCTCTAATAATTACTGATTTAGAGCATTTTTTCATATGGCTATGGATTGCTTTGATCTCCTCCTCTGTAAATTGCCTTTGCCTATCATTTGACCATTTGTCAATTGGGGGAATGGCTTTTGTTTTAAAAATATGACTCAGTTCTCTGTATATTTTAGAAATGAATCCTTTGTCAGAATCATTAGTTGTAAGGATTGTTTCCGAATTTACTACATTTCTTTTGATCTTGGTTACATTAGTTTTATCTGTGCAAAAGCTTTTTAATTTAATGTAATTGAAATCATCTAGTTTATATTTAGTGATGTTCTCCAACTCTTTCTTAGTCATATACTGCTCCCCTTTCCATAGATCTGACAGGTAGACTAGTCCTTGTTCTTCTAATTTGCTTATAGTATTGTTTTTTATGTCTATGTCCTTTAACCATTTGGATCTTATCTTGGAAAAGGGTGTAAGGTGTTGGTCTAATCTAAGTTTCTTCCATACTAACTTCCAATTATCCCAGCAATTTTTATCACAGAGGGAGTTTTTATCCCAATGGCTGGACTCTTTGGGTTTATTAAGCAGCAGATTACTGTAATCATCTCCTGCTTTTACACCTAGTCTATTCCACTGCTCCACCACTTCATTTCTTAGCCAATACCAAACAGTTTTGATGACTGATGCTTTATAATATAATTTTAGATCAGGTCGGGCTAAGTCACCTTCTTTTGCACTTTTTTTCATTAAGTTCCTGGCAATTCTTAACTTTTTATTTCTCCATATGAATTTACTTACAATTTTTTTCTAACTCGTTAAAGTAATTTTTTGGAATTTTGATTGGTAGGGCACTAAACAGATAGTTTACTTTTGGTAGAATTGTCATTTTTATTATATTAGCTAAAACCTATCCATGAACAGTTGATATTTGCCTAGTTATTTAAATCTGACTTAATTTGTGTGATAAGTGTTTTATAATTGTTTTCAAAAAGATCCTGTGTCTGTCTTGGCAAATAGACTCCCAAGTATTTTATATTGTCTGAGGATACTTTGAATGGGATTTCTCTTTCTAGCTCTTCCTGCTGTTTCTTCCTAGACTTATATAGAAAAGTTGAGGATTTATGAGGGTTTACTTTGTAACCTGCAACTTTACTAAAATTGCTAATTGTTTCCAGTAGTTTTTTGGATGATTTCTTGGGATTCTCTAGGTAGACCATCATGTCATCTGCCAAGAGTGAGAGTTTCACCCCTGATCTTATTGGGAATGCCTCTAGCCTCTCCCGATTGAATATAGTGCTTATTGATGGTTTCAAATAGATACTGTTAATTATTTTAAGGAACAGTTCATTTACTCCTATACTCTCTAGTGTTTTTAATAGGAATGGATGCTGTATTTTTTCAAAAGCTTTTTCAGCATCTATTGATATGAAGATATGGTTTCTGATAGGTTTGGTGTTGATATAATTGAGTATACTAACAGTTTTCCTAATATTGAACCAACCCTGCACTCCTGGAATAAATCCTACTTGATCATAATGTATTATCCTAGTGATGACTTGTAATCATTTTGCTAAGATTTTATTTAGGATTTTTGCATCTATATTCATCAGGGAAATAGGTCTGTAATTTTCTTTCTCTGTTTTAACTCTTCCTGGTTTAGGTAACAGTACCATAATGGTTTCATAGAAAGATTTAGCCAGAGTTCCATCTTTCCCTATTTTTCCAAAAAGTTTATATGGGATTGGAACCAATTGTTCCTTAAATATGTGGTAGAATTCACTTGTGAATCCATCAGGCCCTGGAGATTTTTTTTAGGGAGTTCAATAATGGCTTGTTGAATTTTTCTGAGATAGGGTTGTTTAGGTATTTAATCTCTTCTTCATTTAACCTGGACAACTTATATTTTTGTAAATATTCATCCATTTCACTTAGATTATCAAAATTATTGACTTAGAGTTGGGCAAAATAATTTTGAAATATTACTTTAATTTCCTCCTCATTGGTGGTGAGTTCACCCTTTTCATTTATGATGCTAGCAATTTGGTTTTCTTCTTTTTTTTAATCAAATTGACCAGAGGTTTATCAATTTTATTGTTTCTTCCTTAATATCAACTTTTGGTTTTATCTATTAATTCAATAGTTTTTTTTTGCTTTCAATTTTATTAATTTCTCCTTTAATTTTTATAATTTCTAATTTGGTATTTAATTGGGGATTTTTGATTTGTTCTTTCTGTAATTTTTTTAGTTGCATGTTTAGTTCATTGATTTTCTCTTTCTCCTATTTATTCATGTGAGCATTTAGAGCTATAATATATCCCCTGAGAGTCGCTTTGGAATGAATACCATAGATTTTGGTATGTTGTTTCATTAATATCATTATCTAGTATAAAATAGTTAATTCTTTCTATAATTTGTTTTTGGTCCACTCATTTTTTAAAATGAGGTTTTTCAGTTTCCAATTTGTTCTGAGTCTATATCTCTTTGGCCCAGTATTGCATATGACTTTCATTGCACTGTGGTCTGAGAAAGATGTATTCACTATTTCTGACTTTGTGCAGTTAATCATTAGATTTTTATGTCCTAGTACATGGTCAATTTTTGTATAAGTTCCATGTACTGCAGAGAAAAAGGTATAGTCCTTTCTATCCCCATTCAGTTTCCTCCATAAGTCTACCATATCTAATTTTTCTAACAATCTATTTACCTCCTTAGCTTTTTTCTTGTTTATTTTATGATTTGATTCATCTAGATCTGATAGTGGGAGGTTGAGGTCTCCCACTAGTAGAGTTTTGCTCCCTATGTCTTCTTGTAGTTCTTTCATCTTCTCCTCTAAGAATTTGGGTGCTGTCCCACTGGGTGTATATATATATATATATATATATTTATAAATATATATATATATATATATATATATACTCAATATTTTCAAATGACTTTATTGTCTATGTTACCTTTTAGGAGGATAATGTTTCCTTCCTTATCTCTTTTAACACTATCTATTTTTGAGGCTGCTTTGAGATAAGGATTGCTACCCCTGCTTTTTTTTTTTTACTTCAGCTGAAGCAAAATATATTTTGCTCCAACCTTTTACCTTTACTCTATTTGTATCTTTCTGCTTCAAATGAGTTTCTTGTAAGCAGCATATTGTAGGATTCTGGTTTTTAATCCACTCTGCTATTTGCTTACATTTTAAGGGAGAGTTCATACCATTCACATTCAAGGTTATGATTACTAACTCTTTATTGCCCTCCAGCTATTGTCCCTCTCTTTGTATTTTCCCCCTTTCTCCCTTTCTCCATATTCTCTAGTATTTTGTTTCTGAATACCACCTCCTTCAGTGTGTTTGCCATCCTATATCACCTGTCCCCTTTCTTTGCCCTTTCTCTTTTCCCTTTCTCCCTTCCCTTTTGTAAGTTCACCTTTTTTTCCCACTACCTCTCCCTTTCTCTGCCCCCCTCCCCTTTCCCCCTTTTAATACTTGAAAGGTTAGATTTTTTTTAAGTTAACTAATTATGTGTAAATTGTCTTTAAGCCAAGTTTGATGAGAAGAAGGTTCTGTTGTTTCTCATCTCCTCCCTTCCCCCCCCTCTATAACCATAGGTATTTTGTACCTCTTAGTGTAATGAGATTTACCCCATTCAATCTACACTGTCCTCCTGTCTCCTTCTTTTCCCCCTTTTTCAGGAGGAGGTCTTTTTAAATCATTCTGTCTAAATAATAGACAATTCTTTGTGTCCATCACTTTTAGCTAAGTGTATTCTATCTAATAGGGTTACAATATTTGAGAGTTATTCGAGTTTTTCTCCCAAGTGGGGTTAAAATCAGTTACATCCCGCTGGATAGCAGTCTCATGTAGAGATCATGAATGTCCATCACTTCTGGCAAGGAATATTCTCCCTGTTAGAATTACAATTCTCAAGATTTATGAGAATCTTTCCCCTCATGCTGGGATATAGCCAGTTCCAACTTATTGGATAGTAGTATTTTTTCTTTTACCACCCTCCCTTTTTTTTTAACCTTTTCATGTGTCTCTTGGACGTCCTGTTTGATGTTTAAATTTTCTATTTAGCTCTGGTCTTTTCATCAGAAATTTTTGGAATTCGTCCATTTCATTAAATGTCCATCATTTTCACTGGAAAAGAAGGCTCAGCTTTGCTGGATAGTGAATTCTAGGCTGCATTCCAAGCTCCCTTGCTGTTAGAAATATCGTGTTCCATGCCCTTCAATCCCTGAATGTTGTTGCTGCCAGGTCCTGCGTTATCCTTACTGTTGCTCCTTGATATTTAAATTATTTCTTTCTCGCTGCTTGCAGTATTTTCTCTTTTATGTGCTACTTCTGGAATTTGGCCACAACATTCCCTGGTGTTTTCATTTTATGATCTTTCCCTCTGTTTGTATTTTTCCCCCTTTCCCCCACCTTATCTATATTCCCCAGTATTTTGTTTCTGAATACCACCCCCTTCAGTGAATTTGCCCTCCTATATCACACCCTCCCCTTTTTTTCCCCTTTCCCTTTTCCCTACCTTTCCTTTTGTTATTTCCCCTTTTCCCCCTCACTCCCCTTCCCTTTCTCCATCCCCCCTCCCCTTTTCCCCTTTTAATACTTGAAAGGTTAGATGTTTTATAAGTTAACTGAGTATGTGTAGGTTGACTTTAATCTAAGTCTGATGAGAAGAAGATTCAGGTGGTTCTCCTTTGCTCCCTTCTTCCCCTCTATTACCATAGGTTTTTTTGTACCTCTTAGTGTAATGAGATTTACCCCATTCAATCCCCTCCCTCCTCCAGTCTCTTTCCTGTACCCCTTTTTAGGAGGTAGTGTTTTTCTAGATCATTCTAAATCATAGAAAATTCTGAGTGTCTTTCACTTCTAGTTCAGTATATTCTATCAGATAGAGTCAAAATTCCTGAGAGTTATTAGAGCCTTTCTCCCAAGTGGGGTTAAAGCCATTTACATCCCATGAGATAGCAGTCTCATGGATAGGTCATGAATGTCCTTCATTTCTGGCTAGGTATATTCTCTCT
Organism: Macrotis lagotis; assembly: GCF_037893015.1. Taxonomy (NCBI): domain Eukaryota; kingdom Metazoa; phylum Chordata; class Mammalia; order Peramelemorphia; family Peramelidae; genus Macrotis; species Macrotis lagotis. The sequence continues at coordinate 432,990,625 of NC_133666.1, forward strand.
GTTAGAGTTACACTTCTAAAGATTTTTGGAAATCTTTTTCCCCATGCTGGTGAAATAGCATTTTTTTTTCCTATTACCCGCCCCTCTTTTTTTTTTTTTTTTTACCTTTTCATGTGTCTCTTGAACCTCCTGTTTGATGTCCAAATTTTCTGTTTAGCTCTGGTCTTTTCAGCAGAAATTTTTGGAATTTTTCCAGTTCATTAAATGTCCATCTTTTTCCCTGGAAGAGAAGGATCAACTTTGCAGGAAAGTAGATTCTTTGCTGCATTTCAAGCTCCCTTGCTCTTCGAAATATCTTGTTCCAGGCCCTTCGATCCCTTAATGTTGATACAGCCAGGTCCTGCGTGATCCTTACTGTGGCTCCTTGATATTTACATTGTTTCTTTCTGGCTGCTTGCAGGATTTTCTCTTTTATCTGATAGTTCTGGAGTTTGGCCACAACATTCCTTGGTGTTTTCATTTTACGATCTTTTTCTGGTGGGGATTGATGTACTCTTTCAGTAACTACTTTGCCCTCCGATTCCATGATATAAGGGCAGCTTTCCATCACTAGATCATTTAATATTAAGTCCAGGCCTTTTTTCTCTTCAATATTTTCAGGAAGTCCTATAATTTTCCGGATGCCCCTTGATCTGTTTTTGAGGTCAGTGGTTTTGTTGATGAGGTATTTTACATTTGCTTCTATTTTTTGTATTTTTTGATTTTGTTTAACTGATTCTTGCTGTCTCATGGAATCATTAGTTTCTGTAGACTCCATTCTTTTTGGGGGGAGGAGTTTTCTTCATTAACCTGTTGCAACTCCTTTTCCAATTGGTCAATTCTACTTTTGAAAGAGCTTTCCATTTGTCCAATTGAGGTTTTGAGAGAATTAATTTCTTTTTGCATTTGCCCATTTGAGCATCTGAGAGAATTATTCTTATTTTGTATTTGTCCAATTGAGGATCTGAAAGATTTATTCTCATTTTGTATTGTTCCAATCAATCCTATGAGAGATTTATTCTCATTTTTGTAATTGTCCAACTGATGATCTGAGAGATTTAGTCTCCTTTTGTGTTTGTCCAATTGTACTTCCTAAGTTTTTGTTTTCTTGTTGCAATGTATTAATTGTCTCTCCCAAATTTTTAAGATCCTTCCTTATTTCTTCAAGGAAGTCATTCTGTGCTGGAGACCAGATTGTATTCTCCTCAGAGGTTCCAGGTCTCTCTGAGTAAGGATCTTTCCCCTCCAGGAATGTTTCTATGGATCCACCTTTCTGATGACCCTTCTTCATTTTGCTAAGACCTTGAGTTGTGGGCAGGCTGGTTCACCGGGGCTTGGGATCGCTAAAGGCTTTAATCACTGAGTGCAATTTCTCTGGCTGGCCAGTAGGAGGTGTTGGTTGCTTTCTCTGGAGTGTCTGTGACCTTGGCTTTGGCCTTCTCCTTTGCTTGAAGGGAGGAGTTGGAGCTATTGAATCCTTTTTCCTTCAATCAATGGTGGCCTTTACCCTGGCCTGAGGTCATTCCTCAGCTGTGCTGGATCTTCTGCTCACACACCTTTGTTTGTTTGGGAAGAGGCCTCAGGGGCTATGGAGGGTGAACTCAGAGTTCCTAAGACCTGAGGAGCCCAGGGCTGGTGTCCACAGCTCTCCTGCACCAGAATTCTTCCCCCAGCCCCAGCCCCAAGCTCCAGGGGACAGCAGCAACACCAACACCTCTGCTGCCCCACTGAACCAAGCCCCTGTCGTCCAGCCCCACCTCTGATCCAGCAGGTCCAGCTCTCTAGGGCCCTCTGACTCCTGGTTTCAATTCAGCTGTTAATCTGGCTGATCGGGGCTGATCCTCCCTCTGAGCCCAGACTCATTGCCCAAATTTGGCCAAAGCTGCTGCTGGAGACAAATCCTGAGGTAGATGTTCTTCTCCTGGCTTTTCTTTCTGGGTTTTGTGGCTCGGATTTCTTTTAAGAGGTTTGTTTCATGTGATAGATGGGGAAGAGATCAGGAGACTTTAGAACTGTGCCTGTCTTCTCTCTGCCATTTTGGCCGGAAATGCCCAGTCTTGTGATATCTTGATTGTTTTTCCTTAATATTTGAATTGTTGGGGGTTATTCCCTGGACATTTGAAGCATTTTTTCTTCATCTGATCATTGTGAATGTAGGCTAAAATATTCCTTTCAGTATTTGTTTTTGGGATCATTTTTTTGAAGTGATCAGTTAATCTTACAATTCTTATCTTTTTTTTTTTATCCTTCTGCATCTAGGCCATCAGGGATAGCTTTCTTGTTAATTTCTGGAAAGATGTGTTCCAGGTCCACCTTTTGATAATGACTTTCAGCTAACTGAATAATTGTGGATCTGTTTTCCAGGTCAGCTTTTTTTTCCCCAAAGATGTATATTACATTTTCTTCCTCTTTTTTTCCCATTCTTTTGAGTTTGCTTGATTGATTCTTGAGATCTCATAGAATCATTAGCTTCCATTTGTTCAGTTTTAACTTTTACTACGCAGCTCTTCCTCTATTAAATTTTGTCCTTTCTTTTACATTTGGCCAATTTTACTTTTTAATACTTAACTTTCCTCAGAGGATTTTTTGCATCTTGTCTTCCATTTAGCCAATTCTATTTTAAATCATTTTCCTAGATGTTGACTAATTTTTCATACCCCTCTTGCATCACTCTTTTTTTTTTTTTAGTTTATGCAAGGCAATGGGGTTAAGTGGCTTGCCTAAGGCCACACATCTAGGTAATTATTCAGTGTCTGAGGTCGGATATGGACTCAGGTACTCCTGATTCCAGGGCCAGTGCTCTATCTACTATGCCACCTAGCCACCTGCACCACTCATTTCTTAAGGCATGCTTTGCTTCTACCTCTTTAAATGAGTTTTAAACTCTTTTTTTAGTTCTTCCATTAATTTATTTTGAATGTGAAATCACTTCCAATTTTGCTATAGATTTTGCCAAAAAAGTTTTGTCATTCTTGCCCTCCTGAGGTTAGGTCTTTGTCTCCCACGTCGCCATAAAAACTTTCTAAAGTCATATGCCATTTTTGTTGTTTTTTGCTAATTTTCCTGATTTTTCCCATTGCTTCTAAATTTGGACTTTGCTTCAAATTTGGAAAAGTCTTCAGTTTTTTGTGTCAGAACTTATGAGCTCTATTACTTACCTAATGCTGTATTGATGCTGCATTGAGTTTCATAGGGCACTATTATGATTGGTGCTGTCCTGTTAGTGTGGGGATAGTAGCTAGTATTTCTGGAAACTGTAGAGGTCTGGTAGTTTGCTTAGTCCTAAATTGGGATTGTAGTGGAATATGATGAGACTTTTGGGTGGTATTTCTGCATTAGCCTGGGACTACACTAAAGTTCATAGAGGGCCTGGATATTAGAGGATTACTATTTCTCTGAGATTACACTAGGGAATGTTATAGTTCTTGGAATTTGGGTCAACTAGTTCCCCTGACTATTTGGGATATCCTCATGTTAGTATTTGCCTTCTCCACCACACTGGAGTTCTGAAACTCCTACTGGTAGGTTGGGGTAGGACATGCTACTGACTTGCTGGGATTCTTCTTGTATTAGAGTGTGCTACTTTGTTCTCATTTTAATTGAGTGAGACAGACTTGTAATTTTTTCAAGTTTCTTAGGCAAAAAAGATTACTGGCTTCATCTTTTCTACTTGTTCTGCTGCTCCAGGAATTGTTTGGAAGGATGCTATTTTATTGTTGTTTTTCTAGTGACTTTGCTTACTCCTCTATCTTGGCTACCAGAAATCTGTTTATAAAGTTAAAAGCTAACTCAAAAGCCTTTGCAGGTCATCTATGGGAGCTTTCTTGTATAATTCATCCTTGTGCTTATTTCTGAGATGGTGGTTCATGTAAAAGATGACATTTCAAATCTCTTCTTATGTGTTGCATGCTATGGTCACATCATGAAATGACTAAGAAACAAAAAGAATTGATTCATTGCTAAAGACTGAACAAATTTAGTTTGACTAATTGTTTTCAAAAAAAGCTCGAATATAGCTCTAGATTACAAATAGCTAGCTATTTATCAAAGAATCAAGTTATTTAATTTCAAGGACAAAATTAATAAAAGAAAAAAAATAGTAGCAAAATGAATGCTAGGAAACCCTGAGATTCAAATCCAAGAGCAAATAATAGAATTACCTCTGGGTACACTAGGAAATGTTATTAAAAATCCCAGTAATAAATTGGGATGTTAAATTTGATCTAATGTAGAGTTTGGAATTATAAAATAGGTAGTATAAAATGAATACCTTTCTAGAGATGATATTCAAATAAAGTGAATAAAAATGTGAAAATAGAAAAGAAATTGATGCTTGTATACATATTGGGAATTCTACAATATTTTTTCTAGAAATTGATTTCTTTTGTGGGGGGGAATATTTTCAAGAATTTTTGGGATACACAAACTGAAAGAATTGAGTTATATAACAGAAAAGATTGTCACAAGTGACCACACATGGCAGAAATTCAAAAGGGAAAGTTCCTCCCCAAAAGTGAGTGAAAGGAAAATAAAATAATTTAGAAAAACTGGAGGATAATAGTGGGAACTTTTAAGTAAAATGAGAAAAATGTCGGTAGGTATATCACAGATGTTGGTTAAATAGCAGAAGTATGGTAAGTCAGACTTCAAATATATGTATATATATATATATAATTTTGCAATGAGTGCAGGATGATAAATTTAGAGCTTGAAGATACCTGATAGATCATCCAGTTTAATTTCTCATTCTAATAAATATGATAACTGAGGTAGTTTAGTTGCCCAAATTCACCAGGTAGTAATTGATAGAGTCAGAATGGGAATCTAGATCCTCTGAAATTTTTGTTTTCCAAGACATCATTTTATACCACAAGTAATCACTGTCACCTTTCATAAAATATTCTTCTATAGGGTAAATCTCCTCAAAAAAGAGATACACCTATGGAAACAATTAAAATTTTGGAACATAAAGTTTTCATAAAACATTCATCATGTATGATGCTATAAAAATAATCAGAACAGGATATATATATATATATATATATATATATATATATATTACCATGAATTACCATATTCTCTACATGCTCTCTATTTTGGAATACAGTTATCCATATTTAAATAAATTAAGCTGCTTAAAGAAGAGGAAATAATTTGCATTCATTAAAACTTCTCATTTGAGGTTTGAGAACAAAGCTTTCAATCAGTAGAATCATATATTTTGGGGCGAATAACATTACCTTATCAAAGCAAGCAACCACACAAAAATCCCTCTAAAATATAAACAAAAGGGAAATGTTTGTTTGAAGCAAAACTTTATATAAATCAGAGGCATTAGCATCTAGAAAGGCAGGTTAAACTATGAACCATAAGTAAGGTATCTAAAGATGGTAAAGCATCAATTTAAATAATTAACACCTATAAGGAACATTTTGAATCTGATAAAATACCTTTATAATATATTAGAAATGTGAAAGAAGGATTTCTTCCCAACTAATGTTTCAGAGCACATTCCCAAAAAAAAGGGATAAAATTGTATATGAATTCTAATACCATAACATCATGTAAATGATCTTAAAATATTTCTGCAGGTATTATTATAAAGTTTTAATAGCATCATAAGTTAAATCTATTCTACAAAATAATGATCTATGAAAACAAGGAAACAGTTATGTTAAAAATTCTTATGTCTATGATTCTACTCCTAAGTATATTATTGACATTTTTCAGGGAATTAATATCTTCCTCATAATGCAAGAATCTCAACTATCTCTTCGTATTAATCAATTCAAACTATTTCATTTAAATTAAGTCTATTTTAACAAGCTGCCTAACTTCTCTTGAAAATGCCTTTCCATTTTTAAAATGAATGTATTTCCAATAACTATTTCACAATGTTATTTTAAGGATCAAGCAAGATAATGAATGTCAAATGTTTTGAAAACTTTAAAGTGACTTATAAATGAAATTAATTATTCTATTTTAGCATGCTCATTTTTCCAATCAAAATGTCAAGCCAACATCCTGGCTTCTTTATGATCTAGACTCAGGATAAGTGATCATGATGCGTCTGAAATTGATTTTGTAAGACAACTATATTATTCCTGGAAATAACAAAGTTAGATATTTTCTAAAAAACTTAAATTTAGTTTCAATGAATTCTTGTAACTCTTTAGGAATTCATGAAAAATACTGTTTGTCTTTTAAATCTTCTTTAAGCTGATCCTTTCTAAGTTACCAATATTATTACAACTTAATTTTCTCTATATGCTTAAGGATATAGAAACACTTATCCTTATTTGTCTTAAGTCATAATGCCTCAGTGCTCCTGATCATGACCCTATTCTCTTCCTCCTCATTTCCATCTTGCTTCCCTAACTTTCTTCGCATCTCAACAAAAGCCCTACCTCTTGCATGGTGACATTCCTGGTCCATCTTAAATTTTGAGCTTTCCCTCTAATACTGTCTCAAATTCATCTAGCACACATTTTCTTTGTACATAGTATTTTGCCATTTTCTCCCCAAATACACTATGGATGCCATAAGAGAACATTTTTTTTTTTGCTTTTCTTTGTATCCCAGTGTTTAGCATAGTGACTGGCAGGTAATAAACATTTATTAAAGTGTATTGACTTATTCTGTGACAAAAGAATTATAATAATTTATTTTGGTTATTTAAACCTATTTATTTAAAATAAATATCTTGGGGCAGCTAGGTAGCACAGTGGATAGAGCACCGGCCCTGGAGTCAGGAGTACCTGAGTTCAAATCTGGCCTCAGACACTTAATAATTACCTAGCTGTGTGGCCTTGGGCAAGCTACGTAACCCCATTGCCTTGCAAAAACCTAATAAAATAAAATAAAATAAAATAAAATAAATATCTTATATTTCATCAGTTTGTAAAAAGTATCTGAATCAATTTCAGAAAAACCAGTATCACATAAATATAGATTGAAATTAATATCAGAAGAGTAATTCCAAAAATTTTAATTCATATTTCTTTAAAATATCTTTGAAAAGTAGCTGAATTTTACCTATTTAACTATTCCTTGATCTATACTAATGAGAAAGTAAATATTTCAATTCCATATATGAAAAGTTCTAATTACAAAATGTTTCCTGTTACAAGTATTGACTTCTGAAGAGAATTAAATTAAGTTCAATCCCTCTTTTATGTAAATACCTTCAATTGCTCCTCATATATCGTAAGGTCCTGCACCATACAAACTATTCTCCGCTAGGTACAATGTAGAACATAACAACAAATTTTCTAAAATTTTGAGGTAAAGAACTGAACACGATATTTTAAAGTGGCATCTGATTAGAAGAAATAGAATAAGAATAAAATCTTCTTCAGTAAAGAAGATAGTAAAAAGGAATGTGTTCTATTTGAAGTCCAAAGAGATTAGTATTTCCATGCCATAAAAGTTCCTTATTAGATAAAGAAGAAAATGTAAAATACCTCTTAGGAAAAATGACTGACTTGGAAAATACATCCAGGAGAGAAAATTTATGAATTATTGGTATACCTGAAAGCCACAATCAGAAAAAGAACTTTGGCAATATCGTTCAGGAAATTATCATGGAAAACTTCTATAATGTCCCAGAACAAGAAGATAAAATAAGTCCTTAAAAGAATTAATCACCCTACAGAAAGTGATCCCAAAATAAAACTTCAAGGAATTTTTTTAGCCAAGTTTCAGAATTCTCAGCTGAAGGATAAAATACAGCAAGCAGCCCAAAAGTAGCAATTTAAATTCTAAATAGTCACAGTCAGGAGTATGTAGGACTTATCAGCTTCAACTTTTAAGAATTAGGGGAAATGGAATGTGATATGCTACAGGGAAAAGGTGCTTGGATTACAACCAAGGTTCAACTTCACTGCAAAATTCAGAATATTCTTTGAGGGTGGAAATGGCATTTCAAAGATATATAGGACTTTTGAATTTACCTGATAAGAACTGAACAGAGAAGTTGATCTTCAAATACAGGCATCAAGAGATGAATTGAAACAAAAATAGAAAGGGGCAAAATGCAAGTCAATAAGATGAAATATGACTAAAGACATTCCTACACAGGTGGAAAATATTTGTACTCTTAGATTTGCATTTCTCTTAGGACAGTTAAAAGGAGCATACTTAGAGGATATGAGCATAAATCGGCTGTGATGTGATCTTGAGGGTTATGTTTATATTGGGGCATTTGTATGAATTATACTTGAAAAGAGGGTATAAGTATAAATTTATTATGATATAAGGATACTCATGATTCTTGAAAACTGTACTTCTATTGGGATAGTTGAAAGAAGTATACTTCAACACAGGGAGTGGTTACAAGGCAGCTATAAAACAAGCCAGACATAAAAAAAGGTTATGCTGGAAGATTGAAGTAGAGGCATCAGAGAATAAATAACAAGTGAAGAGGCTCAAAGGATCTAATGTAGTAGACAGAAAGAACTGGGAAAACAAAGTAAATCTTACTCTCAACAGATTTGGCTCAAAGAGGGAATAACATAAACTCCCTAGTGGGTTTAGATATTCTTGTCCTATAGGGTAGTAGGAGGGGTAAAGGGAAAGAATGGGAAATAAGGGGGAGAGATAAAGGGAAGGGGGGGACTAAAAGAGAAAAAAAGGAATAAAAGGGAAAATGGAGCAGAAAATGGTAGTTGATTGATAAAAGAAAGGAGAGATTGAGGAAGGCAGCAGTCAAAAGCAAGACATTGGCATGAAGGAATAAGGGGGAAGAAGAAAGAAAATTACAAATTAGCAGAAGATGAATGGAGAGGAATACAAAGTTTGTAATCATAACTGTGAATTTGAAGGGGATGAAGTGTCCTGAAAAATAGGAACAGAAGGAAGAATGTATTAAAAACCAGAATCATATAATCTGCTGTTAACAAGAAACACATATGAAGCAGAGATATATATAAACAGACCAAAGGTAAAAGATTGGAACAGTATATAGAGACCTTAGCTGAAGTTAAATAAGCAGAATTACCAGCCCTTATATTAAATGAAGCAAAAGTAAAAATGGACTGAATTAATAGGGATAAAAAAGGGAGCTACATCTTCCTAAAAGGCACCATAGTCAATGAAGTAATATAAATATTAAACAAATATGACATATATGTTCATATATAGCATTTATGTATATATAATATATATATAATATATATATATTATATATATATATATATATATATATATATATAATATATATATATGAAAGAGATGGACAGGAAAGTATATTAGTGAGAGACCTCAATCTCCCTCACCCAGACTTAGATAAATCTCAACATAAAATAAAGAAGGATGTATCTAGACCTTAATTTTGAAAACCAGATTTACAAAATATTAATCTATTTTATTGTTTCAATCATAAAACCAACTCCTAATTTTATTTTTTATTTAATAATTTTCTTACTTTCCATCCAAGACATGGAAACACCATAAATCTGCACACCTTCAGCCTAAGTATATTCTCTCTAACAGAATTACAATTCTCAATAGTTATGAGAATATTCCTTCCAGGTTTTGTTGTAGCCACTTTACTTTTATTGGATAACAGTCTCCCCCCCCCCCTTTTGCCTCTTCATGTATCTCTTGAATATACTGTTTGATATTCAAGCTTTCTGTTCAATTCTGGTCTGTTCATCAGAAAAGTTTGATTATTTCATTAAATGTCCATCTTGTTCCCTTAAGAGAAGGTTCAGTTATGCTGGATAGCTAATTCTTGGCTGTAATCCAAGCTCCTTTGTAGTCCAAAACATCATGTTCCAGGCCCACTGTTCTTTTAATATTGAGGCAGTCCAGTTCCAGTGCAGTCAAAACAGACAAAGAAAATAATAAACAAATATCCTTAATGAATGATTACAAAATTTTAAATAACAATTTAGCAGAGATTATAGCAAGTTATCACTAGGATCATACACAGTGATCAAGTAGGATTTTTAGTAAGCATATAGGATTAGTTTATATTTAAGAAAACAATCAACACTATTGACCATATCAATAACAAAATGTACAGAAATTGTATGAGTATCACAATAGATGCTGATAAAGCTTTTGACAAAATACGATACCCATTCCTATTAAATACATAGGAGGTATAGGAATAAATGAAAATTTACTTAAAATAATAGGCGGTAGGCTATACACACCCCAAGCATTATATGTAATGGGGATAAACTAGAGGCATATGCAATATAATCAGTGGTGAATTAAGATGTTAGTTATTCCCACTATTATTCAATACTGTATTTGAAATATTACCATTAGCTGCAAGAGATAAAAAAATAAATGGAAGGAATTAGAATAAGCAATGAAGAAACAAACTCTCACTCTTCACAGATGATATAATAATATATTTAGAGATCTTTAGAAAATTAATTTTAAAACTATTTGAAGCAATTAGCAACTTTAGCAAAGTTGCAGGATATAAGATAAACCCACATACATCATCACCATTTCTATATATTACAAAGTTCAAAAACAAAAGATAGAGAATTTCCATTTAAATTAATTCTATGCCACATGAAATATTAGGGAGTCTGTCTCTTAAGAGAAACCCAAAATTATATGAACACAATTAAGAAGCACCTTTCACACAAACAGGATCTAAACAATTGGAAAAATGATAAATACTCATGGTAAAACTGAGCTAATATAATAAAAAATGGCAATTCTATCTAAATTGAATTGCTTATCCATTCCCATATTAATCAAACTACCACAAATTGCATTAAAAAAAAAATTCATCTGTGCAGCACAAAGTCAGGAATATCAAGGGAAAGTAATGAAAAATATGCAAAAGAAGGTGGCCAACTCATACCATTTCTAAAACTATATGATAAAATGACAGTCATCAAAATTGTTTGAAATTGTCTAAGAAATAGAGAAGTGGAGCAGTGAAATAATTGAGGTTCAAAAGAACTTGAAGTAAATGAAAATGGTAATATTCAATTTACCAAACCCTTCAGGATAAGAACTCTCTATTCAACAAACCTGCTGGGATAGTTGGAAACTAATGTGACAAACATCTCACAACCTATACTAAGATAAGATTGAAATGGAATCAGGATTCAGACATAAAGAGGGAAACAATAAGTCAATTAGGAAAACAGTGTGAAGTCTGTCTGTCAGATTTATGGAATGGGCAGAAGTTCATGACCAATGAAGATTTAGAGAAAATGATGAGTTGCAAAATGGTTACTTTTGACTACATTGAATTAAAAAGATTTTGCACAAATAAAAACAATGCAGCCAAGATTAGAAGAAATGTAGAAAGATGGTAAACAATTTTCAAAACTATTCTTTCTGATAATAGACACATTTCTAAAATAAATTAAAAAGTGAGTCTCTTGTCACAGAAAAAAGACAAGTAATTTTTCAACTGATAAGTGGTCAAAGGATATGAACATACATTTTGCTGATGAAATTAAAACTATCATATGAAAAATTGCTCAAAATTATAATTGATTAGAGAAATGCAAATTAAAACAACTCTAAGGTATCACCTTATTCCTACCAGATTGTTTTAAATTACAAAAATGGAAAATGATCAGTGTTGAAGAAGATGTGGGAAAACTGAAACACTAATGTACTCGTGGTAGAGTTGTGAATTGATTTAACTATTTTTCAAGAGCAATTTGGAACTATGCCCAAAGGGAAATAAAGTTGTGCATACCCTTTAATCCAACGATGCCTCTAATAGGTTTGTATATATCAAAGGAAGACCATAAAAAATGAGATCATAAAAAGTGGTTAGGATATAATACTAAAATACTGCACATAAGACTCACACAAATAATTAAAACAATATAAATATTACCTTTATGTAGTGCTTCCCTCTGTGAATCATTTATTATGGCTTCTCTTTTATTTCTCCTGCATATGCTCATAAATTTTTGTTTGATTGCTATCTCCTATTAGATTTTTGTGCTCCCTATGGCAAAAGACTGTCTTTTTCCTATTACTAATGACAATTGTAGCAGCAGTAGTAACAGTACTAGTAGTAGCAGCAGCAGCAGCAGCAGCAGCAGCAGTAGTAGTAGTAGTAGTAGTAGTAGTAGTAGTAGTAGTAGTAGTAGTAGTAGTGTGGTGGTGGTGATGGTGGTAGTAGTGGAAATAGTAGTAGTAATCGTTATGGGAGTATTATGAAAGAGCAACTCAAAGATCATTAAGTCAGGGCAAGTTGCTATCAAAACTGTTGATAGAAATAGCAATGATAACAAGTTCCTTCTTTAATAAATTGAAATTAATAATGATTTATTTTAAAATTAAGGGATTATATGACTATTTTAAGCATCTATGATTCCTTTTTAACATTTTGGGAGGTCCATTTCTTTAATGTCTTGATTATGCAGATCTGATTCTCTGAGACTTCTTTCTCATAGTTGTAATAGTAAACATGAATTTGACTAAAACTTACAATTTCTTTTCATCTCTATATTTCTAAATATAGTCACACATCATGAGCTATTTTTAGATTTCAGAACAAATGGCAATGGAAGCTATCTAGAAAAGAAGCTGAGAATGTTCTTTGTTTTCAGGGGGGAAAAGTTACTTTGGGACTTTTAAATGTCTATACTTAGAAAAATTTATTGATGGCATTTCAGACAACTTTCATGTCATAACGCTCTGAAAGTAGCATTTCCTTCTTGAGACCTCTGAGTAGTTTGTGGGGGAAATCATATCATTCAAATAGCTAAAGGAATCACAATTTCTTTTTTTAAGGATTTTAAAAAATATTCAGTTATTTACAAAGACAAAATTTCTTATTCATACACTCATACTTCAGGCATTTAAGGTTTATTTTATCCCTAGTTATAGAATTCTTCACATTTCATAGAGACTTTTGTGAATAGTTGCAAATAATAATTGCGATAGAAATAAGAATAATAGATAATAAGAATAATTAGGCTCAATTAAATTATTGAGAGTTCAGATGGCATAACAAAGAACTGTACTCTAACTCAAAAATTCCTGGGTTCAAGACTCACCTCTGATATATAGTAGTGGCATTTTATTTAACTTCTGAGTGTTGCAGACAAAATTATGACTGTCAATTTTGGAAGGTGTTGGTCTGCACTAGTAAGGATAATTTCTCATTTCTACTTATACTTCAGAAATCATTGAGACTATTAAAATCTTGAATTAAAATTATTAAAAAATAATGAAATCATTATATTAAACATTTTATTGTTATTATTATACTTAAATTGCTTAAAATTAAAATTATTTATAAATTATGTATAATAAAATATTATGCAGCAGAGATTGCAAAATATATTAAGATAGTTGGAAATATCCAGACAGTTTTTCAACAAATATTTATCTTTGATAAGCATCAAATTTTAAGCTACAATATTTTCAATAACTAATGCCATTGAGAGGTGACAGAATAATGGATACAGAGCCAGTTAATGGTTAATGAAAATATAGCTATCAATTGCTGAAGAGGTTATATATATATGTATGTATATTATATATATATTATATATATATATATATATATACACACACACGTATGTGTTTGTGTGCATGCATGTGTATGTGTACTTCACCAAGAAATCATCTGTCAAGCTCTCCATTTTAATAGTGTTTATTATCACTGAAACTAAGCAAAATGAGTTCTATCCTTAGATTATAACTCTTCATGTCTTATTTTCCTTTATAATTACAAAGTAATGCACTATGTTTCTATTTAAAACATTTAGCTATGTCTATCTATACATACATACATACATACATACATATACATACATATTTACACATGGTTCCTCTCTTTTGATTTCAATTATTTATTAAAAAGATTGGGCATGCATAATGTGCAAGATATTATGTCAATGGCAAATAATTGGAATTTGAGAGTATGCCCATCAATTGGGGAATGACTAAACGAGTTGTGGTACATGAATACTATGGAATATAATTGTTCTATAAGAAACCATACATGGTCAGACTCTAGAGAAGCTTGAAATGACTTACAGGATCTGATGTTAAGTGAAGGGAGTAGAACCAAGAGAACAAAACACATTAACAACAACATTGTGACTTGACCAATTTTGATGGAAGCAGGTCCTCTCAGCATTTCAGAGAGCTCGGATGACCATATTAGAAAGATTGTGGACAATATTATTGTTCATCCAGAGAAAGAAAAACAACACAACACAAAACAAAACAAAAAACTACCGTTCAGATGAACACTTTATAAGAATTATTTCTTATGTATCTCTTTAAACTAATCTTAATTTCTCATACCCCAAATGACTTATCTGTAAACATATTTATCAAAAATATGTGTGTACAATGCTAACTGACTGCTTGACACTGAGAGGAAATGGGTGGAAGGAAATTTTTTGGCTTATACATATACATGTTTATATAGATAAAAATAAATAAATATGGAAATTTTTTCAAAAAAGAAAAATAGATATCATGGAAAATTAAGTAGTAATACACAGGAGAAAATCTTCATGTATTAAAGGGGAGAAATAGCAAAAGTAACCAAACCTAGCTTATATTCAAAAGAAAGAAAGAAATAGACAAAGTTTTTAATTCATTTGATCAAGTACAAATAAGATTAATTTTTATTTAATTTTTATCCCCTTTAAAACACAGGAAAAGAAATAATTTTTGAAACTGAAAATATCAATTGTTAAGTTCTAGATCCTAAAGTAGAAAGTTTGGATTCCTTGACTCTTTATTGATTGATACAATAACTAAATAAATAAATAACAAGACATTTCCTTTCCATTGTTAAATCTTTGAAATAAAGGAACAATTCAATCACATTTTGAATCAGAATCAGAATAAATATCTTGTTTAATTTTTCCTTTGGAGGTTCAGTGTGATCCTAAATGATATCAGCATATTTTCATCAGCAGTGGCTGATGATAATTTGTTGATAACACTATAAAAAGTATTCAGCCCTTCTCATAACCTTAGCACCAAATGTGGCTCTATCAGTGCTTAGTAAGAACTGCACTATAGGTTTTTGGTCTACAAATTACCCACAAATCCTCATAAAATTGCTTTGAATTGATATTAACAATATAAAAATGAAGTCTCATTTGCCTTCTTACTGATCCATGAATCCTATATCTCTCTAAGTTTCACTTGTACTTTATTTTTCATGGATTTTAATGCTGCCTTCTTAGAAACAAACTGTTTTAGCAGTAAAGCCTATATGGTTCTCAGATTTTTTTTTTGTTTGATTTTCAGTTTCTGAAATTTTCTGTCATTTTTGTCAAACCAATCTTGATGTTTGAGTGTTCTGGTCCATATGAGTAAGTGCAATGTTGTACATCAAATCTCTGAAAGTTGTCTTTTATACTCCAATATTGCTGTGTGTTTGCTAAGCTTTCCCTCCAAGTTAGTGACACACTTATCTAACTAGGAGAAAGTCAAATCTATTGATATTAAGTCTTTGGGGGGGGTTGCAAGGTAAATGGCTTTAAGTGGCTTGCTCAAGTCCACACATCTGGGTAATTATTAAGTGTCTGAGAACGGATTTGAACCCAGTACTCCTGACTCCAGGGCCGGTGCTTTATCCACTGTGCCACCTAGCCGCCCTAGCATTAAGTCTTATGATAGTCACCTTGTATTATGTCTGTCTTTGCTGAGTGCAAATATGTAGCTTGGAGAGGTTGTCTTTGTTTAATGAAGTACTCTTCACTACACATCATCCATGTCACTCTCCCATCTTGTCTATTTTTTTCATCTTACAATAAGACAGTCTAGTAAATATCAATATTTTCTATGAGCATTTAGCCCGAGGTTTTATTGTATTTAATTAAATTAATAGTCCCAAATCTTCATAAATAATTGATCATTACTATTTCTGACTCCATTATTAACAAGAAATCCCTGCCATGTTTGATAGTCTGTGCCTATTCTGGTGTTAAAATCCCCCAGAATTGCAAGGATATTCTCATTTTGGGACCTTAATGATGAGGGTCTCCAAGTCTTCATTAATTTTTCCTTTGATCTAATCAGAGTTCATCATATTGGGAACATGTGCATTGATGTTGGTGGCATGGCCCCTTTTTTTAGGAAGATTTTATTTGAGTTTTAGAATTCCCCCCCTCCCCCCACAGAAGGCTTTCTGTTATTCTTTACATTGAATCCACAGTATATATTGATCTCAGTTGAAAGTGATGAGAGAGACATCATATCCTTAAGGAAGAAAAATAAAGTGTAAGAGATAGCAAAATTACATATTAAGATAACAGTTTTCTTTCTAAATTGAAGGTTAATAGTCTTTGCTCTTTGATCAAATTCCACAATTCTTTCTCTGGATATAGATGGTATTCTCCATAGCAGATAGACCAAAATTATCCCTGGTTATTACACTGATGGAATGAGCAAGTTCATAAAGGTTGATCATCACCTCCATGTTGCTGTTAGGGTGTACAGTGCTTTTCCGGTTCTGCTCATCTCGTTCAGCTTCAGTTCATGCAAATCCTTCCAGGTTTCCCTGAATTCCCATTCCTCCTGCTTTCTAAAAGACAATAGTGTTCCATGACATACATATACCACATTTTGTTAATTCATTCCCCAATTGAAGGACATTCACTTAAGTTCCAATTCTTTGCCACCACAAATAGGGCTTCTATGAATATTTTTTGTACAAATGATGTTTTTAACCTTTTTCAAAATCTCTTCAAGGTATAGGCCCAGTAGTAGCATTTCTGGAATAAATGATATGCACATTTTTATTGCTGTTTGGGAATAATTCCAAATTTCTCTCCAGAAATTTTAGATGAGTTCACAGCTCCACCAACAAAGTATTAATGTCCCAGATTTCACACATCCCATCCAACATTGATCACTGTCCTTTCTGATCATATTGGCCAGTTTGAGAGGTGTGAGGTGGTATCTCACAGATGCTTTAATTTTCATTTCTCTAATAAATAGTGATTTAGAGCAATTTTTCATATGACTATGGATCACTTTGATTTCCTCAGCTATAAATTGCCTTTGCATATCCTTTGACCATTTGTCAATTGGGGAATGTCTTGGTTTTTTTGAAAATTTGACTCAGTTCTCTGTATATTTTAGAAATGAATACTTTGTCAGAAATACTAGGTATAAAATTGTTTCACAATTTATTATATTTCTTTTGATTTTGGTTACAGTGGTTTTGTCTGTGCAAAAGCTTTTTAATCTAATGTAATCAGGATTATCTAGTTGTTTTTAATAATGTTCACTATCTCTTCCTTGGTCATAAACTGCTTCCCTTTCCATAGAACTTATAGATAAACTACTCCTTGGTCTTCTAGTTTAATTATAATATTTTTTATGTCTAAATCCTGTATCAGTTTTGATCTTATCTTGGTATAGGGTGTGAGGTTTGGGTCTAAACTAAGTTTCTTATTTACTAACTTCCAATTTTCCCCAACAGATTCTATTGAAGAGAGAGTTTTTATCCCAATATCTGGACTCTTTGGGTTTATCAAACAGCAGATTACTATAATCATTTCCTGTTATTGCACCTAATCTTTTCCACTGATCCCACTCTATTTCTTAGCCAATACCAGATAGTTTTGATGACTGATGCTTTATAGTACAATGTGAGATCTAATAAGGCTAAACAACCTTCTTTTGCACTTTTTTTCATTGAATCGCTGGACATTCTTGACTTTTTATTTCTCCATATAGATTTACTTACAACTATTTCTAACTCATTAAAGTAATTTTTTGGAACTTTGATCAGCAGGGCACTAAACAAATAGTTCAGGTTTGGTAGTATTGTCATTTTTATTATATTAGCTTAACCTATCCATGAGCAATTGAGGTATGCCCAGTTATTTAAATCTGATTTTTTTGTGTGAGAAGTGTTTTCTAATAGTTTTGAAAAAGTTTCTGAGTCAGCCTTGGCAGGTGAACTCCAAGATATTTTATATTGTCTGAAGTTATTTTGATTGGGATTTCTCTTTCTAGCTCTTTCTGCTGTATCTTGCTAGTCATATATAGAAATGTTGAGGATTTATGAGGGTTTATTTTATATTCTGTGGCTTTGCTAAAGTTAATAATTATTAATAGTAGTTTTTTAGATGACTTTTTGGAATTCTCTAGGTATAGCATCATGTCATCTGCAAAGAATGAGAGTTTTGTCTCTTCCTTCCCAATTCTAATTCCTTCAATTTCTTTTTCATCTCTTCTTTCTGAAGCTAACATTTCTTATACAATATTGAATATTAGTGGTGATAATGGGCATCCTTGTTTCTCCCCTGATCTTAGTGGGGAAATCTCTAGCTTTTCCCCGTTGCATATAATGCTTGTTGATGGTTTCAGATTACTGCTTATTATTCTGAGGAACAATCCATTTATTCCTACACTCTCCAGTATTTTAGTAGGAATGGGTGCTGCATTTTGTAAAAAGCTTTTTCAGTATCTATTGATATGGTCATATGATTCTGATAGGGTTGTTACTGATATAATTAATTACAACAAACAGTTTTCCTAACATTGAACTAACTCTGAATTCCTGGGATAAATCCTACTTGATCATAATGTATTATCCTAGTGATAGCATGTTGTAATCATTTTGCTAAGATTTTTATTTATGACACCCAAGAGTTTATATAGAATTGGAATCAATTGTTCCTTAAATGTTTGATAGAATTCACTTGTAAATCCATCTGGCCCTGGACATTTTTTCTTAAGGAGTTCAATATTGGCTTGTTGAATTTCTTTTTCTGAGATAGGGTAATTTGGCTTTTTAATTTCCTCTTCATTTAATCTGGGCAATTTATAGTTTAGTAAATATTCATCCATTTCACTTAGATTGTCAAATTTATTGGCCTAGAGTTGTGCAAAATAATTCAAAATATTACTTTAATTTCCTCCTCATTGTTGGTGAGTTCACCTTTTTCATTTATGATACTAGAAATTTGGTTTTCTTCTTTATTTTTTTGGATCAAATTGACTAGAGGTTTATTAATTTTATTGTTTTTTTTTCATAAAACCAGTTCTTGGTTTTATTAGTTCAATAGTATTCTTGCTTTCAATTTTATTAAATTTTCCTTTAATTTTTAGAATTTCTAATTTGTATTTAATTGGGGGGGTTAATTTGTTCTTCCTCTAATTTTTTTATTTGCATATTTAGTTCATTGACTTCTTTTTTCTCCACTTTATTCATGTAAGCATTTAAAGATATAATATATCCCTTGACAGCCACCTTGAATGTATCCCATAGGTTTTGGTAAGTTGTATCATTGTTGTCATTATCTAGGATGAAATAATCAATTCTTTCTATAATTTGTTGCTTGAACCACTCATTCTTTAAAATGAGATTATTCAGTTTCCAATTACTTCTGGGTCTATATCTCCTTGGCCCAATATTGCATATCATTTTTATTGTGTTATGATCTGAGAAAGATGCATTCACCATTTCTGCCTTTCTGCAATTGATCATTAGGTTTTTATCCCCTATTACATGGTCAATTTTTGTGTAAGTGCCATGTACTGCAGAGAAAACAGTATATTCCTTTCTGGCCCCATTCAATTTCCTCCATAAATCTATCATTATCTTAGTTTTCTAACAATCTATTTACCTCCTTAGCTTCTTTCTTGTTTATTTTATGATTAGATTTTTCTAACTTTGAGAGCAGGAGGTTGAGGTCTCCCACTAGTAGAGTTTTGCTGTCTTTGTCTTCCTTTAGCTCTTTCAACTTCTACTCTAAGAATCTGGATGCTATATGATTAGGTGCATACATTTTCAGTATTGAAATCACTTTTTTGTTTATGGTATCTTTTAGGAGGAAATCGTTTCCTTCCTTATCTCTTTTAATGCTATCTATTTTGCAGCTGCTTTATATGAGATAAAGACTGTCATGGCACTTTTATGCAAGTGGAATTCACATTGTCTTGATTCCATTTTTTTCCACTCCTTTTAGAAAATTTGCATTTTTGTTGACTTAAATAATTTTTCTTGTGCTGGTCTTTGTATTGTTTTATTTTGGGGGGTTAGTTGGGGTAATTGGGTTAAGTGACTTGCCTAAGTCACACAGTAAGTATCAAGTATCTAAGGCTGGATTTGAATTTAGGTTCTCCTCACTGATAGTGGTACTATGTACTGTGCCATCTATCTGCCTAAGCTAGAAGAGTTTTGACAAAAAAAGCTTTATAGCACTCCCCATCATTTCATTATTTCAAACTAAAACAAAAAAAAAACCCTTCAAACAAAATGTATCCTACTCTGACTTTGGTAAGCTGTCTTTATTTGCCAGAATTGTTTCAATTATTTTCACTATTTGGATGCAATACATGTTGAATTCATTTCTTCCAAAAGGATTTTTTTCAGTTCTTCTTGATTCTAGTTATCCATAAATAAGCATATGCACATTCAATGTACCAAAGTTGAGTGGAATAATGTTAGTAAAAGATTTTGTACCTTTTTTTTTAGTTTTTCTACTACAGGGTATGATTCCCCATTATCCAGAATAAACAGGCCAAGATTAGAGTAGATGATGAACAAGATTCCTTAAAAAAAATAGGGAACATTTTCACACCCCTTTCTCCTGAGAAGATGTGATCAGTATAGTTCTTTAAAAAGACACTCAAACACTAAATGGGCTAACAAATCCCTCAGTTGAGAAGTTGAGAAATAATCCTATGGCCTGTGCCACTTGTGAGCCAGATTGTGTCTACAGTTCTCAGCATATCTAGTTCTTACAATTGTATCTCCAGTTTGAAGTTTTTTCTCAAAATTTAGCCAGTAGCCAGCCTCTTCATTGTATCATGTATTTAAAATGCTATTGTTATTTCCTCGTTTAGAACATTGGTGCCTGAAGCCCTTGAGTTCACTATGGTAGTCCTATTATTTACTTTCATCATGATAAGAACTTTTAAAATATATTCCTATGCATGATACAATTTTCTGTCAAGAATATTATATTGTTAAGATTTCATCTATAAATATTTATAGCATCATTTAGCTTAATTATATCTCAAACAAATCTTTTCCAGTTTCTGCCTATATTACCTAATTCTGCATAAATTTATTTATATAAGCATAGATTCCCGTAATAGAATATAATCTCCTTAAAGGCCAAGGTATTCAATTTTTCCCCCTGTATCCTTAGGTTTACAAAAAGAGTAATTTCTTTCTCTCTCAGCCCTATCAATGAATGCCTTTTTAATGTGTTATTGTGCACAAGTGACTGATGAATTCCCAGGGTAGCTAATAGTTCTTCCTTTAGCATCTTATAGAACAAAAATAGAGCTTTTATTTATTTATTTTTAAATGGAATTTTTAAAAAGAATTAAAAGGAAGTCTTCATATAGCATGTGTTACCCTTAGTCACAAAAATAGAGACACCAGGTTTGGTTGTAGTAAGTTTCTTTCAGTAAATAGTTGCTAATAAACTGACTATGACTTTACCTGGATCATGGAAACAAAAACAAACTTACAGTTTATTATGTATCTGGAAGATGAGAAACTTCCTGATAAATCAGATATTCTTATTCAAGTGAGGGTAACTTATTACTCTTCTGATGGAGTTTTCTGATTTGTCATACTTCCTATACATAATTGCTACTTTCTATTCCTTGTGGATGATTCAGAAGTACTGATAAATAGGAAGCCACTGTTCCGCCTTCAAAATATTCATCTTTGTATAAATCCATCCCTTGTTCCCATTGTTTCCCTAATATCTTCAGTTGCTCCAAACTGGGCTTTTTTCCTGGCAGGGAATTTTTCAATCTCTATTGATATCCAAAAAGATTAATAAGAGTTTAATGAATTATCTCATAGGCAGTCCAGAAAGTGACCCCAGGCTCAAAATGAATACTTCTCTCCATGGAAAGAAAAATTCATTATAGACAATGAGGAAGAGCCAAGTGAAGTGGAGGGGTTTCCTAGAAAACTCTAACTGTGATGAGTGGAAACTGAAGTAGAAATATATTGACAATGTTTATTTTGTTTGAATTTTGTCCAAAACCTCTTCCATAACACTAACAAATACGTAGATATATGAGAAACACATTGCTGAGAGAAAAATCTTCAACACTAAATTTTTCTCTAGTTCTTCTTTCATTCAGTAAATAGTAATCATGGAAGGGTATTATATGCAAAATCATGGCAAAATAAAACTAGCTTTAAAAAATCATGGAATTCAGTTCTAGTCAACTCATTGTTAGAAATAAAAGAAAACAAAATTGTCTAGAAATAATCACTTCAAATATATTTCACTAGGGCTGATGTGGTACAGCATATGTATTAGAAGAAAGGAGTCTCAAAGTACAACTCAGATTCCTCATTAATATGCTTTGGATTAAAAGTTAAAGGAATAGAAATATACATGAATTTTCTTGATAGAGAATCACTTGCAAACAATGAGAAAATTATAATAGAGGGTAGTATTTTCTACAACAATATAAGTCATGTGAACCATAAAAATGACATTAATATTAGTAATAGATTTTTGTAGTTTTAAAATCTTCAAAGTGCTTTACACACGGTAATATTTCTGTGAGCAGTATATTCTTTGTAGCATTTACACAGGAAAATTGAGGGCAAGTGATTTATACAGAATCACATTACAACAGTTATAATTTCAACATCACAACTTTTCCAATTATGTTTTCAATATACCTGGATCAACATAAAAATTAAATGGGGGGAGTTTTGAAGAAGTCAAAGATGATAGGCAAAAGCCAACAGATGACACATAATTTATGACCAAATACTAAACAGAAATTTTACAATAAGATATTATAAACAGCCTATAAAATAAAATGAAAAATTTCAAACTTATTTTCTGGTATAAAGAGAGTATTAAAAAACAACTTAAGGGACCTTTCCAGATTACAGGTGACCTATGTCCCTATACCCACACAATATGGAAGGGATATGTGTGCTAAACATATGATGTGGGATTTGAATCCAGGAATTTTGAATCAATATCTACTACAAATCAAATTCTAGTGACTTAAATCTTTCATATATGTAATTTGAGGACCTTTCTAACTTAAAAGTAACTGAAATATGTATCAATAAGATGACATTTACTGTCTCATAAATTGCAACAATATAATTCCAGAAATGTTTATTTAGTTTGAAAATTGACCTTAATATCCATAAAAGATATCAATAAGGTCCAAAAAATCACATTTTTTAACCTCCTGGTAATACTGTTAGCAATAAAAATTTGACAGAATAGATAGAAACCTATATTTGTGGTCACAAGATTCAAGTCCCAATTAATTGACTTATTAACCATGTGAATTTGAGTTTCATATGACTTCTCTAGAATTCACTGACCTCATAAGTAAAACACTTTCTTCCCATTTCATAGGCTATGACACTTTAAAAAAGAAATTCAGAGTTTATAAAAAGTATTTTGCTTGCCTTACTTACACTGGCCTTACTTATTCCTGTAAGAACACTCTATCTCCTCTTTGCTTATCATTGACTAATTCTCATATTTAGAATTTCCTCCTTTCACACCTTTCCTATTATTATATTTGGTTTCCTTCATGCCTTCGTTAAAATCTCTGCCTTTTCTAATCCTACTTTTTTCTAATCTTTGCTTAATGTTTCATATATATGAGACATTAAATAAGAAGACCATGACATCATATGATGCCATGACCAGCACATGGATTGAATTTGAGTGAGGGGTTGCTGTACTAAGTGCCCAGTCTCAATTTAGCCTCCAGAAATATCTGAGTTCAGGGGTCAGATATGAATTAAGATGACTGGAGATAACCCTGGTTGACAGGCAAATGGGGTTGTAATTTGACTAAGGTCACACAACTAGTAGGTGTCAAATATCTGAGATGGAATTTGAATTGCCATCCTCCTGACTGCACACAAACACACACAAACACACAAACTCACATATTTTATTTGTACATAGATGTTTGCATATTACATTACCTCTTAGATTGCAATTTCCTTGAAGGAAGGAGTTATTTTTGTTTCTCTTAATACCCTCTTTGCATAGAGGACACAAAGAAGGTGTTTGGTAAATGTTTGATTATTTGACTTGAACAATCTGGCGAAATGGATAACACAACTACATTCAATTTAGGAAACAAAACTCAGAGGTTGAATGAAATACTAATGATCACCCTGAAAGATATATAATGGTAAGTCACAGACTGGATTTTGAATGAATTCTCATGACAATTGAAGTCTAAGGTACTTCCATAATGAATTTTTCTGATATTAAAGATGATTCCAAATAATAAAGTACTCAACATTAAGCCCAGAAAAATAATCTTTAACACATTGATATAATGGGTAAATATTGTCTCATATAAATGCTATTGATTGATCATTTGATTGATATTAACTTCCATAAAGTGAAAGAAGAATCTAAAAGTAACCAGTTTTTATAATTATTAAAGAACACTGACTTCCTGTAGTTCATCAAATAAAAATTAGTATAGAACTTTCAAGAGGAAGAAGAAAATTAGATAAAACAGATGATTTCCTATCTGCAATATTTTTATAGTTATCACTGAATTACAATACATTTTGATGACAAAGAATCCTTTTGTAAGATAGATGAGATAAACTTTTATTATCTGTTCCAAAACAAGGAGCTTATTTTCATTATGAAATCCTGCCAAAATATAAAAATAATCACAAATAAATAAAGAATAAGCTTCTCAAAAATTTGAATTTATGTTCATTTTGAAATGTAGCATATAGGCATTTCAATTGTTGAATTTTGTGAGACATTTTAGGAAATGGTGGGGTGATAATTTTTTTAATAAATTAGAAGTGGAAAAACATAACAGGACTCCCTTGAGGAATGTATATGTTTATTAAAAGGATGAACACTGATAGGTGAATTAATAAAGCCATGACATTTTCCAGGTCACCAATGTTCTATATTCAGAGTAAGTTTTTGATTCCTCAGCAGTGTAAAGAAGTGTTTCAGTTTGGTGATTCACTCATTGCCTCTAAAGTCACAGTTATGCATTTAGAGACCAGAAAATGCAGGCAGGGAAAAGGGCCATGAACAAATAGAAAATTTTTTAATTTTCTATGCAAAACAGTCATATTTAACTTTGCAAGCAATTCCCATTTTTAACCTGTCAAAATAATGATTCTTAAATCATGATACCCTGAGGCAGCTGCACCTTGTGTAACATTATTATTATTGATTTTTGCTTCAATTTACCAGCAACTGAAAATGTAGTAAAGATGCCATGACATTTCCTTCATTTTTGCATGTGATTAGGAAATGATTTATTATAGTGTGAGTTGACAGAAAGGGAAAGGATAATTCCTGTTTGATTGAGTTCTTTCATCAGTTTTCCAGAATTTAGTACTCATCTCATAAAATAAGGCACTAGGTAGTTTCTTAACTCTGTCATAATCAAACAACCATTACTTTTACGTCTACTATAATGTGTATTAAGATCTGAGGACATAAAAAACAAAAATAAAAGAGTTCCTATATATTTAATTGGGGGGAGTAAACAAGAATACACCTATATTCATATGGGTATATATATATATATATATATATATATATATTTACAAATATGCACTTTGATATATATATATATATGTATTATATAGATTATATCTGTTTATATAAGTCCTTGCCTATGCATCTGCATTGGTATATATACATCTATAAATGTGTCTGTTTCTTTTCATATATTGATGTGTACGCATGTGTATATCTGCTCATGTTCATATTTAAGTACAAGTGCATATATGTATATGTATATACAATATGTGTGTGTTTAATCATCCATTTGGTTAATTACGTTTTATTTTGTGTATATTTTGAATATTCATGCATTCAAAAGTTTTATTTATGTATTTGTGAATTGAACTATTTTGAATTTAAACATTTATTCACTTTTTAAACTTATTTATTTCTTTATTTATTGTTGATATTTTGACTCTCCCAATATAATGAAAGGATTCTGAGAGCAGGAATAATTTTGTTAGTTCATCCTTGTATTCTGGGATTACTTGACAATTAATAAATTGTAGGCATCAATGATAATGCAGAAAATATATATTGCATTGCAGAATTCATATATATATAATTATATGCATATACAAATAAACAAAATAAGTAGATGACAGTTAAGAAATAGAAGAAATTAAGAGATGGGAATATAGTATTTTTATTTTATTCATTTTTTTGTTTTTTTGTGAGGCAATGGGGGTTAAGTGAGTAACCCAAGTTCACACAGCTAAGTAATTATTCAGTATCTGAGACTGGATTTGAACTCAGGTACTCCTGACTCCTGAGCTGGTGCTCTATCCATTGCAACCTAGCTGCCCCCTAAATGGGAATATTGAAAATAAGTTCATGGAGAATGTGATGCCTTAATCAAAGTTTTAAGGAAGTAAAGGATGATATGTATAACCTCTCTGAGATATCTGAAATAGGCAGTTAAGATTATTCTCCTTGATACTTAAATGTCTTCTGTTTTCAAGGCATTGTTTTCTCTTCATTTGTCTTCTACTTATTTTATCACTCCTTCAAAATCATCTTTGTTGGAAAATTATCCAGGTCATATCTTTTAACTGGTTAGGGTCTTCCAGGACTCTATCCTGACTTGCTTCTCTCTTTTTTTTCCTATACCATTTCATTGGACTTCAAAAAGCTCCTATGGATTCAATCATCTTTATGCTTGTGATTCTCAAATCATATTGCTTAGTCCTAACTTCTCTACTATTCTCACTTTCTTATTAGCCTTTTCAAATTGAAAGCTTTTGCATTGTTTTTCAAACTTTTCAAATATGGACAGCATAAATTCAACATTAAGCTCTATCTCCATATGTGCATCAAACATTATTACTTTTATTTTGTTAAAAACATATTAACTGCATGGAAAATATAATTAATCTGAATATGTTGACTTTCAAATTCTCTTCTTCCCTCCCAACCCTACACTTTGAGAAGGAAAGCAATATTATACCAATCCTGTTCATATCATTTGCCCATTTATTAATAGAGGAATGAAACATAAGTTTAAATTTTACTTTAGTTTTCTATGTATTTGAGAAATAAGGAATTTATCAGAGAAAATTCCCATAATTTCTCCCTATTTCCTGATTTTCTTCTAATTTGGGGCGAATTAATTTAATATGTTCAAATTGTTGAAATAAAAAATTTCAATCTATACTACACCCAGCTTACTTTGTCATAAACTCTTACATTATCCTTTGTTAAAATAGGAACATTTTTACATGCTCCACTATTTTGTATGTGATATCACTTTTGCTTCAAATTGCATATTCATATTTACAGTTTATTGGTATATGGTATTAGATATGGTTCTACATGTAATTTTTTCCCAAAACAACTTTGAATTTTCCATAAAATTTTGTTTCAATCTTGAGTTCTTACTCTAAAAACTTGGATCCATAGGTTTATCAAAAACTAGATTACCATAATCTTATATCACTTTGTATTATGATGCTTATTTCTCCAACTGATTCACCATCTTATATCTTAACCATTATTAGATTACTTTCTTTATATCACTGTTCGTTATGATTTGAAATCTAGAATTGCTAGGTCATCTTCCTTAACATTTTTATTGATTTCTTTGATATGTTTGGGCTTTTCTTTTTTTCCAAGTTGAATTTTGTTGTTTTTAACTCTCTAATATAATTCTTTGCTTCTTTGAAACTGCATAAACTAAGCAAAGGGAACAATGTACACATCAACAACAATACTGTTAGATAAGCAACTCTGAGCACTTCAGAGAGGTAGGACAACTGTATTAGACTGGCTATGGACTATGTTATGCCTATTCAGAGAAAGAAAAACAAAACAAAACAAAGACACACATACACACACACAGCCCTTCAGAATATGATGAACATTTTATAAATTTATCTCTTATGTATCTCTTTCCCTTAATCCTAATCCTTTATTCCAGAAATGTGAAATCTGTAAATATGTTCATCAAAATATGTATGTAAAATGTTAAGGTGACTATTCAACCTTGAAGGGAAGAGTGTGGGAAAAGAGGGAAGAAGGAAATATACATGTGCATTTGGATGAAAATAAATAAAACTAAAAAAAAACCAGAAACTGAATAAGTAAATTAACTTCAGGAAGTTATGTCATTATACTGACTTGATCTATCTACAAGCAAATTATATTTCTTCAGTTCTTTATTTAACTTTTATTTGTTTGAAAAATCTATTGCAATAGTATTCATGAAAGTTCCTTGTTTTTCTTAGCAGATAGATTCCCAGTATTTTATTTTGCCTATAGTTATTTTAAATGGAATTTCCCTTCCTTTGTCTTGCCTTTGGATTTTTTTTGTTGGTATATAGAAATATTGGATCATTTATATCATCATTATTAAAGCCATTGATTTTCACCTAGTCTTTTAGTTGAATCTCTCTAGTTCTCTAATTCTTCCATAATGCCATCTGTAGAGTGAGAATTTTATTTCTCCATTGTGTATTTTTATTTCTCCAATTTTTTTTCTCATCATATTCTGATAATTTGAATTTCTAAATACTATTGAATAAAAGTGGTGATAATGCATATCCTTGAGTCATTCCTGATCTTTTTGGAAAGATGTCAAGTTTATCCCTGGTAGAGATAATGTTTGTTCCATTTATTAGTTGCTACTTATCATTTTTAAAATAGTTGAACTGATTCTTTTGATTTTCAGATTTTTTTCCCTAAGAATGAATGTTTCATTTTTCAAAAACATTTCTTCTCCATTTATCAAAAATGTGATTTTTGTTGCTTTTGTAATTGATACTATAATGAAATTGATAATTTTCATGGTATTGAAGAAGATCTGCATTATTGGTATAGAGTTCACCTAATCATATCTATATTCATTAAGGATATTAGTTTATTGTTATTTCCTATTTTTTATGTGTATTCTCAATAGTTTAGGCAGCAAAATCATATTTTTTGTCATAAAATAAATTTGTTATTCCTCCTTTCTCTATTTTATTTATTTTTTTTTAGATTTTTGCAAGGCAAATGGGGTTAAGTGGCTTGCCCAAGGCCATACAGCTAGGTAATTAGTAAGTGTCTGAGACCAGATTTGAACCCAGGTACCCCTGAGTCCAGGGCCGGTGCTTTATCCATTGCGCCACCTAGCCGCCCCTCTCTACTACATTTAAATAGTCTACATAGTGTTGTAATTGATTCTCTATATCTTTGGAAGAAGTCCATTGTAAATTCATCTGACTCTAACGATTTTATCACGGGGGTGCTCATTAAAGGCTTCTTTTATATCCTTCTCTGAAGTTATACTATTTATATCTTCTATTTATTTATAGTCCTCTAAATTTGAGTAGCATACATTTTTTGTAAAAATGATTTCCCTTAAACTGTCAATTTTGCTGACATAATTGTACGAAATATTTCCTAATTTTTGCCTTTATCAAATTTATCTTTTATTATTTTTGAAAGTGATTTTTAAATTTTTGTCAAGTTAAATAATGCTTTACCTTGCTTTATCTATTATGTTTCCCCCAGAAATGCAGCTCATAGATTTATTTATTAGTTCAAATTTAATTTAAAATTATAGGAATCTTTCATTTGGTTTTCAAGATTTCCATATTTTAAATAGACACTTTTCTATCTTTTTCTTTTTGCATACCCAATTTATGATTTGTTCATTATCCTTATGAATGTATTAATTTCAATATAGATGCAAATATTGACACGTGTCTCATTTTTGTAATTCTTTTAAAAGAAATATTTATTATTTTCATAATTTGCTTGTTGTCCCATTCATTATTTAAGATTTAAATTAGTTTTAAATTAATTTTTAATATTTGTTTAACAGTCCTTTATTGAATGTAAATTTCATTGTACTATGGTCCAAGAATTAGGTGTTTAATATTGCTGTTTTTCTACATTAGTTTATGAATTTTTTTGTTCAGTGCTAGATCAATTTTTGTGCAGATGCAATGTATAGAGGTCTGTCATATCTAAGCTTTATAAAATTCCTTTCATCTCTAACTCCTTTCTAATTTAATATATATTTAGATTATATAGCTCTTTAACAAGATACAGTTTTTGTTTAACTCTTTTAATTAGTTGTGTTTTGTTTTTGCTTTGTCTGAAATAATTATTGCTAACTCTGACATCTTCACCTGCTCAAGACACTCATTTTAGTACTGTGTCTTTCTTTTGCAGTAATGTTTCATGTAACCATAATTTGCTGAATTTTGTTTTCTATTGCTTTCTACTACCTGCTTCCATTTTATGCAACTTACATTCAGTTAGGATTGTTAAATTTACTTTTTTTCATTCTATTTTTTTTATTATTTGCTTCTCTTCCTAATTCAAATTACTTTGTTAAAAATTATATGTATCATAGTCTCCTTTGGAAAGATAAAGTTTTCTCTTTTTACATCCCTTATTATGTCTTTTTACATTTTTACTTTTTATGTTTCTTTCAGGTCTTAAATTTGAAAGCAAAATTTTCTGTTCTGTTCTGATGTTTCATCAAGAATTCTTAATTCATTAAATATCCATTTGAAGGATTATATTCAATTTTTCTGTGTAGGTTATTTGAGGTTGTAAATTCAAATCTCTCGCTTCCAAAATAAAATTCCAAATACCATAAATTCTGCTGTCCAAAAGAGGATAATAACAACACCTACTTTTTAAGAAGATGAAGTTTCCTTGCTTATTATTTTTAGTGAAATTTATTTTTGCTTATGCTTTGTCTGAGATAAGGTTTGCTACTCTGTTTTTTGTACTTCAGCTGAAGCATAATATATTCTGCTCTATCCTTTTTATCTTTATATGAAAGTGTCAAATATCTTTCTTATAAACAACATATTGTAGGATTCTCATATTTAATCCATTCTGCTATCTTCCTTCATTTTAGTGAAGAGTTCACCCTAATTATTAGTGATAACTCTATAATGCACTCATATTATCTTTCCTCCATTTGTTTATTCTCTCTTTTCAGTCTATCCCCCCTCACCAGTGCTTTCTTCTGATCCCCTCCTCCATCATTCTTCCCTCTTTTCTATCAGCCCCTCTCCCTTTACTTTCCCCTTTACCCTTTTAATTTTCCCCCTTTATTCCTTTCCATTCTAGCACTCGACTCCTATACCCAACTTATTGTATATGCTATTCCCTCATTGAGCCAAATTCAATGAAAATGAGTCAAGCAATTCTCACCAACTCCCTTCTTTTCCTCTACTTTTTTGTGCTTCTTCATGTGATATAATTTACACCAATCTGCTTCCCATCCCAGTATAATCTTCATTATTGTCCTTATTTTTAATCATTAATCAAAATCTACTTAAGTGCATATATTCTGTCAAAGTATACTCCTTCAAATAGACATACTTTTCTAAAGAGTTATAAATATCCTCCTCCCACATAGTTAGGTAACCAATTTAATTCTATTGGGTAACATTTTTTTTCTTTACTCCTGTTTTCCTTTTTATGTATTTCAAATTTCATGTTTGACGATTGAATTTTCTGTTCAACCCTGGTCTTTTCATCAGAAAAGTTTCATGATCACCTATTTCATTAAATATTTGTGTTTCCCCCCCTATATATCATAGATTCTTGCATTCTTTAATGCTGATGCTTTCAGGCCTGATTGGGTTTCTTTTTGAATGCCTGCAATATTTTCTCTTTAACATGATACCTCTGAAATTTGGCTACAATATTTCTTAACAATTTGATTTTGGGATTATTTTCAGGATGTAATAGATGGATTCTTTCAATTACTATTTTATTCTTTGATACTAGGGTATCAGAGAAGATTTCCTTGATGATTTATTGAAAGATCTTGTCCAAGTTCGGTTTTTGATCAAGGCTTTCAGGTTGTCCAAAACTTCTTAAATTATTTCATCTGGATCAATTTTTCCAGGTCAGTCTTTCTAAAAGATACCATAGGAGTAGCTTAGGAGGCACAATGGATAGAGCATCAGCCCTGGAGCCAGAGGGACCTGAGTTCAAATCCATCCTCAGACACTTAAAAATTGCAAAGCTGTGAGACCTTGGGCAATTTGCTGAACTCCTTTTCCTTAAATAAATAAATTTTTTTAAAAAGATAAACAATACCATAGACAATGAAGTAATATCTATGCAAGCATAGATGGTAGATGCAACAAATGGTATAGAAAATAACATTCTTAAAGAATATAAATAAAGGAAATCATTCCAGTGGAGAAACTCAATAATCTTCTCTCAAAATTTGATGAATCTAAGCACAAAAAGAGAAAGAATCTAAGGAAATAACTAGAATTCAAGAAACGTTAGATATGATATACCACCGAAGAAAAATTGAATGGGGATATATATATTTTCTGGCATATATGGTACCTACACAAAATTTACCACATATTAGGGCATAAAAAATCTCATAATCAAATGCAGAAGGGCAGAAATATTAAATGCATACTTTTCAGATAATGATAAAATAAAAATCATGTAAAATAAATGATCATAGAAAGAAGGCCTGATTGGTCTTTAAATAAACTAATTTTAAAGAATCAGTGGATTAAACAACAAATCAGAGAAATAATTAATATATTTTCCCAAAAAATCATAGCATATGAAAATTTGTGGCAAAAAGCCACAGCAGTTATTAGGGGGAAATTTTATATTCTGTAAATATTTACAAGAATAAGATAGGGGGAAAAAAAGATGAGTACAATGAATTGGACATGCAATTAAAAAAACAAGAAAAAAGCAAAAGTAATCATCCTCAATTGTATACCAAATTTGAAATTATGAAAATTACACAAATAAATCCTAAATAGAAATTAGACAAATAAAAACTAAAGCTTTATAATAAATGATATTTAATATTTTGCTTAATCTGATTTATAAATAAATGAAGAAAACCAAATAAACCAAATCAAAAATGAACAAAAACAATGAATTCAATAACAAAGAGGAAATCAAAGTAATAAATCACACATATTTTGCACAACTGTTTGCCAATTATTTGACAATCTAAGGGAAGTGAATGAAAAATTACAAAAATATATTGCCCATTTGAAAAGTAGAGGAAATAAAATATTAAATAAACCCTTACCGAAAGAAAGAAATTGAACAAGCCATCAGAGAATTCGTTAAGGGGTAAAAATATTAAAGGCCATATAGATTTAGAAGTAAATTCTACCAAACGTTAAAATATTCATTTCAATTCTATATAAACTTTTTGAAAAATAAGTAAGAAGGAATTCTGCCAAATTCTTTTTAGGGCACCAATATGCTAATACCTAAATTAGTAAATGTCAAAATAGAGAAAGAAAATTATAGATAAATTTTGTAGTGAATATTGATGAAACAAATTTAAATAAGATATTAGCAAAGAACTTACAGCAAGCTATTACTAAGAAAATACATTTTGATCAGGGAGGATTTCTGCTAGCAATACAGGGTTGAATCAATTTTACTAAAATAATCAATATTATTGATGATATGAATAACAAAACTAACTGAAATCATATGATTATTTCAATAGATGCTAAAAAAAGTCTTTGACAATATAGAACACTTGTTTCTATCACTTGTTTCTATTAAAAATACTAGAAAGCATGTGGAAAAATGGATATTTCCTTAAAATGTTCAATAATTATATATATATATATATATATATATATATATATCTAAAATCATCAGCAAGCATCATACATAATTGGGATAAGCATTCCCAATAATATCTGAGATGAAACATGGATTCCCATTCTCACCTTTATTATTCAACATTGTGGGAGCAGCTATGTGGCACAGTTGGATAGAGCACTGAACTTGGAGTCAGGAGGAAAGGAGTTCAAATTCGGTCTCAGACACTTAATTCTTACTAGCTGTGTGACCTTGGGTAAGTCACTTAACTCTGACTACTTTGCATCCTGGGCCATCTCTGGTTGTCTGTCTATGCTTTTTCTTTCCTCTTCTTCATTATCATCATATTTTTCTACTTCCTCCTTCTTCCTCCTCCTCCTCCTTCTCCTCTCTTCTTCCTCTTCTTCTTCTTCTTCTTCTTCTTCGTATTTTATTCCTTCTTTTTTGCATCCCATCTTTTTCCTGATCAGAAGTGTCTGTACTTCATATATGGAAACTTACATGTGTATTGGCAGGAAGGTCAAAAGGGAATTGGAGAATTCTTTCTAATCTAATCTTCTCCTATTAACATAGGTTAGCTTATTTGTTTGGCTTATCATCACTAAGAAAGACCTGTTGAGTTTCTAACATGGAGAAAATATATGTAGAATAAATAATTTTAATAGTAAACTTGAAAAAAGTAATAAAATGATAATCTCTGAGTCACAGAGCAATCTTTTTACTCTGTTAAATTTCATATTGCATTGCTATATTCATGGATCAAAATAGCATAGATTTAGAACTGGAATTGATCTCAGTTGTTACTGAAACAACATCCTAATTTTATACATAAAAAAAAGAGAGATTATGAGTCTTATTCTGGGTCATACAATGTCTGCATTTATACTAAGGTCTTCCAGATTCAGTACTTAATTCACTCTGCCACCTAGTGGTTTGAAGTCTTTGAACTGATGAAAAGGACCAAAATTATATATATATTCACCCTTTGGGAGCATTTTTATTTCCACATTTTTCTACCATCTTCTCTTTCCTGTTCCCTCCCCCTCAGGTGAACAATTTAATATAGCTTGTATATATAAAATCATGTTTATTCTATTTCCATATTAGTATGTTTTGAATGAAGAATTAAAATCATGGTGGGGGGGGAAGCCATGAGTGAGATAAAAAACATGTAAAAGAAATTTTAGAAAGTGAACATTCATTTGCTCTACATTCAGACTCCATAGTTGTTTCTCTGGGTGGGTGTTGCATTTTCTATACCAACTCTCTCAATTGTCCACGATCATGGAACTACTGGAAGGAGTTACATCTATCACGGTTGATCGTCCCACAGTGATGTTATTGTGTACAATATTCTCCAGGTTTTATTCGCTTCATTAATCATCAGTTCATGCAAGCTTTTCCAGAATTTTCCAGTTTGTCTGCTCATTATTTCTTATGGAAATACTGGCTGTGAAAATTGCTTCCCCACTTTCTGCTTTCCTTCTAATCTTGATTGCATTGGAGTTATTTGTGAATTTTTTTTCTTTTCCTCCATCTTATATTTCTCCTCTGTATACTTTTCTTTCCTTTCCCTTTTCCTTCCTCACCAATGTTTTGCTTTTGACTGCTACCTGCCTCATACTGTCTTCTACCCTGTTTCCTCCTAGGTTCCTATAAGATAGAAAAAGTTCTAAATGCAGTTGGGAATTATTCTTTGAGCTAAATTTATTAAATTTATTAAAAGTAAGATTGAAGATTTATTAAAAGTAATCTTTACTCAATGTTACACACTTCTTATTTTATCTATACTATAATAGGTCCTTTAAACCTCTTCATGTGGTGTGAATTATCCCTATAATACATGCACTTTTCTCCCAGTATAATCCCTTTTTCAAATCTCAGCTGTTTCCTTCTAGCCTTGTATCCACATGCTCTGTCAAAATATACTCCTTTGGAAGTTAAGTTCTCAAGAATTATAAGCATCATCATATCACAATTAATTTATACCCACATCTTCTGAGTACATCCCTCCAGCTGACACAATATAAATACCCACCCCTTTCTGCTTATTCATGTTCTTTTCATTTTTCCTGGGGGAAATTGTCTATGCATTTAATCTTAGTGACTTTTTTTTTCTTAATCTCACTTTGTTTTTCTTTCTGTTTATATTTTTACACATCTCTTGAGACGTGCATTGAAGATCAAATTTCCTGTTCAATATTGGACTTTTGATCAGTTAAATTTGAAAGTCCTCTATTTTATTGAGAATTCATTTTTTCCTGAAAAAATATGATGAAATTTGCCAGGAAGTTGATTCTTAATTGTATCTCAAGTTTCTTTACCATAATATCATATTCTAGGCCTTCCCATCCTTTAATGTTGAAGCTGATAAGTAATGCTGTGT
This sequence comes from Macrotis lagotis, assembly GCF_037893015.1. NCBI lineage: Eukaryota > Metazoa > Chordata > Mammalia > Peramelemorphia > Peramelidae > Macrotis > Macrotis lagotis. Next base: position 433,026,520 of record NC_133666.1, read on the forward strand.
AATCCTGACAATGACTTCTAATATTTAAATTGCATCTTTTTGACAGTTTGTACTATTTTGTCCTTTAGCTGAGAAATCTAAAAGTTGGCTGCAATATTTCTGGGAGTTTATATTTTGGCATCTCTCTCTGGGGGTAACTGATAGTTTCCTTCTAGGACATTAGAACAGTTTTCCATGAAAATTTCCTCCATGATATTGTCCAGGCTCTTTTTCTGGACAGAATCAGGTAGACTAATAATTCAAAAATTATTTCTCCTGGATTTATATTTTCAACTTGTTGGTTTTGCTTGATGAAATTTTGTTGTCTTAGAGTTATTCATTTTCATTTATCGGTCTAATTTTTAAGATCTCATTTTCTTCAGTTAACTTTTGTGTTTGCTTTTCCAATTAGTTAATGTTTTTTTTAGGGTTTTTTTTTTTTTTTTTGCAAGGCAAATGGCATTAAGTGACTTGCCCACACAGCTAGGTAATTATTAAGTGTCTGAGACCAGATTTGAACCCAGGTACTCCTGACTCCAAAGCCGGTGCTTTATCCACTAGGCCACCTAGCCGCCCTTTGTTTAATTTATTTTTAAATGAATTGTTTCTTCATACAGTTTTTCATAATTCTTCATGACTCTCATTTCTTTTTTCCATTTTTCTTCTTCGTCTCTTCTTTAGTTTAAAAAATAATTTTTTTGACTCTTCCAAGAGTTCTTTTTGATTTTGAGGGCAATTTGAAAATCCATTTGAGGCTTCACATGTAGAAATTTTGTCAGTGCTTTCCTCTTCTGAGATGCCATTTTTATGTTACCTCTCAGAATAGTAGCTTTATATTGTTTGAACCATTTGGGTTTTTTTTTTTGGGGGGGGGCTGCTTATTTACAATAGTCGAGCTCTGCTCCTGAGATGAAAGAAGCATAATTCTAAGCTTTATGTGGGGGAGCCTGAGGGTCTGCTCTCTGAATTACTACTTGCATATAGCATTGTTTATGATATTTCAGGTGCTAACATTTTATTTCCTATTTTAGAACAGTCTGAAGCATTTCTGACTATTGCCCCAATATTCCTATGGTTCCAGCTTTGTCATTGATGGAGAGCTACACTGCTGACATGCTGACCCTGGACCCTTAGGTCTATGCTGTAGCTAAAAGCTTCCTGCTGACTTTCCAGCTTTCCACACTATGATGATCTGTACTCCCATTTTACCCATATGACAACGAATTCTACTAATGATCCCCCACAATATCTTGAATTAAGAACTTAATTCATTCATTTTAGTATTTTGTGGATTCTGCCACTTTAGGGTCTGTTTGTAGGCTTCCTTTAAAATTGTTTCAGGATAAACTCCAGGAGCTTCCTTGCTGCCTTCTTCTCAAAATTTTGTTAGTTGTCTTGACCTGATTTGTACAATGAATTACTGCTTTGAAAATCATTTTCATGTTTCATTTTTATATAGTGTTATATGGGTAAAAAACCTAAAATAAATTCCCTAGATATTTTTTTGAAAGCTTAATAGTAGTAATAAGGTTGCTTTCATAATTTATATGTAGCTTCCTACTTACCCCTACAGAAAATATACAGATGAATAAATCAAATAATTAGTTGATAGGTCATTGGAATATATCCGGAAAGACTCTTGAAGTCAAGTACTCTGCCTCCACTTCATTGTCAAAGAAACTGAGGGCAAAATAATTCGATATATGTTTGAAGTGTCTGTCCCTGGTCAGGTCCTGGTTCACTTAGCTTCAAATAAAATCAATATTGTTGAGAGATTGTTGAGAAAGGGAGAAATTTTCTCCCTACTCCTCAATTCAGGAGTCTCTTCTGTATACAATTTGTTTATTGTAGATTGCAGTTTGCAAAGTCAGCAATGCTTGAACTGCTGGGCTTAGAAAATTAAAATTTCAAGATGAGTAAAAGATTTGTCTATTCAGCAAACAGATTATTCTTTTCTCAATTCATGAAAGATTGTTCCATTTCATAAAATTGCATCACACCATTTGAATAACCTTAAAATCTTCTTCTTTGGGACTACAAACTTTTATTAAATCATCTTAATTTGGAAAATATATTTTGAATTATACATCTCTTTCACATTAGATAATACAATAAGCTAACAATTCTTTTTTAAAGCCTAGAGATCATACAATTTCTAAAGGATATTAATCTAATTAAATTGAGTTCCCAAAAACAAATGCATTGCTTTCAGTGAAATTCACGTCTATAATAAAGTAATCAGGCCTTAACAATTTAATTTCCATCCCGAAAAAAAATTGATAAAAAATATTAATTAGGCTAGATCTACATCTGGAAAGTGAAGAACTGTTTGAAATGGTCCAACAATATGTAGCTCTTGGATAGAACCTCTTTATGAACAATGAGCTAGTACATAATTAAGTAGAAGATAAATGCTCATTGTTTCTCCAGAACTATCTGGGGCCAGTGACCAGATATGATTCCAAATGATTGGAGATGACTGTGGATGCAAGACAATTGGAATTAAATGACTTGCCCAAGGCCACACAACTAGTAAATGTCAAGTATCTGAGGTTTATATGGAAGTTAGGTGGTGCATTGGATAAACACAAACTCAGAAAGATTTGAATTCAAATCCAACCTTAGAACTACCATGGGGGCAGCTAGGTGGTTCAATGGATAGAGCACCAGCCTTGGAGTCAGGAGTACCTGGGTTCAAATCTGGCCTTAGACACTTAATAATAATTACCTAGCTGTGTGGCCTTGGGCAAGCCACTTATCCCCATTTGCCTTGCAAAAACCTATAAAACAAAAAAAAAAAAACTATCTTGTAATATTTTAGATTTAGAAAAGTCTTCAGAATTAAATATCAGGATATATTTATATAAATATAAAGGATATAACTTCAACTACATACTAAAAATAGGGTCTTCTTCCAGAATTTTCTGCCCAGTAAATTAACCTTAATTAATAACTAAATAATTAGGTTGTACAATGGTTAGAATAATGGGTCTAGAGTCAGGAAGACTCATCCTTCTGAGATCAACTTCAACCTTAGAAATTAACTGGAAGTGTAACCCTAGACAAATCAACTTTGCTTCAGTATCCTCATCTGTAAATTGAGTTAAAGAATATAATGACAAACTGCCCCAATATCCTTGCCAAGAAGATCCCAAATGGGAATCATGAAGAGTCAGAAATGAATGAAATGAATGAACAGCAAAATCAAATAACAAAGTAATGTTGTTTTTGTAGGAGAAGCCTAAATTAACTCTTTTGCAGCTTTTATGCCCTGTTACTAATTATGACTTCTGCAACTTTATAGAACAACTAAAAAAGCCTTTTTCTTCTAGGTCATAACCACCTGAATTTTTGAAGAAAGTTATTGTGCACGGGAATAAAACTCCTTGGTAGGCTAAATGTCCAAAAATCTTAATATGGCATGAATTTGAGTATCTTATCATTTTAAGTATGTTTTCAGAACATACTCCAGCTTATCAATATTCTGGCTGCAATGCTGTTCATTGAACTCAGTAACAGTAGCCTAGAAGTCTGATGACTTCCATGAACTATCATGTCCCTAATCTTAAATACAATGTTTCATATATTCTAGCCTAAAGCTGTCTCAGATTTCCCAACAGTTTTTCTAAAGTTCATTAAAATCTCCATTTTGCAGATGAACTGCTCATTAGTCAGGTTTTATCTCTATGTACTTACACAGTTGATTCACAAAACATTTTAAAAGAAGACTCTTACCCTTTGGATATAAGAAATGGGATGTTATCATATTCTATAATTTTTCCTAAGTGTTAAGTTAAACAATAGCTGTGAGAATAAAAAAAGGAAAAAAATGAATTTAATTTTTAGGTAAAACTAAATTGAATTAAAAGAAAACTTTGTCTTTCATAATAATCAAGTTTTTCTTTCTTTTTTTAGCATGAGGACAAATGCTGTTACTTTTGAACCTATTAGAGGGAATAAAACTCCTTCAATCAATGAGACAGTGTCCTTGATTACCACACCTTCATTGTCTTCTCAAATTCTCTTTAGTTTGTTGTTGAAAATATATGGTAACCAAATAATTGTTTTACCAAGCTAGAAAAATAGTAACAATATTCATCTGAAGCAACAAAAGGACAAGAATATAAAGAGCACTGATGAAAAAAAAGTAAAGGAAGGTGACCTAGCTCTACCACATGTAAAATTAGATGATAAAGTGGCAGTCATGAATACTGCCTTAAAACTGGTTAAGAAAGAGAGTGATGGATCAGTGTATTAGGATAGGTTCAAAAGAAAGTGTAGTAAATGACTAAAACAATCTAATGTTTGATAAACCAAAAGACATTAGCTTCTGGGATAAGAATTACCTATTTGATAAAATTGTTGGGAAAACTGGAAATTAATATGGCAAAAGCTAGGCATAGACTCACATCTCACATTCCATACCAAAATAAGGTCAAAATGGGAAGAGGATTTAGACATAAAGAGCAGTATCATTGATAAATCAATAGAACTAGAAATGCTCTATCTTGTTAGATCTATGGAAAGGGGACAAATTTAAGATCAAGCAAGAAATAGAGTACATTATAAATTTAAAAAATGGTTTTGACAATAATATATTTAAAAGATTTTACACTAATAAAATCAATGATGCCAAAGTTTGAAGGAAAACAGAAATTTTGGGGAAAATATTCACAACTAGGACTTATGATGATGTTTGATTTCTAAAGTAGAGAAATGCATCAAATTTTAAAGTTACAAGTCATTTCTCAACTGCTATATGGTCAAAGGATATGAACAGACAGATTTCAAATAAAGAATTTAAAGCTACATTATAATCATATAAAAATACTCCAAAACATTATTTCTTAGAAAAAAATGAGAATTAAAACAGTGATGAGGTATCACTTCACATCTACTTGATTGGCCAACATGACAAAAAGGGAAAATGATCAATGGTGGAGAGGTTGTGGGAGGATTAGGACATTAATGCATTACTAGTGGAGTTGTGAACTGATCCAACCATTCTCAAGAACACTGTGGAATTATGCCCAAAGAGCAATAATACACTTTGAAACTTCAGTTCTAATTTTAAGCCAATATCCAGAAGAAATCATAAAAAAAATGGGAAAAGTCTCACATGTTCCAAAAGGTTCATAGCAACTCTTTTCATAGTGTCAAAGAACTGGAAATTTAGGGGATGCACATCAATTGAGGAACGACTGCACAAGTTATAGTATATGAATTTTATGAAATACCATTGTTCTATAAGAAATCATAAATGTTCTGACTCTAGAGAAGCATGGAATGAATTACAGGATCTGATGCTGAGTGAAGGGAGTTTAAGCAAGAGGACATTCTACACATTAACAACAGCATTGTGAGTTGATCAACCTTAATGAGTGAAGTTCCTCTCAGCAATTCAGAGAGCTAAGAAAACCCTTTTACATTGGCTATGGACATTGCTACCCCCATCAAGAGGAAGAAAATCAAAACAAAACAACATAAAAGAAAAAACCTTCAGAATCTGAGAAACATACATTCACTTTTGTTTTTGTTTGTTTTTGCAAGACAATGGTGTTAAGTGACTTGTTTAAGGTCACACAGCTATATAATTAAGTCCCTGAGGTCAGATTTTAACTCAGGTCCTCCTGATACCAGGGCTAGTGCTCTTTGCACTACACCACCTAGTTGCCCTTAGATTTCTTTTTTTTTTTTTTGCTTTTTTTTTGGCAAGGCAATGTGGTTATGTGACTTTGCCAAGCTCCCATGGCTAGGTAATTATTAATTGTCTGAAATGGGGTGTGAACTCAAGTTCTCCTGATTCCAGGGTCAGTGCTCTATCCACTGCACCACCTAGCTGTCCCATATTCACTTGTAAAAAAAAATTCTCTTATGTACTTCTTTCCCTTAATCCTAATTCCTCATATCAAAAATGACTAATCTGTAAAAATGGTTAACACAAATGTGCAAGTATAATATTAATCTGACTGTTTGCCACTGAAGGGAGGAAAGTGGGAAGGGAGGGTGGAATGAAATTTTCTAACTTAAAAATAAACATATGTATATGGATGAATGATTATATATGGCTATGTTTTGGAAAAACAAAATAACAAATAAAAAAATGAAAATATTTTGTTTTGGCATAACTGAAATCTAGATAACAAATTTCCACTTCCAATACATAATGGTTTTGTGACTCTAGCTACTTAAGTTAATTTTACTACACATAATTTCTTTAGAGTAAGTTTCAGGGAATTTTCTGATTTCTAAGGAAAAAAGAATATTCCTCATAAGGGTCACCCTCTCTACCAATGAATTGACAGTTTTAACCCAAATAAAATGTTTGGGGGAAAATACATATTTCATTTGGTTTAAAATGGTGTTCACCCTTGTCCCATCACTTTGTTCAAATCATGATACTGAGTTAGCATTGCCTCACTAAGTCTTTATTATATTCAACCAAAAATTAATGAAAAGAGAATACAAAGAAATAAGATGATTATTACTTAATACTGAAAGAATTTTGGTTATCTTGCTATCACTTTTCCCTTCATGAATGCAAATGACAACTCTTCTAATTCATCTTATACAATCTCCATAAATTTCTGGACATGTCTGGACAAGAAAGTGATACTGCTGATTTTCCACAGCACCCCCCTCACTCAAATCCAGTTTATGTGCACAAAAAAAAATCACCATTTTGACTCTCAAATGAAATAATCTGTTTTCATATCTTATTTTTCTACCCACATAACATTTCCAGTATTTGTCTGTTTACATGTCCTTGTATAGTAAACTCCTAAATTTAGTCCCTCATAATCTCTTCATTATATTATTGAAATAGACTATTCATTGGATCCCTTAGTTCAAGGTTTTCCCTTTCCTTTCCAGGATTATCTTCTAGTTCTTTGGATTTCTTATACATCCTCCAGAAGAATTCTCATCTTTACAGATGTTTCTGTCTCTGTGGTTTCATCTTCTAGAAGACATTCTAACACTGTGATCACTTTGGCCTTGTGATAGTGAAGTCCTTCCAGAACCTCCATTTTGAGAAAGTTCTTTGATAAACTTTTCCAGTCTCTACTTGTGTCTCTGTAGATTTTCCTCCCAGGTATTACAGAGGGTACTTCATCCCTGATACATTGCTTTTTGTCTTCCATTATGTTATCTCTTCTTCTTATAGAATATAAAATCTTTGAGGCAAAGTATAAACTTTTATCTAAGCACAGTACAGTGTCTGATAAAAGAGTTTGTTTTAAAGAAATTTTTTGACTAGTATGCTTGACTTGATTTACCAAATTTTTCCTCTCACACTTAAGTGGAACTGGTTTTCTTTAAGGCAAAATGTAAACTCCTTGAAAACAGCAAGGACGTAATTTTTTAAAAAAATCTTTGCATACTCAGTACCCAGAGACATTCTTTTCATATGAAAAACATTTGTCATTGCTTAATTAATAAATCATAATTTTGAGAATGAAGACTCTGGTACAATAAAAATATTAAACACACAAATTCATTGTAACAGTAGGAGAGAAATTGGAGAGATGGGTAAATTTCAGTAAAAGACATTATAGGATAAAAACAGTAGAAAAAATAACAATAATGGTTTCTGAGAAATTTTATGGTTTACATGGGAAAAAGAAGTGTATGAAAACAGATGTAATAAGAAATCTCTTTTTAAAAAAATTCTTTTGAGAAATATTTACAATAGGAAAGTATCACACTGACTAGTATAATTTAAGTCTTAAGTTTATTATAGAATACCTCATGTATTCCTTTACCGATATGAAGCCTCTTTGATTTTCTGAATTGACTCCACAGTTTATTTTCCTACCGTTAAGGATTCAGGCAAAGTAATTTATTCTTAGAAGAGTGGCTAATAGCAAAAGATATTGGAGATAATCATCATATTTTTTATGGTCTCAAATTATTCTTAATATTGTTTATGATATTAAAAAAATCAAGATGATTTCACCATGAATCATATTACTGAATCAAGAAATAGAGGGAAAGAATAAAAATATGATAAATTGTTCTTTTAGGCAAATTAAGCTGAAAATAGATTCTGGCAAATTGAATACTGCATTTCATTAAAAATGATAGGAATTCCCCCATTCAAATTAACTTCAGACAATATAAAATACTTGGGAGTCTACCTGCCATGGCAGACTCAGAAACTTTATCAACAAAACACTTCTCACACATATGAAATCAGATTTAAATAACTGGGCAAATATCAATTGCTCATGTATATGCTGGGCTATAATAAAAATGATAATTCTACCTAAATTAAACTACTTATTTAGTGCCCACCAAGCAAAATTTCAAAAAATTACTTTGAGTTAGAAAAATATTGTAAGTAAATTCATATGGAGAAATAAAAAGTCAAAAATTTACAGAGATTTAATGAAAAAAGTGCAAAAGAAGGTGGTTTAGGTATACCAGATATCAAATTATATTAGAAAGCAGCAGTCATCAAAGCTGTCTGGTATTGGTGAAGAAAAACAGTGGTGGATCAGCGGAATAGACTGGGTGCAATAGAAGGAAACAATTATAGTAATCTGCTGCTTGATAAACCCAAAGAGTTCAAATTTGGGATAAATCTCTCTTTGATTAAAAACTGTTGAGAAAATTGGAAGTTAATATGGCAGAAACTTGGTTGAGACCACCTCATACCCTATACCAAGACAAGAATAAAATGGATACAGGATTTAGACATAAAAGACAATATTATAAGGAAACTAGAAGATGAAAGAATAGTTTACTGTCAGATCTATGGAAAAGGAAGCAGTTTATGACCAAGGAAGAGATGGAGAACATCATTAAAAACAAGCTAGATAATTTTGATTACATTAAATTAAAAAGTTTTTGCACAGATAAAACTACTGTAACCAAGATCAAAAGAAATGTGGTAAATTGGGAAGCAATCTTTACAACTAGTATTTCTGACAAAGGACTCAATTCTAAAATATATGGAGAACTAAGACAAATTTATAAAAAAAAAAAAACGCCATTTCCCAATTGATAAGTAGTCAAAGGCTATGCAGAGGCAATTTACAGATGAGGAAATCAATGCAATCTAAAGTTATGTGAAAAATTGCTTTAATTCATTACTTATTAGAGAAATGCAAATGAAAGCATCTTTGAGGTATCTCATATCTCTAAGACTGGCCAATATGACCAGAAAGGACAATGATCAATGTTGGAAGGGATGTGGGAAATCTGAGACACTAATACATAATTACTTGAGCTGTGAACTCATCCAACCTTACTGGAGAGCAATTTGGAATTATGTCCAAAGGGCAATAAAAATGTGCATACACTTTGATCCAGCAATACCACTACTCGGTCTGTACCCTAAAGAGATCGTGAAAAAGTGTAAAGACATCACTTGCACAAAATATTCATAGCTGTTTGAGGTGACAAAGAATTGAAAATTGAGTGAATGTCCATCAATTGGAGAATAGCTGAACAAAGTGTGCTATTTGTACTTTATGGAATACTATTGTTCTATTAGAAACCAGGAGGGATGGGAAGACAGAGTAGCTGGGAGGGATTTGTGTGAACTGATGCTGTGTGAGATAAGCAGAATCAGAAGAATATTGTACACCATAGCAGCAACATAGGGTTGTTGATCAATTTTAATGGGCTTGCTCATTCCATAAGTGCAACAATCAGGGACAATTTGGGGGGTGTATGTGATGAAGAATGCCATCTGTATCCAGAGAAAGAATTGTGGAGTTTGAACAAAGACCAAAGATTATTACCTTTAATTAAAAACAACTCATTATCTTATTGTGTAATTTTGCTATCTCATATTTCTTTTTTTTCCCTTAAGGATATGATTTCTCTCTCTCTCAACACATGCAATTTTGATCAATGTATAATATGGAAATAATGTAAAAGCTATCAGACTGCCTTCTGTAGGAGGTGGGGAGAAACAAGATTAGGAGAAAAATTACTAAGTTTAAAAGTAAATAAATAAATTTAAAAAATAATAGGAATTTGGAGACAGAGTCAAAATGAATGAGTAAAGTCAGGAGCATACCTGACTCTCCACCACAACCTTCCAAATACCTTTGAATAATGACTCTAAGCAAATTCTAGAGTAGAATTCCACAAGAAAAATTCCAGTTTTAATCCCTTCTCAGAACTTTAGCAAAAAGATTAACAAGGAACATATGTTGTACACAGATGAGAGAGGAGCATAGTGATTGGTAGGCCTTGTCAGTGAAGATCAACCCCAATAATCCAGAAATAGGCAGACAACCAGCAATTGTGAGTGTTTCCATAGTTTTTTAACCACTGATGCCAAAGACAACTTAGAAGTTGAGCTGGAAATGTCTGTCACATCAGGCAGTAAGTGGAGCATGGTCCAGCAGAGTCCACCAAAAGAGCCAGCAGATCAGCCTTTAAAATTATGAGGAGATGTTGGGAGGCAAAAACAGCAGTGGCAACAACTTCTGGAGATCCCGTTCCACAGAAAATAAACATGTCAGAAGATAAATACTGGAATCTCTTTGCTAGCATTGAGTCAAAACTCTGGTGCTTTGCTCATACTCAGATCTGGGTCAGAGTTCTGGGTAACAGTCCCAAGGAGAGAAAGAGCAGTATCACACAAGAACTTGATATAAAAATGAGAACCCATTGACAGGTCCAGATCAGAAAAGAATATTTGGCACCACTTGCAGGGAAGAAATTAATAGATACCTCTCCTTAAATCATATCACCTTGGAAGAACTGAAGATCACTGATTCCTAGCAGCATCTTTGAAAACAGCTGCAAAAAAATCCCCTAGAAACTTACGATGGTATATACTCTCCATTATGGAAGCAGAGCCCTAGTTTAACAGAGTTAAAAATCTAGTCATAGGCTTGGAAAATGAGCAAAGAGGAAAAAAATAAAATTGAACATAGAAAGTTACTATGGTACCAAAGGGATTGCAAAGTATATTTTCAAAAGATAACAAAGTCAAAACTTCTACATGCAAAATCTCTGAGAAAATATGGATTGGTTTAGACTATGGAAAAGCTCAAAAAGAATTTTGAAATTCAAATAAGAGAAGTAGAGGAAAAGTGGGGAAAGAAATGAGAGTGATGCAAGAAAATCATGAAAAATGAGTCAGCAGTGTAGTAAAACACGCAGACACACACAAATTACTGTAGAAAATAACACCTAAATACCCAGTCTAGATCAATTGATACAAAATGTTGGAAAAAATCTAAGAGGAGAAAAATGCCTTAAAAAGAAGCATTGGTCAAATGGAAAAAGAGGAATAAGAATTCACTGAAGAAAATAAACTCCTTAAAAAGTAGAATTGGCATCACTTCTGGCCAAGGTGGCAGAGAGATGCCAAGCACAGTTTTAAGTTCTGGCTTTTCATCCGAACCAATATGAATTAAGCCTCTTGACAGATTTTGGAATGACAGGTCCCACAAAAGAACAGTGGGGAACATCTTACAGCAAGCTCCAACATGGGGTGAGGGTAGATTTGACCAGAGCAGAGAGCAGAGACCCAATATATGGGTGGCAGGGTGAGGCAGGTGACTACCCTGAGAACCATGGTGGTAGGAGTAGAAACCTTTGTAGTATATATTGTGGGCTCTCAGAGAGAGCTCCAGTGTAGCTGCCTAGGACACACTTCCACCAGTGTGACTTGTCTCCCCCACCCAAACTACAACCCCAAACCATGGGTTTCACACCACTATGTTCTTAAAGAAACTCCCTACATTCCAATGATAGGGCATGCATACACAGAAACAGCCGCAGATGTTTTCACTTTTCTCCAAGGTCCAGATGTGGGGAGACAGGACTTCCCAAGCACTGATTATCCAGAGAGAATCTCTGGATAAAACCTCTGTCTAGAGAAAACCAACCTTAATCACCTAGTCCAGTGATTGGGATCCTTCAGTATAGTCCAGATTCAGATCCAGGCCTAGGGAGTGGGTGGCTGACATATCCAAGATAGTATTCAGAAAAAGCCTTTGGATCCCTTAGAGGATATCCACTGACTAACCCCATGGAGTTCCTAGCTACAGTGAGATCATAACCTCTAAGGTTCTTAACACTGAAGATTTGAGTACCTGACCCTTCCCTAGCACAGGATCCTAGGGAAAGTAAACAACACAAAAAGGAAAAAGGGCAATGCAAAGCAGAGTCTATTGAATTTTACTTTGGAAATAAGGATACTAGAGCAGAATAAGAGGACAGAAGGGTGCTATATGTGAATCTTCAGAAGAAAATATGGATTGGTTTTCAGACCAATAGAAGAGACTATTAAGGAATTTAAAAAATTAAATGAAAAAATAGGAAAAAGAAATGCAAGAGAAAATTAACATGTTACAAGAAAAAAATGACAAAACAATTTAAAGATACAGTTGTATTTTGTACAGTTGTACAAATGCAAAAAGAAAATAAGTCCTCCAAAAGCACAATTAGACAAATGAAAAAAGGTAACTCATTTAAAAATAGAATTAAGGAGATGACAAAGTTAAATGGAGAAAATACTCTTGGAAAAATCGATTGGGATTGTTGGAAACTAATGACTTTGTGAGACACCAATAATCTATTAACAAAGTAGAAAAAAATGTAAAACACCTCACTGATAAAACAACCCTGCTGGAAAATAGAACCAGGAGAAATGATTTAAGAATCAAAGGACTACTTGAAAACTTTGATAAAAAAAAAGAAGCTTGATTCCATTCTGCAGGATATACTTAAGTACAACTGACCTGATATCCTGGAGCCAGAGGACAAATTAATCATTGAAAGAATTCATTAATCACCTCCTGAAAGGAATCCCAAAATGAAAACATCAAGGAATATTTTAGCCAAACTCCATCATTATCAAATCAAGTTGAAAATCCTGCAAGTGGCCAGAATAAAGCAATTCAAATCCCATAGAACCACAGTAAGATTATATCAGGCCTGGCTGCATCAATATGAAGGGATCAAAGATCTAGTATATTGTGTTCTGTTCCTCAAGAGAGCTTGGATTGCAGTCAAGAATCAACTATCCAGTAAAACTCTTTCAGGGGAAAGATGGACATTTAACAAATAAATGATTTTCAACCTTTCCTGATCAAAAGAGTAGAGCTAAGTAGAAAATTTGATTTTGAAACAGGATATTCAAGAGATATAGTTAGAGGAAAACCAGAAGAGAAAATAAACTGCTAATCAATAAGAGTAAACTGGTTACATTCCTACCTGGAAGAAAGATTTTCATAACTCTTGAGAACCATAACTGTTTTATAATTGTATATTTAGGATGAAGGTGTGGAAATTCTTTGTCCAAGACTTTAATGGAATGATTCAAAAAATATTTCATTAAAGGGGGGGGGCATAAAGAGAAGTAAGGAAGAGGAATGCTTATCAAAATATATATGTAAAATGTTCCCTGCTGAGGGGATGGGTTGGGAAGGCAGGGCAGAAGGAAATTTTGTAACTTGGAAATATGCAAATGCATATGCATGAAAACAAATAAATAAATTTTTAAAAAGAAATTTATCTTACCTTTCAAGTATTAGGAGAGAAAGGGAGAGGGAATGAAGGACTGATAGAGGGTAGAGAAGAAGCAAAAACAGGAAAGGGGAAAGAAAATAGAGTGCGGTTGACAGAAGGAGGGAAACATTGAGGTAAGTGGTAAAAGTAAATCACTGAGGAAGAAGGATAAGGTGAATAAAAGACAATAAAGGTGATAAAGAGTTAGTAAATATAAATGTGAATGTGAATGGGATGAACTCTCCCATAAAATTGAAGTACATAACAGACAATTAAAAACCAGAATCCTACAATATGTGTCTTAAAGGAAACACATTTGAAGCACAGACATACACACAGAGTAAAGATAAAAGGCTAGAGCAGAATATATTATGCTTCAGTTGAAGTGAAAAAAAAAACAAAACAGGAGTAACAAACCTCTCAGTCAAAGTCTGAAACAATAGTCATCCAAATAGTTTCATAATAACTAAGAAATAGAGTGGTGAATTAGTGGAATAGAGTAGGTGCAAAAGGGACAGCAGTAAATGACTGTTAATACGTTGTTTGATAAACCCAAAAAATCAAACTTCGGGGATAAAAAGTCACTCTTCCTTAAAACGTGTTGGGAAAACTGGAAGATGCTATGGCAGAAACTATGAATAGACCCTTTCATATCCTCTACAAAGATAAGATCAAAATGAGTGCTGAGTTTAGATATAAAAAATAACACTATAATGCATTTAAGAGAACAAGAAATAAATTATATGTGAGCTCTCTGGAAAGGAGAGCAGTTTATGACAAAAGAAGAGACAGAGAATATTATAAAATCACACTGGACAATTTTAATTTCATTAAATTAAAAAGGTTTTGCACAAACAATATCATAGCAATCAAGATTAAAAGGAATGTAGTAATTTTTACAACTAATGTTTCAGACAAGATTCATTTCTAAAATATATGGAGAACTAAGTCAAATAAAACTATTCAATTTCCAATTCCTAAATGATCAAAGAATTGGAAAAAGCAACTCTCAAATGGAGAAATCAAAGCAATCTATAGTCATATGAAAAATTTCACCAAAATATTATTGATTAAATTAATAAACATCTCTGAGTTACCACCTTCCACCTCTAAGATTTGTCAATGTGGAAAAGAGGGAAAAATGATCAGTGTTGGAAGGGGTGTGGGAAAACTGGGGCACTAATGCAGTGCTGGCAAAATTACAAACTGATTCAACCTTTCTGATGAGCAATATGCCAATATTGCTATGCCCAAAAGGGCTATAAAATATTCATACCTTTTGACCAGCAATACAATTCATGGATCTGTATCCTGAATAGATCATGGAAAAGGTAAAAATACATGTACAAAAGTATTTATAGAAGCTCTTTTTATAGTGGCAAAGAATTGGAAATTGAGGGAATGTTCATCAATAGGGGAATGGCTGAACAAAATATATGTATGTGATGGAACACTAATGTCAAACAAGAAATCATAAGAGATGGAATTTCAGAAAAGCCTGGAAGGACTTGCATGAATTGATGCTGCAAGAAATGAGCATAGTGGGTTGGCTAGGTGGCATAGTGGATAAAGCACCAGCCTTGGAGTCAGGAGTACCTGGGTTCAAATCTGGTCTCAGACACTTAATAATTACCTAGCTGTGTGGCCTTGTACAAATGCAAAAAGAAAATAAGTCCTCCAAAAGCACAATTAGACAAATGAAAAAAGGTAACTCATTTAAGAATAGAATTAAGGAGATGACAAAGTTAAATGGAGAAAATACTCTTGGAAAAATCGATTGGGATTGTTGGAAACTAATGACTTTGTGAGACACCAATAATCTGTTAACAAAATAGAAAAAAAATGTAAAACACCTCACTTATAAAACAACCCTGCTGGAAAATAGAACCAGGAAAAATGATTTAAGAATCAAAGGACTACTTGAAAACTTTGATAAAAAAAAAAAGAAGCTTGATTCCATTCTGCAAGCCACTTAACCTCATTTGCCTTGCAAAAATAAAAAATAAAAAGGAAAAAGAAAAGAAATGAGCAGAGTCAGAAGAACATTACACACACTAACATTACCATGGTGTGATATTTAGTCATGATGAACTTATTTCAACAGTACAATAATCAAAGACAATTTTAAAGACTTTTGATGTAAAATTTAATCCATATCCATAGAAGGAACTATGGAGATTAACTGAAGAGCAAAACTTACTATTTTTAATTTTTAAAAGTTGTTTTATGTGTTAAGCTCTTGTTTCTTTCTATTTCTAAAACTCCCTCTTCTGTTTGTATCTGATTCTTTTCAATATAGATCTATGTGTTATATGGTTTTAAATGTAGAGCCTATGTGAGATTGCTTTCTGTCAGGGGAGGGGAGAGGAAAAAATGTGAAATTCAAAACTTGCAAAAATGAGAGGGAAAAACAAATAAAGTATTCAAAAAAGTAAAATTGGTCAAATGGAAAAGGAGGTGCAAAAGTGCTCTGTCGAAAAATAATACCTTAAAAATTACAACTGTGGGGTATCTAGGTGGTGCATCATCTCTGGAGTCAGGAGTACTTGAGTTCAGCCTCAAACACTTAATAATTACCTAACTGCATGGCTTCAGCTAAGCTACTTAACCCCATTGTCTTGCAAAAGAAAAAATTATAATTGAACAAATAGAAGCTAAAACCTTTTTGAGATATCAAGAAATAATCAAATAAAAGCTAAACAATGCAGGAAAAATAGAAAGCAATGTGAAATAACTAATTGGGAAAAGAATTGACCTGGAAACCAGAGTAAGGAAAGACAATTTTAAAATTATGGCACTACTGGAAAACCATGATCTTAGAGCTTAGACATAATCTTTCAAAAAATCATCAAAGAAAATGGCCCTTCTAATGCCAGAAGAAAAAAACAGAAATTTTAGAGAATCCATTCATCACTGCCTGAAAGAGATCCCACAATGTAAATTCCCAGATATATTATAGCCCAATTCCAGAAATCACTGATCAAGGAGGCCATGTTGCAAACAGCCAGAAAGAAACAATTCAAACACTGTGGAACAACAATCGGGATACCATAAGATTTATTGGCTACTTCATTAAAGGATTCTAGGATTTGTAATATAATTTTTGGAAGGCAAAAGTGCTTCTATTTCAGTCAGAATAAACTTCCCAACAAAATGTTTTTGGTTTTTTTTGTGGGGATTTCCATAATTTTTAATTCTATGGAAATATAATTTTGAACATTCATTCATTTGCAAAAGTTTGAGCTGTACAGTCTTCTACCATGTTCCCTTTCCTCCCAGCTACCCATGGAAGTGAGCGAACTGATATAGGTTGTTCATGTGCATTGTTTTTATTTATATTTTATATTAGTCATATCATTAAAGTAGAATTAGGCTAAGGGTGAAAAACATGAAAAAGGGAAAAAAGAAGTTTTAAAAGAGAACATAATATATTTTTTCTCTGCATTCAGATTAAATGGATTATTCCTCTGGATATGGATCACATTTTCCAAAATTGTTTTTTTTATAATTTCTTACAGATGAATAAATAGTCCATCATGTTTAAATACCATAATTTGTTCAGTCATTCCCCAATTCAGGACCAAAACCCCAATTTGTACTTCTTTATTACTACAAAAACAGTTTCTATTAATAGTTTTGCACATTTGGGTCGTTTCCCCTTTTTTATTAGATCTTTGAGATAAAGATCTAATAGTGGTATTGAATAAAAAAAGAGTATACACAGTTTTATTACCCTTTTGAGAATAGTTCCAAATTATTCTCCAGAAAGATTAGATCAGTTCACAAACTACCAGCAATGCATTAGTATCCTATTTTTCCCACATCCTCTCTAAAATTAATCATTTTCCATTTCTGTCAATTTTGTCAATAAGATAAGTGTGGTTGTGCGTCAGAGTTACGTTAATTTGTCTATCTCTAATCATTAAAGATTGGGAGCATTTTTTCAATTGACATACATACATATATACATATATATATATATATATATATATATATATATATATATATATTTAATTTCTTCTTAAAATCTATCCCCATCGATCTGACAGATGAGCAATTCTTTATTCTCCTAAATGACTGATGATATTACCCTTTATATTTGAATTCATTTCAACATTATCTTCTTTTCAGTATGAACTGTTGACCTCTACTTAGTTCAGTCATATTATCTTCCAGTTTTTCCCATCAACTTTTGTCAAACAATGACTTCTTATCCTGGAAGCTTGAGTGTTACATAGATAGATAGATAGATAGATAGATAGATAGATAGATAGATAGATAGATAAAATATAACTATACACACACTAATCCACTTCTAAATAGTATAGACAATACCAGAAAGATTTGATAACTATATAAGTTTTAGATCTGTTATGACTAGCTCACCTTCTGTGACATTTTCCCCTTCAATTTCTTTGATCTTTTTTAACCTTTATTCCTTTGGATAAATTTTTTAATTAATTCTTTCTAGTTCTGTAAAATATTTTTGGTAGTTTGATTGTCATGGCACTGAGTAAATAATTTAATTTTGGAAGAATTGTCATTTATATTATATTCAACTCAATCTAAAGATCAGCAAACAACAATTTTCCAATTGTTTGGATCGGACTTTGTGTGAAAAATGTTTTGTAATTAATTTCTTGTAGTTCATCAGGTTTTCTTGGAAGTTAGATCCCAAGGTCTTTTTTTTTTGTTACCCTCAGTTACTTTATTATTTTTCCATTAAACAAGTATCCATCAATCTCTATTTAGACACCATTAGTGATCTCTTCGGTATGGATAGTTTTCTTTACTATAAGTCATTCAGAGTTGTCTTAGGTCTCAGCATTGCTGAGAAAAGTCAGTCACAAATGATCACCATACAACATTGCTATTACTTTCTATGAAGTTCATTTCCCATTACATCTGCTCATATAAGTTTTTTTTTTTTCTAAGAGTATCCTGTAGATCATTTCTTATAATGGAATAACATTCCTTCATAATCAAAGATAACAATTTATCCAACCATTCCTCATCCAAGGAGTATTCCCTCAATCTCCAGTTCCTTGGCACTAGAAAAGAGCTACTATAAATATCTTTATACATAGAAGTGCTTTTCCTTCCTGTTTTCCATCACTTATGGTATATAGACCTATTAGTGGCAATGCTAGATCAAAGGGTAGTCATGGTTTTAACTCCTTACTCTACAGAATTATATCACTTCATAATTCATTCAACAGTGCATCAAACCCATTTACCATCTCCATTTGCCCCCTTTTCTATTTATCCTATCAGTGAATACAATAGGTTTAATGTAGTACTGAAGAATTAGTTTAACCCACATTTCTCCTATCAATTTTGGGTTAGAATCATTTTTTTAAATGATTTAAATAGATAGCATTGATAATCTCATCTGAAAACTGTCCATACCATTTGATCATTTATACTTTAGGGAATGGCCTTTTTTAAAAAAAATAAATTTGGCACATTTTCTGTGTTTGAGAAAAAAAATTAGATTAAATATTTTCCCATAGTTATTATTGTTAACTGTGCTTTCTACCATCCTCTTTCTCCCACTCCCAATCCTTGCCCTGGGAGCTAGGAAGTTTGACTAATGCAGATCTGAAAATTTTTACTTGGGGATCTCTTTCAGGAGGTGATTGGTGGCTTTAAATTATTTTTTATACTCTACTTCTTGAATACCAGGGCAATTTTCTTCATTAATTTCTTGAAAGATGACATCTAGGCTCTTTTATTTAGCATGATTTTCAAGAATTCCAAGAATTTTTAGATTATATCTATTGAGTCTCTTTTCCATGTTAGTTGTGTCAATGAGATATTTCACAATTTCTTCTAATTTTCCATTCTTTTGGTTATTTTAAATTGTTTCTTGATTTCTCACAAAGTCATCAGCTTCCCTTTGCTACAGTATATATTTTATTGAATTGTTTTTTTCAGTGAGCATTTATATCTCCTTTCCATTTGTCCAATTCTGCTTTTTAAGGCATTCTTTTCCTCATTGATTTTTTTGGACATCTTTTCAAATTTGTACCTTATTTGATTTTTAAAATCCTTTTTGAGTTTTCCTAAGACCTGAGTACAATTCATAGCTTTATTGGAGTCTTTGGATGCAGAAACTTTGACACTGTTACATTCTTTTGATTGAGTGTTTTGATTTTCCATATGACCGTAGTAATTGTCTATAGTCAGATATTTTTTCCTTCTGTTGCTTTATCATTTACCCAACTTCTGATATATTTTTTCTCTTTGTTGAGGTGGGACTCTGTTCCTCTCCATGTTGCTCTAAAACCTGTTCCTGAATGGCTGGTGCTTGTTCAATCCAGTATAACCCCATTGCTCTGCACTCTTCTCTCACTCATGTGTTCTTTCCAAGTTGTTGTGGGCTAGAAAATTGTTTCCCTAAGTATCTTTGTGGATTATCCCTCTCTAGAATTTGATTTAAAAGTATTTGGCATGATTTTGGGGAGGGTTTGGGTGAATTAGTGCCTTTGCTTTCCCACCTTCGCTCTGCCCCCAACTACAACTATTTAAATGACATTTCTCTTTCTGCCTCATGTTGCTGGGCTTTGTGAGTAATATACAGAAACGCTGAAATTGGACTTCCAGGGTGGAGACAAAATGAGACCATAAAGTTACTGTACTTATTCTTGGAGCTTTTTCCAGTACAAAGCTAAATGAAGCCTCTGCACAGAAATCAAAACTATAGATCCACCCCCCCCCCCAAAAAAAAAGACATGATCCAAAGAAGTTTTCATAGGTAGACATTATTGAGGATATTCACTGAAGGTCTTTCTTTTGGTGGAAAAAAGGAAAAGTAAAGCTTAGAGAGATAGGAGAGCAGGATATTTGTTGGGAGACTTTTAGCCACAGTGTAGTCAAGGTCCTGACAACTTTACCATATAGGTCCCAGCAGCTAGAAAACAAGTCAGCAGAGAGAGTTCCAACCCCCAAGTCTGAACCCTGGGAACATTGGGGCAAAAGACAGGTTGGAGTTTGGAACAAACTAGTGCATATTCAGAATGTCTCCAAAAAGAAGGAAATAAACCTCTGCAAAGGCAAGACCTGGACTACAAACTGAGAGGAAGAAGAAAAAAGTGGAAAAAGGAAATTAGAATCATGGGAAAATTATGAAAAAATTGACAAAACAAACCAACTCTTTTAAGAGTGAAAATAGCCAATTGGAAATAGAATGTATTTATTCAAAAAAATAAAATTGATCAACTAGAAACAGAACCAAAACTGCTAAATGAAGAAAATAAAACCCTAGAAGTTAGAATTGGACAAATAGAAACCAGTGAATCTGTGAAACTACAAGATTCCATCAAACAAAGAAAAACAACTGAAAAAATTGAAGAAATCCTAAAGTAACTTTTAGAAAAAACAAATGACCTGGAAAATAGAGCCAGGAGACATAGTTTATGAATAATTTGAATGCTAGAAAGCCTAGATCATAAAAATAAAGAACCTGGAATACATCTTGCAGGACATTATCAAGGAAAACTGTCCAAATCTGCTATATTGAAAGAATAGACAGAAAGAATGGAAAGACAGAAAGACAGAATTCCTCCAGAAAGAGACCCCAGTACAATAACTCCATAGACTATCATAGCCAAACCCCAGAATTCCCAAATAAAAGAGAAAATATAGCAAGTAGCAAAAAGGAAGCAATTCAAATGCAAAGAATATGCAAGTAGACTTGCACACGATTTATCAGCTTCAACACTGAAGGAACAGAGGACATGGAATACCATATATTGCAGGGTAAAGAACATTGGACTACAACCAAGAATTTGCAGTTCTTCAAAATTCAGCATATACTCCCAAGGAAAAAAACATGGATGTTCAGTAAAATAGAAGGCATCCAAACTTTTCTGATAAAAAGATGAGAGCTGAATAGAGAATTCAATAGCCAAATACAAGATTCAAGAGATGAGTAAAAAGGTAAACAAAAAGGATAAGGAAAAACAAAAGCAAAACAAAACAAATATTAATCAAGATCATCAAATTGTACACAATCCTGTAAAGGAAGATATAACACTTGTTACTCTTGAGACTTGTATTTATCTTCGGATAGTTAAAGGTTGAATATAATTCAAGAGACTGAATATAGAAGATATGGGTATGCTTGCTTCTTGTTTTTATACTGAAGAGAACAGGGTTGTTTACTCTAAATTTATGTGCCACAGTCTCCTTTGACCTGCTGTAATTCTGCTATGCTCAAAAATCTTAGCTTTTCCTCTGGGCAGTCCTGAGTCAGTATCTCCCATAGCTTAAAATCAATTGTAATGTTCTTAAGAGAGACCTTCAGAGAATCCCAGTACATAGAGTGCTTTGAGGCTCTCTAGTTCTTTAAATCAGAAGTGAATTTACAGGCAGAGGGTGGGAACATACAAAGAAATGTTGAACTTAAGCCATATTTCAGTAAACAAGGATTTAGGTATCCTGGTTGGGTAGTTAAAGGGTAGAGTATTGGAGAAAGTATGTTTAGGGGGAGAGGTAAAGATATTTCACAAAATGATTTGACTAGATGGTACTTTGACTCATTCATGAGGATTGTGTGTATTTGGAGGATACAAGGCACTAAAATAAAAAATGATTTTAATTTGATGAAATTCAAGACTCTGGAGATTTGAATTTCTAATGAGACAGAAGCGGTAAGGGTATTTCTTGACCTTGAAGTAACACTGTTTATCAAACAATCAATTAATCCATCTGTGATTATATTTTGATAATACTTTCAGGTTATGAACCAATCAAGACATAAATTACTCAAACTCTGATTGATAGTATTTAATTGATAAATAACACCAAATGAAGAGGCAAAAGCATTTATTGTATTAGAGGAAAAGAAGGGAGAGTGTGAACACTGAGTAAATTCTATTCAATAGATATGAACCAGAGAGGGAATAAGATACATTCCCACTTGATTATAAAAATTTATCCTCCTCCATAGCAAGAGGGGATGGTAAGGGGGAAGAAAAGGGAAGAAGAGACTGATAACTGAAAATAAACTGATAGGTAAATTTTAAGACAAAAGGTGAAGGGAGCAGAGCCAAGAGAATAATGTACACATTGTGAACATTTTGAGATTATCAACCTTAATGGAAGCAATTCCTCTCAAAAGTTCAGAGAGCTAGGACAACTGTATTAGACCCTCTATGATCTTTCACAGGCAGAAAAACAAAACGAAACAAAGCCAACCCTTCAGAATCTGATGAAAACTTTATAAAAATTCTCTCTTATTACATTTCTTTCACTTAATCCTAGATCCTCATATTGAAAATGATTAATCTGTAAACATGCTTATCAACAATATATCAAAACTAACCTGACTGTTCATCACTGATGGGAGGGAGGTGGGAAGGGAGGGTGCAAGGAAATTTTATAGCATAAAAATATAGATGTGCCTATAGAGGAAAAAAAAGAAATAAATAAAAAATTCAAAACAAAAGTTAAAGGTGAAAGTGATAAGAGGAAAGGAAGGAAAAATATAAATGGGGAAAGATAACATGGAGGAAAATGCAAAATGAGTAATCTTAACTGTAAATTTGAATGGGAGTGGATAGCAGAATGGATTATAAACTGGAATCCTACAATATGTTATTTATAAAAAACACATTGAAACAGAGTTATGCACACAGGATAAAGGTGAAAGGATGAATCAAACATATATATATATATATTAAGTTGCAGGTGATATAAAAAAAATCAGGGCTGGCAATCCTGATCTCAGCTAAAGCAAAAGCAAAAATAGATCTCATTAAAAGGAATAAGAAAGCAAACTATATCTTCTTGAAAGGCACCATAGAAAATGAAGCAATATCATTATTAATCATGTATGCCTTTAGTTGTATAACAGTCAAATTCCTAAGGGAAAAGCTGAGTAAATTACAAGGAAACATAGCAAAATTTTAATAATGGGAACCTCATTCTCTCCCCAACTCAGAACTAGATAATTCTAAATATAAAATAAACAAGGAAGAAGTTAAGAAGGGGATAAAATATTTGGAAACTTAGATATAATAGATCACTGGAGAAAATTTAATGAGAATAGAAAAGGATAAACATTTTTGTCTGAGTACAAGCCATATATACCAAGTATGGGGCATAAAAATATCAAATAATCAAATGCAGAAAGACAGAAATAGTAAATGCATACTTCTATGATTATAAAAAAATAAAAATTACATTTATTAAGTGATCATGGAAAGATAAACAAAAAATTAATTAGAAACTAATAACAATTTTATATGAGATTTTAATATAGCAGATCAAAGAAATAATCAATAATTTTATACAAGAAAATGTTAACTATGAGAAAGCACACCAAAATTTATGGAATTCAACCAAGGTAGTTTTTTGGGTAAACTTAATATCTCTAAATGAGATAGAGAAATAGGAGATCACTGAATTTGATATACAACTAAAAAAGGTATAAAAAGAACAAATTAAAGATCTTTAAATAAATATGAAATTAAAAATTCTGAAAATCAAGGGAGATATTTATAAAATTGAAAGCAAGAAAACATTCATCTAAAAAATAAAACTAAGTGGGTTTTATGAATAAACCCATAAAATAAATAAATCTTTGGTTAATCTGATTTTAAAAATGTAGGTAAAATAACCAAATTACCAGTATCAAAAATGAAAAGGGTGACCTAACTACTAATGAGGAGGAAATTAAAGAGATATTTCAGAGCTACTTTGACAAACTGTATGCCAATAAATTTGATAACTTGGATGAAATGGATGTATGTTTACAAAAATACAAACTGTGCAGATTAACAGAATATGAAATAACATACTTAATCCCATTTCAGAAAAAGAAATTGAAAAAAATAGTAAACTCCCTAAGGAAAAAAATATTACATTCAAAATGGACTTACAAGTGATTTCTACCAAATATTTAAGGAAAATTATTTCCTATTCTATATAAACTATTGTTAAAAATAGTATTGGGAGTTCTGCCAAATTCCTTTTACGAAACTAATATGGTGCTGATACCTAAACCAGGAAGAACAAAGACAGAAAAATAAAATTATAGACCAATTACCCTAATGAACATTGATGTACAATTCTTAAATTAAATTTTAGCAAAAATATTATTATAAGATTTATAAGGATGATACACTATGATCAGGCAGGATCTATACCAGGTAGGCAGGGATGGTTCAATATTGGGAAAACACTCAATATAATTTAATATTTCAATAGAAAAACTAATAATGATCATATGATTATCTCAACAATTGCTGAAAAAGCCTTTGATAAAAATACATCTATTCCCATTAAAAAACTAGAAAATATAGGAATAAATGAAGTTTTCCTTTAAATAATAAGAAATATCTATCTAAAACTTTCAAAAATCAATATATAGATATAGATATAGATATAGATATGTACATATGTAAATAATGGGTACAAATTAGAAGTATTTCCAATAAGATCAAGTATGAAAAAAGAATGTCCATTATCACCATTACTATTCAATATATTATTAGAAATATTTGCTTTTACAATAAGAGAACAAAGAAATTTAAGGTGTTAGAATTTGAAATGAGGAAGCAAAGCTTTCATTCTTCTAAGATGATATGATTGTGTACTTAGAGAGAATCCAAGAAAATCATCTAAAAAACTACTTGAAACAATTAAAAATTTCAGTAAAGTAGCAGAATATAAAATAAACCCACATGAAGAATCACCTATATATATATATATATATATATATATATGTGATATATATATATATCACACATATATGTGTGCGTGTGTGTGTGTGTGTGTGTGTGTGTGTGTGTGTGTGTGTGTGTATGGGATAGAAAGAGAAATTCCATTTAAAGTTACAACAAACAACATTAAATATTTAGGAATCTACCTCCCAAAGCAAACCCAGAAAATATATGGACACAGTTGAAAAATATTTCACACCCAAAGGAAGTCAGTTCTGAACAGTTGGAAAAATGTCAATTGTTCATAGTTAAGTCGAGCTAATATAATAAAAATGTCAATTTTGCCCAAAGTAATTTACTTATTCTGTACCCTTCCAAACTACCAAATAACTATTTTACCGAGCTAGGAAAAAAATCATAACCAAATTCATCTGAAGCATCAAAAGTCAAGAATATCAAAGGAACTGATGAAAAAAATGTAAAGGAATATGACCTAACTCTACTTGATCTAAAACTATATTATAAAGTAGCAGTCATCAAAACTGCCTGGTACTGGTCAAGAGAAAGTGTAAAAGATCAGTGGATTAGGATAGGTTCAAAAGAAGCAATAGTAAATGAGTATGGTATTCTACTGTTTGACAAACCCCAAAACATTATCTTCTAGAATAATAACTCAGCATTTGACAAACATTGTTGGAAAAAGTCAAAAATAAGATGACAAAAACTAGGCATGTGGTTCTCCACATCTCACACTCTATATCAAAAAAAGAGATGAAAATCAGTACAGGATTTAGACTTAAGGGCAACATAACAGATAAATTAATAGATCAAGAAATATTCTACCTCTCAGTTCTGTCAAACAAGAAATAGAGTCCATTATAAGTTGCAAAATGGATGATTTTGATTATATTAATTTAAAACATTTTTTCAACAATAAAATGAATGTTGCCAAAATTAGAAGGAAAACAGAAAGATGGGAAACAATTTTCACAGCTAGGGTTTCTGATAAAGTACTTATTTCTAAATTATATAGAGAATTGCATCAAATTTATAAGCTTACAAGTTACTTCCCAGTTGATAAATGGTCAAAGCATATGAACAGACAGTTTTCAAATAAAAAAAATTAAAGATATATATATATATATATATATATATATATATATATATATATATATATATATATACACACACAAATGGCTCAAGAATGCTTAATCCACAGTTATTTAAATGGTTTTTATTAAGATATCTTAACAAAATGGCACACCTCTCTCATGGTGGGTGACAGAAGCAGGGAAATACCTGAAAGGAAATTCCTGCCACATTCATGCCAGTCATAGACTGGGGTCACAAATCTAATTAAAACATTGGTTCCTATATGTTTCCCCACCCTGCTCATTTTGCTAATGATCAAGGACAGATATCTTTGAGCATGTGCAAAGGAGGTCAAGACTAGGTTACTCTTGACCAGTTAAGGATTAGTTACTTCTTATTTAGTTTGTCCTCTTTGGAATGGGATTAGGAGAACTCTCCCAGTCTGTGATTGACTGGGGCCATTCCCCACCCCCTGCTTTGTAATGGATTTCAAAGGGGCCCTCCATATATATATATATATATATATATATATATATATATATATATATATATATATATATATATATTTATATGATCATATGAACACATGCTCCAAATCATTACTTGTTAGAGAAATACAAATTAAAACAACTATTGGGTTTTACCTCACACTATGAGATTGACTAAGATGACAAAATAGGAAAATGATCAGTTGTGAACTGATCCAATAATTCTGGAGAGCAAAATGGAACTATGCCCAGAAAACAATAAAACCCTTTGACCCAGAAATTCCATTAGTAGGTAAGCCAGCTGAAAACATAAAAAATAGGGAAACCCCCACATATTCCAAAATATTCATGGCAAATATTTTTTTTGTGGCAAAAAATTGAAAATTCAGGGTATGCCCATCAATTCGTGAATGGGTATATGAATATAATGGAATACCCTTCTTCTATAAACCATAAATGGTAGAACTCTAGAGAAACATGGAATGAATTAAAGGATCTGAGGCTGAGTGAAGGGAGCAGACTCAAGAGAACTTTAAACACATTAACAACACTATGAGTTGATCAGCCTTCATCAGCAGCTCCTCTCAGCATTTCAGAGAGCTAGGACAGCCCTAGGAGATTAGCTACAGACAATGCTGCCCCCATACAAAGGAAGAAATCAAAACAGACAAAAACTTCAGAATATGATGAATGCTCCCCTCACTTTTTTTTTTTAGTTTTTGAAAGGCAATGGGGTTAAGTAGCTTGCCCAAGGCCATACAGCTAGGTAATTATTAAATGTTTGAGATTGGATTTGAACTCAGGTAATCCTGACTCCAGGGCCAGTGCTCTATCCACTGTGCCCCCTAGTTGCCCCACTACCTTCACTTTAAAAAAATTATCTTAATTTTTTTCTTTCCTATTGCATGGTTTTCTTTCTTTTCCCTTAATCCTAATTCCTCAGAGCAAAAATGATTAATCTGTAATAAAGAATGACCAAACAATAAATTATTGATATATTTAAGGATTAAGGATTATAGGATATAATTAAGGATTTCATTCTAGATAATGACAATTGGTACACAATGTACCAAAACTTTTGGAATACAGTCAAGGCAATTATTACTGGATATATTATATCTTCAAATGCTTCCATTAATAAAATAGAGAAAGAGGAAATCAAAGAACTAAGCATGCAACTAAAATAATTAGAGAAAGAACAAATTAAAAACTAAGTTAAATAGCAAGTTGGAAATTCTAAAAATTAGGGAAATTAATAAAACCAAAGCATTTAAAATATTGAACTAATTAAATGAAGAGTTGGTTATATGAAAAATTAATATAATTGATAAGTCATTGGTCAAATCAATTAAAAAGAAGAAAACCAAATTACTATTACCATAAATGAAAAAGATAAACTCATCACCAATGAGATTAAAATAATAATTTGAAACTATTTTGCTAAACTGTACGCCAATAAATTTGATAATCTATGTGAAATGGATAATATTTACAAAAATATAAGTTGCCCAGGTTAAATGAAGAGGAAATTAAATACCTCTACCAACTCATCAGAAAAGGAAATTAACAAAGTCTCATTGAACTCCTTAAGGAATAAAATCTTCAGGGTCAGACGGATTTACAAGTGAATTCTATGAAACATTTAAGGAACAATTGTTTCCCATTCTATATAAATGCTTTGGAAAAAACAGATGTAGACAGAACTCTGCTTAACTCCTCCTATGACATCAATATGGTGCTAATACGTATACCAGGAAGAGTCAAAACAGAGAAAGAAAATTATAGACCAATTCCCATAATGAATATGGATGCAAAAACTTAAATTAAATTTTAGCAAAGAGATTACAGTAAGTTATGATTAGGATAATACAATATAACTAAGCAGGATTTTTTCCAAAAATGCAGGGTTGGTTCGATATTAGGAAAACTGTAAGTATAATTGACTATAACAATAACAAACTTATTAAAAACTATGTGATTAACTCAATAGATGTTGAAAATGCATTTGTCAAAAACAGCACCCATTCCTACTAAAACAATGGAGAGCATAGGATTAACTAACTGGATTGTTCCTTAGAATGATAAGCAGTATTTATCTAAAACCCCAAACAAATATTATGCAAAGGGGACAAGCTAGAGGCATTCCCAATAAGATCAGGGGTTAAACAAGGATGCCTGTTACCACCGATTCTATTCAATATTGTATTAGAAATGTTAGCTTCAACTATAAGAGAAGAAAAATAAATTGAAGGATTTAGAATTGGGTAGGAAGAAACAAAACTCTCACTCTTTGCGGATGACATGATGGTATACCTAGAGAATACTAAAACAGATCAACTTTAAATTCTAGAAATAATTATCAATTTTAGCAAAGTCTCTGAATATAAAATAAAATCACACAAATTCTCATCATTTCCAAATCTTATTAGCAAGCCATTACAGCAAGATGTAGAAATAAAAATTCCATTTAAAGTAAATTAAGACATTCTAATATACTTGGGTATCTACCTGCCAAGACAGACTCAAAAATTTTCTGAAATTATTACATCCCAGAGAAATTGTAAAATCTGGGAAAACTGTTCCAATATATTCATAGCATCTCTTTTGTAGTGGCAAACAATTGGAAAATGGGGGGGGGGGATGCCCAATCAATTGGGGAATGACTAAACAAGTTATCATACTATGCTATCTTATTGTTCTATAAGAAACCATAAATGGTCAGACTCTAGAGAAGCATGGAATGACTTATGGGTTCTGATGCTGAATGAAGGGAGTAGAGCCAAGAGAACAATGGATACATCAACATTATTTGATGAATGATCTTGATGGAAACAACTTGTCCCTTTTGACATCCAGAGTGAAATGACAACTGTATTAGACTGATAATGGTCAATATTATCCCCAACCCGAGGAAGAAAAACAAAACAAAACAAACAGAAAAAATAAACACCTCTACTAAATCTGATGAACACTTTATAAAACTTATCTTTCACGTATCTCTTTCCCTTAATCCTAATTCCTCATGTGAAAAATCACTAATTTGTAAATATGTTTAACAAAATATGTACATAAAATTCTAACCTGACTGTTTCCTCCTGAGAAGGCAGGGTAGAGGGGCTGGGAAGGAAGGGTGGAGGGAAATTTTGTAACTTGGAAATATGCATGTACAAATGGATGCAAATTTAAAAAAAAATTTAAAAAACTATTGATGCATGCACTTCAAAATATGAATAAATAAAATAATAAGAAATAGAAGCTATGGAAACAATTATAAAAAGCTTTTCACACAGAAAAATAAGATCTAAATAATTTGACAAATATTAACTTCTCATGAATAGGCCAAGCTAATATAATAAAGATTTCAATTTTACCAAAACTAGACTATTTGTTTAGTGCCCTACCAATCAAACTTCCAAAATATTACTGTAATGTGCTAGAAAAAAAATTTAACTAAATTCATATGGAGAAGCAAAAGATAAAAAAAATTAAAAAAGTGCCAGAGAAGGTTGTTTAGCCCTACCAGATCTAAACTGATATTATAAAGCCTCAGTCACCAAAACTGGTAGTGGCTAAGAAGTAGAGTGGCGGATCAGTGGAATAGAATAGGTCCAAAATACATAGCAGAAAATGATTATAGTGATCTACTATTTGATAAACCCAAAGGACACAGTTTCTTGGATAAGAAGTCTCTCTCTTTAATAAAAACTTTTGGGGAAATTAGAAGTTGTGTGAAAACTTGGATTAGATCAACATCACACATCTAATACAAGATAAGATCAAAATAGGTGCAGGATTTAGACATAAAACACAATATTATAAGCAAACCAGTATATCAAGGAATGGTTTACCTGTTAGATCTATGGAAAGAAAAGCAGTTTATGACCAAGGAAGAGATGCAGAACATCATTAAAAATAAAGTGGATAATTTTGATAATACAAGCAAAACAACTGTAACCAAAATCAAATGAAATGTAGTAATTTGGGAAACAATTATTACAAGAAGTATTTCTGACAAAGTACTCATTTCCAAAATATGTAGAAACTGAGTTGTATTTTAAAAAGCCATTACCCAATGGACAAATGTCAAAGGATATGCAAAGTCAATTTTCAGATGAGGAAATCAAAGCAATTCATTCATAAGAAAAATTGCTATATATCATTACTATTTGAAGAAATGCAAACTAAAGAATCTCTGAGGTACCAACTCACACCTCTAAGATTCGTCAGTATGACCTGAAAAGACAATATCAGTGTTGGAAGGGATGTCGGAAATCTGGAATATTTAATAAACTGTTTGTGGAGCTGTGAATTGATCCAACCTTTCTGGAGAGAAATTTAGAATTATGCCCAAAGAGCATTAAAAATGTGAATACCCTTTAATACTGCAATACTACTACTGAAGAGATCTTGAAAAGGTATAGAAACATCACTTGTATAAAAATTTTCACAGTAGCTCTGTTTGTGGTACCAAAGAATTGGAAATCAAGTGAATGTTCATCACTTGGGGAATGGCTCAACAAATTGTGGTAAATGTACATTATTGAACACTATTGTTCTATCTTAAACCAGTAGGCATGGGATTTCAGAGAAGTCTGGAAAGATTTGCATGAACTAATGTTGAGTGAGATGAGCAGAACCAGAACATGGTACACCTTAACACCAAAATGGGTAGGATGATCAATCTTAATGCACTTACTCATTCCATCAATGCAATAATCAGGGACAAAATTAAGGTATCAGAGATGGAGAATACCATCTGTATCCAGAGAAAGACAGTGGAATTTAAACAGAGAATAAATACTTTTACATTAAATTTTTTAAAAACAATGATGCCTTATGTACTACATAACTTTGCTATCTCTAATATTTTATTTTTCCTCAAGGATGTGATTATTCTCCTCACACATTAAATTTTGATCAATATATAACATGGAACAAATGTAAAAGGAGGAGGAAGAAGGGGAGGGCAGGGAGGGGGGAAATGTGTAAATAAGAGGCAGAAACTATTATTGTATATAATTGAAAAACAAATAAAATATGTATTAAAACAAATAAAATTATCTCAGCAAAATCAAACAGCATATTGATATAATCATTTTTTGCTATTGCACCTACACTATTCCACTGGTCCACCACTCTTTTTTTTTTTTTTAGGTTTTTGCATGGCAAACAGAGTTAAGTGGCTTGCCCAAGGCCACACAGCTAGGTAATTATTAAGTGTCTGAGACTGGATTTGAACCCAGGTACTCCTGACTCCAATGCCGGTGCTTTATCCACTACGCCACCTAGCTGCCCCCCCACCACTCTTTCTTAACCAGTCCCATACAGTTTTGATGACTGATGCTTTATAATATAATTTTAGATCTGGTAAGCATAAGTCTCCTTCTTTTGCACTTTTTTTCATTGAACCCCTTGAAATTCTTGGCTTTCTATTTCTCCATATGATTTTACTTACAATTTTTTCTAACTCATTAAAGTAATTCTTTGGAATTTTGATTGGTAGGGCACTAAAGAAATAGTTTAGTTTTGGTAGAATTGTCATTTTTATTAAATTAGCTTGACCTATCCATGAGCAAGTTGACTTTTGCCCACTTATTTAAATCTGATTTTATTTATATGAGAAGTGTTTTGTAATTGTTTTCAAAAAGTTTTTAGTCTGCCTTGACAGGTAGACTCCCAGGTCTGTCTGAAGTTACTTTGAATGGGATTTCCCTTTCTAGATCTTTCTGCTGTATCTCACTAGTCATATATAGAAATGTTGAGGATTTATTAAGGCCTATTTTATATCCTGCTACTTTGCTAAAGTTGCTAATTATTTCTAGTTGTTTTTTAGATGATTTTCTGGAATTCTCTAGGTATACCATCATGTCATCTGCCAAGAGTAAGAATTTTGTCTCTTCCTTTCTAATTCTAAATCCTTCAATTTCTTTTTCCTTCTCTAATTCCTGAAGTTAACATTTCTAATACAATATTGAATAGTAGTGATGATATTGGGCATCCTGTTTCAACCCTGAGTGTATTGGGAATGACTCTGGACTATCCCCATTGCACATAATGCTTGTTGTTGTTTTCAGATAGATCCTGTTTATTATTCTAAGGAACAATACACTTACACCAACATTTTCTAATGTTTTTAGGAATGGGTGCTATATTTTGTCAAATGTTTTTTGAGCATCTATTGATATATTCATATGTTTTCTGATATGTTTCAATTATACTAACAATTTTCCTAATACTGAAACAACCCTGCTTTCCTGGGATAAATCCTACTTGATCATAATGTATTATCCCAGTAATAACATGTTGTAATTGTTGTGCTAAGATTTCATTTAAGGTTTTTGCATCTATCTTCATCAGGGAAATAGGTCTACAATTTTCTTTCTCGGTTTTAACTCTTCCTGGTCAAGGTATGAGGACCATATTGATGTCTTAGAAAAAGTTAGGCAGAGGTCTGTCTTCACTTATTTTCCCAAAGAGTTTATATACAATTGGAACTAATTGTTCCTTAAATGTTTGATAGAATTCACTTGTGAATGCATCTGGCCCTGGAGATTTTTCTTAGGGAGATAAATAATGGTTTGGTGAATTTCTTTTTCTGAGATAGGGTTATTTGGGTTTTTAATTTCCTCTTCATTTAATCTAGACAACTTATATTTTTGTAAGTATTCATCCATTTCACTTAGATTGTCTTATTGGCATAGATTACATTTCTCAAGAGATATGAGAATATTTCTCCCAGGTAGGGATATATCCAGTTTCATCTTATTGTATTGCAGTTGTTTTTTTTCTCTACCCACCTTTTTTTTTAACCTTTTCAGGTGTCTCTTGAGCCTCCGGTTTGTTGTCCAAATTTTCTATTTAACTCTTGTCTTTTCATCAGGAAATGTTAGAAGTCTCCCATTTCATTAAATGTCCATCTTTTTCCCTGGAAGAGAAGGCTCGGTATTGCTGGATAGTGGATTCTTGGTTGCATTCCAATCTCCCTTAATCTACAGAATATCTCATTCCAGGCCCTTTGATCCCTTAATGTTGATGCAGCCAGGTCCTGTGTAACCTTTCCCATGGCTCCTTGGTATTGAAATTGTTTCTGGATGATTGCAGGATTTTCTCTTTTATCTGATAGTTCACTAATTTGGCCACAACATTCCTTGGTGTTTTCCTTTAAGAATGTCTTTCTGGAGGGGATCAATTTATTCTTTCAGTAACTATTTTGCCCTCTGGTCCATGATATCTGGGCAGTTTTGCATCACTCTATCCTGTAATATTAAGTCCAGGCTTTTTCTCTTCAATATTTTCAGGAAGGACTATAATTCTCAGGTTGTCACCCTTGATCTGTTCTCAAAGTCAGTAATTTTGCTGATGAGGTATTTTACATTTTCTTTTATTTATTTTTTTTTGATCTTTTGGTTTTGTTTAACAGAATCTTGTTTTCTCATGAAGTCATTAGTTTCAACAACCACTTCTTTTTTTTAGAGAAGAATTTTCTTCATTTATCTTTTGCAAATGCTTTTCTAGTTGGTCAAGTGTAGTTTTTCAGAGAATTATTTACATGTGTCCAATTGAGGATCTGAGAGAATTATTCTCAATTTGTATTTGCTCAATTGTATTTTACAAGTATTTGGGTTTTTTGTTGCAAATTATTAATTTTCTCTTGCAATGTGTTAATTTTCTCTTGAGTTTCTTTTCCCAGTTTTTCCAATTGACTTTTTAAACTCCTTCCTGATTTCTTCAAGGAAGTCTTTCTTGACTGGAGACCAATTCATACTCTCCTCAGGATTGCTAGATCTCTCTGGGTTAGCATCTATTTCTTCTAAGTATTTCTCCATGGGCCCCCCTTTCATTGGCCTTTTTTCATCTTTCTAGGATCTTGTATTGGCAGGGGGTGGCTGGCTCTCAGAGGTTTCTTTAAAACCCTGGAGGTTCTTTCACTTGGCTTAGTAATTACAAGGTCCAGCTTGTAAGGGACACTGGTTGTTTTTATTCTGGGGTGTTTCAGGCCCTTAGCACCTGGGACTGAATTGACCTTGAAAAATGGGCTGGGCCTGGGGGAGGGAGTTAATCTCTTTTCCATCTGAATGAACTCTGTTGCCCATGCCTGAGCCTGAGGGAGGGTGGGGTGGCGGGGCATTACCATTTGTTTTTGATTTGTTTTTAACTTTTTTTTAGATTTTTGCAAGGCAAATGGGGTTAAGTGGCTTGCCCAAGGCCACACAGTTAGGTAATTATTAAGTGTCTGAGACCAGATTTGAACCCAGGTACTCCTGACTCCAAGGCCAATGCTTTATCCACTATGCCACCTAGCGGCCCCAGGGCATTACCATTTGTTCTGTGAAGAGTTCTTTGCTAAAAGTATGGAGCTCAGGTCCCTTGCATACTCTGTGATTCTCTGTGTTGGAATTCACCCTCCTGTAGACTGGTGCTCATCAGAGATCCCCTCCTCCTTTCAAAAGATTCCACTGCTAAATTTGGTTCTCAGACTCACCACTCACCAAAGCCTCTGCAGCTGAGGCTGGTCCTCTGGCTTCCCCCAACTGCTCTCTCTGCCCTGGCCCTCTGGTTTCTGATCCTGGTTTACCCACAGTCCCCTGAGATAGATTGTGTTGCTTGTCCTTATCTCCAAGGTAACTTTCTATAGTCCCAGGTTTTCTCTGATTTTTCTTACTCATTTTGAACTTTATTTCTGGAAGCTATCCCAAGTTTATTGTGTTGGGGAAGGTGGCTACATGCAGATTTCTGCAATGAGAATTGTGGCTTTCTCATTGAGTCTGGCCTTCCAGCCCAAGGTGGACAAATGTTCTGGAGACCTATGTTGTAGCCCTCTTACCTGGATTCCTGTGACTGACCTCCTGAACCAGTACCCTTGGGGTTGCTATTATGGTGGAGAACTTATGTATTGTTCCTATTCATGATCCCTCTCCACTGAGAGAGTACTTACTGGAAAAATGCTCTACTCAGTCCTTTTGTGGGTTCTGTCAGTCCATCATCAGTTTAGTGATATGATTAACCCTTTGGAGGGAAGACTGAATAAGCTTAAGGAAGTTCCTGACTTCTCTTGCCATCTTACCTACAACCCTATTTAGAATTTTTTGGCAAATATACTGCAGAAGATTGCCATTCACTTTTCCAACTCATTTTGCATATGAGGAACAGATGCAAACAGAATTAGGGGACTTGCATAAGATCACACAGCTAAATAATTATTTGAGGCCAAATTTAAATATATTAAGTTAAGTCTTCTTGATTTCAAGCCTAGTACTCCATGTACTCTGTCACTTAGCTGAAGTAATGTTTCAGTTTGGAATTTTTATTTGTGGCAGATATATAGACTATTATTATAATGAAAAGCCTCAACATTAAAAAGTTCTGTATTGCATTTTTTTATTAATCAATTGGTATTTTATCCCCATCCATTGGAAAAAAATAAAGTATCATGGGGCAGCTAGGTGGTGCAGAGGATAGAGTTACAGTACTAGAGTCAGGAGGTCCTGAGTTCAAATCTAGCATCAGACACTTACTAATTACTTATTTTTGTGACCTTGGGCAAGTACCTAACCTCATTGCCTAACCAAAAAATGAAGTATCATTTTCTTCCCCATTGAGGAAATATTTCCAGTGTTCCTCATTCATAAATATATTACTCTGCTAGTTTTTTGGTGCCCATTTTTCCAGGCTACTCAATTCTCTAGTTAGAAAGAATGCTGGACTTAGAGTTAGAATGACCTAAATTTAGTTCTTTACTCAGAGACTTGTTATTTGGCACTAAGCAGGTCATTTAACATCTCTGAATGTCTCAGTTTCTTCATCCATACAATTGAGATAGAATTAGTACCTATTTGTGTTTCTGACTGTCAAGAGAGATAACATTGAAATATGATTTTCAAAATTTTAAGAGGTTGATAATTGTTAGTAAAACTGTCTTTTTTCTTCCCATGGCCAAGCCTCTTCAGTCATCCTTCAAATAAGATGTGAATCTCCTCACTGGCCAAAGACAATCAGCAGAACTTGATAGAGAATTTATAAATAGACTTTTGTAGGAATACTTTGGGAATAAGGAAAAGAATATCATAATATGGATGAAAAAAGACTTAGGGAAGGGATATATAGAAATAATGGGTGAAAGAAAGAAGCAGTTATTAATAAAATATTATTTTAAATACATGGAAAATAGTAAAGATTCAGAAAGGAACAGGAATAGGACAATTATCATACTACTTTGTTAAATTCAACAGCTAGATGATGCAGTGGATAGAGCATTGACCCAAGAGATGGATGGGAGTCCAAAACCAGTGTCAGACACTTGACACTAGCTGTGTGACTTTGGGCTACTCATTTAATTCTGATTTCCTCACATTCAGAACCATCTCCAGTCCCTATGATTTATATCTGGACATTGGACCCAGATGACTCTTGAGGAGAAAGAGGGACCGGTGTCTTAGCAAAGCACTCTTTCACACGTATCAAACTCATGTGCTTGTCATGACAACAAGTCCCTGGTCTTCTTCAAGAACAAAGGGCAAACATCATCATCATCATCATCAAATTCAACACACAAACAAATTGTGCATTATATGAGTTAATACTTTCATTTATAAGTGATAGTTTTTCTCCTTTTCCTTTGAAAATTGAAATGTTTTAGTTTGTTTATGATTGTTAAGCTTATACTTAATAGAAAATAAGTATTATATAATGGGAGTGAATGTGAAAAACAGAAGAAAAATTAGCATCTAAAGATTAATCCACTAAAATAAAGAAAAACTACATAAAATATATATGAAAAGGAAATATGACAAGAAATTAGAAGCATGAGAGCTTTACTTTTAATTTATTAAACAAAATTTGCATCCAATATTCTAAAAAATACTTCATCAATACTATTGACAATATAAGCCTTTGGCAAACATACTCATAAAAGAATTTCCTATTAAATTTAATGAATAATTTGCTAAAAATAATAAGGAACAATTGCTTTTTTGCTCACACATGATTTCCAATTTACTACTAAATTAAAAATAAAAAAATATTACTCAAAGTAGTCATTTTTCCAAAAATATAAATGAGTTTTCACATATGAACAGTTCTTTATGTATGCCTTATTTTACTCTGACTTGAATTTATATGGCTGATCTTTTTGAAATTTAAATTAAGAATACAAAATAAGGAAATGGGATATTTTAGGGCAAAAAGTCAATCTCCCTTTTGATAGAGAAAATTATAAACCACGGAGTTAGCAAAATAAATTGATTAGGACATACAGAAGCTAAATTTCCTTCAGAGCTAAATAATTTTTGAGTTGCTGTTTTGAATTCCAAAAAAGATACGAACCTTGAAAGGGACTCCTTTTTCAATATGATAGTGTCTTTAGGGAATATAAGACTCATAAAATGTAATTATTTTGATATTCAAAAGCATGAATTTTTAGACTTTCATGAGTCAAATACATTTGAAAACCATATTTCTTCCTGCCATAACACACTGACAGATATTTTCTGAATAAAAGTAATACAAATAATGCAGAAGGTACCCATATTTCATTAATAAAAAGACTTCAGTATAGGGAAAAGGTTTAGAATTTATATGACATTTCTAATTCAATTTCTTTTTTGTTTTTTAAATTTATTTTTATTGAAGATATTATTTGAGTTCTGCAATTTCCCCCCCAATCTTTCTTCCCTCCCCCCACCCCCACAGAAAGCAATCTGTCAGTCTTTACTTAGTTTCCATGTTGTACCTTGACCCAAATTGTGTGTGATGAGAGAGAAATCATATCCTTAAAGAAGAGACAAGAAGTCTAAGAGGTAACAAGATCAGACAATAAGATCTGTTTTTTTCCTAAATTAAAGGGAATAGTCCTTGAACTTTGTTCAAACTCCACAGCTCCTTATCTGGATATAGATGGCACTCTCATTTGCAGACAGCCCAATATTGTTCCCAATTGTTGCACTGATGGAATGAATGAGTCCTTCAAGGTTGAACATCACTCCCATGGTGCTGTTAAGGTACACAGTGTTTTACTGGTTCTACTCATCTGACTCAGCATCAGTTCATGCAAATCCCTCCAGGTTTCCCTGAAATCCCACCCCTCCTGGTTTCTAATAAAACAATTGTGTTCCATGACATAGATATACCACAGTTTGCTAAGCCATTCCCCAATTGAAGGACATTTACTGGATTTCCAATTCTTTGCCACCACAAACAGGGCTGCTATAAATATTTTTGTACAAGTAATGTTTTTGCCCTTTTTCATATTCGCTTCAGGGTGTAGACCCAGTAGTGGTGTTGCTGGGTCAAAGGGTATGGAAATTTTTGTTGCCCTTTGGGCATAGTTTCAAATAGCTCTCCAGAAGGGTTGGATGAGCTCACAGCTCCACCAACAGTGTAATATTGTAACAGATTTCCTACAACCCTTCCAACAATGATCATTATCCTTCCTGGTCATATTGGTCAATCTGAGAGGTGTGAGGTGCTATCTCAGAGAAGCTTTACTTTGCATTTCTCTAATATGGCTATGGATTGCTTTGATCTCCTCATCTGTAAATTGTCTTTGCATATCCTTTGACCATTTGTCAATTGGGGAATGGCCTTTTGCTTCAAAAATATGACTCAGTTCTCTGTATATTTTATAAATGAGTCCTTTGTCAGAATAATTAGTTGTAAAGATTCTTTCTAAATTTACTACATTTCTTTTGATCTTGGTTACATTAGATTTATCTGTGCAAAAGCTTTTTAATTTAATGTAAACGAAATCATCTAATTGTTTTTTGGTGATGTTGTCCAACTCTTCCTTAGTCATAAACTGCTCCCCTTTCCATAGATCTGACAGGTAGACTAGTCCTTGATCTTCTAATTTGTTTATAGTATTGATTTTTATGTCTATGTCCTGTAACTATTTGGAACTTATCTTGGTAAAGGGTGGGAGGTATTGGTCTAATTTAAGTTACTTCCACACTAAGTTCCAATTATCCCAGCAATTTTTATCAAGAAGGGAGTTTTTATCCC
This sequence comes from Macrotis lagotis, assembly GCF_037893015.1. Taxonomy (NCBI): domain Eukaryota; kingdom Metazoa; phylum Chordata; class Mammalia; order Peramelemorphia; family Peramelidae; genus Macrotis; species Macrotis lagotis. The sequence goes on from NC_133666.1 coordinate 433,066,226, forward strand.
AATGGCCAGACTCTTTGGGTTTATCAAGCAGCAGATTACTATAATCATCTCCTGCTTTTACACCTCATCTATTCCACTGGTCCACAAATCTATTTATATTAGTTCTACCTAACCATGAGTAGTTAATATTTGCCCAGTTATTTAAATCTGATTTAATTTGTGTTAGAAGAGTTTTATAATTGTTTTCAAAAAATATTCTGATTCTGTCTTAGCAAATAGACTCCCAAATATTTTATATTGTCTGAGGTTATTTTGAATGGGATTTATCTTTCTAGCTCTTCCTGCTGTTTCTTGCTAGACATATATAGAAAAGTTGAGGATTTATGGGGGTTTATTTTGTAACCTGCAACTTTGCTAAAATTGCTAATTGTTTCCAGTAGTTTTTTAGATGATTTCTTGGGATTCTCTAGGTAGACCATCTTGTTATCTGCGAAGAGTGAGAATTTTGTCTCTTCCTTTCCAATTCTAATTCCGTCAATATCTTTTTCTTCTCTAATTGATGAAGCTAACATTTCTAATATGATATTGAATAGTAGTGGTGATAATGGGCACCATTGTTTCACCCCTGATCTTATTAGGAATGCCTCTAGCCTCTCCCTATTGAATATAATGCTTGTTGATATTTTCAGAAAGATACTGCTAATGATTACAAGGAACAGTCCATTTATTCCTACACTGTCTAGTGTTTTTAATAGGAATGGATGCTTTATTTTGTCAAAAACTTTTTTAGCATCTATTGATATGATCAAATGATTTCTGATAGGTTTGTTGTTGATATAATTGAGTATACTAACAGTTTTCCTAATATTGAACCAACCCTGCATTCCTGGAATAAATCCTACTTGATCATAGTGTATTATCCTCATGATTATTTGTTGTAATCATTTTGCTAAGATTTTATTTAAGATTTTTGCACCTGTATTCATCAGGGAGATAGGTCTATAATTTTCATTTAACTCCTCCTGGTTTAGGTAAAAACACCATATTGGTTTCACGGAAAGAGTTAGGCAGAGATCCACCTTTCCCTGTTTTTCCAATGACTTTATATAGAATTGGAACCAATTGTTCCTTAAATGTTTGCTAAAATTCACTTGTGAATCCATCATGCCCTGGATATTTTCTTTTAGGGAGTTCAATAATGGCTTGTTGAATTTCTTTTTTGAGATAGGGTTGTTTAGGTATTTAATCTCTTCTTCATTTAACCTGGGCAACTTATATTTTTGTAAATATTCATCCATTTCACTTAGATTATCAAATTTATTGGCATAGAGTTGGGCAAAATAATTTTGAATTATTACTTTTATTTCCTCTTCATTGGTGGTGAGTTCACCTTTTTCATTTAGGATACTAGCAATTTGGTTTTCTTCTTTCTTTTTTTTAATCAAATTGACTAGAGGTTTATCAATTTTGTTGCTTTTTTCATAATACCAACTTTTGGTTTTATTTATTAATTCAATAGATATTTTGCTTTCGATTTTACCAATTTCTCCTTTAATTTTTAAAATTTCTCATTGATATTTAATTGAAGATTTTTGATTTGTTTTTTTCTGTAATTTTTTCAGTTGCATCTTTAGTTCATTGATTTCCTCTTTCTCCAATTTATTCAAGTAAGCATTTAGAGCTATAATATATCCCCTCACAGTCGCTTTGAATGAATCCCATAGGTTTTGGTATGTTGTTTCATTATTATCATTATCTAGGATAAAATGGTTAATTCTTTCTATAATTTTGTTTTTGGCCCACTCATTTTTTAAAATGAGGTTATTCTGTTTCCAATTTGTTCTGAGTCTATATCTCTTTGGCCCAGTATTGCATATGAATTTTATTGCATTTTGATCTGAGAAAGATGTATTCATTATTTCTGCCTTTCTGCAGTTGATCATTAGGGTTTTATGACCTAGTACATGGTCAATTTTTGTATAAGTTATGTAATGCAGGGAAAAAGGTATATTCCTTTCTATCCCCATTCAGTTTCATCCATAAGTCTACCATATCTAATTTTCTAACAATCTATTTACCTCCTTAAATTCTTTCTTGTTTATTTTATGATTCAATTTATCTAGATATGGAAGTGGGAGGTTGACGTCTCCCACTAGTAGAGTTTTGATGTCTTTGTATTCATGTAATTCTTTCAGCTTCTCCTCTATGAGTCTGGGTGCTGTCCCACTGGGTGCGTATATTCAGTATTGAAATGGCTTTATTGTCTACGGTACCTTTTAGGAGGATAAAGTTTCCTTCCTTATCTCTTTTAACCCTATCTATTTTTGCTGCTGCTTTGTCTGAGATAAGGATTGCTACCCCTACTTTTATTACTTCAGCTGAAGCAAAATATATTTTGCTCCAACCTTTTACCTTTCTCTATATGTATCTCTCTGCTTCAAATGAGTTTCTTGTAAGCTACATATTGTAGGATTTTGGTTTTTAATCCACTGTGCTATTTGCTTATATTTTAAGGGAGAGTTCATCCCATTCACATTCAAAGTTATGATTACTAATTCTTTGTTGTCCTCCATGCTATCTTCATTCTGTTTGTATTTTCCCCCCTTTTGCGCCCTTTATCCATATTTCCCAGTATTTTGTTTCTGAATACCACCCCCTTCAATGTGTTTGCCCTCCTATATCACACCCTCAGCTTTCTTTCCCCTTTCCCTTTTTCCCTTTTGCCTTCCCTTCCTTTTGTTAGTTCCCCCTTTTCCCCCACTTTCCTTCCCTTTCTCAGCCCCACTCCCCTTTTCCCCTTTTAATAGAATATGTGTAGGTTGACTTTAAGCCAAGTCTGATCATAAGAAGATTCAGATGTTTCTCATCTCCTCCCTTCTTCCCTTCTATTACTGTAGGTATTTTTTACCTCTTAATGTAATGAGATTTACCCCATTAAATCCCCTCCCTCCTCCTGCCTCTTTCCTGTCCCCCTTTTTAAGGAGGTACTGTTTTTTAGATCATTCTATCTAAGTCATAGAAAATGCTGAGTGTCTGTCCCTTTCTAGTTCAGTATATTCTATCGAATAGAATCAAAATTCCTGAGAGTTATTAGAGTCTTTCTCCCAAGTGGGGTTAAAGCCAGTTACATCCCATTATATAGCAGTCTCATGGATAGGTCATGAATTTCCATCATTTCTGGCTAGGTATAATCTCTCTGTTAGAATTACACTTCTCAAGATTTTGGGGAATCTTTTTCCCCATGCTGGGATATTGCCAGTTTCAACTTACTGGATAGCATTTTTTTCCCTTTTACCACACCCCACCTTTTTTTAACCTTTTCATGTGTCTCTTGAACCTCCTGTTTGATGTCCATATTTTCTGTTTAGTTCTGGTCTATTCATCAGAAATTTTTGGAATTCTCCCATTTTGTGAAATGTCCATGTTTTTCCCTGGAAGAGAAGGCTCAACTTTTTGGGAAAGTAGATTCTTTCATGCATTCCAAGCTCCCTTGCTCTTCGAAATATCTCATTCCAGGGTCTTCGATCCGTTAATGTTGATGCAGCCAGGTCATGCATGATCCTTACTGTGGCTCCTTGATATTTAAATTGTTTCTTTCTGGCTGCTTGCAGGATTTTCTCTTTTATCTGATAGTTCTGGAATTTGGCCACAACATTCCTTGGTGTTTTCATTTTAGGATCTTTTTCTGGTGGGGATCGATGTACTCTTTCAATAACTACTTTGCCCTCCGATTCCATGATATCAGGGCAGTTTTCCATCACTAGATCCTGTAATATTAAGTCCAGGCTTTTTTTCTCTTCAATGTTTTCAGGAAGTCCTACAATTTTCAAGTTGCCCCTCCTCGATCTATTCTTGAGGTCAGTGGTTTTGTTGATGAGGTATTTTACATTTTCTTCTATTTTTTCTATTTTTTGATTTTGTTTACCTGACTCTTGCTATCTCATGGAGTCATTAGTTTCTGTAGACTCCATTCTGTTTTGGAGGGGAGGAGTTTTCTTCATTAAACTTTTGCAACTCCTTTTCCAGTTGGTCAATTCTACTTTTGAAAGAGCTTTCCATTTGACCAGTTGATGTTTTGAGAGAATTATTTTCTTTTTGCATTTGCCCATTTGAGGATCTGAGAGAATTATTCTCATTTTGTAATTTTCCAATTGATGATCTGAGAGATGTATTCTCCTTTTGTGTTTGTCCAATTGTCCTTTCTAAGAATTTGTTTTCTTGTTGCAAGGTATTAATTGTCTCTCCCAAATTTTTAAGCTCCTTCCTTATTTCTTCAAGGAAGTCTTTCTGTGCTGAAGACCAGATCGTATTCTCCTCAGAGGTTCTTGGTCTTTCTGAGTTAGGGTCTTTCCCTTCCAAGAATTTTTCTATGGCTCCTCCTTTCCACTGACCCTTCTTCATTTTGCTGAGACCTTGAGTTGGGGAGGGGCTGGTTCACAGGGGCTTGGGATTGCTAAAGGCTTTACTCACTGAGTGCAATTTCTCTGACTTGCCAGTAGGAGGTGTTGGTTGCTTTCTCTGGAGTATCTGTGACCTTGATTGAGGCCTTCTCCCTTTACTTGACGGGAGGAGTTTGAGTTATTGAATTCTTTTGCTTTCAATCAATGGTACTCTTTACCCTGGCCTGAGGTCATTAGTCAACTGGGCTGGTTCTTCTGCTCACACACCTGGGCCTGAGGCAGAATTAGTTTGCATTTGTTTGTTTGGGAAGAGGTCTGAGCTGTAATGGGACTCTGAACTCAGACCAGAGGAGCCCAGGGATGGTGTCCTCAGCTTTCCTGTACTAGAACTCTCTCCACAGCCCTGTCCTCAAACTCCTGGGGGACAGCACTGTCACCAGTGCCTCTACTCCCTAGTTGACTCAAGCCCCTGCCATCTAGCCCCACCTCTGATCCAGCAGGTCCGCCTCTCGGGCCCTCAGACTCCAGATTCCAGTTCAGCTGTTAATCTAGTTGATTAAGGGCTGATCCTCCCTCTGAGCTGAGACTCACCTCCCAGAATTCAGCCAGTGGTGCTGGGGGAGAGAAATCCTGATGTAGATGTTCTTTCTCCTGGCTTTTCTTTCTGGGTTTTGTGGGTCAGATTTGTTTTAAGAGTTTTGTTTTATATGATAGATGGGGGAAAGATCAGGAGACTTTAGAACTGTGCCTGTCTTCTCTCCACCATCTTGGCCGGAAGTCTCTAATTCAGTTTAATGACCAGACTTTTATATATCTGGGTTTACTTCTTTCTGTGAACATGTAAGCTTCTGTATTTCTATTTCTGTACTTAAGCATACATTTTTTGTCCTTGAGTATGTGACCCACGTTTACAAACACACACACACGCGCGCGCGCGCACACACACACACACACACACACACAAACTCACATTCACATATATGCATGTACATCTGTATACATTTATTACCTAATGATTTAAGTGACAGATTGTTGTAAATAACTTAATATAGAAGGTATATTGTGGTAGGCTGGGGATGAGAATATTAGCAAACTTTTAAGACTGCTTTATACTGTGTTTTGCCTATTATGGTTTAAACAGTAGGATTTCACACTGGATACATAAAGAATGAGATGACAGAGGGAATCTAACAGAAGGAAGAAGGAAAAAAAAGAACAGATAAAAGATCAAACGCAGTGAAGAAATAATATTGGGAGTAATGAAAGCCAAAAATCCCAAATAAAACAAAAGGGATAAAAAGAGAAAAAAAGAAGAACAAAAAAATGATAGCATTGGAGTTGGAGGAGAAAGAGGACAAAAAAGATTAAATTATAATATGAAAACAACTTCAGGGAAAGTTGTAAAGAGATGAGGTGGAGGGAGGGTACAGAACAACATAATGAAAGCATAGAAACATGTAAAATGAGGGAGCAAGACAAAATTAAAAGGAGCAGGTAATAAAAGAAAGACAATAAAGAAGGAAAGAAATGACTGGCTCTGAGTAAAGCAATAGCCAGATACTCACACAATATACGCTGCTTATGAGCAGGCTGAGACAAAGAACTGTTTGCATTATAGAAATATTTTTTGCATTGGAAAACATTTTTAAAGATATTAAAATTACAGCTAGGTAGAAAAATAAGGTCAAACATTATTGTCTGTCTGTTGTTCCTTTTTTAAAAATTTCAGTGGTTCAAAGTAGTTTTTCTTTCTCATATCTATTCACACCACTTGTCAGCAAAATAATGATATAATAATAATTATGGAATTCCTTTGGTGTTTTAAGGCTAACAAAGTACTTTGCATATGTTATTTCATTTGATCTGCACAATAACTGAATGGTACTTACTAATTTCATCATCATTTTATAAAAGAAGAAAACAAATACAGAGAGATTGAGTAACTTACTCATTGTAACATAAGTAGCAAGTGTCTGAAACAGGTTTGGAACTCAGGTCTTCTCAATTTCAAGTTCAATGCCCTATTCATTATGAATCTACATAACTATCATGTGCTGAATATCATCTGCTACAATTCTGGATTCAGGTTTCTCTGATTTGATTTCTTTTTTTTTTAGGTATGTACACACAGATAGCACTCCATCAGTCTTTACTTTGTTTCCATGTTGTACCTCGATCCAAATTGAGTGTGATGAGAGAGAAATCATATCCTTAAAGAGAACAGAATACTCAGAGGTAACCAGATCATACCATAAGACATCTAGGGTTTTTTTTCTGAATTAAAGGTAATAGTCCTTGTACTTTGTTCAAACTCCACAGCTCCTTATCTGGATACAGATGGCACTCTCCTTTGCAGACAGCCAAAAATTGTTCCCAATTGTTGCGCTGATGGAATGAGCAAGTCCTTCCATCACTCCCATGTTGCTGTTAGGGTGTACAGTTCTGGTTCTGCTCCTCTCACTCAGCATCAGTTCATGCAAATCCCCCCAGGCTTCCCTGAAATCCCAACGCTCCTGATTTCTAATAGAACAATAGTATTCCATGACATACATATACCACAGTTTGCTAAACCATTCCCCAATTGAAGGACATTTACTGGATTTCCAATTCTTTGCCACCACAAACAGGGCTGCTATAAATATTTTTGTACAAGTAATGTTTTTACCCTTTTTCCTCATCTCTTCAGGGTATAGACCCAGTAGTGGTATTGCTGGGTCAAAGGGTATGCACATTTTTGTTGCCCTTTGGGCATAGTTCCAAATAGCTCTCCAGAAGGGTTGGATGAGTTCACAGCTCCACCAACAGTGTAATAGTGTCCCAGATTTCCCACATCCCTTCCAACAATGATAATTATCCTTCCTGGTCATACTGGCCAATCTGAGAGGTGTGAGGTGGTACCTCAGAGAAGCTTTGCATTTCTCTAATAATTAATGATTTAGAGCATTTTTTCACATGGCTATAGATTGCTTTGATCTCCTCATCTATAAATGGCCTTTGCATATCCTTTGACCATTTGTCAATTGGGGAATGGCTTTTTGTTTTAAAAATATGACTCAGTTCTCTGTATATTTTAGAAATGAGTCCTTTGTCAGAATCATTAGTTGTAAAGATTGTTTCCCAATTTACTACTTTTCTTTTGATTTTAATTACATTGGTTTTACCTGTGCAAAAACTTTTTAATTTAATGTAATCAAAATCATCTAATTGGTTTTTAGTGATGTTCTCCAACTCTTCCTTAGTCATAAACTATTCCCCTTTCCATAGATCTGACAGGTAGACTAGTTCTTGATCTTCTAATTTGCTTATAGTATTGTTTTTTATGTCTATGTCCTGTAAACATTTGGATCTTATCTTGGTAAAGGGTGTGAGGTGTTGGTCTAATCTAAGTTTCTTCCATATTAACTTCCAATTATCCCAGCAGTTTTTATCAAAGAGGGAGTTTTTATCTCAGTGGCCTGACTCTTTGGGTTTATCAAACAGCAGATTACTATAATCCTCTCCTGCTTTTACACCTAGTCTATTCCACTGGTCCACCACTCTATTTCTTAGCCAATACCAAAGAGTTTTGATGACTGATGCTTTATAATATATTTTATATCTGGTAGTGCTAAGCCACCTTCATTTGCATTTTTTTTCATTAAGCTCCTGGCAATTCTTGACCTTTTGTTTCTCCATATGAATTTACTTACAATTTTTTCTAGCTCATTAAAGTAATTTATTTGGAATTTTGATTGGTAGGACACTAAACAGATAGTTTAGTTTTGGTAGAATTGTCATTTTTATTATATTTAGCTCTACCTATCCATGAGCAATTGATATTTGCCCAGTTATTTAAATCTGATTTAATTTGTGTGAAAAGTGTTTTATAATTGCTTTCAAAAAGATTATGAGTCTGTCTTGGCAAATAGACTCCCAAGTATTTTACACTGTCTGAGGTTACTTTGAATGTAATTTCTCTTTCTAGCTCTTCCTGCTGTTTCTTGTTAGACATATATAGGAAAGTTGAGGATTTATGGGGGTTTATTTTATAACCTACAACTTTGCTAAAATTGCTAATTGTTTCCAGTAGTTTTTTAGATGATTTCTTGGGATTCTCTATGTAGACCATCATGTCATCTTCGAATAGTGAGAGTTTTGTCTCTTCCTTCCCAATTCTAATTCCTTTAATTTCTTTTTCTTCTCTAATTGCTGATGCTAACATTTCTAATACAATATTGAATAGTAGTGGTGATAATGGGCACCCTTGTTTAACCCCTGATCTTATTGGGAATGCCTCTAGCACCTCCCCATTGAGTATAATGCTTGTTGATGGTTTCAGATAGATGCTGTTCATTATTTTAAGGAACAGTCCATTTATTCCTACACTCTCTAGTGTTTTTAATAGGAATGGATGCTGTATTTTGTCAAAAGCTTTTTCAGCATCTATTGATATGATCATATGGTTTCTGATAGGTTTGTTATTGATATAATTGAGTATTCTAACAGTTTTCCTAATATTGAACCAACCATGCATTCCTGGAATAAATCCTACTTGATCATAATGTATTATCCTAGTGTTGACTTGCTGTAGTCATTTTGCTATGATTTTATTTAGGATTTTTGCATCTATATTCATGAGGGAAATAGGTCTATAATTTTCTTTCTCTGTTTTAACTCTTCCTGGTTTAGGTAGCAGTACCATATTGGTTTCATAGAAAGAGTTAGGCAGAGTTCCATCTTTCCCTATTTTTACAAAGAGTTTATATAGGATTGGAACCAATTGTTCCTTAAATGTTTGGTAGAAATAACTTGTGAATCCATCAGGCCCTGGAGATTTTTTTTTTTAGGGAGCTCACTAATGGCTTGTTGAATTTCTTTTTCTGAGATAGGGTTGTTCAGGTATTTAATCTCTTCTTCATTTAACCTGGGCAACTTATATTTTTGTAAATATTCATCCATTTCACTTAGATTATCAAATTTATTGGCATAAAGTTGGGCAAAATAATTTTGAATTATTACTTTAATTTCCTACTCATTGGTGGTGAGTTCACCTTTTTCTTTTATAATACTAGCAATTTGGTTTTCTTCTTTCTTTTTTTAATCAAATTGACCAGAGGTTTATCAATTTTATTGTTTTTTTCATAATACCAAATTTTGGTTTTATTAATTCAATAGTTTTTTTTTGCTTTCAGTTTTCTTAATTTCTCCTTTGATTTTTAAAATTTCTAATTTGGTATTTGATTGGGGATTTTTGATTTGTTCTTCCTCTAACTTTTTTTAGTTGCATGTTTAGTTCATTGATTTCCTCTTTCTCCAATTTATTCATATAAGCATTTAGAGCTATAATACATCCCCTGAGAGTTGCTTTGAATGAATCCCATAGGTTTTGGTATGTTGTTTCATTATTATCATTATCTAGGATAAAATGGTTAATTCTTTCTATAATTTGCTTTTTGGTCCACTCATTTTTTAAGATGAGGTTATTCAGTTTCCAATTTGCTCTGGGTCTATATCTCCTTGGCCCAGTATTGCATATGACTTTCATTGCGTTGTCATCTGAGAAAGATGTATTCACTATTTCTGCTTTTCTGCAGTTGATCATTAGGCTTTTATGTCCTAGTACATGGTCAATTTTTATATAAGTTCCATGTACTGCAGAGAAAAAGGTATATTCCTTCCTATCCCCATTCAGTTTCCTCCATAAGTCTACCAGATCTAATTTTTCTAACAATCTATTTCCCTCTCTAATTTCTTTCTTGTTTGTTTTATGATTTGATTTATCTAGATCTAATAGTGGGAGTTTGAGGTCTCCTACAAGTAGAGTTTTGCTGTCTATGTCTTCCTGTAATTGTTTCAGCTTCTCCTCTAAGAGTTTGGGTGCTGTCCCACTGGGTGCATATATATTCAATATTGAAATGACTTTATTGTCTATGGTAACTTTTAGGAGGATAAAGTTTCCTTCCTTATCTCTTTTAATGCTATCTATTTTTGCTGCTGCTTTGTCTGAGATTAGGATTGCTACCCCTGCTTTTTTTACTTCAGCTGAAGCAAAATATATTTTGTTCCAACCTTTTACCTTTACTCTATATGTAACTCTCTGCTTCAAATGAGTTTCTTGTAAGCAGCATATTGTAGGATTCTGGTTTTTAATCCACTCTGCTATTTGCTTAGGTTTTAAGGGAGAGTTCATCCCATTCACATTTAAGGTTATGATTACTAATTCTTTATTGCCCTCTGTGCTATCTTCCCTCTGTTTGTATTTTTCCCCCTTTCCCCCACTTTTATCCATATTCCCCAGTGTTTTGATTTTGAATACCACCCCCTTCAGTGTGTTTGACCTCCTATATTGCTCCCTCCCCTTTCTTTCCCCTTTCCCTGTACCCTTCCCTTCCTTTTGTTATTTCCCATTATTTCCTCCACTCCCCTTCCCTTTCTCTGTCCCCCTTTCCCTGTTGCCCTTTTACTTATTGAAAGGTTAGATGTTTTATAAGTTAACTGAGTATGTGTAGGTTGACTTTAAGCCAAGTGTGAAGAGAAGAAGATTCAGGTGTTTCTCCTCTACTCCCTTCTTCCCCTCTATTACCATACATTTTTTTGTACCTCTTAGTGTAATGAGATTTGTCCTATTCAATCTCCTCCCTCCTCCCGTCTCTTTCCTGTCCCCCTTTTTAGGGAGGTAGTGTATTTTTTTTAGATCATTCTATCTAAGTCATAGAAAATTCTGAGTGTCTCTCCCTTCTAGTTCAGTATATTCTGTTGAATAGAGTTCAAATTCCTGAGAGTTATTAGAGTCTTTCTCCCCAGTAGAGTTAAAGCCAGTTACATCCCATTAGATATCAGTCTCATGGATAGGTCATGGAAGTCCAGCATTTCTGGCTAGGTATGTTCTGTCTGTTAGAGTTCCATTTCTCAGGATTCTCAGGATTTATGAGAGTCTCTACCGCGCCCCTCCCCCCCCATGCTGGAATATAGACAGTTTCAACTTGCTGGATTGCATTTTTTTCCTTTTACTGCCCCCCGCCCTTTTTTTTTTTTTTACCTTTTCATGTGTCTCTTGAACCTCCTGTTTGATATCTAAATTTTCTGTTTAGCTCTGGTCTTTTCATCAGAAATTTTTGGAATTCTTCCATTTCGTTAAATGTCCATCTTTTTCCTTGGAAGAGAAGGCTCAGCTTTGCAGGGAACTAGATTCTTGGCTGCATTCCTAGCTCCCATGCTCTTCGAAATATCTTGTTCCAGGCCCTTCGATCCCTTAAAGTTGATGCAGCCAGGTCCTGCATGATCCTTACTGTGGCTCCTTGATATTTAAATTGTTTCTTTCTGGCTGCTTGCAGGATTTTCTTTTTATCTGATAGTTCTGGAGTTTGGCCACAACATTCCTTGGTGTTTTCCTTTTAGGTTCTTTTTCTGGTGGGGATCGATGTACTCTTTCAATAACTACTTTGCCCTCCGATTCCATGATATTAGGGCAGTTTTCCATCACTAGATCCTGTAATATTAAGTCCAGGCTTGTTTTCTCTTCAATGTTTTCAGGAAGTCCTATAATTTTCAGGTTTCCCCTCTCGATCTATTCTTGAGGTCAGTGGTTTTGTTGATGAGGCATTTCACATTTGCTTCTATTTTTTCTATTTTTTGATTTTGTTTAACTGACTCCTGCTGTCTCATGGAGTCATTAGTTTCTGTAGACTCCATTATTTTTTGGGGGGAGGAATTTTCTTCATTAACCTTTTCCAATTGGTCGATTCTACTTTTGAAAGAGCTTTCCATTTGACCAATTGAGGTTTTGAGAGAATTGATTTCTTTTTGCATTTGCTCATTTGAGGATCTGAGAGAATTATTCTCATTTTGCAAGGTATTAATTATCTCCCCCAAATTTTCCAGTTGATTTTTAAACTCCTTCCTTATTTCTTCAAGGAAGTCTTTCTGTGCTGGAGACCAGATTGTATTCTCCTCAGAGGTTCCAGGTCTCTCTGGGTTGGGGTCTTTCCCTTCCAGGAATTTTTCTATGGATCCACCTTTCCGCTGACCCTTCTTCATTATGCTATGACCTTGAGTTGGGTGGGGCTGGTTCACCTGGGTTTGGGATCTCCAAAGGCTTTACTGAGTGCAGTTTCTCTGGCTGGCCAGTAGGAGGTGCTGGTTGCCCTCTCTGGGGTGTCTGTGACCTTGGTTTGGAGGCCTTCTCCCTTTGCTTGAGGGAGGGAATTGGAGCTATTGAATTCTTTTGCCTTCAATCAATGGTGGGCTTTACCCTGGCCTGAGGTGATTCCTCAGCTGGGCTGGTTCTTTTGCTCACACACCTGGGCCTGAGGCAGAAATAATTTGCATTTGTTTGAGAAGAGGCCTCAGTGCAATGGAGGCATAGGCTCAGAGTTTCTCAGACCTGAGGAGCCCCAGGATGGTGTCCACAGCTGTCCTGCACCAGACCGCTCCCCGTGGCCCCTTCCCCAAGCTCCAGGGGGACCGCCCCAACACCAGTGCCTCTGCTTCCCCATGGACCCAAGCCCCCTTCATCCAGCCCCACTGCTGATCCAGCAGGTCCAGCTCTCGGGCCCTCAGACTCCGGTTCCGATTCAGCTGTTGGTCTGGATGATCTTCCCTGGGAGCTCAGACTCACCTGCCAGTACTCAGCCAAGGCTGCTGTGGGAGACGAATCCTGAGGTAGATTTTCCTCTCTTGGCTTTTCTTTCTGGGTTTCCTGGTTCGGGTTTCTTTTAAGAGGTTTGTTTCATGTGATAGATGGGGAAGAGATCAGGAGACTTTTGAACTGTGCCTGTCTTCTCTCTGCCATCTTGGCCCTCTGATTTGATTTCTTTATAAGATTATTGCAAAGAATAACTATCAGTATTCTTCACTTCTAGTTGTGCCTGTTATCTCTTTCCTTTAAATTATTTAATATCTATTCCATTTAAGCTTTTGCAAAGTGGACCCCCATTTTTCTTTTTTTTTTTTTAGGTTTTTTGGCAAGTCAATGGGGTTAAGTGGCTTGCCCAAGGCCACACAGCTAGGTAATTATTAAGTGTCTGAGACCAGATTTGAACCCAGGTACTCCTGACTCCAAGGCCAGTGCTTTATCCACTACTCCACCTATCCGCTGCCCCTTGTCCCCCATTTTTCAAAATACCCTCAGTGGTATTTTAGATCTTTGAATCCTGAGCTCCCTTCAAAGCATGATTCAGGTTTTTATCACATTTATGGAATATTTCTATAACATATTTCATCAAATCTACATATAAAAACTCTGCATATCTCCTAGATTACTTAGAATTTCTTTGTATATATTTTATACTTATTTACTCATGCACAAGTTAAATAACCAGGTCAAATTAAAAAAGAATGGATTGTCAAGATAAGGGAAGAAAGTGTTTGCTTTTGCTTTGCATTATCAATGAAATTACCAGAATTTTAAATATTCAACAATATATTGCACCTTTATTATTCACAGTTTATTGAAAGGTGATAGGAATAATAGATGTGTGTATTTCCTTGTTTCATTAAAACTAATTACAATAGATGAATTAAAACAGTACTTTCATAATCATTTATCAAAATTTCAAGAATATTTGAATTTAAATGAAAGGTAAATGTATATAATTCATCTATTTTAGTGACCTTCCAACAATAAATATTAACAGGATATAATATGAGGAGATGTATAATTGCTGAAAGTATTGACTTCTATGATGGAGATGCAGCAAAAAACAAAACAAAACATATTGATGACCAATTTTTCCATGAAGGTCATGACCTCCATATGTTCCTTTTAATGGGAGACATTGTATTAAATTGCATCAAGTTCCAAGATGTAAAAAGAATCTTCTGGAAAATATCTCTTATGAATCCAAGCAGTTTGACCTTCTCATATACACTTGAAAGAGGAGAGTTGAAGAATATTTATTTCACAGACAGAAAGAGAAATTGATTCTTCAACATCATGTTGTGCAAACACATATTTAAATATAGGTGTCAGGGCAGAGTCAAGATGGTGCATGAAGGCAAGAATTCCCAGAAACCTATTCACCAAAAAAAGCTTCAAAGGCATAAAATGATGAGTCTAGCCAGAATTTAGAGGGGGCAAAAGCCATAGACAGACTGAATGATACAATTTTCTAGTCCAAACTTGGAAGAACCTCAGGAATGATCTGTTTCACCTGGCCTGGAGTTAGAAAGAACCACAGTGAAGTTAGGTCACAACTGAAGCAACCCAGCTCCAGCCTTCCAGGAACAGTTCATGGGGTATCTGGGGAGGGGGGGGGACTACTCCGAAAAGTTTCCAGACCTCTTAGCCCAGGAATCATCAGAGATGACTTGAAGGGTCAGGGAAAGAACTCTGCCACACCAAAGTCAGTATGGAACAATAGCCAGTGCGTTCCTTGGAATAGCCCTGCAGCAAGATTGTGTGAAGCCACCTAGCAGCTGCTTCCAGAGTGCTCAGTACGCCAACAATAAGGGAGTGGGGAGAGACTGCAGAGGTCCCTCTGATATACCTGGGGTAGGACTCTCTCTGTCACAATCTGGTCCCCAGTACTACCGTAGAGAAGCACGGACCCTCCTCAGAGCTCCCTTTCTCTTTCTCCAGGGATATTTTGCTTTCACCCATTGACTCCATTTTTACCATCTATTATATCTTCAAATTCAGCTCTCTCCTATGCCTCATCTATAAAAGTTCCTTCTACTTGCTATATTAAATGAGGAGTTTCATGTGAGTATTATCAGGGTCATCATTCCATGCAAGAATTCAAAGATTTCTTTCACCTTCTCAACTTCTGTCTTGTTTATTTTGTGGTTAGATTTGTCTAATTCTGAGAGAGGGAGATTGAATTCTCCAGTTATTAATGTTTTGCTGTCTATGTCTCCTTGTAATTCACTCAACTTTTCTTGAGGAATTGTATGCTATACTACTATGTGAATACATGTTTAGTAATATAGAATTTCTTTATCATTAAATATCTCATAATTTGCTGTTCTCATTAAAGCTCTCTATGATTTACCTGTTCAGCTTTGGTCATTTCAACAGGAATATTTGAAATTCCCGTTTCATTGAAAGTCCATTCTTTTGCCTGGAAGAGGATGTTCAGTTTTGCTGGGTAGTTTCTTGGTTGCATTCCAAGCCCTTTTGCCTTCCAGAATATTATATTACAATTCCTATGAGCCCTTAATGTAGTTTCTGCTAAATCCTGTGTGATCCTGATTGCAGCTCCATGATATTTGAATTGTGTCCTTCTGGCAGCTTGTAATATTTTCTCTCTGACTTGGGTGTTATGGAACTTGGCTATAATATTCCTGGGAGTTGTTGTTTTTGGGGATCTCTTTCTTGGGGAGATTAGTGGATTCTCTTAATTTATATTTTACCCTCTGCTTCTAGGAGATCAGGGCAGTTTCCTGTAGAAATTCTTTAAACATGAGGTCAAATCTCTTTTCCTGATCATAAATTTCAGGTACCCCAATAATTTGTACATTATCTTTTTTGATCTGTTTTCCAGATCAGTTGTTTTTTTTTTCGAAGAGATATTTCATGTTTTCTTCTAATTTTTTATTCTTTTGTTGTTGAAGTATTGTGTCATGAGTTCTTGTAAAGTCATCGGCTTCCTTTAGCTCCTTTCTACATCTGAAGGATTTGATTTCCTCAGAGTTTTCTTATCTCGTTTTCTAACTGACCAATTCTGCTTTTTAAAGCATTCTTCTCCTCAATACCTGTTTGAACTGTTTTATCCATTTGATCTAAGCTGGTTTTTAATACTATTTTCTTCAGCATTTATTTTTGGATCTTCCTGACTAAGCTGCTGACTTAGTTTTCATGTTTTTTCCCTACATCTCTCTCATTTCTTGTCCCAATTTTTCTTCTCTCTCCTTTACTTGATTTTCAAAATCTTTTTTGAGTTCTCTCATAGCCTGGCCCAACTTCCACATTTCTTGGAGTCTTTAGATGTAGAAGTTGGGACTTTCTCATCTTCAGATTGAGTATTTTGGTCCTCCATTAGACCAAAGTAATTGTCTATAGTCAGGTTCTTTTTTTTTTCTGTTTACTCAGTTCCCCAGTCTGTGCCTAGATTTAGGGTGTTTCCTGAGCTTTTGAGTATTTTTCGGACACACTGCCTCCCGCCCCTGTAAGGACATCTGTGTGTGAGGCTCTGTCTGCTCTCCTGGTCTGCAAATGACCACAAGCTCACCCCTCTACCAAGGGGGAACTCTATGGGGGGGCCTAGACTGTGATCAGAGTCTGAATGTGGTCAAAGTACAAGAATACTCTTCCAGGGATAGAAGACAGACCTCAGCAGTCTCCCTCTACTCCCTTACCTCCGACAGGCTGAGCACTCAGGGCACAGCTGCCTGGAGGATCCTTCTAGGTGGCTCCATGGGCCTGTTGCCATTTACTGGGAGCTGAGTGTCATGACTGTGCTGAGGGCCTGAGCTTCTCCCTTACCCTGGTAGAGGCCTCCCTGCTGATCTTCCAAGTTGTGCTTTGTGTTCCATGGGATGCAGGTCAGACAACTGCTGTTGCTGCTGTGAGTCAGAACTCCCAGGTCCCCTGGGTCTATTCCCTGGAGGCTGAAGTTCATTCATTTTACTGTGGTGCCACCCCTCCAACCCCATGAAACACAGTTTTCCCATTATTTTCCAGATTACCTTGGGCTGGAAAGTTGCCTCACTGGGTCTTTCTGTGGGTTCTCTTTCTCTCAAAAATTTAGTTAGTTATAAGTTTAAGGTTTTGAAATATTTTGGAGAGAGCACCTAAGAGAGAGACTCTTCTCCTGCCATCATCTTGGCTCCAGTCCTGTATATTTTTAGAAATTGCATCTTGTTAAAAGGCAACATTGGTAATGAAATTATATATTACTAAACATGTATTCACATAGTAGTATAGCATACAAATTCCTAGAGAAAATCTGAGTGAATTACAAGGAGACATAGACAGCACAACATTAATACTTGGAGAATTCAATGTCCCTCTCTCAGAACTAGATAAATCTAACAACAAAATAAACAAAACAGAAGTTAAGAAGGTGCATGAAATCTTAGAAAACTCAGATATAGTTGACTCCTGGAGAAAACCTAATGGGATAGAAAAAAATATATACTTTTTTTCTTATCAGTACATGGCAGCTGTAACAAAATTGATGATGTACTAGGTCACAAAAACCTAATAATAAAATGCAGAAAGGCAGAAATAATGAATGCATACTTCATAGACCATGATGCAATAAAAATTACATTTAATAAAGGCTCTTGGAAAGATTGTCCAAGAACTAATTGGAAATTATATAAATTTATCTTGAATAATGGGTGGATCAAACAGCAAATAATAGAAATAATCAATAATTATATCCAAGAAAATGAAACTGAGACATCATACTAAAATTTATGGTGAGCAGCCAAAGCAGTTTTGAGAACAAATTTTATATCTCTCAATTATTATGTGAATAAAATAGAGAAATAGGAGATGTATGCATCTAAAAAAGCTAGAAAATGAACAAATTAAACATCCCCAATTAAATACCAAATTTCAAATTCTGAAAATCAAAGGAGAGCCTGATCAAATAGATAGCAAGGAAACCATTCATCTCAAAAATAAAACTAAGACCTGGTTTTATGAAAAATCCAATAAAATAAACAAACCTTTGGTTTATCTGTTTAAAAAAGAAAGCAGATAACCAAAGTAACAGTATCAAAAATAAGAAGTGTGAACTAACCATCAATTCTGAGAAGATTGAAGACATAATTTGGAGCTACTTTGCCAAACTGTATTTCAAGAAAATGGATAACCTGAATGTAAGAGATAAATATTGACAAAAATACAAACTGCTCAAATTAGCAGAAGAAGAAATAAATTACTTAAATAATCCCAATCCAAAAAAATAAATTGAAGAAACCATCATTAACCTCCTTAAGAAAAATTCTCCAGGTCCACATGGATTTGCAAGTAAAATCCTATCAAATATTTAAGGAAGATTTAATTCCTTTTCTACATAAATTATTTAAAAAATAGGAGAGGAAAAAGTTCTGCAATCCCCTTTTATGACACCAACATGATGCTGAAACCTAGAAAAGTAAGACCAAATCTTGCAAAGAAAATTATGGACCAATCACCCTAATGGATATTTCTGTAAATATCTTACATAAAATTTTCGCAATGAGACTACAGAACATTTTTGATAGGATAGTACACCATGATCAGGTAAGATTTATGCCAGGTATGCAGGGTCAATATTAGAAAATAGTCAATATTAGAAAACATATCACCATTGAACATATCAATAAGAAAACCATTTAGCTTATGGGGAGAAACTAAGACAGTGGTGTGAAGCAAAGATGTTCTAAGAACTTATTTCTACCAAGGAAAATGATGCCCCTATTCTGACATTCGAGCTACAAATACCACCAAGAAAAAGAGAAGATTCAAAGAAGTTTTCAATGTTAGACATTCAATGATAGACATCATGGAGGATCTTCATTGAAGGTCTGTCTCTTAGGGGGAAAAAAAAGAAGTAAAGGTGAGTGAGGTGGGGGAGGGGGGAAGCCAACAGGAGAGTTTTAGTCACAGAGCAATCCAGATCCCAACAGCTTGATAGCAAGCCAGCAGGGAGGATCCCAACCCTAAACAAAGTCTAAATCCTGGGAACACCAGGACAAAAGAAAGGACTGGGTCAGGAACAAGCCATTGCTACATTGGAACCTGTACATAAAGTAGAAAACAAACCTCTGCAAAGGTAAGTCCTGGACTGCATAGGCAGCAGTTTGGACAGTGAAAATCCAGGGATCAGACCCAGTCCCAGAAAAACAAAAAAGACAACTTAGTTTTATGCTCCCTATAATCCAGAGCAATAATAAAACAACAAAGATGAGCAAAAAAAAGCTAAAAGAAAACCAATAATAATCATGTGATTTTCTCAATGGATGTTGAAAAAGGCTTGGATAAAAATACAACATACATTCCTATTAAAAACACTAGAATGTTTAGGAATAAATGGAATTTTCCTTAAACTAATAAATAGTATCTATCTAAAACCATCTACAAATATTTTATGTAATGGGAATAAACTTGGAGCACTTCCAATAAATTTATGGGTGAAACAAGTATGTCCATTATCACCATTACAATTGAATATAATATTAGAAATGCTAGCTGTGGCAATAAGAGAAGAAAAAGAAATTGAAAAAATCAGAATTGGCAATGAGGAAGCAAAGTTTTCACCCTTTGCAGATAATATGATGGCATACTTAGAGAACCTGAGAAAATCATCTAAAATTCTTTGTAACAAATTCAGCAAAGTATCAGGATATAAAATAAACTCCTATAAGTCATGAACATTTCTATATATGACCAACAAAGGGATAGAAAGAGAAATTCCATTTAGAGTAACTATAGACATTAAATACTTGAAAATGGACCTCTCAAGACAAACCCAGAAACTGTATGAACACAATTATAAAGTACTTCTCTCCCAAATAATGTCAGATCTAAATAATTGGAAAAATATCAATTATTTATGGTTAGGTCAAGCTAATATAATAAAAATGACAATGCTACCAAAATTAAATTACTTATTCAGTGTGATACCAATTGAACTACCAAATAACTCCTTTACCAAGTTGATCCAGATGAATTTTGTTTCTATTTTTCCTAGCTCCTTTACCAAGCTAAGAAAGATAGAAACAAAATTCATCTGGAGCCGCCAAAGATCAAGAATAGCAAGGGATTATTGAAAAAAATGTAAAGGAAGGTAGACTGGCTCTAAGGAATCTAAAACTGTACTATACAGTGGCAGTTATCAAAACTACTCAGTAATGGTTAAGAAATAGAGTAATGCATCAGTGCATTAGGGTAGGTTCAGAAGAAACCACAGTAAATGAGTACAACCATCTACTGTTTGACAAAACCAAATATATCTGCTTCTGGGATAAGAACTCACTATTTGACAAAAACCTGTTGGGAAAACTAGGTAGGGGCACATATCATACACACAACACCAAAGTAAGGTCAAAATGGGTAAAATACTGAGACAAGAAAGGTAACACCATATATAAATTAAAGAATAAGAAATATCTATCAGATCTATGGAAAGATAAATTTATGACCAAAAAAATTAGAGTACATTATAACCTGCAAAATGAATGATTTTGACTATATTAAATTAAATAAGATTTTTGCACTAATAAGAAAAATACAGCCAAAATTAAAAGGAAAGCATAAAGTTGGGAAACCATTTTCACAACTAGGAGTTCTAATAAAGAATTAATGTCTAAAATATTTAGAGATTGCATCAGATTTATAAGATTACAAGTTATTCTCCAATTGATAAATGATCAAAGACTATGATGAGACAGTTTTCAAGTGAAGAAATTAAAGCTATTTTTAATCATATGAAAACATTCTCCAAATTATTATTGATAAAAGAAATTCACATGAAAACAACAATAAAGTTTCACTTCACACCCACCATATTGGTTAAGATGACAAAAAAGAAAAAAAACGATCAATGTTGGAGCGGTTATGGGAGGATTGGATTATTAATACATTGTTGCTGGAGTTCTGAATTGATCCAAGCACTCTGGAAAACAAGATGGAACTATGCCCAAAGAGCAACAAAAATGTTCATTCCCATTGACAGAACAATTCCAATTTTAGGCCTATAACCAGAAGAAATCATAAAAAAATGGGAAAAGTCCCTCATTTTCCAAAATATTCATAGTAATTCTTTTTGTAGTGGCAAAGAATTGGAAATTGAGGGGATACCCATCAATTGTAGAACTGCAAAGCAAGTTAAGGTACATGAGTAATATGGAATATTATTGTTCTGTAAGAAGCCATAAATGGTAAGACTCTAGAGAAACATGGAATGCCTTACAAGATATGATGCTAAGCAAAGGGAGCAGAATCAAGAGAACAATGTACACAGTAACAACAGCATTGTGATATAATCAACCTTGAGGGAAGCAACACATCTCAGCAATTCAGAAAGTTAGGACAACCAAATTAGACTGGCTATGGACAATGTTATCCCCATCCAGAGGAAGAAAAACAAAACAAAGCAAAACAATATATCATTATGAAAATTATCTCTTATGTATCTCTTTCCCTTAATCCTAATTCTTTATACCAAAAATGACTAATCTGTAAATATATTTAACAAAAATATGTGTGTATAATGCTAACCTGATTGTTCACTGCTGAGAGGAGGGGGTTGGGAGGAGAGGATGAAAGGAAATTCTGTAACTTTACAATATACATATGTATATGGTTAAAAAAAATAAATATTTTTTGAAAGGTTCAATTTTTTATGCTGATAAGTAATAAAAAATATCATTTTTTTATATTTGCAAGTGATGATTACTATTAAGATAGTAATCCCTCCCCTTTCTCCACACCCCCCATACATAGAACAGAATTTTTTATCAGAGAAAGTCAGAATTTTGGAATTTTGGAATTTGAGATGCATATAACTTTTGGTTTGAGTTAACTACCCAGGCAAATATTTTGTTTGTTTTTATTTAGTTACCTTTCTAACATTCTTTGTGAAATCATTCAAGATTTTCTGGGCAAAGACACTGGAATTGTTTGCTATTTCCTTTTTTAATTCATTTTAAGAGAGGAAATGACTTGGAAATTTACTTACCTAGTGTTATACAGCATCCGAGTTTAGATTTGAACATGACCATGGGCCTATGCTCTAATCACTAGGCACAACCTACCCACTTTCATGTAACTTATCCAAGTCACTTTTCAGTAGCAAAATATATTATTTGAATGAGATTACCTCTTTTTCCTCTAAAACTATTTAGTTATAAATTAATGAGAGTCATAATGGAGTCAGAATTATGTATATATTGATGTTTTTGTACTTTTCTCCTGTGTGCTTTACCAAAATTTATAGTCTCAAATAGAGAAATATTGCTTGATTTGGGTTAATACCAATTTGTCTTGTTTATGACATTTGTAAATATACTATTTGGAAGTTACTCAATATCAATTCAATCTAATCCCTCTAACCATTTCTTTCTAAAAGTGTTGATACTTGAAAAAAATCACTGCTCATCTCAGTATGGATATTGCTGTTCATGAATACAAATTTATCACTACTACCACCTAATTCAATACTTAATTTACCATATTGCTAATTACTTGGGTCATCTTTCTCAGTTTTCCTGTGTCTTCCTTTATTGTTATTGTTAATATTATTTTAGTGACTTCTTTATTTCAATCATATAACATTTTTATGGGCGAATAAGAAGGTAAAGGTAGAGGGAAAAAGCAACTCAAAACATCAATAACAATGTAAAGATTGAAATGTTATCTGAATTTCAAAATTGATCTACCAAAAATATCAAGTAATTAAGATATCTTGAAAGTGTGAGATATTAGTGCCCCTATTCCTAGCCTGGAATTATTAGATATAGATTAATTCAGTGATACATATTTTAGATTTCCATGCTGGAAAAAAATATGAAAGCTGCAGGAAGCAATTGTGGAACATTAAATTTGATCACTAAAAATCAGCTGGGCATTTGCCAAGTGTGTGTGATGTTGTTTTACTTCCTTATTTTGTAATGCTCCTATAATTTTTTGGAAAGTTTTTCTTAAAATCAGCCAAAATCATGGAAGTTTTTTATTTGGTTTCTGAAGTTTTGCTGATGTTGATGCTTTTAGATGACTTCAAATAACTAGTAAGTTTGTATTTTTGTGAAATTATGTGTGTTTTTATTTTTCCACTTCACTTTCTAATTGCTCCAAAATAGTAGCATAAAGTTTACAGTTGGAAGAGTCCTTTTCTAAGTTGACCCTGATTCAGGGAAATAACCTGGAAATTTAGGCTTATTATATGCACAAGATGAGACATTCATAAGTGATACTAATTTAACAATCAAAATATGACTTAATTAACCATGGAAGCTGAATATTCAACATGAGGGGGATAGTGAGTATATATTCACATGATTCAGCTGAGGAAGCTCCCTGTGGTATCTTCAAAATTCACTTGTCAAATTTCAGAGAGCCAACCCTACCTCCTGCTTCACAATCAACCCTTATCCACTCATCAAACTTTTTATACCAAGACAAAGAAGCAAGTCACAATAACCGAGCTCTTGGTATGCTGGGCTAGTCAAGTCTCAAAGAATATCTTATTACTTTTTGAGGGAAAACTAGCAGAATTTTAAATTCACTTCATCCCTTCATGGTAAGATCTTTAAATTCTACTACAACTTAAATAATTTGTTACTGGTATATGCTGTCTACAAGTATTCAGGGCTGGGAGTCAGGGAAGAACTAAAACACAAACATTATGAAAAGCAAAATTAAAAATGTGACCTCCCTGAAGAATTAATTAAATCTGGTAGAGTTCCAAGTTGGACAAAGATCCCAAATCTAAAGTGTGGTGACTGACACCATACCTTCACAGTTGCCAGAGGGAATCCCAATGATTATAAGAAATATAGGGGCCACAGCAAAGATACAGACTATTTGCATAATCTTTCCACCTTATTATAGATCTGGTAGAATTTCTTTGTAGATATCACTCACAGAGTATCCTTGGATCATTAGTCAGGAAGAGTTTTCTCTCTTTTAGAGGTCCTTGGGAATCAGGAGAATAGAATACAAAATCTTTGACACTTAGGAGCTTCTAAGCCATTTCCACCTTCTGCTTTTGGGGACTGGTTACATGCCTTCACATCACCATTGTTGCAGTGAATCAAGTTATTTCCCATCAATTCTACCCTTTTTTGTTATTAAAGGTCCACTGGAGAATTGCACTGTATTTATTCACTATGTTACTGGCAATGATACTAAATAGTCAATCACTTTTTATTTACAATAAACAACAGTCTATAGCAGGTCTGTCTTTTGATACTGTATTTGGCAGAGGTCATTCTTCCATCTTTGTTGTAGAACTGCATTTATGACCTTCTCTGAAGTTAGCTTTCTCTGGGACTGACAATCTGTTCTTGTTGATTGCCGACTTTTTGACTGCTGTCATGGGAAATATGGCACTGACCAGTTCTGCCTGTTGCCACAAAATCTGTATTGCTCCCCATTGTTAATAACTTATGCCATAGGTATATTGTGGTGTATTCACCTATAATTTCGGTCTATCCCAATCCAGTTTCTCATCCCTTCCTACAATCTCCCAGTCAGTATACCTGAGACTGATATTGATGCCAGGAAATGTTTTAGGGAAGTCTAATCTGGGGTTTGAGAATGTGAATGAATTCACTTAAAAGACCAACTCTTGACCCAGAGGTATTTAGGGAAAGAAAAAGTGTTTATTTACATATTACTTTGGTTAAACAAGATAGAGCACTAGCCTAAGAGTCATTGGTTGTATGACCTTGGGCAAATCCCATAACCCTGATATTCTCATATCTAGGACCATCTCCATGATTCATATCTGATCATTGGACCCAGTTGAGTCTGTAGGAGAAAGTGAGACTGGTGACTTGGAATAGCACTCCATCACTCAAGTTCATGTGATTGTCATGGCATCACCATCCTGATGTCATGGTCCTCTTCAAGAATGAAGGACAAACATCACATCAATAACAACAAGGATCAGTTCACAGCTCCACCAACAATGTTTTAGTGTCCCATATTTCCCACATCCCATCCAACATTGAACATTGTCCTTTCTGATAATATTGGCCAATCTGATAGGTGTGAGATAGTACCTCAGAGCTACTTTAATTTGCATTTCTCTAATCAATATTGTTGTAGAGCAATTCTTTTGCTTACTATGGATAGCTTTGATTCCTCATCTGTAAATTTCCTTTGCATATCATTTCAGCATTTGTCAACTGGGTAATGGCTTCTTTTTTTTTAATAAATCTGACTCAGTTCTCTATATATTTTAAAAATGAGTCCTTTCTCAGAAATGCTAGTTTTAAAAATTGTTTTCCAATGTACTACACTTATTTTGATCTTGGTTACAGTGAATTTGTCTGTGCCAAAGCTTTTTAATGTAATGTAATCAAAATTATATAATTTGTATTTAATAATGTTCTCCATCTCTTCCTTGGTCAAAAACTGCTTCCCTTTCCATAAATCTAACAAGTAGACTATTGCTTGATCTCCTAGATTGCTTATAATACAGTCTCTAAAGAGAATTATGGTTCATAATTAAGTTAGGAAATTTTAAGCTGATGTAATACCCCTTATTGTCATAGTTAATTAAATGGGGATGTATTTGACATATTTGCCTATATCCCCTAGTGAGGTCACCCCACAACAAACATATTTTTCTTATTTTCTATCTTTTATAACAAATATAAAAATCCCCATTATATCAAAGGTAAATGGAAGGTGCTAACACCCTGGAGGGGGAAAATTCCCATACTTCCAGTAGAACTTTAGCATAGCTGATAAGGCATGAATGTCCTGAGTTGGAAGGGTCATTCCTCTTATAGAGGTTGTCATCCTCAATCCAGAATTGTTTCCCAAGTGGAGAGAATTTTAAATCATATGAATTTTAAATTATCTAATGATTTGCAATAAAATGGATTTCTGAAAAATATAATTGAACTTTCAAATACCAAATTAAAAATAAAGAAACAAAACCAAGAAAAACTTAATCTCTTCAGAGCAGTTAAATTCAAGGGAAATGCTCTAATTTGCATTCTTTGACTCTTAGAGTCCTATGTTTCAAACCTCAATGACTATTTCCTCCCTTATGCTTATAGGACAAAGGACTGCAGTTTCAGCTAAATATCATTTTGAAAAATCCACTGGAAACCAAATTGTTTACAAAACTGTGACTCTCTTTATGTTAGTGATCCCTTTTCCAGGAGACCTCCTATGAGGCAATTGGGAGATATGACCATTAACAATGCAAAAATTTGCATCTATATAAAAGACTCAGAACAAAAACCTGTACTCATTAATGCATCCTTTTGTATGCCAGTACTTTCACTTCTTCCTTAAATCTATTCCCTCTAGAATTCTTTGAAAGTAAAATTAGTCTTGAAGTAAACCTCAAATAGAATTTATAGGAGAATTAAATTATCAGAACTGAAAACCCAGCAAAGCTAGGGGATGAAAACAAAAACTAGTTAGTATTAAGCAAGAATAACTAGTAATTATGTAATTGCTTCTAATTCAGGAAGTATTTTACAAATAAGCACATTTCAGTACAATTACCTTCAAGGAATAGTTCTAAATTCTTCAAGATATGATTTGGGCATCTAGGTCATTGCAGGACTAGATCAAGGTGATGAAATCTTGAGTTTTAATCCAGTCTCATACTAACTCTATGTCCCTGAATAAATCTCTTAACACTGATTGTCTCAGTGATCAATGGATCATACTCATGTTATTAGTTTCTTAATGACTGGTCACAGGGAGTTTTTTTTAAGCTTCTAGAAATGAAGTGACTTAATGTAAACAACATATATTTCTAGAGACGTTACCAGCTAATGTCAGCATTAGCCTTCAGAGTTTGCTCTAATAAGGGATTAACATTAACCTGCAGAGTTTGATCTTAAGAAAGAACAAAACTGAGTTAGATTAACCTGCACATTTATTAATATTTCTATAAGCTTGATGATTATGCAGGTGTGAGGGGCTGAGGAGGAGGAGTAGTTGTCTGACTAGAGAACCAGATATCAAATATATAACTTGCAACTAGATCTTTCTACTATAAGAAGGCAAGATCTGAAATGCTACCTCTATCTTGTCCAATCAAAGAAGGGATCAGGCCCCAAAGTAAACTGGGGTAGAGACAACTCAGAAAGGGGTGAAAGTCAGAATATCAGATATTCATTAAAAGCAATGTACTATTAGTTATGCTAAAGACTTCCATAAAGCAAAGTGAATCTTTGTCCTTCCAGGACAATAGAAGTTGTAATTAGAGGTCAACAATGTTAGTATCATAATGATCATCATCATTAAAATCAGGACCAAAAGTGTGAAGCTTAATGTGGGCTCAACATCCTCTAAATTTACTTTCCCCTACATAAATTGGATCATTGCAAAACTTCACCATTTGATCTAGATTTAATTTAACTTAGGCCAATCCCCTAGTTTAGATTTGATATAAGAACAAAATGACACACTAGAAATTCTTTCAAAAATTTATTACAAATTGTACTTTTGAAAAGGACATTAAAATGACTAAAATTGGAGAATCTGTTCTTGGTTCACAAAGATAAAGCTCTTCTTTTCCCATCCAGATCTGTCAGCCAAAATTTTGAGACTGTCCTTCTGCCCCTAGTCTTGGGGTTTCTTTGTTCTCTGGAAATGAAGAAGTGTAATAACAGTTAAAACTTTAAACCCTTTTGATTCAACAGTGTTGAGGAATGTCTTAATTACCTTTAGAGAAAAAAATGTTTAAAACATGAAAGCAAACTTTTCACAGTTTAATATTTATTAAATAACTAATGCAACAGAAGCACTAGACTTATGATTCTTAATGCAAGTATTGAAATTTTATTCATCATAGTATGGAAATAATACAAACAGTAGTCTCCATTAAGAGCAAACCACCAATATCAGATTTAGAAATTTCCAGTGAGTATCTTTCATACAAGGGAAGTTTCTTTTTCTGCACAGTCAAAATCCCAAGGAGTGTATTTCTGATATAACTTAGTCAATTAGCACTGCGTTGTGCCAAAGTCAGACTTACTCATGTCTCAGGTGCAGGAAAGTAATGGTCAATTCTATTTACGGTCAAAGACAAGTTAATGTCTAGACCCTCTATTTATTGCTTTTTTTGTTTTCGTTTTTGTTTTTTATACTTCTAGTTATGATTGTTCCCAGATTAACAATAAAATTTAATAAATAGTTTATGAAATACTGTTAAAGCTAAACATCTCCCCTTATTGGTGACCTATCTAATCACAGTTCTCTCATACATTTATCAGTTCTTTTAAGAACAGACATAATTTGTTTACTCTATCATACCACTAAAGTACTTATCTTATTGTTGAAAAAAACAATTAAGGAAAAGGTTACTCAAAATAACTCAATCAAAAAATATAATCAGTTAATTCTAATATAATGAAATTGATTTCCATTATAACTAGGAAAATTTTCATGAGAAGAGACATTAAAACATTGTTAACACCACAAATTCACAAGGTAAGGAGAGTTCAAGTGAGGATGTAGATTTGTATTTTATCATGAAAACATAACAGATCCAGGGAACCTAGTTGAACTATGCAAAGGGACCTAGCTCTTTAGTGTCAGATAATAGACTAGAAGTCAAATTTCTTATGTCCAGAGTCTTTCCATGGTCTATAAATGATATGATGCCACTCAGTGTACTGTACATGAAAATTTGAATGGAAAATTATAGCCATTGAACATGAAAACTTTGAAACCCAATAATATCAGTTCAGTTCAGTGCTCAAGATTAATTAAATTATGAAAGCAATTGAAAATGTATTCATAAGTTTTTAAATAAGAATTCTTACAGTTAAATATTTTCAGATTTTAGAATATAACCCTTGCAGCAACTGTTGAAGTCCAATTCATGTCTAATCATGATAAGGAGATGACCCTGAGTTCATAAAGCTTATGTCTTTGGACTGCAAACATGGTATATTCATTCAAAGTGAAAAGATTTAAGTTATAAGCCTTGTTATGGGCATAACATTTGTTTAAAGCACTAGCCCATCACTTTTCATAAGAAGTTATTACTAATTTTGAAACCATGTGGTAAAAATGCAGAAGATATACTGAATCAAGAAGACCACAAATAATTGGTGAGAAAGCCCTGATCTTTATCTGAAAAGGAGACTCCAAAAATAATACAAAATAGTTAAAAGTATTGAAGTAAAGATCTTTTTAGGTTTTTACAAGGCAAATAGGGTTAAGTGGCTTGCCCAAGGCCAGACAACTAGGTAATTATTAAGTGTCCAAGGCCAGATTGGAACTCAGGTACTCCTGACTCCAGGGCTGGTGCCACCTAGCCACCCCTGAAGTAAAGATTTTTAATGTGAAAATATTTGATTATAAATATATTAATGGGAATCATCAGTCTTTCAGAAATAAATAATTGAAAACAATTTTCAAACCAAATTTGCAATTGTCTTTTTGGATCAGTTCCCAGAATAAATAGGATGCATATGATTGTGAGGGGGTGGTATATAGTACCTATAGTGTATATCACCTAAAATCACTAATTTTATACATTCTTTGCTTTTTAAAAGGTCTTCTTTTAGATGTCTTTTGTGTAAGGTAGATGGGTTATATACAAATAGATTACTAAACTTCCACTAAGTAATATTTGAACTTGAATGTTGCTTCTGAGATTCACTAGCTATCTGTCCCTGGGGAAAAGGCCCAATCTCTGTCACCTCACCCTCAGTTTATTTTTCTTTAGAATAAGTATAATACCAATATTGAAGTCTTATAATTTCAATCTCCTTAGAAATACTAGAAGTTCTAGAAGTCCTTTCCTACCCCCTGACAAAGTCTGAGATTATCTTCCATCAATGAAAGAGAGAAATTTTCCATGTACATAATTTCACCTAGCTACCTTATTACAGTGAATAATGAATCCAGATATGGAAACCTCTATTCACATTTACATATTGGAAGATAAAAGGCATAATTATGTAAAATATGATAATTTCTTTCTGCCTAACAAATATATGGAGTGTGAATTCGTATAATGCAACCACTTCTCACTTTATTTGTACTAATAGAGAGCTGCCAATATCTGCATGTTATCTCCTCAATGAGAAGGTGAATTCTTTGAGGACAGAAATGGATGATAAGTTTTCTGGTTTGTTTCTTTTTCTTATTATCCCCCAAATTTAACACAGTAATTAATATGTATTATGTACTAAGCAAATTTAATATATGTAAGTTAGCCTGTAAAGCTTAAAGTGATATATACTATATATGTGAATATGTATATATAGATATGTCTATGTCTTTCTATATGTTAGTAAATATTGTTATGAGGATCCTTGTGTTCCATCTTTAGTTCTAGTTCTAACATAAATTGTAAATGCTTACACTGAGATAAAATGGTGAGAATCATAGATACAGATATGTAACAGACCTTGGAGATGGCAATAAACTTCTATAATTTTACAGATGAGGAAAATAAACCTTATATATGTCATATAATTATAGCACTTTGAAAAATTTAGCATACTATGTGAATTTTAGATATAAAACCAGAACGTGATGTGGTTTGTCTAAGGTAGCACAGTGCAGAGCAGGACTACAATATAATATCTGCACCAAAGTCAACAAATTAGAGGTGCTCTGTATTAGTTAATAAAAGTTGTAAAACAAAAGACTTAGATTCTCATTCTGTCTCTCATTTAGTAGCCCTATAACCTTGAGCAAGTTATTTAATTGTTTATCTGTTCAATATACTATACTGAGGGTAATTTCTTATAACATATTCTAAAGAAGGAAATTATATATACATATATATTTAAATAATTTAGTGATTTCAAATATTTATCTTTTTTAAAAAAATATTTATTTTAAGGCAATGGGGTTTTAAAGACTTGCCCCAGGTCACACAGCTAGGCAATTATTAAATGTCTGAGGTCATATTTGAACTCAGGTCCTCCTGACTCCAGGGCTGGTGCCCTATCCAATACACCACCTACTACCCTTAAAACATTTATTCTTATATATTAAATGCTGATTATTAGTGAAGCACATAATGAAAATTAGTGCTCAGTAAAATAACAAAAATAGCTGACTATAATATCCAACTTTTATGTCTTTTTTTTTGCTAAAGAATTTTAGAGCACTCGTACAATAGTTAAGGAACAAATTTACAAATGAGTCAATAAAATTTGGGTGGAGAAAAGATCTCCTGAGACTAGAACTATGAATAAAACTTGGTACTATATCCAGCTTGTTATTTGTATTGACTGAGATTCAAAACAATTAGCAAATATGAAAAATTAGAAAGAACTCATACATATCTACCTTTGAGTTATCAAAAAGGTTAAGTTAAGTTTAATTTAAAAGAAAAATCTCAAAGAAGTAAGTTTCTTTGTGCATGATTAGAAAAGAGTTTGTGTAGAAGAGGGAAAGAGAGAAAACAGAATAAACAAAGAACATATACTTTGCCAATACTTTACTTTCTCAACTATATAAACCTATACACTTTGAAGAAATCATAATATCTGTGGGATTGCTTTTGAATTTTTATTATTTCCAAGATAAGATTGCATTTATCAAAACAAAATGAATCTCAAATATTCTTCTTTGCAAAGGAACATTTCACATTTACAACAAAATTTTGTCTATTTACATATATGCTATGAATGGGAGAGATAGCTATTGACAATTTTGGCCAAGAACTATTGAACATGAAGGTCAGTCAGTGTAGAAAATCTGGAGGGTTATATCTACCATTGTATTTATCAATACCGTGGACCTTTCCCTCTCTTCCACAATTTTGCTTCAATAATCAATCTTATCTCTCATGCCTTAATATGTCAATATAGACCCTTTTCTTTTGCCTCTAAGCATGCTAATTCCTTTTTTGTTAGGAAAAATGTAGAAAGACATGATCTGTGTTTTCATTCATGTGGGCAAATACCAGGTGAGGAATATACCTCTATTAATACAGGTTAGCAGCTTCTCTGAGATGTTGAGTCATATGTCCAGGGTCACATACTATGTCTTAGAGTTAAAGCTTGAACCCAAATTTTCTGGGTTTTGAACTGAATCTCTATGGAATATGCCAGTATTCTGCTATCCATTGTGCTAAAAATAAATGAAATAGAAGAAACTATCCTCAAAGCATATCTTTCAAAAGTCATATATCATTTAGATCTTTTTTTTTCATTAAACTATGAAGCTTCTTGAAAAACTAATAGGGAATGGAGCCAAGATAGTGGAGTAAAAGTAAGAATTATCTTGAGCTCCCCCCTATACCACTCTAAATACCTTTATGTAATGATGTTAGATACATTCTAGAGTGGCAGAAACAATAAAAAACTGAGTAAAACAACTTTCCAGCCCATGACCACTTAGAAGATTGAGTAGGAAGGGTCTGCTGCCCTGGCATGAGAGAAGACAGAGCAGTGCTGGCCACACAGGAGTGAACTTGTTCCAGTCACCTGGAGCAGAAAATAGGGGTTACTTGGTCCAAGGTAATGGTGGTGTTTTTCAGACCTCACTTTCCTAGGACAGCTTGGAAGGTCAGTAGGAAAACTCTCCCACATGGGATTGAGAGTAGATGTCCCTCCAGCACCTCAGCAGCAGAGACTTGAATCCAGCCGATCAACAGCAGTACTTTGAAGTGAGTGAATCAACAGTAGCAGCAACTTCCAGAGCTCTCACCTTATGGATGGTAAGGTATATACAAGTGTCTCTTTTCTACCCCTGAGACATGACTCTATCGCTTTGCTGTACTTAGTTATAGGTTACAGTCTGGAATCCCACTCCCAGGAAGAAGAGCAGAAACACAAGAGACTTATTGCCACAGTGGAAGAGGAATTCACCTCACAGTTCCAGGACAAAGGAGTGTTTGTGGTCACCGACAAAACAGAGCACAGGCAAGGAGAGCAGTCAATCTCTCCAATACCCCAGGAGCAGAGCTCAACAATCAAAACAAGCAAAATGAAGAGTACTAAGCATAGGAAGTTAATATTCAGAAAGAGATGATGATAATGCCAGCTCAGAAGAATAAAAAACAGTGACAAATTGCCTACATGGCAATTCTCAATGTAATCTATGAACTGGACTCAAATCACAAAACTTCATAAATCAGCTTTAAAAATTTAAAAACAAAAGGAGAGAGAAAAAAGATGAAAAAAAGAAAAAGAAATGAGAGTCATACAATAAAAATTATTAAAAATCAATTAAATAAATCAACTTCTTTGAAAATCAAAAATAACCAACTGGAAAAAAGAATGCAATTCATCAAAAAAAAAAATAAAATCCACCAACTGGAAAAGGGATACACCTCGTCTAAAAGTCAAATTGAGCAACTGGAAAAGGAATACAACTGAGCAAAAAAGTAAAATTAACCAAAAGAAAAAAAAACAACTAACTGAAAGGTAAAATTAAATTAGCCTACTGACAGGAAACAGGAAAGCTAACTGAAGAAAGTAAAACTCTAAAAAGTAGAATTGGTCAAATAAAATTTTTTATTTATCTTATTTATTTTGAGTTTTACAATTTTCCCCCTAATCTTACTCCCCCCTCCCATAGAAAGCATTTTGCCAGGCTTTGCATTGTTTCCATGGTATACATTGATCCAAATTGAATGTGATGAGAGAGAAATCATATCCTTAAGGAAGAAACATAAAGGAAAAGAGATAGCAAGATCAGACAATAAGATATCAGGTTTTTTCCCCCCTAAAATAAAGGTAATAGTCCTCGGTCTTTGTTCAAAATACACTGTTCTTTCTCTGGATACAGATGATATTCTGCATCACAGACAGCCCCAAATTGTCCCTGATTGTTGCACTGATGGAATGAGTAAGTCCATCAAGGTTGATCAAGGTTGACCCTTAAGAGGCTGTTAAGATGAACAGTGCTTTACTGGTTCTGCTCATCTCACTCAGCATCAGTTCCAAATAAATTTTTTGCAAGGCAATAGGATTAAGTGACTTGCCCAAGGTCACACAGCGAGGCAATTATTATTAAGTATCTGAGACCGGATTTGAACTCAGGTCCGCCTGACTCCAGGGACAGTGCGCTATCTGTTGCACCACCTAGCTGTCCCTGTGAAATAGAAATTAATGAATCCAGGTGTATAAGAAATTAAGATTCTTATTTGAGTAAGTTCACTCCAGCCTGTATGAGAACGTGTACTTCCCGCCCCCCCAACATGTCCTATGTGATTTGACCTTGTTCCTAGAGTTCCAAGAACTAGCCATTCCTTAGGAACATAAACAGTACTGAAAAGAACTGGCTATATTCTCACAGTATTGACCTTAATTATGTTGTGTCTTGCGGCCCCATATGACATCTTCCGTTAGTCATAACACTTACTGACTTCCTACATTCATGATAAGAACTCTGGGATCCTTTCCAATTGAATTTGGCAACAAACCTTTGTTCTCCCATTATAAATATACCGAGACTCCAATCATTCAGTATGAAGAAGGAGAAGAAGCAGAAGCAGAAGCAGAAGCAGAAGAAGAAGAAGAAGAAGAAGAAGAAGAAGAAGAAGAAGAAGAAGAAGAAGAAGAAGAAGAAGAAGAAGAAGAAGAAGAAGAAGCAAAAGAAGAAGAAGAAGAAGAAGAAGAAGAAGAAGAAGAAGAAGAAGAAGAAGAAGAAGATGAAGAAGAAAAGGAATCCCACCCATGGAGAAGACATTCTGCCTGGTGCTCCCCCGAATTGGTGATGTTTTCTCTCCCATTCGGGACTCTCTCGGGAATTGGTGATGCTTTCTTTCTCTTTCTCTTCTAGTTTTATTATAGCATTAATAATCCTTTGTCTTTTATGCATTATTTGCTGTATTGGATGTTATTGTAAGCAATCTATTCCTTGCATTATTAAAATACTTTCATTTTCAACTGCGTGAGAGCATCATTTACAAGAATGAACTAGAACCTCATTAAAATCACAATACATTAATTGGCATCAGGAACAAGATTCGTTGTGTGTAAATGCCTCTATTTAAGAAAACAGCAGAGATTCCCCATCCCTGTTGAAGTACCGGGATAGGAAGACCCTCCATTTTCTACTTTAGCAAAGGTCTGGGCTCAAAATACGGCTGGTGTGAAGATTGGGGAACCACATTAGGGATGGAAAGCCTCCCCAATTTACTGAGTGCTTGAGTAAAATTACCATAGAAAAGGGAAAGGAAATGAATGGTATTTGCAGAAGGGGATGGGCTCTTTTTAACCCAGTATCTGAAGGCATGTCTAACTTTGGATAAGAAAGTGGGAGATAAAGGAAAAGTTTCTATCTTTAATGTGGAGCCTACTGCTCCGCCCCCCCCCCTTCCCTCCCTTTACCCATTATTTGACCTGCCTTAAAGGAGAATAGTAGATAGGGACCAAACCTCAGTAAGGGAGATCAGACAGAGGAACTATCGGTCTCTCTCAAAAGATTAATTGATTATAAATTGGAAAAATGGATATACAACTGTTACTAAAGTTTGTTTGCTTCTTTGTTTTGTTTTGTTTTGAAATTGGGGCAAGACCTCTTTGATGGATGGCATTCCTACTATATTTAGAAATGGAATGTCTGTTAAAATTACAGGCTTGGGTGGAAAAGAAATTTAGGCAAAACAAGTTAAAATAATGATAAAGGTAGGTTAATTACCCAAAAAAGGAGTACTGAGTGATGATTGTTCCCTTTCTCCCAGAGTACATATTAGTACATTTTAAGGGGGATGGCTCTCAATTTATCTAATGAGAAATTATTCTTGCAAAAATATAAAGACCATTACAATCTGTAAAAATTTTAAGTATACAATGGAATTAGGGACATTGAAAAATCTTGCCCAAGAACTTGTAAATAGAACATGCCTATTTCGCTGCAAAAGTAAGGTTTTAAATAAATCATTGGATCTGGTCATGAACAGTATGTGTTAAAATAAAAGAAGAAAAAAAGGAGGGGTGAATAAAGTCTGAAATATGCTTAAGTAGTATGTTAAGAGAAAATGCAAGTTGTGCACTCTGAATACTGAATTTAAGGACTTGTGAGGAGAATAGTGAAAGGGGTACAAAGAAAATGAGGATGCATACAGAAGGTTAGGTTCTTTTTAATTTATGGAAGCTAAAGCATGTAGAATGAAGGTATGAGCAAGTTTGACTCTGTATAAATAAGATATTGGTTTTGGAAGTTTTGAAAATTCATTTTAAATCAATGTAAAGTAGGAAAGAACATAGAGAACTATGAATCAACTAATAAGTTATGGAGTTTCTTCTGGGATTGGCAACGCAGATTTGTACTACACTGAGATGTGTTATTCAAAATGATTGGGGAAATCAAAAAAAATTAATATTAGACCTGTTACATGTGGGAGAGAACTTCATTCCTTTTGAACAATTTCTAGCTGCATATTGGGCATTAGTAGAAACTGAAAAGCTCCCTTTAAATCATGAAGTTCTGTTAAGGCCCCAAAATAACTATTATGAGCTGGATAAACAGAAGATAGGACATGCAAAGAAGTCCAGTATAATTAAATAATTAAATGGAAATGGTACATATAGAACAGAACTAAACCAGGAGAATCTGGCATCTCTCCCCTGCCAGAGAAACTATCTGAATTAACTTCAGTGCAGTCTCCACTGACCACTCCCCCTCAGAAGGCAGTTTCACCAGTCAAATGGAATCAAAGATATGATGCCTTGAGTCCTGAATAAAAGAAAAACACTTGGTGTACCGGA
Source organism: Macrotis lagotis (assembly GCF_037893015.1). NCBI lineage: Eukaryota > Metazoa > Chordata > Mammalia > Peramelemorphia > Peramelidae > Macrotis > Macrotis lagotis. Next base: position 433,102,810 of record NC_133666.1, read on the forward strand.
TGGCTCTGCTAGATATTTTGGACAAATTAGGTATTGGAAGGCAGTAACAAATAATATTTTAGAAAGAACAGGGAAGCAGTCAGTGGACAAAACTGATGGCTGTATGTCAAGTATTGAAACAAGAGAAGGGGAGACAATGTCATATTTTTTACAGACACCTGGGTAGTGGCAAATGGTATAAACACTTAGATGACCATGTGACATGCAAAAAAATTGTGATTGTTATGGGAAACAAGTTTGGGCTTATGAAAATGTTGAAAGAAAAATGTATTTGTGTCCAGTATACTAATGTGTCTGTGTTTAATGTAGATGCCCATGTGAAAGCTAATTCGGTGGAACATGAGTATAATGCCCGAGCTGATGAACTCTCAAAAGTAGAAGGAAACTGACTGCAGATGATGCCGCTGGAGAATAGGGATGATTTGATGCTAGGAAAATGGATTCACATCACCACAGGTCATCTTGGCGCTCTTGCATCTTACAGGTGGTCATTGGCTAGAGGAATTAATATTCCCTTAGATATTTTGAAACAGATAATTCAGGAGTGCCCCCAATGCCAGCTCTTCAGTCAGTGCTCCATACCTCAAACTGTAACTGGAGAATTGACTAGAGGCACTTTGCCTGCCCAGATTTGGCAGATTTATTATATAGGCCCATTACCTCTAAATCAAGGGTGCCAATATGCTTGTACTTGTGTAGACACTTATTCAGGAATACTAATTGCTTGCTTGCCCATATAGATGGGCAACCCAAAAGAATACTTGCAGGACTTTAGATATCATCTCCTTATACTATGGAACTGCTATACAAATTTAAAGTAACAATGGAACTCATTTAATGGAAAAGGAAATTGATGCTTATTATGAATATAATAATATTGAATGGATATATCATATCCCTTACTATCCACAGGGGGCAGGCCTCATTGAAAGGATGTATGGCCTGTCAAAAGAAAGATTAAAGAAATTAGGAGACAATAACCTAAACAAATGGAAGGAAAATTTATTTGAAGCTTTGAGATAGTTAAATAATAGACCATTGGCTGATGGAGAAGGCACTCCATTGTCCTGAATGATGACTCCTAACTTACAAATAAGGAAAGCATCTAACATTCCTACCATACAATGGTGGAAATTTTATGACAATGCCAGGAAACCTTGGAGGGCCTCACTTGGGTCAGCAGGCTATGATTTATATGTAGTACATGATGTGGAAATAAAACCTCAAGGCCAGTTATCATGTAATACCGGTATTGGGATCAAACTACCTACTGGATATTATGGTCAGCTATTCTCTAGATCCAGCTTGGCCAATAAGGCACAGGTACATGTACTGGGAGGAGTAATAGATAATGATTATAGAGGAGAAATTAAAGTTTCTTTGCATAATTCCCATGTGTCTGAAACCTACTCCTGTAAGACCGGAGAGAGGCTATGTCAGATGGTTAGATTACCAAACCTCATTGGACAATGGACAGAAAATTCCCAATCCCCTGATAAGACAACTAGAGGGGATCAAGGTTTTGGTAGCTCAGATAAAATGCAATGAATATCTGAGAAGATAATCCCAGGAACCAAAGTATGGATAAAAGGACACCCTACAGAAGCTCCTAGGCCAGCTGAATTAATAGCCCAAGGGAATAATAAAACAGCTATCATTTGTTAATCAGGAGATGACACTTGGCATCATGTTCCACTAACCCAAATATTTATTCGAAATTAAGTGTTTTATAGGCTTCTGGTTTTATGCTGCAGTACAGACTTGGACTCCGGGAACCCAGTTGAGATTCTCCAGGAACAAGATCCAATTGAATTGGTGGTCCGCTATTGACCCTTCACAACAGGGAAATTACACCTGCCCTGCATTCAACTTTTGTAACATTGCTAATTGGACTATCCCTAATGCTACATTTTATCAGACTCGTTGGTCCTATATCCTGAAAGGGCCTTCTTCTGTGAACTTAAGTTTTACTATCTCTTTGTTAGCTGATATTTCATGTTGTATTACTCCTCTTCCCTTTGCATCCCCGGCCTCACGGTGTAACAGATTAATTCAAATTTGTCCATCAACAATGGAACCAGAACTAATTAAGAATTGCACACAGTGGAATATAGATAACTCTACTTATAATATAAACGTTACTACTGAAATAGATACCAGTATTTAGTCTGCTCCAACGCTTCCACTATAGTTAACGGAGCTACATGGATACAATATATATCATTGTCACCAGAGACTCCACTTAATCAGCATCCTCCTTCAGTAGTATGAGTTCCTAAATCTTGTGTAAATGTATCTATTGCTCAACATAAATTTGTACTTTATTATAGTGTGTCCTTCCCACCTTTATTGCCCTGTACTAGATTTAGAAGACCCTGGTATGACACTCTACTTGATTGAGCTAGAACTGGTTTGGGTATAGTAAATTCTATAGATCTTGAGATCTTGGCCAGCAGACTGCACAGTGCTGGACAAGATGTATCTCAAGCTTTAACAATTAATGCTAATTGGTTGCCCACATCGATCCTGCCACACCAATATACTTTAAAATATCAAGGCCAATTCGTCCAATTTTTTTAATGATAACATTCTAGCTAATATACAGATGGATACCCAGATAAGTACCCTGTTAAATTGGACCAAATGTTCTTTATTAAATATGAATGCTCAGAGGTTGTTACAAGAAGGAGATACCCAAATTTGGGACAGTGTATTCCTAAATATGATGAAATATTGGAAGCAAAACAAACCTGAACAAGCTTGATGTACTCCCATTTGGTGTAGTGGGATTGTAGTATTTTATCGAGTTCATATGTGGAAAATTATGTGTCAATTCCATGTGATTCCTTTTGTGTTACATGATTATTTTGCTTTGCCACATGTATATAGCAACTATGTAGATCAAGACAATGTAACTCATACTTTACAGGACTGTACTTTCACTAACCAAGGTACTGTGTGTGGGATGATGACCCAGCAGATGGAGCCCTGCCTTCTCTCACACTCCTCTAATCTAGGTGACTTAACTGTATATCCTCTTTCTAACTTTTCAATGTTATCTTCCCAATACATTTGTTTAACCTCTAATAATAGTATTGATTTAGCTTCTGTCTCACAGAAACCCCCTTTTTCTGGATGTCTTGCTAACATCTCTTTCCTACACTGGCAGGGTGGTGATTTTTACTCTGACCAAGTGGATGAAGTACATATCTCCACTGTTGGGGTGATGATTTGTTTTTGCTCTTCCCCTGATACAGATGTTATTAAGAATTTGACTTGGTTACCCAAATTGTTACCTTTTTCCTATACTTCTTTATACTAAATATTTTGACAGTTTAGTTATTACTATATTATTGCTAATGATGTTCTTCTGATTATTATGCATTTGTAATTGTTATAATCAGTTTACTCCCACAGACCTATCCTCATACATTTCTCATGACCTTAAGGCCAAATGTATAAGAAATTAAGATTCTTATTTGAGTAAGTTCACTCGAACCTGTATGAGAACATGTCCTCCCGCCCCCCCCACCGAACATGTCCTATAGATTTGACCACATTCTTAGCATTCCAGGAACTAGCCATTCCTTAGGAACATAAACAGTACTGAAAAGAACTGGCTATTCTTACAGTACTGACCTTCATTAAGTTGTGTCTTGCAGCCCCATATGACATCCTCCATTCATCATAACACTTACTGACTTCCTGCATTTATGATAAGAACTCTGGGATCCTTTCCAATTGAATTTGGCCAAAAACCTTTGTTCTCCCCTAATAAATATACTGAGACTCCAATCATTCAGTATGAAGAAGGAGAAGAAGCAGAAGAAGAAGAAAAAAGGAATTCCACCCATGGAGAAGACATTCTGCCTGGTGCTCCCCTAAATTGGTGATGTTTTCTCCCCCATTTGGGACTCTCTCCTGAATTGGTGATGTTTTCTTTATCTTTCTCTTCTACTTTTATTATAGTATCAATAATCCTTTGTCTTTTATGTATTATTTGCTGTATTGGATGTTATTGTAAGCAATCTATTCCTTACATTATTAAAATACTTTTGTTTTCAAATTCATGGGAGTGTCATTTCCAGGAATGAATCCGAACCTCATTAAAATCACAATACACCAGGAGAAAATAAGTTTCTATAAAATAAAATAAAAGGGTTGAAAGAAAACAGAAGAAAACGCAAAGTGCCTATTAGGAAAAACAAAAGTTCTGGAAAATAAATTTAGGATAAATAATTTAGAGATTATTGGTTTACCAGAAAGCCAAGATTAAAAAAGAGGCTGGAAATTATCTTTTGGTAAATTGTCAGAAAAAAAATTGTCCTAATAGACTAGATCAAGAAGACAAAATTGAATTTGAAGATATACAGAAAACAACTTTAGAATGAGATCTCAGGATAAATTCTCTGAGAAATAGCATAGTAAAATTTCTGAATTCTCAAAAAAATAAGAAAATACTGCCAATTAAAATGAAGCTATTTAAATATAAAGGAACCAAAACTGGTTTTTCTTTGAAATAAAGGACTTCCAAAACTTTCTGATAAAATGATCAAAATTGAACAGAAAATTTGATCTTCAAATACAAGACCGAAAAGATCAATGCAAAGGGGAAAATTAAATGCTAGTCAAGATGATTATGTTGCATAGGAAGACAACACTTGTTACTCTTAAAAATTCTTTCTCTTAGGATAGTTGAAGGGTTGAATATAGTTGAAATGGTAGTACCTAGAGCATATGGTAGTGGTTGATTCTTGTACATCATTATTGAAAATCAAAATAACATCATTATGTTTGACACAAATTACAGTATGTCCCACTGTGGCTGAGTACACCAATATGAGCTCAGAATGCTCTAACACAGGTCAGATCGAAATGGGTCAAGGTGAATATCTGGGTTTTTAACCCTAAAACTTATATATGTCGTGTTACATTGAGTTACTTTAATTATGCCTTTCTCATAGAGCTCAGCAATTTCTCTGATGAAGGCACCCTATGCTAGGTGGTCTCGTGACAGTATCTCCCATGCATTTTATTCAACTCTAAAATACTTAAGAAAGACTTTCAGGGTGCCTCAGTACTTAGAGTGCTTAGTTAAAACAGAAGTGACCTTACTTTATTCCTTAAATAGGGTTATATTGCAATAATGGAATAGGCTGTGAGCTAACATACAGGGTTGAACTTAAAGAGATTAAGATATGATAGTCCATACTTTAGAGGGAGAGGAAGAGAATGTACTTAGATGGACTGGACATGAAAACATTTTGAAGAGATTGTACTTTGATTGATGTGTGAGCTACAATTTGAGGAAGTATGTTGGAGTGGGATATAAATGCTCATGAAATGATTTGACCTTGCAAGATGCTTTGACTTGTGAGGCTTGTGTGCCCATAGAGAGTACTTGAAAAAGGAATAAAGTATGAAGTGATTATAATTTGGTGTAATTTATAACTCTTGAGAAGTGCATTGCTAATGACAAAGAAGTGGGAAAGGTACTTAGTGACTATGGGGCTATGCTGCTTATCAATCAATCAATCTTTGAAAATCGGACTTCTATCAGGATGGGAAAAAAGGGGAATATTTTGGCAATGGGGTTGTAAGTACAAGACAAGGTTAAAACAGTAAAAACGCAAAAAGGATTGTCCTAGGAGAAAGCTAGGCATTAGTGGATAAATAGGATAAGGTGATGAGGCCCAAAGACTTATTATAGTACAGGGAAATATTGGAGGGTGTGAATACTGACTAAATCTACCGAATAGTTTTGGCCCAGAGAGGGAATAGCATACATTCCAAATTGTATTTAAAAATCTGTCCTATCCTACAGGAAAGTAGAGGGAAAGAAAGGGAAAGAAGGAATTGAAAAAAGAGAAAGTGAAGGAAAAAGTGAACATAAGCTAAAGTTAAAATTTAAAACAAAAATTAAAAAGGAAAGAGAGAAAAACATTGGTGAGGAGGAATTAAATTAAAGAGGAAAATATAAATGGGAAAGATGGTATGGATGAAATACAAAATTAGGAATCTTTACTGTAAATGTGAATGGAATGAACTCTTCCATAAAATTGGAAGCAGTTAGTGGAATACATTAAAAAACAGAACCCTGTATAGATTGTTTGCACGAAATGCATTTGAAACAGAATAATACACACAGGATAAAGATTAAAAAAAAAAAAACTTAAGCAAAGCATCTTATACTTCAATGGAAATAAAAATATCAGGAGTAGCAATTGATCTCAGACAAGGCAAAAACTATAATGGATCTCATTAAAAGGGGAAAAAAAGGAAACTACATCTTCTTAAAAGGCAATGAAGTTATATTGTTATTAACATATATGGACTAAGTGCCGTAGCATCCAAAAAACCTACAGGAGTAGCTGAATGAATTTCAAGGAGACCTAGACAGCAAAATTTTAATAATGGGAAACTTCAGCACCCTCCCCCCCAATTAGATAAATCTAACCACAATATAAGAAAGAAGGAAGTAAAGAATGTGAATAAAATCTTAGAAAACTAAGATATGATAGAATTTTGAAGAAAACTAAATGAGAATAGAAAAGAATGTACCTTTTGGCATTGCAGTACATAGCACATATAGGAAAATTGGCCATGTATTAGGGCATAAAAACCTTACAGAAAAATACAGAAATGCAGAAGTAATAAATGTATGTTTTTCACATAATGATGCAATAAAATTATATATAATAAAAGGCCATGGAAATATAAACCCAAAATTAATTAGAAACTAAATAACTTAATTTTAAAGAATTAGAGAATTAAACATTAAATTAGAAATAATCAACCATTTCATCCAACAAAATGATAACAATGAGACCTCACACTAAAATTTATGTGATGCAGTCAAAGCAGTTTTTAGGGGAAGTTTTATTCCTCTAAATGCCTATATGAAAAAAAGTGGAAAGAACATATCAGTGAATTGGGTATGCAACTAAGAAAGCTAAAAAAATAACAAATTAAAGTTCCCAATTAAGTAACATATTAGAAATTCTGAAAATGGAAGGAGAGAATAAAAAAATTGAAAGCAAGAAAATCATTGATGTGATAAATATAAGCAAAAATTGGTTTTATGAAAAAAATAGATAAAACTTTGGTTAATATGATTTAAAAAATAAGAAAGAAAAATACCAAATTACCAGTATCAAACATGTAAAGGTTGAACTTACCACCAATGAGAAGAAAATGAAAGTTCTAATACAGAATTATTTTACCAAACTGTTTAAAAATAGATTTCAAAGCCTGAGTTAAATGGATGAATTTTTACAAACATACAAATTATCAATATAAACATAACAGGAAATAAAATATTTAAATAAATCCATTTCAGAAAAAAGGAAATTGAAAAAACTACCATTACACTGCCTATGAAAAAGTCTTCAGATCCAGAAAGATTCACAAGTTAATTCCATTGAACATTTTTTATTATATAAATATTTTATTGTTTTTCAATTATATACAATAGTACTTTCTACCTATCATTTCTTGGTAGGGCATTTAAGTTTACACATTTTCCCCACACACTACCTTCCCTCCCCTTTTCCCCCCACAAAAGGCATTCTAGTATTTTTTTCCAAGCTATACATTGATCAAAATTGAATGTATTAAGAGAAAAATCATATCCTTGCAGAAAAAATAAAATATTAGAGATAGCAAAATTTTGTACTACATAAAATAACTTTTATACAAAAGATTGAAAGTGATGGTCTTTGGTCTTTATTTAAACTCCACGGCTCTTTCCTTAGATACAGATGGTATTCTCCATTGCAGATATCCCAAAATTGTCCCTGTTTATTGTACTGATGGAATTAGTAAGTCCATTAAGATTGATCATCATAGCCATGTTGCTGTAGGGTGTATGATGTCCTTCTGGTCCTGCTCATTTCACTGAGCATCAATTCATGCAAATCTTTCCAGGCTTCTCTGAAATCCCATCCCTTCTGGTTTCTAATAGAATAATAATTTTCCATAATGTAGATATAGCACAATTTATTCATCCATTCCCCAATTGATGGTCATTCATTTGATTTCTAATTCTCAGCTACCACAAACAAAACCTCTATGAATAGTTTTGTACAAGTGATGTCTTTACTCTTTTTTGTGATCTTTTCAGTGTATAGACCAAGTAATGGCATTGCTCAAAGGGTATTTATATTTTTATTCCATTTTTGGTGAAATTCTAAATTGCTCTCCCGAAAGGATGGACCAGTTCACACCTCCACCAACAATGTATTAGTGTCACAGATTTCCCATATCCCTTCCAACATTTATCATTGTACTTTCTGGTCATACTGGCCAATCTGAGATGTATGAGTTGGTACCTCAGAGATGCTTTAATTTGTATTTCTCTAATCAGTAATGATTTAGATAAATTTTTAATATGACTATGATTTCCAAATCTGATATGCCTTTGCATATGCTTTGACCATTTGTTTACTAGGGAATGGCTTGTTTTTTTATTTTTTAAGTTTGACTTGATTCTTTATATATTTTAGCAAGGAGTTCTTTGTCAGAAATACTAGTTGTAAAATTGTTTCCCAATTTACTACATTTCTTTTGATCCTAGTTAAAGTTGTTTTGTTTATGCAAAATTCTTTTAAATTAATGTAATCAAAATTATCCAATTTTTTAATAATGTTATCTATCTCTTCCTTTTCATAAAATGCTTCCTTTTCCATAGATATGACAGATATACTATTCCTTGATCTCCTACTTTTTTATAATATTATCTTTTATGTCTAAATCCTTTATCCATTTTGATCTTATATTGGTATAGGTTTTGAGATGTTGGACTAATCCAAGTATCTGCCATACTAACTTCTAATTTCCCAACATGTTTTTTTTAGAAGAGAGAATTCTTTTTGCAGTAGCTGGGCTCTTTGAGTTTATCAACTAGCAGATTAATATAATCATTTTCTACTGCTACCAAACACTTAAGGAACAATTAATTCCAATTTTAAAATATAGGAGGAGTTCTGCCAAATTTCTTTTATGACACCAGTATGGGGGTGATTCCTAAACCAAAAAGAGTCAAAATAGATAATGAAAATAATATATTAATCTCTCTTATGGATATTGATGCTGAAACATTAAATAAAATTGAAGGAAAGAGATTAGAATTAGTTTTTACTAGGATAGTACACTGGGTTCAAATTGGATTTACACAAGATAGGCAAGGATGGTTCAATATTAGAAAAACACTTAGATTAATTGAATAAATCAATAACAAAACCAAGACAAAACATGTTTTTCTCAATAGATGCAGGCAAAGCATTTGACAAAATAATATATTCATTCTTATCAAAAACAGTAGAGAATATAGAAATAGACTTTTCCTTAAAATAATAAGTAGTAGATACTTTTAAAAATCCACAAATATTTTATGAAATTGGAATAAACTACTAGCATTTCCAAAAAGATTAGGGATAAAACAAGGATGCCCATTATCAAAATTGCAAATCAATATGATGTTAGATATGGTAGCTTTAGCAATGAGAAGAAAAATTTGAAGGAATTAGAAAGGACAGTGAGGAAAAAAAACTTTCACTCTTTACATATGATATAATGGTATATAGAGAACTTCAGAAAATCAACTTATAAAATAAACAATTAACTACTTCAGCAAAGTTGCAGATTAAAAATAAACCCACATAAATCATACTATTTCATCATATCTACAACAAAGTCCAAGGGCAAGGGATAGAAAGAAAAATTCCACTTAAAGTAATTTCAGGCAAAAATAAAATACTTGTGACTCTACATACCAAGATAAACTCAGAAACTATATGAAATCTTTTTGCAATAAAATAAAATAAAATATTTTCACAAATTAAAAGCATATCTAAACAATTAGCACAATGTTCATTGCTCATGGTTAGGCTTAACTAATATAATAAAAATGGCAATCTACTCAAATCAAATTACTTTTTCATTCCCAAAATATTCAAACTGTCAAATATTCATTTTACCAAAACAGAAAAAATAGAAACAAAATTCATCCAGAGCAACAAAAGGTCAAGAATATCAGGAAGCTGATATAAATAATGTAAGGGAAGGTATCCTAGCTGTACCAAATGTAAGGCTATATTATAAAATAGGCAAATTCAAAACTATCTGGTAATGATTAAGAAATAGAGTAATGGACCAGTGGATTAGGACAGGTACAAAGAAACAATGGTGAATGACTATAGTACTCTATTGTTTGACACACCCTAAGATATTAGCTTCTAGGATAAAAACTTACTATTCAACAAAAACTGCTAGGAAAACTGGAAATTATTATGACAAGCATAGGCAAAGAGACACATCTCATACTCTATAACAAAATAAGGTCAAAAGAGGTATAGGATTTAGAAATAAATTACATGCCATAGACCAATTAATAGATCAAGAAATACACCATCTGTTGACTCTAGGGCAAAGGGAGAAATTTAGGATCAAACAAGAAATGGAGTACATTATTTTAAAATGGATAATTTTGACTGTGCTATATTAAAATGCTTTTGTATGAATAAAACCAATGCTGCCAAGTTTAGAAAGAAAACAGTAATTTGGAAAACAATTTTCCATTAGGGATTCTGATAAAATCTTATTTCTAAAATGTATAAAGAATTGAATCAAATTTATTATATTAAAAGTCATTTTCCAACTGATAAATGATCAAAAGATATGAACAGTTTTCAAATGAAGAAATTAAAGCTATATATAATCATATGAAAAAATGATCTACATCTTTATTGATTAATGAATTGCAAAATAAAACAACTATGAAGTACCACATTATACCTATCGGATTGATTAAGACGTCAAAAAGGAAAAGAAATAAATGCTGGAGAGTCTGTGGGAGAATTGGGACATTAATGCACTGGTTTTGGAATTGTTAACTAATCTAACCATTCTGGAAAGCATATGTAATTTTGCCCAAAGTCCAATAAAACCAACCATCCCTTTCAACTAGCAATGGCAATACTTGGTTTATATCCAGAAGAAATCATAAAATATGGGAAATATTCCAAAATATTTGTAGCAGTTCTTTTTTGTAGTGACAAAGAATTGAAAATTGAGAAAAACCCATCATTTAGGGAATAGATGAACAAGTTATGATATATGAATATTATGGCATACTATTCTTCTATAAGAAACAATGAATGACTGAAATCTAGAGAAGTATGGAAAGAATTATAAGAACTTCAGTTGAGTGGACAGAACCAAGACAATGTTGTAAACATTATCAACAACATTGTGATATTGATCCATTAGGATGGACACAGGTCCTCTCAGCAGTTCAGAGATAAGATAATCCTGGGAGACTATTATGGATAAGACCATCCACATGCAAATAAAAAAAAAATGAAAGAATCTAAATGCACACTATGCCCACTTTTTAAAAATTTCTCTTAGGTTTTCCCTTCCTATCCCATGGTTTTCTTTTTCTTTTTCCCCTTAGTTCTAAATTCTCAGGAGCAAAAGACTAATATGTAAGCAAAGTAAAAAGGAATGTGCGTGCACAATATTTACTAGATTATTCGTTGTTGAGGGGAGGCAGGGTGAAAGTAAGGCTGAAGAAAATTTTATGCCTTGTACATATACAAGTAAATGAAGGTTGAAAAACTTTTATAACATATAATTGAAAAAATGAAATAAAATATTCAGGAAAAAAAAGACCAGAAAAAAGAAAAAGGCAGTGATGAGGGAAAGTCATGAAAATTGAGGCAGAAGCTTAATAAAGAAGATACAAAAACTACTAAAGAAAATATTATCTTCAAATTCAGGCTGGAACAAATAGGAAAAAAGGTCCAAAGAGTCAATGAAGGAGTATCTAAAAATATAATTGGCCATTGGAAAAGGAGATACAAAAATCTCACTGAAGAAAATTATTTCTTAAATACAGAATGGTGTAAAGTGAAAGTGATGACTTTGTGAGAAATCAAGAAATAATACAATAAAATCAAAAGAATTGAAAACTAGAAGAAAATGCAAAATATTTCATTGGAAAAAAATCACTGTCCTGAAAAACAGAACCTGGAAAGATAATTTAAAAATCATTGTAGTATCTGAAAGCCAGGATCAAAAAAAGAACCTAGATGCCATCTTTTAAGAATTAATTAAGGAAAACTGCTATTATAGAATAAGAGAGTAAAATAGAAATTGAATGAATCTACTAATCACTTCCCAAAAGATATCCTAAAACAAAACCTGCCATGTTATAGACGAATTTCAGAAATCATAGGTCAAGGAGATAATGTTACAGGCAGAAATAAACAATTAAATATCATGAAACTATGATCATTAATATCACTACATTTGCAGATTCTACATGAAGTGATTATAGGTCTTGCAACATATTCTAGAAGGCAAAAGAGTTTGGATTACAAACAGAAATCAACTACCCAATCAACTACCCACCCTTTCAGTGAAAAAGATGGACATTCAATGAAATAGGGGACTTTTAATTTTTGCTGATGAAATGTTCAGAGCTGAAAAGAAAACTTGGTCTTCAGATATGAGACTCAAGTAAAGCATAAAAAGGTAAGCAGGAAAGGCAAATCATAAGGGAATTAATGATGGTGAGCTACTTATATTCTTGCATGGGAAGATAATACTGTTAACTCATATGAACCTTCCCCTTTAATAGGACCATTAGAAGAAGCATATGTAAATATAGTACAAGGGGAAGTTGAATTTGAAGTCATAATAAATTAAAATTTGAAGTTAATGATGAGAGAAGAATGTACTGGAAGAAAGGGAAAGGGGGATAGAATGGGGAAATTTATTTCACACAAAAGAGGCAAGAAAAAATTTTGCTTGGAGTGGAAATGGGGGGGGTTGTGAGGGGAATTGAGTTAGATATAATCTAATTGAATTTTCCTTAGAGAAAGAGTAACATATGTGCTTAATTAGGTATAGAACTCTATCTTAACCTAGAGTAAAGCAGAAGTCAAAAGGGATGGGAGGAAGGAGGGGGTAAGTGAAAGAAGGGAGGGAAGATTGTAAGAGGTGACAGTCAGATGCAAAACATTTGAAGAGGGTTCGAATTAAACAGGAGGGAGAATAAAATGGAGGTGGGAGAAATAGGATGGAGGGAAATACAGTTAGCAATAGTTACTACAAAAAAGTGTTGAAACACATTTCTCTGAAAAATACCTCATTTCTCAAACATAAACTGAGTCTAATTTATAAAAAAAATTCCACAGTTAATAAATAATCAAAAGGCATGAACAATTTCAGATGTGGTTATCCATACTATCTTTTTAAATAATTTAGAATATATCACAACTCACTATTGATAGGAGAAAGGTTTACTGGAAGAATTCTGAAGTACTACCTTATATCTATTTGATTCACTAATAGAATAGAAAGAGAAGGTAAGAAATGTTGGAGGGGATGAGCAAAACAGATTAATTTGTTTAGGAAGAATTGGGCAGTGATTCAATAATTCTGCAGAGAAATTTGGAACTAAGCCCTAAGTGCCATAAAACCATGTCTACTATTTGACCATAAAGAGTTACTACTAGATTTATATGCCAGAAAAGATTTTGAAAAATGAAAAGGAAAAAGACGTCTATGTTTAAGCTTATTTATAACAATACTTTTCTGATTGCAAAGAGCTAAAGATTGAAGGGATACCCATCTGCTAGGGAATGTGCAAATACATTGTGATATGTAATTATGATGAAATGCTATATTGTTATAAGAAATGATGAAAAGTATGCTCTCAATAAAAAATTACATGAGCAGACGCAATGGGAAATGTACTATATACAAACTAATTGCAATGTCTTAGGATAAACAACTTTGAATGACAACTTTTCTTAGGAATGTTGTGTTCTAAAACAATACTAAAAGTACATCTTAAAGAATATTATCAATCCCAAAGACAAAGCTGATAGTGTCTGAGTACATATTGATGTAAACTTTTATTTTACTGTATTTTTCTTGAGGTTTCTCTTTTCTTTGCAGGGGGTGTCATGTTTACTCTTATGACTCATTGTGATGATGTTTTTCATGATTACACATTTTTAAACATATCAAAAAATTTGCTTTCTTAGTGAGGGGGATTGGAGTAGAAGAAAGAAAAATTGAGAACTCATGGTTTTAAAGTGAATGTTCAAATATCTTGTTGAATGTAACCAGGGGAAATAAAATAAATGAAATAATAAATAAACTAAAAAAGTGAAGAAAAGTAAAGAAAAAGAATGATAGTCAATATGGACAAAAGACTATAAAACTGTTAATTCTCTCTGTCTGAGAAATACTACTACCAGATATGTACCACAAAGAAAACAAAGAAGAAGGAAAATTATCTATATGGATAAAATATTTATGGTAGTTTTGTTTTATGGTGGCAAATTGGAAACTGTGGGAATACTCATCAATTGATGAATAGTTGAATAAGTTGTGATATAAAAATTTGAGGGAATCTTATTGTGTTTAAGAAATGATAAAGGAGAGCAGTTAGGTGGTACAGTGGATAGAACATTGGCCCTGGATTCAGGAGAAACTGAGTTCAAATCTGACCTCAGACTTAATAATTACTTAACTGTGTGACCTTGGGCAAGTGACTTAACCCCATTGCCTTGTCAAAAAACCCTCCCAAGAAGCAAAAACAAAAATGAAAGAAATGCTAAGCAATATGTTTTCATGAACTGATAAAAAATGAAGTGTTCAACAGCCAAATTGGCAAAGGTATAAAAATTCTCCAAAATTCTCATCCAAGTTATTTTAAAATAATTCCTTAAAAAGAATTCTGAAATCCGGTCTCAGATACTTAATAATTACCTAACTGTGTGGCCTTGAGCAAGCCACTTAACCCCATTTGCCTTGCAAAAAAAAAAACAACCTAAAAAAAATAAAGAATTCTGAAACAGTAGAACCAACAGGAGGACAGGATGAAATTCTTTTCCAGGGGGCTGAGCCAAGATGGAGACAGGAGAGGAGCTTCTCCTAGGTATTCGCTCCATAATATTTCAAAAATCTTAAAATTATGGCTAATTTTTTGAGAGACAGAACCCACAGAAAGATCCAGTGAGGCAATTCTCCAGATCAAGGCAACCTGAAAAATAGTGGAAAGGCTCTGCTTCAGCCTTTCCGAAAGAGCCCCAGGGCATCCGGGAGCCCTGGCTCCTTCAGCAGAAGCAGTTTCCTTACCTGCACTGGGGGAGCACAGGGGCACAACTTGGAGAAACATAGGGAATCTCTGCAAGTGAAAGCCCAGGCCCTCAGGGTATCCAGTGTAGCAGTGGCCATGGCAGCCCAGATCCAGGAGACATAAGCAGGGGTGGAGGTGGCAAGCATGAGCCTCCAGGTAACTGAGCCCTGAGTGCTCAGTCCCTTAAAAAATAGATTTGGGAAAATATAAGTTAATGACTACACGAGACAGCAATAAATAATAATAATATGAAATCAAAAAAATGAAAAAATAAAAGAATCTGTAAAATATATAAAAATAATCAACTAATTTAGAAAATAGATCACAAAGAATTTAAATATTATTGAAATGACTAAAAGCCACGAACCAAGAAAATATATATTGATATTGGGGCAGCTCTGTGGCACAGTGGATAAAGCACCTAGAGTCAGGAGGATCTGTGTTCAAATGTGGACATTGACACTTAATAATTGCCTAACTGAGTGTCCTTAGACAAGTCACTTAACCCCATTGCCTTCAATAATTTAATTTTTTTTTTAAAAGAGACTTGATGTAACTGTTGTATGTGAGCACTAGCCTGAGAGAGTAAACACCTGCTTGATTGGCTACTTAAAGATTTGGGGAGAAACCAGGGACAAGGAGAGATATTTAAGCACTTGTTTTCTGTGAAATAAAAAGAGAAATTGTCATCTTTGCCTCTCAGATCTTCAGTGTTCACCTAAATAAAATGATAGTTAAGGAATAAAGTATAATTTAGCTGGCAGGCAACTAACACATGGCACTCAAGTGTGGGGCATGAAGGCATGAAATAAGCATGTTTGGGACTATGAGATCAGAGTCCAGGAGAAGGACCAAGCAGAACCATGCATCAAAGGACTGAGACTCTGGGCTGTCATACCAATGAAGAAAAAAGCTTCCAGGCAATATCCCAGAGCCAAAGACTTCAGAGAAGGTAACAGGGTAATTGTTATCATGGGGCAGAAATTAAAGATATTTAAAAGGTAGTGTAAGCAAGATGGTATGGAGAAAACAGAAAGTACTGAGAAAATATAAATAAATCAATATTATCAAGAAAGACTAGGATTCATCCTACAGCACCATCTAGTAGAGAAACTTCAGCATTACAAAAAGCCATTGAAAGGGTCAGAAATGAGAGTGAGAGTTTGGGAGACTTAGGAGCTGAATTTCAGTCATATCCTGTTATTGTGGAGCCAGATCCTTTTAATCCAGGAAACCTTAGGTGAAGACATGATCTGGTAGATATAAAGACAGTCAGAGATTTAAAGAAGGCAGTGGGGGAATACAGGGCAAGATCACCCTTTGTCCAGTTACAATTGGATACTCTTGCATTTTCCATATTAGCATGTAGTGATTGGAAGCAGATAGTTAGGGCTTGTTTATCATCCAGACAATCTGTCTTTTGGATGACAGAGTTTGCAGAACAGTATAGACATATGACTTTGAGGCATGCACAGGTCCTAATGCTGCCACATGTTATGAACAATTAAGTGGTACAGGTCAATTTCAAAACAATGCAGACCAAATAAATTATGGATTAGAAACATGAAAGAATTGCTACCAGTGTAAAGAATGCTCGGGGACATAT
Organism: Macrotis lagotis; assembly: GCF_037893015.1. Lineage (NCBI taxonomy): Eukaryota > Metazoa > Chordata > Mammalia > Peramelemorphia > Peramelidae > Macrotis > Macrotis lagotis. Next base: position 433,119,573 of record NC_133666.1, read on the forward strand.
TCCAATACAAAATGAAAAGAAAGAACCATTTTCACTTATCCAACAAAGAAATGATGAGATTTTTGTAGTTTTTTTTTTTGTCCAATTGCAGGAGCCAGTAGGAAGAACATAGCAGGAATAGACGTATTAATAAAACAATTAGCATGAGCTAACGCAAACACTGATTGTCAGAAAGAAGTGATTGGCTTAAGAAGGGCTACTACCATTGAGGAAATGATTCAAAGATGTGACAAAGTAGAGTCTCAGGTGTATCATACAGAATTTTTTTTTTTTTAGCAAGGCAAATGGGGTTAAGTGGCTTGCCCAAGGCCACACGGCTAGGTGATTATTAAGTGTCTGAGACTGGATTTGAACCCAGGTACTCCTGACTCCAGGGCTGGTGCTTTATCCACTATGCCACCTAGCCTCCCCATCATACAGAATTGATGACAGAGCATTTACTAATATGTACATGGGAAATAAAGAGAAACACACTTGCTTTGTTTGTGGAAAACCTGGACATTTAAAGAAAGAGATAATCCCAGAAAGGTCAGGGCACATCGTCCTAAAACTCCATGCCCAAAGTGTAAAAAGGCAGGACACTGGGCATCAGAATGTAGACAAGAGAATTTAAAATGGGGAAAGGGGCCTTGTTCCAGGGGCTGCTCAAAAACAATCCTGGGGTATGACAGTTCAGGAGCAGCAGGGGATGGAATGGAAAAACCAGTATGCAGCTTTGGCAGCAAACCGACCCATACAAAAATAATGATGGTTAAAAGTGCTGGGAAATTTAGGCTAACTGCACATGTTTCTACTAAAGTTCCTATTAATCCTTTACAATTGATGGATAAGGAATTTGCAATCATTTTGGCTCCACCAAATCTGGAATATACTCACATCATACCTATAGTAAGGCACATGATTGGGGAAATTTTCTCTGTTGCAATAATGAATGCTAATGATGATGGTAGTAACATAAACAAGAACCAATGTATGGCTCAGTTACTTGTATAAATTGTAAGAAAAAGGAGCTGATAAAGGGGCCAAAACTGAAGAACAATAATGAAACCATGTTCACTACTACAATTTCTTCAGCAAATCCTCTTTGTTTTAGCCAAGTAGAGGGAATTGATTTTCTATTTTTGATTGACACTGGGGCAGATTGGACTGTGTTCCCCATACAGAACTGGCTACAAGTTTGGCCTAAACAAGCTGCCTATGCTAACCTACTAGGCATTGGAGGTTGACAGGAAACAAATTTCTTGTCAACCCTTGAAACGGAGAAAAGAAGATAAAGCAGGGACTGTCACTTCTTTCATAGTTGAAGGACTCTCTACAATATTATGGGGAAGAGATATATTAGGTCAATTAGGGGCAAAAATTAGCATGCATATTTTGATTGTGGCTGCTGTTGAGTTAAAAAAGGATTAATGTACCAATTGTTAAATTAGAATGGAAGAATCCCCAACCTATATGGGTAGAACAGTGGCCTTTTATAGAAGAAAATATTTTAGTCTTAAAAGATTTAATTAAGGAACAATTAGAACAAGGTCATATGGAAAAGAGTCCCCTGTGTTTGCTATGAAAAAGAAATCAGGGAAATGGATGATGTTAACAGTTTTATGAAAACCCAATATGTCTATAAAAGACATGGGTGCTTTACAACTGGTATTACCTTCTCCTAACGTGATTTCCAAAGAGTAACCATTGTGGTTGATTGACATTAAAGATTATTTTTATTCTATTCCCATTCACCCACAAGACTACGAGAAATTTGCCTTTTCCATTCCCATCACAAACATTGGAACTCTTTATGATAAGTATCATTGGAAAGTGTTGCTACAAAGAAAGAAAAACACCTAACTATATGTCAATATTTTGTGCATGAAGCAATAGAGAGGGTTAGCAATAAATATAAAGATAAATATTTTTTACATTATATGGATGACTTCTTGGCATCTCACGAAAATAGTGAAGTATTGGAAAAGATGTTACAAGATACCACAGCTGATCTTAAGGAACATGGGTTAGTGATAGTTCCAGACAAAATATAAAAACACCCTCCTTTTCATTTTTTTAGTTTTCCAGGTAGATTCCACCATAATAAAAAATCAAGCCTCCTGCATTGAATGTAGCCAAAGTATAGACATTAAATGTTGTTCAGACTGGATAGGTAATATACAGTAGATATGGCCTCAGGGCAGGATTTCTAAGGATGTTATGAAGCCACAGTATGAAATGCTGAGAGGAGACAAGAATTTGTTATCAAAGAGGGAATGGCAGTCTAGCATTCAGACCATTATGCAATTGATTCATGACCAGCACAGTGTAAGAGAACATCATTTACAGGGCCTTGAGATAATTTTTTTGGACACTGTAGAGTATCAAACTGGAATTATACATCATGGACAAAGCAATGTGGAATGGGTATATTTAAGTGTGCAGGGAAATAATGTGTTCATTACATACTTGCAAATACCTGCACTTTTGATTAAAAAGGCTTAGAGTACTAGGGTTATTTGGAAAAGAACCTTCAAAAATTTACATTCCATTATGGATGAAAATTATAGATGACAGTATTAAGCACTTGGAAGAATGGCAGATTTTGGTGACTTTGCCAATCACATCTAAATCACCATTAATGCTTAGTAAGTTTTTCTCTTCATGTCCTTGGATTGTGGAAAGATAATGAAAAAGGAGCCTGTAGAAGGTATTAATGTCTTTAGATGTAACAAGAAATAACAGAGCTTCCCTTTATATTTCAGATATAAGTAGAAGGGATCTATTTATTACTCCATTTTAATTCACCCATCAAAATGAACTATAGGCAGTAGTACAAGCTGTGACAATTAATGAAACCATTAATCTTATCACAGAGAGTAAATATGTTGGGGTATACTACAATATTTAGAAACTTCCCAATCAAGGACATCAATAACCAGAGTATTATTTACTTCAGGAACTGCAACTTTTGCTTAGAAGATGCACTCGTCTTCTATTTCACATATATTTTAGATCTCATACTGCTGCTCCAGGTCCTATAGCTAAAGGAAATGCCATTGCTGATGCTATATTAAGCTTTCCTATTTTTGAAGCTGTGAAGACTAGTGATAAATTATATCTGTCAGCGGTTTGCATGGTATTACCAAAGAACAAGCTAGGAAAATTGAACTACAATGTACTACTCATTGTGTGCCTTTTCTCCCGAATCCAAAGAGGATGGGTTCCAAATTCTCTTTGGAAGATGGATGTCACTCATGTATCAAATTTTGCAGATTGAAGTATGTTCATGTCTACTTTGATACCTATTCAGACTTCGTCTGGGTGACTCCACAAACCGGAGAGGCTTTTAAAAATGTGAGATCTCATTGATTGAATTGCTTTTTCTCTTGGTGGACTTCCCAAGACTTTTAGGACTGATAATGGTCTGGTCTATCTGGGTCAATCATTTAAAAATTTTTGTGCAGAATTTGCTATCACACATATCACAGGAATTCCTTACAATCCACAGGGACAAGGGATGGTTGAAAGAATGAACCAGATGATTAAAATGGTCCTTCAAAAACAAAAAGGAGGAATATACGATAATCCCACCAATAGATTGAATTATGCAATTTATACTATAAATTTTTTGAAATTTGATTCCAATTGCCTTACTCTGGCCATAAAATTTTGGGGAACTGAACGATACAAACAAAATAAGCAGGTATTTCAAGAGGGAGGGTCAGTATGAATAACTTATGCAAGATAAAGTAATGTGGAAAAATAGGGAAGGAAAGTGGTAAGGACCTGACCAGGTAATAATCCAAGGTCCAAGATATCTTTATGTTTCTACAGGAAATGGAAAAATGTGGGTTCTTGAAAGGAATACCTGCATTATCACTAAAGGAGAGAATCAACAACAGGAGGAATAATAATATCTCTTTAATAGATTAGTTAATTTTGTATTTTGTGAAGTTGCTTAAGAATGCATTCAATATTTTTTGATTGACCATTTCAAAAATCTCAAGAGGTTCCTCAAGAAATTCTGATTGATTTCCAAAGTTATTTTTCTTGACCGATCAAAATATAAATATGTGTGTGTATATGTGTGCACATGTTCATTTCATCATCTATAGGACATTTTAAATCTCTATACTAGCCTGGAGAGGTGGGAAAATGTTTCTCTATTCTGAGATCTGGTACTGGCCAGGGTATGCTGTTATCTCACCTTGGTAAATTTTAAATCTGATACAAAGGAGTTGTGTCAGTGTCTAAACTCCTATGTCTGTGTGTGTATGTGGTGTGTGTGTGTGTGTATGTGTGTGTGTGTGTGTGTGTCTTTGTGTGTATAATTCAGATCAGATACAGTTATAGTTACCTGAGTTAATATTGTTCCTTTTGGTTTGGGTTTTGAATTTAATTGCTTAAAAAGTTCCAATTTAAAATTTAATAATTAATGAAGTTGGGATATGAACCTATCAACTTATACCATTTGAAGGTTTATAAGTGACAAAGTATGAAATTATTTCAGCTGTGAGCCAGGGTTTTTTTGGCCTGGTGTTGAATAAGAGCTGTGTTCAACTGAGGTTAATTGAGACTTTAGTTAAGTAAAGGTTTAGTAAATATTGTATTAAATTTTGTAAGCTGATTTCTTTTGATGTTAAATCAATATTGATAACTGTCAACAATATAACAAGGTCTTTTGTTGTTAAAGGAAGAAAGTTTATAATATTTATCTCATCATCTATCATCATATGTTTATGGAAAGGAATATATATGTGTTTAAAAGTTATGTGTTCTGTTGTAACTTTAAAGAAATACTAACAGTGCTTGGTTCTCTTGTGAACATGTAAGCTATTTGAATACTGTAAATGTTAAAACATAGAAATTAACATTTAATTACTTTGAAGGGGTGGTAAGGGAAATATCACATATTGTGACTCCCTTCTGGGATGAATCTGTGGATTCATGCATAATATAATGGAAATATTATTATAAAATTTAAAAACTCATATTCATTGACTTAAATCCCTGGGTTGTTTTTTTACTATTGTTTTATTACATTGGAATCAATAACACATGTTAGAAATTTAAGGTTATCTAAGATGTTCAAATGGTTTTTAAAAATTCTGAAAGCAATAATTTGTTTGTACTTTTAAAGATGGCTAGTAGTTAAAAGTTTATATATAGATATTTATAGCCAATTGCTATGTGAAAAGTATGGAGATAATGGACAACCTCCTAGCCAGAAGGAGTTATTTAGTTATTTTAAACAGTTAATAACTAAATAGGTTAAGTCCTTAGCTATGTGAACAAGACATTGAATTATAATTTTCCCCTGGATCTCTTAATACAAAGTTAAACACTGGCACACTATTGGCTCTCTTTAGTGCTCAAACAGCCTGAAGCTCTGGTTATATCATTGCTATCTTACAACATGTTGATCTGGCTGACATCAGGTATGATAAAAGAAAATATGTCAATGAAGCCATTTAGCCCTATGTGGTTTGATGTTCAGACCTTTGAAAGAACGATCCTAGTCTCAACTAGGGTAAGATTCTTTTAAAGGTTCCTTCACTCATTGAATCTCTGTAATAGCATATTGCCATGATCATTCCAGGTACAACAATGCCTATTGACATATTTGATGGTATTATAGGAGAGATCCATTCTTCTACTAGAACATTTTGATCATTTTGTTGCAAATTACTTTTTGCCAGTTTTAAAATGCCTTTTTTTCACTTGGGATTAGGATCATAAAGTGTAATTCTTGCCCCTTATAGACGTTCTAGTTTGTCCTAATTATTGAACCTTTGTTAAATAGCCTCTGTTAAAATGTCTCTTGTTTTTGCTCACTCAGTTTTTCCCTTGAGTTTTGCTTCTCTTATCTGTATAGCTCCAAGACCAGCTCCTGCAGGATGCCAACACAGTATGCCAGTCAATCATTCCTTGGACTCTGCCTCAATGACACCCTTGCTTTAATACAGTCATCTCTAAGTGGACTCTGAAAGGCCCAGAAGAATTTGGTCTTGAATAATTTTAAGGGTAAGAATAAGCATCAAAAACCAAAAGAAGCGGGATTTGTTAAGATGCTCTTGAAAAATTGTATGGCAATGGGGCAGCTAGGTGGAGTAGTGGCTAAAGCACTGGCCTTGGACTCAGGAGTACCTGGGTTCAAATCCGGTCTCAGACACCTAATAATTACCTAGCTGTGTGGCCTTGGGCAAGCCACTTAACCGCGTTTGCCTTACAAAAAACCCTAAAATAAAGATTGTATGTCAGTACTAGCCTGAGAGAGTAAACAACTGCTTCATTGGCTACTTAAAGAATTGGGGGTAAACCCAACAAGGAGGGGTATTTAATCACTTGTTTTTGGTGAAACAGAGAGCTTCCATCTGTGTTTCTTGGCTCTTCAGTGTTCACCTGAATAAAAAGATAAGTAAGGAATAAAGTATAATTTAGCCAGCAGACACCACCTTGATATCATGTTGCAAGAAAATTATCACAGAATTATACCCTGATATTCAAGAACCAAAGGGTAAAATAAAAAATGTGGTTTAATTTTTTTGTTCACATGTATATTTTTAAGTTACATTAAGTAAATTTCTTTCCACCCTCCCTTCCCACAGTCCTTCCCCTCAGTGGCAAACAGATTGGCATTGTATGTACCTAATTTTGATAAATATGTTTATGGATTAGTCATTTTCGGTATGAAGAATTAGGAGAAAGGGAAAGAGATACATAATACATAAATTTTATTAAGTGTTCATCAGATTCTGAAGGGTTGTATTTTCGATTTATTTTGTTTTGTTTTTCTTCCTCTGGATGGGGATAATATTGTCCATAGCTGGTCTGATACAGTTGTCCTAGCTCTCAAAACTGTTGAGAGGAGCTGCTTCCATCAAGGTTTATCATCTTACAATGGGGTTGTAAGATGTACATTGTAATTTGTATATTGTTCTCTTGATTCTACTGCCTTGGCTGAGCATCAAATCCTGTAAGTCAGTCCATGCTTCTCTTGAGTCTAACCATTTATGATTGTTTACAAACAATAATATTCTATAGTATTCATGTATCATAACTTGTTTAGCCATTCCCCAATAAATTGGCATCCCTTCAATTTCTAATTCCTTGTCACTACAGAAAGAGCTGTTATGTATATTTGGGAACATATAGGACTTTTTCCATTTTTTATAGTTTCTTCTGGATATAGATCTAGAATTAGAATTGCTGGGTCAAAGGTTATGAACAGTTTTATTTTTCTGTTGGCTTAGCTCTGTTAACCAGAATGGTAGGATCTATTCACAACTCTACCAGAAATTGATTAATGTTCCAAATCCTCCCACAAGCTCAGTAAAATCAAAATTGAAAGAATCTACTGATCACATCTTGAAAATGTTCACAAAGTAAAATCTCCTAAGGGATTTTATATCCAAATTCCAGAGTTCCTATTCAAGAAGAAAATATTGCAGCTAGCTAAGCTGAAAGAATTTAAATATTGTTGAATCATAGTTAGAATGTCACAAGATTTCACAGGTTATGCATTAAAGAACTGAAAAGCTTGGGATATAATATTCTGAGATGGAATTGTGCAAGATATATAAACAAGAATCACATACATAGTACAACTGAGTTTAAACCTTCATGGGAAAAAATAGACAGTGGTGATTAATGAAAATTAGTACTTTCAAGCATTCCTGATGACTGACAGTACACAATATAAATTTTGAAGATTAAAAATAAAACTTTAGAAAAGCATAAAAAGGAAAACAGGAAGATTCAACTAGGCTATTTTATTAGGGAAGTTGATGCTTTTAATTCCTAAGTACACACACACACACACACACACACACACACACACACACATGAAATGCGAGTATATGTGTAAATACATACACAAATATTTAATATTTAAATGTATGTATGTATATTTTAATAGAGAATTTAGAAAAATATCTACAAAGAGGGCATTGATGGAGGTTTTCTTTGATGATATTTTAGTCAAAGTAAATAAACAAAGAAATAGGAAAAATGTATATTGTGTGAGGGGGGAAGGAAATGGTGCAATAGGATAAATTGTTTGACATGGAAGATATGTAAAGGAGCATTTATAGCACAGGGTAAGATGGGAGTTGAAACTAAGGGGTCATGCTTGAAACTTATCCTCACTGGAATTGACTTAAAGAGGTGACAAGTGCAAACAATTGTGCATAATCACTCTACAGGGAAATAGGAAGGAAAAAGTGGGGAGACTGATACAGGATAAAGCAATTGAGGGATGTGGCAGTCAAAAGCAAAACACTTTTGAGGATGATAGGGTAAAAGTAGAGAGGAGACAAAAAAGAAGAAACGTGAAGAAAAACAAGATAGAGGGAAATAAAGATCTATTAATATAACTGAGAATGTGAATGATATGAACTCATCCATAAAACAGAAACAGGGAGTAGAGTATATGAAAATTTTATTTAGAAGAAAAATACACTTGGATCAGAAAGACACATATTGAATAAAGGTAAAAGACTAGAAAATAATGCATTATGCTTTAACTAAAATAAACAACAGAGATAACTATCGTGAACTCAGAAAAAGTGAGAAACGTAAAGAGACCCAATAGAAATATAAGTAGAAAAATTGCAAAAAAGGTGACATGGATAATGAAGTAACATTATTACTAAACCTATGCACAAAAAATGGTATAGCCACATTCTGAAAAGAAAAATTAATTGAGTTACTAGAGGAAATTAAAAAGGAAATAGTGGGGTAGTTCAATTGTCTCTCTCTCTCTCTCAGAACTAGTTCAATATAACTATAAAATAATCAAGAACAAAGACATGAAATTGATTTTTTAAAGTACAACTAAATATGATAGAACTGTAAAGAAAATTGAAAAGGAATAAAAAAATGCATATACTTTTTTCTCCCAATGTTATAAGACAGCTAATCAAAAATTGACCATATTTTAACACATAAAAACTCATAATCAAATGCAGAACATAAATATTAAATTCATCCTGTTCACATCACAATAAAATATAATTGAATTCATAAAGGGCTGTGGGAACCAATTAATATTGTTAGGTAACTTAATAATCTAGTCCTAAATAATGCATGGCTTTTTGAACAAATAATAGAAAAATCAATGATTTAATGAAAATGACAAAATATGAAAATGTATAGGATATAGGCAAAGTAATGATGCTTATGGAAAAGTTTATATTTTGAAACATTTATGTCCATAAAATGGAGAATGAGTAAGCCAATAAATTGGACAGGCAACTAAAAAACTAGAAAAAAATATTGCATATCCTTAGCTAAGCATGAATTTGGAAATTCTGAAAAATCAAAAGAGAGATTAATAAAACTGAAACTAAGAAAAAATCATTGAATTAACAAATAAAATTAGTAACATTGGTTTTATAAAATAAAGCAGCAGTGAAATAGATTAAAATGGTTAATTTGATTTAAAAAGGAAAGAAGAAATCAAATTACCTGTATCAAAAATAATGAATACATTATTAATGAAGAGTAAAGAAAAACAGTCATTAGGAGCTATTTTGATAAAACTTATGTCATAAAGGTAACCATTTGATAAATCTAAGTAAAATGGATAAAACCTTTAAAAATTATAAACATCCTAGTTTAACAGAGAATGAAATAATGCTGTTAAATAGTCCTATCTTATAATAAGAAACTGTTCAAACCATCAATAAACTCCCTAAAAAAATTCTCAAGATCAGATGGAGTCACAAGTGAATCCAAACATTTAAAGAACAATTTATTCCAATACTATATAAAATATTCAGAAAAAATAGAGAACAAAAAAATTCTTCTGAATTTCTTTTATGACACATGTGTTAATATCTAAATCAAAAAACAAAAACTCAAACTATAGTCAAACTAAAGAAAACTAAAGACCAATTTTCCTAATGGATATAGGAGCTAAAATTGTAAATTAAATACTAGCAATGATACTGAGTCCTTATCGATTTCTCATGCTCCCTCCAGAACAAGCATTAAGTAGCACCCCAGAACAGATCCTGAAATAGCAGAATTCTCAAAAATACATGAGATGAAACAATCTTTTAGGGAAGAAAACTTGGAGCATTGGCAAGAGAGTTTCTTCTCACTCAGGTGATGGAGGAACACAGTCCATGATCAGCAACATCCTAATGGTCAATTATAAATCCTATTTCAGCAAACAAGAATGACCTTCTGACTCTAAGTGCAGTGGAGCAGGCAAGGACCAATACCAGGTTCCTCTATAGGCCTTGGCTTGACCAGAGGAGCCAGAAAAGACATTCCTTCCATGTAGCCTGCAGCAAACAGGCAGCTTCCAGAGATTAGATAGTGAAATGCTTCAGTATAACTGGAAAAACCCAGAAGCAAACCACTGGCCCCAACACACACCAGTCACAACCAGTAGGACACCAGTTTACCTCCTTGTAAGCTATAAGATCTCTATGGACTCTAGCAGTGCCAGTCATCATTGCACAATTCACTTCCTCTACATTTTACCAGACATAAGGGAACACAGGGACCTTAGCAACATCAGTGAAACACCAGGTAAGCAGTCAAACACAAGAAGCCTGAGACAGTGTCTTTTCCATACTGGGAGAAGAACTTATATTTAAAATAAAGAAAAAATATCAAAAAAAAGCAAAAAATGGCATAGAAACCTGGTGCCAGAGAAGTTCAAGACACTCAGAGAAGTAGAACAATGTCAAAATAACTTTGAATCAAATTGTAAGGAGAAAGTGGAAGTAGTCTTAAGCTCAGAAAAACTGCCTGGGAGAGAGCAAAAGGAACTTAAAAATCACACAGGAGAAGCAGAAGGAAAATGGAAAAGGAAATGAGTGATGCCAGAGAATTGGGGTGGGGAGTAGTACACAGTTTGTAAAACTGCTTAAAAAGTAGAATTGTTCAAATGGGAAGGAGATAGAATAATCAGCTAAAGAATATAACTCAATAAATATTCAATTTGGCTAAATGAAAAAGAAAATATAAAAGCTAATTAACAAAAACAACTTTAAATTTGGAGTTGAACAAGTGAAAGCTAATAACACTATGAGATATCAGTAATCAATTAAGCAACTAAAAAATATTGCAATAAGCACACAGTCAGGATTGCCCAGGACTTATCAGCTGCAAAATGAAAGGATTAGAAGGCTTGGAATATGATATTCAACAGGACAAAGAAAAGTTGAGAGACAGTAAACACTGAATACTCTCAACGGATTTGACTCAAAAAAGAAATGACACATATCTCCAAATGGGTTTAGGAATTTACCATACCCTACAGGGAAGTAGGAGAGAACAGGGGAAGGACAGTGTGAGTCAGGCAATAATCAGAAGAAAAACTTCAAAATGAATGATTTTGATGATATTAAATTATAAAGATTTTCCACTAATCAAATCAATACTGCAAACATTAGAAGGAAAGCAGAAAACTGGGAAATAATCTGCACAACTGTTCCTGATTAAAATATATAGAGAAATATATATATATATATATATATATATATATATATATATAATATAGAGAGAAATATATATAGAATATATATATATTCAAAATATATATATATATAAACTGCATCATATACTTTCCTTTTTAAATCAAATTAACCATTCATTGCTGGCAAACCTGACTGTGGCTGCCTGGTAGTTAAATTATTAATAATTTATCAACTCTCCAATTTATAAATATTTTACAAATTTAGAAATTAAAACTATATATAATCATATGAAAAAATTGTCCAAATCATCATTGATTAGAGAAATGCAAATTAAAATATCTCTGAGGTATCACCTCACACCAAACAGATTGACTAAACTGACAAAAAAATGGAAAATGATCAATATTGGAGAGGTTGTGGGAGGATTGGGACATTAATGCATACCTGATGGAGTTGTGAACTGATCCAACCATTTTGAAGAAGAATATGAAACTATGCCGAAAGAGCAATAAAACTGTTCTTACCCTTTGACCCAACAATTCTAATTCTAGACTTATCCAGAAGAAATCATAAAAAATGGGGAAGTCCCACATGTTCCAAATATTCATAGCAGTTCTTTTTGCAGTAGCAAAGAATTGGAATTTGAGGGAATGCCTATCAATTGGGGAATGTTTAACCAAGTTATAGTACATGAATTTTTATCAAATACTATTGTTCTATAATAAATCATAAATAGACTATTGAGAAGCATGGAATGAACTACAAGTTCAGGTGCTGAGTGAAGGGAACATTAACAACAACATTGTGAAATGATCAACCAATGTTAGATGCAGTTGATCTCCTCAGTTCAGAGAGTTAGGACAACTTTATTAGAGTTGCTATAGACAAAGCTATACCCATCCAGAGGAAGAAAAAAACAAAACAAAACAAACAAAAATTCTTCAGCATCTGATTTACACTAAATTCACTTGAAAAAAAGCTCATGTATTTCTTTCCCTTAATCCTAATTCCTTATACTGAAAAGAACTAATCTGTAAACATGTTTAACACAAATGAGTATGTACAATATTAACATAACTGTTCAATGATGAGGGGAGGGGTGTGGGAAGGGAGAGTGGAAGGAAATTTGATAACTTCAAAATAAACATAGGCATACAGGTAAGTGTTACTCTGGCTAAGAAGTCCTCTCATAAATTTGAAAATCTTTAAAAATTGTATCATTAATACTATAGTTAGAAGAAAGATGCAATAGATAGATGGTAGGGGAATGGCATGAATTTGAGGAACTGATAGTGTTCCAGAAAGGAAAGGAGAGGTAAAATTTAGTTAATTATTTCACAAAAAGAGCATGAAAAACTAATTAAAGAGCAGGGCAAGATCGACTCAAAGAGGGAATAACAGAACATTGATTGAATAAAGAAATCTATCTTACCTGACAAGTAAGTAGGAGAGTTGACAATTAAGGGGCAGGGGGTGAAGGAAGGACTCACAAATAACATAGCTTACAAAAATGAGATCTACAATAGGAATGTAGAGTTGATTCAATATTGGGAAACTTAACAGCATAATTGACTATACCAATTACAAAATCAACAGAAATCATATTACTATCTCAGTATAGAAAAAAATATTTTCAAAAATTCCAGTTAAGAAAAAACTTTGAAACATAAAAATAAATGGAGCCTGTCATCATTACTATTCAATATAGTATTAGAAATGTTAGTTTTAGTAATAAAAGAAGAAAAAGAAATTGAAGAAATCACAATTGACAGTGAGGAAGCAAAACTTTCTTTCTTTGCTGATAATATGATGGTATACCTAGAGAACCTCAGACAATCATGTAAGAAATAACTTGAAACAAATAATTAATTCAGCCAGGTAGTAGGATAAGGGGGCAGTTAGTTGGCACAGTAGATAGATCACCAGGTCTGTAGGAAGGAGGACCTGAGTTCCAATGTGAACTCAGACAATAATTGTCTAACTATGTGACCTTGGGCAAGTCACTTAATCCCATTTCCTTAAAGATAATAAAAATAAAAAGTAGCAGGATATAAAATAAACCCACATAAGTCATCAGCATTTATATATATATGAACAATCAAGCCTAAGATCACGAGATAGAAAGAGAAATTACATTTAAAGCAACTATAGACAACATTTATACAAGGGAATCTAACTCCCAAGGCAATTCTAGAAACTATTTGAACACAATTTCAAAGTGCTTCTCACTCAATTAAAGGCAGATCTAAATAACTGGAAAAATACCAGTTGTTCAAGTTAAGTTGAGCTAATATAATAAAAATGACAATTCATCCAAAATTAAATTACCTATTCATTACCTTACCAAACTACCAAATACCTGTTTACTGAGCTAAAAAATAGTAACAAAATTTAATTGCAACAGCAAAAGGTCATGAGTAGCAAGGGAAGTGATGAAAATGAATGTAAAGGACAGTTGTCTAGCTCTACCAGATCTAAAACTATACTATAAAGCAACAGGCATCAAAACTGCCTGATACTGGTTAAGAAATAGAGTAATGGATCAGTGGGTCAGAATAGGATCAAAAGAAATAGTAGTAAATGACTACAGTTAATGTATTGTTTGGCAAACCCAAAGACATTAGCTTCTGGGATAAGAACTCTCTATTTGAAAAAAAATTGTTGGGAAAACTGGATAATCATATGGTAAATACTAGGCATAGACCCACATCTCACACCTTATACCAAAGGTCAGAATGGGTACAAGAAAAAGTCTATCCATGACATCTATGGAAAGGAAAGAAATTTGTGATCAAGAAAGTAATAAAGTACATTATAAATTGCAAAATGTAGGATTTTGACTATATTAATAATTTTTTTAAAAAAAGTTTTGTAGTAACTAAATCAGTGCTGCCAAAATTTGAAGGAAAGCAGAAAACTGGGAAAGTTTATTCACAGTTAGGGATTCTGATAATGGTCTCATTTCTAAAATATATAGAGAATTGCATCAAATTTATAAGGTTATAAGTCACTCTGCAATTGATAAATGGTTAAAGGATATGAACAGACAGTTTTAATATAAAGAAATTTAAGCTATACATATCATATAATGAAATGTCCAAAATCATTATTGATTAAAAAAAAACACAAATTAAAGCAACAATGAGGTATCACATCAAACCTAACAGATTGACTATGATGACAAAATGGGAAAGTGATCAATTGTGGAGCGGTTGTGGAAAGATTGGGATATTAATGCATTGCTGGTGGAGTTGTGAACTAATCTAACCATTCTGTAGAGCAATATGGAACTATACCTAAAGAACAATAAAACTAATAACTTTTGACCCAGTAATTCCAATTCTAGACCTATATCCAAAAGAAATTTTACAGAAATGGGAAAAGTCCCACGTGTTCCAAAATATCCATAGCAGCTCTTTTTGTAGAGGCAAAGAATTGGAAATTGAGGGGTTCCCCTCAATTGGTGAATGGTTGAAAAAATTATGGCATATGAATGCTATGGACTACTATTGTTCTATAGAAAACAAAAATGCTCAGACTCTAGAGAAGAATGGAATAAATTTTAGGATCTGATGCTAAGCAAAGGTAGTAGAACAAAGAGACCATTCTACACATTAACAACATCATGATTTGATCAACCTTGATGCATGCAACTCCACTCAAAAGTTCATAAATTCAGGACAAATGTATTAGATTGTCTATGGACAATATTATGACCATACAAAAGAAGAAAAACTAAACAAAATAAATAAATAAAAAAGTTTTTAGAATCTGATGAATGCTACATTCAGCTTTTAAAAAATTTCCTTTAAGGTATTTCTTTCCCTAATTCCTAATTCCTCGAACTGAATATGACTAATCTATGAACATGTTTATCAAAAATGTGTATGTACAATATTCACCTGACTTTGTGCTGGGGGGAATGGGAAGGGAGAGTGGAAGGAAATTATAAAACACACAATATGCATAGGTCTAAGAATGAATGTTGAAAAACTCTCATAACATGTATCTGGAAAAATAAAATATCAATTAAAAAAAGAATAAATGGAGCTTTCATTAAAATGCTAAGCAGTATCTAAAACTATCAGCAAGCATTATCTGTAAAAGGAAAAAGTTAGAAGCCTTTACAATACAATAAAGGATAAAGCAGGCATGCCTACTATTACCTCTATGATTCATTCAATTTAACTGCACAAAAAAAAGAAAAATAAGTTGGAGAATCAGAATTTTTATTTTATTGTTTTATTAAACATATTATTTGAGTTTTACAATTTGAGAATTGGAATTTTTAATGAGGAAATTCAACTATCCATTTTTGCAGATGATCTGATGGCATGTTGGGGGGATCATAGAGAACGAACTCAAAAATGAATCAAAAAAATTAACATTTTTCAAGTTGCATGCAATATATTTGTGATTTATTTTTATTACAAAAATATAAATTCCATTTAAACTAATTGTAGATAATTTAAGTATTTGAGAGTCCACCTTTCAAGAAAAACATAGATTTAATATGTTTAAAATTACAAGTTACATTTCACACAAATAAAATCAGATCTAAATATATATAAAAATATCGATAGCTCATGGATAGGTGAATCCAATATAATAAAAATGTTAATTCTTTCAAAGTTATGCTACTTATTTGGTGTCATACCTATCAAATTACCAAAAAGTATTTTATATAGTGAGAAAAATAATATTTATCTGAAACAAGAAAAGGTCAAGAAAATCAATGAAATAAACAGATGACCTAGTAAAACCAGATCTCAAACTATATAAGAAAGCAGTAATCACCAAATTAAGAAGTGGAATCATGAATCAATGGAACAGAAGAAGTACACAATACATATTTGTATATAACTAGAAAAATCTAGTAATCTATAAACACTAAGATATAAATTTTGATGACATTTATTCCAAATTTTGCAATAATATTTGATAAAATGGGAATTCAGTTAGGCTGAAAGTAGATATAGTTCAATATTTCATATAATAAGACAAGACAAGGTACAAATGGTCATAAGATTTATATGCAAATATGTAAATTATGGAAATGGAATAGTTTGGTAATCAGATCTATGTGTAAAGAAAAATTTCATGACCACACATTAAATGGAGAGTTTTACAGATTTTTTTATATAAATATTTAATTTATTTTGAGTTTTACATTTTTTCCACTAACCTTACGTATCTCCCCACACAAGGCAATTTGTCAGTCTTTACATTGTTTTCATAGTACACATTGATCCATATTGAATGTGATGACAGAGAAATCATATCCTTAATATATATATATATATATATTTTTTTTTTCCAAATTAAAGTTAATAGTCCTAAGGCTTTGCTCAAACTCCACAGTTCTTTCTCTGGATACAGATAGTGTTCTCCATTGCAGAGAGCCCAAATTTGTTCCTGATTGTTGCACTGATAGAATGAGCAAGTCCATCAAGGTCGATCATCACCCTCATGCTGCTGTTAGGGTGTGCAGTGTTTTGTGGTTCTGCTCAGCTCACTCATCATCAGTTCATGCAAATCCCTCCAGGCTTCCCTAAATTAACATCCATCCTGTTTTCTTATAGAACAATAGTGTTCCATGACATACATATACCACAGTTTGCTAAGCTATTCCCCAATTGAAGGACATTTAGTTGATTTCCAAATACTTGTAACCACAAACAGGGCTGCTATGAATATTTTTGTACAAGTGATGTTTTTACCCTTTTACATCATTTCTTTAGGGTATAGATCCAGTAGTTGTATTGCTGGATCAAAGGGTATGCACATTTTGCTGCCCTTTGGGCATAGTTCCAAATTTCTCTCCAGAAAGTTTAGAAGAGTTCACAGCTTCACCAACAAAGTAATAGTGTCCCAGATTTCCCACAACCCTTCCAACAATGACCATTGTCCCTTCTGGTCATATTGGCCAGTCTGGGTGATGTGAGGTGTTACCTCAGAGAAGCTTTAATTTGCATTTCTCTAATAAGTAATGATTTAGAACAATTTTTCACATGACTATGGATTGCTTTGATCTCCTCATCTGTAAATTGTCTTTGCATATCCTTTGACCATTTGTCAATTGGGGAATGGCATTTTTTAAAAATTTGACTCAGTTCTCTGTATATTTTAGAAATGAGTCCTTTGTCAGAATCATTAGTTGTAAAGATTGTTTCCAAGTTTACTGCATTTCTTTTGATCTTGGTTACAATAGATTTGTCTGGACAAAAGCTTTTTAATTTAATGTAATTGAAATCATCTAGTTTGTTTTTAGTGATGTTCTTCTCTTCCTTAGTCACAAACTGCTTCCCTTTCCATCTGACAGGTAAACTAGTCCTTGATCTTCTAGTTTGCTTATAGTATTGTTATTTACGTCTAAATCCTGTATCCATTTGGACCTTATATTGGTATAGGGTGTGAGATGTTGGTCTAATCTAAGTTTCTTCCATTCTTCCATTCTTCCATTCTTCCATTTCAGTCCATTTCATTGCCAATTTTTACAGAATTTTTATCAAAAAGAGAGTTTTTGTCCCAATAGCTGGATTCTTTGGGTTTACCAAACAGCAGATTACTATAATCATATCCTGCTATTGCAACTAGTCTATTCCACTGGTCCACCACTCTACTTCTTAGCCAATACCAGACATTTTTGATGACTGTTGCTTTAAAGTATAAATTTAGATCAGGTAGGCCTAAGCCCCCTTCTTTTGCACTTTTTTTCATTAAATCCCTGGAAATTCTTTATTTTTATTTCTCCATATGAATTTACTTACAACTTTTTATAACTCATTAAAGTAATTCTTTGGAATTTTGATTGTTAGGACACTAAACAGGTAGTTCAGTTTTGGTAGAATCATCATTTTAATTATATTAGCTCAACCTATCCATGCGCAGTTGATGTTTGCCCAGTTATTTTAATCTGATTTCATTTGTGTAAGAAGTGTTTTATAATTGTTTTCAAAATGTTTCTGAGTCTGCCTTGGCAAATAAACTCACAGATATTTTATATTGTCTGAGGTTACTTTGAATGGGATTTCCCTTTCTAGCTCTTCCGGCTAGTCATATGTAGAAACGTTGAGGATTTATGAATGTTTTCTTTTATATCCTGCAACTTTGCTAAAATTGCCATTTGTTTCCAGTAGTTTTTTGGATTATTTCTTGGGATTCCCTAGGTATACCATCATGTCATCTGCAAAGAGTGAGAGTTTTGTCTCTTCCTTCCCAATTCTAATTCCTTCAATTTCTTTTTCTTCTCTAATTGCTGAAGCTAACATTTCTAATACTATGTTGAATGGTAGTTGTGATAATGGGCATCATTGTTTCACCCCTTATCTTATTGGGATTGCCTCTAGCCTTTCCCAATTGAATATAATGCATGTTAATGGTTTCAAATAGATAATGCTTGTTAGTCTAAGGAACAGTCCATTTATTCCTACACTCTAGTGTTTTTAGTAGGAATGGGTGCTGTATTTTGTCAAAATTTTTTTCAGAATCTATGATATGTTCATATAATTTCTGATGGTTTTGTTGTTGATATAATTTATTACACTAACAGTTTTTCTAATATTGAACCAACCTGCATTCCCGGGATGAATCCTACTTGGTTGAAATGTATTATCCTAGAGATGACTTGTTCTAATCATTTTGCTAAAATTTAATTTAAGATTTTTACATCTGTTTCATCATGGAGATAGGTCTATAATTTTCTTTCTCTGTTTTAACTCTTCCTGGTTTAGGGATGCACACCATCATTGTGTCATAGAAAGAGTTAGGCAGAGTTCTGTTTTCCCCTATTTTTCCAAAGAGTTTATATAGAGTTGGAACTAATTGTTCCTTAAATGTTTGGTGGAATTTACTTGTGAATCCATCAGGCCCTGGATATTTTTGCTTAGGGAGTTCAATGATGGCTTGTTGAATTTCTTTCTCTTTGATAGGGTTGTTCAGGTATTTAATCTCCTCTTCATTAAACCTGGGCTAATTATATTTTTGCAAATATTTTTCCATTTAACTTAGATTGTCAAATTTATAGGCATAGAGGTGGGCAAAATAATTCTGAATTACTATCTTAATTGCCTCTTTTTAGATAAAAGTAACCAAAGTTTTATCAATTTTATTGTTTCTTTTCATAAAACCAGCTCGGTTTTATTTATTAATTCAATTTTTTGCTTTCAAATTTATTAATTTCTTCTTTAATGTTTAGAATTTCTAATTTTGTATATAATTGGGTATTTTTAATTTGTTCTTCATTTTTTTCAGTTGCATATTTAGTTAATTCATTTCCTCTTTCTCTAATTTTTCATATAAGCATTGTGATCTGAGAAAGATGTATTCTCTATTTCTGCCTTTCTGCAGTTGATCATTACAGTTTTATGCCCTAGTACATGGTCAGTTTTGTACAAGTGCCATGTTCTACAAAGAAAAAAGTATATTCCTTCCTATCCCCATTGAATTTCCATCATAATCTATCATATTTAGTTTTTCTAACAATCTATTTAACTTCTTTCTTGTTTATTTTATGATTCAATTTTATCTATATCTGAGAGCAGGAGGTTGAGATCCCTCAGTAGTGGAGTTGTATTTTCTGTGTCTTCCTGCAGTTATTTCAGCTTCTCCTTTAATAATCTGGATGCTATCCCATTGGGTGCATAGTTATTCAGCATTGAAATCACTTTATTGTCTATGGTACATTTTAGGAGGATATAGCTTCCTTCCTTATCTCTTTTAACACTATCATTTCTTGCAGCTGCTTTATCTGAGATAAGGATTGTTACCCCTCCTTTTTTCACTTTGACTGAAGCAAAATATATTTTGCTCCAACCTTTTTACCTTTACCCCATGTGTATCTCTCTTCTTCTAGTGAATTTCTTGTGAGCAGATTATTGTGGGATTCTGGTTTTTAATTCACTGTGTTATTTGCATATGTTTTAAGGGAGAGTTCATTTCATTCACATTCAAAGTTATAATCACTAATTCTTTATTGCCCTCCATTCTATCTTCTCTCTGTTTGTATTTTCCCCTTTTACCCCCACTTCATCCATATTCCCCAGTATTTTTGTTTCTGGATATCACCCTTCCCCTTTCTTTCCCCTTTCACTTTTCCCTTCCATTCCTTCTTTTAGTTTCCCTTTTTCTTCCCCTCCCTGTCTCCATTCCCCCTCCCCTTTTCCCCTTTTAATTTTAGAAAGGTAAGATATTTTTAAAGTTAACTGAGTATGTGTGTAAATTAACTTTAAGCCAAGCCTGATGAGAGGAAGATTCTGGTGTTTGTCATCTCCTTCCTTCTTCCTCTCTATTAATTTAGTTCTTTTGTATCTCTTAATGTAATGAGATTTATCTCATTCAATCCCCTCCCTCTTTCTGTCTCCTTTCTGTCCCCCTTTTTAAGGAGGAGGTGTTTTTAAATCATTCTAACTGAGTCAAAGAAAATTTGTAGTATACATCACTTCTAGCTAAGTATATTCAACCTAATAGAGTTACAATTCTTGAGAGTTATTAGAGTCTTTCTCCAAGTAGGGTTATAAGCAGTTTCATCCCTTTGGAAAGCAGTCTCATGGATCTTCTGGCTAGGCATATTCTCTCTGTTAGAGTTACAGTCTCAAGAGTTATGAGAATCTTTTTCCCATGTTGAGATATAGTCAGTTTCATCTTATTAGATAATAGATTTTTTATTTACCCTCTTTTTTTCAACCTTTTCATGTGTCACTTGAACCTCCTGTTTGATGTCCAAAATTTCTACTTAACTCTGGTATTTTCATCAGGAATTTTTGGAATTTTCTATTTTGTTAAATGTCCATAATTTCCCCTGAAAAAGAAGGCTCAGCTTTGCAGGATAGTGGATTCTTGGCTGCATTCCAAGCTCCCTTGCTCTTCACAATATCTCCTTCCAGGCCCTTTGTTCCTTTAATGTTGTTGCAGCCAGGTCCTGTGTAATCCTTTCTTTGGCTTCTTGGTATTTAAATTGTTTCTTTCTGGCTGCTTGCAGGATTTTATCTTTTATCTGATAGTTCTTGAATTTGGCCACAACATTCCTTTGTGTTTTCATTTTAGGATCTTTTTCCAGAGGGGATCAATGTATTCTTTCAATAACCACTTTGCCCTCTGGTTTCTGATATCAGGACAATTTTCCATCACTAACATCCTGTGATATTAAGTCCAGGCTTTTTTTCTCTTCATGTTTTCAGGAAGTCCAATAATTCTCAAGTCGCCCCTCCTTGATCTATTCTCCAGGTCCCTGGATTTGCTCATAAGGCATTTTACATTTTGTTCTATTTTTTTTTTATTTTGTTTAATAGACTCTTGCTGTCTCATGAAGTCATTAGTTTCCATACACTCCATTTTTTTTTGAGTGGCGTTTTCTTCATTTTCCATTTGCAACATCTATGCAGTTGATCAATTCTATTTTTGAAAGAGCTTTCCATTTCACCAATTGAGGTTCTGAGAGAATTTTTTTTCTTTTTGCATTTGTCCAATTGAGGACCTGAGAGAGTTATTCTCATTTTGTTTTTGTCCAATTGTATTATCCAATGATTTGTTTTCTTCTTGCAAGGTGTTAATATTCTCTTGTTTTTTTCCTCAAATTTTCCAAATAATTTTTAAACTCCTTCCTTATTCCTTCAAAGAAGTCTTTCTGTGCTGGAGACCAGATCATAGTCTCCTCAGAGATTCTAGGTTTCTCTGAAGGTGTTTTCCTTCCAAGAATTTTTCTATGGATCCTCCTTTCTGCTGATCTTTCTCCATTTTGCTAAGACCTTGAGTTGGGGAGGGGCAAATACACAGAGGTTTTGCACTCAGTGCAATATCTCTAGCTGGCCAGTAGGTAGTGCTGGTTGCTTTCTCTGGTGTGTCTGTGTCCTTGATTGAGGCCTTCTTGAAACTGTTAAATGCTTTTGTCTTCAATCATGGTGGACTTTACCCTGGGGTGAGGTCATCCCTTTCCCTATTGTCAGCAGAGTAGGTTCTTCTGCTCACACATCCTTGCCTGGGGCAGAAGTAGTATGTAATAGTGCTTTTTCTGGGAAGAGGCTTCAGAGGAAATGAAGGCTTGGACTGGGAGTTCCTCTTGACCAGAGGAATCCAGGGATGATGTCCACATCTCTCCTGCACTGGAATTCTCCACTTCCTCAGCCCGGTCAGCAAGCTCCAGATAGTCAGTGCCAACACTGATGCCTCTGCTCCCTAGTTGACCCAAGCCCCCGTGTTCTAGCCCAGATGATCAAGCAGGTCTGGCTCTTGGGCCTTCAGGCTCCCGGACTCCAATCCCACTGCTAATCAGGCTGATCTGTGGCTGATCCACCCTCTGTGTCTGGACTCACCCAGAACTGTAGAAGACAAATCCTGAGGTAGATGTTCTTTCTCCTGTCTTTCATTTCTGGGTATTGTTGATCTCTGTTAAGAGGTTTGTTTCATATCATAGGTGGGGAAAGATCAGGTGACATTAGAACTGGGCCTGTCTTCTCTCTGCCATCTTGGTTGGAAGTTCAGAATTTTAAATACATAATTTTGATTGCATTTAATTAAAGCTTTTGCATTAAAAAAATTCAATGCAGGCAAGAATAGAAAGAAAGCAGGAAACTGTATTGGGTGAGTTGTCAATTATAATTTGTTTCTGTGATAAAGGTCTTATTTCTCCAATACATTGATAATTCATCAGATTTATAAGAATACAAGTCATTTTGTAGCTGGTAAAAGGATTTGAACAGTTATCAGATGAAGAAATCAAAATTAAATTGAGTCATATTAAAATGTTCTTAATCACTATTGATTAGAGAAATACAATTAAATACTACTCTGAAATACCATTATATATTTGTCACATTGGTAAATATGGCAGAAAAGAAAAACATTGAAGAAAATTGGGAAAAATGACTAAAGTACTATTGGTTGAATTGTGACTTTATCCAACCATTTTGAAGAACAATTTGAACTTACATACAAAGGGCTAAAAATTGTGCTCAAACTGACATTTCAATACTACTACTAGATCTGTGTAACAGAGAATAAAAAATAAAGAAAAGGAATTTATTTGTACAAAAATATTTATGTCAGATCATTTTTGTAGTGATCAGAAATTGGAAATTAAGATTCTACCCATTATTTGGGGAATATTTGAAAAAAATTATAGCAATTATATATATATATATGTAATTATTTCCAATAATATTGAATAAATGTCAGAGGTTTTAAAAATGATTTGAAGATTGAAAATTATGTAACCCATACTCAGGCAATTTACCGATGAGCAAGATGTTGAAAAGTTATATGATTTAGTTTTATCAACATAAACTATTTTACTGTAATGATGTCAAAGCCTGGAGTTAATGATTGATTGCTCTATAGAGGTAACGATGGAAAACATCTGAAATTATGACACTCTAAGTTTCCTGAAATTTTTCAACAATGTGATGGACCTTATTCAAGACCTGTAGGTCAAAGCATAAATGCAATTTTAAAAAGTTATTTATGATCAAAACAAAACAAACCCTTAACATGTTTACAGCTAGCAAACATAGTTATCATGTGGTCAAATACATAGAAACAAATTTTACTAAACATAGCACTGATGAAGAATTATATCAACTATTTAAATAGTTACAAGAAGTTATAAGAGAAAGACATAATCCTTTTTTTATTGAATACATACATTCCCACCCTGGATTGCCTGGGCTTATATATGAAAGCAATCATAGGTCTGATCAATTTACCCTTCCACTTCTTATAAGCTTAATGGAAGACCAAGTTAGGTAGTGTCACAAAAAATTTCACTAATAACATCTATTATTTACAAAGGAAAGAATTAGGGAAAGAATTTAAAATCACTAGAGAGCAAGCAAGTAATATAGTAATATCCCGTCAACTATGCATTCCATATTTACCTAACCCTACAAATTATTCTAAGAATCCCAGAAAGCATGTTCCTAATGAATTGTAGCAGATAGATGTGACTCATTATACATCTTTTGAAAAAAATGAAATTCATTCATGTTACTGTAGATACATTTGGTTCATGTGCAATGGCAACAGCACACAGTTCAGAGACTACATAAGGTATGATTGATCATTTTTTCCATTTTTTTGCTATTGCAGGGATGCCAAAATCCACAAAAACAGATAATGGCCCTGTATATACTTCTTTTTTAATTTTTTCCTGGATATACTTCTATGGCATTTGAACAATTCTGCCTATATGACAATATAAAACATATTATAGGTATTCCCTATATCCCCACTGGTCAAGCTTTAGTAGAAGGAAAACATAAAGATCTTAAGAGATTGCTGGAAGTGCAAAAAAAGGGGGGGGAATATAAAGGGGCAAAAGGGAAACAAAGGAGAGTAAATCTCACCTGTTATACCATGAATTTCTTAACATTGAATTATAAACAATTAACACCTGCAGAAAGATTTTTTTTAAAGTTTATGCAATATAAAGAGAAGGGCATGGTCACATGAGGCATCAACAATGAAAATGACTGGATCCAGTATTAACCTGGGATCATGGGTTTGCTTCTGTTTTGTCTGGGTAGCAGAAAGAAACTTCAAACCATGCAGATTGGAAGAATCAAGTAATACAGAAAAATGAATAACTTACACTTAAGATGAGAGGAGAATACATCATGGACTTTTGGGACAATTTGTGACTCATGAACAATTTCGGGTCTGTAAAAGTAATTGAATATTGGACTTATGTTCAAAACCCTCCATGGGTCATTACTCTACAATGGGGAGAGATTATGGCTGAAATTGTATTAATTGGGTAATCTACAGGTTAATTGGGATACAACAAAGTTCCTACTGGAGATATAAAAGAACAGATGCTGAGAAGAAAAGTAAGGCTTAATTTCTCTTGTTTAAATACTGTGACATAGGGGTGGCTAGGTGGCAGAATGGATAGAGCACTGGCCCTGGAGTCAGGAGTATCTGAGTTCAAATCTGGCCTCAGACACTTAATAATTACCTAGCTGTGCAGCCTTGGGCAAGACACTTAACCCCATTTGCCTTGCAATAAATCAATCAACCAATCAATCAAAATAAATACTGTGACACATATCTGTTTTTGTAAAACATGTATTGTTGAACCATATGTTAAATTAAGTAAAACTAATCATTCAACTCATCCAAATATTTATAACATGGGAGCACTTAGGACCTTAGAAATATCAGAAATTCCTCTTGTAGAAAATATTGAAGGAATAAAGATAATTTTCTACAGAACCTCCTTGTTTAAATTTATAGCCTTGGGATTTCAAAAGTGAATGTTTTCCATCCTTGGTTGCCTGTCCTATCCCCCCCCCCCCCCGCCAAAATCTATGATCATTCTATTCTGCTACAAATGTGGAATTCTCCTGATAGAGTTGTTCCATGAGATAGCCTAGATTATATTAAATCAGTTATATACCCAGAAATAGGGTATATATTGCTTTCATGATAGGATCTTTCAAAGATATTAAAATTATCAGAGAGAAAAAGGGGGGGTACAGTGTTAACTGTTGCAATTGTACTGTTTGAGCATGTATAAATAAGGAAGTGGTGGAGGATGATGTTGTTTTCATGATAAGATAAGCAAAATTTTCTATAATACCCACCAAGGTAGAAGGCTGATATATATCTTCTGCTGATGAGTTCTTAGAAAAAACATTAAAGAGAATTAGGCAGAAGTGATGTGTTAGTTGCATTGTGTTTGGGATATTAAATATCGTGGCAGCCATTGTAACAGTCACTTTCTGTACAAGTAAGGAATAAGGAAAAAAATAGAAGCTAAGTACATTCAAGAATTATCTGAAAATGTTATTAGAGCATAGAAGGCTCAAGAGAGAATTAATGAAGATCTTTATCATTTGATTAATACATTACAAACTTCTGTAATGAACACAAGGGACAATTGCATTATGTTTGTAGATTTTCTGTTATTTGTGCTATTCCTTTAAAATATAATACCTCACTTATTCCATGGGATAATATAAAATGCTATTTGAATGGAATAAGGTATAATAATTCTATTACTATGGGTATAAATCAATTGCATAAAATTGTTAATGATTACATTGGCACCTACAATGGAAAAGGACTCAGGTATTGATAATTTGTTTAACTTTGTTAATAGGTTTCATCCTTTTCATTTTATGAACTTATAAGTGAGCTTGCTTCCTGGTATCTTTGCATTATTATTGATATTGTGTATTATGTTCATTTGTCTTAAACATCTTTTGTCACTGGGACAAAACATAGATGTTCTAATACACTGCCTAAAGCTTCAGTATGCCTGAGAAGGGGGAATATGTAGAAGGCCAGTCCCTGGGAGTTATATTCATATATCCTTGATGACTTTTTCCAAAAAGATATGTATAGATTATTGTTCATTGTGTGGATCTATTGGCTCATCAGTTACCCATGACCTGGGATAATCTGTGGCTCCAGAGGCGGTTCTAAAGGTTTTTCTGATAGAGAAGTATGCAGATTTCTAAGAACAAATATTGTAAATTTACCCAGGAACTTGTGCAACTGGGTCTCCTTTAACTAAACATTCTAAGATAAGATTTTGCTATAAAATGTCTGAGTTTCCAAAAATGCAAATGGTAGATTTTCACTTCCCAACCTTTCATGTTTGGGTATGTTTTTCTACCCAACCTGACTTCCAGAAGTTCATGTCCAGACCCACCTCAGACCTATGATGGGCTACAATTTTTAACATCTTATTTACTTATTTTTTGTATTTCATTCACCATTTTGCTGACTTGATTTTTATGATTTTTTCTGCATTGCTCTCATTTGTCTTCCCAATTTTCCTCCACCTCCCTTACTTGCTTTTCAAAGTATTTTTTACTTCATCCACAGCTTAAGCCCATTTTTTATTTCTCTTGGAGGTTTTGTAAATGCATGCTTCAATTTTGTCATCATTTGAATATGTATTTTGATCCTCCATGGGACCAAACTAATTTTCTATGGCCAGAATCTTATTTTTCTATTATTTGCTAATTTCCTCATCCTTTGACTGATTTACCACATTTCCAAGGCTTTGGGACTTTTTTGGAACAATCCACAGGGATCTTATTCCCTCCTAGGTCTTATGAGAGGCTATGACTGCTCTCTTGCCTGTATCAGGACCCTCCCCTCTGCCTTAGAGCTGTTAGGATGGTCCCTGCTCATTTATGGTGATGTTGTGGGGGGCCAGACTGCAATCTGTATTTGACTATGGACAAGCAGCTGAGTCCTGCCCCATGGAGAGCAGAAGGACCTCTGTGGTCCCCCCCACAACCCCCTTATTGTCTATGGGCTGAGAGTTTTGGATGTGCTGGGTAACTCTGCCCAATCCTGCTGCAGGTTCTTACTGTAGGGCTGCTCTGAGGCTGGTGCTCCACTCTGTACTCGTTCTGGTGCAGCAGAGTTCTCTCACTACCCCTTCTGGTTATCCCCAATGATCTTCTAGGCTAAGAGGTCTGGAAACCACCCCTTCTGCCATACAGCCAGGTGCCTGGCCCAGCTGTGACTGTGCTGATGCTTTTTCCAACCCCTGATCCCCATGGAACAGACCTTTCTTGTGGAAATTCTAAGTTGTCTTGGACTGAGAAATTGTATCCCCCAGTCTTTCTTTGGGGTCTGCCCCTATAAATTTTGGCTAGAGTCATAATTTGACAGCTTTTGGAGTTTTGGGGGGATTGAATTTCCTAGAATTCCTGCCTTCATGGCACCATCTTGTCCACACCCCTTTATTACTTGTGTGACTTTGGACAAGTCACTTGACTCCATTATCTTGCAAAAAAATGAAATGATTGGTAGAATACTTTTGGGGAAACCTGAAAAAAAAATTGCATGAACTAATGCATATTGAAGTGCATAGAACCAGGGCAACATTATACACACTGACAGCAATATTGTACTGATGATCAATTCTGAATGAATTGTCTATTATCAGCAATGCAATAATCTAAGAAGTTCTGGTTATTGTCTTGCCACTGGACTCAGCTGGCTATGGAGGAAAGAGTGAGATTAGTGACTTTGCATGGCCCTGTCTCACTTTAATCTAATTCGCTTACAAAATCAAGACATCACCTTCTTTATGCCCTTGGTCTTTAAGAACAAAGGTCTCAGAAACATATTAGTTACATGACCCTGACAAGTCATATATTACTCAACTCAGTTTCTTATATCTATAATATGAGAAAATAATTACACATATTTTAAAAAGAGTTGTGAGGATAAAATGATATAATTTATAAGGAGAATGGCTTTATATTGCTTTGAAAAACAATATAAATTCCAGATAGCATTTTGGTCCTTATTATTACTATCGTAAGTTGTAGTTATTTAACTCTATAAATTTGGGCAGCTGGGTGGTGCAGTGGGGCAGCTAGGTGGTGCAGTGGGGCAGCTAGGTGGTGCAGTGGGGCATCTAGGTGGTGCAGTGGATAGAGCACCAGCCCTGGAGTCAGAAGTACCTGAGTTCAAATACAGCCTCAGATACTTAATAATTACCTAGCTTGTTTTAAAATATTGATTGACACAATACATCAAACTTGCTTTGGAACTCATTAAATTTAAAGAAATGAAATTCATCCCATAAATTACGTCTTTACCTTTTATTTAATCTAAGTCCATGAAGATTCTTTGCCAATTGTTAATTGGTTTTTCTTCTCATATGGTCATATTTAATATGTACTGTGTTCTTATTTCATTCTTTTCCCCTTAATTTTTTTCATAAACTTCTTTCTGGGGTAGAGTCAAGATGATGCAGAAAAGGCAGAGATTTGCCAGCATTTTGCCTAAACCCCTCTAAATTTTAAAGCCTCAAAACAAAATCTGTAGCAGCTGAACCTACAGAAGAATGGAGTAAAAAAATTAGCAGTCCAAAACATCTTAGAAGTTTTGCAGAAAAGGTCTGTTGCATTAGGGTAAGTATGCAGCACAGTTCAATACAAGTCTGAACTTAGTAAACCAGCATTAGACTTTGAGAGCAACTGAATCAGTGATGACAGATGTTGTTGCCAGACCTCTCAGGTAAGGGGGTAGGGTCAGACAAGACATCAGAAAGACATTACAGAAGTGTCATTGTTGGCCCCAGGGGCAGGATTCTGTTTTATTGCCCATACTTGGATCAGGGCTGCAGTCCAAAATCTCATTCCCAGGATGAGGAGCAGCCCTAGCACACAGGAGTTTGCAGCCAAAGGTAAATGGAACCTACAGTGTAGTTCCAGGGTGGGGAAAAAAGTGCCTGTTGTCACTTACAGACCACAATGTAGGAAAAGAGAGTAGAAAACCCACCTCTCCTCAGAGCATACCATTTTTGGAAGATGCAAAAACTTATAGATCTCCAGAATTATGTTTGAATACAACTGCACAAAAAAAATTTTAAATGAAGTGCAGTACAGTGACTCTACCATTCTGGAAGTAGAACCCTTCTTTGGCATAAAATCCTTTCCATCACTTATTCTATTTTTCATTTTGGCTGATAGTAATTGCATTACAGCACCATAGTGATACTGTTATGCTTCATACCCTGACAGTTTTTTATTTTACCAGGTTGAACACAGTGGAGCACTCTTTCCAGACTGAAAAAGGCAAGTAATACTAGGAAATTGAATAGGTTCATGTGATGAAAATGGGATTAGCATTTGAACAAGCAAATCTAAAACTAAAAAGATAGAATATGTCCTCAGAATCAAAAGTTAAATGATGAAGATGGGGATAATGAGGATATGAATTGATATTCATATAGTAAGATTCATATAACAAAAAATTTTGCATAGAATACACATTTTGTGCTTTCTTCCTACCCTATGAAGTAAATTTTACAGGTTCAGGTAGTATTATTACCCTCATACTGTTAAAGAAATTGAGATCAAGGGGGTGATTCTGTTTTTCTGTCATATAGCTTTGTAGGAAGAACATCATCATAAATTTTAGAAGTAAAGAACAACTTTGAAACTATTATTTAAATAGTTTAATGGATTTAATGAAAACATATTTTATTTAAATTGAATTTTTTGGTATGAATTTGACAGATACACATTTTTACAAGAGGGCAATACGTAGAGAGGAGTATATTTGAAACACTTGGAGTGACTTTCTTTAATGATAATAAAAAACAAATAACTAAATCTTTCCATAAATCGAACATCATAAAATAAAGTTTATCAGTATAAAATGTTTATTTTACACAACCATATTTCTTATATTTCAGGACATCAATCTTGTGTATAAAGTAAGTAATTTTATCTTTGGGTTTCTATTAACAGACTCTATGAATCATGTTTGAAGGAGTTTGAAAAGAATGCTGCATAGAAGTCAAAATACCAAGATTCAACTTTACATTTTGTCATTTGCTACTCTGTGACCTTGGCTTAATCTCTCTCTACAAATGAAGGGGTTGAAATAGATTAGTGACCTTCAAGATCTTGACTCTTCTCATCAAGGAGGCAAAGCAAGATTATGGGGCATTTGTAGGCAGCTTAAATGTCTGAAAAATCTGCTAATTTATACTTTTCAGCCTCATTGTATTCCTTGGGTAATTCATAAAACCATCTCTATCCAGGCTTTAGTAATGCCACACTATCAGTGGCACAGAGGATACTTTGAGTCCCAGTTCATCAATGACAGAGTATACACACATTGTTCCACACATCAAGCCAAGTTAATAAGCATTATCTAGTTACTAAAAGCAACTACATAATGATGATGATGTTTTCCCTTCATTCTTGAAGAAAATCATGACAACAGGGAGATGATGACATGAAAAACAAGTGAAACATATTTGAATGAGGGAGGGCTGTGTTAAGTCACCAGCCTCACTTACTCCTTCAGAGCCATATGGGTCAGGTGACCAGATATGAATCAGGACATTTGGCTATGACTCTGGATGCAAGGCACTCAGCACTACTTGCTCAAAGTCACACAGCTAGGAAGTATCAAGAATATAAGGCTAAATTTGAACTCAGTTCCTCCCAACTCTGGGAACCATGTTCTACTGACTTCACCACCTAGCTGTCCCCTTTAGTGTTAGATAGGTAAGGATGAGTTTTGCAGAATAAGCAGACATTTATGTGGAGATTTAGCCTTGCCCATTTCACAGGAGTTTTTTGAAGAACCACTGAGGTGATTTTCATTAAAATCCTTGTTCCAAAGACTCCACAAGTGAAAGATAGCCAAAATAATATAAAAAAAGCAATAAAAGGTGAGCTAGCTACTAAACAAAAACAAGAAAAAAATAGCAATAATAACAAATAGAAAATCTAAGCATCATTCCCTTTAATATATTTAAAAAAATCTTTTAAAAGAGGAACAAGAAACAATATGAATTCATCATTTTTTAAAATTTTTGCAAAGCAATAGAGTTAAGTGACTTCTCCAAGGGCACACAACTAGGTAATTATTACATGTCTGAGGTTGGATTTAAACTCAACTCCTCGTGACTCCAGGACTGTTGCTCTATCCACTCCGCCACCTAGCTGCCTAACAAGAAACAATATGGAGAAACAAGTTTATTCCATTGTTTTGAATTGGGACAAACAATCTTCTAGCTAGTCAAAATTATCAACTAGAAAAAAGTCAAAGGAAAAATTTCTGATATCATTAATCTAATTATTTTTCTCTTGTTGAATTATGACTGGAAATTTGTACTTACTTGAAAATGCTAGGATAATTCTTTTAAAATCATCAAGTTCTTAGCCTCAGAACTGCAAAAATATTTATCTTAAATTCAGACTGTTATTGCCTACTGAGAGGTTGAGTGTTATTCAAGTTACAAACTATATAATATATATATATATATATATATATATATATATATATATATATATATAATATTATATCATTTTAAAAATATAATAAAGTTGGCGGCATTTTTATAGCATATGAATGTGTACAAACCTAATAAAAAGGTTCAAGATGATAGACTAATGGTAGGAACTCAATCTTTTCCCAATTCTTCTACAACTTTAAAAGAATATCTCAAAAAGAATTGTGGACTAGCAGAATCAACAAAAGGATAGGACAAAACATTTTTTCTGATCTAAGACAGCAGAGAATATCTAACATCTGTCTCACACAGGCTATATCACAGTCAGTCAGAACCAGAACTTGGGGAAAACTCAATCAGTAGTGATAGGTTTCAGAACTCTTAATCAGCTGATAGTAAATACAGTTAGACAATTAGTCAAGAGGAGATTATGAAAGATCCTTTGGTGGAATTGAGAGAATTAGTAAATTATGCTGCCCAAACACTGTTCAGGGCCACAGTCCCAAGCTGAGAAATAACACTAGTAGGAACAGAAATACTAAGCAAATTACTAGAGCAGAAAAGAGGTCCTGTGGTTGACCATAGACAAGAACTCATGTTAACAGATCAGTCAATCCAGTTCTCCTTAGAAAATACCAACCTGGAACAAATGGAAATATACAAATTTCCAGAACTAGCCCCTGAAAAGCCTGAAACAAGGGACAGTGTCCCCTTTAGCCATGGAGCAAAACCCAAATTAAACATGAAGTGAAAAATTTCAGAAATAGGCTATAAAAGTAAGCAAACCACTAAAAAAGGAATCTGACTGAAAATTTACAAACACATAAGACAACAATGCCAAAACATCTACTCCTAAGACTCTGTATAAGAAAATGAAATCCTAATATGAGTAAGTTCACATGAGCCTGTATGAGAACATATCCTTCCCCATGTCCTATGTGATTCCTTGGAACATAAACAATACTGAAAAGAACTGGCTATTCTCACAGTGCTGACCTTAGTTATGTTATCTCTTGTGGCCCCATATGACATCTTCCTAACAACAGAACACTTACTGACTTCCTATGTTCATGATAAGAACTCTGGGATCCTTTCCAATTGAATTTGGCAACAAGCCTTTGTTTTCCCCTAATAAATATCCTAAGACTACAATCATTCGTTATGAATATGAAGAAGAAGAAGAAGGAAAAGAAGCAGAAAAAAAAAGAGAATCTCATGCATGGAGATTGTCTGCCTGTGGCTCTCCCATTCAGTTCTCATGGCTGTTGAATCAGAATTCTCCAACCTAGACGATTAAGAGTTGGTGCTCCCCTGTATTGGTGATGTTTTCTTTATCTTTCTCTTCCACTTTTGTTATAGTATTAATAATCCTTTCTCATATATATATATATATATATATATATATATATACATATATATTATTTTCTGTATAGAGTATTATTGTAAACAATCTATTCCTTGCATTATTAAAATACTTTTTATTTTCAACTGCCTGAGAGTGTCATTTACAGGAAGGAATCCTAACCTCATTAAAATCACAATACATTAAATTGGCATCATGAACAGGATTTGTTGTGTAAATGCCTCTATTTAGGAAAACAGCAAAGATCCACTTCCCTTTTGAAGTACCAGGATAGGAAGACCCTCCATTTTCCTCTTTAGCAAAAGTTTGAGCTCAAAACACAGGCTCATGTGAAGACTGGGGAAGCTGCTTTAGTGATGGAAAGCCTCCCCAACTTCCTGAGTGCTTAAGTAAAATTACCATAGAAAAGGGAAAGGAAATGAATGGTATTTGCAGAAGGGGACTGGCTCTTTTAACCACCTATAGGAAGGTATGTCAAGCTTTGGATAAGAAAGTGGGAGATTAAGGAAAAGTTTCTACCTTGAATGTGGAACCTACTGCTCTGCCCCCCCTTCCCCCCCTCCCTCCTTGTATCCCTCATTAGAACATTTTAAAGGAGAATAGTAGATAAGGACCAAACCCCAGTAAAGGAGATCAGACATTGGAACTATCGGTCTCTCATAAGATTAAGTATAAATTGGAAAAATAGATATACAACTGTAACTAAAGTTTGTTTGCTTCTTTGTTTTGTTTTCTTTTGAAATTAGGGCAAGACCTCTTTGATGGATGGAAATTCTACTATATTTAGAAATGGAATATCTGTTAAAATTACAGGCTTGGGAGAAAATGAAATTTAGGAAAAACAAGATAAAGTAATGATGAAGTTAGGTCAATTACCCAAAAAAGGTGTACTCAGTGATGATTGTTCCCTTTCTCCCAGAGTACATATTAGTACATTTTAAGGGGCATGACTCTCAATTTACCTGATGAGAAATTATTCTTGAAAAACTACAAAGACCATTACAATCTGTAAAATTTTAAGTATACAATGGAATTAGGGACATCTGGGAAAGTGGAGGGAAATTTTGTGACTTGGAAATATGCATATGTATATGAATGAAAATAATTAAATAATTTAATTAATAATTTTAACAAAAACAATTTATTATATTAAAAATAAAACAAAATTTTACAAAGATTAAAATTGGAGAGAGAAATCAGACACATGCAAGAATATCTTGAAAAGTAATAGTAAACAGATTGACTAAAAGAGGAAGAAAAATACTGAAGATAAAAGCACCTTGATTTTCTTAGTGGAGCTGAAATGGTGGAGAGTTGCTAAGCAATTCCCTGAACTTTTTCCCAGTTTCCCTCCAAAACATCCTTAAATGAAGCCTCTAAAAACACTGTGTTTTTGTGGGATCTGTCACTCCACAGTGTTTTTTAGAGGCATAATTTAAAGTTTCAAACTTTCCTGATTAAAAAAAAAAAACAGATGAGAAGAGGAATTATGAACTTCTAATACAATATAAAAATTTAAAAACCAAAATAAAGTTCCTCCAGCAACCTTAACCACCATAAAAACTCATTTTATTTCTGTTTCAATCCAGGTTTTATGGAAAATAATATGTAAAATCCATTAAAACAGAATATCCCAAACTTTAATAAAAAAATAACACCTTAAAACCAAGATAGACCAAATGATAATAGACTAAATAATAGACTAAAAAAGCCACAGGAAAAAACTCCTTAAAAAGCACTATTGGTTAAATTGAAATGGCAGTTTAATAGTTCCCTTGAGAAAAGAATTCCTTACACATTAGTATTGGATAAGGGAAAGTTAATGATTCCATATCTCATCAAGAAATAATACAAGAAAATCAAAATTTTGGAAAAAATAGAAGAAAGTTTGAAAATCTACCTAGAAAAAACACACCTAAAAATGAGATTGAGGTAATATAACTTAAACATTATTGAACTACTTGAAAGTCATAATAAAAAATAATCTAGTGATACTATATCAAGAAATTGGGGGGGGGGGGGCGCGGAGCCAAGATGGTAACAAGAAAGGATCAAGTCTTAGGCACTCTTTGATAAAACTCATAAACTAAGGACTCTAACTAAACTTTCGAGCTACTGAACACACAAAGGGACCCAGAGAGGCAGTTCTCCTACTCAAGGTAACCTTGAAAAGAGCAGAAAAGCTCTGCTCCCGGGGTCGGGGGGCGGCCCGCCAGAGGGGTGGCCCGTCAGAATGAAAGAACTTGGAGGCAGCCCCAGGAGCTCAAGCTCACAGCACCTAGGGAGTCTCCTGAGTTACACCCCGGGGAGCATCAGGCACAAAGTGGGGGACCAGCGGGGGACCTCTGCTAGAGTAAGCACATGGAGCCCAGGCCACAGGGCACAGGGAGCAGCATCTTCTTTCCAAAGCCCAGATTTGGAAACAGAAGCAGTCAGAGCTGGTGAGCAGGAGCCCCCAGGGCATGAGCCCATGATGATGAGGGAGGGGAGTGGAGAGAGACTGCCGAGCCCTGTCCTCTTCCCCTGGAACAGGACTCTGGGTCTCTGACCCCATTCAGAACCTGATTACAGTCTAGGTCCCCCCACAGAACAGCAGGGCCCCCTCCACCTCAGCCCCATGGAAAAAAGGGGCACATATGGTCATTCACAGACCAGGAGGGAGGACAAAGCCTCACACACTGAGACCCTTGTGGAAGTGTCCCCAAAACTCAGAAAGCACCCCAAAACCAGGCCCAGGCTGGGAAAATGAGCAAGCAGAGAAATAAGAGGAACACCATTGAGAAATATTTTGCAAATGAACCCAAAAAGGATCAAAATACTCTGTCTGAAGATGAGGAAGCACAAGCTCCTGCATCTAAAGACTCCAAGAAAAACAGACATTGGGCTCAGGCTATGACAGAGCTCAAAAAAGACTTTGAAAATCAAATGAGGGAGTTGGAAGAAAAACTGGTAAAAGAAAGGAGAAAGATCCAGGAAAAAAACATGAAAATGAAGTCAGCAGCTTAGTCAAGGAAATCCAAAAAAATGCTGAAGAAAATAGCATGCTAAAAACCAGCATAGGTCAAATGGATAAAACAGTTCAAAAAAGTTATTGAGGAGAAGTAGGCTTTAAAAAGCAAAATTGGCAAGATAGAAAAAGAAATAAGAAAACTCTCTGAGGAAAACAAATCCTTCAGACAAATAACAGAATTCAGGGAGATTGATGAATTTACCAGAAAACAGGAAACAATACTTCAAAACCAAAAAAATGAAAAATTAGAAGCAAATGTGAAATATCTCATTGAAAAAACAACTGATATGGAAAACAGACTTAGAAAAGATAACTTAAAAATTATTGGAATACCTGAAAGTCATGATCAGGAAAAGAGCCTTGACATCATTTTCAAAGAATTACTGCAGGAAAATTGCCCTGATATTCTAGAAGCAGAGGGCAAAATAGAAATGGAGAGAATCCACCGATCCCCCTGAGAAAGAGATCCCAAAAAACCAACCCCTAGGAATATTATAGCCAAGTTCCAGAACTCCCAAGTCAAAGAGAAAATATTACAAGCAGCCCGAAGGACACAATTCAAATATTGTTAAGCTGTAGTCAGGATCACACAGGACTTAGCAGCAACTACATTGGAAGTTTGTATGGCTTGGAATATAATATACCAGAAGGCAAAAGAGCTTAGAATGCAGCCAAGAATGAACTACCCAGCAAGGCTGAATGTCCTCTTCTAGGGAAAAAGATGGACTTTCAATGAACCAGGGGAATTTCAAATGTTCCTTTTGGAATGGCCAGACCTCAGCAGAAGGTTTGATTTTCAGATACAGGACTCAGGTGAAACATAGAGAGTGGAGGAAAAGGGGAAAATATGAGGCACTTAATGATGATGAACTACATGTATTCCTGCATAGAAAAATGACACTGATAATACTCATATGAACCTTCTCAGTTGATAGATCAGGTAGAGGGAGCTTTTATAGTTGAAGCACAGGAGAAAGTTGAATTTGAAGATAAAATATGGTATAAAAATGGAGTCAATAAAAAAAGGGAAATGTAATGGGAGAAAGAAAAAGGAGAGGGAGAATATATTTCATATAATAAGATTTTTCTTTACTACAATGAGCTATTGCAATGATATGGAAGTGAGAGTCAAGGGCGAATGAGGGAACCTTTGCTCTCATCAGAGCTGGCTAGGAGAGGAAACAGCACATATACTCAATGGGGTATAGACATCTGGAGTAAGAAGGAGGGGGAAGCAGGGGGAAGGGGTGGGGATGTGAGTGATGCAGGAGAGGATGTACCATGGGGGGAGAGTGGTCAGATATAACACATTTTCTTTTTACTTCTTGCAAAGGGACAGGGATTGGAAGGCCTGTCCAGGACCATAAGGCCAGGTGGATGCTAGGCCTAAGAGGTGGTATGGGGGCTCAGGGCCGCTTGACCCCAGGACCAGGGATCTGTCTGCTTTGCCACTCAGCTACCCTACAGTAGAGTCAGAGTGAAAGGAGAGAGAGAATATAGTACATGGTAGTGGAGAAATACAAAAGGAGGGAGTTGCGATCAGCAATGGCTACGTTGGAAAAATATGTAAGTAACTTTTGCAATGGATTTACCATAAAGAATGTGATCCACCCATGACAGAGTTGTTGGTGTTGGAACAAAACTGAAGCACATTTTTAAATTATTATTATTTGGGGGAGGGTGCAGGGCAAATGGGGCTGGGTGGCCTGCCTGGAGATGCCTAGCAGGGGGATCATTGACGGTCTGAGGCTGGATTTGGACCTCTGTGCTCCTGGCTCAAGGGCCAGTGTTCTGTCTGCCACCCAGACACCCCTACTATTATTACTATTTTATTTTATTTTGGGTCTTTTTTTTTTCTTCTTTTTAGTTTTTGCAGGGCAGTGGGGATCGGGGGCTTGCATGTCACACGGCTGGGTGATTGTTCCATCTATGGGGCTGGATATGGGCTCAAGTGCTTGTGGCTCCAGGGCTGGTACTTCATCCATTGCACAGCCTGTCCATACCTACAATTATTACTATCTTTTTTAATTTTAATTTTTTTCTCTCTCCTTTATTTCTCAAGCAAGTCTATATTTATGGGGGAGGGGATATTTCATTTACTCTTAAACAAGAATATTTTATTAATGTAAAAAAGAAACAAATAAAAAAAAAGAAAAGAAAAGATAAAGAAAAAAAAAGAAATTATGGGACTCTATCCCCATATCTTAGAACCAGAGAATAAAACAGAAATTGAAAAAAAAAATTTGATCAATTTCTTAAAAAAATCTCTAAATGAAAATTCTCAGGAATGTTATGGTCAAATTTCACAGATCTTGGGTAAAGAAGAAATACAGAAAGCATCCAGAAGGAAACAATTCAAACATTGTGTAGCTCAATAACAAATTTAGTAGTGTCTTATAAGAAATGACTTCGTAAATTTGGTGTATAACAAAGATAATAATAGATCAAATGAATACTTTGATTACAGTAACATTGAACACTTGGTTTTGCAAAAGCAATATTTGATTTTCCCCTAGAATTTAGAAAACAAAATTTTGTTTTGCTTTATGTATGTGTTTCAAAACTAACATTTTATTCTTGATTCAATGAAAGCACATTGCAAAAATATTCAATCTTATTGATATAAATCACAAAATTTAGGAAAAATCCCAATTTAGAAGCACACAAGTTACAGTAAATTCTCCATGAAAGGATCAGATGGCTTGCAAAATTATATTCTGGAAAAGAAAAGAGTAAAGATTAGAATTAAAAAAATGAGCAATATTGTGGGTTGATCAACTTTGGATACAGTCTTTTAGAGTGTAGGTGATCAATAAATATTTGATGAGTAAATGAGTAACAAATGAATTATTTATATAAAATTATAGCAAAAATCCTGAATAATATCAAAGTTTGGGGCACCAATGGCATTAGGAAAAAATAAGATAAGAATCTATTGCAAACAGTTTGTCACTGAGATTTGAAATTCTCCAAAACTATCTCTATGTCATATTTATTTTCTTTATGTAAATATCATCTGAGAAAAATGTGGCTGATCTAAACAAATGTCAAAACCTGTGCTAGGTATATAAATCAAAGTATGAAGTATTGAATGTGGAGACTGGAGTTGGCTGTTCAATTTTAAAGAGCGGAGCACTATATTTCTACTATGTAATAAATGAAGCTATACATGGAATTCTTATTATTTTTCTACTTCTAAAGAAGAGATCCTAGGAGAAGCATGAAGAACACTCTCTTACATATCATTCCTCTATAAGAAAACACATTGTTCACATTGTTAGTTCTTATGTTTTAATTATAGCTGATATTTGGGAAAATACTTTAAAGACCTGGAATTCCTTTTTTTCTTCTAAAATTTCGTTTGTCATGTTTGGTATTCTTTTATTTTTATTTTTTAAACTTATTAATTTCATTTTCATCCATGGGTAAATGCATATTTCCAAGTAAAAAAATTTCCTTCCATCCTCCCTTCCCACCCCCCTTTCCCTCATCAGGGAAGATTCAGGTTAACATTTTACATTCATACTTCATTAAACATGATTACAAATTTGTAATTTTGGGCATGAGGAACTATGATTAAGGGAAAGAGATTCATAAGAGATAATTTTATAAAGCGTTTATCAGATTTGGAAGAGTTTTTTTTTTTGTTTGTTTTGTTTTGTTTTGTTTTTCTTTCTCTGGTTAGGGATAATATATAGCTCTCTGGACTGCTGAAAGGAGCGTATACTTTTATAATGTCTGTGAAATGTATTAACGTTCCTGAAAAAATTCCCATACTGAAAAGTTGAGCTGTGTTAAGCTAAATTAAAAGTGACAGTTTTCTTAAAAATATTTCGAATGCTAAAGACTTTTAAAATAAACTGATAAGCTATCAGCAATAGAATTCACTATAATTCTGTAAAACAACCATATTTATGTTTTACCCCAGTACCTGTTTTTCTATTTACTATTATAAAATCAAAATTTTACCTTAATTCACATTCAAGTGCTGCCACTTAGTAGTTGTGTGACTATGGAAAGGCTATTTATGTTTCTGAATTTTTTTATGTGAAGTTTTAAAGAGAGATATAAGCACAATCACCCTGACAAAGCAACTTAGAAAGTAATTTGTGAAACTTAAAATAAAGTTACATAAGACATGCTATTAAAATTCCTCTTATAGTGTCTAATTCAGCTTATTCATTATGATGTGATGGTTACTATGAATATAGCTTCAGTAGAATATAATCAAGAAATATTTTAAATATTTGGCCCTTAGTTCAATATATTTCTGTAAACCAACTTTAGGATTTTAAGAGAAGCTCATCTTCAGAATTTAGTCACAAAATATTTTTTTAACTGAATGAACATATGGAAGTTATGAATTATTTGATGAAGTAGTTGTGTTTTGCTTCATGGGAGAGAGCAGCTAAATAGATAAAGTCTTGAAGTATTATTATTGATAATGTTACTATTAGTCTTCTTATTTGCATTACTTTGTTTTTATTTAGATAATTATTTTTCTCTTCAGTGCCATTTATCTAGTTATGTGAGAATATTTCTTAATAAGTTAGTTAAATTTTCTAGACTAGATCTCAGCACAGATGAATATTTATCATGCAACTTATAATATGTATTTTTGATAGTTGATTCACAGATGACTCACAGAGTGAAATTTTCTTAACATAAATTAAAGCAATCATCATAAAGGTTGTAGAGTATAAGTTATAATCAAAGAAATGTATGAATGAAAAATATTTTTTCTATTTGGTGAAAGTGAGCATTGATTTCTATTCTTAATGTGCTATATTTAATACCTCTAATAAGCAAATACATTATAAATTTATAAAAGTCCCAATTCAAGAAGGTAATAGAATTTTTGTGCTATGTAAATAGTTGTGAAGAGAAAACAAAGTGTTATTCTAAACTTATGGGAAGATATGGACAATGATCACTTAATGGAAAGGTTAGGTATGTACTGATTACACTTGTGTTTTTCAATATATTATACACACAAACACACACACACACATATATAATGTATATTATGTATGATGATTTGATCCTGAAATACATATATATACATCCATCTACATAGATCTAAGTATATATGTATATCTAAGTATATATATGTATATACATCCAGGTAGGTATTTTCTCTATCAATTTCAATCAGTATTATCTTTTTCACTAATAGCCTAAAACAGTTATCTGACATGCTAAACGTTTAAGTGACTTGCTTAGGATCAAACATCAAAGATATATCATAGACTGGCAATATAGATTATCCAGATAAAGAAAAAAGAATTCAACCACAGCTTGACATACCTCCTATGATTTAGGGCAGAGAATATAAAAACAAGTTCAAAGAAATAATTAATATGATCCTATGAAAAATTATTCAGAGAAAGTTAATCCAAGGCTAATTCATACGAGTGAAATTCTGGCACACAAAATAATGATTTTTATATTGAAGATAAAGTGGAGTCAGAAAGCTCATCAAGAAATTTAGAATTTAATTGTATATAGTATGGAATCAAGAAGATGTAATATATTTTTTTTAAAATAGCATGGAAGGGGTGACTAGGTGACGCAGTGGATAGAGCACTGATGGTGTCAAGAGTACCTGAGTTCAAATCTGGCCTCAGGCACTTAATAAATACCTAGCTATGTGGCCTTGGGAAATCCACTTAACCCTATTGCCTTGAATACAGAGCTAGTAGTGGTATTGGCAGGACAAACCAGTGTGCATAGTTTTATAGTCCTATGGACATAATTCCAATTATTATGATTAAATCAGTTCACAACTACACCAATGTGTAGTGTTTTACTTTCTCAGTTTTCTCATATCTTTTTCAACATTTGTTATTTTTCTTTACTATCCTATTAGCCAATTTGATAGTCTTGTGCTGGCAACTCAGAATTGTGTTAATTGGCATTTTTCCCAATCAGTAATTATTTGGAGCCTTTTTTATTCATTTACTGTTAGATCATTTTTTATCATCATTTTTTTTTCTGAAAAGTGATTGCTCATACAGTTTGATTATTTATCAATTGGAGAATCATTCCATTTTCTTTCATAAATTTGATTCAGTTGTCTATGTCTTTGAGAAAGGAGGTCTTTTTCAGAGAAGCATGCTTCAGTTTGTTTAGTAATTCTATCAACCTCCTTATTTCTCCTTTTCAGTTTTATTCTTTACTACCCTTTTCTTTTATCAGCACCCCACCTTCTCTTATCTGCTTTCCCTCCTATTTTATGTAGGCTCAGAAAGATTTAAATATCCAACATTATTCCTTCTTTGAGCCACTTCTGAAGAAAATCCCAGGCATATTCCCTAGCTTCTCCATTTCCTGTTAAAAGATTTTTCATTTATTCATTTCAACTGTCTTTTTTTTATTTCTCCAATCTAACCCTTAATATTATTTTTACAGGATAAGCAAAGCCAAGGTTTCTATTTCGTCTGGGGAGATTGATCTAAGTCAGTCAAACTGTCACCTTGCTACCACACCTCCATCCCCTAATCCTCTATTTTTTCAAATTTATTTTCATCCCTATGCACATGCATATTTTTAAGTTACCAAATTTACTTCCACCCTCACTTCCCACCCCCTTCCCTCAGCTGCAAACAATCAGGTTAGCATTCTACATACATAATTTGATAAACATATTTACAGATTAGTTATTTTTGGCATAAGGAGTTAGGGTTAAGGGGAAAGAGATACATAAGAGATAATTTTTATAAAATGTTCATCAGATTCTGAAGGATTGCTTTCTTTGTATGTTTTGTTTTGTTTTATTTTTCTACCTGAAAATGGGGATAACATATTCTATAGTTGGTCTAATGCAGGTGCCCTAGCTCTCTGACCTACTGATAAGAACTATTTCCATCAATGTTCATCACCTAATGGTGTTGTTGATGTGTATATTGTTCTCTTGGCTCTACTTCTGAAGATAGTGACCTAAACCTAGATTGACATAGATGGATAGAGAGAGAGAGAGAGAGAGAGAGAGAGAGAGAGAGAGAGAGAGAGAGATGATAGGTCGATGAATAGATGCAAAGATTTTACAATTTAGCTTGGGTTAAGTCTTCATCAGGTATCAGAGATTAATTAATTCTCTATACAAAGGAGTTTTGAAGCTAGATCAGGAATTTGTTTTGACATCTTCACCTATTACTGGCATCTTGATTAGCATATCAAATTGTTCATTAAGTATCTATAGTGACACTGTTTTTTATGAATTTATAAAAATGGGGGCCAAGTGGTGATGCAAAACAAGGGAAGCACCAAAAATGTTCCCAAAATGACTTTAAATATGGTCTCTAATCAAATCCTTAAAGTGACAGAACACAAAAAAAGAGACAATTTCTCAACTCAAAATATCATAAAAGAACTTCATAAAAGGTCTGTCCTACCTGAGTAAATGGGCAGCAGTACAACAGGCCAGAAGTGGGACTCCAAATTTCAGCTAAAAAGGCAAAATTCAAGCCTTAAAATGCTCAGACAGTGATAGAATGCCTTAAGTCAGGGAACAAACTAGAGGTCATATATTTCTTGATTTTGTGTGTGTATGTGTATGTGTGTTTTTCTATGTTACACATGATTGTCACAATAGGACTTTACCTACAGAACAAATTTTTCTTGATACATATTATT
Source organism: Macrotis lagotis (assembly GCF_037893015.1). NCBI lineage: Eukaryota > Metazoa > Chordata > Mammalia > Peramelemorphia > Peramelidae > Macrotis > Macrotis lagotis. The sequence continues at coordinate 433,163,720 of NC_133666.1, forward strand.
TAATTGATGAGTTGTATTTCTTGGTTGTACATCTGGTTGCTTTTCTAGCTTTTGTCCTCTCAGGTTTTTGGATCAATTAATCATATATATATATATATATATATATATATATATATATATATATATATGCACATATTTTTAAACATTTATTTAATGAATTCTTTGTACATTGTGAAATCTATGTGGGATTCTGTTTAGCCTTTAAAATTCAGTTTAAACCATTTCCCCACTTGTCACCAAGTCCAGGAGGTTTTCCTTCATTGCTGATCTGTTAATTCTACTTAATAGATGGAATGTATAGATATATTAATTTATTAAATGTAGAAGAAACAGGGTTGAATAGGAGGATGGGAGTGTTCTTAGGTAAAGGTCTTAAAATTGGAATCACCATACTTTGCTTGTTAAAATAGATCTGTTTGTAGAATTGATTTTTCCTGTAGAAGGCAACCTGATATTGAGCAAATGCAAGAGGCACTATTATCAATTTAATAACTAAAAGTTTGACATTCCTGGAAAATAAATTTGTTTTCTTTGCATTTAGCTGGGTTAGATCTGTCATTTAGGAACAATTGCTCTGTCTATATGAAGAGTTTATATTTAAGATGCAATAGAAGAAATATTATGCATATAAATGTAATTTAATTAAAGAAAATAAATGATATATTAACTAGGTTTAGGTATGCATGATGTCACTTCATACTTAGTCCAATTGCCATTTTATAGATATTGAGACAAGTTAAGTGATTTAGCCAAGGTCAAAGAAAAAGCAAGTGGTAGAATCCAGAAGCCAGGTCTTCTGAATCCACTTTGAACCACACCGACACACACCCACACACAATATGCATGTACTTATGCATGTGTTCATACATATATATGTACACACATGCACGTGCATATATAAATAGGCATATCAGTATTTTTGGCATGTACATATGTGCCTAAGCAAAATATATCTATGTATATTTACATATACATCAAGGTTAACTATAAATGTCCATATATATGCAAATAGTGCATGCTTAGAATACAAATATTCATATGAACATAAATATCTGTCTTATTTAAACTTAACTCATAGCTAACAAATAAATGCAAACATTTCAATAGAAATAAAAAGTATTACACAAGAATATAAGAACCTATGTTCTGATCAATACGAGATTTAGAACAAATATTGAATTTGACTAATTACTTGAATCAATTTCTGAACTTAAAAAAAAATAAGTTTTAACATTTCTTTCCAAGTAGTTTTTAAATTTTTTTTATCTTTTTCTTTCCTTTTTATCCCTTTTCATTTTTTCATGTTTTCATTCATTTCTTCCTTTCTTCTTTCTTTTTTCATTACATATCAATAGTTAGTGACTCACCACACAACACATAGATAAATATTCAAGCAAAATAAATGCTTATATCTAGATAGGAACTAGATGTGAACAGAGTAGGAGTCCAGGGCTAGAATTATACCTATTCCATCGCTTAAAAGTTGCCATTCTTGGGAAATGTTTTATGTTTGAATGTAACTTTTGAACACTGAATCTTAATTAAGAAAACAGGTCCCAAGATGTATATCTACTGAACCTCCTTCTCACCAAATGCCAGTAACTTTAAGAACACACTTAAAATAGGCACACTTAACCAAGTCAATAGCAAAGCAGATTTGAGAGAAAGTACCTAGAAGAGAACATATACAAGACAAGCCAGATGTTTTCCCATTGGGAGCAATGTGAGAGAGGGAAAGAGAAAGACTGACGGTCAGACAGAGAGATGGAGAGAACTTAAGAAAAACTTCATCTTTTTCCAAATCTTGATAGTGATAAGAGGTTAATAACTGTCTCTAGAACTCCTGACCAATGAAATCACATCTGTTGTTAATCAATCAGAAATTACTCAGGAGAATGCCTAAGAACAGCAAAATAATTTTGAATTATTACTTTAATTTCCTCATCATTGGTGGTGAGTTCACCTTTTTTCATTTATGATACTAGCAATTTGTTTTTCTTCTTTCTTGTTTTCAATCCAATTGATCAGAGGTTTATCAATTTTATTGGCTTTTTCATAAAACCAACTTTTGGTTTCATTTATCATTTCAATAGTTTTCTGCTTTTGATTTTTTTAATTTCTCCTTTAATATTTAGAATTTTTAATTTGGTATTTAATTAGGGATTTCAAATTAGTTCTTTCTCTATTTTTAGTTGCATATTTAGTTCATTGATTTCCTCTTTCTCAAATTTATTCATGTAAGGATTTCAAGATATAGTATATCCCCTGACAGCCATTTGGAGTGAATCCCATAGGTTTTGGTATGTTTTTACATTATTTTAATTATCTAGGATAAAATGATTAATTCTTTCTATAATTTGTTTTTTGGTCCATTCATTCATTCTTTAAAATGAGGTTATTCAGTTTCCAATTGGTTCTGGGTCTATATATCCTTGGCCCAGTATTGCATATGACTTTTATTGCATTGTAATCTGAGAAAGATGTATTCACTATTTCTGCCTTTCTGGAGTTGAGTAGGTTTTTATGTCCTGGTATATGGTCAAGTTTCGTATAGGTGCCATGTTCTGCAGAGAAAAAAAGTATATTAATTTATCCCCAATCAATTTCCTCCATAAGTCTACCATATCTAGTTTTTCTAACAATCTATTTACCTCCTTAACATCATTCTTGTTTATTTTATGATTTGATTTATCTAGACCTGAGAGCAGGAGGTTGAGGTCTCCTACTAGTAGAGTTTTGCTGGCCATGTCTCACTATGGTTATTTCAGTTTCTCCTCTAAAAATCTGGACGCTGTCCCATTGGGGGCATATATAATTCAGTATTGAAATAACCTATGTCTATGGTACCTTTTAGGAGGATATAGTTTCCTTCCTTATCTCTTTTAATGCTATCTATTTTTGCAGTTGCTTTGTCTGAGGTAAGGATTGCTACCCCTGCTTTTTTCACTTCCGATGAAGCAAATTATATTTTGTGCCAACTTTTTACCTTTACTCTATTATGTATCTCTCTGCTTCAAATGAATTTCTTGTAAGCAGCATATTATAGGATTCTGGTTTTTCATCCACTTTGCTATTCTCTTACATTTTAAGGGAGAGTTCATCCCATTCACATTCAAAGTTATAATTACAAATTCTTTATTGTCCTCCATGCTATCTTCCCTCTGTTTTTATTTTCCCCTTTTCCCTCACTTTATCCATATTCCTCAGTATTTTCTTTCTGAATACCACCTCCTTCAGCATGTTTGCCCTCCTATATCTATCCCTCCCCTTTCTTTCCCCTTTCCCTTTTTCCCTTTTCCCTTCCCTTCCCTTCCCTTCCTTTCCTTTCCTTTTGTTTGTTCCCCTTTTTTCTCTTTCCCTCCATTTCTCTGTCCCCCCTCCCCTTTTCCCCTGTTAATACATGACAGGTTAGATGATTTTTAAGTTAACTGAGTATGTGCATAAATTGACTTTAAGCCAAGTCTGATGAGAAGAAGTTTCAGATATTTCTTATTTCCTCCCTTCATCCTCTCTGTTACCAAAGGTATTTTTTACCTCTTAGTGTAATGAGATTTACCCCATTCAATCCCCTCCCTCCTCCTGTCTCCTTCCTGTCCCCCCTTTCAAGGAGGTAGTGTTTTTAAATCACTCTGAGTCATAGAAAATTCTGAGTATCCATCACTTCTAGCTAATTACATTCTATCTAATACAGTTAAAATTCTTGAGATTTATTAAGAGTCTTTCTCCCAAGCAAGGTTGTAGCCAGTTTTATCCCATTGGATAGCAGTGTCATGGATAAAGTCATGAGTGTCCATCACTTCTGGGTAGTTATATTCTCTTTGTTAGAGTTACAGTTCTCAAGAGTCATGAGAAACTTTTTCCCAAGCTGGGATGTAGCCAGTTTCAACTTATTACTAGCAGTTTTTTTTTCTTTATTTACCCCCTTTTTGTTACCTTTTTTTTACCTTTTCATGTGTCTCTTGACCCTCCTGTTTGATGTCTAAATTTTCTATTTAGCTCTGTTCTTTTCATCAGGAATTTTTGGAATTCTTCCATTTCATTAAATGTCCATTTTTCCCCTGAAAAATAAGGTTCAGCTTTGTGGGATAGTGGAGTCTTGACTGCATTCCAAGCTCCCTTGCTCTTCAGAATAGCTCATTCCAGGCCCTTCGATCCTTTAATGTTGATGCAGTCAGGTCTTCGTAATCCTTACTGTGGCTCCTTGGTATTTAATTTGTTTCTTTCTGGCTGCTTCTAGGATTTTCTCTTTTATCTGATAGTTCTGGAATTTGGTCACATCATTCTCTCTCTTCTGCACTGGAACTCTCTCCCCGAGCCCTGCTGGGGAGCTCCAGAGAGTCAGCACAAACACCAATGTTCCCTAGTTGACCCAAGCCCTTGTGGTGGACCAGGCTCTAGCCCCACTCATCAAGCAGGTATGGCTCTTGGGCCCTCAGGCTCCCAGGTATCCCTCTGCTAATCAGGCTGGTCCATGACTGATCTGCCCTCTTTGCCCAGACTCACCCAGGGCTGTGGAAGAAAAATCCTGAGGTAGATGTTCTTTCTCCTGGCTTTTCTTTCTGGGTTTTATTGATCAGATTTGCGTTAAGAGGTTTGTTTCATATCATAGATGGGGAAAGATTAGGAGACTTTAGAACTGTGGCTGTCTCCTCTCTGCCATCTTGGCTGAAGTCTGCAATTTTCTTTAAAACATTTATTCAAGCCTCTAAACAAATCCTGGAGTAAAAGAACCCACAAAAAAATGATTGAAAGGAATGTTCAAGTTAAGATAGCTTACATGAATGTTCAAGTTAAGATAGCTTACATGGATTTCAAGAAATGTCTGTCTCATTTGAGCAGGAGAGTGCAGCCCAACAAAGTTTGTGTCTGCGAAAGCCAGTAGGAGACTAGAAGCCAAAGCAAAGACAAAAGCTCCCTGATCCTGGTTCATTAGGCCAGGGGCACAGTAGGCCATCTAAGAATACTTCAGCTCGTCCCTGGACCTTAGCATTCATCATGAGCCCCGGGAGAAAAGCTCAACTTTAAATATCATGAAATGGGCAAAAAATCAGCTAAAAACCAGAAAAGATACTTGATGATGGAAAGTTATTAAGGCAACAGGGAAGATCAAAATACAAATTCAGAAGGACAGCAATGTCAAAATGCTTACCTCCAGAACTTTACAAAACAATAAGATTTTGTCTTCCTGGAAGTATTCATGAAGAATAAATAAGAGAAAGAAGAAAAAATTAGGGAAAGAAATGAGAATTATACAAGAGAGATCCAAGAGTTTAGAAAAGAAAGACAAATATTGACAGTAAAACAATTCTTTAAAAAATGCAATTGGCCAAATAGATAGAAAATCCACTAAAGAACAGTAGAGAAAAAGCAAAGCAGGTCACAGAGATTATTGCTTGTCCTGTTCTGGGCATCCTAAAGAAAAGGAAGAATGAAAAATTGGCATTGCAGGGGAAGAAAAGAGAAGAATATGCACTTATCTTATATAGAAAGAATGTGTATATTGAAGTCTATATAAATATGAATCAGTGGGGCAGAATACCAAAGAAAGAATCACTTAAACTTCAATCTCATTAGAACTGATATTAGGATGACAGAGTACATACATATATGTATGTAGACATATATATATATATATATATATATATATATATATATATATATATATATATATATACACACACGTGCAAAATAACTTTCATGCCATATATGTGGTCATGATGCCTAGAACAGCAAGAGTAAAAACAGAGAAAGTGTTAAAAATGTTTATTGAACTTGCATTGAATTGATGGTTTATAGAATGAAAATACTTTGAAGAGTGTAAAGTAAATGATTAAAGATTCAACAAAATGGTTCAATGAGTAGAAGCCTGGACTTGTAAAGTTAAATATCTGAGTTCAAATCTGGCCTCAGATATTTATAATCAGTGTGACCAGGTCAAATAACAATTCTCTATCTCAGTGCAGGGAGGAAGAAATGGCAAATCATTGCAGTATATTTGCCAAAAATATGCCATGAACAATATAATACATGGGGTCAGAAAGAGTCAGATCCTATTAAATTACTGAACAACAGCAACAAGTAAATGATTATTTTAAGGAAAATGAGCAAAACACACGAAAACACGAGATGAGAAACAAAGAGAAATGACTCATTTTGATCTACGGAATGACTATTGTCCTTCAGAAACTATAGGCTTTAGGAAACACTAACTTGTATGTTTACAGGTAATATCAGAATAATAGGGGAGATCTACAAACATTTTGTTTAGGTTATCAGATTAAAATTACTCATTGGTTTAATTTTTCCTCTTTTCAACTGAAGGTGTTAAATAAAAAAAAGAATAAAAATATGATCTGTTGCAATCTGGAGCAATTATTATATAATCTAAAATGATTGAACAAAAATATCAAAGCTTCTCTCAACCCAATGTGAATCTGACTTACAAATTATATTTATGATTTACTGGACCTGACTTCTGGGTGAGTTAATTGATAAACCAATATGGCGAAGCTTTTGGGAAAGGGGAGGGAAAAACTCAGTAAGATGTAAGAGCTAGACCTCAAGGGTTAGTAATATCAATTAAGCACATTAATTTAAGACTCATTATCAGACTGAATTAACGTCCTATCTTTGTGATTTCTTAGATGTTCAGTAGTTATTGTAGTCAGATTTAGGATCAATTTTCTGAGTTCTGCTTAAGTTAAATAAAATTGGTATTTTCTTCTTTGAAAGAGAATTTTGCAATTTTAACATGATTTCAGAATCCAAGCCAGTTTATTGTTTTCACATTGGATGATAACACAGTGTAAAATAACTTTATTTTTTGGTTTGTAATTGTGTCAAACACAGTCAGGTGCCTGGCATTTAACACACTACAAAGATAGTTACACATAGACATCACTGAATCCTCTAAGATGAAAAGGATCCACAAGTAAGGTTATGTAATCACCTTTCTTGTTATCTTCCTCATTATTTGTCAACTATCCCAGAATAAATAACCAAATTAGCTTTCAGTAAGAATTACCTTTTTAATAAGCCTAAGCTCCACCAAAAATATAGGCAATATGCTCTCTGTCTTCTTTTACTATATCACTCAGAATTCATGATTTTCTTTAAGAAGTGCATTAATATTATAATTCATTTTATTTCATTAACTATTTCATTACATATAAGAAATTTGCCAAGTATTTAAAAATGCTTTTATTTATTTATTCTGAGCATTATTTTTAAATTTTAAGTTCCAAAATATCTTCTTCCCTGTTGCTACTCTTCTCTCTGGGATGAAAAATAAATTGGTTATACATTTTAAATCATTCAAAACATATTTGATACTGACCACATCACAAAACAGACAAAAAACGAATAAAGAAAATGACTGTCCAATTTGCATTCAGTGTTCATCAGTTTTCTCTCTGAAGAGGAATAGAATATCTTCATCATGAAACCTTTGTATCTGGATCAAAATTATGTCAAATAACCAAGTGTTTCACATTTGGTCAACATTACTACATTTCTATTACTCTGCAACATTATCTCTCAGGTCTATTGAATTCTCTTTGAATCAGTTCTTATAGGTATTACCATGTGTTTTTCCTGAAAACATACCCTTATCATTCTGAAGATCATATTATTCCTCCATAAAAAATTATATCCTACAACTTGTTTATAATTCCTCAATATATGAATTTCATCTCAATTTCCAATTCACCATCACAAAATAAAATCATTTATATCTTTGGAGCATAGGCATGTTAGTGGCATTGTTGAGTCAAATGGTATGCAGTTTTAAAGCTTTTTGGTAATAGTTGTGAATTGTTCTCCAAAAGAATTGGATCAGTTCACATTTTTTAATTTTCTCCTTTGGCATTTGTCATTTCTGAGAGGTAGGATGTAGTACTTCAGAGGTGTTTCAATTTGCATTTCTCTATTCAATAATGATTTAAAACATTTTATAATGTAACTACCTTTGATTTAGTCTAATTTTTAACAACCTATCTTTTGACCATTTAACACTAGGGAAAATGCTCTTATTTTTTTAAAAAATTGATTCAGTTCTATAATCAGTGCATATCTAATATATATATGCATATATATATATATATATATATATATATATATTACTCCATTCTTTATGGTATGTTTTATTATAATTTAGTTTTACTGATTAGCTCTTTTAATTAGGTCTAATTTTACTTTTGCTTTTTCATGATTTCTATCCTTGCCATTCTTACTTCAGCTGACTTACAGGATTCTGTTTCAGTCTTTTAACTCTGTGTATCTTTCTATTCTTATACTGTCTAATAAATAATATTTTGGTAGATTCCAATTCATAATTAATTCTAATATCTGTTTTTATTTTATGCGTCAGCTCATCCCATTCATATTCACCATTGTGATGACTGTATATTTACTCCTCATTTTCTTTTTATTTCTTTTTCTCTCTCTTTTTATTCTGTCCTTCCTCAGAGGTTATTTTTCTTCTAATCATTATCTCCTTTAATCTCTGCCTCTTTTATCATCATTCCCCCCTTTTTTCTTATTCCTTTTCTCTTCTATTTTCCTTTTAGGCAAGTTTTGGGCACAACTGTATGTGTTTATCTTCTTACCACTCTAAATCAATTCTATAAAGAGTGAGATTAAACATTACCTGCAAATCCTTTTTGTACTTCCATTGGAAAAGTTCTCCATTATTTGCCTTTTTATATAAGAAAATTTTCCTCATGCTACTTTACCTTTCTACCTTCTTCTAGAGTATCTCTCTTTCTCAACCTATCATATTTTCCTTTAGGAGATTATTTTAACATAATTGCTTACACCAATGCCCTGGGGTCTATGCAAACTCCCTTTAAATGCCTTAATAATGATAAAGCTCTTAAGAATAGCAGGTATCATTTTTTCATAAAGGAATGTAAACAACCTAATTTCATTGCAGCTCACAAGCATATATTTCATATTTACCTTTTTACTCTAAACTTGATCCTTGTTTTTTATATCACATTTTCTATTCATCAATGATCTTTTCATCAGGAATGCTTTAAAATATTCTCTTTCATAAAACATCTCTTTTTCCCCCTTTAAGGATTACACACATATAAGACTAGAGAACAATACAATTACACTAAAGATGGCTAAAGGTGACCCATAAACCAAAAGGCAAAATGTCTGCTCATGCCTTCTTTGTACAAACATGCCATGAGGAACATAAAAACAAGAATCCCGAAGTCCCTGTCAATTTTGCAGAATTTTCAAAGAAGTGTTCAGAAAGATAGAAGAACATGTCTGGAAAAGAAAAAATTGATGTTTGATGAAATGACTAAGGCTGATAAATTGTGGTATGACAAGGAAATGAAGGATTATGGACCAGCTAAAGGAGGGGGCAGAAAGGATCCTAATACTCTCAAACGAGACCCCATCTGGCTTCTTACTATTCTGCTCAGAATTCTGCCCCAAAATAATATCTACAAACCCTGAGGATGTAGCAAAACCACTTGGTGAGATGTGGAATAATCTGAGTGATAGTGAAAAGCAGTCATGCAAAAATAAGGTGGCAAAACAGAAAGAAAATATATGAAAAGGATGCAACAGATGATAAATCCAAATGAAAGTTTGATGTTGCAAAGGAAACAGCTAAAGCTTCTTGGAAAAAAGAGAGAGGAGGAGGAGGAAGAAGAGGAAGAAGAAGATGAAGTTAATGATGAGTAAAACTATGTATTTGTCTTAAATACCATAGAGTTGGGGAAACATTAAACCACCTTTATTGATACACTGTCTAGTGCATTTGTAGATTTGACTTTTTAAAATTGGATCATGGGTGCTCTAAACATTTTACCTGATTTATGTAACATTAACATAGGCATCATGAGCACATTGAAGTGTATAAAAGTTGTACATATTTCCAAACATTTTAAAAATGAAAAGGATATTTTGTCTGTGCACTTTGCTGCTGTTGTAACAAAACATTTAAAAAATTACAAACTTTTGTGTGTGATAAATATGGTTATTGGTTAGAAATTCCAGATTGTAAACTTAAACTCTCTCTTTAATCTGGAGTGAAGGGGGTATGTACATATTTCCATATAATCAGATAAATGTATACCTACATCTAAGTAGATACACACATATGTATTATCTGTGTGTGTATATGTATTAGACAAATCTCATAAATATTTGGAATTATGACACCTTGAAAGGGAAATCTGGATCTTTCATTAGGTGCCATGGCCCAAAGTATGCACTGTTAGAGTAGCTCTCAATGAGTATCCATCTAGCTTCAAGTTGTCTGTATATAGTGAAATAGCAGTCTGCTGTCATTCACAGATGTGGCAAGGGGGTAGAATTTCAACTGGCATTGAAAGTGTCATTTTTTTTTCTTGTGGTTGTTAAATGCTGTTGTTTTAAAATGGAAACTTTTTAAAGAATCTAAAGGGACAATGCAGCAATGGAAGTTAAAATGTATTCAGTATCTAATCCTTGGAATATTTTGTTGATTTTTTTTTGTATGTCTAGAACACTAAAATGTTTTCCAAATTAAATAAACAGTATTAACATTTTAAAGAAAGGATTACACACTGTTTTGCCAGATGGTGATTCTTGATTGTAAACATAGGTGATTTACTTTCCATAATATCATAAACCAATACTTTCATTCCTCTAACACAGGAGCCACAAAATCACATGTAAATCTGACTGTGGTGTAATGATATTTGAAGTGTTTCATTCTGTCTGCTTGAGGTATTTTCTCATTAACCTTCAAAGTCTGAAATTTGGCAGTGCTATTGCTCAAAGTTTTCATTTGGGGATTCCTTTAAAATTAATTATACAGTACTCTTTCAAGGCCCTTAATTTGAATGAATACATTTTAAATCCTTTAACAAGGATCCATTGGGACAAGATTGATGCCTGTAGCTGTGATAATTTCATCTCTAGAAGTGTATATTAAAATTGCTGAAGTTAAAAATCTCAAAGTTGGATCTAGTGATTAAGCTGGCATAGATGACAGGAAAGACCTGCATCTAAAAGGCAAAGATCTCTCACTGTATCCACACCAATATCAGAAGTCCTGTTTTCTAAATTATCAGGCCACTGGGTTAAGATGCTTCTGGTAGAGGCTGTGAGAAAAATGTGTTTTAATGGCATTTTAATCAAAATAATTTGCATGCTATATACCATCATTCACTTGATGTCATAATCTTAAATTACAAAGGGTAGCAAGAACAATGCACACACAAGAAGTTGATTAATAAATAATTTCAGCTTCTACTAGTTCAATAATTTTTTTAAAATATGAAGTCTAAGCTCTTTCTCTGATCTTGACTTTCAGGGAATCAAATAATTATTTTTGTAAGTTTTTTGTTTCTTTGCTTTTCTGTAGGTCATGAAATTTAATTTCAATATTTTTCCAATTGCTAGTAAAATCTCTAACATTCAATTTTAAAAATTTTGAGTTTCAAATTTTCTATATTTTCCACACATGAACCCTCCTTACAATGGTAAGCAATATAACAGTTAGACATATGCAGTCATGAAAGAAAAATTCAAACTAGTTTTTTGTGAATGAAAACATATTAAAAAAGGGGAAAATTAAAAATAATATGTTATTGTTTGATCTACAAAAAGGTTGTGATAAAGACAGACAGACAGACAGACAGATAGATAGATAGATAGATAGATAGATAGATAGATAGATAGATAGATGGATGAATAGATTGAGACCCTTTTCAAATTTTTGAAAATTGCTTTGGTATAGAGACATAATAGTACAATTGCTGGGTCATTGTGTATTCACATTTTTTATAACCCTTCAGGCAATGTTTCAAATTGTTCTCCAACATAGTTGGATTAGTTCATAATTCTACCTCCAGTGCATTAGTGTCCAATTTTCCCCACATTCACTCCAATATTTGTGATTTTACTTTCCAGTCATATTAGCCAAACTGATAGGGGTGAGGTGACTGCTCAAATTTCTTTTAATTTGCATTTCTCTAATCAATACTAATTTAGAATACATGAGTATCATTGGTTTCCATTCCTTCATCTGAAATCATTAATTCCTTTTATAATTTGTTTTTTGATCTACTCATTCTTTAAAATGAGGCTATTTAATTCCCAAATAATTTTAGGTCTTTCTCCGGCCAATTATTTCATGTGATTTTAATTACATTATGATATGAGAAGGATGTATTCATTATTTCTGTCTTTCTGCATTTGATTAAGTTTTTATGCCATAGTACATGGTCAATTTTTGTGTAAGTGCCATGAATTGCAGGCAAAAAATGTATATTCCTTTGTAACCCCATTCAATTTTCTCCAAAGTTCTATCATGTCTACATTTTCTAATATTCTATCTTCATATTTCTTCTTGTTTATGTAATGATTAGATTTATCTAAATTTGTGAGCAAGAGATTGAATTCTCCAACCAGTAGAGTTTTACTCTCAATGTCTTCCTGTAACTCATTCAATTTCTCCTCTAAAAATTTGGATGCTATACCACTTGGTGCAAACATATTTAGTATTGAAATTGCTTCACTTGGGGATGGCTAGGTGGCACAGTGGACAGAGCACCGGCCCTGGAGTCAGGAGTTCCTGAGTTCAAATCTGGCCTCAGACATTTAATAATTACTTAGTTGTGTGGCCTTGGTCAAACTATGTAACCCCATTGCCTAGCAAAAGAACCTAAAAAAAAAAAGAAATTGCTTCATTGTCTATGGTACCTTTTAGGTTGATATAGTTTCCTTCCTTATCACTTTTAATGAGCTCTATTTTTGCAGCTTATTTGTCTGAGATAAGGATTGCTACCCCTGCTTATTTCACTTCAACTGAAGCAAAATATATTTTGCTCCAATCTTTTAACTTTACTCTGTATGTATCTCTCTGTTTCAAATGATTTTCTTGTAAGCAGCATATTGTAGGATTCTGGTTTTTAATCCAGTCTGCTATTCAATTAAGCTTTATGTGAGAGTTCAGCCCATTCAGATTCAAAGTTATCATTACTAACTTTTTATTGCCCTCCACACTAGCTTCCCTTTGTTAAATTTTTTCCAAAGTTTTCCTTTTATCTATATTCCCCAATATTTGCCTCCTGAATATCACTACCTTCAGTGCACTTGTCCCCTTATATTCAACTCCCTTCTCCCCTTTCTTGGTCCTTTTCCTTTGTCCCTTCTTCCTTTGATTAGTTCCTCTTCCCCCCTCCCTTTCCCCTTTTTAATACTTGAAAGTTAGGATAAATTTCTCAATTTAACTGAGTGTGTATATGCTAACTTTAGGCCTAATCTGATGAGAGTAAGATACAGGTAGTTCTCACCTCCTCCTTTCTTCCCCTCTATTGAAATAGGTCCTTTGAACCTCTTTATGTAATGTGATTCACCCTATTCAATACCTTCCATCTTCCCATCTCTTTACTGCTCCCCCTTTTGAGGAGATAATGTTCTTAAATCATTCTATCAGAGTTATGGATAAGTCATGTTCATCAGTTCTGGCTAAGTATATTCTCTCTAATAGAGCTAAAGCTCTTGATAGCTATGAGAATCTTTCTCCTAATTGAGGATATAGCCAGTTTCATCTTATTGGATAGCATATTTTTTCTATACCCCCTTTTTTAACCTTTTCATGTATCTTTTGAGTCTCCTGTTTGATGTCCAAATTTTCTCCAATTTTGTTATATGTACATCAATTCCCTTGGAAAAGAAGGGTCAGTTTTGCCAGATAGTGAATTCTTGCCTTCATTCCAAGCTCCTTTGCTCTTTAGAGTATCATATTCCAGGTCCTTCAATCCCTATCCCTTAATGTTGATGCAGCCAGTTCCTGTATAATCCTTACTGTGACTCCTTTGTATCTAAATTATTTCTTTCTGACTGCTTGCAGGATTTTCTCTTTTATCTGATAGTTCTGGAATTTAGCCACAATATTCCTTGGTGTTTCCATTTGGAGATCCCTTTCCAGAAGAGATTAATATATTCTTTCAATAACTATTTGCTCTCTGGTTCCACAATAAAAGGGCAGTTTTTCATTACTAATTCCTGTAATATTAAGTCCAGGCTTTTTCCCCTTTTCAATGTTTTCTGGATGCCCAATGGTTCTATTCTTAAGGCCAGTGGTTTGGTCAATGAGGTATTTTATATTTTCTTCTATTTTTTTTTTTTTGATTTTTTGTTTTTGTTTAACAGATTCTTGTTATCTCATGAAGTCATTAGATTCTACAGATTCCATTCTTTTCTTTAGAGTAGAATTTTCTTCATTTACATTTTTGCAATTCCTTTTCCAATTGCTCCATTCTATTTTTAAAGTTTTCCATTTGTCCAATTGTAGTTTTGACAGAATTATTTTCTTTTTGCATTTGCCCAATTGAGGATTTGAGAGAATTATTTTCTCCTTGTATTCATCCAGTTGCATTTTCCAAGAATTTGTTTTCCTTTTTTGTGAGATGTTAATTTTAATTTTTCTTGAGTTTCTTTTCCCAATTTTTCCTATTTTTTTTTGCAAAGTAGTGGAATTAAGTGATTTAAACAAGGTCACACAGCTAAGAAATTATTATATGTCTGAGGCTGGACTTGAACTCAGGTTCTCCTGACTCCAGGCCCAGTGCTCTATCCACTACGCCACCCCAGCTGCCCCAATTCATTTTAAAATTCTTCCTGATTTCTTCAAGGAAGTCTTTCTGTGCTGGAGACCAGTTCATATTCACTTCAGAAGTTTTAGATCTCTCAGGGTTAGGATCTGTGTCTTCAAAGTAGCATTAAATAGGCCCCTTTTTCTGAGCCTGTCTTCATTTTCCTAGGATCTTGTGTTGGGGAGGGGCTGGCTCACAGAAGTTTGGTTTTGAAAACCCTAGAGGCCAGCCAGTACTAGGTGCTAGCGGCTTTGCTCAATGGGTTTGGTAACTCCAAGTTGGCTGGCTACTAATGGGTGTTAGAAGTTTGCTCACTTGATTTAGCAAGTCCAAGTGGGTTGACCAGTAGGGAGTACTGTTTACTTTCTCTGATGTATCTGTGATCTTGATTTGACCTGGAAGGGGTGGGGGGATGCACCTTGATACTGTTATCCTTTGAACAATGGATGCTGGGCCCTGGGGGGAGGTAGTTAATCTCCCTATTCAGCTGAGCCTTGAGTTGGGGGTGGGGGTAGGGCACTTACTTTTTTTATGAGAAGAAGGCTCCCCTGAGAGTATGGAGCTCATGGCCCTGAGGGGAGTGGATGGATATCCAGTAGTACTCTGTAACTCTCTGTGCTGGAACTCACCCTCTAGCCCTGCTGGTGCTCTCCAGACTGCCACTCCAACAGCCAAAGCCTCTTTTGCTAAGACTGGACCTCTGGGTTCATCCCACCATTGCCCCAGGGCTGGTTCTCTGCTCTCCACTCACAGCTTACCCAAGGTCCCCAGACAGATCTTGTTTGTAGATGTTCTTTCTCTAGCTTCTCTTTCTGGGTTGGTTGAATGAACTTCTGTTAAGATGTTTGTTTCATATTATTTCTGAGGGAAAACTAGAAGACCTTAGCCAGTGACTGTCTTCTCTTTGTCATTTTGGCCAGAAGTCAGCCTCTTCATCTGAATTATGCTGTTTATATCCTAATTGGGGGATAATATATTTTTATAGATGATTCAGAAATAAATATGTTGGTAGATATAGGTTTAGATACAGAAATATACACCTGTGCATGTGTGTATGTCTGTTTGTGTGTGCGTGTGTGGGTGTGTGTACGTGTGTGTGTCTATGTATATGTGTATGTAATGAGGCTTAAATCACTTAGTTCCCCCAGTGGAGTTTCATCCACTTATACTCAGTGTCAACCTCTATCCTTATATCATGGCTCTCTTTTTCTATCCTCTTAAGTTGACTTGGACTGGAAGAAAGTCTTATAATAATTGTCTGTGCCTCTGAACACTTAGAATTTAATTTTCATTATTTTATAGTTGGTTGGAAGGGAATTTTGGGACACCTAGATGAGTGCTTTCTCTAGTCTGTCACCTTGGCTTTATCCCTGAATTAGAATTTCTTTAATTAGTTTTATCCCCTTTCACATTGTTTCTGGTCTGTCTAACCTTATCTTAGCCTATTTATCAATTTTCCAGTTTTAAATTACTCTACCCCTTCATAAAATTAGACAAATTGTCACATAATTCTTACTATATTTATCTCTTTCTATTGATATCACACTATAAACCTGTAATTGTGTTCCAACTTAAGTGTTTTAACCTGTAGAAGTACTATCTAGGGGCAGCTAGGTGGCACAGTGAATAGAGCACTGGCCTTGGAGTCAGAAGTACCTGGGTTCAAATGCAACCTCAGAAACCTAATAATTACCTAGCCCTGTGTACTTGAGCAAGCCACTTAACCCCATTGCCTTGCAAAAATCTAAAAAAAAAGTACTATCTAGCTCAATGCCAAGAATAAATTCCACTTCCTACATGAATCAATCTCTATAAATTATTTTTAAAAGGGAGAAATCTCCCTTATTTCCTTGGAATAAATGCAATTCAACACAATACTTCAAAAATCATTTATCCTATGAATTGTTATATTCAATGACTTTTGATAACAATTTGTATTCATCTAGTAAACCTACAAATTTCAGCTATTTGTGAAAAAAAATAAAAACAGTTAAGACTCACTTCTTTGATGTGGTCAAACCTATATTTTAGTAAGATCATTTTGACAACTCAATTAAGAATGAACTAAAATTGAGAAAGATTTTAGACAGGGAAAACATTCTGAAAAGTACTGCAAGAATATCGTGATAAGATGATGGAATCCAGAACTATGGTTTACATTGTGAGACTAGAGATAAGTGGAGAGAGAGAGTGAGAGAGAGAGAGAGCAAGAGCAAGAGCGAGAGCGAGAGCGAGAGCGAGAGCGAGAGAGAGAGAGAGAGAGAGAGAGAGAGAATATGTTCAAATGGGACACATACACTCACATGCATACATACATACATACACACATACACATAAATGTGTATGTATATTTAAAATGTGATTGAAGATGGAGCAAATTGTAAGACCATTAGATATGTAGTATGAGTGCTTATAAAAATCTGGAATATTTTGTAATTTTCTAGCATGAGAAATCAATTGGCTAGTACACATATGAAAAGAATTGTTTAGAAAAATTGAAAGTTTTTGTCAGGTGTATTATAGATAATGAACTCATAAGGAGAAATGTTGTATTTGTTATTTCTATTTGAGATCCAGTTTAAAAGATTCTGTAGATGATACTGGAGATCAAGTTTAGCTTAATAGTTCTGGAAATCAATGGTATATAGATGACAATGGAAACCAGTGAACTAATGAGATCCCCAAACATTACTGAATAGGTCTCAGGATGGAATCTTTGAGGATATTCACACCTAATGAGCATGTATTTCATTAATATCTAGAAAAGTGGACCATTGAGTGGTTCAAGGGAATAAGCAGGAGGAAGCACTTTCATATAAAAGTAGGATAATTTGAAGAAAAGGATGTAAATACACAACATGGTTAAAACAATAAAAACACAGAAAGAAGGAGAAGGCTAGACATTAAAGGATAGATAACACCAGGTAAAGAGACCCAAAGTCCTTCTATAGTAGAGGAAAAGATGAGAGGTTGTGAACCCTGAATAATTTCTATTCAATAGATTTTGCCTAGAGAGTAAATAGTATACATTCCCAATAGATTTTAAAACTCTAACCCACCCTAGAGGGAAATGGGGGTGGGGATCAAGGGAAATGATATGGAAAAAGTGAAAGTTAAAAGAAAAGTCGAAAAGGTGAAGTTATAAGTGAAAGTAAACTGAAAGTTAAAATATAAAAGAAAAGTTAAAGGGGAAAAGGAGAAAAACATTGGTGAGGAGGAATAAGAGGACAGGAAAGGAATTATATAGGAACAAAGATAATCATATTTGTCCTTCATTTTTGAAGATCACAATATTAGGGAAGTGATGCCATGACAAGTACATGAATTGAATCTGAGTGAGGGCAATATTATGGTAAGTCACCAAAATCACTTTCTCCTCCAGAGCCATCTAGTTCTAGTGACCAGATATGAATCAGGATGTTTGGAAAAGTCCATGGATTCAAGGCAATCAGGAATAAGTGACTTGGATTTAGTGACAGGATTAAGTGACAAAGCTAGTAGAGTATCAAACTCCTGGTGTCCTGACTCCAAGGCCAGTGCTCTATCCATTGGGTCAACTAGTTGACCATATAAGAAAAGAATTAGCAATCTTAACTTTGTGAATGGTATGAATTCTCCCACAAAATGGAAGTAGATAGCAGATTGCATTAAAAACCAGAATCCTACTATATGTTATTTACAGGATATACATTTGAAGCAGAAATATTCACACAGGTTTAAGGAAAAAAGCTGATGCAAAATATAATATAATATACTTCATTTAAAGAAAAATAAAAATAAGAATTTTGATCCTGATTTCAGAAAAAAAGCAAACATAAATCTCTTTCAAAAGGATAAGGAAGGAAACCAAATTTTCTTAAAGGCACAGGCAATAAAGTATATCATAGAAGATATATGCACCTAGTGGTACAGCATCCAAATTTTTACAGGAAGAAGCTGAATGAATTATAAGGAGATACAGAAAACAAAACTAAAAGAATGGGGGACTTTAACCTCCTTCTTTCAAACTAGATAAATCAAAGCATAAAATAAGCAAGAAGGATGCTAAAAAGGTGGATAGAATGTCAGAAAACATAGATTTGACAGCCCTCTGAAGCAAACTAATGGGGATAAATAAGAATGTTTTTTCCTTCTGAAGTACATGGTACCTATACCAAAATTGGTCATGTGCAATGTCATTAAAACCTTTCAATCCAATGAATAAATGGAAATATGATGAATGCATGCATTTCAGATGGTGATATAATAAAAATTATATCTAATAAAGAACCATGGATTAATTAACCAAAAATAATAAGAAACTAAATAAATTAATTTTAAAGAATGAATGGATTAAATAAAAAAAATCATCAATATAATCAATTATTTCATACAAGAAAATGGTAACAATGAGATATCAGAGCAAAATTTATGGGCTGCAGCCAAAGTAGATTTTAGGGAAAATTTTTTTATCTCACTAATTCTTTCAAGAATAAAATAGAGAAAGAAGAAATCAATGAATTTGGCATGCAAATAAAGAGGTTGAAAAAGAACAAATTAAAGAACCTGAATTAGTTACTACACTAGAAATTCTAAAAATCAAAGGTGAGATAGATAAAATTGAAAGCAAGAACACCATTGACCTCATACATAAAGTTAAGAGTTGTTTTTTTTTTGTTTGTTTTTTTTAGGATTTTTGCAAGGCAAATGGATTTAAGTGGCTTGCCCAAGGCCACACAGCTAGGTAATTATTAAGTGTCTGAGCTGAACCTAGGTACTCCTGACTCCAGGGCCGGTGCTTTATCCACTGTGCCACCTAGCCGCCCAAGAGTTGGTTTTACCAAAAAAATTAAAATAGATAAACCTTTGGCTAAACAAATTTTGAAAAAAAAATGAAAGGTACCAAATTACCAGTAACAAAAATGAAGAAGCTGAATTCATCAACAATGAGGAGGAAATTAAAAAGATAATTTGGAGCTATTTTACCCAACAGTATGTTAATAAATTTGATTACCTGAGGGAAATAGATGAATATTTAAAAAAATACAAATTATCCAGATTAACAGAAGAGTAAACAAAATACTTAACCCCATTTCCGAGAAAACAAATTGAAGAATCTGTCAATAAACTCCATAAACAAAAATTTCCAGGACTA
The DNA here is from genome assembly GCF_037893015.1 of Macrotis lagotis. Taxonomy (NCBI): domain Eukaryota; kingdom Metazoa; phylum Chordata; class Mammalia; order Peramelemorphia; family Peramelidae; genus Macrotis; species Macrotis lagotis. The sequence continues at coordinate 433,183,463 of NC_133666.1, forward strand.
GATGGATTTAGAATTGAATTCTACTAAACGTTTAAGGAAAAATTTTAGACCAATTCAACATAAACTAATTAAAAATTAGGGGATGCTCTTCCAAATTCCTTTTATGACACCATTATGGTGTTGATACCTAAACCAGGAAGAAGTAAAACAGATAAAGGAAAATATATAAAAATCTTTCTAATAAACATTGATGTAAAAATCTTAAGTAAAATTTTAGAAAAGAGATTACAGCAATTTAGTTCTAGGATAATACACCATGATCAGGGAGGATATGTTCCTGGTAGCCAGAAATGGTTCAATATTAGAAAAACACTCCATATAATTGAACATATTGATAGCAAAGCCAATAAAAGTCTATAATCATCTTAATAGATGCTGAAAGAGTCTTTGATAAAAATATAACATTCATTCCTATTAAAAACACTAGAGAGTTGAGGAATAAATGGACCTTTCCTTAAAATAATAAATACTATCTATGATATCAGGGATGCCCCAATAGTATTAGAAATGTTATCTTTAGCAATTAGAGAATAAAAATAAATTGAAGGAATTAGAATTGGCAATGAGGAAACAAAGCCTTCACTCTTGCATATATGATGAAATACTAATCATATAGAAACAACTTGAAACAGTAAATTCAGCAAAGTGGCAGGATATAAAATAAACCCACATACATCATCATTTTTTCTATACAAAAAAAAAGTCCAAGAGAAAGAGTTAGAGAAATTCCATATTAAGGTAACTGCAGACAAACTAAATATTTGGGAATCCACTTCCCAAGACAAACCCAGAAACTATATTACAATTACAAAGTACTTTTCTCCCAAATAAAATCAGATCTAAACAACTGATAAAATCTCAATTGCTCATGGTTAGGTGAGGCTAATATAATAAAAATGACAATGCTACCCAAATTAAATTTCTTATGTCATATAAATCAATCTATAAAATAACTATTTTACCAATCTAGGAAAAAAATAGTGACAAATTTATCTGAAGCAATAAAAGGTCAAGAATATCAAGGGCACTGATGATTAATAAAAAAGGAAAGGAAGGTGGCCTTGCTCTATCAGATCTAAAACTAAAGCAGCAGTCATGAAAACTGCCTGTTACTGGTTAAGAAATAGAGTAATGGATGAGGGAATTAGCATAGGTTCAAAGGAAACAGAAATAAATGACTGTAGTCAATTATTGTTTGACAAATCTAAAGACATTAGTCTGGGATAAGAATTTACTATTTGACCAAAATTGTTGGGAAAACTGGAAAATTATATGGCAGAAACTATTCTTAAATCCACGTCTCACATCCCTCACCAAAATAAGGTCAAAATAGTATTGGAATTAGATATAAAGACTGGATACCATAAACCAATGTACAGTTTAAGAAATACTCTACATATAGGATCCATAGAAAGGGGAGAAATTTATGATCAAACAAGAAATTGATTATATTATAAATTGCAAAATGAATGCTTTTGACTGTATTACATTAAAAAGATTTTCTACTATTAAAACCAATACTGCAGGATTAAAAGAAAACAGAAAACTAGGAAACAATTTCATGGTTACGGATTTCAAAAATTCTCAACCATATAGAGAATTGAAACAAATTTATAAGTTTCCAAGTCATTCCCTTATTTAAAAAGCTCAAACAAAGGCTATGAACAGGCAGTTTTCAAATGAGGAAATTAAAGCTCTCTGTAATTATGTGAAAAATTGCTCCAAATCATTACTGGTTAGAGAAATGCAAATGAAAACTAATATGAAGTACCACCTCAACCTAATAATAGTCTTATATCCAGAAGAAATCATAAAAATGGGAAAAGTCCCTCATACTCCAAAATATTCATAGCAGTTCTTTTTTGTATTGGCAAAGAATTAGAAGTTGGGTAGATTCCCATCAGTTGTGGAATACATATGAATATAGTGGAATACTATTGTCCTATAAGAAACCATAAATAGTCAGACTCTAGAGAAGCTGGGAATGAATAACAAGAACAGATGTCACATGATGAGAGCAAAACTATGAACCCATTGTACCCATTAACAACAACAATGTTAGTTGTTCAACCTTGATGGAAATATCTTCTCTCAGCAGCTCAGAGAGCTAGGACAATCCTGTTAGACCAGCTATAAATAATGCCATCCCCACCAGAGGAAGAAAAACAAAACAAAACAAAACACAAAGGAAACCTACTAAAACTGAATGCTCACTACATTCACTTTTTAACAATTTCTCTTATCTTTTTCCTTCCTATAACATGGCTTTCTTTCTTTTCCCTTGGTTCTAATTGCTCATCCAGAATATGACTAATCTCTAAGCATGTTAAATTCTAATGTATATGTGCAATATTTTCTGGACTGTTTGCTGCTGAGGGGAACTGGGTGGGAAAGGAGGGTGGAAGGAAATTATTTAACTTATAACTATATATGTGGATGAATATTTTAAAACTTTCACAACATATAATAGGAAAAATAAAATAAAATATAAATTGGGGATCTTAAAAAAACTTGGAATACAAAGAATTGAGAAGAAAGTGAAAGAACAGATAGAGTCAGTTATGAAAAGAAGGAATGAGACAAGAAGATAGTGAATAGTGCTGATTACTTAATTCCAGTGCTATTTTTTTTAAAAGATGTAGAAGATATAAGTCTAGTCCTAGATAATACAGACAGTCCCAAAACGGAAGTGATTAAACATAAACATATGTGTTTTTTCTCAGCGAACTGGCTAACCTGAGAGCATGAAGTAGTACCACAGATATGTTCTAATTTACATTTCTCTAATCAATAATGATTTAGAGCAATTTTTCATATGAGTATAGAAAGCTTAGATTTTTTTTTTGTCTGAGTTGCCTTTCTTTATGCTCTGGTCATTTATCAACTGGGGAATGATGTGAATTTTTTTTTAAATTTGACTCAGTTCTCCATATAGTCTAGAAATGAGCACCTTGTCAGAAACACTAATTGTAGAAATTGTTTCCATTCCTTTTGATCTTAGTCGCAGTGGCTTTGTTTATGCAAAATCTTTTTAATTTAATTTTTTGCTCATCTACTATTTTTGTTCCTTTTACTATAGAATGTGAGATAGACAATTCCTTTTTCTCATTATTGACTTATATTATCTCTTATGCATAAGACCTGTACCTATATCAATCTTACTTTAGTATAGGTGTGAGATGTTGGTCTATGTCTAGTTTCTCCCATAATATCTTCCCATTTTCCCAGCAGTTTTTATCAAAGAGTGAGTTTTTATCCCAGAGGCTGCAATCTTTGGGTTTATCAAACAGTAGATTGTCTCTTTTGCATCTAATTTATTTCACTTATCTACCACTCTATTTCTTAGGCAGTACTAGACAGTTTGATGACTAATGCTTAATAATATAATTTTGGATCTAATATGACTAGGACATCTTCCATTGCATTTCTTTTCATTAATTCCATTGATTCTTGTCCTTTATTCCCTCCATACTCTATTTTTTTACATAAAAATTTCTACTCTTAATATTTATGTTTGTGTCTATTTTGATATTTTATGACATTTCCCTCCTATCTCCTCTGCTGTTTTTGCCCGCTATTTTGGTTTCTTATTACTTAACTTGCCTCTTTTCAAGAATCCCTCTTACACAACCTTCTATACACTCCAGTCCTGTTATTCTACACATCCTTGTGTATTGCTCTTATTTTATTCCCTGTCCATCTAACTTAGTACCATCTATGTCCCATTAGCTTCTTATTTCTGTATGAATTTAAAAAACTTTTATGCTCCTTTAGACTTAAAAATAGTGTTCCCTCTTTAACCCATTCCTGATGAGAGATCTCCAAATCTATCAGCTCACCATCCCCATCTAATTCCTTTGTATTAATTTTTCCTTTGATACCTCATTTGTATAAAGTAATTAGTCTTTTTATCTTTTCCTACAACATTTGACATTTTAGAAAATTTAGAATCACAAAAGGAAATATGTATCCAAAATGAGCTTGACAAATAGAAAACTTAGGATGCTTTATGTTCCTCAAAAATTTTGCAATAAGCAGAACTAAAAGTAATCACTTTCAATGTGATTTGGAAAAATACCTTATAATGGAGACAAATTTGAATGTTTAAAATCCCTCTATCTGTGATGAGTTTTAAACCTTCTTCATCTTAGCAAAATTTCTTCATCAGAAAACCAATAAATATGTTTCCATTTTATCCTACAATGTAACATTATTAGAAAGACCAGGTACATAGATAGATAGATAGATAGATAGATAGATAGATAGATAGATATAGATATAGATATAGATATAGATATTTATATATGTATGTATTTTCTGAAGTCCTTATATGCAGAAAATTTTTATAACACTATTATGTATTCTTGCAAATATGTCTTCATACAGTAGACATGCTAAAAGTGGATTTCTGAATTATACAATATCCAAATGCAAAAATGAATAGTCAACATAATAAAGAAAATAAAATTGTCAGTAAAAATAAATGTGGATTTAAAACATTATAAAATGCTTTTCCAATAAAAATAAATGTTTTCTTCATTTTAACTAAAATTAGCTTTTTTATAGTTAAAATGCAATATACATGCAAGATTTGCATCCTAATATGAGTGTTAAAGATCTTAGTCATCATCTATAACTTATAATCCTTTAATTCTTGCTTTTCATAATATAATTCATACTTTGGTCAATAATTTGAGATGAGGCATTGAAAAATCTTGTTAAAATGTAAATTTGTTCTACGTTTATGGGAAGAGCAACATATCAAACAATAATCACTTGTAAATTTAACTTCAATTATTTTATCAAATTCATCAGTCATTCATCTAACAAAGCCCAAGGAAAATAAAAGCACTATAATACTATGGTGATTAATAGGGATAATTTCAGAAAAATATGTTAAACTAAGTGTATAAAACAAAGAATGTTCTGAGGTAGCACCTCACTCCTCTCAGATTGGCCAATGTGACCAGAAAGGACAATAATCAATGTTGGATGGGATGTGGGAAAACTGGTACACTAATACATGGCTGGTGGATCTGTGAACTGATACAAACTTTCTGCAGAGCAATTTGGAATTATGCCCAAAGGGCGAAAAATATGTTTACCCTTTGATCCAGCAATAACTTTACTGGATCTGTATCCTGAAGAGATCATGAAAAAGGGTAAAAACATCTCTTATACAAAAATATTCATAGCAACTCTGTTTGTGGTGGCAAAGAATTGGAAATCAAGTGAATGTCCTTCAATTGGGGAGTGGTTTAACAAATTGTGGTATACATATATGATGGAACACTTTTGTAATATACAAGAAATCAGGAAGGATGGGATTTCAGAGAAGCCTGGAAAGACTTGCAATAATTGATGCTGAGCAGGATGAGCAGAATGATAAGACTATTATACACTCTAACAGCAGCCTGGGATTGTGATCAACCTTAAAGGACTTGTTCTTTCCAACAGTGCAATAATCAGGGACAATTCTAGGGTATCTGTGATGGAGAATACCAACTGTTTCCAGAGAAAGAATTGTGGAGTTTAAACAAAGACCAAAGACTATTATCTTCAGCTTAAAAATCCAGTGTTGTTATGTATACAGAATTTTACTATCTCTAATATGTTTTTTTCTTTCTCTCAAGGACATGTTTTTTTTTCTCTGAACACACTCAATTTTGAACTATGTATACTATGGAAACAATATAACGATTATCAGATTACTTTCTGTAGGGGGGGAGGGGGGAGAGAAGCGAGGGTAGGCGAAAAATGTAAAATTCAAAACTATACCCAAAAATTATAGGTCGAAAAAATATGTAATAAAAAAGAAATGCTCCCCCCAAAGACAATGCCTGTCCTCAAGAAGTACACAATCTAATATGGGAGACAATGTGTTAACAGATGCATCCAAAACTAGTTACATACAGGAGAGATAGGAAATAATTTATGGAGGGAAGGCACTGGAATTCAGAGAGGTGAGATTTTCCTTGGAACTTGGAGGAAATCATGGAGGTCTGGTGGTCTGGACAGATGAGGGAAAATGTTTCAGACTTAGGAGGATGGTAAGACAGGGAGAAAGCCTGGAATTTCTGGACTAACTCTCTGCTTTTATAGATGAGAGAACTGATTATCATAGATGTGAAATAACCTGTCAAGGACTTTAAAAGAGGAAATCATATATCCAGATATGAAAAAATAAAACAAAGGATGTTAGATTTAAAATTATAAGACCTGGTTTGTAATATTGATTCTCCTCTGTTATTGTTTACAAGTTCTTTGACCTCTTTGGATTTCAGTTTTCCTATACACAATGATGTTTCAATAAAACCTTTGAAACTCTCTGTCTATGTTTCTTAGGAAGTTGGTGGCTCAGGGAGAAAGATTAAGAGAATTCAAAAGGAGAATAGAGAGACAACAACAATAACAAATCTCCCTACTTTTCAAATTAAGTTTAGGCACTTAATATCTTCCCCTTTCCACTTCTCAAGGACCCTTTCCTTCTGAGAACCTTACACTGAGGGTGGAAGGGGTGGGAACTGCAAGCCAGTCATTCCTGTTTGTCCAGATTTAGTCATCATTGCCTCTATTCAGGTCCATATTTTTCTATTTGCTTCTGAATTTTTCAACTCCTTCCTTATACACTAATTTCCCCCATTAGAATATAACCTCTTTGAGGTCAGGGATTGTTTATGTTTTATTATATTAATATCTTCAGTGTTTAGAAAAATACTTGAAGCACAGTGAGGGTTTAATACATTTTTATTGACTGCTTGATTGTGTAGTATTCTTGTTTTGTTTTATGGATGATGGTTTTTAAATATTATTATCATTTACAGAGAATTGTGAGATGATTGAAACAGCAATTGAAAAATGCAGCAATAATTATTTTAAGGTACACTGAGACACCATTTAAAACTCACATATGGGGGCAGCCAGGTGGTGCAGTGGATAGAGCAATGGCCCTAACTGTGTGACCTTAGCCAAGTCACTTAACCTTATTGCCCTGCAAAAAAAAAATCTCAACTGAAACTCAGAAACTAATAACAGACTGTATTTAGGAAACTTGGACTTTCTCACTTATTCTCCTCATATAGGTCCTTATTCATATGGAAACAGGTTTTATATGAGGTCCTGACATTTCTGGGGGGGGGGTGACAAAAAAATTGGTATTATTCACTTGTGCTAGGCTTTTGACCTGGGGAGGACAAGAAAAACTAGATTCTAGATCATTAAAAGGTTGGTCCTAGATTAAGGAGTCAGTTTGGTTCGAATACACTGAAGAGTTAGTTCCCTTTAACACCCAGGTTGAGAATCAGTGTCTCAACCACAAATTCCTTATAGAGGGACAATATCTAAAATCTAGTACTATAGCAATTTGTCAGAGAAAGAATCCTTTAGTGACTTTTACTCAGGGATGGGTGCGTCAGAGTACTATACAAGGAGATAAGCTATTGCACAGACTTTAGAGGAGGGAGTATTTAAGGAATATGATCTATTATATCAATGAACAATAAAAACCAATCTAAACTCTAGCACTTTGAAACCATGAAAGAATAATATCTGAGTGACATGTATAAAGAGAAACAGAAACACACATTCACACACGATTCTTTCAGTCCTAATATCAGCAATTTCATTTAAAATCACATTGCTACATTATTAAAAATGCAAAGTAAGATAGAATGAAAAGGAAACAATCTTTTATTAAAAACACACTATTTTAGGTACCATGCTAAGTGATTTTTAATTTTTGTCTTACTTGAATTAAAGGAAATTATTTTTGATAGGATAAAGTTAATAATGGCATCAGGGAGGTGTTCAATCATTTTAAATGGAAGATTCTCTGTTTAATGCATTGGTGTGGCTGAAAAGCTACTTTTCAGTTTCCCAAGTTCTAGTGATGTCTCTATAAATATCTAATATGTCTTTTGAATAGTAAATGCTTAGTTCATCATTAGGAGCATAGTTTAAGTCTTAAAATCTTATCAAGATCAAAGGGAATTTGCCAATCTTAGGTAAAATATTCTTTTTTAATTTGATTTATTCATCTTGTTTCCCTCCCCACCCTCACAGAGGGCAGTCAATCTGATAGACTTTACATTGTTTTCAGGTAAAATATTCAAAAACAAAACATTATCTTTCTATACACTATTATTATTAGGAATTTACCAGAGGATTTTGGTACAGGAAATGGTATGTTAGAATTAGTGGGAAAGGTTCTAGGAAGAGGAAATGATGAACCACTATAAAGACTCTATGGAATTTTGGAAGAGTTGTGTGTGTACAGTTATACCCACTGATGCTTACTTGATATTCAGTTGTTAAACTCCATTGCTGGTAATAATTTGCTGTTGTACTATTGGAGCATCAATCAAAAATCACTTCTTAGAAGTCTGAGTTAAATAATCCATATATCTTATTTCTTTGGTGTAACAGATAGCAAAAGTAAAAAAAAAAAAAGCCTAAGAAAACTCTCTGAAGTCATGAATTACATTCTAGTTCTTTTCTTTCATTTTGATCTGTTTGAAATCTTTGGATGATACTTTAATGGATATTCTTCTTCCTCTTCCTGGTATCCAAATATAATTTGTCAATGGGAGGAAATGAAATACCACTAACAAGATAAACCCCTTTCAATTGTAGCTATTTAATCCATGTGAGAACAGGACATATGCAGATTTCTTTTAAAAATGCAGATGTGTTCAGAACATAAGAATTATAATTTAAAAAATAGTGTGTCTAGAACATTCATTTTTTATAATCATTTTCAATAGTCAGCAGGCTTGCCTCTTGGCCTTCACAGGTGGCTCAACCATTTTGATTTCTTCCTAGTTACTTTTCTGAAGGGTTTATTTTAGCAGAAAAAGCAAGCATGCCAGCTTGTAACTACACTGTGTGACAAGACTATTAAGTTCAGCATTTTGCTTATAGACTAAAAGAAAACTTGTCAGAAAATTTTCATTTTATATGTGTGTAATTTTTTTCCCCTCAAATTGTTTTCAGATCCATGTTTAATTCTTTTCCTAAGAAGAAAATAGAATGCCATGGGGGAAAAAATCGCATCAGACATTACTACTACTGCTTATAAATGCTCACACTGCTTTTAAGGGAGCTAGGTTGGAAAGATTTCAACTGGATTATCTTTAATAGCATTTTTAAAAAGAAAATTTATTTGTTTGTCAGAAAAAAATAAGATCTTTGCTTTTCTCCTGTAATAACATATATTTAGAATATTCTCTATTTTCAAAAAGGGAGCAGGAGTCTTCAAATATGGAATATGATCTCTGTGAAAAAATCTACCAGATAATCTCACTTCTTCACATTAATTATCTTAACTTATTCCTTCTTAGTCTGTTTATTCTCCTCTCTTTCTAGGCAAGCTCACTCAATGCTTACTCACACAATGCATCCCATTGCCAGGCTCCTCTTCTTTTTAAGTCATCTCTCTTTCAACAGCCCAGCTTCCCAGAATCCCAATTTGGGTTTTCCATAAAAATGAACTTAATCTTAGTTAATATTTTTCCATTATGAGTTAATTTTGAAACAAGGATAGGAAAAAATAGAGGATAAATTATTAGGCTGCAGCATTTTTGTCTTCTCACTAAGACATTTTAAAAATTAAGTGATATTCTATTTTCATGGAAAATATAAGCAGTGTATTCAAGTCTATCACACAGATTTATAGAAATTTGAAGCTATTTTAATTATTTTTCTTATCACCTACACTATGAACACATTAACAACAACATTTAAAGATGATCAACCCTGATGAATGTAACTGCTCTCAGTACTTTAGAGAGCTAGGACAACCCTATTAGACTGACTATGGACAATGCTGTCCCCTCCAGAGAGGAAAAAAACAAAACAAAACAAAAAAAAAATAAAAAAAAAAACTTAAGAATCTGATGAATACTAAATTCACTTTAAAAAAAAAATCTCTTATGGATTTCTTTCCCTTGATCCTAATTCCTCATACTGAAAATGTCTAATCTGTAAACACAATTAACAAAAATGTGTATGTACCATTATTAACTTGACTGTCCACCACTAAGGGGAGGGGGGGTGGTAAGGGATGTGTTGATAAATATAACATTCAAGAGATTATAAATTTCTTTAAATAAACATTTACAGATAAATTAAATTGAACAAAAACCATGTACACTGCTCCTGCTCTTTTATCTTGCTGGCAGAAAACCCCACTTCATACTATGCTTTAAAAAAAACTGCTGCAATTTATGTTGAACTCTCTTTTTTCCTCAACTCTACACATCAGATCTTTTCAATATAAATTAACAAAAAGATTATATACATTTTATGAGCTTTACACTCTGGGATCATCATTCCCTGCTATCACCTTGGAGTATCAGATACCCCAAGGATGAATCTCAAATCTATTTTGAGAAATTCCATCTACTTTTTTCTTGCTCTTAGTGATTTTAACAGCTTTCAGATGATTTCCTAATTGTAAATATTAGCCCAAATTTCTAACCTGACATTAGGCTGACTATAAACATGCATTCATACATATAAGTGAATATATATATATATATATATATATATATATATATATATGTGTGTGTGTGTGTGTGTGTGTGTGTATAGAAATATATATGTCTGTGTGTGTCTAAATAATTTATTTTAATTTTATATGTTTAGATATCCTATATTAAACTTGGCAAATCAAAAACAGAACAAATTTTTTATCCAACTGATGGCATCTTTCTTTCTAAATTTCCATTGGAGAGGGATGAAAAGAGAATATAGCTTTCTGGATACACAAAGTCATTATGTCTACCATTTAACTCTACATATCTATATACCTATCATTCTATCTATCTATCTATCTACATATATATATATATATATATATGCCACCTTTATTTCCATCATTCACTATGTAATTATGTGTAATTATGGTATTGTTGTCCTCTTACCATTCTTCCTCAAGCCCCATTTTTAGTCATTTTCCAAGTCCTACTTTCACAATTTCTCATATATTTTTTCCCATACTCCTTTCAAGCAGTTACTTTGTAGCTTACATACTCCCTTTCCAAAATGTTTGTTGGAATAGGGTTCTAATTGTTCTTACTACAGTTATTTTCTTCTCTTTTCCAACTTCCAGACACCTCAAATATTTTCATAACACAATTGTATGATCCTGTCATTATCTTTTCTAGAATCTTCAGTGATTTGCTTTCTCTCTAGGAACAAAAGCAAACTTCTCTATTTGGCCTTAAAAGTCTTTTACAATATGTTCCACTCCATTTTTTTTCATATCAAGCTTTCATTATTCCCTTGAGTCTCTTTGTGCTCCAGTCAAATTAACCTATTTTTATGCTTACTGCCTTTGATAATACATCTCCCAACTCCACTGTTTTGCATAAGATTTTCCATATGCTTAGAATACTCCACGTGTCTAACTCTTTGAATCATTGGCTCCCTTTGACTTTGAGCTGAAGTATTACCTTCTATGCAAAGACTCTCCTAAATTACCATATTTCTAGCTGTCAGTACCTTTTTCATTATTTTTTATTAACAATACTCATGTTTGTAGATAAATATATATATATATATATATATATATATATATATATATGTCTGTGTGTGTGTGAATTTATGTACACACACACACACATACAGATAGGGGGGGGGAAAGAGAGAGACAGAGATGGAGACAGAGAGAGAGAGAGAGAGAGAGAGAGAGAGAGAGAGAGAGAAACAGAGATAATAGATATAATTACTCTTTGTGTATACAGAAAATATACTCTATTTTCACACTCCCCAAATAATTACTTAGCTGTTGAATATAAACTCCTTGTTGAAATGAATTGCTTGTTTTTTTTCAATCTTTGTATCTCTAACATATAACAAAGTACCCAGAATTTGACATTATATAAATCTTTTCTAAATAAATCCTTTAAAAATTCAATTTAACGACTTCTGGTGTAGAGCCAAGATGGCATCGTGAAGTTAACATGTTCCTGGAGCTTCCCCCAATTAAGATAAATGAAACCTCTATTCTGGCATTCAGGCTACAGATCTGAACAAGAAAAAGGGAAGATTCAAAGAAGTTTTCAACTATAGACAGAGTGGAGGATCTTCAGTGAAGGTCTGTCTCTTTGGGGGGAAAAGGGAAAAGTCCAGTAGGTGGGAGAATGGGAAAGCCTGTGGGAGGCTTTTAGCCACAGGTTCTAGCAGTTTAACAACAGCAGAGGTCCTGGCAGCTAAATAGCAAGCCAGCTGGTTGGACCCCAAAGACAAACAATGTCTGAACCCTGAGAACACCAGGATAAAAGACAAGACTTGATCATAAAAAAAAAAAAACCTCTTGTTAAGTCAGAACCTGGAAATAAAAGTGTAAAAAATAAAACCTCTGCAAAGTCAAGACCTGGACAGCATAGGCAGCGTCTTGGCCAAAGTCAAGCCATGGATCAGACCCTAGCCCTCGCAAAGAAAAAAAAAGCTTGTATCAATATTCCCTATACTCCAGGAGCAGAACCAAAAAAATAAAGATGAGTAAAAAAGCTAAAAGAGTGCTCACTATAGAAAACTACATTACAGACAAAGAATATAACAGTGCCATGTCCAAAGAAGAAAGGAGTGAATAATCACTCATGGGGAAGTATTAAAACAGTCTATAAATTGGACTCAAATAGAAAAGTTCATCAAAGAACTCAAAAAAGAATTTAAAAATCAAATAAGAAAGGAAAAAGAAAAATGGAAAAAAGAAATTGAAATCATGCAGGAAAATTATGAAAAATTGATCAAAGAAATCAACTCCATTAAAAGTAAAAATAGCCAACTAGAAAAGGAAAGAACAAAAGCTAATAGAAGAAAATTAAACACTAAAAATTATAATTGGACAAATGGAAAACAATGAATTGACAAGACTAGAAGATTCCAATCAAACAAAATAAAAAAGCTGAAAAAAATCGAAGAAAATGTAAGAAAATGTACCTTCTAGGGGAAAAATGAATGACCTGGAAAATAGATTGAGGGATAATCTATAAATCACTGGGGCTACTAGAAAACATAGATCAAAAAAAAAAAAAAGAACCCTGAAAACATCGTGCAGGAAATTATAAGGAAAAGCTATCCAAATCTACTAGAATAAGATAACAATATAACCATTGAAAGAATCCCCAGATCCCCTCCAGAAAGAGACTCCAGTATTAAAACTCCAAGGGCTGTAATTGCCAAATTCCAGAACTCTTAAATAAAGGAGAGAATATTGCAAGCCGCAAAAAGAAAACAATTCAAATACAAAAGAAACACAATCAGACTCATACAGGACCTGTCAGCTTCAAACTTGAGGGACAAGAAGACATGGAATACTATATATCAGAGAACAAAGGACCTGGAATTACAATCCGGAATGTACTTCCCTGCAAAATTCAGCATATACAGTCAGGGAAAATGATAGATGTTCAACAAACTAGAGGAATTCCAGAATTTCCTGTCACAAAGACCAGAACTGAATAGAGAATTCAATTGCCAAATACAACTAAAGAGTTGCATAATAAAGATAAATGAGAAGGGGAAGGAAAAATGACATAAAAGAAAACAAATGTTGATCAAGACCATTAAATTGTAAACAACCCTCAAAGAGAAGATACAAAGCTTCTAATTTTTTAGAACTTTACTTGTCTTTGGAAAATTAAAGGGTAGAATAAAATTGAAGAGAATGGACTTAGAGGACATTGGTATAGTTAAGTCTTATCTCTCTCAATTAAAGAGGTCCAAGATGACACCACTATGTTTGAGGCAAAAAGCCTTGAAGAAAAGCAAGTGTGTTAACTATTTTTGAAAGATTTTATTTTGAAGTTTACAATATTTCCCCCCAATCTTGCTTCCCTCCCCCCACTGCCTACAGAAATTAGAAGTTAGACCATCTAGTCTGTTAATCTTTACATTGTTTCCATGATATGAATTGATCTAAGTTGAATGTGATGAGAGAGAGAAGACATATCATTAGGAGGGAAAAACATAAAGTATGAGATATAGCAGAATTACAGAAAAAGAATTTTTTTAAAATTAAAGTTAATAAAATATCAGTTTCTTCAAATTCCATTCTTTTTTTAAGAGAAGATTTTTCTTTCTTTATCTTTTGCAACTACTTTTCCAGCTGGTCCATTCTATTTTTGAAGGGCTTTTCTATTTGCCCAAATGTAGTTTTGAGAGAATCATTTCCTTTTTGCAGTTGCCCAATTGAGGATTGAGAGAATCATTTTCTTTTTGCATTTGCCCAATTGAGGATTTGAGAGAATCATTTTCTTTTTGCATTTGCCCAATTGAAGATCTGAGAGAGTTATTCTGATTTTGTATTTGTCCAATTGTTTTTTTCCAAGAATTTATTTTCTTGTTGTGAGATGTTAATTTTCTCTTGCAATGTGTTAACTTTCTCTTGAGTTTCTTTTCCCAATTTTCCAAATTGATTTTTAAACTCCTTCCAGATTTTTTCAAGGTAGTCTTTCTGGGCTGGAGACCAATTCTTATTCTCCTCAGCAGTGATAGAACTCTCTGGGTTGGAATCTATCTCTTCTAAGTATTACTCCATGGGCCCCCCTTTTCTCTGGCCTTTTTTTCATCTTGTGTTGGGGGAGAGCTGGCTCTCACAGGTTTGCTTTTGAGGATCCTAGAGGCTTTGTTCACTTGGCTTAGTATTTCCAAGGGCCAGCCAGTGGGGGGTGCTAGTTGCTTTCTCTTTGGTGAGGCCCTCAGCACCAGGGTCAGAGTTGACCTTGAACACTGGGCTAGGCCCTGGGAGAGGGAGTTAATCTCTTTGGGTTGAGTGAACTGTGCTGCCCTGAGGGGGTGGGGGGTTGTTTATTGTTTGTTCTGGGCAAAGAGCTCAGTTGAAAGTATGGAGCTCAGGTCCCTGGCTCAGCTGGTTATTCTCCAGGCATGCTGTGATACTCTGTGCTAAAACACCCTCCTGTTGATATTCTCCATTCCACTAAAAACTCCCCAGCTAAAGTTGTTTCTCACACAGGCCACTCATGTAAGTCTCTATGGCTGAGGCTGGCCCTCTGACTTCCCCCAGTTTCCTGCCCTGTGCTGATCCTCTGCTCTTGTCTCCTGGTTCACCCATGGTTCCCTGAGACAGAACTTCTTAGTAGGTGTTCTCCTAGCTTCTCTTTCTGGGTTTTGTTGATTGAATATTTCTTAAGATGTTTCTGTCATGTTATTTTTGAGGCAAAAGAGAGAGCACCTATCACAGTGACTGTCTTCTCTCTACCATCTTGGTCGGAAGTGTAATGATTTCGTGAGACAACAATATTGTGTTAAACAAAACCAAAAGATCGAAAAAATAGAAAAAAAGGGGTAAAATACCTAATCAGCAAGACCACTGAACTTGAGAATTGATTGAGAAAGGAGAATCTGAGAATTATTGGCTTTCCTGAGAACACTGAAGAGGAAAAAAACTTGGACTTAATATTGCAGGATTTAGTGATGGAAAATTGCCCTGATATCATGGAACCAGAGGTCAAAATAGTTATTGAAAGAATACATTGATCCCCTCTGGAAAGAGGTCTGAAAATGAAAACATCAAGGAATGTTGTGGTCAAATTCCAGGACTATCAGATCAAAGAAAAAATCCTGCAAGCAGCCAGAAAGAAAAATAATTTAAATACAAAGGAGCCACAGTAAGGATTACATAGGACCTGGCCACAGCAACTTTAAGGGATCGAAGGCCCTGAAATGAGTTATTCTGAAGAGCAAGGGAGCTTGGAATGCAGCCAAGAATCCACTACCCAGCAAAGCTGAGTCTTCTTTCCAAGGCAAAAGATGATCATTTAATGAAATAGGTGACTTCCAAGATTTCATGATGTAAAGACCAGAGCTAAATAGAAAATTTGGACATCAAACAGGAGGCTCAAGGGACACTTGAAAGGGTTAAAAAAAAACTTGCTATACAATAAGATGAAACTGGCCAAATACTCACTTGGGATACTCTTAAAAGTGTTTAGAACTCTCTATCAGAGAGAATATACATAGCCAGAAGTGATGGACACAAATCACTTTTCTGTGACTCAGATAGAATGATATAAAAAAAACCTCCTTTAAAAAGGGGGCAGAAAAAAAAGAGCACAGTAAGGAGAAGGGAGGTTGGAGGGAGATTGAATGGGTTAAATCTCATTACATCAAGAGATACAAAAGACCTATTGTAGTAGAGGTGAGGTAGGCAGGCTGTGAGAACCATCTGAATCTTCATTTCATCAGACTTGGCTGAAAGTTAAATTAAATACGCTTAATCAAATGAAGAAATGTAACTAGACTTTCAAGAATTAAAAGGGGATGGGGGATGGGAAATTAGAGATAAAGGGGGAATTAACAGAAGGAAGGGAAGAAGAGGAACAGGGAAAGAAGAAAAGGGGGAGGGGAGCCAATTTAAGAGGGCAAACACACTGAAGGTGGTGGTCTTCAGAAACAAAACACTGGAGAATATGGATAAAGGGCAAAAGGGGAAAAATACAAACCAAAGGCAGATTTCATGGAGGGCAATAAATAGTTAATAATTAAAACTTTGAATGTAAATGGAATGAACTCTCCCTTAAAATGTAAAAGAATAGCAGAGTAGATGAGAAAACAGAATCTTACAATATTGTGCTTACAAGAAATTCCTCTGAAGCAGAGAGATACATAGAGAGTAAATGTAAAAGGTTAGAGATAAATATATTTCCCTTCAGCTGCAGTGAAAAAAACTGGGGTAGTAATCCTTTTATCAGACAAAGCAGCTGCAAAAATAGATAGTGTTAAAAGAGATAAGGAAGGAAAATATATCCTCCTAAAAGGTACTATAGACAAAAAAGTAATTTCAATACTTAATATGTACATACCCAATGGGAAAGTATCCAAATTCTTACAGGAGAAGTTGAAAGAGCTACAGAAAGACATAGACAGCAAAACTCCACTAGTGGGAGACCTCAACCTCCTGCTCTCAGCTTGAGATAAATCAAATCATAAAACAAATAAGAAGGAAGCTAAGGAGGTAAATAGATTATTAGAAAACCTAGACATGATAGATTTATGGAGGAAATTTGATGGGGATAGAAAGGAATATACTTTTTTCTTCATATACATGGCATTTACACAAAAATTGATAATGTACTAGGACATAAAAAAACCTAATGATCAGTTGCAGAAAGGTAGAAATAGTGAATATATCTTTCTCAGATCATAATGCAATAAAAATCATATTCAGTACTGAGCCAGAGAGATACAGACCCAGAACAAATTGGAAACTGAATAACCTCATTTTAAAGAATGAGTGAACAAAGCAACAAATTGTAGAATAATTAATTATTTCATACTAGAAAATCACAGTAATGATACCTAAAGAAGGAAGAGTTAAAACAGAGAAAGAAAATTATAGACCTATCACCCTTATGAATATAGATGCAAAAATCTTAAATAAAATATTAGCAAAAGGATTACAATTTATCACTAGGGTAATGCATTATGATCAATTAGGATTTATCCCAGGAATGCAGGGTTGCTTCAATATTAGGTAAACTGCTATCATAATTAATTATATCAATAACATACCTATCAGAAATCATATGATCATATAAATAGATGCTGAAAAAGCTTTTGATAAAATACAACACCCATTACTACTAAAAACACTAGAGAGTGTAGGAATAAATTATTTGTTCCTTAGAATAATAAGCAGTATCTATCTGAAATCATCAACAAGCATTATATGCAACAGTGATAGGTTTGAGGCATTTCAAATAAAATTAGGGATGAAACAAGGATGCCTGTTATCACCATTACTATTCAATATCGTATTAGAAATGTTTGCCTCAGCAATAAGAGAAGAAAAAGAAATTGAAAGAATGAGAATAAGGAAGGAGGAGGCAAAATTCTCATTCTTTGCAGATGACATGATGGTATACCTTGAGAATCCCAAAAAATCATCTAAAAAACTACTGGAAATAAGTAGCAACTTTTGAAAAGTTGCAGAATATAAAATAAACCCCCATAAATCCTCAACATTTCTATATATGAATAGCAAGATACAGCAGAAAGAGCTAGAAAGAGAAATCCCTTTCAAAGTAACCAAAGATAAAATAAAATAAAAGTGAGTCTAACTGCCAAGGCAGACTCAAAAACATTTTGAAAACAATTACAAAAGTCTTCTCACATAGATAAAATTAGATTTAAATACCTGGTCAAACATCAGCTTGTTCATGGAGAGGTCAAGCTAATATAATAAATATGACAATTCTACAAAAACTAAACTTCTTGTTCAGTGCCCTACAAATGAAAATTCCAAAAAATTACTTTAATGAGGTAGAAAAAGTTGTAAGTAAATTTATATGGAGAAATAATAATAAAAAGTCAAGAATTTCCTGGGACTCAATGAAAAAAAGTGCAAAAGAAGGTGGTTTAGTCTTACCAGATCTGAAATTATATAATAAAACATCGGGTCCTCAAAATTGTCTGGTATTGGTGAAGAAATAGTCATGGATCAGTGGAATAGACGAGGTGCAACAGCAGGAATTGATTATAGCAATCTGCTGTTTGGTAAACACAAAGAGTCCAGCTATTGAGCTAAAAACTCTCTCTTTTGTAAAAACTGTTGGGAAAATTGTAAGTTAGTATGGAAGAAACTTAGATTAGACCAACACTTCACATCTTATACCAAGAGAAGATCCAAATAGATACAGGATTTAGACATAAAAAAAACAAAACAATATTATAGGCAGCTTGAAGTTCAAGGAGTAGTTTACTTGTCAGATCTATGGAAAGAGAAACAGTTTAGGATCAAAGAAGAGATAGAGAACATCATTCAAAACAAACTAAATAATTTTTACTACATTAAAATTTAAGATCTTTTGCATAGACAAGACCATTGTAACCAAGATCAAAAGAAATTTAGTAAATTGGGAAACATTTTATGCTACTAGTAAGCCTGGGAAAGGACTTATTTCTAAAATATGCAGAGAACTGAGTCAAATTGTAAAAGAAAAACAAACCATTCCCCAATTGACAATTGCTCAAAGGATATGCAGCAGCAATTTACAGTTGAGGAAATCAAAGCAATCCATAACCATATGATAAATTGCTCCAAATCATTACTTATTAGAGAATTGCAAATTAAAGCATTTCTGAGATACCACCTCACGCCTCTAAGATTGGCAAATATGACCAGGAAGGACTATAATTAATATTGGAAGGGTTGCAGGAAATCTGGAACACTAATTACATTGTTGGTGGAACTGTGAATTTATCCAACATTTCTGGAGAGCAATTTGGGATTATGCCTAAAGGGCAACTAAAGTCTGCCATACCCTTTGACCCAGCAATACCACTACTGATTGTATACCCTGAAGCAATGATAAAAAAGGGTAAAAACATCACTTGTACAAAAATATTTATAGTAGCCCTGTTTGTGGTGGCAAAACAATTGGGAATTAAGTGAATGTCCTTCAATTGGGGAATGATTTAACAAACTGTGGTATATGTATGTCATGAAACACCATTGTTCTAATAGAAACCAGGAGTGATGGGAATTCAGGAAAGCCTGGAAGGATTTGCATGAACTGATATTGAGTGAGATGAGCAAAATCATAAAAACATTGTATACCTTAACAGCAACATAGGGGTGATGATCAACCCTGATGGACTTGCTCATCCCTTCAGTGCAACAACAATTTTGAGCTATCTGCAATGGATAATGCCATCTGTATCCAGAGAAAGAATTACAAACTTTGAACAAAGACTATTATGATCAAATTAGAAAAAAATTATATTATTATGCATTTTTAATATCTCATACTTTATTTTTCTTCCTTAAGGATATAATTTCTCTGTCATCATATTCAGCTGAGATCAATGTATATTATGGAACCAATTTTAAAAACTAACAGAATGCCTTCTTTTGGGGGGTGGGGGGAAGGAAACAAGAATGTGGGGAAAATTGTAAAATTCAAAATAATAAAATCTTTAAGAAAAATGTATAAAATTTTTTTAAAAAAGGTAATAGTCTTTGGTCTTTGTTCAAACTCCATAACTCTTTCTCAGGATGCAGATGTCAGTATTGTTTGCAAATAACACAAATTGAACCTGATTGTTGCCCTGTTGTTCCATCACATACATATGCTACAGTTTATTAAGCTGAATATTCCCCAATTGATGAATATCACCTAAATTTCCAATTTTTGCCACCACAAACAGAGCTGCTATGAATATTTTTCTACAGTTGAGATTTTTATGCTTTTTCATAATCTCTTCAGGGTATAGATGCAGTAGTGGTATTTCTGAATCAAAGGGTATGCATATTTTTGATGCCTTCTGGGCATAATTCCAAATTGCTCTTCAGAAAGTTTGGATGAGTTCACAGCTCCACCAATAATGTATTAATGAACCAGATTACCCACATATCTTCCAACATTGATGATTGTCATTTCTGATCATATTGACCAGTATGAGAGGTATGAGGTGATACCTCAGGTGAAGTTTAATTTGCATTTCTCTAACAATTAGTGATATAGAGCAATATTTCATATAACTAGGAATCATTTTCATTTCCTCATCTGTAAATTGCCTTTACATATACTTTGACCATTGTCATTTGGGGAATGGCTTATCTTTTTTTTTTAAATTTGACTCAATATTCTCTGGATATTTTAGAAATTAGTCCTTTGTTAGAAATACTAGTCATAAAAAATGTTTCTCAATTTGCTACATTTCTTTTGATCTTGGTTATGGTGGCTTTGTATGTGCTTTGGCTTTTTAATTTAATGTAATCAAAATTGTTTAGTTTATTTTTAATGGTGTTTTCCATCTCTTCCTTGGTCATAAACTGCTTCTCTTTCCATAGATCTGGCAGGTAAACTATTCTCTGATCTCCTAGCTTGTTTATAATATTGTTTGTTTTTATGTCTGGATCCAGTATCCATTTTGATCTTATCTTTGCTACAGGGTGTGAGGTGTCAGTCTAATCCAAGTGTCTGTCTGCCATACTAACTCCCAATTTTGGATGCTTTACAATTCGGTTCGTTCATATTTAGTATTGAAATGACTTTATTGACTATGATAACTTTTAGGAGCATATAGTTTCCTTCATTATCTCTTTTAAAGCTATTTATTTTTGCAGTTGCTTTGTCTGACATAAGGATTGCTATCCCTGCTTTTTTTCCCTTCAGCTGAAGCAAAATATATTTTGCTACAAACTTTTACCTTTACTCGATATGTATCTCTCTCTTCTTGAAATGAGTTTCTTGTAAGCAGCATATTGAATTATTCTTGTTTTTAATTCAGTATGCTAATCATTTATGTTTTATGGGACAATGAATCCCATTCACATTCAAAGTTATAATTACTAACTCTTATAATTACTAACTCTTTATTGCCCTTCACGCTATCTCCCCTCAGTTCATAGTTTCTCCTTTTTTTACTTTATCCATTTTCCCCAGTATTTTGCTTCCGAATACTACCACCTTCAGTATGTTTGCCCTCTTATATCCAACCCACTTCCGTTTTTTTTCCCTTTCACTTTGCCCCTGCTTCCTTCCCTTCCTTCTGTTGGTTCCCACTTTCCTCTACCCCCCCTTTTCCCATTTTAACACTTTAAAAAGTAAGATAAGTTTATTAACTTTACAGAGTGTATGTAACTTAACTTTAAGCAAATCTAATGAGAGTAAGATTCAGACAGTTCCTACCTCCTCCCTTCTTCCCCTCTATTGCAATAGGTCCTTTGTACTTCTTAATGTAATATGTCTTTACAGTCTCTTTACTCTCCCCCTTTTAAGGAGGCATTCTATATGAGTCACAGAACGGTCATAAATATCCATCACTAAATCCTGTAATATTGAGTTCAGGCTTTTTTTCTTTTCAATATTTTCAGGAAGAGCAATAATTTTTAGGTTATCTCTCCTCAATCTATTCTCAAGGTCAGTGGTTTTGCTGAAGACCAATTTTATATTTTCTTCTATTTTTTCATTTGTTTGGTCTTGCTTAACAGATTCTTGTTGTCTCATTTGTAAAGTTCTCAGAGCATCCCAGTACTTAGAGATTTTTAAGATTCTTGGGGGGTGGGGTAGCTAGGTGGTGCAGTTCATAGAGCACTAGTCCAGGAGTCAGTAGGAACTGAGTCAAATATGGTTGCATACACTTAATAATTGCCTGGCTGTATGAACTTGGGCAAGTCACTTAGCCCCATTTCCTTACATAAGTAAAATTTAAAAAAAAAGTTTCTTGAAGTTAAATAGATGAGGTTTGTCTTAACCAGTGCTTCACTTAGCAAGGGGTTATGTACCTTGGGTGAAGTGGGAGGGAGGGCAAAGTGGGAAAGTGAATAGGCCTTGTGTAACTTAACAAGAGGTTAATTATGCAACCCTGGGTGGGGGAGGGGAAGGGTGGTAGAGTGTGAGAGAATGGGCCTGGATTGAAGGGCATAAATAATTCAAGAAATGATATGGCTTTTGATGATATTTTGGTTCATGAGGAGAGCTGTGTATACTTAAAAGGTACATGAAAGGGGAGTAAGGTAAAAATTGATTATAATTTTAATTTGATATAATTTGAGTCAGTGATGCTTATTAAGCAATCAAGCAATCTGTGATGGCACCTTGATAAAAATATTAGCTTAATGAGCATTCAAAATCATCAAGCCATGAATGATGGTACCAGATTAATAATATTGGATCAATAAACAACAGCAAGGGAAGAAGAACAAAGATTTTAATTTTAGAGGGAAAGAAGGGAGAATGTGGATGCTGAATTAGCCCAGAGAAGGAATAAGATACATTCCTACCTGGGTTTAAAAATCTACCATAACACACAGGGGCTGGAACTGGGAAAGGGAAAGTTAAGGGAAAAAAGGACTGACAAAAGTGAAGGTGAAGGTATAACTGAAAAGAAAATGAAATCTCAATTTTAAAAATAAATCAAAGGGGAAAATCAATAAAATCTTTTTGTGGAGGGATAAGAGAAAAGGAAAGAGAAAAATATAAATAGATAAAATAGCATGGAGAGAAATACAGAATCAGTAATCTTAACTTTAAGTGGAAATGAAATAAAATGAAAGGAGGTAGCATAATGAATTAAAAACAAGCATCCTACAATATGTTGTTTATAAGGAAACACATTTGAAGCAAAGAGATATACAAAGAGTAAAAGCAAAAGATTGCAGCAAAATATATTAAGCCTCACTTGAAGTAAAAAAAATAAGGGGTAGATTTTGAAATCTCAAATAAAAAAATCAAAAATGTATCTCATTAAAAGGGATATTAATAATGAAGCTATATAATTACAAAACATGAATGCACCTAGTGGTATAACATCCAAATTCCTAGAGGAAAGGTTGAGTGAATTTCCAGAAGACAAAGCAAATATTTACTAAATTTACTAATATTACTCTCACAAAACTAGATAAATCTAACACCAAAATAAAGATAAGGAAATTAAGGAAAGTGAATGAAACTTTAGGAAATATAGTTATGGGAAAACCTTGGAGAACACTTGATAGGGATAGAAAAGAATAAATCTTTATCTTGGTGGTACATTGTACTTATACATAAACTGGCCATGTATTAGGGCACAAAAACCTACTACTTAGACCATGATGCAATAAAAATTACAACTAATAAGGAGTTGTGGAAGGATCCAAGAACTAATTGGAAATTAAATAACTATCTTAAATAATGGCTGGATTAAACAACAAATAATAGAAACATTTAATAATTATATCCAAGAAAATAATAAAAATGAGACATTTTACCATCATTTATGATATCCAAGGCAATTTTAAGGGGAAACTTTATATTTCTAAATGGCTTTATGAATAAAATAGAGTTGATTGATGAATTGGATATGCAACAAAAAAAATCTAGAAAAAGAACACGTTAGAGATCCCCAATTAAATACCAAATTAGAAATTCTGAAAATCAAGGGAGAGATTAATAAAATTGAAAGCTAGAAAACCATTGATCTCACAAATAAAACTTAGAGTTGGTGTTATTAAAAAGCCAATAAAGTAGAAAAACCTTTGGTTAATCTGATTAGAAAAAATAAATATATATATATATATAATCAAAATTATCAGTATCAAAAATGGAAAAAGGTGAACTAACCATCTATGATGAAGGAAATTAAAGAGATACTTTAGATCTACTTTGCATAATTGTGTACCAATAAATTGTATAACCTGAGTAGAATAATTTATGAATATTTACAAATATTCAAATTTCCTAGAATAACAGAAGAAATATATATATATATGTATATATATATATATATACATATATATATATATACACAAAACCAACAAAATTTCAGAAAAAAGAGATTGAAGAAATGATCAATAAATTCCCTAAGAAAAAGTGTCCAGGTCCAAATAAATTTATAGGTGACTTCTACCAAACATTTAAGGAACAATCAATTCCTACACTCCATAAATTATTTAAAAATAAGAGAGGAAGAATTTCTACCTACCTCCTTTTTTGACACCACCATGATGCTGATACCTAAACCAGGAGGAAACAAAACAGACTAAGAAAATTATAGACCAATCTCTATAATGAATATTGATGCAAAAATCTTAAATAAAATTTTTGCAATGGGACTGCCACAAGTTATTACCAGAATAATACACCAAGATAAAATATGATTTATACCAGGTAGGCAGGGATGGTTAATTATTAGGAAAATACTTGACATAATTAAAGATATCAGGAATAATACCAGCAGAAATTATATGATTATCTCAATAGATGCTGAAAAAGACTGATAAAATACAATATCCATTCCTATTAAAAACACTAGAATGTTTAGGAATAAATGGAGTTTTCCTTAAAATAATATATAGTATCTCTCTAAGACCATCAACAAATATTATATGTAATGGGAAAAAACTTGGAGCATATCCAATAAAATCGGGGGTGAAATAAGGATGCCCATTATCATCATCACTATTCAATATAGTATTAGAAATGCTAGCAATCACAATAAGAGAAGAAAAAGGAAGTTAAGGAATCAGAATTGGCAATGAGGAAGCAAAGCTTTTGCTCTTTGCAGATATTATACTTAGAAAATCGAAGACAATCATCTAAAACCTCCTTGAAATAATGAATAAATTCAGCAAAGGAGCAGGATATAAAACAAGCCCACATAAATCATCAGATTTCTATATATGAACAACAAAGCCCAAGAACAAAGATAGAAAAAGAAATTACATTTAAAATAATTATAAACAACATTAAATATATGGGAATCTACCTCCCAAGACAAACCCAGAAACTATATGAACACATCTCATTCAAATAAAGTTAAATTTAAATAATTGAAAAAAATGTCAAATGTTCATAGCTAGGTCAACCTAATATGATAAAAAAGACAATTCTAATCAAACTTAATTTAACATTCTGTGCCATACCAAATTACCAAATAACTACTTTACTACGCCTGAAAAAATACTAAGAAAATTCATCTGAAGCAACAAAAGGTCAAGGATAGCAAAGGAACTGATGAAAACAAAATGTAAAGGAAAGTGGCTTAGTTCTACTAGATCCACAACTATACAATAAAGTGGCAATTATCAAAATTGTCTGTTACCAAAAAGAGTAATGGATTAGTGGAATAGTATGCATTCAAAAGAAGTTGCAGTAAATGACTACAGCAACCTATTATTTGATAAATCTGAAGACATCCATTTCTGGGATTTAAACTCACTATTTGACAAAAATCGTTAGGAAAACAGGAAAATAGCATGTCAAAAATCTAGGCATAGATTCACATCTCACACCCTATACCAAAAAAAGGTCAAAATAGGTACAGGATTTAGACTTAAAGAGTGACACCACAGATAAATGAATAGACCAAGGAATACACTGTCAGATAGATAGATAGATAGATAGATAGATAGATAGATAGATAGATAGATAGATAGATAGATAGATGATAGATAGATATAGGAAATAAATTTATTACCAAACAACAATTAGAGTATAAATTCATAATGTCTCAAGTCCTTCCCCAAATAATAAATAGTCAAAGGATATGAACAGTGTTCAACTGAAGAAATTAAAGTTATATATTATCATATAAAAGTGCTGCAAATCAATTGTGATTAGAGAAAAGCAAATTAAAACTACATGAGCTATCACCTCAAACCTATAAGATTGGCCAAGATGACAAAAAAGGATAATGATCAATGTTGGAGAGGTTGTGGGAGGATTTTTATATTGATGCAGTGCTGGTAGAGTTGTGAATGGATCCAAACCTTCTGGAGAGCAATATGTAACTACGCCCAAAGAACAATCAAACTCTTCATACCCTTTGAACCACCAATTCCAATTCTGGGTCCATATCCAATTATAAGAAATTATAAAAAAGGGGAAAGTCCTACATGTTCCAAAATGTTCACAGCAGCTCTCTTTGTAGTGGCAAAGAACTGGAAACTGAGGGGATGCCCATCAATTTGTGAATGGCTAAACAAATTATAGTACATGAATATTATGAAATATTATTTTTCTGTAAGAAACCATAAATGATCAGACTCTAGAAAAGTATGGAATGACTTAGAGGTTTTGGTGTCAAACGAACTGAGTAGAACCAAGAGAAAAATCTACATATCAACAACAATATTGTGAGATGAACAACCTTGATGAAAGTAGTTCCTCTTAGCAGTTCAGAGAGCTAGGTTGACTGTATTAGACCAACTATAGACTACGTTATCCCCATCCACAGTTAGAAAAACAAAAGAAAACAAAAGACAAAGAAAACAATCCATCAGAATCTGATGAACACCTTATAAAAATTATTCCTTATGGTATCTCTTTCCCTTAATCCTAATTCCTCTTATCAAAAATAACTAATCTGTAAACATATTTTTCAAAATATGTGTGTACAATGCTAACCTGACTGTCGCTGATTGGAAGGGTTGGGAAGGGAAGGTGGAATGAACTTTTGTAACTTAAACACATACATGTACATCTGTGTGTAGATAAATGAATAAATTAAAAATAATTCAATTTAATATCCTGTAAGGGACATAGGAGAGGTGTTCAATATTTATTGAGAAAGAAACTGAAGTTATAAAAAGATAAAGTGGCATATTTAGGGTCATATAGCAAGTGTGTGACAGATTTAATTCAACAGATATCAAATTACTTCAAATTTCAAATTCAGTCCTCGTCCTGAACAAAATGAAACATGGTAAGTAAATTCCAAATTACTTTTGAAATCCACAAGCTGTCTTGAAACTCCTGACCAATTTAGTATTTTTAGTATTTTAGTATTTTGCAATCTTGTCAAAACGTTGATTTGGTGCATAGAACACTGGAATAGGAGTGAAGGGACCTAGAATCTAGCTTTATCCTAGTTACTCATTACATTACTTTGGTCAATTTTCTTTACACATTTCTAAGATGAAAAGCTTGGATTTGATTTTGGATTTGGATTCATCTTAAAGGTCCCTCCTATCACAACAACATGATAACCCCAAAACAAGTGGAGTTCATAAATATCATGGCAGATGCAATAATATTACATGAATTTAAAGAGTAAACCATGAGATTGGAAGTGTAATATAGGTCCAAAATGATTTTAATTGTTCTTTCTCAGAATACAGGGTTTCTGTGTGTGTGTGTGTGTGTGTGTGTGTGTGTGTGTGTGTGTGTGTGTGTGTCAGAGCATTCAACAAATACAAATATATATGGTTGGTGTATATTTACTAAATATTTTGTTGATTTTTATAGTTTTACAGGAAGATCTTTTTAATATGACCTTTCTCAGATTATGTGAGACTATGATGTCTTATCTCTAAGTAATTCAAATTTCAGGGAATTTGAGATTTTTCTGGAAATCTTGTATCCTGTCTGTCTGTCCCAAGTGGGTAGACAAAAATGTGAAATGCCTTCTGCCATGGATAACTGAGTAGTATACTTTATTTTTTTTTTAGGTTTTTGCAGGGCAAATTGGGTTAGGTGGCTTGCCCAAGGTCACACAGGTAGGTAATTATTAAGTGTCTGAGACTGGATTTGAACACAGGTACTCCTGACTCCAGGGCTAGTGATTTATCCACTGTGCCACCTAGCCACCCTGTAGTATACTTTTCTATGGGAAATTGAGGCAAAAGAAAAAGCAAAGAATGTTTTTCTGGATAAATTATGAATGCATTTTTTTCTTAATGGATAAGCACTTTGTGTTTTTTGAAGGATTAAAGATCCTTCCCAAGGGCTGAATGTATTAAAGGCATGCTAAATACATGCAAATCTCTGGGTAGCATTCATTTAATTTTTTTTAATAAAATTCATTTAACTTACAGGCTGTCATGAGAAAGAAGATTTTAATTTCTTTATTTTTTGCCAGGAGGCAGAAATAAGAGCAAATGGAAAGAAGTATCAAAGACAGAAATTTAGGGTTGGTATAAAGACAAGGCTTCATAATAAATATGGTCGAAGAAAAATGAAAAAAGACTCATTCTTATGATACAGGAGATACTGAATGAAAGTCTTTAAAGAGAACCTGAGCAATTTCTTGTTGTATTGCAGTTTAATTTTAGGAATTAATTAAATTGCCAGTCTACTCTATTCCCTTCAATTGTGAAAATTTTCTGATTCTTGATTCTACTCAAATTAATGACAATAAATGTCGAGATTTTAACAGCATTTAGACTTAATCTATGTCACCTGTTCCTAAAATTCTTTCAAGATCCTGAAGGAAAACACAAATCAGACTTTATAGACTCTCCATTCCTGGTGTAAATCCTGCTTGATCATAGTGTATTATCCTAGTGATAATTTGCTGTTATCAATTTGCTAATATTTTGTTTAAAATTTTTGTATATATATACATTAGTGTAATTGGTCTATAATTTTCTTTCTCTGTTTTGATTCTTCCTCCTTTAGGTTTCAATATTATATAGGTGTTATAAAAGGAATTTGAAGACCCTTCACCTATTTCTTCAAGTAGTTTTTATAATAATAGAATTAATTGGTTCTTGAATGTTTTTGAATTCACTTGTGAATTCATCTGATGCTGGAGATTTTTTTCATAGGCAATTCATGATGGATTGTTCAATTTCTTTTTCTGAGATGTGATTATTTAAGTATTTACTTTCTTCTTCTTTTATCCTGGGCAGTTTATATATTTTTTGTAAATATTCTTCCATTTCACTTATATTACCAAATTTATTCATATATACTTAGGTAAAATATTTCCGAATTATTACTTTAATTTCATCTTCTTTGGTGATGAATCCACCTTTTTAATTTTTATTACCAGTAGTTTGTTTGTTTTCCTTCTTTCTCTTTTCAAATCAAATTAAGCAAAGTGTTATTTATTTTATTGTTTTTTGTTTTTTGTTTTTTTGTAGGTTTTTGCAAGGCAAATGGGGTTAAGTGGCTTGCCTAAGGCCACAAAGCTAGTTAATTATTAAGTGTCTGAGACTGGATTTGAACCCAGTATTTTATTGTTTTTTTATGATACCAATACTTGGTTTTATTTATTAATTCATTTTCTTGCTTCCACTAGTATTTATTACCTTTAATTTTCTGCATTTGCAATATGATATTTAATTGGGGATTTAAAATTTCTCTTTTTAGTTGCATATTTAGTTCATTGATCTCCTCTTTCTCTATTTTTATTCATATAAGCGTATATAGATAGAATCTTTCCCCAAATAACTGATTTTATTTTATTTAATATATTTTGGTAGGTTTTCTTCTTATTCAGCTATGTTTTGTTGCTCAGTTCATGCATTGTTTAAAATTAGTTATTTAGTTTCCAATTAGTTTTAGGTCTGTCTCTCCATGTCTTTATTTTACATGATTTTTGTTGCATCTTGACCTGAAAAGGATACATTCAATGTTTCTGCTTTTTTGCATTTGATTATGAGATTTTTTATGCTCTAGTACATACTCAATTGTATGAGGTGCCATGTGCCACGGAAAAACAAAGGTATATTCCTTTCTATCACCCATTCAATTGTCTCCAGAGTTCTATCATATCAATATTTTTTAACATTCTATTCAACTCTTTAATTTCCTTTTTGTTTATTTTAATGTCTAGATTTATCTAATTTTGAGAGAGGGAGGTTGCAGTCCCTCACAGTATACTTTTGCTCTGTATGTCTTCCTGTATCTCATTTAGCTTTTCCCTCTAAGAATTTGGATGCTATTTCACTTGGGGCCTACATATTCATTATTGAAATTATTTCATTTTTTTAGGGTTTTTTTTGCAAGGCAAATGGGGTTAAGTGGCTTGCCCAAGGCCACACAGCTAGGTAATTATTAAGTATCTGAGACCGGATTTGAAGTCAAGTACTGTTGACTCCAGGGCCGGTGCTTTATCCACTGCGCCACCTAGCCGCCCCTGAAATTATATCATTTTCTATGGTACCTTTTAGGAGGTTGTAATTTCCTCCCTTATGTCTTTTTTTTAATTATTTTTCCTTTTGTTTTAAATTTATTTTTTTATTATCATTTTGTACAAATGTTTTTTTACATTAATAAAATATTCTTGTTTACAAGTAAGCAAAATACCCCTCCTCCCTCATGAATATAGATAGACTTGCTTGGGCAAAAAATGTAAAGGGGAGAGAAAAAAATTAAAATAAAAAAAATAATAATTGTAGGTATGGTCAGGTGGCACAATGGACACAGCACCAGCCCTGGAGTCACGAGGACCCGAGTCCATATCCAGCCCCGTAAACCCAACAATCACCCAGCTATGTGACATGCAAGCTACCGGATCCCCACTGCCCTGCAAAAACCAAAAAATGAAAAGAAAGAAAAAAAAGACCCAAAATAAAATAAAATAGTAATAATAGTAGGGGTGGCTAGGTGGCAGACAGAGCATTGGCCCTTGAGCCAGTAGCACCTGGGTCCAAATCCAGCCCCAGACACCCAAAGATCACCCTGCTATGTGGCCCCAGGCAGGCCATCCAGCCCCACTTGCCCTGCACCCTCCCCCAAATAATAATAATAAAAAATGTGCTTGAGTCTTTGTTCCAACACCAACAACTCTGTCAAGGGTGGATCTCATTCTTTATGATAAGTCCATCACAAAAGTTATTTCCATATTTTTCCTAACTCCCTGCTTTCTTATTTCTCCACTACCAGGTACTCTATTTTTTCTCTCCTTTCACTCTGACTCTGCTGTAGGGTCGCTGAGTGGCACAGCAGACAGATCCCTGGTCCTAGAGCCAAGAAGCCCTGAGCCCCCATACCACCCCTTAGGCCCAGAATCCACATGGTCATGTGGTCCTGGGCAGGCCTTCCAATCCCAGCCCCTTGCAAGAAGTAAGAAAGAAAATGTGTTATATCTGGCCAATCTCCCACCATGGTCCATCCTCTCCTCCTTTATTCACATATTCACATATTCAAATATCTTTGACTATTCCCCCTCTCCTTTTTCTTTTTCCCATTCCATTTCCCTTTTTTCTATTGACTCCATTTTTACACCATATTTTATCTTCGAATTCAGCTTTCTCCTGTGCTTCAACTATAAAAGCTCTCTCTACAGGTTCTATTAACTGAGAAGGTTCATATGATTATCAGTTTCATCTTTCTATGCAGGAATACATGCAGTTCATCCTCATTGAGTCCCTCATATTTCCCCCCTCTCCTCCAATCTCCATGCTTCACCTGAGTCCTGTATCTGAAGATCAAACCTTCTGTTCAGCTCTGGCCATTCCAAAAGGAACATTTGAAATTCCCCTGGTTCATTGAAAGTCCATCTTTTCCCCTGGAAGAGGACATTCAGCCTTGCTGGGTAGTTCATTCTTGGCTGCATTCTAAGCTCTTTTGACTTCTGGTATATTGTATTCCAAAACCTACGAGCTTCCAATGTAGCTGCTGCTAAGTCCTGTGTGATCCTAACTGCAGCTCCACGATATTTGAACTGTGTCCTTCTGGCTGCTTGGAATATTTTCTCTTTGACTTGGGAGTTCTGGAACTTGGCTATAATATTCCTGGGGGTTGGTTTTTTGGGATCTCTTTCTCAGTAGCATCGGTGGATTCTCTCCATTTCTTTTTTGCCCCCTGCTTCTAGAATATCAGGGCAATTTTCCTGTAGTAATTCTTTGAAAATAATGTCAAGGCTCTTTTCCTGATCATGACTTTCAGGTATTCCAATAATTTTTAAATTATCTTTCCTAAGTCTGTTTTCCATATCAGTTGTTTTTCAAATGAGATATTTCACATTTTCTTCTAATTTTTCATTTTTTTTTTTTTGGTTTTGAAGTATTGATTCCTGATTTCTGTTAAATTCATCAATCTCCCTGAATTCTATTCTTTGTCTGAAGGATTTGTTCTCCTCAGAGAGTTTTCTTATCTCTTTTTCCATCTGGTCAATTTTGCTTTTTTAAAGCATTCTTCCCCTCAATAACTTTTTGAACTGTTTTATCCATTTGACTTAAGCTGGTTTTTAGCATGCTATTTTCTTCAGCATTTTTTTGGATTTCCTTGACTAAGCTGATGACTTCATTTTCATGTTTTTCCTGCATCTCTCTCCTTTCTTTTCCCAGTTTTTCTTCCAACTCCCTCATTTGATTTTCAACGTCTTTTTTGAGCTCTGTCTTAGCCTGAGCCCAATTTCTGTTTTTTTTTCTTGGAGTCTTTAGATGCAGGAGCTTGTGCTTCCTCATCTTCAGACTAAGTATTTTGATCCTTCTTGGGCTCATTTGCAAAATATTTCTCAATAGTCTTCTTTTTGTTTCTCTGCTTGCTCATTTTCCCAGCCTGGGCCTGGTTTGGGGTGTTTCCTGAGCTTTTGGGACACTCCCACAAGGGTCTCAGTGTGTGAGGCTCTGTCCTCCCTCCTGATCTGTGAATGACCATAAGCACCCCTCTCTGCCACGGGGCTGAGGTGGGGGGGCCTGCTGTTCTATGGGGGGGCCTGGACTGCGATCAGGATCTGAATGTGGTCAGAGCCCCAGAGTCCTGTTCCAGAGGCAGAGGACAGAGATCTGCAGTTTCCCTTTACTCCCCTCCCTAGTTTCAATGGGCTCATGCCCTGGTGGCTCCTGCTTCCGGGCTGCCTGCTTCTGTTTCCTGGTCTGGGCTGCAGAAAGACCATGCTGTTCACTGTGTGCCCTGAGGGCTGGGCTCCATGTGCTTGCTCTGGCAGAGGTCCCCCGCTGTTCCCCCACTTTGTGCCCGGTGCTCCTCAGGATGCAGCTCAGGAGACTCCCCCACTGCTGTGAGCTGAGACTCCCAGTGCCCTGGGGCTGCGTCCCTGAGGCTGAAGTTCTTTGGCTCTGGGGGGCCACCCCTCTGGCAGGCCGCCCCTCCAACCCCGGGGAGCAGAACCTTTCTGCTCTTTTCCAAGTTACCTTGAGTAGGAGAACTGCCTCACTGGGTCCCTTTGTATGTTCTGTCTCTTGAAATTTTAGTTAGAGTCCTTAGCTGATGAATTTTATCAGAGAGCTCCTAAGACTGGATCCCTTTTTGTAGCCATCTTGGCTCCGCCCCTCCCTTATGTCTTTTAATGAGATCTATTTTTCTAATTACTTTTTCTGAGATAAGGATTGCTAACCCTGCTTTTTTCACTTCAGCTAAAGAATGTTATATTTTTCTCCAGCTTCTTTATCTTTATTATATATGTATTTCTCTGCTTCAAAAGAGTTTCTTGAAAGCAACATATTGTAGATATCTGTTTTTTAATGTACTTTGCTCTCCACTTCTATGTTATAGGAGAGTTCATCCAATTCACATTCGTAGTTATAGTTACTAACTTTTTGTGTCCCTTCATGCTACCTCCCCTCTGTTTCTATATTTCCCTTCCTTTTACCTTCTCTCTCATTCCCAGTGTTTTACTTCTGAACATTGCCTCCCTCAGTGTGTTCCCTTCTTCCATTCACAACCCTCCCTTTTATTTCCACACTCCCTATTCTCCTTATTCCTTCCCTCCATTCTATCTGTCCCTCTTTCCCTCCCCACTCCCCTTAATACTTGAATAGTAGGATAAATTTCAAAACTCACCAGTGTGTGTATGTGTGATTTTGTGAATCCCTCTTTGAACTGAATCTGATGAGATAAGCTTCAAGGGGTTCTTATTTCCTACCCTCTTTCCCTCTACACAACTAATTATTTTTCACCTTTTCATGTGACATAATCTGTCACAATCTATCTCCCTTTATTCTTCTCTCTTTTTTGCGGTGAGGTTAAGTGACTTGCCCAAGGTTACACAGCTAAGTAAATATTAAGTGTCTGAGGCTGGATTTGAACTCAGGTCTTCTGGACTCCAGGGTCAGTGCTCTATCCACTGCACCTAGCTGCCCCCTAGTCTTCCCCCAGCATTTTACTGAAATATTTTTTTAAAATCATTCCATCAAATTCATGAACATGCCATGAATATCCATTTATACAGTCTATGTATGTTCCCTGTATTACAATTAAAATTCTCAAAAGTTATGAGAATCTCCCAGATGGTGATATAGCCAGTTTAATCTTATTGGATAGCAGCCTTTTTCTTTTCTCCTGTTTACCTTTTCATGTATCTCTTGAACCTTCTATTTTAAAATCAAATTTTCTGTTCAAATTTGTTCTTTTCCTCAGGAAAATTTGAAAGGCACCTATTTTCTTAAATGTCTATCTTTTCCCCTGAAAGAGAAGAGTAAGTTTTGATAGATAATAGATTCTTGATTGTAATTCAAACTCCCTTGCTCTCTGGAATATCATGGTCCAGGCCCTTCCATCCTTTAATATTAATACAGCCAGGTCCTTCAGAATCATGACCATGACTACTTGGCATTGGAATTGTTTCCTTCTGCTTGCTTGTAGGATGTTCTCCTTGATCTTATGATTCTCGAGTGTGACCTCAATATTCCTTGGTGTTTTCATTTTGGGATCCCCTTCAGAATGTTATCGATGGATTCTTTCAATGATTATTTTATCCTCTGGTTCCAGTTGTTTTGCCAGTGAGTTATTCAACTCTTTTATTTTTTCTTTCTTTTTTTTTTCTTTTTTTGGATTTTGTTGAATAGATTCTTGGTTTCCCATGAAGTCATTAGTTTTCACTAATCTCAATCTATTTTTTCAGGGAGGTATTTTCTCCATTTAGTTTTGCATCTTCTTTTCCAATAAGTCAATTCTATTTTTAAAGGAATTTTTATCCATTCATTTAGATATTTGGGTTTTTGAGGGAATTATTTTATTTTTGTATTTGCCCAATTGCATTTAAATTATTCTATATTTTTTATTGTAAGATATTAATTTTCTCTTGCTTGGTGTTTAATTAATCTTCCTTTTCTTTTCCCAATTTTTCAATTTTATTTTAAATTCCTTTCTTATCTCTTCTTTAAAGATTTTCTGGATTGGAGTTCAATTCATATTCTTCTCTGATGTTTCCCATATAATGTCCCTTCTGTCCTCCATTTCTGAGTTTGTATCCTTATCTCAGAAGTAACATTCAATAAATCCTGCTTCATGCTGACTTTTTATCATATTGGGATGTAAGTTTTCCCTGGTTTATTATGTTGGGAAAGGGGCTTGTTCCCAAACCTTTAGTGTTAAGAACCCTAGAACCCTTGCTTAATGGAGTTAGGAGTTCCAGATGGTAACTCAGTTGCCAAATAAGTAATGGATGCCAGAATTTTCTGTGAATTGTTTGTGTTAGAAATATCAATCACCTTCTCCCTAGGCCTGGGGCTGGATTGGTCTATCCTCTATACAACCCAGTTGCTTGGTTAGGTCATCAGGACTGGGAAGACCAGAGGCTTTACCTAGATAATTACTGCTGAGGAAGTCTAGTATCCACATCCAAACCTTGGAGAAAGGTGCAAACACCTAGGGTTGTTTCTGTGTTTGTACTTGAGAAAGCCAGGTCCTCCCACAGGAATATATAAGGAGGGGGGCGTCCTCTGGGAACATCAGGGATTCACAGTTCAGGCAGTCCTGACAAGTCATGCTGATCAAATGGACTTTCTGGGCAGCCACATAGAAGCTCTCCCAGTCTCCCCACCACACACATTATCACAGTGTTTTGGTTAATCCCTGGCCTCCTCTTGCTGACAGCACACTGGGTCTCTACATTCTGTCCTGGGCATGCTCAGGCTTCCCCTGAGACAGACCTTGCTGGAAGATTTTTCATTCTGTTCATTGTGGGTTCTGTTGATACAAAATTTGTTAAGAGGCTTGATTATTTTCAGTTCTGACAGAAAGTCAGGAGAGCTTAAAACAGTACCTGGCTTCTCTCTGCCATCTTGATTAGAAGTCTTTAGACAAATATCTTACACTATTTAACAAGATAAAATCTAAATGGATACAAGACCTAGAAATATTGAGAGACATTACAAGAATATTTGAAGAATATGGCACATGCTATCCCTTAGAATTTTGGGTAGGTGAATAATTAATGAGTAAATAAGAGACAGAAAGAAGTATGAGGTATAAAAATATATAATTTTAATTAGATCAAATTTTAAAAAAGGTTTTTGTTTAATAAA